>NC_138970.1:141956250-143245000 GCF_055761805.1 Camellia sinensis
CATGCGTGTATGAACTTCTGTAGAAAACTAGTCTTAGATCCAAAATTAGGTAGCAACCGAACTAGGATACTGTTTGTCCTATATAGGTAGATCACTTTAGTTAATAACCGAACTAGAACTTGAATAAATAACAAAAGTTTCAATGAGTCACCAACTCCTGATTCACTTTAGCCGAAATAAGATCACCGAGGTTTGAACATATTAAACTAGGAACCTCGGTTTTCAACCGAACTAAGCTTTTGGGGCTAAGCCAGCTTTCTTAGTTTCTAAACCAAACTCAGAAAGCTGCCCCTAGAAGCTCAACCGAAGTAACTTTATTCATACTTCAACCGATTTAGGCCTTTGGGACCAAACCAGCTTTCTTAGTTTTTTAGACCGAACTCAGAAAGCTGCCCCTAGACGATGAACCGGTCTAACGAGCAACCTGCTCAAACCGAGCTACCAAACCTTTTGACGAACCGAGGTAGAACCAGTTCATGAGGCCGAAGTAGGGCTCTTATACCTTGCTTTTAATTTGTAGCACGGTCCAATGATCAGTGCTTAACCCCTTTGTTTTCTACTTTGCAGACTTAGGTTACCCAGGCACTCCTGCGTGCGCTCAACCGAGCTACTGAGCACGATTTTTGCACCGATATAATTTATTCGTAAATTATACATCAGATGGGTAAGTATAGGTATTTGGTAAAGACCCCTGGTGGTATGGCCGAATTCCGAAGGGATTATGGCATTCCAGACGATGTACACCTTACCCTAGCCAAGAAGGATATCATACCCTCGGGTGAGGCAGGCTTTGTACCCTTTACCCTGCTTTCAATAATAGAGACCGGACTAAGGTTCCCAGTCCAGCCTTTAATTTGTGAATTTCTTAGGCAAACCAGACTATGCCCAACCCAGCTATCCACCAATACATACCGGATAATAATGGGTATAGCCGAGCTAAACCGCCAAGCAGGCCTGAACCTCAGTTTAGCCGAAATCTTCCACCAGTACTCCATAGGTTCCAAAGATGATGGCTGGGTTTATTACCTTAGGATACGCCGCCGTAGAGAAAAGATAATAAAAGATACACCGGATAAGGACGTAAATGATGATGACTTTTTCTGGGTATCGGGCAACTTTGAAGATCAGCAAGCCCAAATCCCAGGCCGAAGTATAAACTGGAAGAAAGGAGAACCTGGTAGAGTTACTTCGGTTTTTTGCATGTTTTTCTTTTACTTCGGTTTCAGGCGTCTTGACCGATCTAACAGTTGTATATTTTTTGCAGACTCAGCTCATCTTGCATCCCTGTACAGTTACCCAAATCTGAACATACTCCGAGCCGCATTACGGTTCAAAGAAAGGAGTTGGACTAAGCTTCTAAACTTTGAGCCGACCTACAGATATAGCGGTCGCCGAAAGGCCAGAGTGACCGATTTCCTTCTCGAAGACGCACCTGAACCGGACCCAACCTTGCCCGAAATACGACTTGTCCCACTAACTGCTGAAGAAGAGATGGCAAAGAAAAGCAGAGTTAAGGCCCTTCTGACCGCAACAGGCAGGGCCGAAGTACCACCATTAATCCAAACGCAGCCTGCCGTTGTGGCCCTCCCTTCTCAACAGCCTTCTTCATCTCGCCCTTCTAAACGCGCCCGATCTACATCGACCGAACACCAACTTGTCGATGAGGTTGAATCCATCCCCCAAAGTCCTCAACCTACCTTTCAACCGGAGCAAACTGACCGAGCAGAATCTTCCAAATGGGCTCCGAAGCTAACCTTCAACGACCGAAATATCAAAGATTCTGATTCGGTTGTTGCTGAAAAAGATCATCAATTGGCCTTCAACCTGGCCAAGAGTGTGTGCCTCCCCAAAGATATGGAGCACCACCTAAAGCAATTAAACACCGAATTGAAGTCCATCCGGTCTTCATCGAAGTCCATGATTTTGGTAAGTAGTTCTGTCCGTTCTTTCTGTCTAATTTTTCCAACTTTTATTTCGGCTCAAAGGAAGTCTTCGTTTTGTCAGGCCTTACAGAAAAATAACATTACTTACAAGAAAGTCCAAGAGCTTAGAAAAACCACAAGGCAAGCAATGGCGGAAGCCGAAGCAAAGGTGACCGAGCTAGAAGCAGCCGAAAAGAAAATGGCCGAGCTGGAAGCTAAGAACGGCCGATTTGCCAGTCTGGTTAGTTCGGCTGAAGCAGAGAAGCAGAAAGCCGCCATCGCTATGAAAGACAAGTATCTGCGCGAGTTGGTAAAGCTCGAAAAGAGAAAAGATACCGAAATAACTCAACTGAAAAAGAGCGCGAAGGGAGCCGAAAAGCAGGGCTACAAGAAGGCAGAGGATCCATATGTCAAGCAATGCGATGCTGCCAAGGAGCTGTTCTTCAAGTGTGGCTGGAGGGCGGCTGTTGAGAAGCTCGGTCACGATCCACAGACCGAGGTCTTCAACCCTCCAGCCTATTTTATACCGAGCTCCCTTGCGGACTATGCTAATGCCCTGCAACAGGAGTTTCTAGATGACTCAGATTCCGACGACTCCTCTGCTTCTGAAGATACTCCGGTTGTTAGTGCGGACCCATCACTTCGGTTGGAGCCCATGGTAGAAGACCTAACTATTGAACAGCCAAGTGAAACCGTGGTTCCAACCGAAACCACCCTGGCAACCGAGAGCGAACTTCCTCTTGAAACCGATCTTCAAGTTGATGGTGATGCAGCTTTTGACGCCGAAATTAAAGAACTTTTTTCTTGATTATGTACTTTTTCCTTTCGTTATTTTTTGTTCTTGTAACCGGGCTATGCCCCTTCTTTGTAATGGGTTTTCAATGAATGAAAAATTTTACTTCAACTCTTATTCCGGTTTTGATTCATATGCTTGCGCTTGTAATGTCTTCTATTACTCCAACTGTTATTTCGGTTTTAGCTGGTTAAATTATACTTACAAGCCAACCACTCCTTAGCCGACATATTTACTTCGGCTGAGGAGTACACAGTTTGTTTAATCCAGCCGATCCAATTTCAGCCATGCCCTTACTTCGGCTGAAGAGTAACAAGAGTTGGTTTAATTCCGCCAACCACTCTTCAGCCCCTAACTTCGGCTGAAGAGTAACAAGAGTTGGTTTAATCCAGCCAACCACTCTTCAGCCATACCCTTACTTCGGCTGAAGAGTAACAAGAGTTGGTTTATTCCAGCCAACCACTCTTTAGCCATGCCCTTACTTCGGCTAAAGAGTAACAAGAGTTGGTTTATTCCAGCCAACCACTCTTCAGCCATACCCTTACTTCGGCTGAAGAGTAACAAGAGTTGGTTTAATCCAGCCAACCACTCTTCAGCCATACCCTTACTTCGGCTGAAGAGTAACAAGAGTTGGTTCTTCAGCCATACTCTTACTTCGGCTGAAGAGTAACAAGAGTTGGTTTATTCCAGCCAACCACTCTTCAGCCATACCCTTACTTCGGCTGAAGAGTAACAAGAGTTGGTTTATTCCAGCCAACCACTCTTCAGCCATACCCTTACTTCGGCTAAAGAGTAACAAGAGTTGGTTTATTCCAGCCAACCTCTAAGTTAGTTTTTCCAGCCAACTTAGATTAATGTTTGGTTATTCCGACCAATCGTCCTGCAGCCTGGATCCTTATTCATAGACTATTCTTTTCCCGGCCCAAGTGACAAAATGGGTTAAGTTCAAATATAAATTGGAGAGAACTTGAGGATTCCATGCGGCATACTATTGGTTTTGTTTTAATGATTTGAACCATTTATTTTGTTGAATCCTTTGTGTATATCATCTATGAAAAAAAATAAGTCGATCTGATAATCATAATATTTTTATTTTATCATATTTATCTCTAGAAAAATAAATGACAATAATGTTTTTAAAAATAAATATGATAATAAAAAAATTACGATTATGAACTCACATTGTTAATGTCACTATCCATAGTGAGATCAGGGTGTGTAATGCTAGAGATAGTCTTATCAAAGGACTCTACAAAGGGTTGACAGTAATCCTATGAGCGATGTGATTATAGAAACCGATGCAGAGTAAGCAATGAAGTTGATGGAAGAAGACCAAGGAGCAAACTTCCCTTTCAAGGGCTTAGTGGAGGATGCCAAAATCATCATGAGAGACTGTGAATGCACTGTGCATCACATCTATGAAGAGGAAATCTCTGTGTAGACGTAATGGCCAAGCTTGGAGTTGAATAACCTGAAGATATCTTGGTTGTGAATGAGCCCCCAGCTAAAATTAAAAGCCTTTCTTGTAGCAGATATGATAGGCCTGTCTAGGAAGAGGGCTTAGCCCTTTTGTTATTTTCTATTGTACCTAAAAAAAAAGAAAATGGTACGATTATCGAATTAATTTAATTTTTTCACAAATGATATATTTTGAGAATTATATAAAATGAACAGTTTAAATTAACATACGGGACCCATGGTGGATCACACAAGCACTCAAGTTTTCTCAAGTTCAGATTTAAACTTGAGAAGCCTAATCCTAAAAAATTATACAATCACCTAAAAAATTTTTGAAAAGGTTTGGATTAGTTCAAGGTTAATGTTATTATTTCGGCATCAAACTAAATCTCAAATTTTAAATATCGAATGAAATTTTATGTTTCAAATATTAGTAGCAAATATTCAAGATTAGTTTAAAGTTTCTTCAAATTATAATTGTTTTTATTTTTCGTTGTTTTGTTTTCTCAACCTTGCATCATTTCCTTTGACTTGCAAATTCATCAGTATCTAAAATGTTGGTTTCGATAATTAATGTATTCCCCCCGGGGGAGGTTTGTAATATTAAAGATCTTAAAAAAAATATCATGTAATATTTCATAAAAAAAATTTATCATTTGATTAGGGTGTAGTATTTTTTTGTATATGTAATTTAACGGTAGAGAATTTTTCATAATCCTTTTCATGATATGTTTTTCATGATACCTAGCATTACTCGTGAGAAAATCACAAATGTGAATGAGGCCTCGTTTGGGAACCACCTTATTTAGTCAAAAAGTCAAAAAGTTACTAAAAAAGTCAAAAAGCCAATAACTTATACCAAAAAGTCAAAGATTCTCTTTTCTCTCTATTTTTTGCACATATTTTCATAAAAAGTCAAAAAGTCATCCCAAACATACTAGTTTTTTTTTAGTTCATATTTTAACCAAATAGCCAAAAAGTTGCTAAATTAGCATGTTCCTAAATGAGGCCTGAATAATGCTATATGTACTAATTAATACGCTAACTAGTATACTAACATATGATGTGGAATAATTTTAGAGATTTTGAGTATTTATAATTTGTATAATAGGCGAGATTAGTAATAATGACATAACACTAGTTGGTATACTAATATGTACATTAATTAGTGTATGTAGTATCACCGAATGTGAATTGGGGGGTCTCCAAATCAAATTTGGATATTAAAATTTTCAACATTTATGGAAAGAAAATAAATAGCTGAACAATTATTGCATTTTGCTCTGATTTTGTTGAAACATACATTTGACATTTTTGCTCCATCTTCACTTACAAAATATAAAAAGGGAAGTGATTGAGACCCCTTCAATCATCACTCCTATCACCCCACACATATGTGGCGGGTGGTGATCGGAGGAGAAGGAAAAAAAGAAAAAGAAAAAAGAAAAACTGGCCAATCAGAGAGAGGGGGTCAAAGGGGTGCCTCCTTGAGGGGGTCCAACTCATTTTTCATATAAAAATAAATTAAAAAAGAAAAAATATTACATTTCTCTAACTTGCTAACTATAAAAAGAAAAAGACAAAAAAAAAAAAAAGACAGAAAACTAAATTATGCTTTATCCCTATTTTATTGCCTCCAAAATATATAATCCATTGTAATTTAAAAGCTAGTATTTAAAATTTATATAATCCCGTAGGTTAAAGATGTTTGCAAAAATTCTAGCCCTACCTCTTTTCTTCAATTTCTCCGCCCTACCACAAAGCCACCAGCACCACCTTTTCCTCATTCCTAAATAAACAAATAAAAAGCATTAAAAAAAAATTACAAAAGTTATTAAACAAAGTGTGCAACTCTTATCTTTTTTAGACTACGACTCTGTTTGGGAAGTCAAAAATTAGCTTCTTTTTTTTGTTTAAATTTACAAAAAAAAATAAAATAGACTAAATAGTTAATAAAATAAAATGTCACATTAAATCTATAATGATATTATTTTTTTCTCTTTCAAATATCACGTTAAACTATAAAAAAATCTAACACTCTTCCTAAACACAAATATATAAAATAATCTATTTATCAAACAAGGCCTATATGTTATTTCACTCAAACTTATTTTTCACTCAATCTTTTTTTCTTTTCTTTTTTATCATTTTTAAAAACAAGAGTTGATTGCCTTAAACCAAGCCAAACAAGGCTTTAGACCACACACGACCGCCAATCAAGAGGAAGAAAGTGGTGATGGCACGCCGTTACGACCTCCATCCTCTTCCTCGTTATTATCGTCAATTTAAAAAGAATTATAGTACATATAAAACAAGCGGCATCGATTCAAAACAAAAATATTAATGAAGTAGTCACAATCGGAGAGAAATTAGACATTGGTCATTTTAATAGATTATTTATCTATTTTCGGGGATTAAAATTTTATATTTAAAAAGATGATTGAATTTTTTTATAATTAAATATGATATTTATGAGAAAAAAAATGAAATAATTATAAGTTTAATGTGATATTTTGTCTTATTAATTACTTTAACCTATTTTATCTTCTTTTTTTTTTTATAAATTTTAATCAAAAAATAGCACAAAACCCACTTGCCAAGCATGCCATTGATTTTAACCCCATGGGTTGGCTCTTAGGCCCCATTTGTCTAGAGTTATAGAGAGGGAATAGGGATTAATAGTGAGGTGGGATTTATTATCTTTCTGTTTGTTTTGGGAGATGGAGAGAGGATTGGTAATCCCCTCCAGATTATGAATTCCCTTGAAGAGGGGATTTGGATGTCCAGCACTTGGTATTAAAAAAATAATCCGCCGGATTATTTTTTTTATTTTTTACATGTTGGGCATTTTTTTTTTTTACATTAATGTTTAATTTTTTAGAGATTGATCAATAAGTCCCATATTACTTGTAATCCATATAATCTCCTATTTTTTCTTGTGATTCATTTAGTCTTTTTGGATATGTAATGACTCATTTGTTTGCCATATTTGAGTGTTATATTTGGAAAAACATACACTAAAATTTTTTTTAGTGTCACATCATATCCGCCATGTTGGAGTATTACATTTGAGAAAAATATATTAAAGAGTTTTTAATTTATTTAGTGTCACATTATACCCGTCACGTTGTCACGTTTGGAAAAAGTACACTAAGGAGTTTTTATTTTTTTTAAAGTGTCACATCATACCCGTTACGTTGTCATGTTTGAAAAAAGTACATTAAGGAATTTTTATTTTTTTTAGAATATCACATCATATCCGTCACGTTGTCACGTTTGGAAAAAGTATACTAAGGAGTTTTTATCTTTTTTAGAGTGTCACATCATTTCCGTTACGTTATCACGTTCGAAAAAGTACGCTAAGGAGTTTTTATTTTTTTTAGAGTGTCACATCATATCTGTCACGTTGTCACGTTTGGAAAAAGTATACTAAGGAGTTTTTCTTTTTTTTAGAGTGTTACATCATACCCGTCATATTTATGAAAAATACACTGAGGGGTTTTTATTTTTTTAGATTGTCATCATATCTATCACATTGTCACATTTGGAAAAAGTACACTAAATAAATTTTTTTTTTTTTGAGTTTCAAATCACTAAGGAGTTTTTATTTTTTTAGAGTGTCACATCATACCCGCTACGTTGTCACATTTAAGAAAAATACACTAAGAAATTTTTATTTTTTTTAGAATGTCACATCATACCCATTACTTTGTTACACTTGAAAAAGTATACTAAAAAGTTTTTAGTATTTTTGGTGTGTCATATCGTTAAAATGTCACATTAATACCTACCACATTGGAGTATTACATCATACCTATCACATTAATAAAAGAATATAGCTATCCACCAAAACACTATCAAAATAAAAAATAGGACCAAACGGAAATAAGCTCTCCACTAATAAGACTTAACATATCAATAAAAAAAAAAATTGGACTAATTGGAGTACTTGTTTGTCAGATGTGATTTATTGGTAAATATCCCTCAATTGTTTGTATTTTTTGTTAAGTAAAAATCATTGTTTTATTTGTTTTTTTTTTTTATGAAAATTTTTTATGAAAATTTTTTATTTTAATTTTTACATGATGGGCATTTTTTTTTTTTTTGAGCATCAATGTTTTTTTTATTTGTTTTATTATTTTATATTTATTTTATATAAAAATAATTTAACAATCACTACACCAACAACTATTATCAAAACAAATACAATTTTACTTAATCTCTTCACTATCAATCTTCTCACTAACAATCCTCTCACTATTAATCCTTTCACCATTAATCTATTCCATTCTACCTCTGGAAACAAATGAGGAATTGGTCGTCATTTGGAAAGTGGATTGATTTTTTGATTTTTGTAGTTTTTTGGTCATTTCAATCTGGATTAAAAAAGCCTCATTTGTGATGTACTTTTTATTTTTTTGACTTTTGTAAGAGAAAAATTGAAAAAATTATAATTTAAATGTGATATTTTGTTTTTTATTAACTTTTTAACCTATTTTGTCATTTTGTGACTATTTTAACCCCAATTAAGGATGCCAAACGAAGCCTAGTAGCTTAAGACCTGGAATTTAGGGGCCTGCTCGATCTAAGGCCAAGTTTGGGTACTTCCAAAAAAGTCAAAAAGCCAAAAAGTTACTCAAAAAGTTAAAAAGTTAACACTATTCACCAAAAGTCAACAATTACGGCTGCACAACTCCCAATTCAAATTTTTCCCTACAAATCAATTTTTATAATTTTTTATTACACGTTTTTCAATAAAAAGTCAAAAATTTAACCCAAACATCCATATTTTCAACCTCAATTTTTTAGTCCAAAAAGACAAAAAGTGCACTTTTTTAGTCTTCCCAAACTTGGCCTAAATTTCAGGTTCGATTCCTCTAATCAATATAAAATCCTTAAGGTCACAAATTACAGAAAAACTTCTTTCCAAAGTTTTGTTCGAACTATAAAAATTTAGGTACTATTTGGCATCTTTTATATTAGCACACTTTTTTTAAAAAAATCTTTTAATCTTTTTTTAAGTTACATCACCTTTCAATTTTTTTGAACATTTTTTCATAAAAAATTAAAAAATATACTTATTTAGATCATTCCAGATATATATTCTTAGGCCAAGTTTGGGTAGTTTAAAAAAAGCTAAAAAGTCAAAAAGTTACTCAAAAAGTTAAAAAGTCATCACTATTCACCAAAGTCAACAATTACGGCTGCACAATTCCCAATTCTAATTTTCTCCTACAAACTAATTTTTACAATTTTTTATTACACATTTTTCCATAAAAAGTCAAAAAGTTAACCCAAACATTCATATTTTCAACCTCAACTTTTTAGTCTAAAAAGACAAAAAGTGCACTTATTTAGTCTTCTCAAACTTGGCCTTAATATGCAAAAATTAGTCCAGAATACCTGCATAACAAAAACAATGGCCTTGTTTGGCAAAATTTTTTTTTTTTTTTTGCTTTTTTGGTTAAAATTTTACAAAAAGATAAAATAGATTAAAATAGTCAATAAAATTAAATATCATATCAAATCCATAATCGCTTTATTTTTTCTCTTATAAATATTACATTTAACTATAAAAAAATTCAACTATATTTTTAAATATAAATATTTAATCTATTAAAATAGTTAATCCCTAAACATGCCAATATATATTGATTTTGGAGAATGGTGTAATTTCTAAAATTAAAATATTTTTATAAAAAAAAAAAAAAAGTCGAGGATTTAGACCCGCACCGCAGAAGTTGGTAGTGGGTACCATGTAAATTCGGGTCATTACGCGGCGCTCTGCTTTTCAGAGAGTGTCTGTTGGATGGGAGTTGGGGGGTCCCGCCATTGCCCGCGGAATCGAAAGTAATGTCGTTAGTTGTGGGGCCCTTACTATGTCGCGGTCACGTGCCGACTTCAATCATTCATCCTTCCAAGTTGAAAATTATGGGAAACGCTATGCGATATGTATTCTTATGTATGTATATTCATCTTGTCTAGAAAATTAGGTATTTAATTATTTTAATTTTGTTAAAATATTTATGTTTAAAAAGTTGGTTAATTTTTTTAATTAATTCGATAATTATGAGAATAAAATAAAATAATTATAAATTAAATATAATATTTTATCTTATTAACTATTTTAACATATTTTGTCTTTTGGTAAATTATTTTGGTCTAACTCTTTTCCCAAACACCACCAGTATAATTTTTTTGACAAATAATATTTTTTTGGTATAATTATCACAATTTGTTATTTAAAAATAAAGATATATATTTTGTAATAATGTTGTATATTTTTTGTGATAATATTATATATTTTTTAGTTAAAAAATATGTTAGACATAAAAAAATGCCTAACATTACTATAACAATGTGTAACATTATCACAAATGTGAAACTTTATTTCTCAACCATAAATTGTCATAACTCTGTTAAAAAATGAATATTTACCATTAAATCGCATCTCACAAATAAGTACTTCAATTAGTCCAAATTTTTTTCTATTGATTTATTAACTCCTATTAATGGAGAGTTTCTTTATGTATGATCTTATTTTTTTATTTTGATAGTGTTTTGGTGAACAATTATACCATTTTTATTAATGTGACATGTATAATATGATACTCTAATATAGCAGATATTAACGTGACATTCTAAAAAAATTAAAAACTCCTCAGTATATTTTTTCTAAATGTGATAACATAGCGAGTATGACGTGATACTTTAAAACTTTTATTTCAAAAAAAATTAAAAATTCATTAATGTACTTTTTCTAAATGTGACAATATAACAGGTATGATGTGATACTCTAAAAAAATTAAAAAATCCTTAATATGCTTTTTCTAAACGTAACATATCCTTATAGCCACTGTCAACATGGCAACTTGAAATTGCATTTGCCATGAAATCATATTTTGAAGATACAATTTTATGATTAGTTAAAATTTTATGTTAAAAGATGCAATTTCGTAGCCAGTATATACTTTCAAATATCATGTATTATGATTACTTTGTTAACCAATGTTGTCCCTAACCTTATTTTCGGCATCCCTTCCTTGTGATTAGGACTAATCAAATGATGTTGCTCATTTTTTTGCATCAGTTTGTTGGCCTTAAGGCCTCGTTTGACAGTAATTTTTTTAGTTAAAAAGTTATTAAAAAAATTAAAAATTCAACAACTTATATAAAAAGTCAAAAATTCTTTTCTCTTTCTATTTTTTACACATCTTTTAGTAAAAAATTAAAAAATCATTCCAAACATATTAATTTTTTTATATTATATTTTAGCCAAAAAATTTAAAAATTACAAAAAAAATTTATTCCCAAACGAAGGCTAAGTTACTAGTGAGACAGTAAAAAATTCCGTTTTGAATTTTTCTTAATTATCGGCTGAGTTGGATTTCTCTTAGGGTGCGTTTGTTTGGACGGACTAGATAAGGGGGGATTGTAATCCATCGGACTGTTAGTCCCGGGATACATTATCCCCGGACTATTTGGTTGGACTGGATTTGTATCCTATGTTGTTTAATCATGGGATTAGATGTCTGGATTGGACTATTTTTAATGTATCCAATGTTTGGTTAGACGGACTGGATAAGGATAAATGTTCAAATGACTATTTTATCCTTGTAATTTATAATTTTTATTTAATATATAATTTTAAATTTGTAATCTATAATTTATAATTTAACAACACTAAAAAAATTTAATTTATAAGGCCATAATTTTTAATTTATTATTTTCAATTAAATTTAATTTATAATTTATAATTTATATTTTTTATTTAATATATAATTTTAAATTAACGACAATAAAAAAATAATTTTATTTAATATATAAATTAAATTTTCAACAACACTAAAAAAATTTAATTTATAAGGCCATAATTTATAATTTATTATTTTTAAATAAATTTAATTTATAATTTATAATTTTTATTTAATATATAATTTTAAATTAACAACACTAAAAATATAATTTTAGAGAAATATGTAAATTTAATTTTTTAACAACACTAAAAAAAATTAATTTATAAGGCCATAATTTTTAATTTATTATTTTTAATTAAATTTAATTTATAATTTATAATTTAATTTTTTTATTTAATATATAATTTTAAATTAACAACACTAAAAAAATAATTTATAAATATTCAAAAGATTATTTTACCCTTTCTAATTGTTTACTAAGTAATAGCATGGAGGGTAAAATGGACATTTCACCAAATAATCCCATGAGATACCAATCCCATAGTTTCTATCCCACACCCCCCCATGGGATAGAATAGTCCCATATTTGTGGGACTAATAGTCCGGAGCAAAATTTTGCAAACAAATAATAGACTATTAGTCCGATGGAACTAATAGTCCAATCCTACACTCTTATCCCTCAAAACAAACATGCTCTTAATTTTCTCTCCTATTAGGCTGAGTTGCACCAACTTAATCCGGTTCGGCTCAATATTACAAGAGATATCAAGATCCAAATCAATCCAATAATTTCACAAAGAAGATCCAAATCAGTTTGACTCATTCAATCCCATTTCACAAACAAATATTTCAATTAGTTCAAAGTTTTTTTTGTATGGGTTTGTTAACTCCTATTAGTATAGAGTTTCTTTCCGTGTAGTATTATTTTTTATTTTAGTAGTCTTTTGGTGGATAGTTATACCATTTTTATTAATGTGGCAGGTATGATGTGATACTCCAACAATATGACACTCCAAAAAAATTAAAAAATCCTTAATACACTTTTCCTAAATGCAACAACGTAGTGAGTGTGATGTGATACTCCAAAACTTTTACTCTAAAAAAACTAAAAACTCCTTACGTTATGTTTGGTTGGGGGATTTGGGGAGAGATTTGGAAAGGAAAAGGAAAAAAGTGTGTGAAACTAGGTGAAATATAAACATGTTTTATTCATATTTCACCTACCGTTTCCATTTTCCTTTCCAAATCCCTCTCCAAATCCCCTAACCAAACACAACATTAGTGTACATTTTCCCAAATGTGACAACGTGATGAGTATGATGTGATACTCTAAAAAATTAAAAACTCCTTAGTGTACTTTTTCCAAGCATGACATGTGACACTCTAATATAACGAGTATGATGTGACACTCTAAAAAAATTTAAAACTATTTAGTGTATTTTTTTTCCAAATGTGACACTCTAACATGACAGGTATGATGTGATACTAAAAGACTCTTTAATGTACTTTGTTCAAATGTGGCACTTCAATATGGCAAGCAAATCAGTCATTATACATCCAGAAGAACTAAATGGATCACAAAAAAAAATATAGTATGCATTATAAGTTTAAAATATGGAACTTATTAGTCAATCTCCCATTAAAAAATTATATAACACACAAAAATACATAAGGGCATTTCCAACGGTGTATCAATTTTTTTTTTATCAAAATTGAGTAAAATTTTTTAAGTAAGAGCTTCATTTGATATGAAGTGCTCCAATGGAGGGATTTAGAGTTTTAGCAAACCACCGATCGACCGGGCGGACAATCGACTGGTCGACTAGCCAGTGTAGTTTTTTTCACAAATTTTTGCCTTGAGTTGGTCATCTGAAGGGACATCTAGTGGTGAAAATACAACAGCAATGAACAGTGATTTGATGAAAGGCACATTGGTCCTCAGCTTGATGAAAGAAAAGTAAAATCCTAAATTTGATATGTATTTGATGAAATCGTTAGAGTAGATTTTGAAGCTATTTTTCATCAAATTTAAATTTGATGACAGATTTGAGTAATCATTGACGATGGTTTAACAAACATCATAAAAATACATAACAGATACATATAGTACCATAAAGTTTCCCTGAAATTACTAATGAATTTTTTTTTTATGCTAACCTATTGTGATGTTAATTGTGATTTGGTTATAACTTGACTATACACATTGTAATATTAGTTATGATTTATTATGATATTAATTATAATATTATTTTTGTTATGATTAAAAATATTTTTAATTATATTCTTTGTGGTGTTTAGTTATGACTTTTTATGTTATTTTATTTTATTATATATATATATATATATTGTGAGTGTTGATTTTTGACCTAATCAAACAGATCTCCTACCGAGATCTAGGGAGCTTAGCTGGAGAGCACGTGGTAGAATTGATTAAGTCGAACACTGTCTACCCGGGGGCATTCCGGTGATCAAGTCAATCAACTTATCTTTCAAAGATATCAAATAACTAACATAACTCTCAATTAAAGCATATCTTAGACCCACGTGGGTGCTCTCTTTATATAATGATCAGTGTTTAACTTCCCTTAGAAGTCTTATTTCATAGGACTTTATCGTTTATAAGGATATCAATTATCCAAGACTCTTCCTATTTGGATTAACCCTCTCAAGAGTCTAATCTTACCCAAATAGAGAGTCTATCATCATCTATAACTCTAGTCCTTCATTCGAATATCTCGAATTCAGATATAGTTTGACCATACCTTGGCCAATCAGAAGCACCCACATGGCACCTTGGCCAACAACTTATGTAACAACCCTAACCCATAATTAACGTTAATCCATGCTTAAGTATGCTTAGCAAGTAATTAAAAAGAAATTCTAAATTAATTACATATGCATTGTATTATTTGTATTTATATATGTTTAACGTAAGAAGATCTGTTTATATTTTCATTTCGGTTTGTGAATTGAAGCCCTTATCGGTATCTGATTCAGAAATTGACTGGATTTTTGAGTTAATTAGAATTTTTAGAATTTTATTGTAGGTTTAATTGAAATTCAATTCAGAACGATTAAATTAGATTAATTTAATGCCCATTTGATTAACTTTAATTAATTACCACCAAGTGAGCCTATATAAGACTTCCTACATGCTCCACTCATCTCTTTCTTTCATTTTCTACACATTTTTGAGTTTACTCACACACACAAACGTGAGAGAGAGTGAAATGAAGGTAGACTTGAATTCAACCAAAGTAGGACTTGCTTGAGAATTGAAGAGGATTAGGGAGGATTAGCTTGATTACTCAAGAATTAGTCTACTTGAAGCTCAATTGAGAAGTTTAGGTGAGAATTCAAGCTTTTAGTGATATAATTAAGTTAACCAACTCATGAATTTAAAACAAATCCTATAGGAAGGCAAATATTAAGCTTAGATAGTTGATTTTTGGAGTATATCATGCATAAATGCATAATTCTCATAATTTGATAAGTTGATTTTCAAGAATCTCCACATGCATGTCTATACTTGGGTTTTGTTCAAGGAATTCAACATGCCTTTGACCTAAACATCTCATTTGCTTATGATTTGGAAAGCTGAAGCTCAAATCATTCCATGCATGCCATATTCATGTCATGTTTTCATAATTCAAGTTTGAATTTTGCTCAATCGTCAAGCTTATGGACATTGATTTCATGAAATGGCCTTTAATTCTCAATGTTTTTCAAGTTTAGACAAGTTTCCTCAAGTTTTTAGCCAAAATGATGAGTGTTGAAGTGTTGAAATCAAGATTTGCAACTTGGAAGCAATTCTGGTAATTCCAGAATTCTGCTCCTATGCTTGAGCGTAGAAATCCACGCTCGAGCGACCACTCTGAGAGTGTGTACTTCTGCTCTGGCAACTAGAAGTCCGCTCGAGCGTGAAATGCAAGCTTCTAGAAGTTTTTATGTTTTACAGCACGCTCGAGTGACAAAAGTTACGCTCGAGCGAGGGCATGTCTCTCACGCTCGAGTGAGAGTCGAGCGAGCGTCGAGCAGAAAAATCAAGCAACTAGCATTTTTGCAAAAGTTTACAGACCGCTCAAGCGAAAAATCTTGCGCTCAAGCGACCACTCACATTTTACATGTCCACTTAAGCGTAAGAAGTCACACTCGAGCGAGGGCCTTATTTTCAGCACTTTTTGTTAAGTGTTTTCAAGTGCATTTTTGCATCATCTTTTCATCCTAGGCATTTCTAGGCTAAGATTAAGACACCAAGATGAGGATAAAGAAGTAGAAACATACCAAGACAAGAAAAAACTAAGTTAATGATTCCGAGTGTGTAATTTGATACGTATTCGTTTTGTATTTATGTAGGTCACGCGCCATAAGATATCTGAATTGCCTACTCTGTCCTTTACTTGGAGCCATCTGTTATCTGTGAGTAATAACTTAGTAAAGCTATATTCAAGTTAAATTATTTTCTGTATATGAAATAAGATTTGTTCTATGAGATGCCATATTTTATAATATGAATGATTGTCCAACTCTAACAAATGCTTGTGGTATTATGCTATGATCTAAGCATGCTATTTGTATCCAGGCCGGCAGTTCTTTATGCAACTGACAAGCTATTTGTACCCAGTCGAAGGTTCCTCTATGGAATTGACAAGTATAATCTATGATGCTCTGTATATGATCTGTTAGTGCTAACGGATAAGCCATATATGAACAAGCATAAATTCTGAATTCTGTATATGATTGAATAAGAATACGAATGCGAACTAGCTTAATCATGGGACATCATTCATTTAACCTTTTTACTCTGTTATTATTCACTGGACTCCCGCTCACTATTTAAATTATGTATGTAGGTGATCAGGCACATGACCAAGCTCAGAGTTGAGGACCTAGCGTCTCAGTTTTTGTCAGCCAACCTTTGTGCCTCCTGAGGAGGTTCCGAATTAAGTCAAGTCCAGTGGCTGTGTTGTTATGAATATCTAAGACTTTGTTTCTTTTGCTCTATGAACAAGTTTCTCTGTTTTTATGTACATGAAGTGACATGTAAATACTGTATCTTTTGACGTCACTCATATGTTTATAAAAGTTTAAGATTATCAATCTCATGTATGTTTTCACAGCTCGATAGACTATATATATTTTATGTATTTGCTTCCGCAGCCCCTTGTGCATTATTATGTTAAGAGACATTTGGTAATCCAAGGATTACTAGCCGATTACGACGCTAAACCTATAAGGGCGAGTTGGGTTGTGACAACTTAGGCCATGTGGACAACTCAAAATTATGTCTCTCTCTCCCCCTACACACACACACACACACATATATATACATATAGTTATGACGTAAAATGATTAAAATATGACACTTTGTGATAATAAATTTCACATATATCAAAATTGTATAAGGTACACACCTTAACATGTCCCATTATTAATGTGCATATATATGAATCTAAAACTTAAGGTTTGTCTATGAGTGTAAAAATGGCTCGTGGCCTGAAACTTGCCTATGGCTCAGGGTGGGTCCGACCTTATTAGGCCCAGGCCCGAGCCTAGCTCAGGATCATGGGTTTGGACCATCATTTTGAAACCCGACCTATCGACCTGCTCAAGGCCCAGTGTCATTTTTGGTAGAAAAAATAAAATTTTGGTGAAAAAAATGGGAGAAAAAAAAAATGTTCAAGCCTTGCCCGAGCTTGAATTCGAGCTTGAGCCCAGGCCCAGGCCTACCGGCCCCCGCTCGAGGCCTACCCAAGGCCCAAATACCCCCTGGGCTTGGGTCTAATTTCCTGAACCATTGGTCGGCCCGAAGCCTGGCCCTAGTGGGTCAGGCCAAGCTGGATTTACACCCCTGGGTTTGTGTGGGAAGTGATTTTTTTAATTTGAAAATATTTTGTTAAATTTTTTTTATGAAAAAGTCTAAAAAATCAATGCGAAAAGAATCTTTAATTTTTTAATATATATATATTTTTATTTTTAATAAAATTTTAGCTAAATCAACTTATTGCCGATCAAGGGCTTATATATTTATAACAATAATTTTCTACAAAATAATTGGATAAATTCAGGTTCTAAAAAAACAAAAAACAAAAATTTTAGAAAGTTTGGAATCTCTAGTGCATTTTTTAGAAAACTTTAACTGTTGAGAGTGTCATTTACCAATTTAGTTTGATTTGGTTTTTAAAGTGAATCAAATTCCAAACCAATCTATGTGGTTTGAAACCAAACCATAACTAAACCGCAAACAACAGGTTAGTTTTGATTTTGTTTTACAATTTTAGATTCAAAAATTGAATTTAATTAAAAAATATATATTTCTACCTATAAAGTATTCCAAAAATTGATAAACATGCTTAAAAATTTAGTAATACTTTCTAACTAGCATTTATAAAATGTGTAGTGACACATTAAATTCTCTATCTTATATACTAAATATTACATAAATGCAACTTGTTTGTAAAAATAAGAAGTGTAAAAATATTATAATTATGGTAAATTTACGAGTGATTCTTATAGTTTCAATTGAGTTTCACTTTGGTTATTTTTATTTTAATTTAAACATATTTGTCTTTAAAATTTTCATTTTCTATCAAATAAAGACAATAATTACCAGTCATTTAAATTATAGATAGAAAATAGTCATATGCAGTTTACATGACAAATTTTTGAGGATGACAAGTTATTATTTTTAATTCAATTCAATTTTTAAGTCATGTAAAGTGTACATGACAATTTTTTTCATTTTACAAAATTTTCAAGAATGGTTCGGTTTTTTAAACCTTAATTCAGGAATCAAATCGTAATTGACAATTCTTAATCAATGATTATCAGGAAAAAAAAAAAAAAAAAAGGAGAGTAATGAATGAGACTACACTCCTATAAGACTTTCACAAATCTGATCCACTTATAATGTATATCTCACACATATATGAATGGACCTCACATATACATGGATAGCAATGATCACTTTGGGAGTGCGGGAATCATCTCCAAAAAGGGTTTCAAATATTTTTTGAAAAAAAATATTCAAATTGTACGGTTTGCACCTGAATCGATTAATTAATAAAATAAAATGCACCAAACAGCTTGAAAGTGGACAACCAATCACCCTCAGAATCCAATTTCCACAAGTGATAGTTTTCCAAACGAGGCCCATTCTGTTAAAGAGAGCAGAAAAGATTTGTAAATACCTTTCATTGGAAATGCTTTTCCTCCCAGTTCCACCAAAATTACCAAACGAGAGAAAATGAAAGAAAGAGAAGCATTAGATTCTTCTGGGTCCCACTCCTCGGATTGGACCGAATGGTGCTGACAAACTACACCTCGACACACCAGATTACTACCACATCTACAGCAACCGTTTTAAGGAATAAAGACCACTAATCAGATATAAAATTATTATTATTATTATTATTATTATAAAAATAAATCAAAGTTAGATACTTTTAGATTTTGTTCTCATTCACCTGGAATTCCCAGAAAAGGGCTTCTAACTTCATCTGAATTACACTCTTGCCCTATCTGTAGAAGTGGAAAAATATCTCAACATTAGTGGCATTTTTGTACTAGTCATAGATCACTTCGAGCCTTTGGTCATTGGGACTAAAAAGTCCAGGTCTGCTTTAGCAAAGACCAATCTAACAATTAATTTATTAATTAATTAATGGATCGATTAACTTAGCATCTTTACTATTGATTAAAATTTCATAGATAAATTACACTGGCGCCCTGAAATTTGATCTAATTAAATCTCAGCCCTTGATATTTTGAAAATTACACTTTCACTCCTGTAGTTAATAGTCTCATTTTATAAACCCCTTTGTTTATATAAAAAGTAACAACTCTTAATAAAAAAATAAAAAAAATTACATTGAAAAAAAAAGATAAAGCAAATAAAAGGGAAAAAAAAAGAGAGTAAAAGAAGTAAAACAAAATAAGAAAAGAGAGAGTGCATGAGTTCAATATTTTCATTCTGTCTAAATAATTATAATGACAGGGGGGTTAGTGTAATTTTTCAAACTTTAAGGGGTGATATGTATTAAATTCAAACCTCAGGAGTGTTTGATATGTGCATATTATTATGTTTGGGTTACAATAATCTCATTTGAGTCACAACACCTTTCTATCATATTATTTCAAATTCAACCCATATTTTATTTTTTTTCTTAAAAAATAATAAAAAATTATTTATTTAGATCATCCCAAATACCCCTAAATAGAGTTATAATGCCAAAAGTCAAAATTTTAGTAAAAACATAAGAATTAAAGTGAAATTTTAATAAAAGTATAAAAATACTAATAAAATAAGAAAATTTTGAAAAATTTGAGTATGACTTGTTTTGGAGAGTTGGTAAAAAGCTGGCTTTTGACTTTTTATTAAGTTTTTTGACTTTTTTGAAAGTGATTTGAGAAGTTGGTAAAAAGTTGACTTTTTGCTTTTTAATTTAATATTTATTTATGGTGTCAAATCAAATTAAAATGACTAAAATATCCTTACCCAACATAAGAGATTTATTTTTTTATTTTTTTCATAGGCCTTAATTTGTAATTTTAGGACTGCGTTTTTGGCACTTCCTAAAGGGATTTTGTTGCGTTTTTGACAGCCACATTTTTGGATATTTTGTCCAAAAACGTGACTTTTTACTATGTTCCCAAAATGGCACTTAGGCAGCAAATTATGTCAACTTTATTAACATTAAATAAATAAAGGAGTTTCCTTTTTATTGATAATCTGGACTAAAGGGTGTTGTTCTACCCATAAATATATCATTAGGGGTGATTTTTAGAGATGATAGATTAGGTGTTTGAATTATTTTTTAAATAAAAATATGACATCACAACTTCACTTAAAATGCAAGAAATTAAATGTTGAGAAGGACTACGGTACACACTCCTTAAATGGTGTGTACCATATACACCTTATAACTATAGAAGAAAAATGTTATAATCTTTTTTTTTTTTTAAATCATAACTAAAAATAAAGTTATAACTAAACAAAAAAATATCATAACTAAAATCTAAAAATAATATCACAATTAAAGAAAAAATAATTATTATTGAAAAATAATATAACTAAAAGTACATATGATATGAGATGAATATAATCGAATTCTCCGTAAAATGTTATAATTAACATGGTGATACTATATGCACTAATTAGTATACTAACTTATATACCAACACTAGTTATGATATCATGATTGATCCCACTAATTAATCACATTGTGCCATTTTGGGAACATGGCTGCCAAAAATGCCAGAAAAGTCATTTGGCAAGTGCAAAAAACGCAGCCATAAAATTACAAATTAGGGCTTATGAAAAAAAATAAAAAAATAAAAAAACCTCCACACACCAACTTCCCAAAACAACCCATTATAAATTTTAAAAATCTATTAATTATATCATATCATCAATTACTACACTAATTGATATATATAGTATTATTGTAATTAAAATAAAAGAGTCGAAAGTTTTTTTTTATGGCAAAAGTGTAAATGTGATTTAAGTGTAATTAACTTTTAATAATTAATTAATTGTGAAAGAAAAGTGGAGAGAGAGAGAGAGAAGAGAGAAGAGAGAGAGAGGACAGAGAAAAAAAGAGCCAGAGGTGTGTTTGTTCAGCTTTGCTTGATTCATTCATTCTTTCACAGTCGGTCATTCATTCACACCCGCCTTTTCGGACCCATCACATTTCCATGTGACTTTCTCTCCTCTCTCTCTAAAATGTGTATATATAGTTTATATATATCTACGCCTGGGTGATGCCTTACTCACCATAGTGGGAGATGGTAACGACACTGTAGTGTAGGATCTCATCTGCTACTCTCTCTCTCTCTCTCTCTCTATATATATATATGTATACATAACTTTCTCTCTCTAGAAGGAGCTAAATCTCATGATGAATCCCTTCATTTGCGGTTCCTTCAGTGAGATTTGCTGGTAAATCCAGAGCAGATGAGATGAAGATCTTATTCGCTGGTCACTTGGCTCTCTTGGTTGCTCTATCTACTTCTCTCACCTCCATTTTAGCTCTCTCTCCTCCTTCGTTTCCTCATCCCAAAGATCCTCTCAAGTTCATCTTAGGTTCATTACAATTCAATCCTCAAACTCTTCTTTTTTATCTATTTTTTTGGTCTTATAATCTTCAAATGGCGATTGTTTGGTGTTTTTGTTAATGTGGGAATTGAGTGGGGTTTGATTTTGGGGGTTTTGTGTTTGTGTAGGAGACGAGAATTTGGGTCCATGGAAATACGGAATATTGAGCTCCACCGCAGCTCAAGCGCCAGGGCCTGAAAGCGAGGTGCCAACGAGCACGCTTGTGTTGGCGGCGAATAGGACCAAGAGACCCGACATTCTTCGCGGGTTTAAGAGATATCGAGGTGGATGGGACATTGCCAATAAGCATTACTGGACTGTAAAGTTCTATTCTCTCCTCTTTTTTATTTCATAATTTGATTCTTCATCTGTAATGATTTTGCATTGATGTTTACATGTGGTATATGAATTGTGATATGTACACATAACACTAGATCAATTCTGTATTGAATTCGAGAAATTTTCCGTATTTGTTTGGCATAAAGACTATATTTAGTGTGATTCAATTATTAGAAATGTAAAACATTTTTGGAAAAAGCATGGTGCTGAAATAGAATTTTATGAATTTTAGGTTGTGTTTATGATTCCACTTGTTTTTAATGTGCCCACTAGATTTTTGTCTTTGACGAGATCTATCATAAGATTGTTTGACCAAAGAAAAGGACAAGATCTTTTGGTTCATGTGTGTTTTCTGGTAAATCAATGAAATGATTTTAAGAGGCATTTATGTCCGATATGCATGTGGATCACAATAGGGGAATCCTGTGAATAGATACGTGGAAACTAGACAAGCACATGATACCCACATAGCTTTCCTTTTCATAGCCAAAGTTACATGATACCCACATACACAAGCACACTTTCCCATTTTGATGTTGTTAGTAGGGCGAGGACCTTCAAGTTCTTCATCCTGCATTATTAAGGAGACTCAGGGATGGTGGTATTGGACAAGGCGGTTAATAATCACTTTGATTTTAATAATTTACACAATATTTTAAGTCAAGACACTGTTTTCAATTAATATTGGTCTTTTTGTCTAAAAAAATGCTCAGGTAATGTTTCAAGAAAATTATGTTCTTGCGATAAATTTAATTGTACAGATGCAAATGCTGGTGAATTATCTCTTGTCAAATTTGTTTAATTGGTATCCAACTCATGCATTGTTTTTTTATGAACCAGCAAATAAAAATTATTATGCACATCAGTCTGACCGTTTTACCTGTAGTCGGTTGGATTTACAGGTGCTGTTGGTTTTATTCTTTCTTTGGTTTGGTTTGTTTCTTTCGGTTTGGCTCTTGTTGTACATCATTGCTGTGGATGGAGAATAAAGGTCAAAAGTGAAGGGTCACACTTGCCACAAAGGATATGTCTGATCCTGCTTATTGTTTTCACATGTGCTGCAGCGTAATTATCTCAACTCCAAACTTCTAGCTAGCTTGATTACCAGACCTTTATCTACTTTGATGCTTTCCTTGTTTCTGGCTTTATCCATTCCTCATTTTTTTTAATGACTATTTTCTGAAATTGTTATTATGCTAAGGAAAACCTACTCTGATGTGTCTCCCCTGGTTTTGAGGTTGTTAGTGTACCCTCTTTCTCTCCTCGTTTGTGTGGCCGCACTTGGCGTGCACACATGTGTACAGAGAACTTTATATGCATCTAATATGATATACATATTTAGATATTATTAGAAAATGAAACTCAGGTCCATTTCAGACTTGGATTTTGCTTCCACGACTTTGATTTGTTAATGTACTAAGTTTGTTACACATTCATTCATTTTTTGGATAACTTAAGTACTTGAAAAAAAAGAGAGAAGGTTTTTGAAGGCATGGGATATCAGCTGTACAAAAAAAATCATGGTATCTACTTATTGTGCATATTTAATCATTAATGAGGAGCTTTCAAGTGAGACTGTAGTTTGTGAACAAGTTAATTTTTAAACATATTTTTGGAGAATTTTGAACACTTGATTAACTTTTTGAATCAGAATCTGTGAACAAGAAAATAATTTACTTTGTATAATTTACTCTTAATCAGAATCTAATGAGCTAGGTATTATTCATATAATTGTTTGTTTTGCTGTTAACTTGAGCAAACATCACCGGAGAATTTTTTCTTGGCTAACCCTTTCTTGCATGCAGCTCTAGATTGAGATGGGGTTTGTGTTTTGGTTTCCGATGTTCTGTGATCCTCAAAGCCTAGGTTTTGCATGTTGCGGCTGAATTGTTTATGAATAGTAGTATCTAATTCCTTAATCTGGATTGGATTGTAATTTTTAAAAAAGTGCAAGTTTCCAAGTTGTGTATTTTACTCATTTTAAAACATCCATGTAAATACTGGAGTACCTGAATGAATCTTTTGGATCTTTTGTCATTTAGGAACATGTTTTTACTTGGATGTATTTCCATTACGAGTGGTGCTTACAATCATGAATCAACTCCACTTAACAAAGCCTTTTCCCAACTATTTATAGGGACATGAATAATTCGTCATTTGTATTTTACTCATTTTTTGCACAGTACAGCTTGTACTGCTAGAAAAGAATAGTAAAACATGTTAAGCTGAGCTGAATCATGTTTGCAAATGACATGATTAAGGAATTACATGGTTGGTTCTTTTTATTTTTAAAGAATCTATATAAGATGTTGTACAAATATTTCTTGTTTAAATTATTGATTGAGATGTCAATTTCTTTAAATCATCTTCAAATCTAATTAAGGCAGGTCAAAATTTTCTTCAACATTCTTTTTAAATTTCATCAAGACATATAATTGCTGGTAGTCTACTGGGAACTCTGGACTTATAAAACTGTTAACATAGCATGTCCATCAAAATTTGAATTTGCACACTAATTGGGAGTTTAATTGTTATTTTCTTTAGCTGAACTTTTGTTGCTTATTTCCCGTGCCTTTGTTCCTTGGTGTTCCACTAGTCAAATAGATTTTTTTTTTAACTTCTATCCTGTGATTATTTTCCATCTTATCTTTTTGGTCTCTTCCTAACAAACCTGCTCTTTCATCATCCAGGATTGGATGTATACTTCTTTCTGTTGGACAGGGTGAATTTCATGGTGAAGCAATGCATACTCTGAGGTTTGTTGTGAACCAGTCAGACTACACTGTGCAGACACTAAGAAATGTCACAGAGTATCTATTACTTGCAAAAACCATTAATGTGGCCCAGGTTTTTCTTCCTTCAAATGACAAAGATGAAATCGACAAGTTGAATGCAGATTTAAATTCTGCAGCAGATACACTTAGCCAGAAAACAAGTGAAAATTCTGAAAAAATACAGAGAGTTTTCAATACAGTGTATGAGTTCACAACCTTGATATTATCATCAAATTTAGATTTGTATTGACCTCACAATGTTGACTGGAAAAAAAAATTAATTGCAGGCGATCGGCACTGATCACTGTTGCTGCGTTGATGCTTCTTCTCTCTCTTCTTGGTCTTGGTATGTATCATTGGAAAATCACATTGACGATTTCTTGCATGTGGCTGTTCTTCGCTGTTATCCACTTATAAATTTTATTTTTTTGTTGCAGTGCTATCCATCCTTGGGCACAAACATGCAATTCACATGTAAGATTTCTCTGTATTTAGTACATTCCCCTTCCACTTCTAATGAGTAAACAATGTTTTAGTTACAGAATATTTTCCAATAGTTCCACATCTGATTCATCCTTCAAATTGATGCAGATTCGTTGTTAGTGGATGGTTACTGGTGGCAGTCACATTCATTCTTTGTGGAGTTTTTGTAATACTCAACAAGTAAGATATTGAATATTATATATGCACTTAAGTTTTCCTTCTTTGTTAGCAACTATAGTAAAAATAAAAAATAAATAACGAAACAAAAAGGGGGGGACACATTTTTCTTTTCCCAAATTTCCCACACCTGCAAGTGCCTTTAAAGTTTTTTGTCAAGGGGTATGAAATATGTGATTAAAATCTAAATACCAATTTAGCATAATAAAACTATTTTTAAATAACTTAGAAATTAAGAAAACCAACAAATTTGTTATAACAATATTTTGTTGGAACGGAAGGGCGGCTTGGCCTAACAGTAAAGCTCATATTTGATTTATAGAAACAGACCTAATACATAATCATTTTTTACAAGTAACTAAATAAAAACACGGATTTTGTTCTTTGAAAAAATATGTATGCATTTTTTTTGGTCTCATTTTGCTAACTAAAGAGAAAAGAAAGAGGAAGAAAATCAACTCCTTTCACTTCATTTTCTGTTGTTATCTTTTCTCTTTCTTTTACTTTTTTCTTAGCGAGTCCAAGATCCAAACAAAACATTAAAGGGACAAATTGCAGCGACTTTTTAAAAAATAAAAGAAAACAAATGTTATAAAAATTTAGGGGGTGACTACAAAATTTTAGGGGAGACAACTAAGAAAATAATATTATCAGGATAGGTAAAAGTAGAGATTTTAGAAAATTTGAGAGGAGGCAGCTCCCCCTAAGGCCTATGTCCATTGATGCTGTTTCTTCTTCTTAACCTCAATGGGCCATTAGTGTGTGTAGTTTCTTTTATTTGGCCATAAGCACGCTTAGTTTTACAGGTCTAGGCTTTCCCGTTTTCTTGAGATAATTGTTTTGTAGTGTGTAATTTTTATTGTCATAATAGTGAACTCAAAACGGTTATATGACTTGCCTTGGAAAACATCTTACACCTGTTTAGATTCTTATTTTGGCTTCATTATATGTGTTTCAGTGCAATTTCTGACACCTGTATGGCTATGGGAGAATGGGTAGATAATCCCCATGCAGAGACCGCTCTTAGCAACATCCTTCCATGTGTTGACCAGAGAACCACAAACCAGACGCTCATTCAGAGTAGACAAGTCGTTAACGAAATTGTAAATATTGTCAACCAATTCATATACACCTTTGCAGACACAAATCCGCCTCCTCAGGCCAATCTGCCTTATTACTACAACCAATCTGGGCCTTCAATGCCACCTCTTTGTTATCCATATGACAGTCAGCTGCAAGTCCGCCAGTGTGCTGTTCCGTATGAGGTGTCTATGGCAAATGCTTCTCTGGTATGTGGTGTTTTGCTAACATTTTATATTTTATTTTTCTTAGACAAATGTTCAAAACTAAGGCCTCTTATGACCAGCAATGCTACTGCAACTGTTTTGGGCCTTTTCAACTGGGCCATCTGTAAAAATTGTTTGGTCCAGTAACATAAAAATGTCAGAATTCAATTGGAGCCAATCAAAACTTGAAAGTATCTTTTGGTTACAACCAATAATTTGGTCCATTTAGGGGACATTGTGAGCCTACTTAATAGCTATTCTTTTGTATCGTCCATCCTTCCATGTTGTGTATTGCATTTTCATTTTGGTTTGCATCATAAAATAATGGCTTTGAGGTTATTAATTCAGTGCCAACACCTCTCTTTCAATGTGGGGCTGAATTTTCAAATTTACTTCTCTCTCTCTCTCTCTCTCTCATCCAAAATTTCTGTCCAAATGCTTAGAGGTATCCCAGCTCTGCATTGGAAACTGGGTGATTGTGGAATTATTTTGTTATTATTTTTTTTTTTGTTTTTGATATATCTGGAGAAAAAAAAAAATCAAAAAAATTGGGTCTCGAAATGAAGTTTTTGTTTCATTCAACGTCTTGTCAAAATCTTAGATCTCCATGGTATACAAGCCTAATGTTAATTTGAAATTAAAAATATACCGATTCAGAATAATGTTTAAAATAAAGGAGAAACAATTGATTATCTTATAGTGAAGATTGTCCAAAAAAGCAAAAACCTCTAAATAAGCTTGTGATCTCTTGCGTGTGTTTTACAGGTTTGGCAGAATTTCACTTGCACGGTGTCAGAATCTGGGCTATGCACAAGCGTTGGGCGTGTGACCCCCAACATGTATGGCCAATTGGTAGCAGCTGTTAACATAACTATTGCTCTTCAGCTCTATGCCCCACGATTACTTAGTCTCCAGGATTGCAATTTTGTACGTGACACCTTTCGGAATATCACCTCCGATTACTGTCCTCCGCTAGAGCATCATCTCCGAACAGTAAATGCCGGACTTGCCCTCATCTCGGTAGGTCTCATGCTTTGTCTTGCTTTGTGGTTACTCTATGCAAACCGCCCCCAAAGGGGGGAAGTGTTTGCGAAGCTATCGTTAAGAATTAGAAGCAGTTGCAAGAATGGAAGCAACGCCGATGTAATATCAAGAAGCACGACTCCAGGGAGAGAAGTCTAGAGTAGTAGTGTTGTGATATATATATAACTAATATATCTAGAGCAGGAAATGAAAAATATTGAGATTTAGATTTGAGGGTTTTTATTGTTTTATTATATCCCTTGTTGGCCAAAGAAATCAAGGTGGGGCGAAGCACCATTTTGAGTTGGCCGGCATGTAGTCTTTGTGAGGTATGTATGGCCTTTGTAAAGTAAAATTAATGCAGATCAGCCGCTTTTCTTGTCTTCTCATTAAAATTTATTACTGGCTGTATGGTTTCCATGTTTAAAAATGTACTAGCTCCTTGCAATCTGTTATTATCTTTTGTTCTACCCGGATTGTGCATTTGAATCAAAGGTGACCTACTTGACCTGATTTGCCTGACCCGGTTCTTATTGAATTTGGATCTTTTAGCGTGTGTATATATATATATGTATATTATTTACTATGTTATTTACAGGATTAGGAGTAGGTGAGTAGAGAGAACTCTTGTTTCAAATAGACAACCGCTTTTTATATTTTGTTCACCTTTGGCAGTGAAACTCTTGCCATTTTTAGCTGTGGACTTAGGTTAAACAGAACCACATGTATCTTTGCATTCATATGTGAATGCTTTATTTTACTTTCTTGTTTTTATTCTAGCATAACACAAATTAGCTATAGCAAACAAACATGCACACACAGGTTATAAATGGGCAGGTAAGTTTTCATTATTTTGGGAGTTTCTCTAATTGCTTTGTGCAATTTGTTTTTCCACATTGAGAAATAAGAAATTGACATAGGGATATAACTGATCATGTGATTGTTCATGAACTCACTAGCAGAAAAGTTCAACCGTAAAAACGTCTCACAATGATATGATAAAATAGTTGAGTTTTTGTTTGTGATAAATTAAAAGTTTCACACTTAATTTGTCATATTTTTAGAAGTAAAACTAGGAGAGATATTTTGGTAATTTTTGGAGATTAGTTACACGCGTTTGGATTGAGTTGGACTACTGGATTGTGGGATTTTGAACCCACAAAAGAGATTAAACAGGTCACATTGTGCGATAGTTGATAGTTTTATTAGAGCTCGGCATAAAAAAGCCAAAGGTATTTTTGGTTAAAATAATAAAATAAACTTTTTAATTTAATAAAATAAAATATCACATTAAATTTATAATTATTTTATTTTTTCTCATATAAAAGTTAAAAAAGTCAATAAGCCTATCTCAAATGGGATTTTTTAGTTACAGATTAAAATAGTCAAAAAATTAAAAAATCAACTTACATTCCAAACGAACTCTTACTATCAACTACGATGTCTTGTCAAGAAAAAAAATAGTGGTTTATCTTAAATTTACCTCCAATTAGAATTTCTAAATCGAATTCTAATGTCTTAGAAAGTCTTTCAAATGGTTTCAGGGTCTCCTCATCATCTTTTTGTTCAGCAGGAAACAGTTCCCAATGTAAAATGTGAAAAATGTTTTCTATGCTTGATTGTGCTCTTGAAATTAGATGGTTGTATATTGGTGATGGTTAGGGGTGGGTGTTGCGTCGTGTTTGTATTGTGTCGTGTCATTTTGGATTCATGTTAGAATTATTTTAATATTAATCTGACTCGTTTATTATTTCGTGTTATCGTGTCGTGTTATTTTCGGTCCGTGTCCAGTTCATATTATGTCAATGTGTGTCATGTCAAAAAATCTCACTATTAACTAAAAATAACAAATATATGAAAAAAATTTAAAATTTTCTTCACAAGTTAAATTTAATTAAACTAATCTCTATTAAATGAAAATATTTATAAAATATTTAATTTCAATTTAATTTAATTTTCTTAATTTATAAATATTATATTTTTTATTAGATTAATTCAAATAATAGACAAAAAAATACATTAAGTTCAATTAAAAGCAAAAATAAAACCTATATTAAACTTTAAATTGTATTTTAAGTACTTTTTAATAATTAGATGTAATTACGTAAGAGATTAAAAATGTCATGATATTATTTAGTGGAATATTAAATGTGTAACTAATTTTTCACCATACGGGTTATCCGTGTTAATTTCGTATTATATAAATTTGACACTAATCTGGCCTGTTTTAATATTCATGTTATTGGATCGTGTCATATACGTGTTCGTGTTAGGAAATGGTTAACTCTAACTCACTAATTTCATATACGATTCGAGTCGTGTTATCGTATCGTGTCGCAATTTTTCACCCCTAGGGATGGCTTGATAATGACGGTGATAGTGATAGTAACGGTGGCGGCGGAGGTGATAGTGGGGTGCAATTGGCGGTGGTAGTGATGGAATGGTGGCAATTGTAAAACTTATAGTGTAAAAAATATTTTTCACATTTCAAAATTACAAAAAATATTTTGGGTTCAAATAAATTTGTCTTACGTTAAATGGTTTGGATAATGAGAGTAGATATGGTTTGGACCATGTGTATTTAATCATTTTGATTTTATTTAGATTTCATGTAAAATTTTAAAATCCGTTAGCTTTTGTTTAAACTCACATTTTGAAATTTGAGGACTAAATTAATAAAATTAAAATAATAAGAACTAAAGTGTAACAAATGAAATACTTTGGATAGAGATTATTAGTGTAATTAGTCTAGGAAAGAAAAAGCCAGAAAGACGTACAATACTGATGAAACAAAAATTTGCAAAGGTGAAAATGTATATCTACATATTTGTTTGAAAAGTGTTATATATAAATGAAGTTCAAACATGATTTTCTTATCAGAAATACAAAGACATGAATTGTACACATTTATTAATGTAGGTTCTACTGTTTTAATAAGAAATTTAGTAAATAAAAAAATTTTACTTTATGCCAAGTAGTTTAGCTCATGTGCAGTTTTACTCTATCCATTACAGGGAAAAAGGGATATGGTGGCGTTTTTTTAACGACGTTTTTTTAAACGTCACTGTTATTAGTATTTAACGGCGTTTATAAATAAACGCCGCATATTCTATTAGACAAGACGACACCGTTTTATAATGGGAAAACGCCTCCAAATGCGGTGCCACACGCGCCTCCTCTTGTGAAACCTTATTTTGCATCAGAACCCTCTCTAAGCATTTCGATCGAAGATTCAGAACTCTCTCTCTCTCTCAACTCTTGTACGCACACATCTCTCTCCCTCTCAACCCTCCCTAAGCTCCATCGAAGATTCAGATCGAAGCGATTTCGAAGCTCCATCGAAGATTCAGATCGAAGCTCCATCGAAGCGATTTTGAAGCTCCATTGAAGATTCAGATCGAAGCTCCATCGAAGCGATTTTGAAGCTCCATCAAAGATTCATACCTAAGCTCCATCGAAGATTCAGATCGAAGCCCCATGGAAGCGATTTCGAAGCTGCACCGGCGAGGTAGCGAGCTCCACCGGCTCATTTGCAAAGATTCAGTGATTTCCAGAAGCTCAGATCTGAACTCGGACCCCTCGATTACTCTCATTTCATGCTCCGATCTGAAAAAAATCTCAGTTTGATTCTTGAGGTATGTTCGGATTGACTCAATTTGTACGATTATTTGTTGTTCCCTTCATATCTCTCTCTCTCTCTCTCTCTCTCTCTCTCTCTCTCTCTTATGGTTCTGCGATGGTGGAGGGGCTGGGAAGGGGTAGGTAGATCGTCGGATTTTGGAGGATAGGCAAGGGGATTACTGAGTTTGGTCCTAGAGGGAGGGATTTCTGTATCAATGTGCAGATACATAAATGATATATACTGATATATATATATATATATATATTTTAATAATGTCTATTGGAAATGTTTCTATTTTTAAATCAAGATGCAAATGATGGGAACTTGAATGGACAGGATTTTTGCACAGAGTCTTGTCTGGCCTCTGAGACCGACCATTTACTTGTAGATACTATTGAAAGCAGGGTGTTGAGTAACAAGGAGGGAGAGTCTTCTCTTTCAGAATCCAAGTGGTTAGAACATGATGAATCTTTGGCTGTTTGGGTCAAGGTATATATTAATGTTGTTGCTTTGACTTCTACCTTGTTCTCTTTTATTATATCATTAGTATAGTGCACATATACAAGTTTGATAGTTCTGGGGCGCTGTTTCTCAATGTGGTTGCCTTGTTGATTGAGGTTTGATTGTACAGATTAGTATGATGGCTGGTGAAGTAGAAATTAAAACTTCACCTGGCTCACCTTTGTAATTTAGGCCCTTCTGTTTTCATTTTATAGAGTTGATTGAAAAAATTTCGGAGCTCTTTTCTTCACTCTCATGAATGTATTGTTTAACGGGTTGACAGAGGTTGCATTGACTGTTTTGAGGCTTCCTGTATTCTATAAACAGAGGGATTTCTTATTCTATCCTCCATGGGCTTTTGGGTTGCCAATTTGGGTCCTCGGTATACCCCTCTCCTTAGTGGAATCAGCGATATGGATCAGTCTTGCATATTACACAATTGGGTTTGCTCCAGACACCAGCAGGTAGTAGTGGTCTGCGTGTTCTTGGTTTCTCGTGATAGTTTTTCATGTTTATACTTTTGCTTACCAACTTAAATTCTTCATTAGAAATTTATTCTTCCTACTCTGCATTTAGTGGTCACTTGAACCTGATAATTTATTCACTGACAAATACCCACCATCTGATTCAGGTTTTTCCAGCAGTTATTGGCATTGTTCAGTATACATCAAATGTCTCTCTCTCTCTCTTTCGCTTTGTTGCTGTGGGAAGAAAGTTGGTTGTTGTATGCACTTTAGGAACCTGCACATTGATAATGAATATTCTGCTTGGAGGATTTATAGTTGCCCAAAGTAAGCTGCCTGATTTCTATTTTCACTTTTGAGCCTATCTTGAATTAGAATGAGCTTTTAATTTACCAATCTTTATACCACATTGTTGAATATTTCTTGACATTTAGCCAAGTAAGTTGTGGATTCTTTCATGTGATTGTTTATATATTCGATGATCAAAGCACTATATCTACAACCATTCATTTCCTTTTGTGCCCGCAGATGACATCGAGCCATTTATGATATGGGGCTATTATATTTCTCCAGTGATGTATGGACAAAATGCTTTAGTCATTAATGAATTTCTTGACAAAAGATGGAGCGCCGTAAGTTCTCTTTTACTGTTTGCGTAGTATCTTAGTGATTCAAAATCTATAGTCTTGGATGAAGATGTTGGAAAGAAGGATAAGAAATCGTCTGGACGAATGACCTCTGAAGGTTTGAGCCTTTACCTTTGTCTCTTTTGATCTTTACTCAATGATCTCGTCTTCTATTTCTCTTGCTGCCAATTAAGTTAAAACACGTAGGTCACTAGTTACTCCTTTATCACATTTCTTTTCCATTTTAAAGTTCATGGCAAGTTGAATTGCATTATGTGTGTAATGATGTCAATGAAGTGGGGAAACCAGATATCCTAAAAGGAATTAAGAAAACAGCAATAGGAATAGGTTTTTCAAAAGGATATCTTGTTTTAAATCAGATCTAAGCAGCGCAAAAACAAAACCAGTTTTTGAATACAGAAGTAAAGACAAATTTTTGTGAGACTTTTGAGGATCAAAAAAAGCTAGCTTTCTCTTTTAGTTCTTTTTCTTGGGTTGTAACAAGCACATGACATGACATTAATCGATCCCTGTTGTGTAAAAAATGATCTACTGATCTTAATTTTGAAATCTTCTGATTGATTTTATAGGTTTTGATATGACGGTGAGAAATGCTTCACGGGGTACTGACTCAAGTGTTGGTGTCACTGATCATGCACCTAGAAAAGAATGCTTTTTCCCTTCCAACCCCTTTCACTTGTATTCAATCATATCAACTACTATGTGGATATGCCCACTGTGAGTCATTCTAAGTAGTTTGTTGTCTAGTGCTTATGTTGATTAGGAGTGCTAGAATTATCTTCTGTTTCTTTTTTCTCTTATTCAGAGCCAGCATTTCTTGTCACCACTACACATTCATAGCACTGTCATCCTCACTAATTTTGCCCATGGAAAGTGTGAAGTAAATCAGTAATATAGTTCCCACGCTTGACCTGTCAGAAACAAAAAGTGAATCCAGAACTTCCCATCAAAATCACAATTGTTTCAACCATTTATAGTGTTAATAGCAATCCATATAAGAGGGTGTGGTGCTTCTGGACCAATAAGACTACTTGTTACATGGTTATTTGGGCACGAGAAAAAGTCAACAGTGCTACATGTATGTAATTAAAATATAGAAAAATATATAAAACGTACACTCTGTGGTTTAGATTGATTTTAAGTGTAATCCAAATAATACTAAAAATATATCTCAGCCACAGATTATATTTTCTGTGCATTTTCATTGTTTTAATTTTGTGCAACTATCATTTCTAAAGAAAAGGTCAGTCATACCCTTCTATTTTTGTGCGGCCTCGTTGATTGGGAGCACCTTGTGTAGATGTCACTATTGGAAAGAATGAGTTGCCCTATATATATCTATGTATTCATCATAATGCATAGCTCTTCATTTCTCATCAAACACAATGGAAAGAATGAGAAAACAATTGCATATCCTAGAAATTCAAGTTAAACAGTTGTGTATCCTTATTGTTGATGCGGTGACTGAAGTGGTTTGGGTTATTACCCTACTTGAATTTTTGACCAACTTTTACTCCCTATTTTATTTTTCATGGCTACCATTACTTGTTTCGTAATTATCCTATTAAGGTTACCTCAATTATAATTTCACAAAGTTAGACGTGACTAATGGTTATTTTCCCATTAGATTTTGTGGACAACTGACTATTTTCCCCTTTCTTTTTCTTTATGGGGTCCTGTTGCTGAAAATGTATGTGAAACAGCAGCTAGATATCTCAATGAATGTCAGAATGAAAGCTTAAATTTTACTACTAGTTTAAGATTTTCTACATGTCATGGTTATCAAAATTACTGGCCTGACTTGAGAGAATTGTTTATTCTTTTTCTTTATTGAGCATTTGCACAGCATGACTCGTGAATTACTGGCCTGACTTGAGAGAAGAGTAATATTTCTTTCATGTTTGGTTAGCCAAACCACTAGCTACATTTTTAATCCTCTTAGAACAATAACTAAGATGGCTAGTTTCAGGCACGTTACATGGACTCTTTAGAATAAATCAAATAAACAATGGTGTGAGATATGTACTTAACACTATATATATATATATTGCTGTCTATAAATCAAATTCCTCTTTAACACTATATTATATATGATACCATTTCATCTCACTTAATAGTTTAAAAATATAAAAATATAACCCTTATTTTGCCAAGTTGGCGAATACCAAATATATATATCCGAGTCTATGTAACATATGTTCGAGGAGATGGTCTAACTCAAGTTCTTGTTTGAGCAAGTTGAACCTCTTTTGTCATGCATAGAGTGTCTCGGCTGCTAAGGGTGCCTTTCTTTTTGTCTTTTGCTTTGATGATCTGTTGTGGATGTTGTTTGCAGGATATTATGGAGTTCCCAGGTCTGGAAATGTTGTTTTGTGTTGCTTCTACATAATACTATGGAAGAGATTGTTGTGCATTCTCTTTGTGAGTAGTCTGTGTTTGTTTGCTATGTTGTGTGTGAAAATCTGTGGTTGGTCAAGATTTCCGCTACTCTGCTATTGCATCTACTTGTTTATGGATTGTTATATGATCTCTTGGCTTTATCAATAGCCAAGAAAATAAAAAAAGAGAGTGGAAAACATATGTTATTTAATTTGACGCAGCGAGAACTTTGATGTGTACTACATATTTTCGGACATATATATTTATATGTTATCTACTTGTCTATCTATCTATCAATCTTTATATATAAGAGAAATATTAGTTAATGCATCAAAAGTATTGGTAAGCATGTGAAGGCATAATGTGATGTTTTAATAGCCATTTGTGTTTTATGACAATTGTTACTGATAAAAATATCACTGATTAAGATTTTTAGTTTTTATGTTAATGGTTGGGTTTCCATAATGCAGGGATTTATCTGATAATTTACTGTATGAAGATATACCATTCTCAATATCCAAGCTTAAGCAGCTTGAGTTATTGTAAGTTAATACCTGAAGTGAAGTACTATTAATTAAATATGCTGGATTGTTTAAGATAGATAAGTTTTTAGTTCTGCCAACCAAGGGCTTGAATAAGCTCTGTAAATGCAGGAATTTGAAGAACAATCAATTGACTGGTCCTATCCCTTCAACATTAACACAGATTCCCAAGCTCAAAACTCTGTGAGTCATAATTTTTTTATTTTTTTATTTTTTAGTGGAGTCCATGCAGTTAACATTACCATATGCTTTTTTGATTTTATTTACACCAAATCCATAGACACTTGTGCTAATATATATGTATGCCTTGTCTTTGTGTAAATTTATTCTGTAGGGACCTTGCTCATAACCAGCTTATTGGTGAGATACCGAGGTTAATCTATTGGAATGAAGTATTACAATATCTGTAAGTACTACATCAATTACGGTTTAACAACTGATAGATAAAATCCAATTTCATTATCAACCCTTGATGCTATTAACACTTAAACATTTAATTTGGTTTATAGTTTTACTCTGGACAAACTATTGGTTCGTCTATCATCTGGTGGTAATTATGTTTGCAGAGGGTTACGTGGCAATTCTTTAACTGGAACCCTGTCCCCAGATATGTGCCAACTGACTGGCCTGTGGTATTTGTGAGTGTTCACTTCCTGGTTATGCTTGCTTTGGGCTTTTTCTGTGCTTCCTACTTGCTTTCTGCTTCATATCCATGGGGACATTGAAATCTTCCTTGATCTCTTTAGTGATGTAAGAGGCAATAACCTAACTGGAACAATCCCTGATAACATTGGCAATTGTACAAGCTTTGAGATCTTGTAAGTTTCTTAAATGATAACTACCCTACTACGGAAATACATTCTTTCTTTTCATTTTTGGTTAAAATTGTAGTGTATGATTTTCAGAGATATCTCATACAATCAGATCTCTAGGGAGATTCCATACAATATTGGCTTTCTACAAGTGGCCACTCTGTGAGTTCTCTTACTCCACTTTATATTTTTCTTTTGTGGAAGAAGTAGAAGCTAGAAATGTTCTTCTTCTGTTGTCTTCAAGGAAGGTCAATTGAAGTTAAAATTGATATGCACTTAATTTCTGAATTCTAATACAAAATGCATTTCGTGTTTTTCATTATGACATTACTGTGCTTATGGTTCTTGTTATTAGATCTCTGCAAGGAAATAGGCTGACAGGGAAAATTCTAGAGGTGATAGGTCTAATGCAAGCCCTTGCTGTTTTGTAAGTGTGCTTAATATAGTGGCATGTCTTTGAGAATTTTTTTTTAGAATGTGTCTGAATATAGTTGAAGTCAGATAGTACTTGCTGAGATTCTTTGAGATGGATGGACAATGTGAAAGCTGTATATTAATTATATTCATAGGGATAGTGACTAATGGAACAACATTATTTTTTGAAGTCATTATTTTTTTTCCACCTCCTCAATTGCTTGTTTTATTACATGGATATGGGCAAGTGGATCAGCGTGCTGAATACATGATTTTTATTTCCTTGCATCAGCCAATTCAACTTAATCCTTGGTTCTTGCAGATGATGGTAGGGAAGACCTATTTGAAAAAAAAGCCTTATGAATAGATGGTCATGTCTACTTCTATATTTACTTCGGTGTTTTTAACCTATTTGTTAATATTTCATTACAGGAAGTTACAAAAAAGGCCCAAGAAGAGGCTTCTGAGCATGTGAGATGTCTGGAAGAAGATTTGGGAAAGTTGAGGTATATTTGATTTGTTTGAATTTCTTCTTTTTCTTCTTCATTTTCTACTTTCTACTGTAAGCTTAGAAGCTTGCATTGTTGAAAGAGCTTGGTGATCTGTTTTGTGAATTTTAACTTGGATTGTACACCTTCTTCTTCTTAAAATGTTTTATACTTTAATATATATCAGTATTGGTGGGTCCCCATGCTTAGCAGAAATTGGAGCCACTTTATGTTCCTGAAAATGGATCCATGGACAATTTGTCCGCTAAAGAGGGTGATTTGTTGTTTCAAATAATAAAGACTATAAATTAGCTAAAAGGCTTTGTATGTTTGCTATAACATAGGCAGCTAATACATATAAATCTCAATGAGACACCATATTGTTGTGTTATATGAAGATTATACAGGTTGAAGAAAGTAAACATGCATCCCATAGTTGCACAATGGTGCATGCATTTTATACATTTTAATTCTTTCAAAATTGTATATAACGGACATGATATTCATAGAAATATTGTGCAAGATTAACAAATTGATCATGAAATTTTGTTTTCATTTCCGTGCAGTACAAGTTTTTTGTTGATGGAGAATGGCGGCATGATGAGCACCAACCATTTGTAAGTGGAAATTATGGGGTGGTGAACAGTGTCTTCTTAGCTAGGGAGCCTGATGTGATTCCTGCAAGTTATACTCCAGTGACACCTGGTAGATCTAGTATGGATGTGGATAATGATCCATTTTTTCATTTTTTGGAAGCAAATTATCTTACAAAAGCTTTTGTAATACAAGTTGGTCTAGTTGATAAGAACAAGGCTATGTGTGACTTTTGGCTGGTGTTGATTTTTGCTGCCATAGGACTGCTGATTTTTGGTTGAGAATTGTGAATTTAATTTTTGAATATGTTATTTTGTGGGTAATGATGATTGGATATTAAATTGAATAGGAAAGTGAATTAATGCTGCATTTATAATTTGAATGGGAGTTGTTATTTCATATTACGGCTATTCAATTTTATTATAGGTATTTTTTTAGTTTAATCACATAAAATTAGCATAATTTCAAAAAAAAAAAAAAAAACAAGAGGGTTTCACGGCGTTTTTAAAACGCCACCTAAACTCCAAAAGGTTAACGGCCAATTTTTTTAAAAAGATATGACGGCATTTTGAAAACGTCGCTAAAATCATAGTGATGTCATGTAGGGACATTTCACGGCGTTTCTAAAAACGCCGCCTATTCTAATATCGCGACGTTTTTAAAACGTCGTAAAGATACAGCGACGGCCGCAGCTTCGACGTTTGGTACTAAACGTCGCAAAAGGAATTAGCGGCGTTTTTGAAAGATATAGCGGCGTTTCTTAAACGCCACTAAAAGTCTCTTTTCCAGCAGTACTCTTATATGGTTTGTGAATTAAAATATATCGTCAAACCCATTAAAAGCTTAAGCGAAAAGACTAAAATCCCTTACAAATCACATACATTTTTGTCATTATTTTTAGAAGCAAAATTCACTTTAATTTTTTATATTTTACTTTATGTGCGATTTATCCCTTAATATTTGAAAATAAGCACACAACCTCCTTATATCTTGACACGTATTTACATTTGTTGTTAACTTGAACGGATGCTTGACAGTGTGTTTTAGTCTACAAATTACCTAAAATTATGCGATTATTTCCAAATAATAAGAGAGTAATTAAACCATACAAACCAAATCACAAGAAATAAAGTAAAATTTATCTTTAAAAAATTCATTTATATATGGCATTACTCTATTTGTTTAGCTCAACTACCTTTGTTGCACAAATGAACAATGAAGGAAACAAGGAAAATGCAAATGGAGCCAGTGAAAAAGGCAACCCCAAATGCACTACTAACTAAACCAAGTAGCATTATGGACTCTGATAACATGCCATAATGACTTTTTTGTCTCTTGTGCTTGTTATTATACTCATCTTTGTACTTCCACCCATTCTCATCCTCAACCCTCCAACACATGTCCAACCTCTCTTTCTTCCTCACATCTCTTATTCTCTCTCTTAGAGCTCTCATGTTTCCATCCACTACATTTTCTGAATTTCCTGAAATTCAAAGAAAATGTTATTGTTATGTTTGATTCATTAAAATAACATAGAATTGAATAATTGTTTTATCAAAATTCTCATGTTTGGTTTTATTGAAAAAATGATGGAAAGTGCATTGCAATTTTATCATTGTAAGGAAATTATCATTTTATAAAGAGATCAATGAATTATTATTTTATTCCAATAATCTATTTTCATTATAGTAAACTAAACATTACTTAAATCATATAATGTATGAATGTACAAAAATTCAAAACAAAATGGCGTAGTAAATTTGACTATATCACTTTAAAACAAAAGATCGCATTATAATGGTTCATATTTTTAAAATTACCATTACTATACCATTCTAGTGAATAATTTTGCATAAATATTCCTTACAACAAATAAACAAGCCTATGATATACAAACAAATAAATTATACCAAAATACAAAATTATGTGACAGATTTATGTCCTTATAATTATTAATTGAAGGCATTCAATTCAACATTGGTCATCATTGGGAATCAAGTTTGGGCGGTTTAGAGAAACGATTTAGGATGACCTTCTAACACTCGCCTGAACATGGGCTTGATCTAATATGAAGGTAACAAAGAGATAAAACAAACGAGAATAGATTAAGGCATACTTGACCGATGAGAGACCATTTAAGATTTAATTCTAATATTATGTTAGGATAATATATCCAAAAGAGAAAAGAACAGAAAAAAAGGAAGAAGAGGATAGAATAAAATAACTATATAATGAGAGTCTATACCTATATAGGTACGAAGTGTTGTATAAGAATCATAAAAAAGAAAATAATACAAAAATAAAAATAAAAATAACATATATACATTTATGCCAAATCAAAAGATTCATTCATTATGGTAGAATTTTTTGTATGAAGATTTTATTTGTAAATCATTCGGCCCGTATTCTGATTAATTTATAAGAAATTGTAGAAAAAGAAGTTAAAGCTTGGATTTTTTGGGGCAACCAAAGTGAAGATGGGAACATAAAGCAAATTGAATTCATCCTATTTCTTGTCCTTTATCATCATTTTTGTACATCAAGCTCATCATATATTCACTCAAACATACAATAAAGTGTGTGTATATATATATGCTATTTTCAAAGGATTGAAAAGAGAAGTACCTTCATCATTGAAGCATTGGGATCTCACTTGGAGACATTTTTGAAGCTTTGGCTTGTAAGATGGTCTGGTTAAGCTGCATAAACAAGGTAGAGAAGTTGTCATATGACTCCAATGATGGACTACTTTCTTTTAACCAATGACTATATTCTCAATGTCTCTCCATGCCTCTCAAACTTGTTTTAAACACCCATCGGCATATATCAAATTTTTAATTTTTTAATATTAATATTTATCAATAAATTGGTAGATATTATTTTATATTAATTAATATATAATTATGTTTCCAATACAATATATATATATATATATATTGTTATTTAAAATCACGTCCTGAAAAATGAGTTTTATTTTCTAATGGTATCCTTTTTGGATCTTAACAAGTTGATTGATCTTTCACTCTAGCTGATGAGCAATGTTATATCTACTTAAACTCTTACTAACAATCACATTAAAAACGTACATGTCCAACTATCATTGGATGGTTAAAAGTTATTATTTTTTTTGACAACCAATCACATTTGAGCTCTTATATTTTTAATAAAATTATTAATATGTGTAAAATTATTCCCAGTTGATTTAGTGAGTTTGGGATCAATAAAAAAAAGTCATTTTTTTTTCCGATCTCTTTGCCTTTAGTCATGTTTTTAAAAAAATTGTGTCAAAATCTTTTGCTTTCAGGTCCATCTATTGTAAAAAAGCCTAAAAAGTAAAAAAAAGTTTTTTTTTTTGGAAAAAAAAAAAGGTTTACTAGAAATGAAAAAATGCCAAAAGAAGCCAACATTTTTTTGACATTTTTTTTGGGGGTCTTTAGTGGAGTTTTTTTTTTGGCACTGTTAATGTAAATTGTATAAATTTACCATCACCTACCACACACTTACCATCACCTACCACACACTCACCTACTACACTCACCTACCACCACCATCCACTACACCTACATCTACTCACCTACTACACTCACCTACCACCACCATCCACTACACCTACATCTATATAAGGAACCATTTGTAATAGACAGAATAATCAATCAATACACATCAATCAATATATACATAATTTATTTTCTCTCTTTCTCTATACATTAATTCTTACATGGTATCAGAGCTAGGTTAAGAACCTAGTAATTCTGCTTCACCGGCGGGCGGCAGCCTCGCCTTGGCCGCCCGCCGGACCTCTACACATATCTTCACTCCGCTGCCACAAATTATTCTTCTTGATCTTGATCTTCTTCTTGTTGCTGCTGTAGTAGTTTCTAACAAATTCCATCTTGGTCACCTCCACTCCACTCTTCTTCACCACCTCGCCGGATCTCAACCAATTCAAACCTCCCTCTCCCTCTCGGCACCTCACTGTTGCCATCACTCGATACATACACACAAACACATGCATGGGGGGATACAGAGCATTTACCACACACACAGAGGCAGCAGCTGTTCAAAGCTGTCTTTGATCTTTCTCTCTGTGTCTACAGATCTAGATAGAGAAACAAAAGACACGGGTTACTGCCGGAGCCTCAGCTCTCCTCTCTCTCTCTCTCTCTGTAAATACATACACATCTATATATAAAGAGAGAGAATGTCCTCATCTCCGGCTCCGTTGTCCACCACATCGCCGCCGCCCGCAGCGTCGACCACTACCTCACCGTCCGCCTCTACGACTCCGAGCCCGCCTCCGCCTACCGGGACCTCCACGACCCCATTGCCGCCGGCTCCGTCGTCCTCGAGTTCTCCGTCGCCGTCGTCATCATCGACCACCCCATCGACGCCGTCGAGCTCTTCACACAACCAGAGTTACCGCTGAAGTAGTCGGGGAAGTGTCCACTGCCCATGTTTGTTTTACTGAAGTAGTCGGGAGATTATGTTGATGATCCTGAGTTTTACTATGGAAGGCCAGGGAAATGTTACAAGTGCCCTTAAGGACACTCCTGATGTTGGCAACTGGATTGGTTTTGGTATCACTGCTATGATGCATGCATAGCAGAGGGCACCCATACACTACACAGGCACACGGCATACAGAGACTCAACACATGCACTTTATGATATAAAAAAAAAAAAAAAAAAACATTTTGTAATCAACCCACTTATGATAAAAACATTTTTTTTTAATCAACCCATTATCTCTCTCTCTGCTTTTTTATTTTTTATTTTTTATCCCCTAGATCCACTTTCATCATATCTATGATTTCCCTTACTTTAACACCAAACCTCTCTCTACACAGACAATAGCCAGAACCCACCATTCCTCCCACTATCCCTTTTATTTATTTTATTTTATCTTCTTCTTTTTTTTTTTTGAAAAAAAAAAAAAACAATCCATTCACATGGCATGTCCCTCCGCCTTTTGACAAATTTTTTTTTTCTTTTTCTTCTTCTCCGTCTTTATCATTTTCGTTTTTCCTATATCTCTATATATTCAAAAAAAAAAAAAAAAAAAACAAACCAACAAAATTTATACAGATTTGCACAACAACTTAGTTTTATTTATCTTAGGGATCAACCCTATCACAGTTCTCCACACCAAAAAAAAAAAAAAAAAAAAAAAAAACAACAAAACAACAAAACAACCACACCCACAATGGAATTTTTCTTCTCTACTCAGTCGCCGGTCTCTTCTTCTTGCCTCTGTCCTGGGCGGCCCTTGACGGTGCTGCCTCCGTGTTTCCCACTCCACTGGGCACGATCACTCCACCCTGCTCCTCCACTGCAGCATATGGCGGCCCTCCAAATCGGAACATCACGGCGGCCTTCCGTTTCAGCTCCTTGTTTTCCGTTTTTAGCACACTTATCTCTGCTCGCGCATCCTTATACATGCGTTGGAGCAGAGCCAGTTGGGCGTTTAATTGCTGCACCTCATTTGTCCTACTCTGCAGCCGGTGCGACAAGTTTGTGACCGCCGTCATGGACTCCACACATGCCTTCAAAGTATATTGATTCGCCTCCACATCCGTTTGCACTGCCATTTTTTGCTCCACCGACTGCATCGGAAAGTTCAACGGAGCAAACCCAGTGGTGTTTGGTTGAGATTCACGGGACACCGCACCCGTTATCTCTCTTGTTGACTCGTTGAGGTCGGGAAAGAGAGTCAGCAGACCACGGGACGATGAAGCCATCTCTTGCAACAGAGTGTTACAGACTATCTCTCTCAGCACAACGAAGCGTTTTTCAGAAGTTTTTCTTCGCAAGTTGTTTGTCTTCTGCCTCGGCCTCAGGCTCCGTCTTGGTTAAATAGCCGAGGCAGCCACGCGCATCGCGCGCCTCTTGACGCCAGACAAACGGGCACTCCAGCCAAGGCACTCACGTGCCTCGCCATCATATCTGGCACGCCTTTTGATGCATCGGGCACGCCTTTTGATGGCACGCCTTTTGAGGGCACGACTTTTGAGGGCTCGATATATATCTACATGTATATTTTTTTGGCAGCCTATCTACACACTCATACAGTGTCTTCTACACCGGTCAGCTTTATCAATCCCTTTGTTTCAACCTCAAATCGGTTTCTCTCTTCACACCTATTTGAGTTTGAGGGGGGGTTATACACAGTATCATGTATAAGTCGTTCATGGCGCACTCCCTAAGTCGCTCCCTTGGTGCACCACCACAACCTTTCTACATCGGTCCGACATGACCCCGTAAACTGTCTTCTACATCGGTCCGACATGACCCCATAAACTGTCTTCTACAACGGTCTGACACGACCACACAGTGTCTGCTACAACGGTCCGACATGACCCCGTAAACTGTCTGCTACAACGGTCCGACATGACCCCGTAAACTGTCCTGCTACATCGGTCCGACATGACCCCGTAAACTGTCTTCTACAACGGTCCGACATGACCCCGTAAACTGTCCTGCTACATCGGTCCGACATGATCCCGTAAACTGTCTTCTACAACGGTCCGACATGACCCCGTAAACTGTCCTGCTACAATGGTCCGGCATGACCCCATAAACTGTCTTCTACATCGGTCTGACACGACCACACAGTGTCTGCTACAACGGTCCGACATGACCCCATAAACTGTCTGCTACAACGGTCAGACATGACCCCGTAAACTGTCTACTACAACGGTCCGACATGACCCCGTAAACTGTCTGCTACAACGGTCCGACATGACCCCGTAAACTGTCTTCTACAACGGTCCGATATGACCCCGTAAACTGTCTGCTACAACGGTCCGACACGACCATACAGTGTCTCCTATCCCATTTTTAATTTTATTTGTCAGCTTCTTTTTCTGTTTTGTTACTCTCTCCAAACTCAAGTTGGCTAGTACCTATCCTCCTTGAGTTTGAGGGGGGCTGTTAATGTAAATTGTATAAATTTACCATCACCTACCACACACTTACCATCACCTACCACACACTCACCTACTACACTCACCTACCACCACCATCCACTACACCTACATCTACTCACCTACTACACTCACCTACCACCACCATCCACTACACCTACATCTATATAAGGAACCATTTGTAATAGACAGAATAATCAATCAATACACATCAATCAATATATACATAATTTATTTTCTCTCTTTCTCTATACATTAATTCTTACAGGCATCATCTAGTTAAATAAAACTTAGAAGTGTACAAAAATTTAAAATTTTATAAAAAAATTCATTAAAATTGAAAACAATATACTAACAAAAAAGCCAATAAAAAGGCCAATACTATACATATAATTTGAATTCCAACTTCTAATTTGCTTTTGGAGTAGAATGTAATAAAATGATATGATTTGGAGAAGATTTGTAGCTATTTAAAAAGAGAATTTATATGGTGTTCTCAACATTGATATACCTTAATATATTGGCATACCATGAAAATAATTTTGGTATTGGCTGATTTTCAACACGTATATACTCATAACTGATTTACGAGCTGATTTTACAATCAATACGGTTGATTTGGTAACTACAAATGCAACATCCCATTTTCAATATGTATTGTTTGGGGCTGGCTTTCCTCCAATATTTGATCGGACTGGAGGATAGTGTTGGGTTCGTGAGACCCATCACGGGTTTCGTTTGGATAACCTGAACTGTGCAATGTGTAAAAATCGTCGAGTACTATATGTTTATAAAAAAATCACGTTTATCGGATATCAATAACTACGTGATTAAATCAGTTTTGTACAAAAAAAATAAACGGTGAAAAAATAAACGATTGATAGAAATTTGATCTTATGAGATATCTATCGATATTCGATCAACATGATTTTTTATAAGCATATAGTACTTAACGAGTTCTACATATTGAATAATTTGAATTATCAAAACGAGACTCATAATGAGTCTCCACGAATCCAACAATATCCTTCAATCCGATCACGGACAAGAGGGAAGCCCAGGCTATATTGTTTAATACTCCTCGTACCATTATGCCGTGGTTCTCGGGTACTACATGAAATATGGATCCTGTGCAATTGTCACGAAAAGAAAGTAAAGCATAGAAAAATAAAGGTAGCGTTTAGTAGAATTTTTTAAATATGATTTAGAAATAGAGTTGTACTTTGAGTTTGTGAGTTTTGAAATTATAATTTGAGTGTGAAAAATTTGTTTGGTTATGAATTTTGAAAAGAGCTTTGGAGAGAGTTTTGAGTTTTTGAAATTAGAAAAATTATTTCATTCAAAAATTTACAACTTATAACTAAACACACAACCTAAAATTCTATTCAAAGCTCATATAAAAATTAAAAGAATTTCGAAAATATTTTTTATTTACAATATAAAAACAACAGGTAAAAAAAAACTGAATACCGTTCCGGTCAACCGGTTGGACGTTCGGGAGACGTCTGGGTTAGCCAAATTTTCCCGCTTGGAAAGAAGTCTTCAAAAGTGGGTGTGGTGTTATAATTTGAAAACTCAAAACAAATACTACACTCAAATCAGTAGGTGAAAATGTGTTTAGAATACCTAACCAAACACAACCAAAATTTTTCATAATTTTTTCTATGTTCGGTTATCAAAAAAGTTGTCAAATCCTGTTTAACGTGATTTTTTTAAAAATTGTATTCAGATGAGTTTTCGTTTATTTTTAGTGAATCGTTTCTATATTTTAGTCACTTTTATACTTTTTAGATATATCTAATTAAGATGCTAAAATGTTAACAAAAATTACTAAAACCAAATGAAAATTGGAACAAAAATCTCTATGCATTTTTGTTTAGGTTTTCATTTATTTTTAGTGAATTTTTTTATATTTTAGTTAAACTTTTTTTTTTTTAGATACCTCAATAAACAAAAAAAGAAGACTAAAATACAACAAAACAAAAACCCATCCAAAAATAATTTCTGAAAATACAAACCAAATATTTTTAACTTTCCCATTAAGACAAGTTTTCTCTCAAAATATGTTCCACGAAAAATACAAGATTTTTGAAGAGTCTCAACAATACACTTTGTTATCATCACAAATGAACACACTCGTTTCATTTATTTCACTGGAAAGTATTTTTTTGAAATTTTTTTTCAGAAAACCTTTTACAAAAAATATTTTTCACATATTCTTAGGTTTGGTTGTGTTTTTAAAATTAATTTACTAATGGTTACATTAGTGGTGGTTGTAGTGGTTGCGGTTGGGTAGAGGTGTTAGGGATAGTGCTGGAGGCAACGGCGTTGGTGGTGGTGGTGGTGGTAGTAATGAAGTAGAGATAGTTGTAGTTGTAGTTGTGGGGCGGTGGAGGTAGTGGTAGCGCTAATGAAAATGGTTGTGGCCATGGTGGTGGCGGAAATGATGGTAGTGGTGGTAATGTAGTGCGACTGATAAAATTTTGGTTCGAAAAATATTTTCTGCCTTTCAAAAATAAAAAATATTTTTTGCCTAAATAGACCTATTTTTCATTGACCATAAAAAAAAATCCGTTAATTTTTATTTTCTGTTCCACTAAATGATAAAAAATGTAAAAAAACAAACGGAGCATTAGAAAAAACTTTTCCTTTACATTATTACCACACTTCTCCCGAAAACAACTTTCTCACACAAAAATCCTGATAACCAGTGATTATTTGTCACTGACGAGTGGTGTGCAGTTTTTCATGCTTAGAAAGAACAATATATAATATTACAATGATCACATTTTATACTATATTTGATTTATCATGTAAGTTGTCACCACTACATTAGAAACAGACATAAATGATAGAACCAATTAAATCATTGTAATTATAAAAACTTAAATTATATTAAATACGATATAACATTTTTTTTTTTATTATTGAAAAATAGCAGAGCTTCTAGAAATAAAAACAAATATCAATGGGAAAATAAACAACAGGGTTGGTTGTAAAACTGGCATTGAAAGAGATAGAGCATATGGCCACCACAATTTCTAGTTAAGTATGCCTGTCATATACCCCCAGAAATGACCAAGTAAAAATGGTGTTGTTGCATTGATGGCTTGTGTCTGTACATCTATGGTTATTGAGCACATCACTGTCTTTCCGCCAAAAGATTGGAAGCTAACCTTTTTTTTTTTAGCTTGATAAAAGTGGTATAAATTATTAGTCGTGATCACAAGAGCTTCTACCTATTAAAAATTTGAATAGGAGTCTAGACGGCGTAACAATACAGGAGGATTTACAATCAACTTATTAATGCATGAATAAATCTAAGTGAATAGAAATATATGATACAAAGAGTGGTTCTCATATATGGTGGACCGACTTTTTATCTCACATATGTGTTTTGTTTCATTATGTGAAAATCTACTGTATTCATAGCACATCTATTAATTAATGTGTTATCACTTCTAATCCAAACACTTTCCAATCTGAATTCCTATGATGATGTGAGGGTAAAAATGCATATATCCACACAAATCCGTCCTCATGATAGCACTCACACAACTTGAACCAATGACAATCTAGATACGATACCAATTGAAATATTATAATCAACAAAATTTGGAAATTAGAAAGACGTGAATAGGCCAAACACTAACAATAATCTCACTTTTAAAATGTACTTTTCAATTAACAATTTTAATTTTAGATCAATGGTGATAACAAATCACATAAATATAATGCTATAAATAGAACAAAGTGATTTAATATGGAGATTTGATGAAAAAAACTCTTCCACGAGATAAAAACCATGAGCCCAACACCACAAATAATTCACCAAATAAATTTTAGTTTTATAGGACATAGACGAAAGGAATTACAGCCTTTCCCTAATTAACCTAACTTTACCTCTCCATGCTCCAGAAGCTTGGTCTAACCTAATTAGCTTCCTTTGACTTGCAAGACCACCATGAAGCTCCTCACCAAGATCTTTGTACTCCGATAGCTCTTTTTTACCCAAATGACCATGGGATGCCAAGATGAAGTAATACAATGCACAATGTGAGAAGTTTTATTTAACACTCTAGAGAAATTTTCCCAAGGAAGCAAAAGTTGAAGAAAACTTAAAAATTATATCAAGAACTATGTGCCGGCTCTCAAATAAGTAGTTTAAAGTATATATATATATATATATATATATATGAAAAGAGCAATGAGAAACCTAAAACAACCCAAATTGACCATTTTTCTACATTGGCGCTCAAGTCTAATCAATTGTTCTATGTTGTAGCCTTTGAAATTTTTATGACTAAAAATAGAGAAGCCATGTATCGGCCCAAGGCGAGTCTCAACGAGTGCGTAGCGGTGCTCGAGGACTTATCAACTGCATGGGTGCCCCATGTAGACACCCCATTTTTGATGGCCCTTCAAGACTTGGATGTCTTTGCAGGTATATCTGATGACGAGGTTGTTTGCTCATTAAGCGCTCGAAGTCCTCACTTTGAACCTTTCAAACCCTGGATCCTTTTTGTCTCATTTTTGGACCATGCCTTGGTCTTTCCAGCCTGCAACCTCTGGTGGTATGCTAGCCATCCCTAGAGGCTGCCGGCCATCACTTTTGGTTTGCCGGCCACTAATGTGGCGTACCGGCCACCAGTGATGGCCGGCCGACCACCAGTGTTTTCTGCAGATATTTTATGCCAACTGTGCTAGCTGTTTGTATAGATGCTTGCATCTGTCCACATGTGGAGGGTTGAATCTTCTTGTAGAAATTTTAAGTTTTCTATATATAGGGACCCCCTCATGTTTTGAGGTTAGAAAATTTTAGACTCAAAATTTTTTTTTTCTCTCTCTCTACAAATTCTCTACACTTTTGCCTACTTATACTACACTTTTGCTTATACTTCCTTAACCAAATCCTCTCACCTTTGAGCTGAGGTTCCTTGAGGCCTTCTTGGAGCTCTTGAAGTTGGTTTTGGCTTGAATTGTGGCCTAGAGTTATTCTTCTCTTCAAGAGGTATAATACTTATTTTATTAGCTTGCTTTGCATACTTGTCTTTCTATCTTTTTTCCACTGTTTTGGACTGTTATTGAGCTATAAAAAAACTCTATTTTTTGTGGGCTGAAATTGGTGTTTTTGGCCATTTAAGGTTAGGGGGTGGTTCACTCCTCTTCATTCCTTGTTGTTAAGACCATTTTACATTTGTTTCTCATTTTCAAACCATCTTTTTTTGGGCCTTTAAACACTGATTTTCAAAGTATTTTCAGTGGTAAAAATTAGGTTTTGAAGTCCAAATTTGGAGGGGGTAGCCTCCCCTCTTTGTATCTTGTTTGTTAGCCTAGTTGGTGCCATGCTTTAGTTTATTTTTCTAGCTTGTTGTAACTTTATTTTAGTATGCTTTAGGCTCTATTTTGGACTATTTTAACTCTGTTTTGGATTGATTATTGCATTTGAGTCTTATATTGCATAGTTGTAGCGTAATAGTCCTCACAAGCATGGTGTTTTAGGCCTTTAGACATCATTTGTTTGAGTTGATTGCATGTTTTTGGTGCTTTTCACACTTAATTTCAGCACTAATCATCTCTACAACCTCCCTCCTTTCTTGGCTTTTAATTTTGCTTTGAAAGTGGTTTCAAGTCATTTGCTTGCCTAAGTGTAAAATTGAGGTTTTATACTTAATGGTTTAATCCTTTAGGGGGTTCATTACCAACGGTATGACACTTCTTTCATACTTAAAGCAACTTATGTTTTGAACCATCTTTCCATTAGGGGACTTTAATTCTCCTTTAGACCTAATTTGATTAAAGAATGGTTGGTAAGTTAAAATGAGTAATTAAAACTTGGGACTAAAAGTGAGCAAGGATAAGAATTTGGTTGTATTTTGATGTGTTCAATCGGACGTTAATTGAACACATGGAACTTGGACCATTTCATACTTGCTAGTGAGAAAATGATCCAAGTCTCCAAGGTCTACTTTTTCCCTTGCTCTTTCATGAAAGGGAAGAGGTTTGTGTCTTGTTTTGTATTTATTGAGCTTGCATATCTTGAGTCGCAAGCTATCATGGAATGAAATTGCTTGAGTTGGTGGTTGGTGGCTTAAGTTCACAACTCCTTGGATTTGTTCATGAAAAGGAGGGGTGAATTGTGCAAACAATCCTTGAAAATACCCTGTATATGCTCTGTTTGTCCTCTGTTATAGAAAGATGAACCAGTGTATCAATGGCCGGCAGGCCACTTTCCATGGCCGGTAGGTGGCTGGTAGACCACCATCTATGGCCGGCAGACGGCCGGCAATCTTCACCAGTGGCCGGCTGGCCATTGATGCAAATCTCAGCAGAGTGTTGGTAAGGTGGAGCAAAATTATTCTGAAAGTGTTCAATTGTGCAAATAGAGGCTTTCGAGAGCAAAATGAAGGTCTTTTCGTGTGGAAACTGAGCATGCGTGTGCACATCTTTCATTTCCCGAGGCAGAGTAGCTATTTGGCTTAGTTTAGTTACTTAGTTTAATTATTAGTTGCAATTGTTTTGTAATTATTTAATTAGTTAGTTAGCTAATTAGTTCATTTGTTGTTGTAATAATTAGCTTAATTAGCTTAGCTTAGTTATTTATTCGGACTCTTCTTCGTGAGAGTGTAATGTAATAATGTGTATGTCTTCCAACCCCACGTCTTTCTTCCTTTTATTTAACTCCTTTTGATGGTTAGATTAGGAACATCACGTTTTAATTAGTATACCTTATGCTTGCATCCATTCATCTTGTATTGCATGCACCGAGGTTCGGCGCATCATTCAAACTGCATTATCATTTCAATACTTCTTTGAATACATGCTTAGACTGCATGTTATTTAATTGAATCACATAACATATTAGTAGCCGAGCTTAGTAATTGCATATCGCATGCGTTGCATTAGACATTTGGCATAGTTAGGAATCATGCATTTTTTCTAACTCTTTTATTTTATCTTGGCTTGGAATACTAGGTGAGTTTTTAATGCTTTAGCATATTTACATGAGTGTGAGTGATTGCCATATCTAGTATGCTTGCCATGAGACTAAGTGCTTACTTGCTAAACTGCTTGAATGCCTGTGGATGAAGGCTTATTGCTTAAATTGGAATAATTCAATAAATGTACGTTTAAGCCCACTTTGTTGAGTGGCAAATTCGCAAACTATTAAGCCCACTTGAGGTGGCAAAATCAAATCCTTTTCACAAAACAAATATGAAATTGAATTGTTTCAATTTGGGCAAACTAGTCTATATTTGTTTGTGCGCATTACGTAGTAACGTTATCCTAATAATCAGAACAAGAGCACATAATGTTAATAAAAATCATATCATGATTAGTAGAGGCCATCGGGCGAGCGGGGGTGCTCAATTCATGACCTTCCCCTCTCATACATAAGTTCCCGAGCTAAGGCAACTTTGGTGATGACGAACACGTGATGACGGACACGTGGCCTTTGGCACGAGTCATGGGTTTCCTAAATTTTCCTAAAAATAAAATATTTAGGTGGCGATTCTGTATCTGGCAAAGTAGTCCAATTTTGGCATTTTTGATTCAAAATCGATTTTCCAAAAGATTTGTCGGATTTAGACTCTTTGGTGTTTATCAATTTCACATTGCACTTGTGAGATTAGATTCAAAATCGCGAGAGTTCAAACTGTAAGGCTTATTTCCGAGTTTCCGAAAGGGACCGCGAAAAGGCGAGCTACACTTAAGTGCTCATTAAGTGGTTATCAAGGGCTATTAAGGCACATGAGGGTTCAAATGCTTATCATGCCCTCAACTTTAGAAGTGCTGAAAAAAAAAAAAAAAGAAAAAAGAAAAAAAGGAAGCAACTGCACCTTACGTTTAATGTAACTAGCATAAAACTTGTGTTATGCATGGACAAGTAACAAAAAGTGATAAATAATATTAAACATGTTCAAAATTAATTAAACACTATGATATTAATTTAGATGGATATTTAAAAAATAGATTTGAGTGATTTCATTATGTTTATATAGATATGCAGGATTAATTCAATTTTTTTGAAATACATTCAATCGGATAAACTCAATTGAAAATAAAGAATAAGAGTGAAATTCTATAAATATAAAATAAAGATAAAAAAAATTAAGTTTAAATTTGAAGATAAACTATAATAATATAAAAAGAGAAAATTAGCTAACACCTTGAAAAAGAATAAACTCAATCAAAAAGTAAGAGCAAGAATGAATTCTATAAATATAAGGTAAAAAAAAAAAAAAGTTTAAATTTGAAGAAAAACTATAAGAATATAGAAAGAACAAATTAAATAAATCCTAAAAAAATGAATTGGAGAGAAATTCAGTAAACATCAAATGGAGATTGAAAAAAGAAATCAAGTTGAATAAAAATTCAAAAATAAAAAAAAGATAAACCTAAAAAAAATCTAATATAACTCTAACAATAGAAAACCAAAAGATGGTAGTAGTTTAAAAATTGGATAAGAGTAAAATGTCACATATAATTTTTCAAAATTTGTAACAAAAAATCCAAAAATATGAACCAAGTGTAGCAAGTTAAAAAAATAGATAAGAGTTAAATGCCACCTACAATTTTTTAAAATTTAAATTTTGTATAGTTAAAAAATAAGAATTTATGATGTCTTATTATATAAATTTTAACTCTATTTTGTGTCCACTACTTTTACTTTTTAGGATAAACAATCAATATGTCTTAATAGTTGGACTTTAATTCCCATTAACTCTTATTGAAATTTAGTCACAGTAAAATCGTTGCTAAAAAAAATTTTGTGATGATTTTTTGTATATGTCGCTGAAAATTGACAATTATTGACTTTTTTTTGTCACGATTTTTATAAATTGTCGCTAAAACTTACAATTAGTGATTTTTTTCTATGACGAATTTTTTGAATTGTTGCTGAAAGTTAAAAATTAGTGACATTTTTTTGTGACGATTTTGTTAAACTGTCGCTAAAACTTATAATTAGTGACATTATTTGTGACAATTTTTAAATTGTCGTTGAAAATTATAATAAGTGACCTTTTTTTAATAGTATTTGATGAAAAATGTTATTAATTATCACAGGACCTATTGAATAATAAGTCTAACTATTAGTAGTCACATGTAAGTACCCTTACTTTTTAACAATTTTTGTATTTAAAGCTACTTAATTAAAAAAATTCAAGGGATCACCTTTTTATGTCTTAATTTTGTTTTGTGTTAATTACCTATAAATTTCAAGAATTTTTGTATTTTAAAACTACTAAATAAAAAAAAAATAGCATCACTTTTCTTTTTAAAATCTTAGTTAGTTTTATTTTTACTTTGTGTTATATGATAATATAATCATTCATTTTAATTTTGTTTTGTGTCAATAACTTACAAATTTTAGTAATTTTTGTATTCTGAAGCTAATAAATAATAATAAAAAATATCACTTTTGTTTTTAAAATCTTAGTTTTATTTTTACTTTGTGTTATATAATAATATAATTATTTATTTTAAATAATAAGGTATTAAGCATAAAATGTGAATGACTTAAATGTTTCTTTAACAGTGACACGTGTTATGTATGTGAATATAAAATTGAACAATCATAGGAAAAAAGTTTCTTATCTATGATTTTTGTCTAAATACCTAAAATATGTTTGTTTAAATTAAGTTTTAAAATTTTGATTATAATTATGTAATTTATTTATAATTTCAACACAACATAGTTGAATAATAATTTTGTTTATAAGAAATTAATCAAACTCTTATTGAAATATTCACGTATTAAATTCAATTTTTTAAAAACTATATGAAATTTAATAACGTAATTAAAATTAAGTATTCAATAATAATTAAGTAAAATATATATCTTGAGTTTTTGTTTTTCAAATGGGTCCAAAAGATCATGTCTTCAATTAGTTTTCGTTGTATATATATATGCCGACTTTTATGAATGGAAAACAAAGTAGTTTATTTGTATATTTATTAAGTAATTTGAGATCCATTAGCTTGAAATGCTCATTTATGTAGAGGGCTTTTTACTGCAAAAGAAAAACTTATCATTTAAAAATCTACTTAATTAGTGTACTCACTACATATATGTAAAGAAAAAAATTTAAACCCGTGAAGATCTCAAATAAAAAAATATAAATGTAAGCAAAAATTTTATAGACTTACCTAATTAAGTTTAGTTATATTTGGATTTTGTGGTGGCCGAATATAAAAGCTACAATTTGGAGCTAAATGCAAGTCGGCTCTTACCAGCCGACTAATTGTGGCTTGCCTCGGCCGAATAAGCTTACTTTTATAGCCGAGTATGTTGCGGATCATACAGCGTAAATGAGGGGCCAACTATGGACAGAGTTTCCATAAATCAGAAGGTGGGCCCCAGAAGAGTATTATAAAAGGAGGAACATCAGTCAGAAGAAAGGTATGTGAGAATAGAGGAAGTAACTTGAGATAGAAGTAAACTAGAGAGAATACTAACTTGTCTGTCGGAGTGCTAATTCTGGCATCGCCGACCGGAGTGTTCATCCATTTTTCAGGTGGCAATCAGGGGATCAAAGACGTCTGACTGGATTTTGGAGTATTTCCAAACCTCATCACCACAATTGGCGCCGTCTGTGGGAATACTCAAGTGCATCCATGGCGGGCGTAACAGATGATCCTTCGATAGTTGCTGATGACGTTATGCCAAGAGATGACATCACTCCATGAAAGGGCGGCGGGCCCTGAACTTCGACCCAGTAGCTCAAACCTCACCCTCAACTTCTGTGCAAGAGACTGTGCAGACAATCATGGATTAAGCAAAGCGAAATGAACAGCGTTTGAAAGATATGATGGCTGAGAACGAGCGCTTGCGTAAGGAATTGGCTCTGGAGCTAGCCAAATCCCAACAGGCTGCACGCCATGACCGGGGTCGATCCCTAAAAAAAAAGGATAATCGACGACGTCGACTTTAGAAACATGATAATGGCAGTGATTCTGACTCACGATCCCAGGAATCCAGAAAGAAGGGACGAGTCGATGAATCCAGATCTTCCAAAGGAAGTCCATATGTACTGCATAGGTGAGAGAAAGGTAGTGGTGATTCGGATGAAGAAGACAGGCATGACCCTTTCGTACAGTGTATTGCAAGGGCCATGCTGCCTAAAAAGTTCAAAGCACCAACGTTCACCCTGTATGACGGAAAATTAAATCCCACTAACCATATTCGTCATTATAAACAAGCGATGACGTTGCATGCTAATGATGAAGCCCTCATGTGTCGAATATTTCCAAGTAGTCTGGAACTGTTGGCCGTTAGATGGTACTATAAACTGAAGTCGGCGTCAATAAGAAGCTTTCATCAACTCCAAAAATCTTACGAGCGGGCACCAAATCAGTAGATGTAGAATTTCTGGTCATCAAACTCCTGTCACCATATAATCCCATCATGGGAAGGACTTGGTTGCATACTATACAGGCTGTACCGAGCACCTACCATCAACTACTCCACTTTCTAACTGAGTATGGCATCGAACAAATTCGAGGTTCTCAGAAATTGGCACAAGCATGCTATCTTATTGTTGCTACAAAGAGGTCAAAGGAACTAGAAGTGAATCGATTGAAGTACCAGATCGGGGAGAGCCTCGAGATATTGGGAAAATCCCTAGAAAAAAGGCAACTAAAGACCTTGATTGGATTGAAACCAATGGGACTCCTGAAAAATTCTTCATGACCGGCACTTCCCTGAGCGAAATTGACAAACGTGAGCTGGTATCCTTCTTACTCGACAACCTCGACGTGTTTGCGTGGACACCATACGAGATGCCGAGGGTGGATCCAGTTGTGGCCCATCATCATTTAAACGTTGATCCAAAATGTAAGCCAATCATTCAGAAAAGTCGGCGATCAGCCGTGGAGCATGCTTCGGCCATTGTTGAAGATGTTGATAGATTGCTTGATGCCGGGGCAATTTGCGAAGTAACTTACCCCACATAGTTGGCCAATGCTGTGGTTGTAAAGAAAAAGAATGGATCTTGGCGTGTTTGGGTGGATTTCACGGATTTGAACAAAGCTTGTCCTAAGGATTGTTTTTCTCTTCACAGAATTGGCCAACTCGTAGACGCAATGGCATATCATCAACGCATGAGCTTCTTGGACGCCTACAGAGGTTATCACTAAACTGCCATGCATCCGGAGGATCAAGAAAAGACTGCATTCCTCACCCCAAGAGGAACCTATTACTACAAGGTCATGCCTTTCGGGCTAAAGAATGCGAGGGCAACTTACCAGAGACTGGTTACCACTATGTTCAAGGAACAGCTCGGCTGCACCATGGAAGTATACATCGATGGCATGGTGGTGAAATCCAAGGAAAAGCACGCCCATCTAGCCGATTCGGCAGAGACCTTCGGCATTCTACGAAAGTACAAGATGAAACTGAACGCCTTGAAATGTGCATTTGGCATCGAATCCAGCAAGTTTCTCGGCTATATTGTCAACCATCGCGGAATAAAGGCCAACCCGAGGTAGATCATAGCAATTCTAGAACTTGGCTCTCCTCGGTCGGTCAAAGAAGTTTAGAAGTTGATGGGAATGGTCGTCGTACTCAACAGGTTTATCAGTCATTCCACAGATCACTGCAGACAATTCTTTCACACACTTCGGCGGGGCAAAGCTTTTGAATGGACCCCCGAGTGCCAAGCCATGTTGGATGGCTTGAAAACTTATCTCTTATCAGTACCACTCGTGGCAATCCCTTCGGCAGGCGATCCGCTCATTTTGTATTTGGCAATATTCGACCAGATGGTCAGCGCCGTACTATTAAGGGAAGAACTTGGGGAGCAACAACTAGTTTACTACCTAAGCAAGGAAATAGTTGACGCCGAAACACGATATCTATCATTGGAAAAGCTCATCCTTGCTCTCGTGATGACTGCAAGAAAATTAATGCATTATTTTTAGGCTCAGACCATAAGGGTACTAACGGATTATTCCCTCTGGTCAGCGCTCCGTAGTGCGGAAACATCAGGGTGAGTTTTGAAATGTGCTTTGGAACTCGGCCAGTATGATATCCAGTTTTTGCCTAGAATTGCCATCAAGGGGCAAGTACTTGCCTACTTTTTAGCCGAATTCATGGGATGCCATGCCGACTTCAAGTCCTATTAGGTGCAATCTAAACTCAACTGGTGAATATATGTTAGAGACATTTGGTAGATGTACTGTGATGGATCATCCAACCAACGTAGCAGCGGGGCAAGCATAGTAATCATGACCCTCGAAGGGGCAATAATTGAGCAAGCAGTTAAACTCAGCTTTGATGCATCAAATAACGAAGTTGAATACGAAGCATTGCTAATCAGCCTTCGTAACGCACTTTACCTTGGTGCACGGCGGTTACTTATTTTCTGTGACTCAAAGTTAGTCATCAACCAATTGAAAGGGGAATATGCAGCTAAAAATGACTGTATGGCTGCCTACGTGAAAATGGTGAATTCCTTGCTCACAAAATTCAACCACCACGAGTTGAATCAGATAACCCGAGATCAGAACACACATGCGGATGCCCTTGCTTGCCTAGACTCCACCATTAACTCAGAGATCAAACAAACAATCGAAGTAGGATACATCCCAGAGTCAAGCATCATTACTGAACCAATTCAGATCAACATCATTGGACCAGGACCAAGTTGGATGGACCCAATCGCTACATTTCTTTCCTCAGAATAGCTCCCAACGGATAAGAAAGAGGTCTACAAGCTGCGAAATAAAGCCTTGCGATATTACCTGTATCCGCAAGGGAAACTTTACAAAAAAATCTCTCTTTGGGCTGTACCTGGAATGTGTTCATCCAGAAAAAATTGAAGAACTCTTGGCCGAAATACATGAAGTTAGCTGTTGTGCCCACTCTGGAGGACACTCATTAGCCCACCGAGCCATACGCAGGGATATTATTGGCCGACTATGTGAATAGATGCTGAGAGTTATGTAAAGAAGTGCGAACAATGCCAAAAATTTTCCCCACTAACTCATCTGCCTGCCGAAGAATTAAATTCCATTACTAGTCCTTGGCCGTTCGCTCAATGGGGACTTGATATCGTTAGACCATTACCGCGGACTCTAGGAAACAAGCGATTCCTGATTGTCGCAACAGATTATTTACAAAGTGGCTTGAAGTAAAGACATTAACACATATTCGAGATGTCGATGTTAAATGTTTTGTACGGAAAAACATTATAACACGATTCGGCATAATGAGGGCACTTGTCTCCGACAACGGCACCCAATTCGATTGTGGCATCTATCGGGAATTATGCAACACGTATGGTATCCGACCTTACTTTTTCTCGTCAACATATCCACAAAGCAACGGTCAGGCTGAGGCCTCCAATAAAGTGATCTTGAGCAGCATCAAGAAACAATTGGAAAAGGCCAAGGGCAAGTGGGTTGAAGAATTGCCCAGTGTGTTGTAGGCTCATCGCACCACTCCAAGGAGATCTACTGGAGAAACGCCGTTCGCCTTGTGCTTTGGGACACAGGCTATTATCCCTCTTGAAATCGGCTTGCCCACACTGAAGTCCAAGGTTTTTGACATGGGCCATAATGACATGATGTTGGCCTTAGATCTGACTTTGATTGAAGAACACCGAGATCGTGCTCTTGCGTCTATGGCGCGGTATCAGTAGCAGCTCGCCAAATCATATAACCAGCGCGTATAGTTGCGTTGTTATACACCCGGAGAATTGGTCCTCAAGAAAGTGCTTCTTGCTACTAAGAATTCGGCAGACGGTAAATTAGGCCCCAACTGGGACGATCCTTATCAGATTGATTCGATTGTCGAAACAGGGACGTATTGACTTTCAGACATGGCTGGCAGAAGTTTGCCACGCCCCTAGAATTCCATACATCTGCGTAAATTTTATCATTAAGCCAACTTGTACAGTGTGCTAGTTTCTAATTTTTGTTGTTATACTAGCACGTAAACATCTATGAATTCCGTAATGTAGTGTCCTTTTTTATCACCGTCTCGTTAATACTGGTTGAATAATGAAAAAGCCTTCGAATTCGGAGCGCCTTTTGTGGATATCACGATTGGCCAACAAAAAAAGCCTCCGAATTCGGAGCGCCCCTCATGCTTATTCACATTTGGGCCGAATAAGACTCCGAATCCGGAGCGCCCTCCGTGCATGATCATGTTTCGGCTGAATAAGCCTCCGAATTCGGAGCGCCCTTCGTGGATATCATGATTGGCCAATACAAAAAAGCCTCCGAATTCGGAGCGTCCTTCGTGGATATCATGATTGGCCAATAAAAAAAAGCCTCCGAATTTGGAGCATCCTTCGTGGATATCATGATTGGCCAATAAAAAAAGCCTCCGAATTTGGAGTGCCCCCCGTGCTTGTTCACGCTTGGGCCAAATAAGACTCCGAATTTGGAGCACCCTTGGTGGATATCATGATTGGCCAATGCAAAAAGCCTCCAAATTTGTAGTGCCCTTCGTGCATGATCACGTTTAGGCTGAATAAGACTCTGAATTTGGAGCACCTTTCGTGGATATCACGATTGGCCAATGCAAAAAGCCTCCGAATTTGGAGCGCCCTCTGTGCATGATCACGTTTGGGCCGAATATGCCTTTGAATTCGGAGCACCATTCGTGGATATCACGATTGGCCAATACAAAAAAGCCTCCGAATTTGGAGCGCCCTCCGTGCATAATCACATTTGGGCCAAATAAGCTTCTAAATTCGAAGCGCCCTTCGTGGATATCACGATTGGTCAATACAAAACAGCCTCCGAATTCTGAGCGCCTTTCGTGCATGTTCACGTTTGGGCCGAATAATACTCTGAATTCAGAGTGCCCTTCGTAGATATCACGATTGGCTAATAACAAAAAAACTTTCGAATTCAGAGCGCCTCTCGTGCATGTTAACGTTCGGGCTGAATAAGACTCTGAATTCGGAGCGCCCTTCGTGGATATCACAATGGGCCAATGCAAAAAGCCTCCGAATTCGGAGTGCCCCATGATCACGTTCAGGCCGAATAAGCCTTCGAATTTGGAGTGCCCTTCGTGGATATCACGATTGGCCAATACAAAAAAGCTTCCAAATTCGGAGCGTCCCTCATGCATGTTCACGTTTGGGCCGAATAAGCCCTCGAATTCGGAGCGTCCTTCGTGGATGTCACGATTGGCCAAGACTTCGAACTCGGAATGTCTTTCATGCATGGCCATAAACGGCCGAGTAATCCTCCGAATTCAGAGCACCCTTTGTATTTAGTAATATGGCCGCGTGGGCCAACATGCAATTATCACACAAGTATATACAAGCATTAAACAAACCAATATGACAAATATTTATTTATTTCATCAAAAAGGTACAAATACATGGCTCTCGACAGATTAACAAGTACAATAACATGTTTCTTAATATTTAAGTCTTCTTAGGCTCGGCACCCTTTTCGTCGTCAATTTTTTCAGCGTCATAAGCTTCGAAGGAAAACTTGTAATTATGAAATAAAAGTGACGCCGAATTGACGCCCGTGGCTTGCAGAGCCTTGGTCCATCCGTTCTTGAAACCACGATTCTCACATCGACAGACATCATCCGCCAACTTTTCCCTAGTCTTGTAGATACTGATCTTTCTGCCGTAAAAAAAGCCTTCATTGTAGGCCCGCATTCTTATCGCCTCTTGTGTGAACATGCTGACCGTATCTTGATTGGCTATTGCATGATCAAGCAAGCGTTGGTTTACTCTGTCCATCACAACCAGGTTCATCTGGCCTGCCAATTGAGACTCAGCTGCCTTGGCCTTTTTCAGCTCATTCTCTGCCTTCTCTTCGTGGCGCTCTAACTCCCGAATGTGACCATCTTTTTATTCGATCTCCTTTCGCGCGGCACGAAGGCGCATGCCGATCTCATAGGAAGTGTAAAGTCCTTTCACCACTCCATGGACGCCATCTCGAAAAATTTCGTAATCAGGCCGACCGATCATCGATTGTTGGACTTCGGGCGAAAAAATTTATTGAGTGAACTCTACCACCACGTTTGGATCACGGATAATCGAGTTCACTTTGGTGATCGGTTTATTCCCAACAAAAACTAAAAAACTCAACGGGCAAGGTGACCTATTGGTTTCGTTTCGCGGTAGGGCACATACATTCTTAGTCCTGGAGCTCCTTCATTGATGCCTTTCCCTTGGAGACCTGCTTCGTCTACAGGGGGAGCGACGCCTCTCATGCTCCTCTAACGTCTTATTACCTGTTCGGATGGGTTCATCACTAGCTCCTCGGTTTATTTCTAAATCTAGTTCAGCAAGTGTCCTGCCCTCCCCCTACTGTTAAAGAATACTTTTCTTGATATGTGAGTCAACTCAGAACGACGCAATACTCTTTTCCCTCTCGCACTCTGCTGCATTTGAGCAGAACATGTTTAACGTCAATACAGGCCCCCACGCGCGCTTGTTCTCTCACCGCTTATAAATTACGGACACAGCATTTACGAAGTGACCGCCTCAAGCATTGTGCGGAATAAAAATAATGTCCCATCTGATCCCATGAATGCTTAGTCTGTACATTCAGCGATCAGCTGGGATAATGGCAGATTTATGAATCTATTCGGCTCATCCTCAAGCAGTGTCGAATAAAGATAATGTCCCAGTTGATCCCATAAACGTTATAGTCCGTATATTCGGCGGTCATGTTCAGCGATTAGCTGGGGCAAGGGCAGATTTATGAATCTATTCGGCTCATTTCAAGCACTATGCCGAGCAAAGATAATGTCCTAGCTGATCCCATGAACGTTTAGTTCGTATATTCGGCGGTTATGTTCCGCAATCAGTTGGGGGAAGGGCAGATTTATGAATCTATTCAGCTCATTCTCAAGCCCTATGCCGAGCAAAGATAATGTCCCATCTGATCCCATGAACGTTTAGTCCATATATTCGGCGGTCATGTTCAGCATTCAGCTGGGACAAGGGTAGATTCATGAATATATTCGACTTATCTTCAAGCATTTTGCCGAATTATGATGTCAAGATTATGATCTCAATCGATATAGCACATTCTTGTTTTATAATAATTAATGATTTCCAATCATTAACAAAATCCTCATTATCAATAAGATTCATGAATATATTCGGCTTATCATCAAGCATTTTTCCGAATTATGATGTCAAGACTATGATCTCAATTGATGTAGCACATTCCTGTTTTACAATAATTAATGATTTTCATTCATTAACGAAATTCTCATTACCAATAATGATTTTCATTCATTAACAAAATGGACATTTTCATTAACAAACTGTATTGAGTACAACCATTTTATACATGAAAATGACCTACAACTAAAAAAAAAAAAAAGTTCTAACAAAAACTAAGAAAAGCTTGCAAAACAAAGCTAACAAAAACCAATAATGACTGTTCATTACAAAACTGCCGATCAAACGTCTAAATCCTCTTGATCCAATTCCAGCAGTTCGACCTCCAGTTGTTCATAAGGAATCGACTCATTGAGAGTCACCTTAGCGGCCGCCAAAGCTTTTAGCCATCCGTACTTAAAGCCTCGATTTTCAAACTTCAAGACTTCATCAGCGTACATCTCCTTGGCCTTCAGATGGCCGGCATCAAAAGCTTTGGCCATGTCTGCCTCAGTGACCTCCCTTGCCTTCTTTTCAGCTTCAAGATCGGCCTTGAGCCGAGAGATTTCTTCTTGTGCCGATTTAAGGGAGCCGTCCAACAAGTTCGCTCACTCTTCAACATCCCTACGTAACTGATCGGCTTGTTGAACTTTTTTCTCTGCAGCAACAACCCTCCTCCTCTCTTCTTCCGCCTTAGCCGTTGCCACACCAAATCGACGATTGCAGCCACGACCTTCTCCTTTTCAACTTCAAGCTGGCCCTTAAGGACGCCGAGTCTCTCTACGGCGTCGTAATGATGACGGCCGATCTCAGCAATTCTCTCCGCCGCCTGACGAAAATAATAAACCAGGTTTTATTAGTTGGCACAAAAAATAATTTATACAATCCAAGGGATCGAAACTTACCAATATGGTCGGCTGTGCTGCCAGTGCAATAGAGACTACATCCGATTTAGTGTGGAAGACGGTCCTATCAGCTGGGAGAGAGAAAGAGAGCCGAAGCCACACTCAAAGCCACAACCGGATCTTTGATGGCCGATCCACTGGAGAGAACCGAAGCAACTTTCATCCGTGGTTGGATGACAAATGGCTCAGATACCTCATTAGTGGAAGACGGCATCTCAATTCTTTGCCATTTATCCGCCGGCGCTTTAATTATGTTGGGACCGATCTCGGCTTGCTGTTTTTGCCCCATATGATGGACTTCTACGATTTGTTGAGGCTCCTCTGTAACATATTCGGCCACTACCATTTCGACGACCGTTTATTCTCTGGGAACTTGGTGTGTTGGAGTGACCTGGCTCATCCCAGAATCGCCAACCTAACTCATTGCCATCATCTTCTCAGCATTACACCTCCTAGCAAATTGAGCAAAGGATTCTCCGCTTATCTATTCGGCTTCAGATTCGGCCCCAGGAAGATTTTCTAAACCAATGAAAATGTCATCCTCTGGAGCTGAGAGATCCACTAGGCCAGAGGTAGATGGTAGGTCGGCTTGATCGTCCGGATTGATACGCTCTAAAGCCAATTCAATTCAGGTTCTGCATGATCATTGGACTGTGCGTCTTCGGCAATAGGTTCGTCGGCGTCAGAACCGGCAACACCAATATCCCTTAGGCTTTTGAAACTAGGGAATATAAGTGCCGTCAGATGTTGTTCGCCTCTCGGCACTGGGATATGGTTAGCAGCCGAGAAAGTGGCATAGGTAGGGTCGTATCTCAGCAGAAGATGGGCTGCGCGCCCTTGCCCTTGAAAGTTGGGTGCGACCTTTGTAATTAAGAGCAGTCTTTACTTGCGCAAGGATGGCTTCATCTGTTGACGTCAATGCTCTTTTTAAATCGTTACCTGCATGACAACCATGGATTAGAACAAGAATTACGCCAAATTCACAGTTTATAGAAATAATATTATAACAATCTAGTCGACCACCTGGCTCCCATTTTTGCCTCAGCACTGGGTCTTGGCGATCATCTCCTTCGCCAAATTCCCATTTACCTTTAACGGCAACCATGACGTCATCAACCCTCTTTCGTGAGCTGGCAAGCATGGTCACCAAGTGATGATCAATGTCTTTAGCTCTCAGAAAATAACGGCCCTACTGATCGGATGACTTCACCATGATATAACAATGCCGAATAGCTGGGATTTCTAAGTTAAGTCCTAACCGCCTATTCAACTCTACTATTCCTATGATTATGCGGTAGAAATTCACATTAGGTTGAGAAGAAATAAGACCCCAATAACGTAAGACTGACCTAAGAAAGGGATGGAGGGGAAATCGGACTCCACCCTCAGCGATGAACAAAAGAGGGAAAATAATGGTATTTGTATCAGCCCATTCCATATCCAACACACTGTCCGTAACAAGAGACAGGTGTACATCGTCTGGAATCAAAAAAGGATGACGGAAGGCTGAGACTCGATCGTCTGACATGAGGGCTTTCAAATGTCTCACCATTGAAGACGGAATATGAACCAAACATATACTAAATAAAACCAAAACAAGCAAGAGACTGTGTAGACACCCCATTTTGACCAGCCTTAAGACTTGGGCACTTTGTTTTGACCACCCGCTGATGAAAATTGAAAAATACTATTTTATGAATTTCTTAGCAGAAAAATCAAATTAAAACTTTAATTCCAAACCTTACCCATTTTGGCCAAATTACTAATTTATGGTATTTTATAATTTTATGTGTGTGTGTATATTTTTAGGTGGTGTTATATAAATTAGTACATTTTAGCTATGTTGATAAATAGAACATAATAAAATAAAAATAAAAATAATAATAATAATAATAATAATAATAAGAAAATAATGAAAAAAGAACAAAAAAAAAAGAAAAGAAAAGAAAAGTTAGAGTGTGATCAAGGGGGTATTTTTGGAGAGAAGAGAAAGAAAGGATAGAGAATATTATTATGGCTTTCGGTGGATGGTGGAAGAAAGAGGCCGGGAGATTTTTATCGTTTTGATTGGGGTGGGTGAGATAGAATTTCAAAAAAGGATGAACACACATGCAGTTGGGGCCTCTCTTTCGTGGGTGAATAATATAAAAAAAGAGCATGTGAGAAGATGGGAGAGAAAGGTGAGTGTATGATTAAAGAGGGCACATGGGCAATGGGGCCTGGGATCTGAAATAAAAAAAAGAACACACACATGCATACAGGGCCTCTCTCTCTCTCTAAAAGAGGAGACCCAAACACCACTCAAGGGAGACAACCCCTCCTTCCTCTCGGCTCTCTCCAGATGCATACACAACACACCACACGCATTGGCTACACAACACACGGCTATCATAGACTGATCACTCTCACACACCATATATACACACGGGTTTAGAGAGAGAGGGAGGAGACCATGCACACACAAGACATGATTCACACACCCACCATAGGGACGGAGGCCACAAGACTGATCCAGGGGACGGCATTGAAAAGGCACGGGCAGACCGATTGAGGGGGAAGAACGAACCCACCTTGGATCGTCTTCTTGGCCTCTCGGACAAACCTCTCTCTTGGCTATCACACAAAAACACACAGAGGAGGCACCTCTCCCTCTCTCTGGGTCTCGGTTGGAGGAGGAAAACATGGGGGACACCGATTGATCTCTCTCTTCTCTCTCTAACATTCCTCTCTTTCATGGATACACACCCAACACACACACACACAGCACACTCACACCCCCCTTGATCTGAGCACACCACACACATGAAGATACACACCTTCACACCCACATGCACACACACTGCCATACTCATACACACACACAGACTGATACACCAAGCTCTCTCTATCATGCATGAACCCATCTCATGACCAACGGACTGACTCTCTCTCTAGTTGGCAACAACACAGCCACAACAACCTAGGCTCTCTCTCGGGTGGGAGGGGGAGAGCATTTCTTTGAAGCAAAATACATACACTCATGCACTGATCTCTTCCCTCTCACTACACACGGCAGCACACACACATAGAGACACCACACATGCAAACCCATCTATCTCTCTCTCTCGGCTTAGGGAGAGAAAGGTGAGAGAAAGGGGGAAGAGAGACCCAACACACACCCAGATACATGCATACACACATGCACGGGTTATCTTTCTCTCTCTCTCTCTCTCGGCTTGGAGAGGGAGACCATGCGCACAGACTTGAAGATAAGATAACAGGTGAATTGTATGCTCTGGCGTTCCTGAGAGATGGAGAGCCACATCCAGTGGAGCCTGTAATTGATAGTAGCAGATACTTTGTTCTTCGCATAGAAGAGAATATTGGTCCTGCCTTGATGAAAATGAAGCATTTTTATCGACTGCAGACACGGCTGTGAAGTTGCTTCCTGAAGCAACAAAGCCTGTTAATGGGTGGAAGGGACTTGAGTATAGGACTGCATTTCCTATGTTGAAACCACCTGGTGTGTTGTTGTTCTGCCCAAGATGGTAGATTGTGGGACTGTGTGGTTCATCATGTGCAGGTTCACCTGGAAAGAAATTCAACTCTTTGGGTTATTGGATAGTGGTTTTGAATGGGTCAATCATGGGCTGATTTATTTTAGGGGAAGTTACCCACAGGTCTCATGGGAACATGTGGACACCATTTAATTTCATAACTTTTTGAGTACATCCAAAATTCCTTTCCTCTCTTTCTCTGTTTTTTGCTTCCCTTCCTCTCTCGTTTTTTTTTTCTGCATTTTTCTCTCATCGTTTTTGTCATGGACGACGACCGGTGATCATGTCTTTCTCTATTGATCGGGGTTCACTGATAACCGCCAACCATCGAAATCAACTCATGACTTCACTCTCACCGACGACGAAGATAATATATTTTCGACGAAGAAGATGATATACTTCTGACGAAGAATATGAGTGGATGTACTTAGATCTGATGTAGATTTACTCAGATCTACATCAGATCTGAGTAGATCTACATCAGATTTGGCTAGATCTAAACAAAAAATAGTTGCCGGAGTACAATCCTCTCTTTACATGCGCCTTTCTCCTTCGATCTCTTTTTTTTTTTCTCTGCTATACACTTCTGTTTTTCTGTTCTAATGGAGAAAATTTTCGAATTCTGAACAAGTAGTTTTCGAGTTTTAGTTATAGGTAGTGAAAACTTTAAAATTTTGCAGTTTCAAATTTTTTTGGTGCTGGAATGAATTATGGTATAAAACTGTAAAATTTTACAGTTTCATAACATGTTTTTCAGTTTGATTAATAAGGATAAATGCTTAATAGATTTTTGTTTTAAAACTGTAACATTTTACAGTTTCAAAACTTACTTTTCAGTTTGATCACTATTTAGAGATTATTTGTTTGAACCTTACAAAAATTGAAAAATAACATATGTTTTCCCCATTGTTGCTTTTTTTGTCGTTTCATTTTTTTTCCTTTTAGTTTATCAATATTTAGCATATTTTGCTATGTTTTTTTTGCTATAATTTATCCATTTATTTTTTTTTTCCGGCAATATTCTAGACATTCCGGTGAGTCTCCAGTGATGTTTTTAACGTCCAGTGAACGTTCTGAACATTCCGGCGACTTCCATTAACGTTCTTAACACTCCCGCGAACTTCCGGTGACTTCCCGGTGATACTCCGGCGACTTCCCGGCGATGTTGAACATTCCGACGAGTCTCCAGCGACCATTTGACGGAAGTCCTACGGTAGTAAGATGTGAACAGTGTCTGTAAATTAAAAAAAAAAAAAAAGATTTTGGGGTAACAATTAAAAATGTATTGGACTAATTGGTGCAAGTATTTTATTTTGGGATTAGTTAGATTTTGAACTTGATACATGGGACTTATCAGTAAGTTTAAAACTTTATTTTTAAACTTTATTATTTTATTTTTATTTTGAGTGTTTTGTGAGATTTTATTTTATTTTATTATTCCCTCCTCTCTCTCCCTCGGATTTGTAATATTTAAAATGATTGTAATAATCCCGCCACCCCGCTTCTTTCTATCCCATTCTTTAAATCGCTTTCCCTAACTGTACATATATATATATATATATATCTGACATGCCATGCATATCTATGCTTTGCATCTATGTTTCATGCATTAAGATTCGGCTAAATTTACATGTGTGGATTTAATCAATTCTTCTGTGATTTTATGCTCTACCTCATGTTCTTGAGATAATTCACATGCCATATCTTAGAAGCCGAATCTTTAGTTGCATCTCATGAGTGAATTGCATTAGAATTCTGTATATAAGATCATGCATATTTTACTAACTTTGTTTTGTAGCTGTTCGAGGGACGTCAGTAAATCTGTGAGTTTTTATGCTTTAGTATCGCACTTGTACATAATTTTCTTATTATGTTTAGCATCCTACCATGAGGCTAATTGCTTAAATGATAAACTGTTTGAATGCCTGTGGATGAAGGCTTATTGCTTGAATTGGAATGATTCAACGATTGTACGTTTTAAGCCCACTTTGTAGTGGCAAAATCACAAACTTTAAGTCCACTTTGTCAAGTGGCAAATCAAACCCTTTTCGACAAACATACATGAAATTGAATTGTTCCAATTTGAGCAAACTAGTCTATACCTTGTATGCTTCACATAGTAAATTTTAGGATTTACTAAATAATTAGAACGTGAACATATAAAGAAAATAAAATTCATATCATGGTTTAGTAGAGGCCGATCGTTTGATCGGGTGAGCGGGGGTGCTCATTATTGACCTTCCCCTCTCATATCTAAGGTTCCGAGCCAAGCATCCTTGGTTACGACGAACAGTGGCCTTGGCACCGAGTCATGGGTTTCTTAATTTTCCAAAATATTAGGTGGCGACTCTGAAATCTGATGACGCGGTCCATTTTTGACAAAATTGCAATAAAATGGATTTTCACTAAAAGTTGCCAAATCTGGACTCTCATCTACGTTTCACATTGCACTCGTGAGAGTAGATCAAAGAGATCTCGGGAGTCCGAACTGTTTAATGCACGCGGGTACCCCCTGGGCATGTTACAGACTGGAATGAGAACTGAAAGACAAGAGAGAGGGGAACTTGCAGGTTAAAGGAGAAGATGAACAGTAGAAGGCAGAATCATAGAGGTCGCAAAGAAGGTCGATGAAAAGAATGCCAGAAGAAGTCGCAAGTCTATTAAGCTAAAAAATACACAGAAGAACAGTTTTCAAATCGAACATTAAATGATTGTCAGAAGCGAAGGGGCGGGAAGTTGAAATGATTGCGATATGGCGTCTGTTTTGACGAATCAGTACCGAAAGGAGTGCAACTGTCGTATTTCTAACTTTTAAGGATTTGGCTGGCTTGAAAGCAAGTCAACCAAACATGCCAATCATCGTAATCTATACTCGGATGTTTGGGGGGCAATTGTGGTGGCCGAATATAAAAGCTACAATTTGGAGCTAAATGCAAGTCGGCTCTTACTAGCCGACTAACTGTGGCCCGCCTCGGCCGAATAAGCTTACTTTTACATTCGAGTATGTTGCGGATCATACGGCGTAAATGAGGGCCCAACTATGGGCGGAGTTTCCATAAATCAGAAGGTGGGCCCCAGACTGGAGTGTTCATCATTTTTTCAGGTAGCAATCACGGGATCAAAGACGTCTGACTGGATTCCGGAGTATTTTCAAACCACATCACCACAGATTTAAATCGATCGTCCTCCTTATATATTAAAACAAATGGAACACTTAAATTAATATAATTGAAAAAAAATATAACGAAAAATAAATGGAATTGAACAAAAACTTCTTTCAAACTCATAAATGTGCTCCAAATACTCTTCTTGATTGGTAAAATTTTTCTCAAAAAAAAAAAAAAAATGTGTGAACTCCAATTGTATCGCAAAACATCACTCTTTGTATTGGTTTTTAGCCCTTCGTTGCCACTGCTACTTTTTTCCTACACATTGTACTTGTAAAATTTTTAAAAAATGAACAATAGATTTTTTAGGCTTAATCGCATCTATGACATTAATATAATTTCAACAACTAACTAAGGCCGCGTTTGGGAATAAGGTTTTTTAGTAATTTTTTGGCTTTTTCTCTAAAATATGATGTAAAAAAAAATTTAGTATGTTTGAGATAAACCTTTTGACTTTTTACAAAAAGATGTGAAAAAAATAATATAAATAATTAAAAGTGGGTATTTGACAGAAATGCTACAGACGGCAGACTGATACCAAGGCTGCATGGTTGGTGCCTAGTACCTATAAAACAATATAATATATTTGAAAACATATTAAACAATATAATATATTTGTAAATATCAACTCATATTGTAGGTTGCTACCTAGACAAATAGGCATCCAGACACTGTTGCCTAGTACACTGCTGCTTAGTACACTATCACTGTGCATAGGTTTATAGGATAAAAATTGTAGGTTTTTTAGTTTTTTTTTTTTTTGGATGACTTTTTGACTTTTAGGCTAAAACCATCACTTACCAAACGAGACCTTAGAGTATGAAGCAATAAATAAATAAATAAATACACCAAATAAACTAAAACTAAAAATAAAGGAAAAAATTTACAAAAGAAAAAAGAGAGAAAAAAAAATATAATATGAGATTTCAAACATCTATTTCTTTTCATATAAGATATCAAAAATCTTGCATAATTGGTCAAATCATCTGTTTAATTCCTCTGCATGATTCTCCAATATTTTTGCCAAATTTCATATTGTCATGAAAGTTGGGTTTTGAGATTTATAAGTTCAATTTTCTTTTGTGTGTGTGTGTGTGTGAGAGAGAGAGAAATATCTTGGGTAGGATATAAATCTGGTGAAGGAATTTGAATTAGAGTCAAACTGATCTTTTATCTCTAAAATATTTTGAAAATCACTTATCCATTTCGAATTTAAATTTTGAAATGGATTAGTATACTTTTCATTTGAAAGTCATAAATCAAGGATATAAATGGATTAATTACTATTTTTTTTAAATGATTCAATAAAAACTAGCTAATAGAATATTTTTTAATTATTTAAAAAATAAGAATTCTACAAGAAATAGTATTAGCATTTTAAGTTTCATAAGGATTTTTTCATTAAAAATCTCATTTTCCTATATATATATATGTAGAGATACTCGTCTAATGCAAAAAGATTACAATCGGTGCATTTTGAAAATATAAGGTCAAAATATAAGGTCCTACAAAACATTTTGGAAAAATTATAAAACAAAAATTTCGAGGTTTGACTCTTGTAAAAAAGTAAATACTAAAATTTTAATTTTATTAATTTTAATTTTTAATCTTTTAATTTATTTTCAGTTTAAATCAATTACTTATTCTTGTTATGTAAAACTGACAAAAAGTAATATTTTAGTTATGAAAGTCAATAAAAAAAAGAATTTTATACATTTTATTTACACTTACATCAATTTAATAAATAATATATATATATATATATATTTTCAACTCTAGTGTGGCACACGTGCTCTGCTAGTATTATAATAAAGGTAAATTACAAATACACCCTCTTGAGGTTTGATTAAAATACAAATCGCCTTAAGTGATTCTGGAAATTACATTTCACTCCCTGAGATTTCTAATTTCATAACAAATTATCTTTTTATTAATAAATCATCAAGTCAATTAATAGTTTTAATGATGTTATAAATATGTTTCAGTTAATAATATAGGTAATTTTATTATTGTATAGGAGATCAATTATGAATTTTTTTAATTAATTCTGTTAAATAATTTTTTTTTAATAAGGGGTTTTCGTAATTTTTCAAACTATAGGGGCCAATTGTACTTTAAGTAAACCTCAGAGAGTGTATTTGAAATTTACCCTATTAATAAATAAATATTACTTTTGAAAGAGAATCAATTTCATGTATCCACCATCTACGTATGGGAACATTCAAAGGAGCAAAAATTGCAAATCAATTAGAATTTTGATTTGCCATCTCAAAATTATGATAGCAACCAAAGGCACTAAAAAAGAAATGCAAATCCATTATATTAATTTTTGAATTTTCATAATTTCATACCTATATCAAAAGGTGGAGGATTTTATGGGATTTGAAGCAGCAAAAATTTTGCATTGCTATCACTATAAATAAGCTAATGTCCCTAATCATTTTGTTCATAATTTCATAATCTCATTGCTAAGACAATAATGGCTTCAATAAAGCTTCAATTGGCTTCTATTCTCATTCTCTCTCTTGTCCTCTTCGCTCAACCCATTTGTAACCCCTCTCTCTCTCTCTCACACACACACATTTCTAGTTTTATTATTAAAAGAGTAATATTAGACATCATAAAAAATAAAAATAAAAATCATAAAAAATTTGATGAAAATTCTCCACCTTTAGATACCATACACTAATCAAAAGATTGAAAATTTTCATGAAATATTTTATCATATTTTTTTTCTTGATGCCTAATATTATTCTTATTAAAAGAGTAAAGTTCTCATAAGTTTAAAGATCACACAATACGATTGTGAGAGCTTATGCGATTCTGGGTTGATTTTGTAATTTTTAGTTACTAGTATTTTAGGTTTTCTAATGAGTTGTTTCAATTTTTTTCTTTTTTGGGTGTTGGAAACCATAGGTGGACAGAGCAGTGATTGTGTTTTTGCCGAATGCAATTGCAAGACTAATGTGGACTGTGTCAAACCATGCAGCAATCAAATCTCGTCTCCAGTTGCATCTCTGTGTGTCTCTAATAACTTGGTGGGACTCATTGTTGCTGTATTGGTGCTCATTCAAATATATACTAGACATAACCAAAAAACCCATATGAAATGTGAGTGTACTACATTTTGTTTCTCTTTTGAATAATTTATGAGCAATATAAGTGATTCGGTCTCTTCAGTAACAAATCTTATGGCCATCATTATTTATTGTGGTCGATTTTGTGTTTGAAAAATTATTTGAGGTTTTAATAAGTATAGAATTACAAAACTCAATAATAAAACATAGTTAATAAATAATAGAGATACGAATAATGTTATTCATAAACTAAATTTTCACTATTTTTTTATTATTAGTGGATGTGCACGTGCGTTGCACGTGGTATTTTCTTATATTTATGTTTATGTTTTTGTTTTTGGTTTGTAGGTTTTATATTAGTTTTATTTTTTGAACCATTTTGTTATTTTTTTTGTTAATGTTTAATGTTTATGTTTGAAAGGATGAATATTGTTTGGTTGAAATTTGATAAGTCGGATTAGGAGTGTAATCAGACTCTATAACGCCCCCAAATTATTACAATAAATCCAATCCTTAAAATAGAATATTAATAGAAATAATATGTTTTCATTCATCAAAGTTCGTATTACAAAAGATAACACATGCAGTATACATTCATTAATGTTCATTATGAATTTATAGCATGTACTACCAGTTAATAACCAACAAGATAAATGCTCTACGGGCTTACATCTTTCCATGACATTGCTTGGTTATAGCAAAACGATGAGTCTAACTCAATACAACGTAGCCCTTGGCTATACAAAGTAAATAAAACAAAAGGAAGTTTTTGCTCCAAGTCTCCCCAAACTATTGTCTCGGTGGAGGCATGTCTCCAACACCTGAAAATGGTTCCCAAGTAGGGTGAGCCAAAGTCCAGTAGAAACATACTAACACAATATATAAGAATTAACAAGATATAAGTATAATGCACATGTTCATTGTCCTATGACAAAATCTATGTAACACTTTCCATAATCATGTTATGCCAAACTGGCATCTCAATTCATTCATTTTGGTTCAATAGATACATCTACTACATTTAACCCATCAACAGAGGTTACACCTCACAAGTTTCCATCAGATAAAATCATCATACAAATACATTCACTTCTATTTGCCATTTTACGAAAATTCGTCTGCGGGAATTAGCACCCATGTATACGAATGGTTTTTGAGACTTTCACCCTGAACACACATGCCAACTTAGTTCAATGGAGTCCATCCCTTTTCTTCTTCTCAAAACATGGAGTACATCCCATTTCTCCTCTCAAATATCATACTTATACAATGTATATCATTCATAATCATATTCAATGATAATGGTTAAGGGATTAGTTTCAATTTGCCTAATCCACATGCGATGTCTACAACAATCATGACTATCCTCTACCGATAGCTCAAAGTAGATATTTCTAAGCAGATATACAAGCTCTGTAATAGATAAATTATCAAATTTTCATAGGTGATTGATTAAACAAATCCAATAACACCATTCATGTATACATCCTTCCAATTTCACATTTTCCATGCCAATTTTATTATTTATACAAAATAATTATTCTAGACATTTTAGGGCAAAGCTCTCCATTTTTCCAATATTAACCCAAAGGCCAAAATCAACTATTTTAACACAAGATAATCTCATATCCAAATCTCATAATCATTTATACAGCACCCACATAGAAACCTCTCTTTTCAACTTGAACCCAAACCCTAGGTTTGCTCAAAACACCCTTAAACCTCACCATTTTCACGCAATAACCTATAATCAAGTTAAAACTCATATTAAGGTGTAGAGAGTCCCTACCTCAAGGAGAGAAGACGAGCCAAGCAAGGATGACACTTCAAGGATGCCAAAACCAAAGTCTATTCGGATCAAAGTGGAGATCTTGAGGTGCTCACTCTTTTTAACAAAGGTGAATGGGTTGAGAAATTACTAGAACTAGGTGAAAATGTAGAGAGAGAGAGAGAGAGTGTGTGTTTTAGAGAGAGAGGGTCTCAACTTAGGGTTTTTGGAAGAAAGGATCTGAAAAAGTGATGTAAAAGTCATTTTTGCGATCTGATATACGCACAGTCCACTCGAGCGTCAGACACAAAAAGTTGTTTCGCTCGAGCGCAAAAGTGACTTGCTCGAGCGCAAAATACACACGTCTAGTACTTTTGCAGACAACAGACAAACTGCTCGAGCGTAATAAATGCCGCTTGAGCACCCACCCATTCGAGCGTATAAAACACTCTCCCAGTGCTTTTGCAGACGTGCAAAGTACTGAGAGTTTGCAAATCTAACTCGAGAGCGGAGGACCAAAAATCTAGGCAACCTAAGATTTAAAAATCAAGCAACCAACCTGTTCCGAATACACTCAACATGTCCAAATAACCAAATTTAAGGAGGAATAAAGGGAAAATGACAATGAACAACATTCAGATATCATAAACCTGAGTTCAGACTACCACAAGTGTCGGGTCAAAATCGGGATCGCTATAGACTCAATGTCCTTCATATGTCGATTTTTTTTTGTCAATTTATCAAGAAAATAATGTATGAATTTGTACGTATGGGGGACATTTATATTTCTGTTTTTTAAGTACCAAAATTTAGAAAGTAGGTTGAAACAATCACATAAAATAATTGTAGTCCATATCATATGGTTAGACTTATTACCATTAAATATATAATTCACTAAGTTGTTTCATTTTTGTTATGTGTATGTATCTAGATACCATTTTGTAATTAAAAGATGAACAAATAAAACACCCAACTAGCATTATAATGCTATTATCATTTAAGGTGAAGAAATAAAACATTCAACTAATATTGTAATATTTATATTATAATTTTGAAATAAATTAAGTAAAGGAAATTGAAAGATAAAAATATTTTACAAAATTCATTCCTTGTCTAGTTTGATCCTCTTTGAGGGATTTTGAAAATTTGTTGTATTTGTATTTTCCATTTCATATTGATCTTCGCCATTTGTACTTCTTCTGCTACAATCTTCCCAGATATGCGATCCTTATCATTCATCTTGTATAGCCTTGTGATAAATATGTATGTATGTCCAGAAGCAAGTTTTAACGTGTTATAAAATTTGTTATTCTTACCTTCTTGCAACAACAATAACAATAGTATAGTTTTAAATTAAATTATTTACTTTGCTATGTAGGTATGTTACTAATGTGACACTGTTTATGCATTTGGTAGACTTGCCTTGTCTTTGGATACTATGAATTCAGTTGCTGGACATCCAATAATTTTCTCAACCGGTTCAAATAATGTGACATGTAGTTGTCTTTCTCCATCTCCCACTTCCCAATAGGAGATAAATTAAGTATTTGGCAAATGTAGTTGCAAATTTATAACTGCTGGGTATATTTCATTTAGATCAAATTCAAATATCGTCCATATGGCTTCTTGTGCGGATACCCACCGAGCATCTTGGAATTGTTGTATTTCATCAATAATGATATCTCCTTCATTCTGACTAATGTTGACTGCAATCTTGTCGTGACCCTTATAAATGTATTTATAAAGATACCTAACTGTTTTCACCCCTGAGCATATCTCAACATTAATATGGTAGTTATATCGCCTCAAAAGATAAGGATTATAAGGTACCACCCATCTATTATCCAAAATAGCATTCCGCACATTAACAGTAAAACTTTCTTCATTCCTCTTATAAATTGGATAACTATCTTTGCCTTGCATTGTTTTTGGTAAAAAAAAGCAGGACAACGATTTTTTCATTTACCTTCGTGCATACAAGGATTTTTTTGATTTAAAACTCCACAAGGCCCATGCATCGTATGTTTAGCAACCTTTTCATATAAATTAGGAAACTTGTTTGGATCTGGCATTTCAGCACAAAAATTTTTGTCATAATCATCTGGATTTGTAATCTTGCAATTTGTCGTGAAGATGATTAACATGTGTGCATGGGATAGGCCTCTCTTTTGAAACTCAATAACGTGAACATGTGCTACTACTTTTCCAAAAATATGCTTCTTAAATAGTTACTGTTGTAGGTCTTGTAACTTTGCTCTAAAAACTCTTGCAGTTAAATCAGGTCTACCTTGTGCTACTTGTCCTTCCTTTAATGAATCCCTAATCTCTTTCCAATCAGGATTACAAGTCATTGTGATAAAAATATGCACAAAGGATGCAGGTAATACTATTCTTTTTCCCACTTTTCTTCCCCTATTCTCACCAGATAATACATTATCTACAATCTCTTGGTAAAGTTCAGCCCTTATTTTTGATTGTTTCTTTCAATAAAAGTCCAACCTTGTATTCTCAAGTTTTATATACATGTCGACAACAAATTGCTGCAATAGTCACCCAACTAGTAGGATGATTGAGTGGTTGTCATCTCGTACTTATAGTTTATAACAGCAGTATTGCCAACACGATACATTCTTTCTGCCATTACCATCAACATCTACACCAAACATTAAATTTACAATAAGAAAAAGGAGACATTATAATAGTATATATGAAAAATATATAATGAAATCACAACTAAATAGGCACAAAAAATTCAAACAATCCAGAACATGCATCTTTTCTTGTCTATTCATTGCAAACTATTTATACAAATGCAAGAAATATAAAAATCAAATAACCATTTAGTGTATAAAAAAGTAACTAATATTAAATGCTTACCTGAACATTTTAGTATTTTTAATGAGAAAAGTATTTACATATTAGCAAAATTTAGGATGTAAAGATGGTTGCTTTTCATGACAATCTCATCATAGATGTAGAGTGAATTGGAATGTTCAAATATTTTTTGAAAATCTCATCAAATATCTCATTTTTATTTTGATTCTTGGACTGTTCAAAACAATAATGGTAGGTTTCACGAAATAATTACGAAAAATAACTTTGAAAAATATATAATTGTTCAACGAAACACAAGCTTGGCTATACCTTGCTATTCCATGACTTATCCTTTCTATTAATTTTCTTATTAGTCTTTCAGCATCCCGTTCATAAAAATCCAAAAAAATGAAAAACAAAAAACAATAAAATATAAAATAATAAAAATAAAAAATGATTTCATTAGAAAAAGTAAGTACCTTCTTGTTCTTGTCTAAAAATGTCTTTAGCTGATGTAAATGAATGCATATTTGAATTTTGTTGCATGTTAATGACACCATATCTACTCCAGCTCTATTTCTTTTAAGGATATTTTGATGTCATCCAACCTCTCCCCTAGGAAATATTAATGGGTATTGCAATGGATCGTAACAACCATATGCTTATGCCCCGAATTTGAGTGAACTATAATATCATGTTCATGAGGTAAATTTAGGTTATTTCCTTCAATCCAAATTGCAGCTACCCGATCAGTTGATGGTGAGTTGTAAACCCTTTGATCCAACTTCACATTTGTACTTATATGGATTTGAAAAGTATCTAGTGGATCATGTTCTAGTGTACGCAAAAACTGAGCATAAGGATTTTCTAAAAGTATCTCAATTAGTTTACCAACAACCACCTTACAAAGTGGTGCATCGTTTAGTTTACTCATTCTATTCTGAAGTTCATTATCTGTATCATAGAAGTACAACTGGAAATAACAAGGATCCTTATCAGATGGAATCAAAGATGGCAAATCATGGTATATTTGACCTTGTGCACGAAATGTATAAACACCTCGTCTAGAATTTGCCAATTCCTTGTCTAACTTCACGTCAAATGATGTGAATGCAAAAATGCTATTATATGCTCGAATATGTCTATGAAATTCAACAGCCTCTATAGTTTGAGAAGTGAACAAGGTTCTTAGACATTCTAGAACTTCGGGGCTTGCAAGCACTACTTCTCCTTTATAGCAACAAAAGCTCGGAGGTTCATATTCAAACCTTTTAGCTATACAAAAGGTATAAGGTGTCATTTTACGTAATTCATGCAATTCATGTGTCAGAGAGGAAACAATTTGCAATGATGCATCACCTGTTTTTTGTATATATTAAACAAATTATAGGCATTAGAATCAAGTCTATATAGTAAAAGATGTCAATAATAATTTTGTGTGTTTACCATTCGTTGGAGTTGTCTCGTCATGCCTTTCCAAAGAGTAAGTTGTGTTGTCAAATGTGTTTAGACCTTTGCGTTTTCTTTTCCTATTATTTGAAATATTTTCAATATATTGTTTTTGTTGTTCAGGTGTAAATCTGGCATATTGATTGTTTCTTCGATCAAGCACGACGTTTAGAAATTGCATCTGTGATAAATCCTTTGATTAGTAGCTGTAACAAACCATGAACATTTTTTTTATTTGTTCATCGAAATTGACATACAAGTTCATACCATTGATATTGTCCATCTCTTTTTGTTGGTGGAGGAGTATTTTCTTTCCCTGTTGTAACCAATAATCTGCGAAAAAAAATTAAAATTTAATAGTGACACAACTCTTTCACATTAGGTGATATTTAAATATTTTGGGTTTACATTATAAATTTGGACAAGAATTTAAAAAAGAGAAGGAAAAATGTAAAAAGAATGTGAATAAAATTTGAGTTAATTTTTTTTCTATAATATTCTATCTGATTCTATGATACATCTGAATATTTTAATTTAATATTAATAATTAATTTTTTTTGTAAATAAATTATTAAGTCAATTAACGATTTTTAATGATATGAGAAATATTTTTCAACAAATAATTTTGATAATTTTATTATTGCTTAGGAGAGCAGTTAGAATTTTTTTTTTTGACGAATAGTATAATTGATTATGAGCGATAAGTCCAACGGCATTCTGGATTCTGCGAAGTTGATTTGATTTCACTACGAAACCCACCCATCAAAAGTTTGAAATTCAAAATCAAAAAGACAAAAGAAATAAAAAAATATTGACAATAGTATAATTGGATGAGTCATGAGTCCAAAACATTCAAGGTGTCTGATAATAGATTATGATGTTTCAAGGTGTTTGGTTATTTTAAGGTGTTTGGTGTTTGAAGGTGTTTGAATTTCGAAAGATGTCTGTGATTGTTCGTATGCAATACTAATAATTAATTTTTTTTTATGTAATATTAATAATTAAATTTTTTGTAAATAAATTATTAAGTCAATTAACGATTATTAATGATATGAAAAATATTTTTCAACAATCAATTTTGATAATTTTATTGTTGCATAGGAGAGCAGTTAGAGCTTTTTTTTTTTTTTGGGTTTGTTTACTTAAATTACAAAATTTAACAAAGAATAGTAATAATGAGAATTTAAGTGATTTTAACATTAAGAGCTAAAATTCTTACAAATAAAAATCTTGTTACAATCAGATAAGAGTTAATCAACAAATATTATCAAGTGATAGACAAGAAAGAGATAATTTATCAAAGAAGAATAGTTTTTACAACCTCAGAAAAATCATAAGAATATTAGGAATGGGTATATCTTTAAAATTAAAGTACGAACACAATCAAGGTACTTTGCACCACTATTTTGATGTTACAATGTTCCAAAAATTCCATTGAAGAACTCGTTGGCAATAATTTTTTATTCAATTACTTCAAAGATTACACTATTATCAGCTAACCAAACTTTAGGTGATAACAAATATAGTATGGTTCAACACCCAAAGCTCAAGAGTCTCTAGATACACTAAAGGGAAAAAAAAAAAAAAAAAAAAATTTGACAAAGTGATTGTACAATTGGATACCATGATGGTCTTGATACATAGAGAACTCACAAAATCCAAAACACCGAAATATTTTGCGGAGTTACTGGTAGATTTGGCTACGAAACTCACCCACCAAAAGTTCAAAATTCAAAATCAAAAAGACAAAAGAAACAAAAACTATTGACAAAGTGATAGTATAATTGGATATGAGTCATGAGTCCAAAACATTCAAGGTGTCTGATAGTAGATTGTAATGTTTCAAGGTGTTTGGTTATTTTAAGGTGTTTGAATTTCGAAAGATGTTTGTGATTGTTTGTATGAAATATTAATAATTAATTTTTTTATGCAATATTAATAATTAATTTTTTTGTAAATAAATTATTAAATCAATTAACGATTTTTAATGATATGAAAAATATTTTTCAACGATCAATTTTGATAATTTTATTGTTACATAGGAGAGCATTTAGATTTTTTTTTTTGTTTACTTAAATTACAAAATTTAACAAAGAGTAGTGATAATGAGAACTTTAAGTGTTTTTAACATTAAAAGCTGAAATTCTTACAAATAAAAATCTTGTTACAATCAGATAAGAGTTAATCAACTAATATATTATCAACTGATAGGCAAGAAAGAGATAATTACTACTCTTATATTTATGTTTATGTTTTTGGTTTGTAGGGTTTATATTAGTTTTATTTTTTGAACCATTTTGTTATTTTTTATTAATGCTTAATGTTTTTGTTTGAAAGTATGGATTGTTTGGTAGAAATTTAATAAGTCAGATTAGAAGTGTAATCAGATTCCATGTTCTTCATATTTTTTGTCAATTCATTAAAGATAAGAACTTGTGCTCATTACTTCTGTTAGGATTAAGACTTTGGGAGGTTATTTGTATGTATCTACAGAACGATCCAATGTTCAATTAAGAAAAAATGGGGCAATTGAAAAGCATAATCAGCAAGAGAGCTATTTTTCAAATAAACACAACTCAATTCCAATCTACAGCATTGAAGAATAAATGCATTTAAATAAATAATGCAAAAATAGAAAAATTCTAAACAGCTAATCAACAACACAAAACAAAACCCCTAATTTCTCATACAACTGTAATTCCAATCCCACATTGTTATATTGAAAATATGACTTGAAAATCTTCCAAATACCAAAAAAACAGAGATTGAGGGGAAGAAGAAGGAGACCTTGGCCTGACTCGGACGTAGAAGTCAATGATCTGAGTTGTGATTGTTTGTATGCAATATTAATAATTAATTTTTTTATGCAATATTAATAATTAAATTTTTTGTAAATAAATTATCAAGTCAATTAACGATTTTTAATGATATGAAAAATATTTTCAACGATCAATTTTGATAATTTTATTGTTGCATAGGAGAGCAGTTAGATTTTTTTTTCCGGGTTTGTTTACTTAAATTACAAAATTTAACAAAGAGTAGTAATAATGAGAACTTTAAGTGTTTTTAACATTAAAAGCTGAAATTCTTACAAATAAAAATCTTGTTACAATCAAACAAGAGTTAATCAACTAATATATTATCAAGCGATAGGCAAGAAAGAGATAATTTATCAAAGAATAATTGTTTTTACACTATCAGAAAAATTATAAGATTATTAAGAATGAATATATCTTTAATTAAAGTAAGAACGCAATGAAGGTACTTTGCAACACTATTTTGGTGTTACAACGTTCCAAAAATTCCATTGAAGAACTCGTTGGCAACAATTTTTTATTCAACTACTTTAAAGATTACACTATTATCAGTTAACCAAACTTTAGGTGATAACAAATGTAGTATGGTTTAACACCCAAAGCCCATGAGTCTCTAGATACACTAAAAAAAATAAAAAATAAAAAATAAATAAAAAATTGACGAAGTGATAGTATAATTGGATACCTAGATGGTCTTCACACATAGAGAACACACAAAATCCGAAACATTGAAATATTTTGCAGAGTTTCTGGTAAATTTAAAACCTAGGATCAACATCATCAGAAAAACAAGAAACAAAAGAGATGCATACCTTCTAAAATAACAAATATATGAAACAAAAGAGATGCATACCTTCTAAAATAACAAATATAGTACGGTTCAACATCCAAAGCCCATGAGCCTCTAGATAGACTAAAGGGGGAAAAAATATTGATAAAGTGATAGTATAATTGGATATGAGTTATGAGTCCAAAACATTTAGGGTATTTGATAGTAGATTGTGATGTTTTAAGGTGTTTGGTTGTCACACCCCAAGAAAAATATACATTAATAGTGCATTGATCTCTACTCCATATGATAGCAAAAGTAATTCTTCAACATTTGAATACATGATCATAAGGTGTTTACAAAATAGTTCCACATGCAGATATACATTCAAAGACTTCGGTACATGAATCTATAGCATGTAAAATGTCTAGTAAAAAATAAATAGACGCTCTCAAGGGCTACAAATTCCAAGGTTTAAACCCGGTTACACAAAAATAGTTACTTGAACCCATACAGGTATAGTCCTTGGCTTACAAAATATAATCATATCAAAACAAGAGCCATGTGCTCTCAACATGCACATCCACACCCTTAGTTTGGCGGAATCGCTACATCTTTTCCTACACTAAAATCCCATAGGGTGAGCATAAAGCCCAGTAAGAACTTCTTAACAAATTATATACATTTCATGCAAGTCTCGTGAAATGAAATGTACATGCCCTGCCATACAAAGTATCATTTTCATCATTTGAAAACCAACATGCACAATGAAAACTTGAAATTTCAATGAATTCAATAATTTTAAACCAAGTTCACGGGGCGATAAATAGGACACAGGTAATCCCTAGGTTGGTGTCTATAAGTAGGCATAACTAGTACTACCAAATCCCCACTTTACCAATAGCTAATCGGAAGGCACGTGGTACCTCCTCCGCGCATGTTTTTGGTCTTTCACCCTGGACACTCAGGCTAACTTAATCAATTTCATCTACACCTCCTATCCGGACTTACTAACGTATTTACCCCAAAACATTTCAATAAAATCTTATTTCACAACATTCCCTTCTCAATGCAAAGTTTCAAATCCCAATTCAATATTTGTAACAAGCAAAAGTATTGAAATGCCAATGCAACAATTATCAATGCCATGAAACACCCTTTCCATTTTCAATTATCCCATGCAATGTTCCCATAGAAATCACAACACTCATTTCTCTTTTCGATTACATTCCTCATGATAGCCATATGTTCATTTGAATCCTTCAATGAATAATCAACAATCTCACATTTCATACATTCTCAACGATTTAATTGTTTCATAACCACATTAACATTTTGAGCAACAACTTCCCAAATTCAACAATTCTCATATTCCATGAAATTTGTCATTTATTATATAAAATAAAAGATTTTTCAATTATTCATTCATTTTAACATGGCAATAGATAAGCACCCATAAATTTTCAACATCTCTCACAAAATCTCAAGTTTTCTAGATTTTTGCCAAAAACTAGGCATTTCTTCATCTTACAAAAAGAAAATCTCTCCAAAGCATCCTTTCTCACAATGTAGTCAAGCTCTCAAGAATTTTAAGAAAAACAAGGTATAAACCCACTTTCAAAATCATCACTACATATGAACCAAAATCAAGTTTCTATACTTTGCAAAAGAGTTCCAAACTAACGTAATCTTGCAAATATATATATATATATATATATATATATATATATATATATATATATATATATATATATATATATATATATATATATATATATATATATAACTCTAAGAAAATTCCTACCTCAAGTTTTAGAGAAGAAAGGAGATGAAAGCCCCAAATCCAACAGTGTCAAAACTCGATTTTCACCGCACACAACGAAGCCCTCGCTTAGCTCTCCAAAATTAGTGAAGGGTGTTGGGTCAAAACTCCAATGGATTTAAAGAAATCAAGGTTTTGATCTTGTTTGGTATAGGTAAATGTAAAGAGAAGGAAGAGAAATGGGTTTTTAGAGCGAGAGAGGTATGCAAAAAGTGATATACACACAGCCCAAGAAAAGAGAAAAAGGCAGATTTTCAGACTCAGATCCGTCCCGTAGGTACGACACCCATTCCCGCACGTGCAATAACCCCCTCCGCACGTGCGACTCTCACTCCCGCATGTGCGACGCCTCTTCCCCGCACTACCCTCCACATCTGCATATAATGCAGTAGCCAAAACCAAAGTCCCCTCCCTTACCGCACGTGCGGCCCCTCTTCCGTACGTACAGCTCTCACCCCCGCACGTGCAGCCCTGCTTCCAGACAGAAAATTTAGCAACTTAACCCTAGACACCTTGGATCCAACCTCGCACCTCCCAAAGCAAGTGAAACTCGAAATTGAAGTAAATAAGAATGAGAATTTTGAAAGCAAGTTCACAAAAACAACTGACCCAACAGTTAACAAAACCCCGCATTAAAACCCTACACTATAACAAAAGTAAACCCAATTATAATCTAAAGAGAACGAGACGTAAAGTGTACCCGGTCATCACGGTTTGGTTATTTTAAGGTGTTTGATGTTTGAAGGTGTTTGAATTTTGAAAGATGTCTATGTTGTTTGTGGTTTTGTTGATATTTAATTTAATAAGTTTAAGAGTGTATTTTTGGAATACACAAAAAGTAAAAAACATGGCAATTCTTTGATGTTTGAAGGTGTTTGAATTTCGAAAGATGTCTATGTTGTTTGTGGTTTTGTTGATATTTAATATAATAAGTTTGAGAGGGTATTTTTGGAATACACAAAAAGTAGAAAACATGGCAATTCTTCACACTTTTATAATAGTAGTAGATTATAAGAGTTTAGATTAATAAATATATATGCAATATATGTCTTTGTATCCAATGATAAGAACCAATTTATGCATAACAATTTTGTAAGAATATATATATATATATATATCTACAGAATCAATCAACCTAATTTTTTCTTTTGTTTTTACTTAGATTAAGCAGATGAAATGACTTAGGAAGATGAAAATAGAGGAAATATCATTTTGCCTCTAAACTTTCACTCGTTTTTCAGTTTGACCTTCGGACTTCGTATAATATTAATTTGCCCCCCTAAATTTTTGAAATTTTGATAAATTTAGCTCCTATCGTCACATTCTGTCTACAATCAATTAGAACTTGTTGACGTAGCATCAAACTTTATTTGGAACTTCATTTTACCTCCCAAATTATACCTTAAAAATCAATTAGCCCCCCAAATATAAAAAAATAAATTTAAATATTTAATAAATAATTTTTTTTATCTTAGTAATTAAAAAAAATAAATTTAAATAATATATACTTTTCAAACAAAATAAAAAAATTCTCATTTAGAATTATTTTGAGACTATGAAGCATGTGTGCTTTGACAAACATGTCATACCCGTACAGAATATGTACCAACGTACGGTACTTATGCATATGTATCGGGTACACAAAACACGTATTCAAAATTTTTTCCCTTAGTTTTTAGTGTACCTGGACATATCTAGTATATACCTAAACCGATCCATACTTTAGTGGAAATGTTATTTTTCTCTACTATAGAGATAAAATTCTTTTTAGTATACTTTTAAGCTATGATTTGTAAGTTATTTAATATAATGACATTTAAGTTATTTAAGTGGGGAAATTTTTGTAAGTTATTTAATATAATGACAATTAAGTTATTTAATATAATACTTTAAATGTCAATTGTATGTTGGACCTTAACAAATTAAACCATTTAATCAATTTTTTGTATTATTCTAAATTAAAAGTAAATATATTTTTACAAATGTATTAAGCTGTACTCGTACCCTACTTGTTTTTTAATTTTACCCTATCAATATATCCATATCATACCAGTACTAGTATTCATACTCGTACCTGTGCTTCATATAGGTCTCAAATTATCTCGAATCAATGCTAAGAAACTTATTGAGTCGAAAATTTCTTGACTAGTTTATGTGTGCACTTATGTGCAATTGTAATTAGTTTATTTTCCAAATAAATTCCAATAGAATTGATCAACTAAAAGTAATTTCAAAATTGAGTGGGGAAACAAATTTTAAATTCACTTACTGTCTAAAAAATACTCAATAGGACTAATACTTAGTTATTTTTTTATTTAATATTTTCATTTTTTGAGATAAAAAAATTATTAATTAAATATTAAATATTTGGGGGCTAATTGATTTGTAAGGTATAATTTGATGGATAAAATAAAATTCTAAATGAAATTTGGTACCACGCCAGCAAGTGCCTTTTGATTGTAAACAGAATGTGACGGCAAAAATTAAATTGATCAAAATTTCAAAAGTTTAGAGAACAAATTAATATTATACGAAGACTAAGAATCAGATTTAAAAACACGTCGAAGTTTTGGGGTAAACTGATATTCAACTTATACCCAAAATAGTAATGCTACACTAAAAAAAAAAAATTAAAAAAAATATATATATATATCAAGAATGCGGTTTGGCATTTATGTTGATGGGAGTGTGTACTAATTCAAAATAAATACATTCCTAACCACATTACATTCTCAAAATTTGTCACTTAGAAGATAAAATGTATAGACGAGAGTATTAAATTTGCAATCATATAGTTGCAAATTGCTACAGTAGTCAAAACAGATCCACATTGCTATGTTTTGTTCTTATTTCAAAACTGCTTTTAGTTTTGCCCTAGATGCATCTTACAATAAGGATGTCAGAAAAATCAAAAAATTTGATTATACTGATTGAATCGAACTAAATCGTCCGTATTTGGTTTATTTTTTAATAAGAATTTGTTTGTGCGGTTTTTTAATTTGATTTTTTTTTTAATTTTTTGTTTGGTATCCGTTTAAGCACTTTATGCACCAAACTAAATTGAAATTGACTGTTTCAACCTATATTGTATTTATAATTAATATATATATATATATATATATAATTTAATAAGTATAATAAATTATTAATCTCCATTAATTAACCCTATCATCCCTATAACTTAAGTTAGTATATTCTTATTATATATAATCTTAATCCTAACTCACTATTCTTGAAGGCTTAGTATTTATTATAAGTTTTTGTTTGTATTTATGTTAATCTATAAATTGTAAAATATTTATTAAATGGATGGATAAGATATATTTGAAATGGTTGACAAATGGCTAAATCAGTATTTTTACATAAATGAGTAACTATATTAAAAAATAGCTTAAATTTGAAAGATACTAAACCGATTAAACTGCTCCAAGCTGAACTGTTTCAATTGGTACAGTTCGGTGTGGTTTGATGAGAAAAACAGTCTGTATTGGTACTCAAAATAATATAATTGACATTACCGATTATGTGAAATTTTTTATCTAAATAGTGACTGTACCGAACCGATTACATTCTTATCTTACAAGTTAATGAATCATAATCAAAATAACACCACCTTGTTTTATTGTCTATAGAAGGAAGGAAACAACATAAAATGCATAAATTAGGTGAAAAAACCAATTTTTGTAAATGAAATATATATATATATATATATATGTATATATATTGAGACACATGTGACTGACTACAATAAATGTGAATCTTAGGTGTGTAAATTTGGCCTTGCCCACCCAGGCCCGGCCCAGCTCATGTTGGGTCTCACGGGCTCCCGCCAAATTTTGGGATGGGGCGGGGTGGCTCACGGGCCAGAAAAATTAGGCCCAGGCCCAGGGAGTATTCGGGCCTCGAGCGGATCGGTGGGCCTAGGCATGGGCTTAGGCTTGGGGCGGACTTGAACAATTTTTTTTTTGTTTTTTTAAATTTTTTCTACTAAAATTTTATTATTTTTCACTAAAAAAGACAATTGGCCTCGGGCCGAGCCTTGAGTGGGCTTTAAGCGGGCCGAGTCAGACTTCAAAATGATGGTCCAAGGTCTCGGGCTGGACTCAGACCTAAACGGGCCTAAATGGGCTAGGCCCACTCCAAGCCGCGGGCTGGTTTCAAGCCACCCACAGACCACGAGCCATTTTTACGCTATGTGATAAATGTAATAGTGTTAACTATTAATATGGTAAATGAATTTGTAGTAGGAATAGTATTTTCATTATTCATGTTTGAAGCAGAAAAGAAAAGTAAAGTAAACAAGATGAAGAGTAGTGTGAAACAGAAAAGAAAAGAAAAAATAGAGATTAGGAAATAAAGGGTGAGAACTATACTAAAATGTATAGTTAAATCATTGAATAAAATACATAAATAGATCCTAAAGATCTATACAAAAAGGTTCCTGAAAAATCAAATATAAGTTCCTGAAAAACTTAATTCTCTCTATATCTTGTGATTATTACTTTATCTGCTTTACATTTTCTTCATTTTTATTTTTCTTTTTCTTTTTCTTTTTTTCTTTTTATTTTTTTTTTTATATTTCTTAAGTTTCAAGATTGTCTAGTCGAGGCGAATCTAAATTTTTTTTAAAAAAAAATCTCTAAAAATGAAAATAATCAATTTATAAACTGAAGCCAAAGAAATGTGCATTTGCCTACCGTAGAAGACTACAATATTGAGCGGTGACTAGCAACGAGGGAAGATAATGCAGCGATAAAATTTTCATTAATCTGCTTGTTCACCGTGACACAGGCCACACTACACTCCTATGCTTTAAGATAAATTTCACATCTAACCATCCACTCGAATAGGGTTTCAAACTATTATAACTGAAAATTTATCTAAAACAAACCAGCATCACAAAAATAACAATTCCCTCCTCTCCATTACAAGGTAAATAAATAGCATTTCTCATCTACCAGGCTAGAAACCTTCAACGAGATGTGTAAATATATATATATATATATATATAAATCTTACAAGTAGGAACAAATTTACCAAAAACAACCAAGCCAACATGTATAGACATAAACAAAAGCCCATAGCAAACTCAAAAGGTTATAATAACAAATTATGGACTGAACCACAAGTAGCAGCAGATTTGAAGGAAATGAAGCAACATTGTTCTTTGTAAAATGAAACATGAACAGAGAATAGAGAGCGAAGGAAATGATCATATTCTTGAATTGCCCTAAATTTATCACAAGCCTAAATTGCATCTATTGTACATTACCATAAACAACATACCCGCTAAGCTAAGGGAGCAACAAGCATTTGCAACCTTACTTTCCTATCTACCATGCCGTAATCATATACACATAGGCCTAAGAAGAATGACACTTTGTTACATAACTACAGCTGGATGTGAGGGGTCCCAATGATATAAACATTGTATAAACAGTATGTAGTCTTTGACAGAGCAGAATGGTGAAAAAAGTTTCACGTAGCCAACCCTACTTGATTGAAACACAAGACATAGTTTGGTGGACTTACATGTCCATGTCATCAAATATTTCCCCGTCTTCCTCGTAAGATACTCCATCAGTAAGAAAACCCTCAACCACCAAATTGCTGCATCAAAGAGGAATTTAGTCAAATAAAATTATGTCATAGAAACCAAGTGAGCGACACTAATATCTTGAAAGGAGACACGCAAAATATTGAAAAAGTTACCTCAAACAGCTGAAACGGAAGCTCACAACACGTTTGAGTTTTCTATTGTAGAAGAAGAAAGTGAATGACCATCTGAAAAAAAGAGAGAACCAGTCTTTATAACTGCAGTTACCTGACTATCAATTGGAGCTACAATATCATAAACCTTAATTACATTGCTCCTTTCTCTAGAAATGGGTCGGAATCAGAGTCTGGATTGTAACTGTAAATTTCACACTCCGCTAGCTTCACAACCTGCATCTCAATTATATCAATGAATTGCACACGGTACAGATTACATACATATTTCTGAATTCTTTCATCTTTTTTTCTTTGTTTTGAAAGTGAGCTCACCTCATCTAGAGCCCTGTACAAGGTGTCTAGTAGGGGACTGCCCTCATTTGCCTCAACCTGTTCCAGCAAGGGAAAGAAAGAAACCTTAACAAAAGACTCGAAAGTACTTGGTATAGAAGCTGATCATAAATTCATAAAAACTCAAATATCATGACACCAACAGATTCTGCATTTCATAACTAACAAAGTCATATGAATCATAGGATCCACCATCACTTTTCTGCAGTTAATGCAATAACCAATTAGAAAATAAGCAGCAGACAAGATTACAATTTGAATTAGGAAGGAAGAACCAGGAAAAAAGAGGAAGCGGAAATAGTACCAAACAATAAGCCATGATAACAACACATGGCTTTGTACCTTAGGTAGGGGTGCAAACCAACGTTACATGGACTCAGGTATGAGAATCAGTTGTTGGTGTGTGTCCAAGTGTCACACTCGTTGGAGCATGTGTGAAAAGAATAAAAAGGAGTGGCTCTTAATATACATTGAATGGGCTCTCCACTTATGGGCTCAAGTTTTTAAATGGGTATGAGTTCCAAACAATGTATGTTGGGCCTAGTGTCAAGTGTGTGGACTCTGGAATTTCTCCCTAACGATTGGGCCGGTCCCAATGATTGCTATGCGTTCGTGGGTTCTTTAAATCCCTAACAAGACTTAAATAAACCTAAATCTTAGGATATGGGGGTAGGTATCCAAAAGTTGGACATAGGTACGGAACCACGTCATGGAAACATTTATGAGCAAGGATCCTCTAGAGTGATTTTTCATGAAATGATCCTAGAGTGATTTTTTGTATGGCTGTTGTACCTGTAACTTTTTACTATTGTACCTTCAACTTTTGTAGTTAAATCTCAGCCATATAATAAATATGACCTAATATGATCATTTGATCTATAAGATTTCACACTAACCATTGGCTTAAACCAGTGGTTTGTCGTTTACAACTTGTGAATATAGTTATTTATGAAGAGAAAGATAATTGATGACTATGAATAGTTTATTTTCTTCTGTGATTTTGTTGTAATGTATTTTTTAGATTGTGGGTATAGGAATAGGTTTATAAACATGACAGAATATGGCTCTCAAGATAGTTCTGATGAATCTTTGGGTCTGAATGAGGAAGCTGAGGATTATTCGGAGGAGGAGAGGGCTGATGATTTCGACTTGAATCTCACTAGGTTATATCATGAAGAGGAGGTACTAGTTTCTTCTTGTATTAAGCACACTGGGGGATCTGAGGGTGAGGCAGTCTTCAATTCTTGGGAACAAGTTGGTGACTCTATTGACAGGGACAACATGAATTCTTCACTTCATCCTCATATTCAGAGTCCTCATTCTGTGTCAGTTAGGGGGGGCGGGGGAGGAGGGGGAGTCAGTATTGGGTCCTTGTTTCTTACAAGCTTCCAGAAAGGTTTCTAACAAGAATGATAATTTGCCTTTGTTACATGAGAATAGGACCTCTACCAGTGGCAGTTTGAACCCACAGCTGAATAATATGGACATTAATAGGACTGATCTTTCAAGGGAGAAGTCTCCTAATCATAGGTTTCAAAGGAACACTGTTAGTGGCAACGATGGTTCTGAGTCTGAAAGGTGGTTGAGGGAAATGAGTATGTGTCTTTTCCTTTGGAGGAGGATGATGTCCCTCATTTTACATAGTTACTTGAGACTCTTGGGTTGGCACTGGTCAGGAATACTGGGAAGAAGTCTCGGGCTAAGAGGGTGGGATTCCATCTGGGGGGGATGGAAATCAAAGAGGTTCGGGGTTAAGGAAAGGGTTGAGGGAATTAAGAAACCTTGCAAGTGGCATCAATTATGAGGGGCGGGGAAAAGAGGTAAGGGGTGATGATGGTTCCCGATGAAGATCTTTAGTTGGAATGTTCGAGGACTACGGTCTCGTAGGAAAAGGGCGGTAGTTAAAGAGGTTTTGAAAATTCAACAACCAAATATAGTTATATTTCAAGAGACAAAGTGTGAGGAGTGTGATAGGGTTTTTATTAGAAGTGTTTGGGGGACTCGATTTAGGAGATGGGCTATACTGCCTTCTAGGGAAAGATCAGGGGGAATGTTGATTATGTGGGATGAGAGAGTTGTAGTGGAGTGTGAGGTAGTTGTTGGGGTATTTTCTTTGTCTATTAGGTTCAGGAATAGGGATAATAAGGAATGGTGGTTGACAGGGGTGCATGGCCCTAATAGATCGGGGGATCAACGGGAGTGGTGGGATGAGTTGGTGGGATTATTTGGGCTTTGTTCTCCTTATTGGTGTGTGGGTAGGGATTTTAATGTGGTTAGGCAAGTTTCCGAAAAATTAAATGGGGTTTCCAAAAATAGGAGTATGCGGGACTTCGATTCTTTTATCAGGGAGTGTGAGTTGATTGATCTTCCTCTGAGTAATACGCGATTCACATGGTCTAATCTGCAGGAAAATCGGGTGTGCTGTAGGTTGGATAGGTTTCTTCATACTTTGGGGTGGGAGGAGTTGTTTCCGGATGTAAGGCAAGAGGTAGGGCCCAGAGTGGTGTCAGATCATTGTCCTGTGATTCTAGAGAGCTGTCATTTTAAATGGGGTCCAACCCCATTCAGGTTCGAGAATATGTGGTTGGAAAATCGTGCTTTCAAGGCATTTTTTAAGGAATGGTGGGAAAATGCTCGTGTCCATGGGTGGGAGGGTTTTAAGTTTATGCGAAGGTTGAGAGGAGTCAAGGAAAATCTTAAAATTTGGAAATGTGAAGTTTTTGGGGATACGGGTGAGATGAAAGCAGAACTAGTTCGGGAGATTGGGGAGTTAGATGTGAAGGAGGCCGGGGAGGGCTTATCTCAAACGTTAAGGTATAGGAGGTCAATGCTAAGAATGAAGTTGGAGGAGATCATTTTTAGGGAGCAAATTTTTTGGGGTCAAAGAGCCAAGTTGAAATGGGCTAGAGAGAGTGATACAAACTCTAGATTTTATCATAGAGTTGCGTCGGGGGAAGCGGAAGAAGAGTTTTATCAAGAATTTGGAAGTGGCTTCAGCTGAAGTTGTGTGTAAGGAGGAGCTTATTGTCAAGGAAATTTTTAATTTTTATTCAAATTTATACTCTGATGGGGGTGTGGATCGTCCAGGGATTGAAGGCATTAATTGGGTCCCAGTGGATTTAGCGTCTGCTAGTTGGCTGGAAAGACCCTTCGACGAAGATGAGGTGAAACAGGCTGTATTTGAGTGCGACAGAGACAAGGCTCCTAGCCCAGATGGTTTTTCAATAGTAGTATTTCAGGATTGTTGGGAAATTGTAAAAAGGGATCTTATGAGGGTTTTTTCTAAGTTTTTTGAGAGTGGGCAGGTTAATTTGTGCACCAATGCATCCTTCATTTGTCTAATTCCCAAGAAGGAGAAGTCAATCAAGATTGGGGATTTTAGACCCATTAGCTTGGTCACATCTCTTTATAAGATTTTAGCTAAAGTGCTTTCTAGAAGGCTAAGAGTTGTCCTGGGGGGAACTATTTCTTCGGCACAAGGTGCATTCGTGCAGGGTCGACAGATTTTGGATGTAGTTTTAGTGGCCAACGAGGTTATGGAGGAGTATAGGGGACTACGTAAAGAGGGTATTGTATTTAAGGTAGATTTTGAGAAGGCATATGACCATGTTGATTGGGGTTTTGTGGATTTTGTTTTGGAAAGGAAGGGGTTTGGTGTTAGGTGGAGGAAATGGATTTGGGGGTGCTTGTCGTCAGGCAATATGGCAATTATTGTGAATGGCAAGGCGGGGGATTTTTTCCAAGCATCCAGGGGTCTAAGATAGGGTGATTCTTTATCACCATTTTTGTTTATTTTAGTTGCTGATGTATTGGGTAGGATTATTGATTTAGCTAAGGATAAGGGTGTCATTGAAGGGTTTGTGGTGGGAAGGGATAGGATAGGTGTGACTCACTTACAATTTGCGGATGATACTATTTTCTTCTCATCAAAGGAGGAAAGTAAGGTGGGGAGTCTGCTGAAGATTCTAAGAATTTTTGAAATAGTGTCGGGCCTCAAGGTCAATCTTAGCAAAAGCAGTGTTGTGGGTATTAATTTGGCCGATAGTCATGTGCATAGGGTGGCGGCCATGTTGGAATGTTCAATTGATTCCTTTCCCCTCAAATATCTAGGGCTTCCGTTGGGAGGAGATCCTAGATTGGTGTCTTTTTTAGAACCTGTTCTTGTCAAAATTAAGAAAAGATTAGAGAGATGGAAGCAAGCTTTGTTGTCTAAGGGAGGGAGGTATACGTTGGTACAATCCGTATTAGGATATGTTCCTATTTATTTCCTGTCCCTGTTCAAAGTTCCGGTTAGCATTGCAAGAAAGATTGAGAAATTGATGAGGGATTTTCTCTGGGAAGGGTGTGAGGAGGGTAAAGGAGTTCATTTGGTTAGGTGGGAGACTGTCTCTTTCTAGGGCAAAAGGTGGCTTGGCTATAGGAAACATCGTTGCTAGGAATATTGCTTTATTGGGCAAATGGTTGTGGAGATTTCCTTTTGAAAGGGAGTCGTTATAGTGTTCAGTTATTAAAAGCAAGTATGGAATTCAATCCAATGATAGGGATTCTAATGTGGTTAATAGATGCAATTGTCGTTCTCTGTGGAAATCCATTTCTCGTTTGTATCCTCGTGTCTAATTGTCTTTCATTCAAAGTGGGGGAATGGGGAGAATGTTCGGTTTTGGGAGGATGTTTGGTTAGGGGTTATTTCGTTTGCTAGATCTTTTTCCCTTCTTTACAGGTTGGCTCGTTCTCCAAATGTGTCTATAGTGTCGGTGGCTTGCTCGTCTATGGCACCCATATCCTGGAATTTTGATCTCATTAGAAACTTGAATGATAGGGAGGCGGGGGGGAATTGGCTTCTTTGTTGGTTGTGCTCGAGGGGGTTTCTCTTTCTTCGTCTTCCGATAGTGGGGTGTGGAATCTTGTCTCTTCTGGGGTCTTTTCATGCAAATCCTTTTTTGATAAGATTATTGATAATCCCTCGGTTCCCTTATTCCCTTTTCATAAGAAACTTTGGAAAGTGGGTGTCTCTCATAAAGTGAAGTTTTTCATGTAGTCTTTGGCTCTAAAGGGTGTTACAACTAATGATGTTCTTCAGAGGAGAAGGCCTAATCACTCTCTATGCCCCCAATGGTGTGTGATGTGCAAGAGTAATTTGGAGGTAGCGGATCATCATTTTCTTCATTGCCCGGTGGCTACAGTATTATGGCAGCGTCTTTTTAGGTTATGTGATGTGCGGTGGGTTGCTCCACGAGAGTGTATGCATATGCTTCTTATTCGGTTTGACGGGTTTGGGAGTACCAAGAAAGCCAAAACAATGTGGTTAGGCATTGTTTTTGCTATTTTCTGGGTTATATGGTTGGAGAGAAATGTTCGAATTTTTGAAGACAAGGAAGTAAGTGTAGAGGCTTTGTGGGATAGGGCTGAATATTTGGCTTCTTTTTGGGCATTTGTATCTCCTCCTTTTAAAGGAGTCCCTTTGTTTTTGATCTCTAGGGATTGGGCTGCTGTTTTCCATTCTTAGAGTTTAGAGTTTTGCGATTGGTTTTGCTTTTTCTTCTTCTTTTTTTCTCTCCTTGTAAGAGGACTTCTTGTCCTCTCTCTCTTTCCCGTTTTAATAAAATTTTGTTGTTATTCAAAAAATAAATAAACATGACAGAACAAATAATAATCATTAAGCTGAATGCCCAATCATTTGTGAGCAACCCAAGCCTATCCCGAGCTGTGTTTATTGAGCTTGCGTCAAGCTTGGACTAAACACTTTGGGCTTGCAAGTCGGGCTTGGGCAGTGCAAAGCACAACTCAGGCTCGGCCTTGACAGGTTTTTAACCCGCCCGACTTGATCTTAAAAGTGCCAGTACACACAACTCTATCTGTAGCTGGAAAAAAAAATCTAAATCAAACAACATAAAAGCAAAGAGACAGCAATACCTTTGATGCTTCAAACATGTAGGCATCAAAAATCTGCTTAAAACTGTCCCAGCTTTCCTCCATGAAAAACTGGTGAGCGTTCACTGCACTGGAATATGGTGACGATATTGGTAATATGGGACATAAGGAAAGTATTTTAAAAAAAATCATATAAATAAAGCAGTGGCATAAAGTATTGGTATTACAAGTTTAATAAGATACTAGCCAACTTCAGATAAAGTATTGGGAAATGGAGAGATTTGAACTCTCAGCTCCTCCAAGAGCAACAGTAATCCAAACTGTCTGTCAAGCCTTTTGACGACATTCCCAATGGCATTCAGAGAGGATTATATAGCGGGTTGCCATGTCGCTGTGAAAGCTGAACAGTGGCATTACCCATAACCCTTCTTTCAGCACCTTGTAAAAGATTATATATTTTATTATACAACTTAAGATACAGAGTTACCTGAAATCATAATCCGGATACATGTGATAGAGAGTAAGAATCAGGTAAATCAACGTCTTTCGGCTGGAACAAAATGAAGAATTGAGTTAAAATAAACATAAATTACAAGCTACTCTTTGTAGACCAATCTTAGGTTTCATTTAGCACCTTGATCTGCAGCTACACAGATATTCAACTGGTGATGACGAGTCAGTGTCTGATGATTTTCCAAGATAATCTAGAATCTGGATTGAAATATATAAAATATATATAAAACACAAAAATTAAATTATAGTAATGGAAAATGAAAGGGAAAATGTTCAATAAAAAGTGACAAATTTAATAGCTATTAGAGAAATAAATAATGAGAAGTGAATTTAATAGCCATTGGAAATATACTGCACTTGTTAATCTGTTTTCAGGTGACAAGTTGTTCACGCCTGCAAACTAAAGGTAGACATCAAGCAAGTTCTACTAGGGTTTTCCGAAAATTCTTCAACATGGCAGGGGGATTTTTGTAAAATGGAAAGACAAGTGGAGCAGGATAGGGTAGATTCCACCAAAACCCAACCCTGCACCAAACCCAGATTGCATTCATGACCTTCACTTCGAACCCAGAACCCACTTAACCTGTTTACTTGCTCCCAAATTTTTCCCACTATGGATAGGGCATGTTACCCAAAAAAAAAAAAAAATGAACTTCACTATATAAAAAATAATAATATAAAAGCTTTGTGAGAGAGAGAGAGAGAGAGAGAGAGAGAGTTCAATTATAAACTTGAATTTATTGAGCTCCTATATATTCTATCATTACCATAGAGCTATAGTTCTTGAGTTTGAGGGGTACAAAATTTTATCCTTGTTCTCACTTTTCCATTTTACAAGAATGAAAATGAGAGAAATGAAGAATGCACACAGTAAAGAAACCAGTCATGAAGATTATCCAATATGCAAAGATCATAACTGCTAAATATTAAATTATAAAACTACAAATGGAAAGTTTAATCAGGGTATGTGAGAGGACGGGGCTACGTTACAAAGATATAGTCAAGGATTAAAATTTCAGTTGGATATTGTTGTCTTTTTTAGCATGGAAATCTATGAAGCACGGACACCTCTCCGAAGCCTCCGTACCAGTGTCAGACACGTGTCGGACACGGACACGCGGTGGACACGTGTCCGACACACAACAGAGAGTGTCCCATTTTTTTTTGCAGCCGGACACGTTTCGGACAGATTGCATTCATGACCTTCACTTCGAACCCAGAACCCACTTAACCTTTACTTGCTCCCAAATTTTTCCCACTATGGATAGGGCATGTTACCCCCAAAAAAAAAAAAAAATGAACTTCACTATATAAAAATTAATAATATAAAAGCTTTGTGAGAGAGAGAGAGAGAGAGAGAGAGAGTTCAATTATAAACTTGAATTTATTGAGCTCCTATATATTCTATCATTACCATAGAGCTATAGTTCTTGAGTTTGAGGGGTACAAAATTTTATCCTTGTTCTTACTTTTCCATTTTACAAGAACGAAAATGAGAGAAATGAAGAAGGCACACAGTAAAGAAACCAGTCATGAAGATTATCCAATATGCAAAGATCATAACTGTTAAATATTAAATTATAGAACTACAAATGGAAAGTTTAATCAGGGTATGTGAGAGGGCTGGGCTACGTTACAAAGATATAGTCAAGGATTAAAATTTCAGTTGGATATTGTTGTCTTTTTTAGCATGGAAATCTATGAAGCATGGACACCTCTCCGAAGCCTCCGTACCATTGTCAGACACGTGTCGGACAAGGACACGCGGTGGACACATGTCTGACACGCAACAGAGAGTGTCCCATTTTTATTTATTTTTTTTTTTTGCACCCGGACACGTTCCGGGCAGATTGCATTCAGGACCTTCACTTCGAACCTAGAACCCACTTAACCTGTTTACTTGCTCCCAAATTTTTCCCACTATGGATAGGGCATGTTACCCAAAAAAAAAAAAAAAAAAAAAAAAAAACTTCGCTATATAAAAAATAATAATATAAAAGCTTTGTGAGAGAGAGAAAGAGAGAGAGAGTTCAATTATAAACTTGAATTTATTGAGCTCCTATATATTCTATCATTACCATAGAGCTATAGTTCTTGAGTTTGAGGGGTACAAAATTTTATCCTTGTTCTTACTTTTCCATTTTACAAGAACGAAAATGAGAGAAATGAAGAAGGCACACAGTAAAGAAACCAGTCATGAAGATTATCCAATATGCAAAGATCATAACTGTTAAATATTAAATTATAGAACTACAAATGGAAAGTTTAATCAGGGTATGTGAGAGGGCTGGGCTACGTTACAAAGATATAGTCAAGGATTAAAATTTCAGTTGGATATTGTTGTCTTTTTTAGCATGGAAATCTATGAAGCATGGACACCTCTCCGAAGCCTCCGTACCATTGTCAGACACGTGTCGGACAAGGACACGCGTCGGACACGCGGTGGACACGTGTCTGACACTCAACAAAGAGTGTCCCATTCTTTTTTTTTTTCTTTTTTTTTTTTTTTGCACCCGGACACGTTCCGGGCAGATTGCATTCAGGACCTTCACTTCGAACCCAGAACCCACTTAACCTGTTTACTTGCTCCCAAATTTTTCCCACTATGGATAGGGCATGTTACCCCCAAAAAAAAAAAAAAAAAAAAAAAAAAAAAAAAAAAAAAAAAAAAAACTTCACTATATAAAAAATAATAATATAAAAGCTTTGTGAGAGAGAGAAAGAGAGAGAGAGAGAGAGAGAGTTCAATTATAAACTTGAATTTATTGAGCTCCTATATATTCTATCATTACCATAGAGCTATAGTTCTTGAGTTTGAGGGGTACAAAATTTTATCCTTGTTCTTACTTTTCCATTTTACAAGAACGAAAATGAGAGAAATGAAGAAGGCACACAGTAAAGAAACCAGTCATGAAGATTATCCAAAATGCAAAGATCATAACTACTAAATTTTAAATTATAAAACTACAAATGGAAAGTTTAATCAGGGTATGTGAGAGGGCTGGGCTACGTTACAAAGATATAGTCAAGGATTAAAATTTCAGTTGGATATTGTTGTCTTTTTTAGCATGGAAATCTATGAAGTACAGACACCTCTCCGAAGCCTCTGTACCAGTGTCAGACACGTGTCGGACACGGACACGCGTCGGACACGCGGTGGACACGTGTCCGACACGCGGTGGACACGTGTCCGACACGCGGTGGACACGTATCCGACACGCAACAGAGAGTGTCCCATTTTTTTTATTTTTTTTTGCAGCCGGACACGTTCCGACACTTTTGGGACACGTTTGGGGTCCATTTCATGATTTATTAAACTTCTTTGGGTCGATTTGTAAAAACACAAATATAAAACAAAATCAGCCCTGAATCAAGAAAGAAGCGAAAGAAGAGAACAGAAGAGAAAGCCAGAAAGAAAGAAGAGAATAGAAGAGAAGGAGAGAAGACCTGGTCACTCGTCGTCGCTTCTCGTCCGTCGGTCGTCGCTCCTCGTCCGTCGCTCCTCGCTCGTTATCTAAGGTACACCGCTGCTCTTCTTCATTCTTCTTCTTCTTCTTCTTCTTTTGTTTCGATCTTCTCAATCGCTGTCTCTGTCTCTGTCTCTCTCTCAGTCACCCTCACTTTGTCTCATTTTTTTTTATTTTATTTTATTTCTTCGTTTATATGGTGAGTGATTGACTACCGTCTCTCTCTCTCTCTCTCTTCTATTTTTTTTTCCTAATTTCATTTTATATTTTCTTTTTTCTCTCTGTGGGTATATATCTAATTTTTTCCCCTAATTTCATTTTATATTTTCTTTTTTCTCTCTGAGTATATAATTTTTTTTTTTTTTTGGTTTGAGTATATAATTTTTTTTGTTTCCGTCTCAATTTTTTTTTGTGTCTCATTTTTTTTTGAGTATATAATTTTTTTTTGTTGATTAATTTTGTAAATTTTAATAATGTGTGTTTATTAATTTTGATTATAGGAACCAGTTTTAATGATTTTTTTAATAATTTTATGATATATAATAAATAAAATTAATTATATATATTGAACGTATTCCCAGCGTGTCGTGTCCTTCATTTTTTAAAAATTTGCGTGTCGGCATGTCCGTGTCGTGTCGTGTGTCAGTGTCCATGCTTCATAGATGGAAATAGTAACATTTTTTAATGTTTCAAAATGTTCAAAAATATGAAAGAAGCAACAAAAGGGATAAAGGTTGGTGCAAACCATATCTTCTTTCTTATTAAATAAACAAAATTAAAAGAAAAGAAGAAAATAGTAAATAACATTTATGAAAGATTCTAGCTTCACATCAACACAATTTTCACTATTTTGGTGTGTTTCACTATGCTCCAGTGTGCTTTGATGGAAACACTAAAACATCATATTTCCTTCGTCTTTTTTTTTTTTTTTTTTTTTTTTATAATAAATACTAAAACATCAATATGTCACTAGTATTTCATTCCAGTTCCCCTCAAAACAAAAACATTTCAACTATTCCAACGGAAAGAAACTGAAATTTTGTTCCATGGATAAAATAAACTACATAAATTTGGATTACCTCATGCTCCAAGCTGAGAGACAACTTCTTATCACTTCCCGTATGTTTGCCTAGGAAAAAGCACAAAATAAACGAAATATGTGTCAACTCAACATTTAACAAATGAAGAGGGGGGGGGGGGGATGACGGAAAAAAGACGAATCAGAAGTTGTCTTACAGGAGTAAGCTTCAAGGCATCCTTTGACGGTACGCTCTCCAAGATTTACATGACTTAAGAAATCATTTATACTGGATGACATAACAAATTACTACTTACTATACAAAAGAAACTAAACGAAAGTAACAAAAAAATTAAAAGAAAAAAAAAATGATAAGAGCATAATACTGATCAAACCGCATGAGGGACTGTACCCAATCGAGTGTATTAGCATGCTTCTACTTAAGATAGAAAGTTTAACAATTACCGATCAAGAGGAGTGTATTCCAAATACTTCATGATCAGTGTATCAAATGAAAACAATGACGAGAATATGGATGGTGCCAATCTGTACTAAAGATCTTCCCAAAGGTTCTGCATTCAAAATAAAACCCCTGAGTTCAAAATCATAAGCTTTTGCAAGTTGTGAAAGTCAAACAAAACACTGAATCAAATTGACCAAACCTATTGGTTTTAAATTCCCAGAAACCGCACGATAAACATGCCACATTATGTGAATACATTTATGGAGTATGGAGTCAACTTTAACTAGTTAAAAAGTGCTATAATCTCAATATTATGGGGACTGTTTTGTGCAGGATATCTGAGCTGTTTTTAAAAATTTTATTCTAGAGTTTGTGCTAAACTGTTTCGTACAGCATCTGCTTACAATTTATTAGGCAAAAATAGCTTAAATAAGCTTTAAAAAAAAATTATTATATAGAAGTTGGAGGATGGGTGTTTTTGGCTTCTTCTTTTTGATTATCAGCTTGCAGCTTACAATAAATTGCACCAAACAGGCGCTATACGTCAATTCCTAATGCTTTCTCTTAATAACACCCCCACTCTCTACTTGAAAGAATCAAGTATGCTACCTGTGCTTTTATCAAACACACTTGTAAAAAGCAACAAGTAGTTTTTCAAGAACTTCTTCTTATGTGGCATCCATCTAAACAACCACAGGCTAAGTTAAATATTCTAGGCTTCATGAACAAGGGTGATACAGTTGATGTTTTTATTATTTAAAGATATGAGCAATGCTACACAATACTCACATTTGGTAATTCTTTTGAGATCTCTAGCATTTTTGTGAAGATATCTATTATCTTAAGCCATAGTACAAAACAATCTTGAAAAATCTCTATTAGCTTATGCAATATCTATCAACTCATTCAAGGAGTAAGTTAAAAATCCATGCTCTTATCAAGGCAGAAATGTGGCCTTTATAAAATTGAATTATGCTATGAGGCAAGTAGCAGACAGTCAATGAACTTTCTCTACAACTATAATTACACATACAAAGAAGCTCCTAGAGAAATTCTTTGACAATCTTGTTTTTTCAGCATGACACCTTGAGGAAATAATTTATTTTAGCCGGTGGTATCCAACAAAGAAGCCATATTTTTCCTTTTCTTACCAATTCCACCAACCAACTACTTGGCTCTTTCAAGGAGATTACGGAGGAGTTAGTGGTAGAGGAGGCTTTCTATAACACCCATAGACCATGTTGTAGGATGAAACCTTAATGAACACATTAAAATCACCTACAATCAAGAAAAAGAGCTACAAAGCATGGACACTTCTAAGGTGGTATGTTCGTGTCAAAAATGTGTTGGACATTGACACTCATCAAACATTTCCCGACACATGTCAGACACAAGTCCAAATGAAATGTGTCATATATATATATATATATTTTATTTGACCTGAACACGCTTTGGACACTTGGGCGACACATATGACCTTTGCTTAACACACATGAAACACATTATAAGTTTGGCCAGAATGACTTAGAAATACAATGATGAAAGAAAAACAATATAGATTTATACTTATTAATCTCTCCGCATTCAAACTTTTAAGAATTAGTATCCATATCAGTGATATGGATACTACAATCAAGAAAAAGAGCTACAAAGCATGGACACTTCTAAGGTGGTATGTTCGTGTCAAAAATGTGTTGGACATTGACACTCATCAAACATTTCCCGACACACGTCAGACACAAGTCCAAATGAAATGTGTCATATATATATATATATATATATTTTTTTTTTATTTGACCCGAACACGCTTTGGACACTTGGGCGACACATATGACCATTGCTTAACACACATGAAACACATTATAAGTTTGGCCAAAATGACTTAGAAATACAATGATGAAAGAAAAACAATATAGATTTATACTTATTAATCTCTCCTCATTCAAACTTTTAAGAATTAGTATCCATATCAGTGATATGGTCATATATCAGTTGATAATGGGCAATATAAGTTTATCAGCCGATATATCGGTAAATAATGGTATTGGAAGTCCAAAATCCCGTTACATATCGGCCAATACGATATATAACAATCGATATTTAAAACCATGGTATTATATTGCATTTTTTTATTAATTATCTTTTAATGAAATACTCAAATATATGGCACATAATAAACATAAAAAAACTATATAATTTGTGCATGTCCCTCATGTGTCATATCCTGTAGTTTTTTGACAATTGGCAAGTCGGCATATTAGTGTCATATCGTATGTCCATGTGTTGATATCCCATTTTCTCCTACTTTAGTCTCTATGCTATTTAGTAAAAGAGGGCTAGGCTTTGGTTCTTAGGTTTATGGCTGATAAGACAAGAGTAGAGATTATAGGTGGAATAAAAAAATAGTTGAGGTTTACAACTCACCAAGAATCAAAAGGAATAGATTGTGTGATCTTCCAAACAGATCCACGATTCAAAGAGTTAAAATGTTGGGTTAATATGGGTTAGAGAATAATAATTTTTCACAAAAGCTATGTTTACACGATTCAAAGAGTTAAAATGTTGGGTTAATATGGGTTAGAGAACAATAATTTTTCACAAAAGCTATGTTTAACTTCAACAAAAAAAAAAAAAAACCCAAAAAAAAAAAGAAAGAAAGAAAGAAAGAAAGGAAGGAAAAAAGAGAAGAGAAGAGAAACCTTTAGAATCTTTTGAAGTCCTTCCAAGGTTTTAAGGAACATTAAGCGCCACCAATAACGGTGGAATTGACACGGTTGTAGGGTGTAGCAGTCGTAGCGTAATGTTAGTGGCAATTGGAGCTATAAATTTTTTATTTGTTCACAAAAATTTGGAATAACTTACCGATACTGATACACATTTTTATTTTAGAATCACATTTAGTAGGATAGTTTTTGGTGGATTTTCTTTAATTTTTAAAACATGATCCTATATATGTACTACTTTTTACACTAGTTTTAAGTAGCAATGAATTTCGTTCTTTTTTTTTTTTTTTTTTTTTTTGTGTTGGATATATATATTTTTTAGTTTAATAATTTTACTTATGGATAAGTTCCCCCCTTGTTAATATTAAATGATAAGTCTCATAAACATAAGTTCATAATACAAATGCCAACGTAGTAATGTAAAGGTGCATAACATGATATCCAAGTTTTGTCTAACAAATTTAATCTGAAACCAAATAGATATAAGTTAATAATCAATAGATATAAGTAAATAATCACGTGATAATGTAAAGGAAGTTTGTTGATCGAAGAGCAAAATTAATGAAACCAAGTTTTGTCTAACAAATTTAATCTGAAACCAAATAGATATAAGTTAATAATCAATAGATCCAAGTAAATAATCACGTGATAATGTAAAGGAAGTTTGTTGATTAAAGAGCAAAATTAATGAATGATTGAAATAAAAGAGAACTAAAAGTTCATTTAACCTTGAAAGCAACCCAAAATCTTCTAGAACTTGAAGATTAGACACTTAAAGTATGTAGATATAAGGTTTCAGCATAAGTTATATGAGTCTTTTCTATATTAAAAAAAAAAAAAATGATAAAAAGTATCTTATATACAAGGTCTGTTGAAAACATAAGTTTAACGGCCATAATGGTACTGTAACAGCACTATATCAGCATTTCTTAGTTATCTGTCAACAGCTTTTCTTTTCATACATACCTAATAGTCATTAGATTCCTCCAATTTTCATCAAAATCAACGGTAATCGGAAAACAGCGAAATTCAATACATTTTCAGCGGAATCTGTACTCAATTATAAATAACCCAAACCAATGACAGGCCAAAACTTTTAATTCCATAATTCGCACATATCTGAATTCTTTCACGGATATGGTTCAAAACTTCAAATCCATGACCAGAATCCTCATTACATAAAACCATAAACAACAAAAAATCACAGTTCTGAGTTCTCATAGATCTAAATCCATGTTAAAAAAAAAATCGATAATTTCAATAATAATTGTAACATACCAATAACGACATAATACGATTCAGTAACGACTAGGTTCTACAATCGATTATATAGTGCAGACAAATTTGAATCGATATAGCAAATTTACCTCGTAAAAATTAAGAACTAAACGAATCGATTGAGAAACGCTGGCTTTCTGGTGGAACCGAATGATCGATCTGTGGATAATTTGTACCCTAAATTCAAATATTTCAAGTTCTCTCTCTCTCTCTCTCTCTGTAATTTTGAGATTGCAATTTCAAACTTCCAAGTTTCAACCAAACCAACCAAAAGTTTGTTGATAATGACGTTGACACTGGATGGTCACGTGGTAAACGCGTTTTTATGCACGTGCATTATTTGACCTAAATGGGCTTTTAGCCTTTCAAGAAAAAAGAAGAACCCAAAGCGTCTGCAACTGTTTGGGCCCAAAGTCTGGGCTTTTGGAGCCAGAATTAACTTTCCTTACATTTGGAGGATTCTATGTGAACCTAAAATATGTCTCCATGCACTCATTTAAATTCTTATTATATCTTAATATGAAGTTACTAATAAAGATAATACATATTAAACCTTAAAATTATTTTTTTCCTCGTGGTACACCTTAATCAGTTATTCATATTCAAATCTTTGTATCTTCTTCTCCAAGAAATCAAAATTTTTTTTTTCTTTTTCTTCTTCTTCTTCATTCTCTCTCCAAAATTTCAATCCACCATACCAAAACTCACAATCATCATCAATAACATTATTTTTTATTATTTTGAAACCCTAAGCCCTGTAAGAAAGTTTGAACAAAATCAAATAATGGATGAGAGTAATAATCAAAATAATTTTTTGAAGCAATCCATCAAAGAGGAGGTAACTATTCATATAAAGGGGTTTCACAATTTTTATAGAGCACCATCAATTATTTTCTATATCATTTTTTTGACAAAAATTAGAAGGCCCAGTAGTTAGATTAACAATAACATATTATTAGAATTGTTGTTATTTTGTCATTTAAATAGTACATTATTTGAGAACTACTCTTTCTTGTTAGTGCTTGACGCTTATGTGCTTTATAAGTTTGGTTTTTACTTTTCCATGAGCATTTTTGTGGATAATTTATAATGTAAAAGTGTTTTTTTTTTTTTGTATTGAAAAGTTTTTATAATGCTTATGCAAAAGTTTGATTTTTTCTGTATTTATAATGCATATGTGCTTGTAAATTTGATTTTTTTTCTTTTGTATTTGAGAATTATTTTTTGTGTTGAAAAGTTTTTGAAATAATTTAGTTTTTTTAGTTTGTTTATTATTTATTTATTATTTAGTTTTACCTTGAGGGTAATTTGAGAAAAATAATAGGGTGTAATGAGAGTAAAATAAAATTTTAAATAATTAAACAAGGTGTACTTAGAAATTTGGAGTATTTAATGATTTTTTTGGTGTAAATAGAATCCCCCTTACATTTGATAAACAATGAGAGATTTTATTTGCACCAAAAAAATCATTAACGTTATGTTTGGTTAGGAGATTTAGAAAGATATTTGAAAAGAGAAAGAAAAAATGTGTATTAAGTGAAATGTAGGTATAAAGAAGAGGTTTTACTTTCTTTCTTTTTTTTTTCTTTGGGAGGGGGGTTTGTGAAGAAAAGAAAAGGTCTGCAATAATGGTTTCATCTTTACAGGCTACTCTCACTACAAGAATTAACACTTTTGGCAACAAAAAAAGTGGTCGCTAAAAGTCCATTTTTGGTCGGCAAAAGTTATCCGCGACCAATTTTTTTGGTCGCTACTTTGGTCGCCAATTGAGGGTCGGCAAAAGTAATTCGCGACCAAAATTTGGGTTGGTCGGCAAAAGTTGGATTTGCCGACTAAATTTTTGGTCGCTAAATATTCAATTACCGCGACTAATTCATTTTGTCGCTAAAACACTTTGGTCGCGAAAAGTGATATTTTCCCGACCAAATATCTTAGTCGCCAATTGACACATTTCGCGACCAAAAAGTTTGGTCGCCAATTATCACATTCAACGACCAAAAAGTTTGGTCGCCAATTGTGACATTCCACGACCAAAAAATTTGGTCGCCATTTGTTACTTTTCGCAACCAAAATTTTTGGTCGGCAAAAGTGAAATTCCACGACCAAGAGCTGTTTGGTCGGCAATAGATGTATTTTTTGCGACCAAAACTCTTGGTCGGCAATTGTCATTTTTTGCGAAAAAAAATTATTTATTTGTCGCGACTAATAAATTGGTCACCAAAGCAGGAAAACAATACACCTGTAATTCCTAATAATTCATTCAATCCGTAATAAACCAATAATTTTAAAGCATCATTCAAATTAACTGAATCATTAACATTCGACATAATACATAATTCACTAACATTCGACACAATACATAATTTTAAAGCATCATTCAAAAACTAAATCATTAAATATTTTCTTACTTTCCAATTTCCCAATAGGCAATAACATAGCACATAAATTCAAGGAATGGCACAAGTGACGTTCCATACAATGGTAAACCTAACAACTACTGATTCAATTCCTCAAGTGAGTCAAATGAGATTAAAACAATTAGCCACAGTTCTTGCTTGCTATGCAGCCACCAATGTTTCTTTCCCTAAAACACAAACAAAACTAAAAGCTACAAATAAACTAAGCAAGAAAAAAATTTAGAGATCTCGAGAGAGTGAATTGTCAGCAGAAAACCACAACGGTGCTCTCCCTCCCTACAACTCATCCTGCAAATACAAAGCAACAAACAAGATATATCAAAGTGGATCCTTTGTGGAATTGATATTTTTAAACAATTAATTAATATTAAAGAAATCCTACATGTGCACTCTCTTCTGTAATATCAGCATCTTTGTCAGTTTCATCATCATCAGCCTCGGCATCATCATCATCACCTTCAGCCTGCAAAAAGATTTGGCCAATTTATGGAAAATGTCTTCAATAGTTCACACATGATAGCAGCTAAAGAAAAACACAAAAGAGACCACTTACAGTCTAATGGTTTTACATGTTTAGTATGTTTGGAAAAGCACATTCAACTCACAAAGCGTTGTCTCAACTGTTTAGAACAAAGTTAATTACTGTCTTATACTGAAAGATTATTTAGAACAATGTCTTATATTAAAAATGTGCAACAAGTGAATTCTTTTCCTGACCCATAGAACAGAGTCAATTACTGTAGTCTCTCAATAGCCAAATCTAATGTAAACATGTATTTATGTTCTTCTTAACAAACAAGTTGTTTGGTTTGGTGCCCTAAACTCTAAAGTAATTAATCAACTCTATAGAAGTCAACAAACCTCCATGAATCTCCTCCAGTCTTCACAGTAGTACTGACTGGCAGTCACCAGATCATTTAGTGTTCCACAAGATAGCAGCACAACCCAGAGGACTTAAAAGCCCAATTCTACTCCTGAACTACACATCAGAACAGAAACCACAACTTCATAGCAGCAACTCATATCATCACCAATTTAGATAGTTAAGGTAGCTTAACTATCTAACAAATTGACTTCTAAGTTAAACCAATTCAAACCCTGACCATAATGAAGTTCCACCCAGCAAGCAAGGACACAATCACTATCAACAGATCCAGCAGCAGCATAAATATCAAAAACCCAATTCTACTACTGAACTACACATCAGCACAGAAACCATAGCTACAACAGCAATATCACAAGCAACAGCAACAACTTCATAGCAGCAACTCAGATCATCACCAATTCAGAAAATAAAAAATTGAAACATAAATTAAGGTAGCTTAACTATCAAACAAAATGACTACTAAGTTAACCCAATTCAATCCCTGACCATATTATTGACATGTTAACTGAGGTGAGGAAGGGCATGTTGTGTCTCAGAAAAAGTGCCCACAAACACAGAGTCTATTTTAGTGAAACATTTAATCCTAACCCTCAACTTGAGCCACATTACCATAACAATTCAATGCAAGGACACAAGCACTGCTCAGGTAAGTAGTACAAATTTCCAAAAACTGATTGTTTTTTTTTTTGAACAAGGTTTTTTTTTTTATTTTTTGACAACCTGGCCCTTACAATCCTCCAGCTCTAGATATCATCTAAGATCCATATTGGTGACTAATGTATGTAATTGAACTGCGACAACAATAAATTTGACTATCCCACAGTTGTTCAGTTATTTCTTCCAATAATCCAGAGTAAAGATGTTGATGATGAAGCTCCTCAGCGCACAGGAGGCATTATTGAAAAAACTAATTTTTACAAAGAAAGTAAAAAACCAGATCATGTTTTCCAGAGTAGCTTTCAGTTCTGGCCCAATTACAATTGGCCGCTTTGTTAGGATGTCACTGAGGCCATCATACTGAGCCATCAAATGATTTTTGAGTTATGAATAAAATTTTCTTTCATCCTAAAATGTAATTAACTTTATTTGACTTCAGTTAAGACTCATTCTAAACAACCAGCAAACCAGTTGAATCACTTATAACAAAAGAAGCAGAGTATCAATTGAAGTATCCTCGAAATAACCAGTACAAGGTTGGTTTATTTAATTTATATCAGTGCTCAAATTTACAAGCCTTTTCCTAGTTACATGTCAATAATACCAAATTAAAAACCTCACCTTTTCCTTCTCAAACACCTCAGATGGAGCATCAGGTGGAACTAAAGGCCAAACTGCAGGCTTAGGCCAAGGTAGCATGCTGAGTGAAGCACTGCACAAAAGAAAAATATATTAGAGAGAGTTGGAGGACCACAGTGCAGCATCAAAGGAACTCTTTGGCAATGCTGACTACTACTTTCAAATAGGATTGGTATGCTAAAAAGTTGTGTTTCTACCTGTTGACAGGACTTCTTTCTATATCTGATCCATAACCAATTAGTTATGCAAGCCTCATGAACTACCACATGGGGAATTACATTGCAATAAGCAATAATTTTGGTATTAAATTTGTAGAAACAAGTGAACAAATGCATGGCTATTCTTTTTTTTCTTAATAAAAAAAAATGCTTGTTAATTGTCACAGGGAAACCATTGAGAAATAAAAATAGAATGAAACATATCATCGCATCTATATGTCAGTAAAAAACATGCCTAGACAACTATTTTTTCCCTCAAACTCCATTCTCGGTTGAAATAACAAATGTTGATTACTTCCACTCACCAAGTTACATAGTATAGTATGCAAACACTGCACTATATCACACTAAGTATATGGAGTTTGGAAGTCACTTGCAATGCGTGTAAACTTTACCTTAATCCAGCATAGTGAATAAAGATCACCTTGAAGGTGATAAAACTCTGTTTCTATATCAGGTGCCACTTGTCCATCACTATAATGAGAAGCAATTGTATTGATTAAAGCCAAGCAAGCAATTATCACCCAAACTTCACGCATACAGAAGGGTAACATACTCTGAAAAGAACACCAAGAAAAGAGAGGTAAAAAGGATAAGAATAAATAACGTTTCAATAATAGCTTAAAAAAAGTACTATTATTACTGTGAGTGAACATTGAACAACATGTCAAATACCTCATGCAGTGCCAATGCCTTTGAAAAACCGATAATAAATGAATAGCCCCTTGATGCAACCTCAAAGGGACGATTCAACTTGAATAACAGCTGCAAAATTGAGATGTATAATTGCAACAAAGTTAAAACACAATTGCAGAAAACCAAGTACCCTTGAAATGTGGCGAGACAAAACATTTAAAGTTTTGACAAATATAACAACCACTGTAGAAAACTTAAGAAAGTATGGCTCCAGTGAGGCAATTAGTATAGATATTACAAATTAAGTTTAACAATAAAATGTAGAATTAAGTTAACTATGATATACTGAGCACGTACTAAAGCAAGTTCAAGCAGTGCATCCCAATTTCCAATATGCAAGAAGAATAATATAAGTGTTACTGATAAATGAAAGACTCAATGCTACGAAAAATTTTACATGCCATAAATTGAACATGATTGAGGAAAACAAATAATGCAATAACTTCTGGTATGAAAAAAAAAACATAATTTTCCATTATGTATAAATTCTCCTGTTATTATCTAAAACCGACCTAAGTTAATCCTACTTCTTTGTCTTGCACACCTTTGCTTGGCTGGCAAAAAAATACTGTCTAAATTCAAATTCTCTAAATGAATCATCTTCAGTAATCTGTGTTAATGGTTTGTTCCCAGGGTTTAGCACTGCAGCTTGATCATCTCCATGGTCCATTCCTCCAAAGTCCCAATGTTTCCCTCACATAACTGCATTACATGAAAAAAGTAAACACATACGGAAATTGACAGATATTTTTTAAATTGGCAACACTAATGAAACACATAAATTGACAGCTACTTTAATATTGTCATCACTAATGAAACACAAAGAATGAATTAATTTTGTGAATCAAGAGAAGACAACAATGACTGAGAAAACACAATACAAATATAGCTAGAGAAAGATGTTTGATGAGTACTTATAACTTATAAGAACATAGAGATTCAAATTTCGCATAGTAAGGCCACTGAGGGACTTCAAGTCTTCGAGACAGAGTGCTAAACAACAATCTACATACCCTAAGGAAATTGACAGTTGTTTAGTAGGAGAAACAATCAAGAAGATGAAAATAAGGCCCCAACATGGTCTATTTTTAACATGGAAAAATTATATAATACGGTCTTAAAGAGTGAATAAAGAAAAATTCTTGGGGGGGACAATAGACAAAAACTGAGCATGCTCATTCAACAAAGCCTTATTCAACTACAAGGAATTCACTACACAAAGCCATTTTGTGATTCACTGCCATCCTATAGTATGTCTTAAACCAATTTCTAATGATACTGCCTTGAAAAAAGATGTGTACTAAAATAATAAGCATGAACCGGGGAAATTGAATTCCCAACTATGCTGGACTGGCATCAAGTGTCGTGTCCCTACATACCTGTATCCAATTGAACTTTTCTTGTTATTATGACAAAAATTATAGACTGTTTGTCATATAAATGAGTTGTGATTTGTCCTTTTCGTGCCTTGACAGAGAAAAAAACTAACAGTAATAACAATAACAGGATGGAAAAACATTATTGTCCTTTTTTTCTTTTGGGTGTAGGTAGGTGGGTGGGTGGGTGGGCAGTAGGGACATGGGAGGGGGATGGACCAAATTGCATCATAAATAAATAAAAAAATGTTGTTAGTTCATAACACTTTAAAAAATGTAGCTACTTACCTCATTACCATGCAAATCAACCAGTGTTTTCAACTCAGCTCTACGGAAAAGTGCTACATGTACATGTCCTAGCAGAAAATATAATAGCTAAAATCACAGAGAATAAGGGTAGCCAAGAAGACTAATTAGAAAGACCAACCAATGAATTTACTTAACTAATGCAATGCAATAGTGCTGAGCAAACACAAGTACCTTGCTTATTGGATATGCTACAGGAAAACAAATCCAAACAAGAATGCAGACAAATGGGGCTACAACTGCACCAATAGCCAACCCATATCTAGAACAAACAGATTGTGGTATAATCTGTTCATACAGACTAGTAGTAATTAGCGCATGCAAATTCACCATGCTGATTTAACCAGGAAAATTGAAACATCACGATGCGAAAAATAAATTTGAGTTTTCTAAAAGCACTTCTTCAGAAAATGTATCCATGCTACAAGAACATAACTCAAGTTTTCTAATAAGCACTTTTTCTAATGGGCAGACACATTCCCACCTCAATTCCCCATGTCGCAAATTGCAGGGATAAGAAATCAGTTTTACGTGGGTAAAATTGGGCACGAATACCCTAATAAACCATAAATTGCACTGCAAATTCAAGCAGCTGTCCACCTGCTCCAAATTTTATAGCTCTCTTCTAAAGAAATGTTACCTAAGATAAATCCCTCACCTCTCCAAACAGAAGTATCAATGTAACTAAAATCAGGATGGCACCCCAAGCAGTGATCAAACTATACAGAAATATGGGAAGTGCCTGAGGAAAAGAACATCTAAAAACATCAAGTACTTCACGTTACATGTTACTAAAAATAGCTTGGTTCAACATGTCATAATATATGTACCTCCATGGCAGCAGCATTGCATATAACCACAATAATTACGAATCTGACACAGTTCACCCAGAAATCCAAGGTAGGTTTCCTCAATGAAAACTTGAAGGGACAAATATAGTCCAAGAGACAAATAGTAGTGCAGATAATAAAATACCAAAACTGACAACACATACAAAAATACCGAGTACCCTAGATTTATCCCTCCTGTGATCTTGAACATACAAACCTTATAGTACTTAATGGACCAACCGCTGGCATTGCCTCCCAAGCTCTCCTTCCAAGATTCATACTCCGACATGGAATAAAACGCTAGAACTTTCCCATTTCTGTGAGTAGCCTGTGCAACAATAAATACCAGTTATTATAAACTTCACTTTCAGTTCCACTAGACAGTAATGGAAGTAAGATTGGACAGGGATTAGCATTCTTATTCCTTCCAAGATTCATACTCCGAATTGTCAAAGTCCCTTTGGTTTGAGAATCAAAAGCTGGGTTGCCAATAAGAGCATTGACAAAAACCCATAGATGGTTCTTCACTGCGTGGGCTTTGAGATTAGCATTCTTATTCTTTTTATTAACAATACTCATTACATAGTTTGTTATCTGGTTGGTAACATAATCAACATGAGTCCCACCCTTAATTGTCGCAATCAAATTTACAACGTTGACCTGGAAAGTCATCAACCCATCAAAATTTAACATTAAGTTTCATCAATACAGCTGCTGAGAGAAAACCATTTACCTATAACCAACTATTTAGGATGCAACTAAAAACTATAAGAATAACTATGAGACAAATAAATATATAACTAAAAACTATAAGAATCACAGACAGACAAATAAACTATAAGAATTTACTCATTTAAAATAGACAATTTTTCACTAGTATTTTCCAGTAATCATTGAAATTTACTTGAATTCTAATGCCTTTCTTTTGGAAATCTTCCAATGATTTGGACTTTTGGGAAACCTATTCTTATTGTTGTTTTCTTATTTTCTTTTAGGATATCTGGTTTCCCCACTTCATCGACATCATTACACACACAATGCAATTCAACTTGCCATGAACTTTAAAATGGAAAAGAAAGGTGATAAAGGAGTAACTAGTGACCTACGTCGTTAACTTAATTGGCAGCAAGAGAAATAGAAGATGAGATCATTAAGTAAAGATCAAAAGAGACAAAGGTAAAGGCTCAAACCTTCATAGGTCATTCATCCAGATGATTTCTTATTCTTCTTTCCAACATCTTCATCCAAGACTATAGATTTTGAATCACTAAGAGCTGATGTAGAACATCCAGAAACAGGGTTGTTAATCCTGGAAATCTACTTCCAGCGAAGAAAATCCATTTTCAAATAAAAATATCTGAACCAAATGACTAGATGCTATAGCTTACGATTCAAAAAAGTCAATGATGCAATATTGCAGCATTGACTTAATAAATAAAATGTTGAAGAGAAGAGAAAACCCCAAGAGTGCTCCAACACAAACCCAAAACATGTAGTCATCTGTGAAGAAGCCTCTAGACTTGAGAAGGAATTTCCCAACTGTAGGTGCATGAATTCAGGGGTCTGGATTGGGCTGCAATAAGAAAAATGTTCAGAATTTTGAGAATGTAAAGATACTACGCAAACAGTAAAAGAGAACTTAGAAATAGAAATCAGAAGTGCATATAAAGATTCAACAATGTGGTATAAAGATTGGTAAATTAAAAGCTCATTCTAATTCAAGCATTGGTCTTGATAATGCAGGCGCAAGGAAGGATAGGCTTGTAGTTTGGTACAAACCTACATTACAAGAGCAGTTCCTAGATAGCTCTGAACAAACATAAGCATGTTTATATGATAATGATAAATAAATAAATAAAAGAGTATAAGCAGAACATGTATACTGAGATACCAAAACACACCTGGATGTAATTCTCATAGCACCACTGTGTTGAGTAGTTGGTTTCTTTCCAGGAACTGTAGACCTAAAAGAATAACACAATACACAGTAAGGTAAATCACTTCTTTCAGAACATGAGCTCAAGAACTTGGTACTACACGTCATGTCATTCCGTGATTACTGGTAAAAATGCAGTGAGAAGATCAATTATGACAATTTGTTAGACTGCATGAACATCATCCAAATTCACATCTTCATTTTCTCCTTGTTTAACAGCCACATAGTTCTGTCAGAACCATGGGTCATTCTTAATCCCTTCAATCTTGATACGCTGCATGAATACAAAGAACAATTACAGAAAATGAAGGAGAAGAAAATATCAAAGAGATCTAAAAGTACAGTTCAGTAAAAAAAAAAATTGATTATCCTTAGAAAACATACAACCAAAAGGTATAATTTCATTCACGCACAAAAACAATGTGATTTTGATATGCATAGACAAAGTAAAAGTTAGACACTCAAATGATGTGTCAAAAAATAAGAATGGACAGAGAGACTGACATCTTTGAGAAGTTAGAGAGCACCATACAACCTTCTTAAACAAGCTCATTTTATAGACCACTTGCAACAGTTTATTTCACACTGTTTTTCCCTAAGGTTCTAACAATACATTGCTTTTGAAAAATTCATATAAAAACAGTTTTGAAAACCTCTTATTAGCGATCTAGAAATTCCAGCAATAATTTCAAGCAACCAAACACTTTCAAAACCAAGCCAATTCAAACAATTGCCCTTCCATATAGCCCTAGATTTTACAAGCTTTCCTTAATCATCACTATTCCTAATCCATAAAACTACCTACCATACCTGTGTGTACAGGAAATTGAATCAACAATTCTGGATCAACACAACACAGATGGCTATAATAGCTGAAATCACAGTAGAAACAGTAAAAGTTGAGAGAGATTGTTCCAAGAGGTTCAAACACCTCTATTGTTTCAGATATAGCAATCAACGTTAAATTTTCTATTCATTACATATCTCATCAACAATAGTATTTGGAGAATTCAATCTCATTCTGCTAATCTATTTTTAAGCATTTTTGATAATATGCACATATATGTCATCCTATTGTGAACGACCTCCAATTGCACCCAAATATTAACTTCAATTCTCAATATCTGAAGCAAGAACAGGCTCAGGTTCAAGAACACTGAAGCATCATGTCTATGAAAAATTGAAGTTTGGACTATCTATGCATTTAGATATGTAAACTTTTGTTATATTCACATACTAAAATAAAAATATGGTTTTTTAAGTGGGAATGGCACACCCACGCATGAAGAATCCAAGAACTAACAATTAGTGGTTAACTGATATGTCATTAATTAAACCTCCTTAGGGATGAACTGTTTTGCAAATATGAACCGAGAAAAGTAAAAGAAGAGATGCTAAAATCATTTTACAAAGAAAATTATCCCTTAGTCATTAGAAGCAGAACACCAGGTTATGGAATCATTTCTTTTGAAAACGACATAAACAAAATGTTGGTGCTTGCATAAATATTTAATAAGTATGCAGTAATTCACATTCAGACGTCAATGTTTTGAATCCTTATAGGATTCAAAGGCAATGTAGTGAGAAACCCCCAAAAGGCAGTCATATTCCACCAACACAAGAATAACTTATAATATATGGCTACATAACAATTTCAAATTGCTTGAGCCATGAATAAAAATGTAGAATCTGAGGAGAAAAGTAGGCACAACATATAGAATTGAGATATTTATGGTTATAAAATATTACCTTTGGCAGCACCAATTTTCCATGAACTAATAAGCTAATTCAACAACGCATCATTCTCTATCCCTTGAGAACCAGAAACAAGACCTTCATCTTGTTTGGTTAGCATGTTCTGCAATGCATGGCCAAACTCATGGAAGACAGTCTCAACCTAATTATAGCAATCAATCAATGTGAATATCATGAAACCGAAATGGAAAAATCTGCAGAACAGTTGCAGCTTATATGACTCCTCAGAAAATTGCAAACCTTCCAGTGATCAAATAAATAGATATAATCATATAGATATTAAAAAATAATAGTAATATCTATCTCAGTTATTAAACCCAATCCTTAAAACATTCTCTAAAATCAGAAATAGTAACCAATACTTCCACATGAATTGGCATTTATACAACTTAAATTTATTCAAGTTCTGCTCCATTTGGAGAAGTACACACAGAAGTATAATCCATCAATTTTTTGTAGAACACTTGAATATGAGCATTTGAATTAAAAAATTATATAAATAAATAAATAAAAAGGCATACCTGAGAAAGTGTGGATGAATCAGATTCCATAGAGGCAATTTTTCTCTGTTTTTCCAAAACAACCAAATTAATAAACTAGGTAGAAACAATCATCAACCGTTCTAAGTCAACACTGCCATTCTCGGTCAAACAGTTAACTAATGAAAATTATAGGAACAAAAAATCTTCAGTAGAAATTGAAACCAACAAGAAGGAAAAAATTAAACCTATATTTGAGGTAAGAGATGTGTATATTGATCCAATCTTTTGGTTTCTGAGGGGAAAAAAAGGAAAATATAAACAAAAAAAGAAATCTGAATCTTGAATTCATTGAGAGAAAAGCGAAGAAAAGAAAGAAAGTGAAAAACAGAGGTAGAGAATGAGAGGAGAGTGGTGTGTACCTCAAGGCTGAACCTGGAGCTGGACTGAATCAGCAAATCTGGTGCAGAGTTCTAATCAGAGAAGATCGAGGGGTCGATTGAACAGAAATGGAGGGAAAAATTAGGGCAAAGATGAATTATCCATCTTCGATTTCATTTCCGACGCATTAATGTGCCTCGCCGCCTGATCATTCTCATCACAATCAGCCCATTCCAGATCGTCGTTTTGATGAGTCTGGCGGTAGTCCTTTGTAGACAAAGGTTCTGAAACAGTTGAGGGGAGTGTAGGGTCTGCATTTGAACATACGGCTTATGGAGGGATTGGAGAAGATCAAAGGTAGGGTTAGGGTTTTGAAACCGACGACGAGAGTGAAGAAGACGAAGGTAAGGTGAGGTGAATGGCGCGACTGAGCTTTGATCGAAATCGACTGAGGTGTGAAAGAGGCGCGTAGGAATTTTTCATATTTGTTTGAATTAGTAAAGTCATCCCCTACCAAACTGATGGTCGGCTAATGCATTTGGATACCAAAACAACGCCGTTTTGGTATCAGCGACCAAATTATATTAGTCGCTAAAAATAGCATACACAGCCCCCTTTTTAATTTCATTCTTCCGCCCATATTTTTGGCGACAATTAGTGTAATTTGGTCGGCAAAAATTACTTATTTGCGACCAAAAATTTTAGTCGGTAACAGTATCAATTTTTAGCTACGAAATTTACTTTTGGTCGGCAAATGTCATTTTTTTGCGACAAAAATTTTTTTGGTCGGCAAAAGTGGTCGGCAAATGTGTAAATTCTTGTAGTGTCTGCTCGTGGTTTCGCCGTCTTGCCCCAATGTCGATGCTTGATTAGACGAGAACTTGGTTATTTTTAGTTGTGAAAATTCATCAAATCACCCAAAAAAATAAAAGTAAAATATCTATATAATAATGATATTGATGATAATGATAAGTTTTAGTGTGGTGGATTGGAGCTTTGGAATGAGGAAAAAAATGAAAAGAAAATAATTAAAACTTGAAGATGAAGATGAAGATGAAGATGAAGAGAGTTGAATATGAAGAATGTGATTTGAGTGTATCATAAGAAGAAGAAGAAAAAAAAATAATTAGGGTTTAATGTATACTGTCCTTATTAATAAATTTATATTAGGGTATAATAGGAACTATTTTTTTTTTTTAGTGAATTTTCTTAATATTTTAAGTAAATTTTTTTTACTTTCTAGATACACGTAACTTAGATTCACCTAAAAAGTAAAATATTTATAAAAAATATTTTAAATATTCAATAAATACACAAGAATATAAAAATATACTATTTTTTGTATTTTTGATGAATTTTTAAAGATTTTTTTTATAAATATTATACTTTTTTAGTGTATCTAGGTTAAGTACATCTAAAAATAAATAAATAAATAAATAGTAAAATTTTGGACTAAAAACACACACACACACAAACTTAGGCCTTGTTTTTGTTTAACTCTCAAAACACAAATTTTGAAAAAAGTTTTCAAAATTTTGTTTGGTTAGAAATTTTTTGAATTTTTTTTTCAAAATCACTTTCTCTCTCCTACACATCAATTAATCACTTTTTTTCTCACACACATCTACTCAATTATAATAAAAATATCAAATCACCCCAAACTCTATACTCCAAAACTATTTCCAAAATATACAACCAAACAAACCAAAAATATTTCTAAACTCTTTTCCCAAGATTTTTTTTCAAAATTTATCTCTCAAAACCAAACCAAACACACCATTTTTTGAAAAATTGGCTCAATTTTTTAACCAAACAAGACAAGTCTACGGATACAGAGTCAATCATATAAATTATAAATGGAGTAATCTAAATGAAGCTATCATTTATAATGAGATCCACAATCAAATATGCATGATTAAAATTATTTTATATAGTTAATTATGTTATCGATTCTGCATGTAATCTTGTTGTTTGATAACCCCTTGTTGATTCTTTGGGTACGAGTAAGGCTTTGGTCTTAATATTTAGGACAAGACCCAATTTATTTAAACCAATTTTGTGAGATTGAATGCAGATTTGTGAGTAATATAGGCTTAGCTATTATAGTTAGTTTTTTTTTTTTTTTGACTTTTTGATTATTAAAAAAGTTGTATTTGAAAAGATAGTTATTTTTTATTTTTTTATTTTTTTATAATTGATTTGATTATTGTGAGGGAAAAAGTGAAATGATTATGAGTTGAATGTGACAACTTATCTTATAAACTATTTTAATTTTTATTAACTATTTTAGTTTAAATAATCCTTCCCAAATAGAGCCATAGTTGATGTAGTGGCAAAATCTTTCAACCTTTTTAGCCAAGTCGTGCTCGTCAACCCAAAATTGAGCAGAGAACCATATGCTCCATCCTCCTCCTCTGGATAGTTGATGTAGTGGCAAAATCTTTCAACCTTTTTAGCCAAGTCGTGCTCGTCAACCCAAAATTGAGCAGAGAACCATATGCTCCATCCTCTTCCTCTGGATTTTAAAAAATTTTGTTCATTGTTTTATTTATTTAGTAAGGAAGAGTAATTGTTGAATGGGGAAGCATTGTATAATTTGCGAGCAGAAATACTAAAATGGTAATGCTCTATTTCACGTATTATTTTTTATTTATAATTTAAAAGACTTTTCGTCATTAATGGAATCAAAGCTAACACTCTGGTGCTATTTGGCATAACTGTTAAAACAGATTATAGATTATAACTTAACAGATTATAGATTATCACTTTAATCATAAGCTGTTAATCTGTTCGGTGTAACTGTTGAATTATAGATTTAAGTTGTTGAGTAATGTTTGTTAAATAAGCTGTGAAGTAGCTTTTTTAATTAATTTTTATTTTTTATTATTCACTATTTGTCTATATTTGTCATAAAAAATAATAATAATATTTTATAGTCCATTTAGGTCTTTTTCTATTTTAAAAATAAAATAAAAAAAAATTCTAAGAGTATAACTGTGAATTAACATGTCTATAGCAGAAGTCGATAATCAGAAGTAAGGGGTGAGCAGCTTCTCAGAATCAGCTTTTTTGACTTAAAATAAGCTGTTAGAATCAGAAACTATTTGAAATAAGTTTAACCAAACAGTCCAAAATAACTTTTTAAAAGCCAGAAGTCATAAGTTAGCTCAAAAAAGTCCCACCAAACACCCCCTCTATTTTGCTTCGTTTGACAAGTGACTGTTTTAACTTAAAAGTCAAAAAGTTACTAAAAAAATCTTTTACAAAAAAATCAAAAAAAAGTAAGGTGCATCTAAAAAAATAAAAAAATTACTTAAAATGTTAAAAATATTCACTAAAATAAAAAAAAAATTGAAAAATTAAAAAACTAAATTTCCAAAAATTTAGAGAACTGAAACCAAACATCTTTAATCTCGCTGACTTTCGAAACTTAAGAGGACTTTATTGGCTTTCTCTGGCGGATCCTTTTATCTATTTTGAGTCATTGTCAACTTAGCTCATCAAAATTCAGTTCATCCCTATATTTTGATGGCAGTGACTTTTCTCTAATCTCAAATCGGACTGGAACATATTATCGGTAGATAAAAATTAAGGTGGTGTAATAATTTTATTTTGGTATTAATTGGGTTTGCCAGTTTGATAATTGTTTTTGAGAGGGTAATTTATATGTAAATAGGGTCAAGCTGGGTAATGAGTCATTCTGTGGGCCACAGTAAGGACTGAGTAAAAGGGCCTTGAAGTTAGCCCGGTCCAAAAGAGCTTTGTAGTTAGCTCGATCGGCATGGTCAGAGCGGCGACCGTTAGCTCGGTCAAACCAAATTGAGCCGGGGTATTGTGGGCCTTTTCTCAGAACCTTGCTGTTGAATAGCTCGGTCTGGGCATGCTATGGATAGCGTGGTTTCAACAGGAAACCGAGGTACAATTGCACGAGAACCTAGTTAGCTTGGTGTTATGCGTTGGAGCATCAAGCTTGGTTAGCTCGGTCTTAAATGGACAGCCCAATTGTAGTATGTCAAACCGAGGCACACGCAGAGAAAGGAAGAACCGAGCTAGTTGGAGCTCGGTCTAGTCTGCGCTTTAGCATGGTTATGTTAGCTCGGTCGTATTGACATCCAACCGAGGTAAAACCATCTCACTTGGTTTAAGGAGTGAGGGGGGTGTGGAAGAATAAGCATTGTCCTTCAGGAGTGATTCCTAGGAGGACTCTACATGGAGGAATAAAAGTCCTACAAGGATTGCGGAACCTGTAAAAGCTCACAACATCACCTTTGGAGAGGTAACATAACTTTGATTCTCGAATACACAGAGCTTTTTCTTGTTTGTCTATTTTGCTGACTTAGGCATCGGAGAGATATCCAGCACACACTCGCTGGCTAGCTCACGTTTGTGTTTTCAGGGAGTAAAGCAATGACGTTTGGAGGAGCGCGGACTTGATCAACAAGATTATACGAGAAGATTATTTCTTGCTCGTACAATTGGCACCGTCTGTGGGAATTTCATAAAAAGCAAAACCTCTTGATCAAGTTTTCCTCTCTAGTTGAAAGCAATGACGCACAATGAAGACTTGCCACAATCTGCTATTGATGGGCAAACACCGGAAGAGGATAGGAGGCGCGAAGGTTTGCCTTCTATCCCACCCATGGCAGAATTAGATCCCCAGTGAAGGAATCCACGGAGAAAAGCGAGAGAAAGACGGGGCTCAAGTCCATACTGCTCTCAAAGCCCTGATAGACAGAGACGGAAGATGGATCCCCAGGTTCTCGAAGATCGCGTAAGGGAGCAAGACGAAGTAATAAGAAGAATGGTGGCTGACATAGAGTTTATGAAGAGCCAGATAAAAGGCAAAGGGGTGGCAGCAAAAGAGGAGCGCAAAGGCAACACATACTCTTGCCACTCAGAAGATCGTGACAGACAAGTCACACTATCACAAACTGAAAGTAGAAGCCTCATGTCACAATCAAAGACTTCCAGGATACGCTACTCTAGGCCTGAGAGAATGAAGACTGAAAGGACTCGAAGGAGAAAAGACATTTAGGCTCTCGACCCCCCCAGAGTCTCCGCACTACCACGATTGGTTCCTAGAACACATGGGAGTGTCGAGGTTGGAATTCCACAGCCGCACCTTGCCTATGAACCAACAGACAAAGTGTTAGCAAGGTTGCAGAGCTTGTCGTTCGTTCCGGTAATTGAGGACGCACCATTACCCTCAGGCTTCCACCAGCCCAAATTCACTACTTATGAGGGAAAGTCGGACCCCTACATACACTTGAGCCACTTTCGTCAGGTTATGGCCGTGTATCGGCAAAACGAGGCTCTGATGTGTATCTTGTTTCCTTCTAGCCTTGGCGTCATGGGTTTAACATGGTTGAAAGGTTGCCAGAAGGTAGCATAGCTTCGTGGGAGCAACTAGCGGAGGCATTTGTGACCAAATTCAGGACGAACACCAAGACACCAGTGGAGATTGACCAGCTTCTCTCCATAGACATGGCGCGAGAAAGAAACATTGAGGTCTTACAATAACCGGTATTGGGAGACTTTTAATCAGATTGGAGATTGCCCTACAAACCTAGCTATCGCACAGTACAAACGAGGTTTGTCAGCTGGCAATAAGTTGAGGGATTCAATGATAATGACGCCGCCCCTTACTATGGAAGCCCTAATAGAGAGAGTGCACCAACACATCTGGGTAGAAGAAGATGGGGCGCGTACCAAGGTAGAGTTCGGCATAACAGTGGTACCAAACAAAAAGCTTTTTGACCAGAGTTAACACGGTTGACAAGTAGGATTGACCGCGCAAAAGTCTTTGCCCGACTGGGGGGCAATTAGGAAGGTTGGCAGGATTGGCCAACTCTTTCTAAATAAGTCTTTGCCCGACTAGGGGGCAACAAAAAAAGTTATCAGGTTTGACCAACACTTTTTTCTTTCCTAAGCCGAGGATAAGGATCTAGGCTGCAAGACGTTTGGCAGGAATAACCAAACACTTTGCTCAGAGTTGGCCGGAATAACCAACTTGAGCTCTCTTCAGCTAGGATTAGGATCTGGGCTGAAGAGGTTGGCTGGAAAAACCAACATTTCTCCTAAACCGAGGATAAGGATCCAGGCTGCAGGATGTTTGGCTAGAAAAACCAAACACTTTGCTCAGAGTTGGCCGGAATAACCAACTTGAGCTCTCTTCAGCTAGGATTAGGATCTGGGCTGAAGAGGTTGGTTGGAAAAACCAACATTTTTCCTAAGCCGAGGATAAGGATCCAGGCTGCAGGACGTTTGGCTGGAATAACCAAACAATTTACTCTAGGTTGGCAGGAATAACCAACTTAAAAGGTTGGTTGGAAAAACCAACACCCCTCCTAAGCCCAGGATAAAGATCCAGGCTGCAGGACGTTTGGTCGGAATAACCAAACACTTTACTCTAGGTTGGCAGGAATAACCAACTTAGAGGTTGGCTGGAAAAACCAACATTTATTATTCTTCAACCGAGATAAGGATCTAAGTTGAAGAGGTTGGCTAAAAGAACCAACACTTATTGTTCTTCAGCCGAGATAAGGATCTAGGCTGAAGAGGTTGGCTGGAAAAACCAACACTTATTGTTCTTCAGCCGAGATAAGGATCTAAGCTGAAGAGGTTGGCAGGTATGGCTAGTTAGATTGCAAAGTTAAGACCAGGCTAAAATATCTCAACCAGAGAATTTACTTCATTCAGATTATATCATATAACTAAGCCGAACAGACAGTTGAGGAAAATAAAAGATGATTTCATTGATAATGCAAAACCAACGTACAAGAGATAGGGTCGTAGCCCGGTTACAAAAACTTCCAAAGTTAGCACCTAAAAGAAAAGAAAAGTGCATAAATCAAGCAAAGAGGTTGTCTAGGTTGGCATCCAGAACAACCCGGTCTTCACCCAGAGGTAGCTCGGTTGTTGCAAGCACCTCTTGGTTCAGCTCGGTTGGAGGCACCGCGTCAGACACAGCAGGCAAAAGTACAAGGGAGACCACTAGAGTTGGGGAGATAGACTGGCGACCGGGCTGGGTGTTGTCTTCTGGAACAGCATCTTCGTCCTCCTCTTCTAGAAATTTTTGCTGAATGGCGGCAACATACTCCACCATAGAGCTCGGTATGAAATACGGAGGAGGGTTGAAGACCTCGGTCTCTGGGCCATGACCGAGCTGCGCCACAACTGCCGTCCAGCCACACTTGAAAAAGAGATCTTATGCAGCTTCACATTGCTTGATGTACGTGGCCTCCCCCTCCTTGAAACCGCGGTCTTCCACGTCCTCAACCTTCTTCTCTAGCTCGGTTATCTCTGCATTCTTCTTGCCTTCAAGCTTGGCCAGCTCGCGCAGATATTTGTCTTTTGCCACAGCCGCAGCCTTTTTCTTATCTGTCTCAGCTGAATTGACCAAGCCAGCAAGCCGAGCAACTTCGGCCTGTAGCTTGGCCATCTTCTGCTGGGTCTCTTTTAGCTTGGCCGTTTTAGCATTGGCCTCTGCCATGGCCTCCCTCGTGGTCTTTTGAAGCTCCAACACGCGCTTGTGTGCAACGTGGTTCTTCTGCAAGGCCTGCAAAAGGAGAGAAACAAATTTTGAGATAAACCGAGCAAAAAGATGTTGAAATTTGGAGAAGGAAAAGGAGAAACTTACTAACACCATTGATTTGGAAGCCGAGCGAATGGCCTTCAGCTCAGTAAGATGATCGTGGTGGTCCATATCGGTTGGAAGGCAGACGCTCTTGGCCAGATTAAAGGCCAGCATATGGTCCTTTTCCGCGACCACTGAGTCGGAGTCAGTGATAGCGCGGTTTTTGTAGGTAACCTTTGGCACCCACTTGGAGGAGCTAGCTCGGTCTGAGCGCTCCGGTTGTGGGCTTGGTGGACTGGATTGTGGGAGAACGGTGTCTTCTTCATCAAGGAGGTGCGGCTCAGTCGTAGAAGTCCGGGCGCGCTTGTTTGGACGAGATGAAGAAGGCTGAGTGGTTGGTAAGGCTACCACGGTCTCTTGAGGCTGGCTTGCTGGTGATACCTCGGCCTGGTTTGTTTCGGTTAAAAGGGCCCTCACTGCTCTTTTCTTGGCCATTTCTTGTTCGACAGTTAGTGGGATGAGATTGATTTGAGGCAAGGATGGATCTGGCTCTGGCGAATGTTCAAGGAGGAAATCGGTCACTTTGGTCTTCCTACAGCTACTATACCAGTAGGTCGGTTCAAAATTCAGTAGCTCAGCCCAGCTTCTGTTTGGATATCGGAGTACGGCACGAAGTACGTTTAAGTTTGGGTAGTTGTATTGAGACTTAAGGAAATTGAAATCTGCATGAAGGAAGGAGACTACAGTTAGTACTGTTCGAGATAAGAAAACTGAAGTAAAGAAAAGCATGGAATTGAGCCGAGGTAATCCTACCAGCTTCACCCTTGTTCCAATATATTCTGTCGCCCGGGATCTGGGCTTGTTGGTCCTCAAAGTTCTCAGATACCCAGAAGAAATCATCATCATTCACATCTTTATCCGGGGTATTTTTTATTATCTTTTCACAACGGCGTCTTACTCTTAAATAGTAAACCCAGCCATCTTCAGTTGATCCTATGGAGTATTGGTGGAAGAGCTCGGCTAGACCGAGATTAAGGCCAGCCCGACGGCTTAGCTCGGCAATGCCGTTTATTATGCAGTACGAATTAGTGGAAAGTTGGGTAAGGCAAAGGTTTGTTTGTCTGAGGAATTCACAAAGAAGCGGTTGTACGGGGAATCTTAGGCCGGTTTCTACAATAGAAATGAGGGTGAAAGGAACGAAGCCAGGGTTTCCCCAGGGTATGGTATCTAGGTCGGCCAAGATAAGATGGACATCATCAGGAATATGGTAGTCCCTTCGGAACTCGGCCATGGCTCCTGGTGAGTTTATTAAAAACCTATATTTACCCATTTGCTATTAAATTATGAATAAATTAGCCTAAGTGTTAGCTCGGCGCTGAGAAGATGTTGGATATCTCGGTCGAACGTTCAAAAGGAGTGCCTGGGCAACCTAATCAAAGTCTGCAAAGTAAAAAATAAAGGTGTTAAGCACAAATCGTGGGACCGTGCTACAAGAAATATAGGCAAGATAAATGAAGTCCTAGCTCGATTATATGGGATGTTATCCAGTCTTAGCTCGGTTTAAGCAAGGGGCTTTAGCCCGGTTGAGCCATTGGAGCAGCATTCTTAGTTCGGTTTGAACTAAGGGAGCTGGTTTAGCCCCAAGATTTAGCTCGGTCGGTGGTTGAGGCTTTCTAGCGTGGTATTGCGCAAACCTAGTACGGTGCGATAGCTTGGTTAAAAGAAACAAAAGGTCCCTAACTTATGGAAACCACAAGTATGACATAAGTTTTAGTGCAGTTATTGGTTGTGGCTAGGCTTGCATCTAATACAAACAGTATCATAGTTCGGTTGATGTGTGATTTTGGATCAAATACATCATTCTTCAGATTATTCGTGAGTACAAGTGGTTCTATTACATGGTTTTTCAGTGAAAAATGGAAGCAAACATGGCATATGTTTTGAAAAAACATACAACTATGCATGCTATATAAACATGGTCGATATCAGCAAACTGGAAACAGATTTGAGTTACTTACCAGTTCAGAATGGAGGAACCAAAGGTGAAAAAGATCCCAGCAAGAACATGAGCTCCACAGCTGCAAGAGAATAAGGGAGAAGAAGTTCGAAGACAGAGAAAATAATGAATAGTGAAGTGATAGATTCAAAACGAAGGGTTTGTTTTGTGTAGAGGGAAGGACAAAAAGGCGGGACTGTTCAAAAAAAGCGGAGTACGAAGACGGCATGACAGCTACATTTGGCTAATCAGAGTATGCCACATGTCCTTGGAATAGAAATCGATTCAATTAGAGACTGAAGAGACGTTTTGACCGGACAGATTGGTCGCGCGGTGTGAATTTAGCTCGGTTGAAAGGCTAAAGTTTTTTTTTTCGCTCGGCTGGTAACCGGTAATCCCTATCATGCTGCGTAGATGGAATTAAGGGGCAATTGAGAGGGTAATTTATATGTAAGTAGGGCCGAGCTGGGTAATGGGCCATTCTGTGGGCCACAGTAAGGACTGAGTAAAAGGGCCTTGAAGTTAGCTCGGTCCAAAAGAGCTTTGTAGTTAGCTCGGTCGGCATGGTCAGAGTGACAACCGTTAGCTTGGTCAAACCAAATTGAGCTGGGGTATTGTGGGCCTTTTCTCAAAACCTTGTTGTTGAATAGCTCGGTCTGGGCACGCTATGGATAGCGTGGTTTCAACAGGAAACCGAGGTACAATTGCACGAGAACCTAGTTAGCTTGGTGTTGTGCGTTGGAGCATCAAGCTTGGTTAGCTCGGTCTTAAATGGACAGCCCAGTTGTAGTATGTCAAACTGAGGCATACGCAGAGAAAGGAAGAACCGAGCTAGTTGGAGCTCGGTCTAGTCTGTGCTTTAGCATGGTCATGTTAGCTCGGTCATATTGACATCCAACCGAGGTAAAACCATCTCACTTGGTTTAAGGAATGAGGGGGGTGTGGAAGGATAAGCATTGTCCTTCAGGAGTGTGATTCCTAGGAGGATTCTACATGGAGGAATAAGAGTCCTACAAGGATTGTGCCATGCAGAACCTATAAAAGCTCACAATATCACCTTTGGAGAGGTAACATAACTTTGATTCTCGAATACACAGAGCTTTTGCCTGTTTGTCTATTTCGCTGACTTAGGCATCGGAGAGGTATCCGGCACACACCCGCCGGCTAGCTCACGTTTGTGTTTTCAGGGAGTAAAGCGACGACGTTTGGAGGAGCGCGGACTTGATCAATAGGATTATACGAGAAAATTATTTCTTGCTCGTACAATTTTTCTTTTCCCTTTGAAAATAAAAATAACATGATACTATTTCAATTACACAAGTAATAAACTGTGGGTGTGCTTCCTATTCGTCGTGTTGGTAGATTGTAATAATCCTTTGTCCAATTGGTATGATGCTGAAGTTGTTATTCTCAAAATTGGCTAAGATTCTCGCTGTGCAAATTATATTGGTGCGGCATGCTCTAGCGATTAATTCCTACAATTGCTATGTTGTTAATATATATATATCCAACAAAAAACTTACATACATAAAAATGCGAATTCCTTAAAAATGTTTTTTATGACAAAATAAATAAATAAAATTTCATAAAATATTCAAAGTTTAATGGATATATTATATAATAAATAAATAAAAAAACACCACATGCAACGCACGTGTATCACCACTAGTAATATCAAAAAATGAGAAGTTACATGTGTATTTGTTCCTCCAAAATTTGAATCCTAGATACGTCATTATCTACGTGAGCCTACTACGGAGCCTATATCGATGATCCAAACCGTTCAATGTGTAGGGCTCATCAAGCATTTCATCCTTGCAAAATATCACGTTGATCAGATATCGATAGCCACTTGATCAGATCAAATTTGTGTCAACGGTAAATATGATTTTGAAAATAATTTATTGACACAAATGTGATATAATGAAGTAGCTATTAATATCTCATCAACATGATTTTTTATAAGAATGAAGTACTCGACGAACCATACATATTAAACAGATTATATTATCAAGACGAATCTAAAATGGACTAGACTGGACTGTCTAATTGGAATACCAAACTGGAGAAGGACCAGCCCCTATTTTGATTTTGGGGTCAAATTTAAACCATGCAATAGAAAAAAAAAGACATATGCATAGGTATAGTTATGTTTACTTCAGTTAAATTTTGTTAATCATGTAAATTTTATTTAAGAGTTTTGAATTTTTATAAATTGAACCCATTGAGTCTAAAAATAAAAAACAAAAAATTTACTTCTAGAATTTTACAAATTGACTGTGGAGTTAAAAAATAAAATCAAACTTTATACACAATTTTCAATCTTCTAGAAATAAAATTAGCATTTGATCATATTAGAAACTTATCTTAGATGGTTCTCTTATAAATAAACCCAAGTTCGATGATCTAATAGTTATTCCACTCATGGCAAATTAGTTTTGGGTTAAATGTTTCTAATAATTCTAACATGGTATCAACTTGTTTCATAAGTTCTTGGGTTGAAATCTTGTCGTTATCTATGTCATTATGCACTTGTTTTGTTTGTCTTTGTACCCTTTATTTCTTAATTTGTTAAAGACTTATGCTACATTGTTTCTCTAAATCACCCAATTTTCCTTCGCCATATTTATTTATTTGTCTGTCTGAGACTTGTTCTATCGCTTCTATAAACCGCCTAAGTTTAATTCATATAGTTTAGAGGCTACTCCACTCATGGCCAATTGATTTTGGATTGAATACCTCCAATAATTTTAACATTTTGTTCTCTCTCGAGTCTCGTCCACGATTTGGTCGTCCTTGTTGTGTTTCTAAACATTGACAATTTAGTTCTCCAACAAATATAAATGTGAACATGAGAGAATGCAAACCCGTTGTTTTTTAGTTTTAACTTGATTAATATATTTTGTTTTTACTTTAATTTGATCATTTTGAATGATTATTGTCAATGTAATTGGAAATATATGCAATTTACCGGATATCATGTGAATGTTAATGTAATAGGTTGTGTTTAACTAAAAATATGAAATAACGTTGATAATGACTTGTTGAAGGATGTAACGCCCCCAAAATAATTCCAATATGAAATCAATTACAACATGCACCATAACCCCAACAAATACAAGATCAATCCTAGTAATCCTCTTTCTCATTGAACTATTGTAACGTCCCGAAATAAATATAATAAACCATCAATTACGATAATTAATGACAATATAAATCAAAGTATAATATCATTTCATTACATAAGACGCAACTATAAAGAGAGGTGACACATGCGAATATACATTCATAAGTCCTAATCCTAAATCTATAGCATGTGTCAACAACCAAATATGAAATAGAAGTTAAACAGATAATAGAAATGCCCTGAAGACTACAACTTTCCAAGACTGTACTTGGTTTCATCAAAATGGATTTAAATCCAATACAAGTAAAGCCCTAGGCTTGTACAAAATAATAACAAGAAGTAAACAAAATGAAACTCGTGCTCTAATCCTTCCAAGCTACTACCTTAGCGGAGGTATCTCATCAACACTTGAAAATGGTTTTTCCATATAGTGTAAGCCAAAACCCAATAGAAATAATCTAACACAATATATGAATCTTAACAAAGATATAAGGTTTTATGCACATGCAAGGCCCTTATCAAAATGTTTTATCTTTCTTTCTCAAAACCATGCCATGCTTAACTTATATCACAATTATCAAATCATGTTCTTTACAGTAGAAAACAAAGGGGAATTCTCAACTGGTACAACCTTTCACGGATATATCGTCTGCGGGAGACCGTTAAATGGTACCCATGTAAACATAGTCTATACAAGTGCTACTATGGCCATGTTACGGATATTTTGTCCACAGGAATCGGCACCCATGTGTACGCGCATTTTTTGAGACTTTCGCCCTGAACACACAGGCCAACTTAATTTGGTGATACACACCTCTTTCCCACGTTCACACATTTTTCTTAAAATCATATGCATTTACAATGTATTAAATAAACAACAATGTTCAATGCACATGAATGATAAATTAGTTTTAATTCACCTAATCCTCATGCAATTTCTACAACAATCATAGTTATTCTCCACCAATAGCCCAAAACAGATATTTCTAAATAGATAAAATATCCAATATAGATAAACTTTTCAAATTTCAATGTGAGTGATAATATATATCCAACTCCACCATTCATATCAATATCTATCCGATTTCACATTTCCAACATCAATTCCATTTATTTATACAAAATAAATATTTGAGACAGTTAGGGTAAAAACCCATTTTTCTTCCAAAATCCATTCCAATTATCAAATCAATGATTTTATCATAACTCAACCTCATTTCAATCCCACAACCATTTTCAATGCACCTATTTGAAAACCCCTCTTTTCATTTTAAACCAAATCCCTAGGTTTGTTCAAAATCCTCCAAGACCACAAGATTGTTTATGAAAAATAAATAGCTAAGTTAAAAATCATAAAAGAGTGTAGAAAATCCCTACCTCGAAGCTAGAAAACCAAGGAGAGAATGGAGAAATCTAAAGGAAGCCGAAATCCAACTCTATTCGGATGAGAATGAAGCTCTAGGTAAGCTCTACCTTTTTAACAAAGGGAATAGGGTGGAGAAATGGGTAGATCTTGGTGTATTTGTAGAGAGAGAGTAAGTTCTACAGAGAGGAGCTCTAGATTTAGGGTTTTGAAATGTTTAGAGAGAGAAAGAGAACAATGATGTAAAAGGTGACTTTTACGAACTGATATACGCACAGTATGCTCGAGCGCAAGAAGTGATGCTCGAGCGCCCAAACAAAATAAGTTGCACTGCTCGAGTGTAGAATACACACTCCCAGTAGTTTTACAGACAAAAAACCATCACTCGAGCGCACAACCGCTCGAGCGTAGGAAACACCGCTTGAGCGTAGAATACACTCTCCTAATAGTTTTGCAGGCCTGCAAAAGTACTAAGGGTTCACAAAGACCGCTCGAGCGCAAGAAGTGACGCTCGAGCGTAAGAGCAAAATTTTGGACAACAAGGTTTTTGAAAAACAATGTACCAACCTGTTCTAAATACATCCCGACAGCCAAACTGAATGAGGGAAAAGAGGTATAAGACAAGAATACAAAACCATAAAACCCAAATCCAGAACATCAAATGGGTTAGGTCTTAAACCAGAATCATTATAACTATAGTTTCCAAATTACAAAATTACATTTTAACTGTTTACAATTCAACAAGTCAGAGAAAACTAAACCATTGCCTCTTGGGTTTACACATTACAAATGTGGCCATTAAAACAAAAGGGCACGTATGTCAAAAGAGAAGAAAAAAATTCGATAGTTAAATTACAACTTCAAAAGTTCAAAAATTTTAAAAACAAAAAGGTTAGTCTTCTCCTCCTTCATTGGTGTAGTTACGGTTCACCGAGTCTTGAAATGTTGTTAGATAGGAATGAGCAATTGTCCAATAGAGAATATATTTAACCGAGTATATAAACAATTGATTTGAAATATGCATGATCACTACCAATTTATGGACACTATGTTTTCAATTTTTTTTTATAGAACAACACACAATTTTATATTCACTTACACATTTTTCCATTTTCACACAGATGGCTAGTGGGCACCTCAACATTTCCACATTTGTCGTCCTCACACGACCGGGCAAGTGAACACCTCAAAACACTCCTACATTTGTTGTCCTCACATGACCGGGCCAGTGGGCACCTCAATTTTCCCGCGCCGGTAAACCATATCTCACAACAAGCGACATTCTAAAACTAATTTCTTTATCACGATACAAAGAATCTCAATACCCTTCAAATTTACTTATCTATTCCTCTTCCATTGTTAATCATGAACCATGAACAACCTTTATTTTCCTTGATTTATACTTTTTAGATTATCTTTCATTAGCAATCACTTAAATCTTCCACCAATTTTGAGCAAAACTCATTATCATCATAAATATCCATACATATATATGTATATGTATATATCACCTATTCCAAATCATACACCCGTACCATGAGATTTACACACATTTAAACCAAATTATAGATATACAAGGATAAAGATATTCCTACCTCAAAAGTTGTGAGAGAAAGATAAAAGATGAACCCTCACAACAGTAAAATCCAATTGGTTCAAAATGTTGCCCTTGATGAGATGAACAACTTTGATAAAGGAGCAATGGTGGATTCTAACTAAAAATAGATGAAATCTAGTGTTTAGAAGCTAGATTTTTAGAAAAAGGTGTTTAAAGAGAGAATGAGTATGAAAAGTGAGTCTAAAAAGTGTTTGGATTGAAATTTAACATTGTTGCCTCGAATAGACCGCTCGAGCTAACTTTTTATCACTCAAGCAATGCCTCATATACAAGCAAACCGCTCGACTGAACTATCTATTGCTCGAACGGTAAATGCGAGGTCTTAGAAGTTTTTCAGAGCTACAGTGAAACTATTGGAAGCTTGTCATATTCGCTCGAGCGGTCATTCTATCGCTCTAACGGTCTCGCTTTCGAGTGACCAATTGAGCACTCGAGCGATCACTCAAAATACTTTGTTACATTCTCCTCCTTAGAAGGTGAATAAATAGGAATGTCATCTACGAAGACTACCAAAAATTTATCAAAGTATTCACAAAAGATTTGATTCATCAAGTCCATAAATGTAGCAGGGGCATTTGTCAAACCAAAAGGCATCACGAGAAATTCATAGTGGCCATATTGAGTACGAAAGGCCATTTTTGGTATATCCTATGATAACCTGATCTTAACTCTATCTTAGAGAAATAACGAGAGCCCTTGAGCTGGTCGAACATATCGTTTATCCTAGGCAATGGGTATTTGTTCTTAATTGTACCCCTATTTAACTTGCAAAAATCGATACACAACCACAACGAACCATCATTCTTTTTGGCAAAGAGAATTGGTGCTCGCCATGGTGAGATACTAGGGCGTATAAAACCCTTGTCTAATAACTCTTGTAACTGCTCCTTCAAAATGAGCAACTTTGCTGACACGAACCTATAGATTGACATGGAGATGGGCACCAAGTCAATAGAAAACTCGACCTCATGATGAGGGGGTAGTTCAGTGAGGTCCTCAAGGAAGACATCGGAATGTTCTCAAACCACCCTAGGTAATACACCTCGAGTTTTGTTATTCCCATTGTCCAAAAGCTACAAAAATAGAGTTAAATTTTCCTCGACCACATAGGTCATACAACGGCGATAACAATTGATCGGCTTTATCTCCCAGAAAAGAAAAATAGTCACCACCCAATGTGCACACTGTGACTCTTCTACGATAACAATCTATCATGGCATGATAGGAGGACAACCAATCCATGCCGAGGATAACATCAAAACCAGACATATCTAATAGCACAAAATTGAAAGGGAATCGATGACCAGCGACTTCAATCACACATCCGCAACATCCCTGATTTAAGGTAACCTCACCCTCAACAGGCTACTCAACCATGAGTAGAGACTCTAGTTGTTCACTTTCTAATCCCAAAATAGATGCAAATGCAAACGTTATGAATGAGTGTGATGTTCTGGTGTCTATAAACACATTGGCCCAAGTATTGAAGATAAGATATGTATCTTTCACAATTGATGGCCCCGATGACTGCTCAGACAGGGTAATGGCATAAAGTCGCCCTTGTGGTCCCTGTTCACTCCGATCTCCCCTCTGAGCGTAGGCCGGTTGCACTGATTGTACGGAAGTGGCCCCTTACACTACTCTAGATGCTTACCTAGACTAAACTGGCTGAAAAGCCTACCTCTGACTCTGACCTGACTGAACACCTCCCACTAATCGAAACCCTGAAGCACTAATTATCCTAGCAAACGGGGGATAGGATCTCTTCATGTGGCTAGACTGGCCACACTGATAATAGACGGGTGATTGGCCTTCACTAGGTGCTTGGCTCTGGGAACGAGCCGAAGTTTGTGATTAAGGCCGAATTGTACAACACTGAGACAGTTGATTAGGATCTCTTAACTTTACTTGCTTGTCAAACTATACATTTTATGTCTGTTTAATGTCAATCAGGTTTGTATATAGTAGAAGCATAAAAAGAGCAAAAATGCAGAGAAAATTGCTTCCTACACGTGTAGAGGCCCATTCCCGCACGTGCGGTCTTTACCTCACAACTAAATAGGGCCCCAGCTTTCCCGCATGTGCGGAGCGTTTTTCTTGCATGTGCGGAACCCTCGCTGCACGTGAGGTGACATTTCCCGCACGTGCAGTTGTATCTTGAAAAATGTGCCTAATGTTTTAAACCTATTGAAAAGAAGATAAGGTATAAAATGGCAACAAAAAGGCTGGATTAGGGTTTGAAAATATTTCAGAGAAAATAAGAGGTGAGGGTTTGAAGAAAGGGAATTCTCAAGCTTCAAGGATAGTTTCATGGAGGCTTCTTCTTCTACTACTTCTTTCCACGCCTCTATGAGTGGCTAGGCTCTTCTTTTTTAGGGTTTTGATAAAACCCTAGCCAAGTAAATAGGGTTTTCTTTTTGGTTTTCTTTTATGTAATGGTTTGAACAATTGTATGGTTCTCAGGAAGTTTTCAAATATAATTTTCCATTATTTCTTCAAGTATTCTTCTTTCTGTGATTGTTGAATGCTTCCCATGCAATGGTTTTATGTGCTTTCATGTTTAAGGTATGAGACGAGCCATACTACGAGGGACGAGTCATGTTGCTACCCTAGTTTAGAGCGAACGACTCATGCTACTTGAGATGGTTCGTGCATATACATTGAACTTGTTAATTTTCTTGATAATTGCTTTGAGCTTGTAGTTGCGACGTATTATTTAGTTCGAACCATAACATAATTGAGTCTCAAATTGAAGCCTCATTTATGTAATTAGTGGTGAATTCATTACCCTAGGTTTTTTCTCATAGTCAATAATTTCATCTGTATTTATAATCGCTAGTTTATTCGTTTTATTTAATTTAATTATCATTAGATTATGAACAACCATCTTTTTCATCAAAATTAATTTAGGAATTTAACAATTAAATTAGTTTAATTTATCGTTGGTCCCTGTGGATCGATATCTAGACTTACCGTTATTCTATGGAATTTGGTATAGTTAAGTGTTTATTTTTGGTGTGTGACCCATCAGTTTGACTTTGTTGGCTATCTCTCCGTGGACATGCAACAGACTTGTAACCTTGCTCACCACACCGATAACAAGTAACTCCGCTTTGCCGCATGTTATCCATACTCTTTCCTAGCTTAGGAACCAATGACAAGGCCTGCAGTGGTGGCGACTGAAAGGATGAAGAGCCCTTCAACTTTTTGGATGATCTAGTGTCCCCCAAAGACTCCTAGAACCCTTGTCTCTTAAGCCGCTGTCTCTTGTCTTCAGCCTCCAACATGACTTCTATATGTGCAGTGAACTCCACTCGTCTATCACAATCTCGAATCATGTTTCCCATCACTTTCATTAAAATCCCCGGCCTCAATCTTTTCCCAAATTCTAAGCATCAATACTCTTTAGTCGCTACAAGGTTTGATGCAAAATGAGATAGGCTGGTAAAGGTTGTCTCAAACTCTGCCACTGTAGAATCATATTGTTTAAGTTCCTCAAATTCCCTCCTTAATTGTTCCCTCACGATAGAAGGAATGTATTTCTCCTAAAAGGCATGAGAAAACACCTCCCAAGTGTACTCAATTCGGCCCTTGGCGTACTTCCATCATTGGTAGGTATCAAGTGTTACCTGAAGTACACCCTCACAGATATCTAAAATCTCGAACGACTTAGTGATTTGGTCTAACCATTCATCAACCTTTAACGGCTCAGTGCTGCTATGAAATTCAATAGGGTTGGAGCGGAAGAACTTCTTTTTCAAAAATAAAGCCCTCGACTCTCCTTCAACTGTCCTAGCTGCTTGCTCGACTCTAACAATTTCTATAGACTCTCTAAGAGCCACGACCATTTCTTGGGCCAGAGCCCTCATTGCGTTTTGGGCTGATAGAACGACCATATTGTTATGACCCACTCTCTCTTCTTGTAGAGGGATCTCCGGTTGGGTCTAAATGTTCTGAGCACCTCAACAAGGTCTGCCGCGACCTCAAACACGTCCAGACATCCTATAAGAACCAAAGATAGAATTTAAAATTTGAGACGTACGATCTTACACTTAATCGCAACCATCACAACAAACTAGCATGAAACAACGTATACACCTAAGTCACTTTAAACAATCCACATATACACCTTGTCATATAAAGCACATACGAATCATCCATCCAAAATATTAACCTATTTCACGACGCCCAAGGATTTCCAAATGGAAAAGGCAATGATTAGGTGCCTTTCCAAGAGGATTTCGATGAGTGTGGTGAACACAAGTCATAAAAGAAAACTTGATCCCATACCCATATAACCAAATAAACACCTACTTATATAACAATTCATATATATATTCCTAGCGTAATGAACCCATTATGGCACGAGCCACTGCCTACATGCTCAAGGTATTCAATCCTAATTAGCTCTGATACCAATTTGTAAAGCCCCCCAAATAATTCCAATATGAAATCAATTATCGCATGCACCATAACCCTAACAAATACAAGATCAATCCCAATAATCCTCTTTCTCATTGAACTATAGTTTCCAAATTATAAAATTATACGTTAACTGTTTACAGTTCAACAAGTTAGAGAAAACTAAACCATTGCTTGTTGGGTTTACACATTACAAACGTGGCCATTAAAACAAAAGGGCACGTATGTTAAAAGAGTGAAAAAAAAAAATCAACAATTAAATTACAACTTCAAAAGTTCACAAATTTTAAAAACAAAAAAGGTTGGTCATCTCCTTCTTCATTAGTGTGGTTGCAGTCCACCAAGTCTTGAAATGTTGTTAGATAGGAATAAGCAATTTCCTAGTAGAGAATATATTTAACCGAGTATATAACTAATTGATTTGAAATATGCGTGATCACTACCAATTTATGGACACTATGTTTCCAAATTTTTTTATAGAACAACACACAATTTTATATTCACTTCCATATTTTTTCGTCCTCACACAGATGGCCAGTGAGCATTTCAACCTTTCAACATTCATCGTCCTCACATGACCGGGCAAGTGGACACCTCAAAACACTCTCACATTTGTTGTCCTCACACAATGGGTAAACCATATCTCACAACAAGAGACATTCCAAAACTAATTTCTTTATCACGATACAAAGAATCTCAATACCCTTCAAATTTACTCATCTATTCCTCTTCCATTGTTAATCATGAATCATGAACAACCTTTAGGGTTTCACAATAATTTTAGGGCTTTTCTTTTCATGTCTTTATTTTCCTTGATTTATACTTTTTACATTATCTTTCATTAGCAATCACTCAAATCTTTCACCAATTTTGACCAAAACTCACTATCATCATAAATATCCATATATATATATATATATATATATATATATATATATTACCTATTCCAAATCATGCACCCATACCATGAGATTTACACACATTTAAACCAAATTATAGGTATACAAGGATAAAGATATTCTTACCTCAAAAGTTGTGAGAGAAAGATGAAGACCCAAAAGATGAACCCTTACAATAGCAAGATCCAATCGGTTCAAAATGTAGCCCTTGATGAGATGAACAACTTTGATGAAGGAGTAAGGATGGATTCTAACTAAAAATAGATGAAATCTAGTGTTTAGAAGCTAGGTTTTCGGAAAAAAAGGGTTTAGAGAGAGGAGTGTGAAAAGTGAGTCCAATTTAAATTCAAATAAAGGAGGCATATATTGAAATTAACAAGTAAAGGGAAAATGTGGGTGGCAATTGCAAGCCCTTCGACGGTTATTGAAGAATTAAGAGATGTTGAGAACCCTACAAATAGTGGAAGGAATGAAGATGAAAATCCCGATCAAATCATCAAACCCAACACATTTCATGCTTCTTAGTTTTTACTTCATGTTTTTCCCTTTAGCATAGGAGTAGTTGGAGCCTTAGTTACTTAGTCTTTTTCGAATGCTTTCTTAATTATTTATAGTTACTAGCTTTTTGGTACTTTGTAATTTTCCTTTGAAATAGTACACGAGTAGCTTTAAGGTAATGTACTTTCTTGAAAAAAAATTGTATTTTAGTGGAGTAATGGTAAAAAAATTACATTTTTATGATGGTGCAACTTTCCTACATAGTGCAAATTCATTCTTATGCTTGGTGCAACTCTTCATGTGTGTCAGAGTTGCACCAAAAAGACTCTCATTTGTAGTGCAATTATTTTGTGACTATCTCATCTATTTACAATTTCTCTTACTTTCTTTACTAGTAATCAAATTATTCATTTGATCAATCTTCTTTTCTTACTTCGTTTAATATTTCTACTTGCAAATTGGTTCTTATTAAATACTTGAAAGTTTTAAGTCTTTTTCATTGATGCAAAAAAAATCTCAACACATTCGCTTAATAAGGGTTTGGTTTTATTTTAATGTATAAGGATTATTCAAATATTACTAGAACGCTCAAAATTACTTATATAACTTTTGAAAGGCAAAAAGCCAATGCCATGCCCTTCATTTTTTAAAAGATTTTCTTTTATATGTAATCTATCTATCTATTTTATATTGTATAAAGCATATGCTTCATTTAGTGTGAATGCTATCACACTTTTACCCCCTCAAGAATGTCATTTACATTAAGTGACTACCACACTCAATAACTGTTGAACAATTTTTCTCATTCATCAAACTAAACAAAATTACTACATGCTTTTTCCCATTCATCAAAACACCCTCCACCCTTTGACTACCATCTCCAACAATCTCCACCTTTGGCCACCCCTCTCCCATATGGGCACTCCCTCTGATAATTAACCAAACATATTTCATTGTTTTTAGAACATATGTGTATCAAACATTTTTTTCGTTTTTTTTTGTGTGAACCAAATTTATTTTAGATATAACACACAACATATAAATTTGAATTTACATTATATATTTGATTTGTTACCACTTTTCTAATTATTTTTTCTGACTTCCTCCTGTATTTTCCATAGTACAAAGGTGTACTCCTTTGGGCATGATGCTGCCCTTGTATGGACTTGTAACCTACAATGGTGAACCATTCCATTGCTTTGAATAAAAATGAGGTGGACCAATATTCTAAAAAGTAGTTGCCATTTGGATACGAAAAGTAGATTTGTTCCCAAAACCCAACCTTCTATACCAATAACTATTGAAATATAAATTTTTATATCTACAAACTAATCGAAAACTCCAAATTTAGTTCATGTTGGATCATCAACTCAACTACTCAACTCCATTATGGGTCAAGTGAATCTTAAATATATTATTTTTAAAACCAAGTTCCTTTAAAAGATTAACTTGAATATTGTCTTATTAACTAATCACGTATAATGAACTGAAAATCAATGCATAATCATTTAATTTTAACTAGTTGCATCACCTTTGATGCCCTTAAAGTGTACTTGCAAACCTGAATTGGTTGTTCAACCAAATCTTATAATTAAATCTTTTCTCTCTTCAACAAAGACACTAAGAAAAATCAGTGGCACATATACACGGGTGGCTCCACTCAATATGGAGGGTATTCAATTGAATACCCTATTTTTTTTATTTTTTATTTTTGTAATTATATATAAATCAGTTTATTTTTTAATTAGGTAAATTATATATGACCTTCTTAAAGTTTAGAAAAAGTGCAATAAGTCTCACAATTTTGATATAATTATGCTGACTTCCTTTTTTGAAAGCTTAAGTGACCAAATTAATGTAAATGATGTGAAAAAATTAAGGATAAATATACATTTAAATATAAAGATGTGACAATATCATTTTTTCATCTAAATGATGAATAAATTATTGATAAAAATGAGAGTAAGTGTTATGTGAATCAAAACTTTAGGAGAGCTCAACTTAATTATGTCAAATTTGTAAAGGTTACTGTATTTTTTTTTCAAATCTCAAAAAAATTGTAATTTTATCATTTTTAATTTAAATATCCTAATACACTCCACTGAATGCCTAGTTGGTTCAAACCACTTTGTTAGACACTTAATCCACTTTGTTGAACACCCACTAGTAGTAACAGTAGCTTTGTTATCATCTAAAAAAAATTACATAACCGAATAAGAGATAAATGAATGAATGATTGTTTGATGAGGTACAGTAAAAATGATAGATTTGATAGTATTCACATTGAATTTATTATACAATGATTTCAAAATATAAAATTGCAATTGTAAAAGTTCAAATTACTTTTGTTAGAATGATAACCTCAATGTATTAGAACTCTTTTTCTGTGATTTAAAAATTTTTAGTTGGTGGAGTGTTTGATAACTTGATTCTGCGCTTAAAATTTAATGTATTGTAAGTAACAATTAATTAAGTTTGTTTGATAATAAAAAATGATATCACTTAAAAAATTAAGTGTTTTTTAATATGTAGGCTAAAATTTAATAAAACTTTAAATCATATAAACTTATTTAATTATGACTGAATTTATAAATACTAAACATAAGTATCAATACACACTATTATAAATTCACCATCACCGCCACTACTACTACTACTACTACCACCACCACCGCCACTACCATCGTTATCATTACCACCACCACCGCCACCACAACCACCACCATCATGTGACCACCATCACCACCACCACCACTTTCATTATCATTGTCATTGTCATTGTTGCAAAAAACACCACCATCATTCGCTACTACTATCACCACCACCGCTACCACTGTCACTACCACTACTACTACCAAAACCACCACCATTACCATCATGACATCACCACCACTACTATCACCATCATCACAATACAAAAATTAAAATATACAATTTGAAAATAATAAATTTCAAATTTGATTTTACTCATGTAAAATAAATTATTTTTAGTTTAGTATTTAAATTTTTATTAAACAATTTTTCAACTTAAAAAATTCAGCATTGAGTTTTCAAAACTTAATTTTCAGTCTTCACTTTTCAGTTTTCAATTTTATCAAACAACACCTTATAAAGTGTAAATTTTTCAGTATAGATTTGACAATTGGTATTTTAATAGTATTTTTACTTTTTAAAGATAAAATTATCTTTTTTTTTAACTTATGAAATATTATTTTCCTTTTAGTACCAACTAAATAAGTTGAAAACAAAGTATTTTACTTCTGGGCACTCGGTCCATAAATCTGAATTCCAATTTTGTTTGTCCAAAAGTTCAGGCGCTAGAATACTTTGTCCAAAAGGATAAACGTAGGCAAAATGATCAAATTATCCCTATATATATATATATATATCACACAGTACTCACAAGACCAAACCTTTTTTTTCTTTGAACAGAAACCTCTCTCTCTCTCTCTCTCTCTCTCTCTCTCTCTCTTCACAGTCGAAAACCTAACTCTAGTACTGGCCATTGTCGTTCGCTACGAGCTCTTCTGCCGTGACTCCGCTGTTCAACAACGATGGCAACAGCGGCTACAAGGGGTTTGATTCCTCCGTCGTCCGCTGCCTCTACTAGGGCTTTGATTCTATCATCGTTATGGCTTTGAGCTCTCTAACAATTCGTGAGCCTGACGCTCGTGATTGAGCTACACCAGGTATAATGATTCTGGTTTAGACCCGACCAATTTACTTGCTTTTGAATCCGAGAACCCATGTACCTAACTATTGTTCATCTCATTTACATCTTGTTGCTTGTGAGTTTGGCAATTGGGAGTTTTGGTTGCGTTTGAAATAGGTTGGAAAGTTAGTTTTTCAATGAGTTGTTGCCTAGATTTTTGTCTGTTCGCTCGAGCGGTCTTTGTTGCGCTTGAGCAATCTTTTATTGTCTGCAAAACTACTGGATTTGTGTTATTTCGCTCAAATGATACTTCTTGCGCTCGAGTAGTCTTTTGCAGGTCTGAACTTCTAGGAATGGGTCATTGTGCGCTCGAGCGATGGTTTTGGTTGCTCAAGTGGTGCCACTTTTTGTGTCTGTTCGCTCGAGCGGTGTTTTGGTTGCTCAAGCGGTCTATGCGTATATCAGTTCGAAAGAGGGCCATTTTGAGTTACTTTTTTTGTTGTATCTCATTCTCTCTCTAAACATTTCAAAACCCTAGATCCATTCTCTCTCTCTCTCTCTAAGTTCTTACCGTCTAGCTCTAAATACTCTTAATCCATTGATTTTCTCAACATAGTCCTTTAGAGAAAAACGTAGAGCTCAGCGAGGGCTTTCTTTTAATCTGAGCGAATCGTTGTTTCGTCGCCGGTGATTTTTGGATTATCTTCTTTTTACTTCAAGAGGTAGGGATTTCTTTGCTCGTTTTCAATACTTCGTTATGTGGCAGATTTTATTGCATGAAAAACATGTTTATTATGAATTTTTAAAAAGCATGTAAGAGAGATCTAGGGTTCAATAATGTGAAGTTTCGAATTGTTAATTGGTTGTTGATTTGGTTAATTGGAGGGTAGTTTTACGTGTCGATGTTGAAGAAGGGAAAAAACCCTAATTTAATACTTTTAGCTTAATGAATTGAAAAAGGGGTAAAGTTGAACAAGGGTTATGTTTTATTTGTTATGGCTTGTGTAAGTGTGTTAATTGTTAAAAACAAATTGGGATTGATTATGATGAGTGGAAATCGGGTTGTGGCTTTGACATCATTGATGTGGATTTTAATGAAATGTAGAAATTGAGCTTTTAGAAAATGTTTGGAGTATTGTGATTTGGAAAATAAGAAATTGGTTTTGGAAAGAAAATGAAATTATAACCTTTCGTAAATTGAGAATGAACTTGAGGTTAGATTTTGAAACCTCTAAATATTACCATTTTGTTTGTTGTTGGACTTAAGGTCTCATGAGAATCAGATTATTGTATGACGTGTATTTAAAACATATGTTTAGAGGTCTTATCCTTGGTCATCAGTGGAGGATGACATTTTGATGTTTAAAAGATTACGTGTATATATTACACTCGGATTATTTGTGTTTGTTGTATATTTGATAGTTGGAACCGTATACGCGCTAAGAATAAGAGGTACCATTACCTTTCAGCTAGCGCCTGGAGAAATTGGTTGCGCTTAGAATAAGAAGTACCAGTACTTTCCAGCTAGCGCATAGAGAACTTGGCAGAGGTACTATTTCCTTCCAGCGGGTATCTGGTAAATTGGCAGAGTTACTATTATCTTCCAGCAGGTGCCTAGTAAATTGGCAAAGGTCCCATTCCCTTCCAGCTAGTGACTGGTAAATTGACTTGTGTTATGGAAAGGTGTATCATTGGCTTACCGTACTTAAGACAGGTAGATCAGAGTTTTGTTTATCGTTATTGTTTCTGTGTATCTGGATATATCATGTGTTATGATGGTTATGGTTCAGGAAGCTTGTGATGTTGGGAAAACTTCACTTTACCCCCCTATGGTTTAGGCCGGGTGCAGTTTACCCCCCTGACATTCGGATATCACCACATAACCCCCTGTGGTTGATGGACTAAAACGCACACTAACTTCTGTTAACAAAAGTTATAAATTGACAATTATACCCACATATATATATTATTTTAGGGAAAACCCAATTCTTTCTCTCTCCATCTCCATCTTCTTCTTCTCTCTCTCTCTCTATTTCTAGGTTCAGATTCGAAAATTAATGGAAGTCACACAAGTTCTCTCTCTCCATCTTCATCTTCTTCTTTTCTCTCTCTCCATTTCAAACTTTATATGTGCACATACATATACATATATATACATATACATATGATTTGAACTCAAATTCAAAATTGTATAACAAGATCGAAACAGGAATCCAATAATAAAATTCAGATTTGAACTCAAACCTTCATGTGAAGTGGAACTCAACTCAAATCAACGATCGAAGTCACACAAACTCAAAACATCGAAGTCGTATGAGGTCTCAAATCAGAATCACTGTTCGCAAGTTTTAGATATCGACCAGGGAGTCCATTTATGTTTAGGTTTCAATTAGAGCCTTTAGAAGTTGGATCCTAAAAAGTTTCTTGGATTGATTAGGTGGAACTTGAGTAGGCTTCATAGGCGATCCGAAATGGATCTAGATTTGGATTCCTTGAGTCGCAAACTTAGATCACAAATCGAGACTCAGATTGATGCTGGAACAAGACTTAGATATATCGATTGAAGCTCCTGGTTTATACACACACACACACACACACACATACATATATATATATATGTACACACAGACAGAAAAGAAGAAGAAGATAAATTTTTGTTATGTTAAAAAATTTGTGGTAATTGCCCCCTAACATTTCTAGTTCTTTGAGATATCAAATTTCAACAATTCAAATCATAGAAATCTCTGGAGCTTCTAAATTCACCATGGTAGTTCTTGGAATTTCGTCTGGTGGGATCAATTCAATTTTTTATTTTTTTTTATTTTTTTCCTCACAAGTTGTATTACATCAAACCAAATGAAATTGTCTGAAAATTTAGTTTTTACTACCGAGAGTGTCATTCTTATGGGTTGTTGGTGTTTATTGTTCTGTGCTTTCTTTTCTCTTTTATGCAACAAAATACTAATGCATTAAGTTAAAAAGATAAGTTCAATGCATTAGATTAAAAAAAAAATGAAAGTAAGGTGTTCTACACCAATTTCTATTCAAAAAAGGGTAGTTGCAAAAGTTGCAAGAGCATCAGCCACATGATTACCCTCTCAATAAGTAAAGTAAAATCGGATGTTGTGAAATTTATGTAGAAGTTGTAGGCAGTCATGAAATTTGGGTTTGATTTCGTTGTTCACTGGCCATTTTGTTCTGAATTGGAGCTGTGAGACAGGGGAGGATGAAGAATGGCAAGCTTTTGTAAATTTAAAGATGTGTAGGGGTATTTTGGTCATAAAATATAGCTTACTCTCTTCACGGGCGTGTAAACCTCACTGCCCGTTAATTTGTATGGAAAAGCTAACTGTGCATTTTAGTCCATCTACCACATGGGGGTTATGTGGTGATATCCGAATGTCAGGGGGGTAATTTGCACCCGGCCCAAACCACAAAGGGGTAAAGTGAAGTTTGCCCCGTGTTGTTTTATATGTTGAGTAAACAGTTGTTGGGTGTTTGTTGTTTTCATTTTTCGTATTGGATGTTATGTATACATGTGAGCGTATCTAATAAATTGTAAAAAGTTTCTTTTTAACTTTGGACTCAAGGCCTATAAAATGTAATGAATGTGTTGGAAATGGAAGTAGGTTACGTATCAAGTTTGTAAGTAAAAGTAAGAAATGAAAATTTTGTTAATGTATGTACGGGGAGCAAATATTTAGGCAAGCCCGTACTCCCTTCTTCCAAGCTCCGTTTCTATCCGATCACCTGCGTACACAAAGGCGGTGAGCTACTCGACGGTGTGTGGTCGGAAAACCCCTCCGACGGTCAAGTTAGAACACACACCAGGGGATAGATAGAGAGAAGAGAGAGAATTGTGTCTAGTGTATGTCTCACCAAATGTTCATCTGCCCAGCATGGGGGGCGCAGACTCGCTTATATACCTTCTGCGCCCCAAATCTACTCTCATCCGTCTCTCGACACGTGGTGCTGCTATCCCATCTGTCAACACAAATCTTGCTGAACACCACCTAACCAAACTGCCAGCCCACTCTACTAGGAGCTCGGCAGCCGGGCTACATCTTCTCGACTATCAACGGCCGTGCTATGCAACTGGCCAGAGCGCTCCGCTCGCCGCGCTTAATGAGGACCGAGCTTGGCTGCATCTCGGCAGAGCCGAGCTCGGGACAGCTCATGCTGGTTTACCGTCGGCCTTCCTGTCGGGTTAACTCATGAAACCTGGTCCAACCACGCCTTTCCTGGCGCCGGACATCTCACTTGACTGGCCTCTATACCACGCCGCTATGTAGCTCGGTCCAACCACGCCTTGCCTTAATCGAGCAAATCCTTTCAGCATAGGACCGCGCTACCTCAGCCCAATCTTGTCCGGCCCAAATCTGTCCAGCCATTACCACGGCCCAATCCAGATCATAAATCTCCCTCACAATGTATTTCAAAAAAAAGAAAAAAACCAACAACAACAACAACAAAACGGTTGATATATGATATTGTTGAAATAGAAAACAAGAAGGAAATGTGAACTAACTTGGTTGTTGAACAAATTGGAGGATTTTGGGAAAAGTACCCTTATGTAAATATACTTTAGTACAAATCGTCACATTATTTACATAGTATGAATTGGAGCATTTATGATCATAACTATCTATAAGTTATTATTTAGGATCATGTTGGGATCTCTGCTAGACTTTATGTTCATCCCACACTACTAATCTTTTTTCAAGTGAATGTCCAGAAGTGTTTTCAAGATAGAGGATCTTCTTTATCTGTTGGCCACGGGGCCTTCTATTTGTTGGCAGAATGTCGTTGTTGAAAAAGGGCTAAACCTTTTCTCTTTTATGTAGTGATGTAAGCTTGCGAACAATTTATTTAATTATATCACATGCTGCATTCATTACGTATACGAATGAGAAAATCTTTATTTATTTATCTTCATTGATGTATTAGAACTTCTATTCATTATCTCTGAAATTGTATTATAAGAATGGTATTGGTAATGTATCCAAGTAATAAAATGTGGGAGTGTGACACCAGGACCTCCTTAAACTTCTCCATCGACACATCATCCATCCTACTCCACACCCCTTTCTCCCTCTCTTGCTCCACATCTACCACCATATTTGTTCATTGCACGTAACGACGTTTCAACCTCGCCATTTGAGTTCAAGAGAATAAAAGGAACTCCTTTCTTGAGATCTGTTGAAGCCGAACAATAAAGATCTGGAATAACGTAGATCTGGTGGTTAAGAGGTCACGATGGTGTCGCAGTGATCAAGAGGTCACTATTGCTGGCGGTGGTGTTGATTCTTGTGAGCTCATGAGTGGAGATTAGAGTTGGATGACTGGTAGAGGGGATCAACACTGGAGCACACCTTCGGTTCCATTTTTGCAAGATCTAAGTTCACCGTCGCCGCCAAATCTTCCACTATTGTCTCTCACACTTCGATCCCAGCCATCAAAACCGAAAACCCTCTTGTAGATTTGAACATATACACACACACATATATATATATATATATATTAGGGTTATGAGATTTGAGATTTGACCCAAAAATCTGCTATTTTTCTCATCTCATATCTCAAATCGGTTTCTTTTTTTTTTAAACAGATAAGAGTCTTCTCTTTTATTTACCAAAAAAAAAAAAAAAAAGAGTTTCTTCCTCTCTCTCTCTCTCTATTTTTTTTATTTTTTATTTTATTTATTTTTGTTGTCATTGACTGTTGTTGTTGTTGTCGTTGTTGTTGATGATGATAATGAATGTTGTTGATAAGTTTTGTAATGGTTGAAACAGATAGGAGGGAGAGAAAAAGATTCCAACAGATAGTGGATTCATGAACAAATATTTTTAACAGATAGAAAAAAATTTAAACAAATAATTTTTTTGAACAATGGATATGATCTGTTCCAATAAGTTAAAAATGAGAATTTCAACAAATAGAGAGAGAGAGAGAGAGAGAGAGAGAGAGAGAGAGAGGTGTAAAAATGCAATATATAGAAAAAAAATTTAAATATATAGTGTAAAAAATAGAACAGATAAGGAAAAATTTGAATAGATAGATATAAATTTGAACAAATAGTCAAAAAAAGTCAATAGATAAATTAAGGGATAAAATTGAAAACAAAATATCTTCTTAGACAATAAAAATGACTTCTCACTAAATTATTTCACAAAGAGTGAATCTCTCACCAATAAAAAATATCATTTGGATCTAATGCCTTATACATTTCTTATATTGGACTTTTCAATAATCTTCTTTTATTTTTATTTTATTTTAAACTTAAAGCTAGAATCAAATGGGGTCTCAAAATGTCCTAAATGGTCATAGTTGATCATATATGACCATTTAGGACTAGTGCATTTATTTAGAGTTGGGTGTACCTTAAGTTCATATTTTTAAATTTAAAATTGAGAATACCATCTAAAAAAAATTAAAATTGAGAAAAGTTAAAGGGCTCATAAGACTTATTAAGGGTTCTATTTCCCTGATTTAGACGGTTCATTTTATAAGTCCCTCTAAGTATATCATCTATGAAAAAATTTAGATTGATTTCATAATTGTAACTTTTTTATTTTATTTTATTTGTCTCCAAAAAAATAAAAAAATTATTTTCAAGAACATATTTGTTATCCATATGTTGAAAATTTTTATGTTGATGTATCGATATCGTGTCCGCATCGTGTCGCATTTCCATATCTATATTGATATTTAAATTTGCTTTAGGCCCCAAGAGTGTTGGGCTGGCCCTGAGAAAACAAAAATTTGAAAACAATTTTTTATTTTTTCTAATTTTCAAAATAGAAAACAAAAAACAATACAGCATATGCCTCATGCATGACAAATGACAAAGTAAAGGATAAGAAGACTTATTAAATTTGAAAATCGTCAAATTGGACCTCATGCATGAGATGTATTGGATTGGGATGGTCACCAACCAAACCAACGAATGAGTCATGATTTTGAATTTTTCTTCTTCTTTTTTGTCTTTTTTAATTTGCTGTTTGGTTATTTATTTTTCAACCAAGGGGTAGGTAGAGAGAGAAAGCTAAGCCGACTAGTCAGAACAAACTCCATCCTAGTTGACTGACTGATCAATTGGACATTTTCACTTTTATTTATTTATTGGATTTTAATAAATAAATTTGAAAATCATAGTCATATTAATTTATGGTTTCCCTAATGATATGGGCTGTCTATAAAAAAATATATATAAAATATCAAAATGTTTATAATCACAATATATTTTTTCATATTTAAAACACTGTCACACACTTCAAAGCGTCCCTTGCAGAGATTATCAAGGTGTCCTGTTAGCCGTTCCAAGCAAGGAAACTATAACCTGGGAACTTATCCCGATCTCTCAAGACAAGCTCCGCTTAAGTAACCAAATGTTGACGAAACAACTTGAGGTCCAATCTCTCGATCTCTCAAGACAAGTTCCGCTTAAGTAACCAAGTGCTGACTAAACAACTTGAGGTCCAATCTCCTAACCAACTGTACTTCGTCCAGAAAATTGCCCCAAATAAGGGAATTGAACCTGTGACCTGAGGGCTTAAATCCCAGACCTTAACTACAATGCCACCCACCCCTGGTTACTATTTATATACTTTTTCAATGCTAAGAGCAATTTTTTAAACTATTTTTTTTTTTAAGCATTTTTCTTAATTTATAATCAGCACTACTTGGAAGCATAATTGAAGCCGCTTTAATCATAACTAATATTACTTTAGGATATAACTAATTATTAGAATAAGTCATTATTAATTTTAATTTAATAATTTACTGACTTGATTATAATAGCAACTAAACTTACAATATTTTGTAACTAAGCATTAATTTAAACCGTAGACGAATTATTACTGGGTTTGTCATGAAGATATAGCTTTTAATTCTTAAGTTTTTACTTTTTTTTGGATAAATTACACTTTTAACTCTTATAATTTGTCTCAAATTTCACTTTGATGATCTCTTTATACTGAAATGTTTAATTTTTCTTATTTATGTCTGTATCTTCACATCATTTATATTAATTTCAATCCATTTAGCATTATACTAAAAGAGAAGTCAGTGTAACTAAAATTGTAATGCTCCTTGTATTTTATTGAACTCCAAGGAATTTGGTTTGGAGTTTTTAAAAATAGTTTTGAATTTTCAATTTGTGTTTTTGTATTTTTAATGATTTTTAAAAATATTTTAATCAATGTTTTTTACTTTTTAAATCTACTTAACCTTGATATACTTAAAAAGTATAAAATTTATACAAAAAACTTTTTAAAAAATTCATTGAATATAACAAAATACGAAAATATACCCAATTTATATATATATATATATATTGTATTTTTTGTATTTGGCGATTTTGTTAAAAAAAAAATATCACAAATATGATTTTGTTAAGTATATCTAGATGAAGTATATCCAAAACATTAAAAAAAAAAATAATTAAAAAATCACTAAAAAAAAAAAAAAATTCAGAAAAACAGATAAAACCAAACAAGGTGAATTATCCTATATTTTTTATTCATATGTCATTTTAGTCATTAAAAGCCACCCAAAAATAGGTTTAGAATTTTCTCTCTTTTTTTTTTCTTTTTTTTTTTTTTTTTTAAATTTTTTGACAAATAGGGGGACCTTCAATTATTTGAGATTGTTTCCTGAGTCCATGGTCAAGATTTGTCTCTGATTAAATTGACTTTGACATTGTCTAGTCTTAATAAAATAAAATAAAATAAAAATTGACTTGTGTAAAAAAATTTTGTCTTACAATTTTATAGAAGAAGGAACAGAGTAATCTTTTTTCATGGGTGGAGGGTAATCTAAACCGCCAAAAACGGTGAAGTCCCAGTAAATCGTGGAAGTCGTGACTTCCTTTGCCGTTATAATCTCTCTCTCTCTCTCTCTCTCTCTCTCTCTCAACACTTCATATCTCTCTATCTATATATACCCAAATAGCTAAATCCAAAACTTCATAGTTATACTAGTATTTGTATATATTTGGTTTGTTGAAGGGTTTGTATATGTAAATTGAGACACTCAATCTCTCTCTCTCTCTCTATCTTGCTTCATTCTAAAACAGAGATTTTTCTACACAAACAAGAAAACCCACAAACAGAGAAAGCTTTCTTAGCTTGAAGATAATCAGATTTGCTATCCCCTTCTTGTAAGTCTCTCTCTTTCTTCCCAATATCTGTATATTTCATTAAATTCCACTTTTCTGTTTGTGTTCCCTTTGTTTATGGCCTTGGATTGATTGAAAGGTTACTTTTTTCCCATTTGGGTATGTTGCATTCTCTCTCTCTCTCTCTCTCTCATGGCTTTGGAATGTCTTGGGAGGCATTTTGTGAGACACCCTACTTTTAATTTTTTTTATACCCCTCACTCTTCATGTTTCCAACCTTTTTATGTTTGCTTTCTTGTTCATGTTCTTCATTTTGTTTTGGTTTTTGGATGATGATCCTTTAGTGCTTTTAAGTGGTGATTGTGAATGAATTATGAGTTAAATCTTTTCTTTTTTTTCCCCAATATATGACAGTTGTTTTGCTTTAATTTTCTTCAATTTAGTTGGCCTTTTAATAACCCAATGACTGTTCCATTGTAGTGTTAAGGTAATTTTTGTTTTACTCAGGGCAACAATGTTTTGAGGTTTTAGCTTCTTGTTTGGCTTCTGATTATTATTCAATTCTTCAACCCATAAAATTACTTCTTTGTTTTAGTATTTGTTGTTGTAATTGTTTGTGTTATATATACTAGCAGTGGGTGCAAATGTGATGCGTTTGCAATTGTAAATCTAAACTTTTGGGTGGTTTGATGAATGATTTAACACTTATTTACTGGAAGTGGAGTTTTAAATTAACCGAATTTGTAGTTTTGGGAATTAAAAAAAAGAAAGAAAGAAAGAAAAAGAAGAAGAAGAATTGAGTAGTTAACAATTTTACAGGCATTCTTGGAAAACAGAAGGCATGACAAAATTTCAAAATATGTTCTGAGCTGTGTTGTGTTCTTTATAGAATAGAATATAATAGAATTGATGATGGTTAACATGGGCTTGCTCTAATTGTACTAGTTCTGATTTTTAGGGTTCTGTAAATCTCAAGCACCTGTTCAAGGGAATTGGTATTTGAGGATGGGAGATCACTTTGTATTGCTGGTGGATCGTTTGCTTACTGAATCGACTTTGGAAGCTGCAATCGAGCGCAGTAATCTGTCAAAGCAATTGACAGCGTTAGCAACTGATGACATCAAAATTGATTGCCCTTCACATGTCTCCGTTTTGAGAAATTGTTCGTCTTCAGGGAAGATAGTGGAATGCAGGATATGCCAGGATGAGGATGAAGATTCAAATATGGAGACACCTTGCTCTTGCTGTGGCAGCTTGAAGGTTAGTTGCCTTTCATTTGTCATAATTGCTACTGTATTTAGAAGCTTTCTAATGGAGTTAAAATTTTGGCTCTTTGATCATCATGCAATTATGTGCTTTATGGTAGAATCTTTTGGCTCCACTTGATTATTTTCTGCAATTTATACTTGTTAAAAAGTCATGCTACTGTCGTATGTGTGTACTATGGCTTCTGATTTATAACTTGGATCCTCAAATGGTGGAAAGTGGCTTTCTCTTTCCCCATTCATTGTTGGCAACAACGAATGGGGATTGTTGGAGGTCACATGTTGGGGAAAATAGTTCTTCTGTCTCCTCTTCATTCAATACATTGCGCGCCTCTTCAAGAACGTGCATGCCAACATCATTCTCCTCTTCCAATCTTGACCAAACAAAAACCCTTAATTTCTCCATTGAGGCAATTCTGGTCTTTGAGATAACTTGGCTTGCACAAGGTAGAAGCACATTGCACTATGTAATTCAGAAATGCCTTGTATCGGTTTCCATAGATTGGGGTTTTGTCTTTTAAGTTGCAAATTTCTGGTTGAATCTATGAAGCAGTCTCCTCTGTCAACCATGACCATACAAAAGCCCTCCTCAATTCCTCGGTTAAAGCAATTCTAGTCTTTGAGACAGCTTAGCTTGCACAAGGTAGAAGCACATTGCACCATGTAATTCAGAAATGTCTTATATTGGGTTCCATGGATTGGGGTTTTGGTCTTTCTCATCAAACACTTCCCGACACGTGTTGAACACTCATCCAAATATGTTCTACTATTTTTTTCTTTTTTCTTTTTATTTTAATTTGAACAAAATAACTTAAAATACAAAGATAAAAGAAAAATAATGTAGATATACAAAAATTAATGTTATTTTGCATTTCTTTATTATCTTTGAATAGTATATTCATAGTATGACTTCTAATAAATATATAAAACCATAAATTTTGTGTTCCCTCATGTCATGTAATGCAATAAAAGGATGTCTTTATCTGAAATGTGTTTTCAGAAGGGTGTTAAACTTTTTCTGTACATCATACTTGGTTATTCAACTGATTGAATGTGACATGGCTACATTGTCTAGTGGGTTGAATGCAATGTCTTTCGCAAATGTGATCAGTTATCTCTTCGAGAGCTATTTTCCACAATTCACAATTCTTATTTCTGCTTCATTTTGCAGTATGCTCACCGCAGATGCATACAGAGGTGGTGTAATGAGAAGGGTGACACTGTGTGTGAGATATGTCAACAGGTTGGTAATTTCTTTTCAGTTCTGTTTTTGATCTCACAATTATGTTCATTTTTTTTAACAATTTGAACTTTATACACCGCTCTTATAAATCTTTTTGAGTATTCTTTAGTTTATTTGTTTATTTTTTTTATTTAATGTCAAATATATGTGAATTGCAGCCATACAAACCAGGCTATACAGCACCTCCTCCTATGTTTCAATTGGGGGGTATTCCAATGAACTTTAGGTAACTCTGATCTCCTCCATAGCCTCCCCTCGGATTCTTCATATTTATTTTCATTAGTTTTTGTTGCTGTTAATTTGAGACGTGCACATTTTCTCCGCCACTGCAACATTCAAAAATGTTTTCCCATGTTTTTACTCAGAGGAAATTGGCATATTGTCAGAAGGGATGTGAATAATCCTCGCTTTATAGCAATGGTCTCAACTGAACGTAATTTACTTGAGCCCGACTATGACGACTACACGGCTTCTACATCAAGAAGCCTGGTTTGCTTCCGTATAGTTGCCGTAATTGTAAGCTCTCTCTCTCTCTCTCTGTGCACATGTGCAAGGTGTATATTTTCATTTCAAAGAAAATTTTGGAAAATTAAAATTTACTCCCTGCGGTTTGGTTTGAATTGCAAATTGGACATACTAAAGCAAATAAAAATTGTGAAAAATACCCTAATCCCTCCTGCCATTTATTTTGATATGAGAAGGAAAAAAAATCTCTTTTGTGGACTCTGTTTAACTGTTTCAGTCTGATTTGCAGTTCACTGCACCCCATAGGGATAGGGATTATGTGTTTTTGGGCCAAACCATAGGAGGGTAAAATGTAATTTCCCCAATTTATTAACAGATCAGAAAAATTGATAAAACGTTAATGCAAAGTTGAAATGTAACAGAACATAATGAGAAACAAGGATCAATTTATTAAGATAATGCAAATACAAGGATCAGATATGTTTATGGTGTCTTTGTTATCATTGTAATTTCCTTCTGTTCTGTGTCTAATTGAAAATTGAATATCAAAAACCCTTTATCAGATTCAAAATTAGAATAAAAATGAGAAACACATTTTACTAATATTGGTGAAACATCAAGTTACAAATCGGGAAAAAAAAAATAAATAATTAATACTGTTCAAACTAGAAAATTTTACGCATTACCATGGCTATTTGAAATAACCTTAACAGCTTCTTTCGTTTCTTGTCTGCAGTTCATGGTTCTTCTGATTTTACGGCACACTTTTCCCATAATAGTCAGTGGAGCTCAAAACTACTCTCTCCCATTGATCTTGGTAAGATAAATTGCTCATCTATTCTATATATTATATGAACTATGCAACTCACCTTGGCAAGGTTATCTCACACACTTTCCATGCCCAAATCACCCTTGTATAACTGTTCAATTATTTATTTATTTATTTTTGAATATATATATATATATATTTTTTTCTTTTCAGAAAAACGGTTACAATCATCTTTCATTTCTGCACACGCATTGTGTTTGTGCACAGCCTACTAATATTATAAAACACATGCACACACACAGGGGTCAAAAATTGACAGTTATAAGATTCCTGTGGTGTAAAATTAATTATTCGTTACATTCTGTGACAGTTGTTGCTTTTGCGAACTTCTGGAATTATTCTGCCATTCTACGTTATTGTAAGGGCAGTGAATGCCACCCACCGCCACCAACGCCAACAGCAACAGGTGAATACATTGTAAATTAAATTAAAAAACCGTTTTTAACCTTTTCTCCAATTAAGAGATCATCTATCATGACCATAAAACTCATTTACTTATTTTCTTTTCGGTGACCTTTAGGAGTTCCCTGACATATCAGATTCTTCTTCTGACGAAGAAACCGGAGGACTGCCAACGCTGCAGCAACAGCCTCAAGCTGTTCACGTTCACTAAATTTGGTATTTTCCACTTCAAATCGAAGTAATGCCACGCGCACTGAATCTGAAGAAAGTTTGAGTTTGTTTTTAAGTAAATAACATCATCGATCATCTGCAAATCAAATTTGCGATGGAAAGGGGAATGAGAAAGTGAAAGTGGTGTCCCATTTGAAGCACCCTTCAAGTTCCCAATTTGTTCTGTGTGCAGATTTTTTGTCTTCATTTTTCATTTTTTGTTTTGTATTGTTTTGTGGATGGTGCAGATTGTTGCTTTGGCTTCTGAAAATTTATGTGCAGTCCATATATTTTACTGTATATGATAAGAATTTATTGTTACAAGAATACAAGGCAAGCATTGAAATATCCTTTGGGCCTGTTTGGTGTTGTCTATTGAGGCTGTGGATGACTCATTTTTATTTTTTTTAAATCAGTTTCAAAATATTTGGTATATTCTTTGCTTAGAGCAACTCCAATATGACCATATATGTTTATTTTGCGGCATGGTCTTATCTTGTTTGTACTTCAATAAAATCTTATTTTACTCAATCATACAAACTAACTCGACTAATTTTTAAAAGAAAAATGGGCAACACAATGGAGAGAGGACATGTGTGGCTAGCATTGGACGTTAAAAAGCCAAAATAAAAAAGTCAAAATGTTAGCTATATGCAAAGAGCCAAAATAGAAATAGTCAAAACATCTCTGATCCAGAGGTTGTTGGAGGCAAAAAATGAAACCTTTAGTTACAAAAATGCCTAAGATGCTTATTTTGCCTCTTGTGTTTTATTGGAGTTGCTCTTACAACTTATGAGGCAAAAAGAATTAATTTTCTGATTTTGTAACTTAAAAAACAAAGCATCTAACAAGTATGCGCATGGAGAAACAAGCTAAAATAAGTCTTATTTACTTCTTCATATTACCTGAAAATATTACTTTGTTAGTGTTTATAAATTTATTTACATGTACTTATTTTTTAGGGGGATTTACGTATAGGTCCTAATAAATGGATTTATTGTTCAACAGGTCCTATGATAATTGATGGTTTTCTTTCATCAAATACTATTAAAAAAATCACTAATTGCTAATTTTCAACGACAGTTTGAAAATTATCACAAAAAATGTCACTAATTATAAGTTTTAGCGACAGTCTAAATATCATCACAAAAAAGTCATTAATTTTCAACTTTCATTAACAATTTGAAAATTTTGTCATAGAAAAACATCACTAATTGCAAGTTTTAGCGAAAATTTATAAAAACTGTGAAAAAAAAGTCACCAATTGTCAATTTTTAGTGACATATGCAAAAAATCGTCACAAAAATTAATTTTAGCGACTATTTTATTAAGACTTATTTTCAATAGTACTGAATAAGAATTAAGTCAAACTACTAGGACTCATGGTGGTTTACCCCATTTTGTTTATAAGTAATTAACAAAGTAATGATTTTTTTGAGAAATATATATGTATATATATATATATACATATATTAACCCAGCCAAAAAAATAGAGAAAAAAATAGTTTCTACTTCAATATATGTTCTTATGTTGTTGTTTTTGTTAGAAAAATTAAACAGGATTTACTGTTAGAATAAAAACACCAAACTAATAATAAACCAAAAAAACAAATACATATTATTATTAGAAAGAAAGATTAGAGAAGCTGTACGGTGATCGAGGCATGCAGATTGCACTCTCCTTAGGAATGGTATATCCTCTTCTGCACTGAGTTGAATGGTATTCCTCCCCTAAGATACAAGGACCTTTGAAATCATTTGTGTGCAGCAAAGTGAATTTCAAGAACCTTGAATTGTCCAACATTCACTTTTAAACTCAATACAGTAAACTTACAAAGAAAATAAGTAGAAGAGGAGGAGGAGAAGAAAGACTTCTTTTTTATTGTATTTTAAAACAACGTTCAAGTCTTAGTATGTACACAATTAAATAACAATAAATTAGATATTTAAGAGCTATTGTAGGATAACTCATAAGATTAGGTAATTAATATAACATTATAAACTTGTTCCTAAAAAGATGCAAGTATCAAATAAAATAGGGTCATTTTTTTATAAATCTTCTTTCTAAATGTTTTATTCCATTTTACTTTATATTCTTTTTTAGTATTCCATTAAGTCATATGCAATGTAATATGACCAAATCATCCTTTCTAATTTTTTTATACATGTTTCTATTTTGAAACTAATACATAAGAATAGTCCCTCATTTTATGGAGAAAATCTCTCCCTCATTCTAAAGGGAAAATCTTTCTCTTATTCCATGGAAAACATTTCTCCCTTATTCTAAGACAAAATCTCTCCCGCATTCCATGAAGAAAATCTCAAATTATGAATTTTGAACCATTTTAAAATTTGAAAATTTTAAAAATAACACAACAAAAAATCTAAATAAAAATCAAAATACAATGTGAATGTTTACAATAAATAACAAATATACAATTAACTTTTAAAAAAACAAAACACATACTAAAGTATAATGCGAATATTCGCAACAAACAACAAACATATAATTAATTTTCGAAAAAATAAAATTTATACCAATATACATTGTGAATGTTTACAATTTATGATTAACATACAACTACTCTTAAAAAAATAACTCATACCAATGTAACATTTATACTGCAAAATGAAAACATAAAACAAAATTGAAAAAAAGTGAAAATCGACTATTCAATTGTTCAATAGTAACAAAAATGATTGTTCAACTAAAAGCATAGTAACAAAAACAACAAACATACAATTAACTTTCGAAAAAATAAAATTTATACCAAAATACAATATGAATGTTTATAATTTACAATTAATATACAATTATTTTTTTTAAAAAAAAATAAACTCATACCAATGTGAACACTCACACTACAACGTGAAAACATAAAATAAAATTGAAAAAAAAAACGAAAATTGACTATTTCAATTTTTCAATAGTAACAAAAATGATTGTTCAACCAACAATTATAGTAAAAAAACAACAAAATACAATTAAATTTCGAAAAAAAAAACTCATACCAAAATATAATGTGAATGTTCACAATTTACAATTAACATACAACTAACTTTATAAAAATTAAATTCATACCAATGTGAATTGTAACGTCCCCAGCCAAAGTGATATTGTTCGCTTTAGGCCGGGTTATTGCCGAAGCATCACCTCGGCTCCTCACGGTTTTGTTTTCCCCTGGAAAAGGCCTCACTCTAGGGAGGGAAGTTCGTAGGCTTATAAGGCACTACCTCCCCTCCAACCTAATCGATGTGGGATTCGCCTTAAGGAGCAGTACGCCAGGGCGCACTCTCCCCCTTATGGACTCAGCGTCCTCGCTGAGGAACGCCGAGGTTTGCCCCACCACCGACACTGGCTCTGATACCACTGTAACGTCCCCAGCCAGAGTGATATTGTTCGCTTTAGGCCGGGTTATTGCCAAAGCATCACCTCGGCTCCTCACGGTTTTGTTTTCCCCTGGAAAAGGCCTCACTCTGGGGAGGGAGGTTCGTAGGCTTCTAAGGCACTACCTCCCTCCAACCTAATCGATGTGGGATTCGCCTTAAGGAGCAGTATGCCAGGGCGCACAGGCGAATCCCAGAGTGAGGCCTTTTCCAGGGGAAAACAAAACCGTGAGGAGCCGAGGTGATGCTTCGGCAATAACCCGACCTAAAGCGGACAATATCACTCTGGCTGGGGACGTTACAGTGGTATCAGAGCCAGTGTCGGTGGTGGGGCAAACCTCGGCGTTCCTCAGCAAGGACGCTGAGTCCATAAGAGGGAGAGTGCGCCCTGGCGTACTGCTCCTTAAGGCGAATCCCACATCGATTAGGTTGGAGGGGAGGTAGTGCCTTATAAGCCTACGAACCTCTCTTCCCAGAGTGAGGCCTTTTCCAGGGGAAAACAAAACCGTGAGGAGCCGAGGTGATGCTTCGGCAATAACCCGACCTAAAGCGGACAATATCACTCTGGCTGGGGACGTTACATGAGCATTCATTGTAACGCCCCAAAAATTGGGCACGGTATATCTATTTATAGAACAAACCCACCTGATAGACAAACACATACATATAGCTAACTATTCCATACATCCATTTCCATTTAATCCCAAATGCCAAATACATGTTGTTCACATCTCAATGCTCCAGTTCCAATCCCAAGCATGCATTCTACAACAAGTATGAAATGGAAGCCAAACAGATAATGAGTGCCCTACAGGTTTACAAATTTATCCAAGAACATTCTTAGTTACACAAAATGGAGTTTCAACTCAACCCAAATACAGCTCTGGGCTTACATTCAACAAATAAAAATAAAACAAAAATGAAGCCTCAGCTCCAAGTCCTCCCAAGTCAGTGCCTTGGCGGAGGCATATCATTTGCACTTGAAATGGTTTCCCTTATAGGGTGAGCCACGGCCCAGTAGAGATATACTACACAACATATGGACCATGACAAGACTAAAGAGGAGTACGCTCATGCCATCCTCACGATAAAATAGTTTATCTCTCTTTTTATAAAGCATGCAATACTGAGATACAACAATAGATATAAAACCATTTCCATTTTAAACCATATCTGTTACATCTTGTGACGGTCGGGTCCCTTTCTCTCTTTCCTTTTTCCTTCTCTTTGGTTTCATCCTCTTTTGTTCCCATTGGGTTTGAAACATTCGGAAGTTATTCCATTTAAAGCACTTGTCCTTGTTTTGTTTGTCGGTGTTGAACTTCACTGGTTCTGGGAGGTGCGTGGGCGAGTTCGGAGAGCCCAGGAACGAAGCGGGAACTTTGAATGGCTGGGCCAGGGCCGCACGTGCGGGGCCCTAGGCCGCACGTGCACATGAGGGCCGCACGTGCGCAGGAGGGCCGCACGAGCGGGGAAAATGAGCCGCACGAGCGGTGGAGGTGGGCCACTCAAGCGGTAGGGTCAACCACACTAGTGGTGGAGGCCGCTGCACGTGCGGGGATAGACGCTGCACGTGCAGCCAACTGGGTAGCCCGAACTCTGTTTTTTCCCCTTTTTTTGGTCCGAATGTATACCTCATTTTACATATTTCCCTCTCACTCTAAACTCTATTTTTCTCCACTTTCTCTCTAGAAAACCTCCTCAAACACCAAAAACTCCTTGATTCTTGAAATCCATTGGGTTAGATCATCATCATTTCTCTCAATCTTGGAGAGCTAGGGCAAGAGCTTCACTTGGGGTGGTAGAAATCAATCTCTCTCTCATCCTTGAAGTTAGGGTTTCATCTCATCTTTCATCAACAAGCTTGAGGTGGGGAGTTCTTGAGTTATATATACATGTTTTGCCATTGAGATGTTGATTCAAGGGTTTTATTAAAGTTATTACACAAATTTTGATTCTTGTGGTCCAAATGTAGAGAGTCTTAAAAGTGGGTTTAAATCCTACCCTTTTTGTCAATCTTAGGGGATTTCTTTTCATTAAAACTTAAGTAAGATGATTTTGTTAGTGTTTTACAAAGGGAATGGGAAACTTTTGTTTTTGAAGAAAACCCTAGAAAAATTGGGATTTTGGAGGGATGTGGAGGAACCTATGGGTTTTCTCCATTGTCTTATTTAAACGAGTAAGTGAAAGATTTTTATCATATGTTTGCAAAGAGAATAACTTTCTTGATATATGTGGATTGAGAAATTATTGGAGACAAGTGTTGAATGCATGAACATGTTTTGTGGTGGAAAATAGTAAATTGTTGAGTATTATGGATTGTTTGTGATGGAAATTATTGCTATGTGTTATTGGCATTAATTGATGGCCTATGGCAATGTAGTGAAATAACATTGCAAGAGAAGAAATGAGAAATGAAATTAATTGACCTTGTTGTAGAGTTAATTGAAGATGGAGAAATGTTATGAGACCGTAATTATTACATCGCATTCTCGTTTGATTTATGGTCATTAATGCGCATGAGGTGATTTACTATCATTATTACACATTCTCATCATGTTTATTTTGAGAAGGATTATATTGTAATAAGAACAATGGAAATGTGTTATGGGGTAAATACGTGGTAAGTCCAGATAGGGGGTGTAGTTGAACTTGATAAGTTGGCCTGAGAGTCCATGGTGAAAAATCAGAAAGCTGCGTAGATAGGTGTCGAGCTTTCCAGTTAATACCGGTAAAAATGACAGTTTGGTAGTACTCATAGAGTCTACTTGCAGACACTAGCCTAGGGATTACTAGTGTTGTATTTACCGCCCCTATTGATTAAAATTGGAAGTTTTTTTTGAAATGTGTTGAGATTGCTAACTTTTATTGAAATGAAATTTTCTTTAAGAAAGTATGGCATAGCATGAACATTTGCATTTTATTGAGAATTGCATAACTGTATATACTTTGTTAGAATTCTCTACTGGGCTTTATGCTCATCCCTATGGGACTTTGGTGCAGATAAAGATGTTGTGATCCTGTCGAGCTAAGGGTGTGGATATGTTTTGGTGAAGAGTAGATCACTCTTTCTTTTGTTGTAATTTTTGTAAAGCCTAGGGCTAATTTGGTATGGATCCAAGAGACTATTTTGTGTAACCGGGCTATTGCCTTGGAATATGTAAGCCCTTAAGGGCATTTTATTATTTTGAGACTAGATGTTTACATGCTATAGATTCGTGTATTCTTTTGTTTCATTAAATGTATACCGCATGTGGAACTTTTGTGTTAAACTCATTTATTAAATATGTGAAGATGGAAGAGTTATTGTTATTGTTTAGCAAATGTTCATTAGTGTGGGTAGTTCATGTGGAATAATTTTGGGGCGTGACATGTTACATGAATACAGGCTCTGTGAATCTCTAGGTGAATGTCTACAAGTAGGCCCTAATACACTACCACTGTCATTTTTACCAGTATACTGGTAGGCTCGACACCTAACCGCGCGGTTTTACACCCTTTACCCAGATTCACCAAGTATTCATCTTTGCACAAACAAATACATTTTCAAACATTTCTAAAAAACAAATACATTTCCAATGAAATGAATGTAATGCAATGTCTAATATAACAAACGAGGAATGTGGTTCAATTTACCTAAGTCTCATGCATTTCTACAACAATCATGGTTATCCTCCACCGATAGCCCAAATAGATATTTCTAAACAAATATTTAAACAATTAAATTTCAAACATTCCAATAAATACAATCTATTCCACATCTTAATAAACATGAACAACTACACTAGTTTTCATATCACAATCACATCTAGTAACCTCTCAAGGTCCATTTCTAACAATGTTGGTTTTATTCCAACAGATAAATTAAGAAAAATAATACCGTTAATGTCCAAGAAAATATCATTTTCTTTCCGAACTTATTCTCCAAGGATTATTCAACTATGACATCATATTTTGATCAAAAGCCCCAAAAGTTAAACATAATTCCTTTCTTTTCTTTTAAAATGCTCTTTTGGTCACAAACCGGTAAAAATTTTAAAATTGATCAAGTTGAAGTCCTTTTTTGCTCAAATTTAAAACAAAGCTCTTTCATAACCTTACAAACATATTCCAAGTTTACACTTTCACAATTTGGGCATCAATTCTTTATTTTTCTCAAAATTTCCCTTTTAAGCAAATAAATCACAAATTTTTCAAAAATTTGTATTAAATTATATACAACTCTAAGCTCCATATAATCAAGTAAAAGTACATAAAGAAGTGTAGGAAAAATCCCTACCTCATGCCAAAAGCTTCCAAATTTTTCAGCAATAGAAATTAAATTTTTTTGGAGCCAAACGATGCCTTTTCCGCCCTCTACGTTTTGATCCAAAGCACTAGGAGTCAAAAATGACTTACACTAGATCAAACCCAAGAAAAACCAACTTAGAACCCTTTTTCTTTCTTTTCTCACGGCAAGACCTCCCAAGAACTTCCAAAAGTTGAATAAAAAATCCTTTTGGTTACTTTTATAAATATTTCCTAAACAAATATCTAATTATATATATATACACCTATATATATATATAAACTTAAAAATATATTTCAACATCTTTAATGACAAAAGTGAATATAATATTTTCTCACCACAAAATATATTTCGTTTAATGGTTGTAGACGTCCCCCGAACGCCCCGGGAGGATGAGTCCCGTTCTGTTCATATTGGGTCACTACAGTTCAGACTCTCAAATTGTCACGATTCTTAATCTGAACCGAAGAGTCCAAATCCGGTAAATAGTTTTGGAAAACAGATTTTTAGAAGGAAGTGCCAAACATAGACTGCTTTGCCAGATACAGAGTCGCCACCTAAATATTTTATTTTGGAAAATTTAGGAAACCCTGACTCGGTGCCAAAGGCCACGTGTCCGTCATCACCAAAGTTGCCTCGGTTCGAGAACTTGGGTACGATTGGGGAAGGTCAGCTATGAGCACCCCCTCTCGCCCGATCAAAGATCGGCCTCTACTAACCGTGATATCTTGTTTTGAAAGCATTATGTGTTCCTATTCCGGTTATTAGCCTAGAATTACTATGTTATGCGCACAGCAAACAAGTATAGACCAAATCGCCTAATTTGGAACAAAACATTGCATGCATGTTTTTGAAAATGGTTTGCTACTCGTAAGTAGGCTAAAATACAGGTTTTGCCACCCTCGGGTGGGCTTAAAACTCATATTCAATGTGTTTTTCCAATTTAAGTAACTCAACCTTCACCCACAGGCATTTAGGCAGTTATATCACATAAGCACATAGCCACATGACAAACATGCTGTCATGTTAATATTCACATACATGCAAGATGCTAAAGCATAAGCACTCGCAGTGTACTCCGAACCAAAACAAGGAACTAGTTAGCAATCATGCATGATCCTAGTTCATGTTAAAATAGCTAATGCATCACATACAGAATGTTACTAGAATAGGCTCGACTAATCTATGGATGGCATGTGAAATGCACAGTCAACATGTATTCAAGTTAGATTTGAGATACTATGCAATTAGTATGATGCGCCGAGCCCGGTGCATGCAAAACAAATGTATGGATGCACGCATGCATAGCATAAGGTATGCTAATTTAAATATGACCTAATACTAACCATCAAAAGCAGGTAAGTAAAAGGGAGAAAGAAGTGGGAGTTGGAAGACATGCACACACGCACCCACACTTATTACAAATTCACCCTCGCTCGGAGGGACCAAAAGAATAATACAAACCGAATAAATAATTAACTACTCTAGCTAATTAAATATTACAAACCCTTAATTAATTAAACAAATTAACTAAGCTACTAAAGTAGTAAAATAGCCTCGGGAAGAGGGATGAATGCATGCTCGGATTGGCTTCGCTCGAAAATCCATTGCCATGACACATGTTGCCTCTGTTTTCACTGTTTGGCACCTCTGAAGACTACACAAGTCCCAAGGTATGCTCTCTGCACAATGTGGAGTGCCGCCGGCCAAGGTAAATGATCACCGGCTGAGGGGATGTGGTCATCGGCCACTGGTGTGACTCTCGGCCAGCAGTACATGGTCGGTCGGCACTGTATGTAGTCGACCGGCCAATTCTTCCTGCAGAACCTATTTTGACAGCAGCAGAGGGCAAAACAAGGCATGGCAATGCATTTCAAGCAAATGTGTGCACTAACACACCCCTTATCATGTTTATGACTCAAAGGAGGATGGTGCTTGAACCTCGAACCACCAATCGCGCATTTCAATGCGTGATGGCCCAAGAAACCAAGTTGTGCATTTTGATTTCAAATGACATGCAAACCAATTAAACACATAAAGCCCAACCTCTATCATACTCAATTCAAGAGGCAAAGCACGCATGCTCTATGCAATGTAACCTAGGCATGGAGGCTAAGTATGCAACATGAACATGAGGGCAAGTATGCAAGTTAGCAAACATGCAAAGTGTAATCTTAACCATGCACACATGCAAGGCATGTAACATGTTAGGCAACTTAGCAAGAAATGCATGCCAAATACAACACCATTTAAACATGCAACAAAATGTCATGAGCCAAGTACCTAAGAATAAAAACATGTATAGCATGCAACAACATGCCAAAGGGATGGTCTTAAACTAATTTGGACAGCCCTCTACTAGGTCCAAAACAGTGGCCAACATGCTCAAGAATGGAAGCCAAAACACATACAAATAGGCATGCATGCAAGGTCCAACACTTAGGCACATAGAGACAACTTTAAAGCACACTTAAAAGAGGAACAACATGGGCATATGGCATGCAATGTAAGGTCTGAAAATCATGTTAATGATGGTGCCAAAACAAGCAAACAAGACAAGCATAGCATACAACAAATGATCTAAAGCCTAAGGCTCACCAAAGAAGCATTGAACTACACTTAGTGCAACCACACATGGCATGAATTAAGTGATTGAAAACAGAGATGTGACATGCTAAAATGAGCCTCAAAACCCACCTAAATGGCATCTAAATGGCTTGAGTATGGAAGCATGCACAAGGGCCCAAACAAGGAGCATAAGACAACAACCTTTTAACACATTAAAGGGATATCAAATGCAAGCATATAGGCATGCCACAAGGACTGAAATAACATGACAAGTGGTTCCAAACCACTGAAATGATGCAAGGATGGCATGCTAGAGGGGTCAATGCTCAAGGCATACAAGAGAGTTTACATGGTAGCTATACAAAGCAAAGTATGGATGACTCAAATGACCAAAAATAGTCCCTTAGCATACTCAAACAAGCATAAAAGCTTCACAAATCTAGGCCAAAACACATGAGCATGGTAGTCTAAATGCTAGGCACATGTTAAGGCAAATCATGGCATTACAAGACATGTATACAAGCTAAGCATGGTGTGTCTAAACCAAGTAAAAACAGTGCTATATCATGGAAAAATAAGCACAAATAGCACTTAAGACATGGCCAACATGAACTTAAAAATGGTGCTCACACATGAGGCTAAAATGGCACTTTTTGAAGACAAAAAGGAGAGGGGCTGGCCCTCTCCTTCTTAAAACCTTAAGACACCATCCTCACCACTGAAATCCCTCAAGATTTCAGTGGTGAGGAGGCCCAAACAAGGTGATCCCAAAGCTCACCAAAAATAGCACAAAATGGGGCTAAACAAGGCCTAAGAGGGGGTAAACAACCTCAAATACAAAAGTGACCCTAATGAAGTAACTTAAACACAAAAAAATAAAACTTTTTTATGTTATACACAAAGCTCAAATCAGCAAGAAAGACAAGCTAAAAGCGTGTGTAAAAACGGGAAATAAAGAGGGAAAATGAGTTACCTTTGTAGCCAAGAGGGGACAGCAGCATCTTGGTCCAAAAAAACAGTCCCTTAGCCTCTGAAAATGGCCTCCAAGGTCCTTAGGTTGATGATGGAGGTGTTGTTCTAGGAGGTGTAGTTCAAATAGCCAAGAACTAGACCCTTTTGCACCCTCTAACCCACACAAATGTAGAGAGAGAGGGAGATATAGAGAGAGAGTGATATATTTATGATATATATCAGATTTTCTAACCCTTGAAATGGGAGGAGAGGCCCTCTATTTATAGTGCAAGGCAAAAGGCCTAAGCTTCTTAGAGAAGCTAAGGCAAAAGGGTCAAAGGGGGCAAGCTTCTAAGGGAAGCTAAGGTAAAGGGGCCAAACTTCTTCAAGAAGCTTAGAACAAAAGGGTTAAGCTTCTTGGAGAAGCTAGACAAGGGTTCAAGCTTCTTGGAGAAGCTAAAACAAAGGTGCAAAAGGTGCAAGCTTCTCTTGGAAGCTTAGAAGGGTTCAAGCTTCTTGGAGAAGCTAGAACAAAGTTTCAAAAAGTTCAAGCTTCCCCAAGAAGCTAAAACCAAGGGTTTGAAAGGTTCAAGCTTCCTCAAGAAGCTAAAATCAAGGGTTTAAAAGGTTCAAATCCCCCCTCAAGAAAAGGTCTCAGCCAGAAAAAGTGGCCAATTGACCAAAATCAGTGGCCGGCCCACCAAACATAATGCCGACCGACCATCAATAGTGCCGACCGGCCATCACCAATGGCCGGTGGCAAGGAAACAAGGCCGGTGGCCTCAAGCCATGGCCGGTGAGGTGTAGGGATGGCCATCAAGCCAGTCCCTGCCCCTCAAAGGCAAAACACAAGTGTTTGGTGCAAAACCAAACATAGAACAGTCGAGTCGAGAGATCCTGAGGCAAGGCACGTGGCCGAGACCTCTGGGAACTCAAGATGAATACAAACAAGGGTAATCATCGAGTGTTCAAACGATGACGTCCAAGTCTTAAGGACGGTCAAAAATGGGGTGTCTACAGTTGCCCCTCTTTGACAGAACTCGAAAGTCATAAAAATGACAGGAGTGAATGTCAAAGCCCAGAGACGACCCATTTTTGACAAGGCTGAAGACTTAGACAAAGCATACAAGCTGCAGACAAAGATATGCGCCCGAGGACAGGGGCAAAATGCAAGACAATGCACAAAGCCGAGCATAACTTATGATCATGCAAGAAACATAGGGACGTATCCCGGTGTTTCGAAAAGGTATAAGCATTGGAACGTATTCCAAATGCTCTTAACCAAAGAGGGAGAAACATAGGGACATATCCCGGTGTTTCAAAACGAAGGAGAAACATAGGGACATATCCTAGTGTTTCAGAATGGTTCAAGCACCGGAACGTATTCCAAATGCTCTTAACCAAAGAGGGAGAAACATAGGGACGTATCCCGGTGTTTCAGAAAGAGAGAGAAACATAGAGACGTATCCTAGTATTTTGAAAAGGAATGAGAAACATAGGGACATATCCTGATGTTTCAGAAAAAATGAGAAACATAGGGACGTATCCCGATGTTTCGGAAAAGAAGAAGAAACATAGGGACGTATCCCAGTGTTTCAGAAAGGAATGAGAAACATAGGGACGTATCCCGGTGTTTCAGAAAGAGAGAGAAACATAGGGACGTATCCTAGTGTTTCGAAAAGAAGGAAGAAGAAACATAGGGACGTATCCCGGTATTTCGGAAGGAATGAGAAACATAGGGACGTATCCCGGTGTTTCGGAAAGAAGAAGAAACATAGAGACGTGTCCTGGTGTTTCGGAAAGGAATGAGAAACATAGGGACGTATCCCGGTATTTCGGAAAGAAGGAGAAGCATAGGGACGTGTCCCGGTGTTTTGGAAAGAAATGAGAAACATAGGGACGTATCCCGGTATTTCGGAAAGAAGGAGAAACATAGGGACGTGTCCCGGTGTTTTGGAAAGGAATGAGAAACATAGGGACGTATCCCGGTGTTTCAGAAAGAAGGAGAAACATAGAGACGTATCCCGGTGTTTCAGAAAGATAGAAAGATAGGGACGTATCCCGGTGTTTCAGAGAGAGAGAAACGTAGGGACGTATCCCGGTGTTTCGAAAAGGTATAAGCATTGGAACGTATTCCAAATGCTCTTAACCAAAGGGGAGAAGCATAGGGACATATCCCAGTGTTTCAAAGAGGTAAAAAAAACATAGGGACGTATCCCGGTGTTTCGGAAGGAAAGAGAAACATAGGGACGTATCCCAGTGTTTCGGAAAGGTATAAGCATTGGAACGTATTCCAAATGCTCTTAACCAAAGGAGGAGAAACATAGGGACATATCCCAGTGTTTCAGAATGGTTCAAGTATTGGAACGTATTCCGAATGCTCTTAACCAAAGAGAGAGAAACATAGGGACGTATCCCAGTGTTTCGGAATGAGAAGAGAAAACATAGGGACGTATCCCGGTGTTTCGAAAAGGTGTAAAAGGACATGCATAACAATGCGATTGAAACGTGCATAACAATGCAAGTGGAAAGTACGTAACTACGCAAGTGAAGACGTGCATAACAATGCAATACAGGTGTACAAGGCAGTGCGATGTAAATTAAATGCACAAAATAGTGCGATGCAATGCACTAACAAGTACAGGTAAGGTGCGCAAGAAAGCGCGAACAATGCAGTGCACTAACAAGTGCAGGTAAGGTGCGCGAGAGAAGTGCGATAAAATGCATTTTCTATGCAAGTATGGGGGCATTAATCATGTACTCTGGTGCCTCCGATTTACCTCTCAGAGGACTTGGCAATGCGTTTAGCTCAAAAGGGGACACCCTGTCTATATTGGTGAGAGATAACATCTGTAATTGCTTTAATTGCGATTCTAACTTGAAGTAGGCTTAAGCTCGGGGTTGAGATACACTCATACTCCAGAGAAATGGTGAGGCCTGAGAAGGTGCACCTGGTATGCAGTCTCGGAATTTGCTGAAGTTGAAACGCACTAAGATGCTCCAAATTTTCCTTCTTTTCTTTTGCTTTGCAGTCTGAAACCCACATAGCTTCAGATAGGTCCTTGTTTTACTGTTCACACTTATCGAGGGTGGACCCTGCAGTTTTATGAAAGAACAAATACTATTTTGCACAAATGTGGAGAATAGCATAGCACTCTGAGCACAAGATGATTTGATTTTTTTTTTTTTTTTTGGAATTGAGAAATGAGTTCTTAGCCGGGCATTGAGCCTACGACTGAACACAGTGCACTACGACTCAACAACAAAAAACAAAAGGTAAACAACCTAAACTCATCGAGTAACACTTGAGACGACTTAAAACAAAAATCGAGAAACAAAAAGACACGACACTCAGACGTGCACAGGGAGCCTGTTTCACCGAGTATTGTTTGCCACCCTTTCTCACTTGTGATTCTCACATCACTTGGCACTCAATCTCTAGTTTTCTGAAAAAGTCATTTTCTCACTTTTTCTCTCAACGCACATCTCACTATTCTTTAATCTCTCATTTTTTTCATCCCTTCCCTGGGTGGTTGATGGATAAGCAGGAAGTTGTGGGCTCTTGCCCTTGGTATTCTACCAGATTCTCTTTTTTCTGCTCACAACACTGAATTTCTCCCACAAAGGGGTTGCGCTACAACTAGGTGTGTAGCAAATCTGCAACTGACATCGGTTGACGATGCCCTAGTGGGGAGTTTGGACGTGATCAGATCTGTCCAGATAAGGGAGTGGAATATCTTGTCCCATTCCGGTTCGTGCTTCGCACTTGGCTTGATACCTGGTTGCTTGGAGGATGAGAGAGCTTTCAGCCCTTTTGCGGTTAGCTTCAGTGGTGCCCTTTTCTGGCGAATACGGTGCCATTTCGACAAGTAGAGTGCCCTTTCTGGAAAGTATGTTGACAACGGGAGAAAGACAGAACATCTGACTCAACTGTGCCCCTATTTCATCATTTTGACCATTTTTTATTTTTGCTTTCTACTAAAACAATTTTGACCAATATGAGAGTTAGATTAACATACTTGTTCGATTTTTTATTTGAAAATCATGCAAGTTAGGTTATGAGCACTGAAAATTTTCCCTTTTTGGGTCTAAGAAATGGTCCAGTTTTGGAAACGATGGAATAATTTTTGAGAGATCCGTCAACCTCAGTAAAAATTCTCAAAAATTATTTTTGCAAACGGCCACTGCTCAACGAGCTCGAAACCTACTCTCGAGATGCACGACCTCAGATCCAAAATAATGGAAAATTGCCCCTTGTCTGAAGGACACTGCATGGCAACGGAAAGTTGCCCCTTGTTTGAATGGCAATGCAGCGCATTGTATGGCAACGGAAAGTTGCCCCTTGTTTAAATGGTACCACAGCGCATTGTAATCAATCTTCACAGTGAAGGTCACAACCAAACTCTCGAATACAGAGAAGGCAAAGATGATCAAAACCATTACATGGACACAATTGATTTGGAAGTGTTTATGGCTGGACTTCAGAACGAAGTTGCCTACGTATCCCAAAGATGGGAATCAAGCCTTACGTAGTTCGGGGTTAAGGTACACTCGGGTATTAACCTCTCCTTTTGCGCTCTAACTTTTGCCAAGGCCGCCCTTCCAGGTTTTCAACCTTGTGAGCTATGTTTTTCTTCTTTTCTCTTCAATTCTTTTCATCTTTTCTTTTTCATCTTTTCTTTTCATTTTCTTCATTTTTCTTCTTCTTTTTTTTTTTTTTTTTTTTTCTCTTTTTTTTGTTCTTTTTTTCTTCTTTTTCTTGCTCTAACTTTTGCCTGGGTTGCCCCTCTAGGTTTTCGGCCCAGCGAGCCTCTCAAGGGTAAAAGTGTAGCTTTGTCCATGTCAAATGGTTTTAGGATCCTGAAGTCATCTAAATCTAGGAGAATGGCTGCTGTTCGTTGACGATGCAGGAGTCCATCCAACGGGAGGCTGATTTTGCCCCTAGTGTTGCGGATAGGAACTCAGTTGTTCTTCAGCAGAAACCGTCTTCTTTCCTCCCTTTTGGGATTTGACATTCTTGCCGACCTCCTTTGATTTGTGGAATGATCCATCTTTGGCTCTTCGAGCACATTTGAAATTCTTTTCCCCTAGTTCCAGGGGTGCTTCTGATCTAGCTTTGCAAGCTTCTTTTGATGGCATCTGATCTTCTTAATCTGACTTTCTTGCCTCTTGTTCGAGGGCTGCTTTGAATCTGGCCACACAGGCCTCACGTTGTAGTTGACCATTGAACATTTTGAATTTAAGTCCAAGGTTTGATAATGAGGGGTCGAGTCTTGAGGCTAAAAGCGATCCTAGGTTGCACAATCTCAAGAGTGATTCCACACAGGTCTTCGCAAGATTGTGCAAAATAGTTTTTGAAATCTTTTAAGAAAGCGACAAATCGCTCGCACTGAAGACAATGTAGAACCAATCTGGATCAAGTCGGGATCCTTCTCAGTTCTCACATTAACAAGCATGATCTTGATCATTAAGGGCTTAGCATGCCTCTCTTTCTCTCAATTGATCAAATTTTGCAAAACCCGAGGAATTCCGTCCTCTTCATTTTTATCACAATGTTTCAAAAAAAAAAAGTTTTGGAAAACTTAGGTCGATGTAATGAATTCAAGGCACAGAAAAGACACAGTTTCTAGTGAAATACTGTCATCTCATTTAGAATTTCTGGCACAACTGGCACACGGCAGAAGCAAACACAAGAGTGTGAAAATCACTGCTGTTCCATTCAGATCTGTTGGCATAACTGGCTCTAAGGCAAAAATAGACTCAAAGGAAAGTAAAAAGATAAACACAAAACAAGATAGTGATGTCCGAGGTAACACCCCCGAAATCACCCGACTCTGACAAAACAGGACTGACTCGATACAACAAGACAGACCCGACTAACTCAGTATGAAAAGACTGACTCAATACAAAACGACAAGACTGACCCAATACCCAAGTCAGAAAGCATAAAAACTAGCATTCGCAAAATGCTCAAAACAGTGCGTGCCATACGCCACATCCGGAGTAAACTGAGCGCCGCCCGCAGGTGGTTCATCCCTTGATCACATCACATTATCCCCCACAAGTTCACTGATCAAGTGCCGATAGACTTTGTAGGACCTGGCGCGGGGATGACCTTGTTATCAATCAAATTTTGTATCTCGTGACGGAGACGGATGCAACTGTCGATGTCATGACCTGTTTGTTGATGAAAAGCACAGTACTTAGTCGGGTCATGCTTTGGAGGGAGAGGATCGGGTAAAGGCCGTTGTTCCAACGGTTTCAGATGTCCTTTCCTGAGTAGGACCCCTAGGGCTTTAGACAAAAGCATATAGAGTGGGGTGAAAACCCTCTTGCCTCGGGGTAGATAGTCTGAAGTTCGGGGGTTTGAAGTGGATGTACCAACAAAGGGGGTGGCTACTCTTGGTGTGGCAGTAGTGACCATGCCCACTTCAGAAGATCTTGCAGCTGCATCACCGCTGGTGGTCGCACTTGAATTGCGGGAAAACGCCCTCCTACGCTGCTCCTTCTCCTGATCAATAAGACCCTGCTTCATAGCGTCCTCAATCTGCACTCCCATCTCATGCAAATCTGAAAAGGTAGGGAAGGGGAGCACGATCATTTTCTGCATTAGTTTGGCCTGGAGGTTGCGCACAACCATTCATATTTGATCCTTATCCGTTGGCCTAATGGTCATCATTGAAGCCTTGGCCCTCCAGCGGGCCACGAATTCTGAGAAGCTCTCATTTGGCTCTGGGCGGGTGACTTCAAGATCACGAGTTGTGACCTCAATCTGTGCGTTGTAGGAGTATTGATCACTGAAGGCCTCAGCCATCTCTTCCCAATTCTGTTTCACAGAGTTCTCCAATTTTGAATACCAGATTGCGACTATCCCAGACAGGGTCCGGCCAAATAATGATAGCTTCTGTAATCTGGTGAGGCCCATCGGCCTTAGTATGTCTGAAAACAGCAGCAAATGCACCATGGGATCCCCAGATCCATCAAAGCGGTCGATGTGCGGCATCTTAAATCTGTCCAGCAGCGTCAATGCCAAGTCTGTATACCCATCTTCAATGTCAGGAATGGAGTGGGCCCCCTGAGACTTCTTGAACAATTTCTCAAGCTTGCTCACTTTCAATGCGGTGGGGTCCGTCTCGACATCAAAGGGGGGGTCTGGTAGGTTGGTGGGTGTTTTAGATAGCTGGGGTAGAACCGGGGGCGGAGCTGGCCCTGTCAGAATGTCTGTATCTTCCTGGACATTAGTTGTCTCCCCGAGTGTTGGAACTCCTGGTGGGAGACGAGCCTGGTGTGAAGTAGATACTCCAGTTTGCTACTCTAACCTGGCAATTGTCTCTGTCTGTTAGGCTATGACCACAGCCTATTGCTTGGCAAATTCTGTTTGATGGACAGCGTCTTGCGGCATGGCTTTTATTCTATCCTGGAGTTGGCGCACCATCTCTTCCATTTCTGCCATACTATCCTGATCTAACTGATCTATCGGTATATCTGTCTCTGTGGTAAAAGCAGATATCTCAACCCAATCGCACACAAGTGAGATGGATAATGACTGTTGATCTGAAGACTGTTAAACTGATGATCTGTGCCTGACTGGCCTTTTTACCCTGCCTTTGGCAAAGGAACACTGATTGCCCTTGAACTGAATCTCTGGCCTGACAAAGTCTATCAGCACAAGTCCGATGAACCTCAGGGGATATCGGAGCCTTCTGAAGCTATGGTTCCAGGACTACCTAGCAAAAGGGAAAACAGAGAGCATCTCAGCCTGATTTCACCATAACCCATATGAGCAAAGCTGAATGACTATGCCCCCCTACAGAATTCTGCCTGTAAACTGATACCCTCAGGTAAAACTGATTCCCTAAATACTGATAGTGATGCCCGCAGGCCTATTACTCAGACTTGTAAACTGTTATGCGCATTCCTTGTAGAGATACACTCTAAAAGCACATAGCAAACAAATGAGAGCCAAGACACCCCTATGTTGGGGTAGGGTTTCCCTGTCCTATTTTGTCAGGAGCTAGGGTTTCACTACGCACGCAGCGGTTCCAAACAACCTAACATCGGGTAAGCAACCTGTCCTAGTTTGGAATGGTTTCTATGGATTTCGATATGCACTAGGTCGAATGGTCAAAAAGGGTGCCCTGGTAAAACCGAGGTTTGTGCTCCCATACTGGCAGAGCCCATAACCGGTCAGCCTTATGGCATGCTTTGACAAAGCAAGCCTCCGGTAAACCGTTCAGGAATAGCAGATGGCAAACACGGTGTCCTAGGCGCACCAATACACATGCAATGCAAAGAAACACATAAGTGAAATCAAAACAGGATATCATGAGTTCGAGTCAAGCTCTCTAAATCCCCAGCAGAGTTGCCAAAAACTGTAGATGTCCCCCGAACGCCCCGGGAGGATGAGTCTCGTTCTATTCATATTGGGTCACTACACTTCAGACCCTCAAATTGTCACGGTTCTTAATCTAAACCAAAGAGTCCAAATCCAACAAATAGTTTTGAAAAACAGATTTTTAGAAAGAAGTGCCAAACATGGACTGCTTTGCCAGATACAGAGTCGCCACCTAAATATTTTATTTTGGAAAATTTAGGAAACCCTGACTCGGTGCCAAAGGCCACATGTCCATCATCACAAAAGTTGCCTCGGCTCGGGAACTTGGGTATGATTGGGGAAGGTCAGCTATGAGCACCCCCTCTCGCCCGATCAAAGATCGGCCTCTATTAACCGTGATATCTTGTTTTGAAAGCATTATGTGTTCCTATTCTAGTTATTAGCCTAGAATTACTATGTTATGTGCACAGTAAACAAGTATAGACCAAATCGCCTAATTTGGAACAAAACATTGCATGTTTGTTTTTGAAAATGGTTTGCTACTCGTAAGTAGGCTAAAATGTAGGTTTTGCCACCCTCGGGTGGGCTTAAAACTCATATTCAATGTGTTGTTCCAATTTAAGTAACTCGAACTTCACCCACAGGCATTCAGGCAATTATATCACATAAGCACATAGCCACATGGCAAGCATGCTGTCATGTTAATATTCACATACATGCAAGATGCTAAAGCAAAAGCACTCACAGTGTACTCCGAGCCAAAACAAGAAACTAGTTAGTAATCATGCATGATCCTAGTTCATGTTAAAATGGCTAATGCATCGCATACAGAATGTCACTAGAATAGGCTCGGCTAATCTATGGATGGCATGTGAAATGCACAGTCAACATGTATTCAAGTTAGATTTGAGATACTATGCAATTAGTATGATGCGCCGAACCCGGTGCATGCAAGACAAATGTATGGATGCACGCATGCATAGCATAAGGTATGCTAATTTAAATATGACCTAATACTAACCATCAAAAGCAGGTAAGTAAAAGGGAGAAAGAAGTGGGGGTTGGAAGACATGCACATACGCACCCACACTTATTACAAATTCACCCTCGCTCGGAGGGACCAAAAGAATAATACAAACCGAATAAGTAATTAACTACTCTAGCTAATTAAATATTACAAACCCTTAATTAATTAAACAAATTAACTAAGCTACTAAAGTAGTAAAATAGCCTCGGAAAGAGGAATGAATGCATGCTTGGATTGGCTTCGCTCGAAAATCCATTGCCATGACACATGTTGCCTCTGTTTTCACTGTTTGGCACCTCTGAAGACTACACAAGTCCCAAGGTATGCTCTCTGCACAATGTGGAGTGCCGCCGGCCAAGGTAAATGATCACCGGATGAGGGGATGTGGTCATCGGCCACTGGTGTGAGTCTCGGCCAGCAATACATGGTCGGTCGGCACTGTATGTAGTCGACCGGCCAATTCTTCCTGCAGAACCTGTTTTGACAGCAGCAGAGGGCAAAACAAGGCATGGCAATGCATTTCAAGCAAATGTGTGCACCAACACACCCCTTATCATGTTTATGACTCAAAGGAGGATGGTACTTGACCCTCGGACCACCAATCGCGCATTTCAATGCGTGATGGCCCAAGAAACCAAGTTGTGCATTTTGATTTCAAATGACATGCAAACCAATTAAACACATAAAGCCCAACCTCTATCATACTCAATTCAAGAGGCAAAGCATGCATGCTCTATGCAATGTAACCGAGGCATGGAGGCTAAGTATGCAACACGAACATGAGGGCAAGTATGCAAGTTAGCAAACATGCAAAGTGTAATCTTAACCATGCATACATGCAAGGCATGTAACATGTTAGGCACCTTAGCAAGAAATGCATGCCAAATGCAACACCATTTAAACATGCAACAAAATGTCATGAGCCAAGTACCTAAGAATAAAAACATGTATAGCATGCAACAACATGCCAAAGGGATGGTCTTAAACTAATTTGGACAGCCCTCTACTAGGTCCAAAACAGTGGCCAACATACTCAAGAATAGAAGCCAAAACACATACAAATAAGCATGCATGCAAGGTCCAACACTTAGGCACATAGAGACAACTTTTAAACACACTTAAAAGAGGAATAACATGGGCATATGGCATGCAATGTAAGGTCTGAAAATCATGTTAATGATGGTGCCAAAACAAGCAAACAAGACAAGCATAGCATACAACAAATGATCTAAAGCCTAAGGCTCACCAAAGAAGCATTGAACTACACTTAGTGCAACCACACATGGCATGAATTAAGTGACTGAAAACAGAGATGTGACATGCTAAAATGAGCCTCAAAACCCACCTAAATGGCATCTAAATGGCTTGAGTATGGAAGCATGCACAAGGGCTCAAACAAGGAGCATAAGACAACAACCTTTTAACACATTAAAGGGATATCAAATGCAAGCATATAGGCATGCCACAAGGACTGAAATAACATGACAAGTGGTTCCAAACCACTGAAATGATGCAAGGATGGCATGCTAGAGGGGTCAATGCTTAAGGCATACAAGAGAGTTTGCATGGTAGCTATACAAAGCCAAGCATGGATGACTCAAATGACCAAAAAAAGTCCCTTAGCATACTAAAACAAGCATAAAAGCTTCACAAAGTTAGGCTAAAATACATGAGCATGGTAGTCTAAATGCTAGGCACATGTTAAGGCAAATCATGGCATTACAAGACATGTATACAAGCTAAGCATGGTGTGTCTAAACCAAGTAAAAACAGTGCTATATCATGGAAAAATAAGCACAAATAGCATTTAAGACATGGCCAACATGAACTTAAAAATGGTGCTCACACATGAGGCTAAAATGGCACTTTTTGAAGACAACAAGGAGAGGGGCTGGCCCTCTCCTTCTTAAGACCTTAAGATACCATCCTCACCACTGAAATCCCTCAAGATTTCAGTGGTGAGGAGGCCCAAACAAGGTGGTCCCGAAGCTCACCAAAAATAGCACAAAATGGGGCCAAACAAGGCCTAAGAGGGGGTAAACAACCTCAAACACAAAAGTGACCTTAATGAAGTAACTTAAACACAAAAAAATAGAACTTTTTTATGTTATACACAAAGCTCAAATCAGCAAGAAAGACAGGCTAAAAGCGTGTGCAAAAACGGGAAATAAAGAGGGAAAATGAGTTACCTTTGTAGCCAAAAGGGGACAGCAGCCTCTTGGTTCAAAAAAATAGTCCTTTAGCCTCTGAAAATGGCCTCCAAGGTCCTTAGGTTGATGATGGAGGTGTTGTGCTAGGAGGTGTAGTTCAAATAGCCAAGAACTAGACCCTTTTGCACCCTCTAACCCACACAAATGTAGAGAGAGAGGGAGATATAGAGAAAGAGTGATATATATATGATATCTATCAGATTTTCTAACCCTTGAAATGGGAGGAGAGGCCCTCTATTTATAGAGCAAGGCAAAAGGCCTAAGCTTCTTGGAGAAGCTAAGGCAAAAGGGTCAAATGGGGCAAGCTTCTAAGGGAAGCTAAGGTAAAGGGGCCAAGCTTCTTCAAGAAGCTTAGAACAAAAGGGTTAAGCTTCTTGGAGAAGCTAGACAAGGGTTCAAGCTTCTTGGAGAAGCTAAAACAAAGGTGCAAAAGGTGCAAGCTTCTCTTGGAAGCTTAGAAGGGTTCAAGCTTCTTGGAGAAGCTAGAACAAAGGTTCAAAAGGTTCAAGCTTTCCTAAAAAGCTAAAACCAAGGGGTTGAAAGGTTCAAGCTTCCTTAAGAAGCTAAAACCAAGGGTTCAAAAGGTTCAAGCTTTCTCAAAAAGCTAAAACCAAGGGTTCAAAAGGTTCAAGTTTTCTCAAGAAGCTAAAACCAAGGGTTCAAAAGGTTCAAACCCCCCTCAAGAAAAGGTCTCGGTCAGAAAAAGTGGCCAATTGACCAAAATCAGTGGCCGACCGACCAAACACAATGCCGACCGACCATCAGTAGTGCCAACCGGCCATCACCAATGGCCGGTGGCAAGGAAGCAAGGCCGGTGGCCTCAAGCCATGGCCAGTAAGGAGTGGGGATGGCCATCAAGCCAGTCCCTGCCCCTCAAAGCCAAAACCCAAGTGTTTGGTGCAAAACCAAATACAGAACAGTCGAGTCGAGAGATCCTGAGGCAAGGCACGTGGCCGAAACCTCCGAGAACTCAAGACGAACACAAATAAGGGTAATCATCGGGTGTTCAAACGATGAAGTCCAAGTCTTAAGGACGGTCAAAAATGGGGTGTCTACAATGGTACACACCATAAATATTCACAACTCTTTTATGTTAATTAAATAATAACAATAAAACCACAACACTATTACATAGTTACTAATGGGTCACGATTCAATCAATTGGGTTCAAAATGAATGGAGTTTAATAATTTAATAGATATCCCCAACTGAGATTAAAGTATAAATTCAATTTGATTCAACTTGTTACATTCATACTACAACATGAAACAAAATTAAAAAGGAAAAAAAAAAAGACTATTTCAATTGGTTAATGATAACAAAAAAATGATTGTTCAAACAACAAATATAGTAACAAGTAACCAATGATATGTGAACATTCACATATTGCAAAATATATAATTATGTCTATATCTATATTCCAATACTTATTTCTCAGACTTTCAAACAATGTGAAATGTGAATATTCACATTGATTGATAAAAAAATAGAAACAATGGCAGCATTAAAATTAAAAATCCAAAAAAAGAAAAGACTCAATCACTCTAAAAACAAAAAAAAAATATCACCCACATCCTTATCATCATCATCATCTTTATCATTATCACTATCATTAACAATCTATGCAATTTTACTATTCCAGTAATCCAAATCAAACCAAACCCACCTTTGAAGAATATGTTTGTAACAAAATTGACTAGATATAAACAGAGTTTCTACTTACAATAATGGAGAAACATAGAGTTTCGAACACGGAGTAACAATGCAGGAACACAAAGTGACAATGGAGGAACACAAATCTTTACCGCAACAATGGAGGAATATAATATTATTTCACTATCATGTGTAAACTAGAATTTCTAAAGCCTACCAAATAGAGAGATTAAATCTAGCACAATGAAACAATACCACAAATGTGGATGAAACTAATTAAAAAAAAAAAAAAACATGAATAATGGTAACTACCAAAATAGAGGTAACAACAAAAAGGAAATGTGTATATCCTTTTTCCATGTGACACATATCAATAATAGACATAAGGGTATAATAGTCCAACAAACAATATAAATCAGGAAAAAAGGATCTCATGGAATAAAATTATAAATACATGGGACTAACTAGGTTATAATTCTTCTTGGTGGACTTATTGGGTTAGAACACCTCTAAATGAGATTTATCAATAAAAAACCCAATAGAATAAATTAAATACAATTTTTAAATTTACAAAATAACAATCCCCCACATAATTTAAAATTGAAAAGAGTGTTTTTAGCGATCCCGGCTTTGACTTGTCTCTTGTGGTGTTCCGGGCTCAGGGTTGGTATGGTTTTGAACTGTGTTACGTATCTTAGTTTTCCTTGTATTCCCCTTATTTTTGGTTATCAAGTTATAGTGGTGTGTTTGGAACAGATAATGTCTCCAAACCTTTAGATGCGAATCCAACCCGAATTGTGCCTTGCAGAGTTGTATCAAAAGTTAATTTTTTCATGTTTTGTCACTTCACTGAGTATGTCGGGGATTGAGCTGCTCGGTCAGCTCGCGGGGGTCGAGGGGGCAGTGCCCTGGCGGGGTCGAGGGGCATCACCCCCGAAGTAAAAATGCAAAATGCATTCAAAGTTGTTTGAGCCACACATGTGGAAAACAGGGAAGGGCTTGTTTGGCTACTGCAATAAATGCAAGTGCAGGAGTGCAAGTACGGGAGAAGCGCCGCACGTGCGGTGGTAGGTGAGTCCAAAATTTTAGTCTTTTCTTCTCTTTAGGCTGAGTGTATCTCACTCTTGTTAGGTATCTCTCTCTCTAAAAGCCCTTTCCTCTCCCTTCTCTCTACATTTTCCTACGCCAAATTGGATCAAAACCTTGATTTCTCAAGATCCATTAGAGTTCCTCGATAGTTTCTTCATCAAAGTTGGTTAACTTCTCGAGGGCTTCGTTGTGTGCGATGAAGATCGAGTTTCAACATCGTAGGGATTTTCTTAGAGTTATATATATATTTTTAAACTTGAGGTAGGAATTTTCTTGGAGTTATATATATATTTTTACAAGATCTAAATGATTTTCGAAATCATCCTTCGATAGCTTTGAAAATTAATTGTTGATTCAACAAGTTAAGCGATTTTGAAAGTGGGTTTGTCTCTTGTTCTTTTAAAACGATCTTATAGGTTTTGATCTTCGTTGATTGAAGAAAATATGATTTTGAAAAGTTTTCTTTTAAAAGATTTAAGTTGTACAGTTTTGGTGAGAAAACCTAGAAATTGGAAATTTTTAAACGAGATTGAAAATCAATGAATGATATTGTTATATTTATTTTGTGTGTCAAAATAAATGGATGTTTGGAAAATTTCTTATTTATATTTATATAAATAATGAATTTCCTGGAATATGATAATTGTTATTCATTTTAAAAATTATTGTTCAAAACATTAAAATAGTCTTGAAATGACTAATTGTTGAGGATACTTGAGAAGAGGGAATTGTGTTATTCCTTAGATGATGAATTGGAATAAAAGTATTTATATTCATCTTGTGAAATTGGCATATCAATTCATTTGATTACATTAAACTTTGAAAGTTGATTTGAAAACTTGCATTGAGAAAAGAATGTTGAGAAACAAGTTTTTATGGAATGGTTTTGGGACAAATATGGTGGTAAGTCTTGAAAGGTGGTGTAGATGATAGGTGTCGAGCCTTCCAGTTAATACTGGTAAAAATGACAGATTACAGGTGTCAAGCCTTCCAGTTAATACTGGTAAAAATGACAAATTGGTAGTACTTGTATAGTCTCCTTGCAGACACCAGCCTAGGGATTACCAGAGTCATATTTACCGCCCTTGAAATAAATTGTTAAGTTTTGAACAATTGAAATTGCATGACATCATTGAGCATGATGGTTTTCAAAAGATGAAAATGTAATTTACTTTCAAAAAATGAGCATAGCATGACATATGCATTTTATCTCTTGAGACTTGTATAAAATGTATATACTTTGTTAAGGATTTTCTACTGGGCTTTATGCTCACCCTATGGGATTTTTGTGCAGGAAAAGATGTGGTGATCCCGCCTAACTAAAGGCGAGAAAATATGTGTTGAGAGTACAAGGCTCTCATTTTGCTGTAACTTTGTTTGTAAGTCAAGGGCTGTATTTGTGTGAGTTTGAATAATCATTTTGTGTAACCAGACCTATGCCTTGGAAACTTGTAAACCCTTGGGGGTATCTATTTGTTTATTTATTTGGTTTTGGATTAAACGTATAATCACATTGAGGAACTAATTGTATCATGTAATGCAAGTGTAGAGAATTATTTCTTTTTTCCTTTAAAGAGCCATGATGGTTGTGTTATCATTTGGGCATAGGAAATCAGGGTGTTACACTGCACAATGGGTGTAGGTGTTTTCCAGACTTGAACCTCCACTTAGTGTTTGTAAGCTTCAATTTGAAAAAACGATAGTAAATAAAGTCTTGTACAATAAAGTCTTGTACTAGGTCCTTGTGATCAAACATGGGCTTACCACACGTATAGTACGTACGAGCAATTATCATGGTTCTAGAACGATTTTGCATGTTAAACGGTCGTGACACATATCTTGTTTCTATAAGTATCTTTAGGGAGTAACTCAATTTCCCACTACAGGGACCCCACTGCCACACTTATATAGGTGTATCCTCTAAGGGTGATTTGTGGCCAACACTCTGTAGAAATCCTACCTTGGAAACATTTAAAGCTAAGCTCTTCCTAAAACCCGTCACAATAGTGAGCACAATCACCATAGGAATAGGACTAGGGAATTTCCTTCTAATATTTTTAGTGCTCCTCCAAGTTACACATCAACTTCATTATTACCTATTGAACCTTATTCATGGGATCTCCAATCACAAAGGTTAGGTATCCGTTGCAATGACTAATTTATGGGTTTCAATCTCATTCCCTTCGATGATTCAATGACTAGTCTGCGCGCTAATCCTTCAGTAAAAGGGTTTGCTATATTCTTTTTAGACCTCACAAAATCAAGTGCTACAATACCTTGAGATAATAACTGTTTAATAGAATTATGTATTATTCTAATAAGTCTTTTTTTCTCATTTAAATTTATATTTTTTTGTTTTAGCAATTGTAGCTTGATTATTACAATGAATAGAGACAGCAAGTATAAGACTATCAGATAATGGTAAATAATATAACACATTCCTTAGCCATTCGGCCTCGATACAAATCAAATCTAAGACGATGAGTTCTGCTTCCATGGTAGATTTAAATATAACAGTTTGTTTAGAAGATTTCCAAGCTATTGCACCACCACCTAAAGTAAACACATAACCACTAGTTGCTTTAGTTTCATCAGATTCAGATATCCAATTAGCATCGCTAAATCCTTCTAGCAAAGCAAGAAACCCACAAAAATGAATTTCATAATTTATTGTACCTTTAAGGTATTTAAAAATTCTTTCAATTGCATTCCAATATTCTAAACTAGGATTAATAGTTTAACGACTCAGTTTACAAACAACAAAAGAAATATCAAGTCTTGTGCAATTAAAAAGATATATCAAAGATCCCATTATTTGAGCATATTTATGTTGACAAATACTTTCGCCCATATTTTTCTTTAAGCAAATATTAGGATCAAATGGAGTAGATACAACTTTCGTATCACAATAATTAAATTTCTTTGGCAATTGGTCAACATAATGCTCTTGTGACAAAACAATTTCTTTATCACTTTTAATTATTTCAATACCCAATATAGCATTAGCTGGGCCTAAATCCTTCATATCAAAATTGCTAGATAAGAAATTCTTAGTATCAACAACCAGATTACTACCAAAAATAAGAATATCATAAACATATAAACAAAGAATAAGACAAGCACCATCAAATTTTTTGATATACACATATTTATCAAAATCATTGATATTAAACCCATTAGAAAGAATTACTTTATCAAACTTTTCATGCCATTGTTTTGGAACTTGTTTTAATCCATAAAAAGACTTTACAGACCTTTCTTTCTTGTCTAGGAGCAACAAAACCTTCAAGTTGATCTATATAAATTTCTTCATTTAATTCTCCATTTAAAAACACCATTTTGACATCCATTTGGTGTATATCTAATTTATAAATTGAGACAATAGCTATTAAGACCCTTATAGTAGTTATACGAGTTACCAGAGAATATGTATCAAAGAAAACTATCCCTTCTTTTTGTTTAAACCCATTAGCTACAAGTCTAGCTTTAAATTTTTCTATGGTTCCATCCATTCTTAATTTTTTCCTGAATATCCATTTACAACTTATTGTATTACAACTTGGGGGAAGATTAGTTAAGTACCAAGTATTGTTAGTCATAATAGAATCTATTTCACTATTTATAGCATCTTTTCAAAAAGTAGCATCTACCGATATCATAGCTTTATTATATGTTCTAGGATCATTTTCAACTAAATAAGTAAGAAAGTCATTATCAATATTTTTTTCTATTCTACCTCTTTTACTTCTTCTTAGTTCAATTTCTATTTGATTTTCTATACTACTATTAGACATAGAATTCTCATCAATTGATTTAGATAACTTATCTTTCATAGGAAATACATTTTCAAAAAATACAACTTCTCTTGACTCTATTATAGTATTATTAGAAATTTGAGAATTTTCAAAATTAATTACTAAGAATCTATAACCAACACAATCAAAGGTATACCTAATAAATATACAATCTACAGTTTTCGACCCTAATTTTCTTTTCTTAGTAATTGGTATTAAAACTTTAGCCAAGCACCCCCACACTTTGAAATATTTTAAACTAGGTTTTTGATTTTTTCAAATTTCATAAGGTTTTTTTTTTCTGAATTTTTGTAAGGCACTTCATTTCATATATGACAAGCAGAATATAAAGTTTTACCACATAAATTATTAGGTAAACCGGAACTAGCTAACATGGCATTTATCATATCTAGCAATGTTCAATTTTTACGTTCTGCTATTCCATTAGATTGAGGTGAATAAGGTGGAGACTGTTGGTGAATAATTCTACATTGTTCACAAAACTCTTCCATTTCTATTGGTGCATATTTGCCTCTTCTATCAGACCTTAAGATTTGAATTTTCTTTTCTAATTGATTTTCTACACGAGCTTTATATATTTTAAATATATCAAATAATTCACTTTTGTGACTTATTAAACACACATAGCAATATTTAGAAAAATCCTCAATAAACCTAATAAAATATTTTTTTCCACCACGAGTTAACACATTGTTAAGATCACTTGTATCACTATGTATAAGTTGTAACAAAAATGTGTCTTTTTCAACAGATTTAAAAAGTTTTTTAGTTTGTTTAGCTTGTACACATACTTGACATTTGTCCTTTAAATTAATTACAGATTTTGAATTTAATTCTAAACTCATCATTATTTTAATAGTGTTCAAATCTACATGCCTAAGTCTACCATGCCAACTATTAGAGCATTTTACATTAGCGATAGAAGAAGTAGAGAAATAATAACATGCAATTTTACTTAAATCAGAATCCATAATTGGAAAATGTTTGGTAGCTCAAAATTTAGTGGCTCAAATGGCTCAAATCCGTCAAAACGACGTCGTTTTACACTCATTTACACTCAAAACGACGTCGTTTTGAGTGATTTGAGCCATTTGAGCCACAAAATTTTGAACTACCTAGCATTGTTGTCCATAATATTAAGACTAAACAAACCATCATAAAGATAACATTTACCAATAAAGTTATCATTCATAATTATTACAACTTTATTTGATTCAAAAACAACTTTAAAACCATGTTGAACTAACAAAGATGCACTAATTAAATTTTTCCTAATATCAAGAGCATGCAAAACTCAATCTAAGGTGATTATACTATCTGATGTCAATTTCAACCTAACTTGTCCTTCACCGAGTACCCTGGCCAAGCTCCCATTTCCCATGCTTATAATTCCTATGCCTGATTCCTGATGATAAGGTGAAAAAAATATTTTTATTAGCGCACACATGAACATTAGCACCCAAGTCTATAAACCAATCATTTGAGTTAAAAACAAAATTTAACTCGGGATCACTAACAAAATACCTACTAGCAAGGTTAAAGGAGCTAGCCCCCATAGTCACAACATTAGCTTGTGGTTTAGGGGTTACTGGAGGACCACGAGTTTTAAGGGGTTGACATTTTTGATAATAACAATTTCTAGTTCTCCCACACACCTAACAAGGCACTATTTTCCTTTGAGTAATATTTTTCCTTTTGATTTATTATTAAAATTGTTATTCACATTCTTGTGTGCACCATTTTTCTTGAAATTAAAAGGTTTGGGTTTAAGATTTTCTATAAAGTGTGCCTTGGCTCGAAAATCAGAATTTAAAAACTTAGCTTGTTTTTTATAGTGCTTATCCTCAATATTTAGAGATACCATCAGTGGTACAATCATCATGTTTTTGTTTTAATATTCTACCAAATTCTGACCAAGATGGAGGTAATTTTTTAATTAGTGAAGCAACCAAAAAAATATCAGAAAAATCCATTCATTTTTGTAACGCCCCAAAAATATACTTACTATTGAAATAATAACGATAATAATAATAATAATCATGGCTCTTAAGAAATACTGGAAATATCCCCAACACATTCCATTGCATAGTCTCAATGTTTATGCAAGAATAAGCTCACATGCGGTTATACATTCAATGAATCCTAGTATATGAATCTATAGCATGTAAAATCGTCCAATCAAAATAAGTAAATGCCTTCAAGGGCTTACAAGTCCCAAGGCTTAATCCCGGTTACACAAAAATGGTCTCTCAGACCCATACATGAATAGCCCTTGGCTTACAAAAATTTACAATCACAACAAAATAGAGCCTCGTGCTCTCAACACAAACTTCCACGCCCTAGTTTGGCGGGTTCACCACGTCTTTTCCTGCACCAAAATCTCATAGGGGTGAGCATAAAGTCCAATAGAGAAATCTTAACAAAGTATATACATTTATGCAAGAATTCCCAATATGAGATGCACATGCCATGCCATACCTTAAGGAAAAAGATTTCATTTACATCTCTTTAAAAAAAAGACCATGCACAATGATAACTTGAAATTCTCTTCAATTCAAAAATTCACAATTTAATACATTAGGGCGGTAAATACGACTCAGGTAATCCCTAGGTTGGTGTCTGCAAGTAGCCATAACTAGCTCTACCAAAAATCCCACTTTACCGGTTGCTAACCGGAAGGGAAGTGGTACCTCCTCCGCGCATGTTTTCGGTCTTTCATCCCGGACACTCGGGCAAACTTAAACAATTTCAACTGCACCTCCTATTCGGACTTACCAACGTATTTACCCCAAATATTTCAATAAAATTTTAATATATAAACTTTTCTTTCTCAATGCAAGTTTCCAAAAATCGAATCAAAACATGTGATAACCAATTGAATGGATAAGCAATGCAACAAATACCAATGCAACAATATTTATTTCTCCCTGTTCAAATGTTTCAACAATAATCCCATGAGAATCAAAATCCCATTTCTCCTTTCCATGCCATTTCACAAAATAGCTACATGTTCTTTTAATTCTATCAATAAATAGCAACATTTCTTTATTTCCTACTTCCTTCAACAATTTAGCCCTCACAAGACTATGTCAACATTTGAACAACAATTTACAACATCAACAATCCCCGTGCCCCATGAAAATCATTATTTAATATATAATAATAATGAAAAAAAGAGTTCACATCCGTTACTCATTTTGGCCCACAAAATAACATATTAACAATATAAACCACATACATCTCTACATCTTTTAAGAATCCCAATTTCTAGGTTTTTCCCAACCACACTACACACACACCAATCTTTTGAAAGAATTTCCTCAAAAACATCTCTCCCTAGCCAATGTAATTTAAAACCCTCAAGAAAGTTATTTCATGGGAGATAATCAGCAAAACCCCTCCCAAACTACCCACATTTGTTGAGCCAATCATCAATATTCAACATTTACAAGGGAACTTCGAAAATCAACAATAAATCTTGCAAATATATATATATATATATATATGACTCTAAGAAAGTCCCTACCTCAAGTTTTCAAGAAGAAAAAGAGATGAAACCCTTGAAATCAATGGTGCCAAAACCCAATCTCCACCGTACACAACGTAGCTCTTGAGAAGCTCTTTACTTTGATAAAGAAGCTATGGGAAAATTTCTAATGGATGTTGAGAGGGTAATTTATGTTTGTACATGGGCCGAGCTATGACCAGATGGGAAATGGACCGAGCTATGGGTTGTGGTGTTGGCTTGCTTAGCTCGGTCCTTATCCCGTTAGTTTTGTCAGAGCTATTTGCCAGAAAACTGTTCTTAGTGTCCTAAACCAAGATATAGAGAGAACAGAACCGAACTGGAAAAGGACAAGGCGGAACCGAGCTAGGTGAGCTCGGAGAACTCTGTCGTAAGGCGTGGTTCTGTTAGCTTGGTTGTTTGCTACCAGACCATGGTAGAACCATCTCACTTGGTTAAGCAGTGAGGAGGGTGTAAAAAGATAGGCATTATCTTTGTGATTCCTAGGAAGACTCTACTAAAGAAAGTTGGAATCCTACTAGGATTGTGCCAGGTAAAATCTATAAAAGCTCATAGCAGGACCTATGTACAGGTATCACAATTTTGACTCTCAAATTCACAGAGCTTTTGTCTATTGTCTATTTGCTGACTTAGGCATCGGAGAGGTATCCAACACACACACGCCGGCTAGCTCACGTTTGTGTTTTCAGGGAGTAAAGCGACGATGTTTGGAGGAGTGCAAACTTGATCAACAGGATTATACGAGAAGATTATTTCGCGCTCATACAAATGTAAAAAGATCAAGGATTTGATCTTGTTTGGGTGTAGAAAATGTAGAGAGAAGGGAGAGAAAAGAGTTTTTAGAGAGAGAGAGATGCAACAAAAGTGATGTACAAATAGCCCCAAAAAAGAGAAAAAATACATTTTCGAACTGCCCAGAGGCTCGCACATGCGATGCCTACTCCCGCACGTACAGCCTTCACCCCCCGCACGTGCGGTGGCCCCTCCCCGCACCTCACTTTGCACCTGCATATAATGCAGTGTGCAAGCTGAAAAACCCACACTTCCCTGCACGTGCGGCTTCATCTCCCGCACGTGCGGCCCTGGTCCTCCAGCCCAGAATTTTTCTGGTTCAATTCCAAACACTTCGGACTCGACCGTGCATCCTCCGAAGTAAGTGACACTCATCCCGGAATAAACAAGGTCAGGAATTTAAGAAAAACTTTCGGACGCAACGAACCCAATGAAGACAATGAGTGAAAAGACGCTCAATAAAACCGGTCATCACAATTTTCTTTTCAGATAAATCCATCCAAAAAAATATCAGATAAATCCATCAATTACGAAACATTTTGAAATTCATGCACTTGTTCCATAACTGATTTACCATCAATCATACGAAAATCTAAAAATTTTCAGCATAGTAACGTTTAAAACCTGCATCTTCAAACCCATATTTAAAATCAAGTGCTTCCCATAATTCAATAGAAGTTTTTTATTGCAAAAACTATTATATATACAAGAAGATAAAGCACTTAAAATCCTACCATGATAAAGATAATGTTTTTCATCAAATTCATCATCATCAAATTTTTTGGGCAAAGTTGAATCCTTACCCGTCTCAACAATTTCTACAGCCTTAGAAGTTTCACTTTTTCCAAAATCATTTCCTTTTTCAAAAGCCTTTTCTTTTCCTTTTGAAATAGTAGCTTTATGAATCACTGAATAAAAGCCCAAAGTGGTTAACCACAATTTCATCTGTTGTTGCCAACATCTAAAATTTTGACCATTAAACTTAGTAGGCTTGCAGGAATTGGTTTCATCAAATCAAACTTTTTTTTTCCAAAATAAAATTATAACCAACACAACAACTTCTGACAGAAAATCTTAATTATCGTTCCTAAGATTGCTAGAAAAATTAAATAGGATTTACTGTCAAAATAAAAACACCAAACTAATAATAAACCAAAAATAACAAATAAATATTATTATTAGAGAGAGATTAGAGAAGCCTCAAATTCTGCTCTTTAGGAACGATACACCCTCTTCTGCACTGAGTTGAATGGTATTCCTCTCCCAAGATACAATGACCTTCGAAATCACTTGTATACAGCCAAGTGAATTTCACGAACCTTGAATTTCCCAACACTCACTTTTAAACTCAATACAGTAAACTCACAAAGAAAATAACAGAGTAGAAGAAGAGGAGAAGAAAGACTTCTTTTCTATTGTGTTTTGAAACAACATTTAAGTTTTAATATATACACAATTAAATAACAATAAATTAGATATTTAAGAGACATTATGGGATAATCCAAAAGACTAAGAAACTAATATAACGTTATAAATTTATTCCTAAAAAGATGCAAATATCAAATTAAATACAATTTTAAAGTTACAAAATAATAGTTTTATAATTTTATTTTTTCACAACTCCAAAATTTAAAGGCAAGGTAAGTGTGAGAGCCCTTTATTTGATACAACTATCAATGAGAAAGTATATATATATGTATAGAAATATGTTAGGGATACTAACACATTCACAAGTTGATATGGGTCCATACTTAGTAATAGTTGATCTTATCAAAACATGTGAGTGTGTTAATAATATTGTTTTTTAAATGTGTTAGTATCCTTAACATTGTTGCTATATATATGAATTATTTGATTATGAAGAGACAATGAGATTTTAACTTTCTTTGGACATCTCGAATGGATCTCAAATTGTGTATCCTTTATGAGAAAAAGGTGATATTGATAACCATTATTTGTGCTCAAACCAAACAAGACCTTATAGACTCTCTAAAAAAGACTTAACTATTATAACCAATCTCATCCTATTTTACACCCTTCTATAAGCTAATTACTACAATAATTATTTTAATAAAACTCTTTCATGTTAGTTACATTTAGGGAGTCTTGAAAACTTTTTAAACAGTTTGTGTGAATAGATAAATAAAATAGAAAGTAGTTTTAGAACACATAAATAAAATAATAATAATTAGGTAAAATAAAAATGTATACTTTTAATTACCTTAACTAATGAAAAATAAAAATAGCCTTAGAATTACTCTCACTTCTTGTTTCATATGCCCTTTGCACTCCATTAAAGACAAGAATGGGTTAAAGGCTTTCCTCTTGAATATGAGCTTTATTATGAGCTTAACCAGGCCACTATCTTTCCGCATAACTGTAATCCCTATGTATTTCATTGAAAAAAGTGAATGAAATAAAATAAAATAATGATTCTTTAGACTTTCTTATGGAATGACCATTCATTTAAAATGGTACAAAATGATTCCATTTGTAATACATTTGTCACTATTTTTTTAGTCTAACTAAATATGAAAATAAATATTTTAATAGAATGATCATTCCTTTCTACTCTATTCCAAGGAACCAAACATTATCTAAGTAAAGTACATTCTATATTCTCTTAGCTCTCTAAGACAACTTTCCCTGCTTTTCGTTCCCAAGCAATAAGATAGTGGAGGATGTAATAGGGATTACAAAAGTTAATAATTGAGGTTAATAATTTATTATACTTATTAATATTATTATATTATTTGATTATATTTATTATAAATACTATTAAATATAGTAATTATATATTTTGTCTATCATACATATCATATTATATTCATTACCATACTTAGGTTTCTCTTCTCCTATATAAAGGAGTCTTGTATATATTGTTACAACATTTAATATAATACAAATTTCTCTTTCTCTTTCTCTCTCTCTCTTAAATATTGTAACATGGTATCAAAGCTATAGGTTAAGCTTTTGGTGTTCTTTGCCTAACCGATAAGCGATAATCTTGTCTTAGTCACCAGCCGAACCTAAACCCAATCCACTGCCATATTTTCCTTACAATGATAAAACTCTCCAATCATTGCCTTAAATCGCCGGCTTCTTTTTGGCCTTTGTCTTCTTTTCCACCGACTCCACTCTCAACCACCATCTCCTCCTCTATTAGCTGTCGGTCTACATAGCTTTCTCCACTGTCGCCTCAGCTTTTAACTCTCTCCAGAGCATAAATTTCTTTTCTTTTCTTTTCTCTTGTTCTATTTTCAAACCCAAATCTTGGTTGTTTTTTTCTCTCTCTCACTTTTCTCTTTTTTCCATACACCCATGCGATCTTCTCTTTTTATTATTATTATTATCCTACACTCCACCCCCACATCCCTTTTCAAAGTCTTGACATATTTTTTTATTATTTATTTACTTATTTATTTTTCTTTTCTTCTTTTGTCCTTTTCCACCAACTTTTTTTTTTCCCCACAGCCACATCATCTAAAAAAAAGAAAAAGTTTTACCCAATATTCTTCTTCTTCTTCTTATTTTTTTTTTTTTAACATGGTCTCTCCATTCCGCTCCACTCTGTCTTTCCCTTTACTTCAATCTCAAATAGGTTTTTATCTTCAACCCTATTTGAGTTTGAGGGGGGTATTATACCTATATCATGGTAAGCATGGTTATACACCATGTGAACCACCCAAGTCTCCCCTTGGCACACTCCCTAAGTTGTCTCATCGGTACACTTCCTAAGTTGCCCCCTCGGCGCACTCCCTAAGTCGCTCCCTTAGCGCACTACCTAAGCCGCCTCCCTTGGCGCACTCACTCAGCCGCCCCCTTGGCCATTCTCTAAGCCGCCCCCTTGGCACATTTTGTTCCTTTCTAAGCCACTTCCTAACGCACATGGTTCCTTTCCAAGCCACCCTCTGGCGCACATGGTTCCTTTCCAAGCTGCTGCCCTCTAGTGCACATGGTTCATCTGTTACCATCACCGTTTAGCATCACATCATAAGTTACGTATGTACCACGTTTGCTATTTTCACACCCGTTCTTCTACAACGGTCCGACATAACCATAAACTGTCTCTCGGCATTAGCTCTGGCCCCTAATCTATCTCAAGCTCCCCTGTGCTTCTATTTAAACTATGCAACCTATTTGCTTCGGATCTATCCATATTTTTAGTTTTGTTTCATGTTTTGGTTTCTCTCTTCAAACTCAAGTTGGTACCCCTAGTTGAGTTTGAGGGGAGTGTTAAATATAATAACTATATATTCTATCTATCATACATACCATATTATATTCATTACCATACTTAGGTTTCTCTTCTCCTATATAAAGGAGTCTTGTATACATTGTTACAACATTCAATATAATACAAATTTATCTCTCTCTCTCTCTCTCTCTCTCTCTCTCTCTCTCTCTCTCTCTCTCTCTCTCTCTCTCTCTCTCACAGATATTATAACAAATACAATATAGGTTGAAATGGTCGGTTTCGGTTTAGTGCGACATACAAGGTGCTTGAATCAATATCGAATCAAAAGTCGAAAAAAATCAAACAAAAAATTGCACTAATTAATTATTGTTAAAAAATAGAGCAAGTATGACTGATTCAATCTGATTCAATTGATATGATTGAAATTTTTTTTTTCCTTACATAATATAGCCTTTATTTGAGGCATTTTTATTAGAGCTTTGTAATTAGTGGTTTATTATTGGGTCAGTAATGCTAATTCCTCTTTTTCTGCTACCATTACTCTCAAAACTTTCACACCTCATGCTGGATTTGCAATACCACTACTTGACAAGGAAAAACTTTATCAAAGTGGTCGAGAAACCTTCCCTTAGCCAAAATTGCTTAAACGAATGTGATGAGTGGTTTTACAACATTTCTTCATCTCAAACAATCATTTACTTGATTCTTACTCTGATGCCTGAAATAGGAAATACTCTGATCAGGGGTGTCAAAATTAGCACTGTGATGATTAAATTAGATTGTGTATGAGAGGGAATGGGTATAATATTTCAAAGACAGTGTCTTATTGGTTGGTAGTGCATACATTTTTCCTTGTATCTACCTTCTTTTTATAGTCCTCTGGTGTAGATGGTGTAGATATTTCCTACATAATTTAACCTGTTTGTCATCATCATTTGAATGTCAGGGTCCAAGTTCCTATCACACCTCCGTAAAGGGACATCCTGGGCCTACTCTGGTACGCGGCATAGTTGTTTGACGATTCTACCTAATCCACTTACTCGGCGCGTCATTTGAGAGCCGAGCATGCCACTTGGGCATGTGAAGGATGGGCTCAGATATGTTTTGTTTTCCGAATGTGCAGGTTTTATACTTGGCTCACACAATGAAAAATAAAAGGATGCCAGAATTCATTTAAATAGATATATCTAGAGGTAATGTTATAATATTTATTTAAATACCTAGATACACACATCATAATATTTTATTTCACAATAATTGGATCAATTAAACAAACTAAAGTTGGGAATTTATCAATAAGTAATGTTACACCAATACCCAACCGAAGGGCTCATAGCAATCAAAAAGACGATTATCGTTACTGGATGTCAAAATAAATTTTATAATTTATTACCATTCTCTAAAAAAAGTACATTAATAATCCTTCCTTTTGGCTTTTGACAAAAATGGCCACATGCTATTAGCTAGTCTCCATTTGGATCAAGCTCCTCCATTTTAAAGATTTTCTTTATTTTGCTCTACAAAATAGAGTAGGCTATTTTAAAAAAGGAATTATATTGAGACTTTTCAAAGGCACCCAAGCAATTGATATCAACATAAACAGCATAGATTCACGTCGCCTACTTGCTGAAAGCACAAATGGAATGCCCAATCATTCATTGTATAGTTCACTGATCAGCCTTATACTTTGTAGTTCATAATGAAAGAAATGAACTCCCAAACAAAGAGAAAATCTCCCCTATTTTACTAAACCATAGGAGCTGGTAACATCAAAAAAATCAAATAGTTGCTTTACCTTTTGCTAAAGGGCAAAAAGAGAGTAAATAGTGTGCAACATCTGCTGGTGGTATGCAAATAATAAAAAACTAAGAAAATTATATAAAATCCTAAGGGTTTGATTTTTTTAATAAATTAAACTCTGAATTTTGAATTTTTTTTGAAACTTAAATCTTAAACTTTTGAATCAAATTGAATGCAATTGGGCAGCAAATAGATGCCCAAATTGACATCACCCACTTGCAAACAATCATTAAAAAAGTGTTAAACAAACATGTCACTCACTTGCAAACAATCATCAAATAAGTGTTAAGAAAACATGTCTTTTGACGTAACCACTCATCATATTGGGTTCTCGTTACAGGTGAGAACATCAACCTGGGTCACCCATTTGCCTAGTTCTCTCTACCTGCCCAGGTTTGCATCTCTAAGGAGTAGCCTATTATGTTCTTTCTTATCTTGTCAAAGAATCTCTAATGTGTGTTAAACTTGCTAGTTATGTCATAGGCTAACAAACAAAAATCAATTAGCAAAACTTGAAATATTTTTTTTCCTCCAATGGGTGTATTAAGAGACTTATTGGTGTTAGATGCTCTTATTACACATTTTAACTAGATCATTAGAATATTCAACCATGCTTTAAATTAACAAACACTTGACACAAAATTAGGTTTCATTTTTATCACTTCTTGTCAATTAACACACTTTGGCACAATTTAGGCATCTCATCAAAGATGCTCTGACTGTGGAGAGTGTTTTAAAAAAGTACAAAAGAGAAAGAGATATAGAGGTTGACAATCAATCAACAAGAGAGAGACACTTGACACAAAATTAGATCTCAGTTTTGTTACATTTTATTAATTAACAAACACTAACACACGATTTTAACCATCCCACTATGAATAAGAAACTTGACTATTTCTGCAATAAATTTGCTAAAAAATATTCATAATGCCAAAATAAAGCACCTAAATCTAGTTACCCATACATATTTCAACCTAGAAATTGGTTTCTCTCCAATTTGGAGAATCTGATGATAATATAAGCATGTTTTACAAATCAAAGACTCAGATTTGTCCAATCACTCACAAAATCCATAGATTAGAGGTGTAAAATTGGCCCGCGGGTCACCTGTAATCCGCCCACTTCCCAGGTGGGCCCAACCAAGCTCAGGTCCAAGCCCAGCCTAGGACCATAGGCGTGGGCCGTTTGTTTTACAGCGTGGCCCACCCAACAGCTCCCTGCGCACCAACAGTAAAAAATTTAAAAAATAAAAAATAATAATAAGTCAAACTGTCAAATGACCGTTATTCACCAGGAAAGGCCACAATTTTTTTTTTTAATTTATGAATTAACCCCACCCTTCTCCCAACTCCTATAAATACCACCCATCTCCTTTTTTATTTCTCACAGACAAATCTCTCTCTCAAACTTTCATTCTCTCTCAACTCTCAACTCTCTCAATTAATTTTGAAGTTTCATTCCTAAGTGGCAATTGTAATTGTGCAAGAAGAAATTTATCAGAATAAGCTAATTTTTGCATGCATTCGCCAATCTTTGACATTGATTATTTGAATTAATATCTATTTGTTACTCATTTTTTTACATTAATTATTTCTTAACGTATATTAGTTGTTTTATTTACTTGTTATTGTTTACTCATTATTGGTTACACATTATTTTAATTAATTGGTAGTTCATATACATTGTTTTACTTACATTACCATGGATCTGAATATTCTTAATGTTTATGTCAATATTGATGCATATACACAATATGAATCTGTTGATTCTCCTTCTAATGTACCTAATATCCCTCTTTGAACAGCAGCAGCATCATCTAGGGGCAAGATTAGTGGTGTTTGAGAGCATTTTGAAATAATATCTGTAAATAATCATGATGGTACAATTCAATTAAAGCAAAATGTAAATATTGTAAATTTGTCAACGAGAAAGTTTACCATTTAAAATTTAATTTTAGATATAAATAGTATGTGTAATTCAACGTATAATATGTTAAAGAGTGCTTGTAAACAAATAAAAGTAATAGATTCATTTTTTACAACAATATCAATAGGAGGAGTGCTGACTCCACAGAATTTAATTGACGCCAAGTAGCCTTATATAAAGATTTTCTAAAAGTTTTTGATACTGCAACAAAATTATTTTCTTGTATATATATATATGTATTCCTACTTCACCATTTATTTTACATATGTCAGCAGAAATAATAAAAATTTTCACAAAATATATGGATAATGAATATTGTGTAACCATTATTACTATAATGAAAGAAAATTTTGATAAATATTTTGATCAATTGCTTCATCTTTTAGGTTTAGCTATAATAATTGATCATATGTGTAAAAAAATTGGTTTACAAGAATTTTTAAAACGTATTTTCACTGATTAAGAAGAACTTGCCCCTATTATGAAAATATGCAAAAATTTATTTGAAGAATAAAGAGTAGTCGTATCTGCAAATACACTTACACACACTATACAAGCCACATCTCGAGGCAGAAGATTAAGTGGTTTTTCAATAATAAAAAGTAAAAGAATATCTCAACGCACAAACGTAAGCAGTTATGAATTACAATTTATTTGGATAACCCATCAATGGATGATAGCGAAGATTTTGATATTTTGGATTAGTGAAAACAAAATGAACCTATGTGACATGTGCTGTCACAGATGACCTGTGATATACTAACCGTTTATATTTCTACATTTGCTTCTAAAACAACTTTTAATGCAGGTAAACGGATACTGAGCAATTACCGTAATAGGCTTTTATCCCAAATGGTTGAGGCACTGATGATATCCAGAGATCATATACATGCACAAACAAGAAAATAAAATTATAGTGAAAATGAGAAAATTCAAAACAATTTGGATGACATATCCTCTGACAACTCGAGTGAATTGTCTACCTCCTTCGATGATTGATCAACAATTTTTTTTTCCCACTATTTCATTTCGTAATGTTTTTATCAAATTATTGAAGTGGAGTATAATGCAAATGATTGGTAGACTAGTAGGTGTCAACTTGTTGGGCTATACTTAACCTATAATGATGTAATTGCTCTATCATCATCAATATTCTATATCTATTTTATTTAAATATATAAATTTCATTTTGAAATAAAAATTATTCATTAAACAAATATTATCTATTTAATTTAGTGATTGTAATATTTTATTTCATTTTGATAATATATATAAAATTGTTCATTTGGAAAGAAGAAAATTACATAATTTTATACTTTTTTAATCATAAGTTCATAACTAAAAAAACATAAAGCATACATAATTAAATTTAAATACCACCACATGAAAATATAACCAAACATCTCATTTTTAATTAAAATACTTTAGTATAATTTTTCTTTTGTTTTTTTATCCCTCATAAATAATCTATATATATAATATATCTATTGTTTATTTTTCACACAAAAAAAAAAAAAAAAAACAACCATCGCCAAGCCTGGCCCACCAGCCCTATTTTGAGTGGACCTAAGCATGGGCCCAACTTTTCACCCCGTGACTGGCCCGAGAATTGGCAAGAGTCCGCAAGACCTGACAGCAGGCCGGACCGGGCCAAAATTACACCCCTATCATAGAACCATCTAACATTGACCCGGGCTTTATGGTCTGATTCAAATTTGAACAATTGATTTGTTAAAAATGTTGATGTCACACCATCTGCTGCTTGGGACTGGACTCTCCAATTCGAGGTCGGAAGTGGAGAAGCCCATCTCTTCAACCTAATAATGTTCTCACCATTCACTTCATGAACAAAAGCTACAACTAAAACTAAAACTAAAACAAATGACTCCAGAGGTTTGTCTCCATTTTAAACATTTTACACACCATTTGATTAACATCCTTAGGGTGTGTTTGTTTGGATGGACTAGATAAAGGGGATTGTAATCCATCAGATTATTAGTCTTGGGATACATTGTTCGCGGACTATTTGGTTGGATTGGATTTGTATCCTATGTTTGTTTAGTCATAGAATTAGATGTCTAGATTGGACTATTTTTAGTAAATTCAATGTTTGGTTGGACGGACTGGATAAGGAAAAATGTTCAAAAGACTATTTTACCCTTGTAATTTATAATTTTTATTTAGTATATAATTTTAAATTTGTAATCTATAATTTATAATTTATAATTTAACAACTCTTATAAATTTATAAGGCCATAATTTTTAATTTATTATTTTCAAATAAATTAAATTTACAATTTATATTTTTTATTTAACATATAATTTTAAATTAACAATACTAAAAAAATAATTTTATATTAAATAAAATTATTTTTTAACAACACAAAAAAAAAATTTAATTTATAAGACTAATTTTTAGGGAAAGTTACCAATAAATCCTAAATATTGAAATTGCACTCCATTTAGTCCTAATATTTATTCTTATGATCTATTTGGTCCTTTGTATTAGTAAATGACAAAAATACCATTAGGTATTTAATGTGACACGCGTGAACATTTTGTAAACGTGACATATTCCAATGTTGTTGAGAGGTTGAAATTCAATTGTCACGTGGCACGTTGATGGTGTTTGGTGGGTGCCACTAAATTGGAAAGTACACTAAGGCTTTTAGTACTTTCTTACATTTGGTAGCATAATGCACGTGCCACACATATTACGATCCGACCCGTTAGGCAAACCGTTTCCATAATACATTGTAAACCTAAACCCATTTAGGCATGTTTTGGGTACCCTAATTCCTGTCGTTTCTATTTGTTCTGTTCTAAGATTGTGGGAGATCTGTCGTATATGTTGAGGTGCGATCGACAATCGTGATCTCATTGTGTATGTGTCGGCGGTTGGGTGATTTGTTACATTGCGACGTTTGAAGGTATTCTAAATAGGGTACAGGGAGAGGATTTGAAGGAGGCGTTGGTATTTGGAACGATGTCTGCGAAAGGTACGTGTCACCAATGTTGTTGTTGTTCCCTTTTCGTTATGTTCATTATGTGGTTGATTGATTGTGTGGTTATGGTTTGGTGATTTTTGTCTGATGTTCCGAATCAGTTATTTTGTGACTGTGGAGATTGGGAGTTGTATATTGTGTGTGGGTGTGTATTGTGTGTGACGTTGTTGGGTGTGTGGGTGTGTTATCGTATGTTGTAGATGTCATATACATGTCGTGATAGTGATAGGTGTGTCTGTTTATGGTGAATTTTAAAGTGTGGGGTTGCGATGTTGGCTGGAAAGTTGGTGTTGGCATGTAATGTGACATGATGTGGCACGATGTGTCACATTGTTGGCATGTAAGGTTAGTTGGTTTGATAGACACGTTGTTTATTTTTACAAAACATTTAACACGTTGTCGTTACGTTGATTTATGTTCTCTGTTTGTGGGTTGTCTGTTGGTTGTAGTTGTCATGGAGTTGTATGTGTGTGTTTATATTGTTTCAGCTCTTTCAGTTATGTTTGTAATTAAGGTTTTTCATTTTTATTAGGTTGTGCGTACATTGGGTAGGTGTTTGGGTGCATGCAATGTAATCAATTTGTTTTTTATGAAAATGTAGATGATGACGGTAACAGAAGTCCATGGACGCGTTCATGTGAACGGAAGCGTGTTGAAGGTGTATGTGGGGGAAAATCGAACAAACTGGGTGTTAACATTCAGGGCCGCATATTGTTCAAGCAATCAAAAACAAACCAGTAGCAACCTCGTGAACAAGTTAATAAAGCGGTTGCAAGGCCATCACGCACTGCACCCACAAGGATTAACTTCCGCTCAAACATTGGTGGGATCGTGAAGCTTGTAACAACATCTTCTTTGAGGGCTGGTCACTTTGAACAGTTGAAGAGGACTCCATTTTGGATCATGGTTGAGGCTATCCGAATTAACAAGCTGAATCACAATGAATTCAGGAAGTATGACGAGGCAATTTTGAAAATAATACAGTCTGACGCATTCAACATTGGTGGAAATTTTGTGAAGCTATGTAGGAGTGATATTAGACTTCTGTTTGGGATTCAATGTGGTACTAAGCATATTGATTTGTCTCATTGTCAAAGGCCGACATCAGATTTCATTCAGCGGAGGAGTCATAACACTGTAAGGATAACGTCGAAACTCGTGAAAACATTGTTCAAAGAAACCGTGGCCGGGCGAAGAAGGGTCGACGAGGAGAACGCAGCAAAGTTATTGACACTTTATATGTGTGGGAAGATGTTTTTTGCTAATTTTGGGAAGATAATAAGCTAAGCATTTGTGCGATACATTGATGACCTGAATACCATGCGTTCATACGATTGGACTGGTGCAATACTGCAAATGTTGATGGGTTCAATCAAAGATTTCCATCGTACGCCGAAGAAGGTCACTGGGTGTGTTGTCACGTTGCTTGTATGTATTTTTTAGTTTGTTTTGCAAATTTATTAATTGTTTTATAGTATATATGTTGTTGTAATAATGGTTGGTTTTAAAGAATTTTGTACTTGGAACGCAGTATTGGATTTGTGAACATTTAACGCTGGTGAAACCTAAAACGGAGAGTATGTTCCCAAGATTTATGAGATGGGACATTGGTGCCTTAGTTACCCGGATATAGGGTTTGGATTTCTCAGCACCTGGCAAATTCCAGGTATATGACCTCTATAATGATGTGTAATATTTGTTTAGAACTGTTATTTGAAGAGGGTGTATGAATGTTGTGATGTTTGAGCTGTGTTTTGTTTATGTGATGGGCAGGTATGAACTGACAGATTAAGGTCTTTTAAGTACGAACGTGACATTTTGGCAACAGACGAGCATGAAGTTGGCCGTCGTGACGATGGAGTGACGGATGTGGTTGTTGGTTGCGGCGATGGGTTGGGACGTGTGGCACATGTGGTTGGGGATGACATGAGAGTGAAAGCGAAAGATGTGCACAGCACGGTGCGTGATGCAGTGAGTGACGTGGCTGGTTTAACCGAATTGGAAAAGGCTTTGAAGTCTATGGCAGACATGGAAGTGCGAAACAAAGCAAACGAGGGGACAATATCAAAGCTGAAGGATGAAGTATTTAGTTTGAAGAGTAAAATGGAAACGCAAGCCATGAACATTGTCGGTGGGTTCGGGTGTGTCATGAAGGTTAAGGATGACGAAATACGAAAATTTGAAAATGAGAACAAGGAATTACGCCAAACAATTTCGATGTCAGAGGACCAACTGGCTGACCAGCAAGTACACATTGTTACGCAAGCTTACTAGAAAAACAACTTTGGGGACATTGGTGCAAGCCATTGCCAAGGAGGTAGTGGGTTTGATGTGACAGTGGTTCATGATGTTACGCCTATTTGAGTTGGTGTAAATGTGGGCGTTAGCGGTGAAAATGTTACTATGCACACAGTGTCTGATTCTAGTCTGGTGCCACAGCAGAGTGTGGGTGATGTCAATTTGTCGGACCTTGAAATGGGGGTGTTTTCGAATAAAGGGAAAGGTGTAAGAAATTCGTTCGTGCATAACATTAAGAACAAAGTTAGGAAAGAGTTAAGGCTGAGAGATTATGACTACCAGGTAGGCCGTGAGTACAAAAAGAAAACAGTGACACACGGGTGCAAGGGTGGGGAGTTGAAAAAAGGCACTGTAAATGACACAGTTGTAGATATGGACACAGTTGGTGTGCCTGCCACTAAATGGTCTGGGTTTGAGTTGAACAACTGGTTTGGGGTGTGGAAACTGATGACGTTTGAGGAGAGGGAGAAAATAACAAAGGCTTACGAACGGAATGGCGACAGGTATGTGCGGGTGTTTATGTAATTTTCCTCCGTATGCGTAATGTGTTTTGGTGACATTATGTGATGCTGTGTTTGTTTTATGTGTAGGGCTGTGATGTGAGCTAGTGTTGAAAGTGGTGTGTCGGTGTATTTTACTGACGTGAAGAGTCTTGTACGTAGAGAAAGTATTTGCGGCAATGTGAGTTGTGTTATTACGTTAGTGTCTCACGAGTTGTGTTATGTTACATGGAATTGTGAAATGTGTGTCACCGTATGTGAATGATATGATCGGTTTCCATATTTAATGTTTTCGTGTCTCAATGCAGGTAATTGATGCGTATGCTAAGACATTGATGACAGAGCAGGCACATGTCTGTGCGGGTGATGCTTTATCGGACAAATCGTACTTCTTTAGTAGTATTTGCATGTTGAGAAAAGTATTGTTTAATTGTTGTATGGTGACCAGTGCATTGTCTACTGATATTAAATGTTTGTTTTGTAGAACGTTATCAGAATCGGCAGTGCGCAAACAATGGAAAGTTATGTGCTGAAGAATTTTGCATTGTCAAAAGATTGTCGGTACATTCATTTCCCAATATGCAACCACGCACACTGGACGATGGTGGTGTACGACGCAGAGGATGGAAGTTGGAAACATTTTAATTCAATGAGACAACGTTCATCTGGCAGGTCAGACGTGCACTACAGTGAAGCGCTTGTCCTGGTAAGGAACACATGTAATTGTTGTGTTAAATCAGTTCATGGATGTATTATGAGTTTGAATTTAATTATGGTGGTTGTTTTGTGTGTGATAGAAGGAACGTGTGTCGATTGTAATGAAGCGGTCGTTGCGAGCAGATGGAATAGACGAGGTTAGCATCGCTGAGACTTTCAACCATCCCCTCGAGGCTGTTGAAGACTGCCCCTAGAAGAAACCCGACTCGTAAGTGAACTATTGTTGGAACTGTAATGTTTTTCCGTTGTTTACGAAAGTGATTGTGCAATGTAATTGAACACTTATTTTTTGGGTTTTCTTAACGCAGGCTGGATTATGCTGTTCTTGTTTGCGCGGTGATGAGGCAGTACGTGCACCATGTTGATGTAGTGCGTTCATTGCAAGGTACCAATGGCATCGTGTTGAGAGCAAACATGGTTAAGGGATTTGTGAACGACGTTAGCAGGGGTCTTAAACATTCCACTTGAATGTTTATTTTTAAGCACATATGAAGACAATATCGTACAGTTATATATTTTTTATTAGCAAGTGGTACAGTTATATATTTTTTATTAGCAAGTGGTATATGCATGGATTTTTTGTTTTTGTGAACGTACGTTGACAATATTAATTTGGTAGTAAATATGATGTGGGGTTACGTTAATTGTGTTGTGTTTTTTTTTTTTGTGAAATGTGATACTTGCATGCGCACTGTGTTTATACAAGGTTGGTATTGGAAAAAATGTAGTTGTGAATGAAATGTACATGATATTGGCTGGTGACCATGTTTAACAGTGGGTTTGTATGGAGGATAGTAATGTGGTTTGCTATGTTGAACAACAGAAGTTTGTGTGGCAAACCAAAACTTTGTGGGTAGGTGTTGTTCCACGTATAGGGTGGTTAGGTAAAATGTTTATGCTGGGGTATGGGTGAACCATGTTATATGTTATGTATGGTATGTTACAGATTGTGACGATCGTGCATTGAGAAAGTGAGAAGGTATTGTAGTGTTGTAGCTTTTGAAGTGTGTATTACAGTTTGATGAATGCGTGTCATGATGCATGTGTGACGTTGTTAACATACCATGTTCTGGAAAAGAAAACGATACGTAACACTGTTTGGAAATATTTTAAAAAATGTTAAACAGTGCAGTAGTAGGAAAATAGTTGGGTACACTGTTACGTTTGGGATTGTGTCTGGCCCAAATTATTTGGTCGAAATACATAATGAAGACGACATAATAACAAAAACGATAATAGTATGGTATGTCTGGTGTGTTCATACACACTTATTTAAAAGGGGAAAAAGAAGATTACAATGACAAACTTATGAACAAAAACAGTAAACATGATGTTGCATGCAGTGACGGCTAAATTGGTTCTTTACATGTCTACCTGTTATAGTGCCCCATGCGTTGACAACGTCCGCATCGAATTTGCTGTGTTTCCTCTCCCCGAGACAGAATTCGTTTTTTCTTTGGCCTCCCCCGTGGTCGTTTCACAACTGGTGGGTGTATAATGAAATCTTCGGTGTTGAACGGAGGTTTCTCAACAGTTGGTATTGGAGTTATGCTTGAAGCGTATGTGGAACGATATTTAGACACATGGTAATATGGTTCAACCAAGTCATACAAATCTCGTCCGTTGTTACGGATTGCAACCATTGCGTGTGCACATGGAATTCGTTTAATCTGCCACTAAAAGCACGAACACGTCCGTCTGTCGACATCCACAAGTACTGATGGATATGAATGGACCTCGTACACATCGACATTTGATTGGCTTACAAGCCACGCCCTGCCTTTGTTGTATGCTTTTACCAACCGGGACTCGATTTTGGGGCAAAGAACTCCAAGCCACGCGGCTGCCTTACGTCGGCGTTTTGACATTTGGTCCATAATTTTAGTTCTAATGCTGTCAACCATCTTCGTGATTGGGAGGTGTCGTGCCTCACGGATCCATGAGTTAAATGACTCAGCGGCGTTGGAACACATCTCGCCATACCGGTCACCCCTACACACACCAAGATGAAAATGTAAAAAATAGTTTCATGTAATTATGAAGGAAAAAATACATTAAGCCGAACAATCTAGGAAATTAATTTGGTGCAATATTTTCATGATCGGGTGTGTACCGAAAGTAGGCATTTGCCCAATACGCCGGAGGTAAATCTTTCAGAAAACCCGTTGCCACTTGTCGCCCCGATGTCTTAAACCTTTCTAAGCTGGAATTGAATGTTGATACGGTCAGTGCATAAGCGCATTCACGAAATTTGCTTAACAATCCGACACGGTGCATCTTGTTGGTGTATCGCATCTTGTCTTGCAAGTTCCGTTACAAGTGTTGCAAGTAGAACGCGTGGTGGGCGGATGGAAATGTGATCGGAATAGATTCAAGTAGACCTGTGTGTTGGTCTAAAATAAATGTGATCGTCCTGTCCGTTGTGACCACGTTCGCGAGGTGTTCCAAAAACCAAGCCCAATTAGTTGTGTACTCCGAGCCGACAATTGCAATTGCCAATGGGAATAAACCTGTGTGCAAAATTAATAGTGGGTTGAGTAAATGGGTATGACGCAAACATAAGTGCGTTTTAAAAAAATTAAAAATTATGCCAATGACAGTGTGTGTGTGTTACGAATAAGCATAACCTTGATTGACATCCTTTGCAGTTGCAGCTAGCAAGTTGCCTTTGAATTTCCCCTTCAAAAAGGTACCGTCGAGGAATAGTAAAGGGCGACAATGATTGAACCCATCGATGCATGCTTTGAATGATGTAAAATATCGTACAAACCGGTGGTTTTGGTCATCGTAGTCAATGTTAATGTAACTGCCCAGATTGTTTTCCATAACAGCATTACTATACCACCGTAACTGATCGAACGAAATGGAATGTGCACCGAACATGTCGCCCTTTGCTTTCTCAACTCCCAACCATGCTACTCGGTAGCTTATCTTTAATCCATAATCTTCCTTCAAGTCATACACAACATCGGAGGGTCGTGTGAGCAGTTTTTCACGTACTCGTTCAGAGATAACGTCAGACACTAAATCAAACCCTACCCTTGGGTTTTTTGGTATCCGAATGGCAACACCGCAAATGTGCTCTGCGTTCCACTTAGGAATGTAAAAGAACTCATCAGCATGAAGAACTCTTGCATGTATAGACCACATACATCCTTTTTATTCCCTCATCATGCACACAGCTGTAATCCGAACGGAGTCATTCTTCAGATACTTGAACCGAAATCCACATTCAACTGCATACTTACGAAGAACATTACGGAATTCAGCAGCCACGCCTTCAAAACTTTGACCCACATGTGTGATACCATTAGCCCATGGAGCAGACATGTAAACTTTGTCAACATGAGGACAAAATTTGGGGAGTAAATCATCTTGTTTATCGTCATCGTCCGACTCATATCCTTCCCTTGGCAAACTGAATGTAACATCACATGGTTTCCGATTTGCGTCACCAAAACCGTTTGAACTTAGCGTGCTTCGAGTTTCAACGACGACGTCAATATGTCCTAAACGGAAAGACCGTGCAAGGGATGCCATGTTTTCCATATCGATATCATTTTGTAATTTGAAACTGTTGTATCTCGGAATCTTGAAAAATAAACACACATCATCATGTGTGAGACCATTAAAATTTTGATGGACAGAATTAACCAAATCATCAAATCGAAATGGAAATGGAAATTGCAACTTCATGGCGGCGTTCGTGTCACGGTAAGAACACACCAACATAACATGAGCGTCCATCCCTACAATATGCAACCAATGTAACAAAATGGTTTCATATTACAATAAATGCAACACAGCAGACTGTAACATACGAATATGTGTGGACAACCCCCCACCCCCCGTGCCCTACGCAAAACTCAGCCATGTGTGTCAAATACACATAAAATCAGCAATGTGTATCAACACATATTGAGTGTAAAAATCTTATAAATTACACAGTAAGAGAAACCTATAACACCCAAAACACCAATACCCGACACCAATGTGTCATCTGGAGAACGACGTATACGGCCGGAAACCGTTAACATATTGAAGACGAATGTACCTAACCCCGTACGAATGGGGAACAACGATTACAATAGGAACATTATATGGCATACCATGCAATTAACCTAGACACACACCACACACGAAAACACCAGAAACAAAACCATACATCGAACACACCAGCACTACTGTCGGTGAAACTCGAATCACCGTCTGTCCACAAACACACCAATGACCACAACACACCGTCACATCAGACAAGTGTATCAAATACACAAAAAATCAACAATATGTATAAACACATATTGAGTGTAAAAATCGTATAAATTACACAGTAAGAGAAACCTATAACACCCAAAACACCAATACCCGACACCAATATGTCATCTGGAGAACGACGTATACGACCGAAAGCCGTTTCCATATTGAATACGAATATGCCCAGCCCCATACGAATGGGAAACAACGATTACAATATGAACATTATATGGCACACCATGCAATTAACCTATAGACACAACGCACACGAAAACACCCGAAACAAAACAATACCTCCAACACATGAGCACTACTGGCGGCGAAACTCGAATCAACGTCTGTCCACAAACACACCAACGACCACAACACACCGTCGCATCAGCCAGAAAAAACCCTAACACAATGAAGGGAACATATTGTACTTCCTTATACACAACAAAGCCCAAAAAAAAAACAAAAAAAAACAAAACCTACGAGAACAAAAAATGTATAAATGACCAATACATATTACCAAACAAGGAAAAAAAGGCTCAACAGGACTATATTCACTCACTGATTGAACCAATCAGAGCAACAAACACAACGTTGGGACCAAATGGTGCAATTGTTTGTGGGATGGGATTTATTGGTAAATATTTCTAATTTTAATTTATTTTTTTTTAATTAAATTTAATTTATAATTTATAATTTATAATTTATATTTTTTATTTAATATATAATTTTAAATTAACAACACTAAAAAAATGATTTTATTTAATATATAAATATAATTTTAGGTGAATTACGCTAACGGTCCTTATAGTTTGGAACTTGTGTCATTTTGATCCCTGACTTTTCAATTGTGACACATTTGACTCTGAATTTTGAATCTTGTTTCAAATAAGGACAATCGAAGATACCATTTGATTTTTCAAGGGCAAAACCGTCAATTTCATAAAATATAACTAATTTGACAAAAATAAATGTCAAAAAAATATTTTAAAATTTTTAAAAATTATTCCTACCCACTAAAAATAAAATTATGTAAAATTGATAAATCTTTTAGACATTTATTTATTTATTTATTTTACCGATTTAACTTTTATTATGTGTTTGGATGATAATCATGTAATGAGTGGTTGTTTTTGTTTTCATTAAATTAGTTTCTATTTTTCTAAAAGTCAAATATGGCAACAACTTTGATATCATTATTCAACCAATCCATTAAATCAAAAAAAATCCAAAACTAAAAATATTTCATATATTAAATGTATCAATTACACATCAAAAGTTTAATAAGCACCCATTACATAATCATCATCTAAACATATAATAAAAATTAACTTAGTAAAATAAATAAATAAATAAATAAATAAATATCTAAAAAATTTATCAATTTTACATAATTTTACATTTGGAATGTAGATATAATTTTAAAAATTTTAAAAATATTTTTTTGACATTTATTTTTGTCAAATTAGTTTATATTTTATCAAATTAAAGATTTTACCCTTGAAATTAAGCAATGATATCTTCAACTGTCCTTATTTAAAACATGATTCAAAATTCAGAGTCAAATGTGTCATAATTAAAAAATCAAGGACCAAAGTGAAATGAACCCCAAACTATAGGGACTATTAGTGTAATTTGCCTTTTAATTTTTTAACAACACTAAAAAAATTATAAGGCCATAATTTTTAATTTATATTTTTTATTTAATATATAATTTTAAATTAACACTAAAAAAATAATTTATAAATGTTCAAAAGACTATTCTACCATTTTCCAATTGTTTATTAAGTAATAGCATGAGGATAAAATGGGCATTTCACACATTAGTTGCATGGGATACCAATCCCATAGTAATAATCACCCCTCTCCCCCTAAGATACAATAATTCACCTAATAGTCCGAAGGGACTATTAATCCGAAGTAAAAAAATTGAACCAAACAATAAACTATTAGTCCGGATGGACTAATAGTCCAATCCCATAAAATAATCCCTCAAAACAAACACATTCTTAAAGTATGATTATCACAACTATCCCTCTATATACATATATGTTGTATTGGAAGACACACAGAAATCTGTCTTTTAGGCTCAGTAAAAATGGAAAATAAAAAATTGTAATCAGCTCTATAAATCATCATATTTATGGTTTGCACATATTCATACAATGAACACTCACCCAAAACAAAAAAACAAAAAAAAGGGCACAAAAACAAGTGACTCTGGGCTATGGGATTGTTTGAATCCAAATGTAAGTATATAAACCTGTACAATTCCACATTATATAATCAAAAAGCAAAGGTGAAAGGATAGAGAAGAAGACCTCAAGCAGACAATATGTTAAAATGGTGTTTGTTTAGGTTCCTATTCAGCACTCGAATTTCTCTGTTTGTGTGCGTTAAAATTGACGGCCATGTGAAATCTGTCCTTTTAACAACCTCAATTCCAGCTTCTCCTTGGCCTGAAAAACGTTAGCGGAAAGAAAAACAAATAAGAACATCGACTTCACTAGCAAACACAACCCCACCCCCTCCTCTCTCTCTCTCTCATTTCCATTCTCTTTTAAATCTCACTTTTTATTTTCTTTTTCTTTTCTTTCACTCCTTTGAACAGCTCAATACTCTCCAGATAATTATATGTTCTTTAAATAGTGTGGTTGGTGGAAATACTTCCTATTCTTCTGCTGCGAGCGCCAGAAGCAAGCGAGTGCTCCAAATGCACAGCTGGCAACAGCGATTGCCAATGCAGCCCCCAAAGGCACCACAATTGCATTTGTTGAGGCTGCCAAGTCCTCCACAAGAGCCCCGTCTGTCCCACCATCACTGAGAAGCCCCTTCCTCTTGTACAGAGACACAAGCGTGTTTCCATAGTAGCTAGCCAAGAACTTGAAAACCTCATTGTGATCCCAATCAATCTGAACACCACCATTGTTTTCCTGGCTTCGAGAGAGATAACAAGAAGGGCAAAGCTGTTTTGAAGGCCATATGCGCTTTGGGAATTGAGGATCGCCGGTTCCAAGAGACAATTCTTCTTTCATTAATCTCTCGTTGACTTTGTTATGTGCACTCCACAGCCAGAGAACAAAGTCACGGGTTTTGTTGAAAGGAGTAGAGACACTAAGAGGCAGAATTATTCATTGTCAGATCCAATGAGCTTTTCAAGAACTAAAAGAATCTTCAACAGGTTTTTACCTGGAACACATTTCATAAAAATGTTGGCGGCACTCCTCGCATATGAAGAAGTCGTGGATGAATTCACAAATAGTTGTGAATGCCAATTGGCTCTCCCCATCTTCAACTCTTACGGAAAGCGAATGCAATAGAACCCATAATCCACAACTGTAAAAGGAACAAAAACTACTTGATTTAAAAAAGAAATGCCAACAACCCAACTCTAAAAATCGTTGCTTGTAAACGCAAGGCTTCTGCTTAGCAGAAAATTTTAGCAGGCAAGCTATATCAATAAATTACAATGAACCAGATGATTCTAGGTTTCAATAAGCATATAGTCATAATAATCATAGCATGTTAAAGAACTAGTCTGCAGAGCCGTAGTTGTAAAAAGACAATTGTGTCAATAGCATTACTACTACTACTACTACCAAAAAAGGCAACTGAATCACCATAGCACTGGAATTTCAATAGGCAACAATTCAGTTAAAATAGTCAATTTTGGTGACTTGTCAAGTTCATTTGGTGTGGCCAATTAGTAAACATAAAATTGCATTAAAGGATGGGTTATGTTTGAAAAAATTTAGCTTGTTCTAGGTAATATTGTTGCTGATTTTACTACAAATACATACATACATGATATATGTGTGTTTATGTATATATGCATATAGCCTAGTGATGGGTTTGATTGATTTTTTTTGTTTTTTTTTTGTTTTTGTTGATTTTTCTACAAATATATATATATATATGTGTGTGTGTGTGTGTGTATGTGTGTGTGTGTGTGTGTGTGTGTGTACAATCTGGTGATGGGTTTGCATGAATTTTTCCAATTTTATATTTTGGTTATGCATTGGGGTTTCAATTCTTCAATTGCAGCATTATCCTGAGTGTGATGATAGTGGTAGGTTCGTGTTTAAACCCATCACCAGATTGAACACATATATGGATACATATATATATATATATATATATATTTGTAGAAAAATCAGACAAAGAGTGTTGGAAAAAAAATATTTATATATATATATATATTTTTATTCATGCAAACCCAACTCTCAATTTAGTTTATTGGACAACTCTCAATTTTTTTATTCATTCAGAAGTTGTCCAATACACAACTCAAACCCTCAATATTTATAAGACAGAGAGACCTAATCAAATAGGAAAATAAAGCTTGATAGATATGAAACCAAATATTAATAAAATCCTAAATAGTAACCTAATGCCATAAAAATTCCTAAAAATCATAAGTTCCCAAATTAACTTAATTCCTTCCTCATCCGACAGCTTCCCTGTCCGCATCGCTGAACTACTGCTACTAAAAGGGTACAAGTGTCTGTTTGACGTATAACAATAATTTATCCACCATCATAATTTATGGTGCTTACCAAATTCTTTACTCCCTTCCACATTTAGTTTCGCTTGTGCTCCATTTTGTTGTCAAACCATCATTCTCTGTACTCATTTTTGCTTCAATTTCCACTAACAGTTTTAAGGCCCGATCCTCAAATATGTCACAAGGGAGCCCAAGAAATTTACCAAATTACCCATTAATGCCTTAGTCCCTTCATCCAACCTGGAAGGCGCAAGCATACTGACTAAGCAACACTCCGTTATATTTGCCCCTACCTACTCTGTCTCCCTCTAGCAGTAGCAGGTGTCTTTCCCTTCCTGAACCATTGGTCTTTGCCCACAAAATTGGTTTCAACAGCCATATTTAGCCCCTTGCACTCCATCTCTGAATTAGTGAAGGACTTCCCCGCCACCTCCCTGATTTTCCCGGTCCCCAATTTAATACGGAGCAGGGCAGGGCACCCCAAACTCACCCTGTTGCTATCCCAATCAAAAACACCTGGTTGGTCACCACATACTACCTATCCACATCCACACCCACTCACATCTTTCAACCCAAAAAAAAATACCCAGAAAGTATTGCTTACATCATTACACCTTCAATCTAACTCCTCAACTCTTTCAACTCCTTCGAAACTTGTGTAGTCTCCAAGATGGAGAGGAAGTCCCAACAACCGCAGCCACACTTCCCTTTGGCCCAGCTTCGGGCTCGTAACAACAAAAAGATGCCGACTGCCACCAATCAAGGAAGAATGGTTGGTCGTTGCACTTCTAGTTCCTCCCGATAAGAATTATGGAAGTTTCTTCCTTAGAAGGGAGGGGGAAAAGAAAAAAAAAAAAAGAATGCCCTGGTCTCTGATTTCAACCCCTGTTGCGACCTAGTAGAGTAGTGTTGTTCCAGTTACTCCTAACCACTGTTCTTCTCCAACAATGGTGAATCCCATGGACCAAAGCAACCACTAAGCATCTTTGGAGGAAGTTCACCATCTCAGAAACTGTAGTAGGAATGACTTCCTCTTGAAAATCTAGAGCCCATCTGATGAACACAAACTGTGTTTTCTGACAACCTCTGCACATAGACGACTTCCAAAAAATGTCTTCGATCTGTTCTTCCAGGCCTGCTCCTCCACCAAAATAATCTCCTTGAAAACCGTAGCAAATTCATTCCATCTAATTGTATCTTCTCCCTCTGAAATGCATCACCTCCTTCCTTGAAGCCTTATCAACTCCAACTGAAAATATCTACCCTTATTTTTTAGGCTACATAAGCAAGTACCTTCCCCTTTTCCAGCTCCAAGTACCCTTCATTTGAGCAACATTATCAAGCAGGTCACACACCCCCACCTTAGCTCACCTCCATACAAACTCAATAGCATTTTGAAGGCATGACCCTTGCTCTAAGAGAATAATGAACAATGTCTCTTGGTCACAACCCCCCACCTCCAGAACAAAGGATTTCCAATTGACCCTGCCAGCAATGACCTCTCATTTCATGGGCCTGTGGTCTAGGGATGGTATTGGAGAAACTGAGGTGTATTATTATTGACAACCAATATGGTGCCCAACAACCCAAATTATTGTACATGTTTCATTAAATGTTTAAAGCTAGGGAAAATATGCATGTACAGAATATTATACTGGTAAATCAGGAAAATTAAAAACAGATGTTGGATACAAGACAACAACTAATAATTCCATCTTCCTTTTTTCTCCACTTCTTTATTAGTGAAACATTGGAAAAGTTAAATGGTCTAGTGAAATAAATAAATAAATAAAAATCTACACTTTGTCAGCCAACGGAATAAGAATAAATGCCAAACATTTCTAATTTAGACACAAAAGAAGTCAATTCATGCATATAAATTAATAAGTATATATTTAAATATCTTACATTAATTGGTTGATGTTTTTGTTCTTTAACTTTGGGCATTTACAAACTGAACAGTTTTTGGATTTTGTAGTCTTTTTGGATGTCAGTAGTAGTATAACTGTATAGGCTGTTTTGGACTTGGGTGTTACGTCTTGATGCCTTTCCCAATAAATTTTATTTATCAAAAAAAAAAAAAAAGGAGGAAAGGTTGGCAGAAGTAGAACTATCTTCATGCAAAGCTTATCATTCTTATTTCTTCTTTCCAATTTTCTTAACTTCTTTCCTGCAAACAAAATATATTAATTGAATAACCAATGCCTTCCATTACTGTATCAGTGGCAAATCAACGGTAGACATGGAAAGGGGGAAGAACGGTGTTAAGTAATTAAATACATTTATCATTTTCCTAATCTTGACCTGAAATTTCAAGCAGATATACAATGGATGAACTCGCTTTGCTGGTCATCAGTTGATATTAAGCGTGTCTCCTCCCTATGTGAATAATGCCCAAAAGGGTTTGGAACAATAATATGATGACGACAACAATGATCTTACGAATTACACTACCCAAAGATTTCTTATTTTCGTGAACTTTTATTTTGAAACATACCATGTAATGACCAATAACACAGATAGCTGTTGAATTCAATACTGAACATAATGAAGAATAAATTATCAAAAGGAAATTATATAGTGCATCAAAAATAAGGATACACCATTACCTCAAGCCCCTAGTATCATTCCTGCTTCCACGGCAAAACATCTGAAAATAATACCCATAACAGATAAAAACAATCAGAGACAGTTTCATTTATAATACCATCGTCAATAAAAAATAGTAGCATGGATGAAATTGAATCTATATTCCATTTAACATTACTAAGAAAGAGGCACAGTAAGGATGAAACACAGGTAAAACACAGAGCAGTTTCATGTTAACCGCTTGAATTAAGAAAAAAAATGAGAGAAAAACAAGCCATGAGAGCCCAACAGTAGCATCTGACTTGGTAATGAGTTTTGGAACAAAACTCTGCAATGCAGCAGCTATAGCTTGGTTGGATGAGGCATATCCAGTTTGGAAGCCTAAAAACAACAACAAATGGCTTCTACACCCCACAAGAATACATTTTGATCTAAAAGGAAGTGTCTTAGGTAATGTAGAATGCTAACTTTAGGTTTATTTTAGAGTTTGGTTTAGTGCTAGGCGAAGTTTTAAAAGTCTTTATTGAAGCCCGCATCAAGACTGGCCTCGAGGCGAGGCTATTGCAAAAGGCATAGACAATGTTTTAAAAAGTAGCCGCAACCGTTACGTAACGCCGTTACGTAACGGTTTTGGCGGTTACCGCCACCCGTTACGGCCGCTTTTGCAGTGTGATTGAGATTCACAGGTGTGTCGGCCGTAGCGGCTACCGTAACGGTCTTAACGGTGCAGTAACAGCCGTAACGGCCTGTTACGCACTGTTACGTAACGGTTCCAAACTGTTTCTTTCCAAAAAACACACAAAAAAAGCTGAAAATGGGGGGAAGAGGGATAGAGAGAAGAGAGAAGATAAAGAGAGAAAATGGAGAAGCAAGAGATAGAAAGAGAGAAGATGGAAGATGAAGAACATGTTATTGATTCGTTGAAGTTGTAAGACCTATGTTATTCTATTCAGCTGCTATCACTCAACCATTTTGTTTGTGTGTGTCTATCTATATATTGTTTGAAAATAATAATAATAATGAGTGTGGTCATTACCTATTTGGGTTGGTTAAAATATGTATATATATATTTAGGCTTTTATTTATTCTTTTACTTTTGTCATTGTTTATCTTATATATAATAGTTAGTGATTGATTTTTTGTATAATATAAAGTCATTAATTATTAAAATAAAATGAAAAAAACTCAGTTTATAGTAATTTAAAAATATGAAATATATTAGATCATACTTAAAAATTTATAAAAATTGATCAATATTTATTTTTAACCCAATAAATATAATCATGGAAAAAAAATATGCGTATCCGTAAGTTTGTTTCAAATTGTGCGAAAAATAAAAAAATTCACGGTTCCGGTTACCGCAACCGTTACACTACGGCCTTTACACCCCGCAACCGCAACCGCGCCACCGCCACCGTTACGGCAAACGCAACCGCTTTTTAAAACCTTGGGCATAGACGATTTGAATTTTAGACAACACTCCCAAAAGCCTTGTGCATCACAATCTAAGGCGCACACCTCAAGTACAACTTGTACACCTTTTTCACATAAACATATGGGGAGCATGCATATGGCAAGCTTGGCTTGGGCTGTTGTTAAACTTAGTCTAATACATGGTTTAAACATGAAAAAGAAGATCCTCTTTTGTACTATATTTCATAGGGAAAAACTCAAGTAAATGACCAACCAAGAAAAAACACAAAGCTAAAGCTCAAATGAGAAGCTCAATAACTGAAGTTAAGAATGTTGTGTCACCATTGATGAGGGCAAGCTTTCTTCTCAGCAGTGAAATGTTCGACTCCTTGGGGACAAAAATAGTTACCTTTATTTTTATTTATTTACTAAATATAAAAATTTGAAATTTGAAATTTGAAATTCAAAATGCATATGCTTCACTTTGAGGCTCACGCCTTGTCGTGCAAGGGGGAAATGCACAGCGTTATGCATTTGGCTTCAAAACTTTGGTGCTAGGTGATTTTATCTATATTTTCTTATGTTTTGAGAGTGACAGTATTTCGATTATTTTGTAATTTACTAAGGTTACCCATGGGTTGCGTAATGGGTCAATTAATGTTATTTAGGTCTTATAGGTAGTCCAGATCTATTTGTTTCCTAATATCAAGTTGAAATCCTATTAGAATTACTAGTAGCAGCCTACAAATACATGCATGAGTTGAGTTAAGAGAACTTGTGATTGTGTTTGTGTGATCTTGCCCCCTTTCCTTCTCTTTCTTTCATGCTTCTTCCCCTTCTCTGCACAAAAAAACCAACAACTATTGGGATATTGTTTTCACTACCATAGTACGATCCCTAATTCAGCCCCAAAACACTGCTAGGTCAGGCATACCTGACCCTTTCCCCAACATTTTGGCCTTCAACTCCACAATAAATTACAGCACAATACTTGTTATCCACACCTTCCAGCAGCCACTTTTCTGAAAATCCTGCAAACTGCCATCTTGAGAATGAAGCCAAATCTCACACCTATTCTGTCACCAAACCCTAGAAAATTTACTTTACTAATTAGAACATTATCCTTACAAGCTTTCCATAACCAAAACCTAGCACAGCTACATTGTAGGCAACCTTAGGCTCTAATTTCCTAATATATACTACATCAGTCCAATTCTTAAGGCTAATCCACTCCAAGAGCTAACACTGGTCCATCCCTTACCAAAAGAGTCATTTAGGTAGTGTTTGGTTTTGCTAGAACGATTTTGAGCAAGAATGGATTGGCTATTCCTTGGCCTCCCAATGGAATGACTATTCTCCTAAAATGGTGAATGGTGATTCCATTTGAAATGTACATCCACTTCCTTTCTACCGAATCGCACATGTGAATGTGTATTCCACCGGAATGATCATTCCATTTTCAGCTTCCATTCCAATGAACCAAACACTACCTTAGTTTTTGACTAGTAGTAGTGCATTGCCTTCTAACGACTTATTTAACATATAGGGACGATTAAAATAGAAAACCACAAGAAACTAGACAAGTTAGACTAACGACTAATGCAGCGTTAGTTTTATACTGCAGTAAATTTCTTCCTTTGAAGAAACATTATCATGAGAATATCAGAAATCAACTATTAAGAAGATAGGATTTAAGGTCTTGGAGCATCCCACCAATTTAATTCAATCTCTCTAGTAACAGTTTGAAGTAAAAGCACACACCATTATGCAAAGTAAAAAAGTACCCCCAGTTTTGTGCCCATTATGCAATCTAAGCCCAACCATGAAATTTCTATCCATCAAAATACAGGGAAAAAAATATAGGTCAATAAATTTACTACCAGATCCAAACATAACTGACTCAATTTTAACTATTCTCAACTAAAAGGAAAATACTTTCTGCTTAATACAGTAATTGGTTATCCCATGAAATACTTTCCGCCTAATATAGTAATGAATCTTATTTCATGTTCTCCATCTCCTCTTGTAGTCGTTGTCGTGTGTATCACTACCAATGCTACTTAAGATTCATATAATTGAAATTTATTTTTATTCTTTTGTCAAAGGCAGGATGTTAGCTGGTTAGGAAGTTAGATTGCTCTAATAGGGCATTCGAAGCTTGTCCATAAGCTTGAACCCCAAACTCCACCTTGGGAAACCAAGGGGAACAACCACTTGAGCTAAGCTCAAGTTCCCATTGAAATTTATTGCAAGAAACGCTGTTTACAATCAATCAATCTGCAGGCTATGGTTTAGAGATGTTTACGGTAGTCATATTCGAGAAGGTGGTATTTAAGACCTCCCTATGTCCCATTATTTTTGTCCACTATTCCATTTTGGGATGTCACAAAATGGTTGTCCATTTTGAAAGTCAGGGCATTTAATTTAAATAATGATTTTACAACATTATCCTTTCTTATATCAGTGTGAATGCATTAATAAAGTAGCTAAGAGGGATAGTTATAAAATTTAAAACTATATTAGTTGGATGCATAAGGATTTAACGCATGCCCCCTTATGAAGTTGGATTTTCATAATGGACAAAATGAATGGGACGGAGTGAGTATTATGGCTTATAGGATAAAGCTGGAGTAAATGGGTTTAGGTCTAAGGCCAGCCTATTTGCTGCCTTACTGGGTTCCGGATCATGTCTGGATAGCCATTCTATATCTTGTTCCAGAGGCGCAAGTTAAGGTGAAGGTTAGGTGTGTAAGCAATCCATCTCTTATAGTGCCTCACTTAAAATAAGCTCATTGCACTTGAGCAGCATATATTTTCATGTTTAGGGTAATTTACGAATGGCCTAGATGTAGAAGTAGGGGTATAAAACAAGGACTTTAAATTGATAAATAAAGGTGATTGTGCATTAAATAAATCATAGAGGGACAGAATGACACATAATTGGAAAGAAAAAATCAAGAAAAAGAGTTGAATCAGGAGATGTAACGGTATCAATCAGTGTCACAGTATCGGGAGTATCGAGCGACATACATCGAGAATCAGGTGACGTGGTTCTGAATCTAAAACTCAATGCTAGATATTCTCTAAATCTCTTTAACTCAATTGTCACATTTGACTTACTTTTGTGACGTGGATACATTTTGCTTGTGTTATTCTAATATAAATTTATTAAATTACAAGCCCACATACATTTTTTTGTTAACCAAGTAAGGACAAGCCCACAGATACTTATCAGTACCACAAAAGGGGAAAAATGGGATTCTTTAAGCAAGTAATAGAAAAGCAGATGAACTTTACACTCCGTTTGTTTGGATTTTTCATAAAATGTTTTAAGCATTTTCTGTCGTTTGGTATAACAGAAAACACAAAGTCAACGGAAAACATTTTCTGTGGTCAATGGAAAACAAGCCTATTTGGGCGAAAAAAATTTTCCAAACCAAAGTTTTATCAGTGCCACCACATTACCGCTACTACCATCACCTCCACCACCCCCACAGCCACAACCACCATTGCCATCATCGCCGCCACCACCTCCACCGCCTCACAGCCACCACCACTACAATCTCTCATTACTACTGCCACCGCCGCCCCCGCCGCCGCCCCTGCCCCCGCCTCCAACACCTCCACTTCCACCTCCACCCTACCGACGCCACTACTACCACCACCACTAATGCAACCATTAGTACATTAATTCAAGAACACAACCAAACATTTTCTATGGAAAATCCGGATAACACAAACGAAGCGTTATTTTGTTAGAGCTCTACTCTTTGTAATGGGGCGTATGCCCCCTTGAAGTACTTTGCCTACTTCTTTGTGATGTTTTTCACGCACGAAGACCAACACAACATTCTGGCATTGTTATCTCATCATCTTATTTTTTATCTTTTAACAATACAAAGCCAACATATTGCCCAAAGATTAAAACCTAGAGCAGAGCATGGGGCTTAACAGGATGCTGCAAGTCTCTCTCTCTCTCTCTCTCTCTCTCTCTCTCTCTCTCTCTCTCTCTCTCTCTCTCTAATTTCTTGCCCATCAGATTCTCAAGATCAAAATTAAAAACAGGGAGATGGGGCTTATGCAGATTTGTGAACTTTATTTTCATCGTACAAACCTAGCTGAAGAAATCGCAAAGAAAATCAAAGAAATTGAAGCAGCAAATGTCGGACCTGACCTGTTGATTTTAGAGTTATACACAGTATGAATCAGGAAATTTTGCATGAACCAGACCAGTTCACAGTCAACTTGATTAATTATCTGGTTCCTACTTGTTCAAACTTCAAATTGACAGGTTTGCATGCGATGTTCTACTCACACTAGTATACCGGCCTGTATCCTTCATTTTCCGCTTCGAATAGATGGTACACAATGAACGGCTGAGATTTTGAACCACACAAATAATCTATTTATGAAATGAAACTCTACAAATAAACAAACTTGTGCTGAGTTACTGTGGTTATGTAATAGAGGTGTAAGAATAGCAACTCTCCCACCAATCGTAATGTGCTCCTCTCTCTCTCTCTCTGTGTCTCTCTGTCTCTACCACACATTGTCACATACTAACCAAGTGCAAAGACACAATGATGATATGAAGATGGTGATACTACAAAAAAATTGCAAATTAGTTTCTAAAGAACTAATTTCAAATAATTAAATCAATCAATAGATGGACAATGAGATGAAAACATATGCAAACAAACTTTTTTAATGAATTGGGGGCAATTCCCCTTTACTGTGCAAATAGGGATTATAATATGCATTGACCATCGCGGTTCAAGAAATAAAAATACAGAAATGAAAGGAAATAAAAATTTCACAAGAACATCTACTAATTCTGCAACAGAAGAACATCTAATGATAAACAACATAAAATATTAACACTAAGGAGTATGAGCAGATCAAGAGCTTTTATGACACAAAAGTATCAAACATAACTTCTTGCGTTCACGTGCGGTATAAACAAAGCAAAGGATGAGATCATAATTATTTAGAACAGCAATTTATCGTGTACCCACCCAATATCCACGAGGAACTTCTTTTCCACAAATCTGGAAATTCTCAAGTGCACCCTTTCCGGTAACATTGATGGATTCCTGTTTGTTGGCTGACAAAATATCTAGTGGGTACAACTCATCAAAGTTGACAAGGAATTCTGCACTTCCCTTTCGGCACCTAATATAAGTCATGAGTTGATAAACGAAAGAATCAGCACATTATGCTTGTGCAAATCAATTATGGACACACAAAGTCTTGGTACTAACCTCCTCGATGGATGATGAGCCACAAGAAGTTGAAGAAATTTTATAAGTGATGCCCGAGTCTCTGATTTGATCATCTGCATAAATGCAAAGTTCGAGTACATCAAAGCCTCAAATGTTAACATATGTAACATATGAAAAGAAACAAATTCTGCGTAAAGGAAACAAAGATCTACCTTGTGATCTAAGATTATATCAAAGGCAGAAGATGTTGCCTCCTCAACATCATACACAGCACGTGCAATCTATCACAAGCCAGTGTTATAAAGTTAAATTTCAAATTTTACAGAGCACTATAATTTGTAAAAACACAGAAAGCAAACATTCAGAGTAAATCTTTTGAAGGACCTGTCCAGGGTCTGACACATTTGATTGGAGAAGCTCATTCTCATATTTCTCATCATCCAAGCCAAACGAGCTGTAAAGCATAAGATTATCAAATGAAGTAGAAGAAGGCATACCTATAGTCATACAAAGTTAATAACAAAGACTTAACATGAAGAAAGTTTTTTTTTCAGTCTCCGAAATCCTTTCAATGACCTATGTTTCTTTGTTTATTTTCAATCAACAACAAAATTTCATTAATAATAAACGGATTAGAAGTACACACGGAATAGAAGTACACAGGAAATAAAAGAGGACAACAAGAGAGAAAATAAAGAAAAATTACAATTGAAACAGCCTTCCAATCTCTAGCTATCAAAAACTAAGGAACCCTCTTAAAGGGAGACTACACTGAAGCCCAAAAAGAAAACAAATAATGAATCTTATTACATAAATCTCCTAAATCTTTCGATTAATTTTCAAATATTCTCGAATTTGTCTCCAAGTAAATAGCCCAAAGAACAACACAGCAAAACCTTTAAAATCAATTAAGAGCAACTGGACACATGAAACTAGGACTACCCAATCAATTTCCGCTAACTGAAATAATCAATACCATAACATCATAGCCATAGGACTGTTAGATAACCAATAGTCCCATAAGCTTAAGCAGATGGGAAAATGGCCCAACAACTATATATATTAAGCTCTCCAACAACAATATATATTAAGCTCTCTAACACCCCCTCTCACGTGCAACCCCGTCTTACATGTAGAGATGCAATCATCCAAACATAAAGAGAAACATAATGCAAATGAAGGAACAAATGCAAAGTTTCCAAACGAAAATACTTGATCCCAAGACCTCTCCTTATCTAAGCTCTACTACCATATTACATCACCACTAGTCTGAAAAGCTTAACTATTAGGAAAGGGACCCCATAGTGCATATCCAGCTCTCCAACAATGACCACATACAACTAGATGATCAATACTCTCCTCATCCCTACACATTATACACCACATGAAAAAATTGCAACTAGGCCTCTTTTTTAAAACTTGTCATTGGCATAGAGTTTTCTCCAAGCCAAAGGCTATGCAAAAATTTTAAGTTTAAGAGGCACACATGCATCCCAAATCAACTTGTGAGGAAAAAAATGGGACAGTTGGATATTCAATAATCTCATCAAAAAAGAAATTGCAAGAAATTTACCATAATAGATGATTAGTCCACTCTCTCTTGTCAATGATTCCTTGATTCAATGATATCCCCGTCAAGAATGGATAACAAAGAAACTAGCTCATTGGCAGTCTCGGTGATTGAAACATTATCTATGTTTGTTGAAGGGATATCTATATAAACTAATCGATTGCGTAAATCCCATGGTAGCAATGACACTGACCACCTAAAAAGCACATAATGGATGATGGCAATTTGCCACATTTGACATAAGCCTATAACAGCTTTATCACTAATCAATTTATTCCTAAACCGCCTCCTTCTCCCTCCCTCCACACAAACCCAAAAATAAATAAATATTTCAAGGCAATTTGATACAACTGAAAATATATACACCTAGATTTAGTGTTGTAACATAGTAGAACTGTAACATAAAATTGAAATTTTTAAACAAGTTGGTTGGTTAAGATACCAATCAATGATAGTTCAAGTCTCCCTGATTTGAAATCAACTCATTTTCTAAGTGGATCTGCAAATATAAGCCATAGATGATTATGTGTTAACAAAGATTTATTTTTGTTTTCCTTTATTTATTTATTTTTTTTGTTATTCAAAAAAGAGGATTTGAGAACAAAGGAAAGGAGTTAAATTTTATTCAAAGTATAAGAAAGTGGAATGGAGAAGAGGGATAAAGAGAAAGGCGACATGGTTGAACCATTTATTAACTTTTACTGTTACTATACAAGTACCTGCTTCCCCAATTGCTCAGCATTTCTTCGTTTTTTCCCCCCTTCATGCACTTAGATTCACCATGCCCTTATCAACACGTGCAATATTGCCTGTTTGTGAGAGCACGGTGAAGCTAAGTGTAAGTTCTCGATTTGAACATTCTGATGAAATGCTTCTGTGGGTGAGAGGTGCGGTTAGAGGTAGTCCAAGAAGATAGCGGGCACTTCAATGGCCTGAGATCACCGGAGGTGGAGAGGAGGAGGCCAAGACAAGCATGGAGCAGGAGAGGTTGGCAGTGATAGACCTTGAACACTAATGTAGAGTGTGAGAGAGGGTGTCTAAACATGAGACTTGGTTGTATTGTTGTTGTGTCTCGCTGCATATACGATACATTATATAGGCCACAGGAGTATTGGAGCCCAAGCAAACTGTTGGACAGGTGGCTCGTTCTCCTCAACTCTGTCAGAAGTGATATAAGCCCTTCTACCGTCTGTGGCTTGACGGCAGGCAGAGAGCAACATTTCATGGCAAGCGGAAAGTAACGTTTCGTATATGTATCAGATGAAACGAACGTAAGGTCATTGTTACCTCTTCTCCAAGCTTGGTCGAGATGGAGTTGTCTTAGCAAGAAGACAACCATCTTGATGATCCCATGACCTCAGCCGCCAGTCCAGTATCTTCTGGTGATCCCGAGTAGTAGTGCCTGGGTCCTGCTCCCAACCCAGGCATCCAAGTAGATGAATGGGCTACGGCCCACGTTAATGTTTAGGAGAGCCAGGGCTCGCCTCCAAGCGACCAAATAGGAGAATGGGCCGTAGACCTATCTCAATATTTAGGAGAGCCAGTGTTTATCAATCCAAGTCTAAGTGAACCGAGGGCTGATTGTGTTGGTGTTTTGGTCTTAGAGCGAGGTATGAAGGACCATGGGCCTTGCGGGGCCATGGTGTTGCCTGTTGCAGGGCTCTTCGTATTTAGATATATTTTGGTTTATATGTATGCTCCCGCTTAAGCTAAGCATATAGTCTTGGTTTTACGTAATGCCTAGGCAGATGGCGCCCGTAGGGCTCACCGTGTATCAAACATACAACATGCCCGCGTGGTGCCTTGTTGGTCTACCACATGGGTGGGGTTTTGGTGATGTAGCACCTATAGGGCTTGCCATGTATTAGGCTTGATACAAGTACCCACAGCTTCTAATGTAATAGGCAGAAAGGAACAGGGGAATAGGTGGACTAGTTGATTAATACTAAGCCCCTTGTCCCCTTCCCCCATTATGGCCCCGTTTGGTGTAACTATTAAAACAGATTATAGATTACAACTTAACAGATTACAGATTATAGATTATGACTTTAATCAGAAGCTGTTAATCTGTTTGGTGTAACTATTGGATTATAGATTTAAGTTGCTAAATAGTGTTTGTTAAATAAGCTGTTAAATAGCTTTTCGAATTAACTTTTATTTTTTATTATTCACTACTTGTCTACATTTCTCATAAAAAATAATAATAATAATCCGCAGTCCATTTGGGTCTTTTTCTATTTTTTAAAAAATAAAAAATAAAAAAATTTAAGAGTAAAATATTAAATTAACATGTCACAGCAGAAGCTGATAATCAGAAGTAAGGGTTGAGCAACTTCTCAGAATCAGTTTTTTTGAGTTAAAATAAGTTTCTAGAATCAGAGGAAGATTGAAATAAGTTTAACCAAACAATCCAAAATAGCTTGTCCAAGCCTAGAATCTATAAGTTGGCCAAAATAAACCACACCAAACACCCCCTATCCGATGACATGTTGGTGATAAAACATGCTGAAGCCAAACTGGATTGGTTCAAATTCAAACCAGTTAACACAGCATTTCTTTTTTCCTTTGAGATTTCCTCTTTCCAATCAAACCACTTTCAAAAAGTTAGCTTAAGCCCTTCCAATCAGTGCACTTTTAGATACGATCAATCCCTCCATCCAAGAAGTGACACACTGAATAGAAATTTGGCACCACTAGGCACTAATGGATACCTCAAGCAGTATTTAGTGCTCCCCCATTTCGAAAATCTGCTGGGTAAAGTCCCAAATAAAATGGGTTCTTTTTTATTTTCTTTTCTGGTTTTGGGTGGGATAGCTTAGAAAGGGGAAAATGACCAAATACATAAGACAGGGATTCAGGATTCATAGAATCAGAGGTTAAAACTCATAATTTTGTTGTCCAACTTGGAGGGTTACAGAAAATATGCCACTAACCTCATCAAATAAAGAGTCTGTTATCTAGTTATGTCTCAGGAATTCATCAATATAATTTATTACAATATAAGTAGTATAACATATATTAAATGCCCACAGTTTTATTAGTTTGAAAGAAGAGAGTACACCTATAGCAGATAATACAAAACAACAGAACACTCTTTTGTAAAATCTCAATTATATGTATGATTCTCATGTGCATGATTTTCTTGTCTCTAAACTTTAAGAAGACATAGGTTTATATAAGATATATAGAATTAATTTTAATTAAATCTTAATTAATAATAATAAACAAATTAAAACAATATTTAATAGATCAACATAAATTTTGTAATAATAAAGATCTTTAATTTTGTAATTGAGCTAAGCAAATAAAATAATATTTTAGTTTATTAAAATTTCTAACATTCGCCCACTTTTAGTTAAAGTAGAGTTATTGTAATACTAATACAAAGTTTACAATATACCCCCACATCTTCAAAATTTTATATTTGAAAATCAACATATTATATGTATGGGTGACTGTATGTATGCTGTGCAATAGGTGTGAGAGTCTTCCAAACTTAAACCACAGCTGAAAAGTCACAATTTTGGTAGCACTAGTAAGCATATCACCACACTCTAGTATTTTAGGTTATCCCTTGCACCTCCACAATGAAGCTACAGTCTTTTAGGTTATCTCTTTCCTCTTTTTGGCAGTGCATACCTTTTGACCACAGTGCACAAGTTGTCACGTTGCAATAAAAATTAAATCACCTTCCAGAAAATAATAAACAAGAATAAAGGATCTGTTTTATCAAAACACATCATGGCATAATTATTTTATTCCCATTACCCCGAAAACATTTAATGCACAACTGCATGGTTCTCCAAAGTTATAATCTTTGTACTCACGATAATTACATGTTCCTTTCAAACTTGTCTTTCGAAAAAATATATGTGCTCCTTAAAGTTAAAGAAAGGCAGTGTTACAGAAATTTTTAAGTATTAAAGAGCAATTTCATCGAGAATAAGAACGCCTAAGAAAGGGAGAAGGAAAAAAACAAAAAGCAATTTTACTCGAAGATCAAAATGATTAAATCTTGGACATCATGCAGTAACAATATATGTTCGAAAGAAAAGGTAAAGAAGTTACATGCCTGCCCATTTGCTTGTTAATCCAGTTAAGCAAGCGATCAGCTGTCCGTCCATCATCAATGGCACATATCTCACTTTTGTCTTGATTAGGTTTCCAACCACCAGCAACAAATTTATTAGGAGGTGCCCATAATAGCATAGGATAATGACCCACAGAGAACTTATCACAAAGTTCGTTATTTATCTGTGCTGCCAACAATTGAAGAGAGGAGAGAGTAATCACTAAGCCATACATGTTGAAAAAAGGGACTGGAGTAGTATACCAAAAAATTGGAGAAAAGAAATACTACAGAAGGAAATGGACTTTTTTCCCTGATGAGTAATAAAATTCCATTAAAGAAGAGAGAAGGAAAAACCCCTATACAAAAAGGAGAAGAGGTTAAGCCTTAATAACATCCAGAAACCAACAAACAAAGCCAAAACACAGGACAAGCATAAGTGTAAAGATTCTTCACAAGACTAAAGAATCTACAAAATCAATGAGGTTGTCCAAAGTAGACAAGCCTCTCCCAAAAAACCAACTATACAAAATAACCAAAAATGCACCCTTCAACTTTGTGCCCCGGTTCCTCCCCACTTTTGAAGGCCCTCTTGTTATGCACCCTCCAAATAAGCCACATCAAGCAAAGTGGCGCAAGGATCCAGCCTTTTCTTCTACACTTCCTCACCCCACCACCCAAACATGACACTTGTCACCTCCTCCTGAAAAACCCAACTAACCCCAAACAACACCATAACCAACCCCCACAAATCCCTAGCAACCTTACAATGAACAAGCAATGAGAGACAGATTTGCACATACAGCACCAATATAATAGACTGGTTCAGAAGATTAAGAGGTCGAATATGAACTTGTATTAAGCCTAGTCATGACTCATGCCCATGGATATTCAACTCAAGATCAACAAATTTTTTCCGTGCAATGGTATTTAAAATGCTCATGCTTAGTCCCTATTTTATTAAAGAATGATATTTGTTTCTTAGGTAAGGACAAGGAACAAGTAAAATCATCAAGGGTAATAAAAAATAAAAAATAAAAAAGAGGATGGAATGTGAACAAAGCACATGCATCCGAATACTCCAAGGTTTGAATAGTCTACTATTTGAAAGAGAGTAAAAGGCCCAAAAGGATACGAATGCATAGAAGATAAGAAAACTTCAAAACCACAGAAGCGATATAGAACAGCATCACTCCACCAACTGCAAAAATACCCGAAAACCCCTAGACTCCTAAGATGAAAACTCAGTTTCCTAACGAACAAAAGGGAAGCTCAAGGGCACAAGCTAAAGGTGATCCTAAATGACAATGTTTTAGAATAATGGCATGCTTCGTTATCTATGATAATAGGAATAATCTCAAATTTCTTATCTTACCTTCGAAGACTCCATGTCAATAGCAAACCAGGCAACATTGCGATAGGCCACCCCAATTTCTCCCCACCATACGAACAATGGCTCCACAACTTCACTTGATCGCCAATACCAACCCTACACTAGATGTGGCACAAGAAAATATCCCATCCCTTTTTGATGCCTTTCCACAAACCCATGCCATAAACCAAAGACACCCCCTTAGTGGTCCAATACCCCACACATCTCCAAATTTACAAGCCCCCACCCTCTTCCAATACCTCTCCCTTTCACAACATACCTTCACAACCACTTCACAAGCAGAGCTTGATTAAAGAGAGCAACCCTACGAATAGCCAAGCCCCCTTCTCTAATTGAAGAAAACATTGCATCCCAATCTATAAGGTGGTATCTAAACTCTTCTCAAATCTCTCCCTAAAGGAAATCACATTGCAACTCCTCCAAAAGCTTCACCACCAGGGCTACAATAGTGAACAAAGACATGAAATAGATGGGAAGGCTAGACAAACTGCTTTTAATCAAAGTCAAGTTAGAAAAAACAACAGTCACCCTATGAATGTTATTAATAAAATTTCGTCTCCAATGGGTCTTGGCAATCCTATGGAAAAAGTAGGTACTCCTATCACTCTCTTTAAGCCACAGTTTCCTTAGCTTGTCTCCAACTAATTTCTTACGTCTTCACAGCCTTTGCAAACTCTTCTTTCAAAATGGATCTAACCAAAGCTTCCTCCTCTAACAAGCCCCCATATTAATAAAATTTTGCCTCGTACAAGTGTTGGCCATCCTATGGAAAAAGTGGGTATTCCTGTCTAGCCAAATATTTTCGCCTTCTGAATTTTCAACCAGCCACAACATGAGACCCCAAACATTGCCAAGATCAAATTTCAAAGCTCCTTAGCCACTTGAAATTGAATAAGAAGATAACCTCACACATAAATCAGTGCCTAAGGGGACATCACATATGCATGCAACATGAATACCAATACAATACAAAACTAAATCCCCTCACCCCCCTACAACTCTCAACCCTCCATATTATCCACAAAATATGAAAACATGTCCACAATGGGTGCACCTTTCTTGAGCCCCAACAATGCAAAAAATTCAAAAATCTACTCTTCACAACAAATACTGGAGGCTCTCTATCAAAGATTGCCTATTTCTCTTACCCCATAAACACAACATCACATGTGAAGGAGCTACCAACTATGCCATCTTCCTTCTCTTGCTAATATTGCACCCTCTCCAATAACGAAATAAATTAGCCAGACTTAGGTATTACCTACAAATCACCAAACATATTCAACAAAAGTGACCATACCTCTCCTACCATCATACAATGAATGAAAACGAGTCCACTGGTAGCCTATTTCATAACAGGTAATACCAATTGGTGATAATTTTCTTAGCTTAATCAAGTTATTAACTTTAACTGTAAGGATCTTCCCATGAGTGGCCTCCCACCCAAAAGAATGCCTAATTGGAAATAACTTTAGCTCTCCAAGTCCCTTTCCATCCAAGGGTCCTAATAGCCTCTTATTCTTATGAAAAGATTTGACATCAAACATCACAAACCTTGGGGGTTTTCTCTTAACCCATCCTCTCACCATCCTAAAACATCCTCCCTATACAAACTGTCAAAAAACTACATCAGCTCAATTTCCCAATCATTAGCTTGTATGCAATGAACAACAAAGTAAATCTATCCATTGCCATCTCAAGGAAAGGACAAAAAAAAAAAAAAGAATGCATTCCATAAAAAAGCAACTCCGAACTGAATTTCATGCCAAGAGCTCATCCCATCTCCATCTCCCTCTGCAAAAAAAAAAAAAGATGGTTTGCAAACTCGAGTCATCCCTGTCCAATACCTTTCAAGAGGCCAACTCCACACACCTTAAAGTTATCTATAGTGTTCCAATCACCCTCATCTCCTTGTTCTTTGATATGATATTTCTTCTCCAACACTTATCTCTCTCATGAGCAAATATACTGCTTCTATTAGCTGTGGCAAAGCATTGAAAGAAAGAAAAACATTGCCATGTGTATAGTTAGGGTTAATTTGAGCGAATTTTATGTTTCTACATGTTAGTCAAATACTATTTTAATTTTGTTGTATATTTCAGAGGTTCTATAACAAGGGGGGAACTGGTTTAGTGGTTAAAACTCAACCTAACAATCTTGAGGTCGTGGTTTCAAACATGAGAGCAACCACTTTGTGCAAATAATATCAAAGTTTGGGCTTACCCTTCCCCGACTCCCATCCAATAGGGACTATGTTGGGCATATTTTTTTCTTGGAAGGTTCTATATCTAGAAATATAAGTAATTTTACAATTTGCCAAACATTATATTTAAAGGGCCATCAATGGGTCTTCTTATGAGTTGGGTGTTCTCGTTAGGTTGCTACACGTGGCTTTATTTAGGTCTAAAATATTCTAATTAGTCAAATTTTCTTAGTTTCCTAATTGTAAGTCATTGTCTAAGTAGAATTTAGGAGAAGACTGGCAGCCAATGATATGCAGGTAATCTTTCCTCAATGGGATTAGATGAGATTCCTAAATTATATCTTCTTCGTCTCCATCTCCTTCCTTACAAAGCTGTGAAAACCTATGATTGGGTTACTGTTCCCATCCTTGGAACAACCCTGATTTCAGCCACAAAACCACACCCAATCATCAGCCTTTTCTCTTCCTTTGGGAGTTTATTCCACATCTAAATCCCTAACAAGTTGTGTTGTTGAGGGAATTCAAGCAACTATACACTTGTCTAAACTGAGCTGGTTTCAACCCTTTCTGCGAGAAAAACCTCAAAACCTTTCCTTCTACCTAATAGAACCCCGATAGGCTGACTGATACTAAAATTTGCAATTGACTAACCTGCCAGAAAACCAATTCTATGCAAGCTTAATTCAAGTTTTCTAATGCTATCCTACATCTTACCCCAAACAACTTGATTGAACAAACCAAACCTCCTAATTTTCTTAGATGCTTATTTTAAATTTAGAAAAGTTGTTGCGTATTTATAATTTTTAAGTCTAACATAAGTCAAGTCACAATTTAGTTTGAAGACTGTTTTTTAAGTCTAACTGACATAAGTCGAGTCACAAATCTATAGAGTTTGAAGACCATAATGACATTTTTGGCCTCCTAATCACATGTATGTGCATATATATGATGACTGGCTATATTTCAAAAGAAGTAACAACAAATGCAGATGACAGAACACTGCTAACCACTAGAGTTAATGTAATTGAGATTCAATGTCCTTGTTCCATATAAACAGTATTACATTATTCTTAAAGTTCTTCCATTTTCCAAAAGTACATATCAACATTATACAGTGGAGAGCTAACAGTTGATTTCATTAATATGACTATAAGAGCATAATACCACCTAAGGAGAAGTATCATGTACGCATAGCAACAATACCTTCAATGCACAGTCTACCCTTGTCATCAATATGATCCCTGGATGAACTGCTTCAGGTCCATTGAAAAGCCTCGCTACCTTTTCATAATGCGGCTGCAAGTTGTGTCTCAAGCAATAGAAACATAAGAAAACATTAATTTAAGATGCTAAACACAACATTCGGCATAGAACATACCTTATAATTTCTGCAAGCTGGGCACCTGTAGGACAGATAGAAGCATGTAAGAACTAATATTGTAACAATATGAGAACAATAACAAAAAATCCAGCATTTTCATACCTACAAGCCATCAGTATCTAAATTATTTGGTAAAAACAATGAAAGCTAGCTAATTTTCATTTAATTAATGAAACGTGGCCTTTGTTCCCCCATGGGCCATGGGCAACTATCAGGAGCACAAAATGCATGTCGTTTTACAGTTACGAGGTATTAAATGTAGTAGTGCACATAAAGAGGCTGACTTTCTAATTTTCGCTATGCCAACTTGATGTGGTGGTGTAAAACTGAAATTTTAATGGTGGCAGTCATTGACCATCCATCCGTAGACATAACCCCCCCAGATCCACCACGGACCACAGTTGTTATCAGAAATCACTTCTCCAGCTCCCACTTTTTAAAAATAGTAATTCAAATCTATTAGGTTGTGTTTGGTTGGAGGATTTGATAAGAGAAAAGAAAATGCAATCCCACTTTTTATTTGATTATAATGGAAAACACCTGGGAAAAGAAAGGGAAAGGGAAAGGGAAAGGGAAATTTTAATCCCACTTTTTGTCTTTTGAGTTCACTTACGCCGTGTTTGTTTGGGAGATTTGGAAAGAGAAAGGGAAAATGTAGGGATTCGAGTTCACACACTTTTTCTCTTTCCTTTTCCAAATTCCCTCCCAAATCCCCCAACCAAACCCAGTGTTAGGCTCTTCTCTTTCTTCATTTCCCAACTTAACCAAACATAGTTTGTAACTGGAATCCTATCAATTCTTTCTGCTTTTCTTTCTATTTCCCATTCCCTTTTCAATTCCTTCATCAAATCTTCAAACCAAACACAGCCTTAGAGAAAATTTTACCTTTTCTTCCTTAAATCTTATCTATATGTAGTTCTTAAATATTCTCAAACTACATTGTTGAAAACAGGAGACATCAAAATTCTAATCAATTATCAAACAATGACATAACTGATAGTTTCAAAGTACAGTTATTCTATAGCTTTTTTGAATTAGCATATCACTGTCGGAGTTGGATAGATCCTATAAAGAATTCACAACATAATAAAGCATTTTTTTTCTAGATATAACAGTAGAGAACATTAGTAGCAAAGTCCAATTAACGACATCAAAGAAGCAAAGTGAGTGACCAGTTAGCGAAGAATTCAACAATGGCGTATGTAGCTGGTGTGTCCTTGAGAACAGCATCGAAATTCGTGGCGTTCAATTCGACGGCGAAGTCAGGTTGATCGCCGTTGTTAGTGACGACAGCTCTGAGAATTGAACGAGATCCAATTGAAGCCGATGATGATGGAAATGCTTCGAAGATCAACAGAAACAGAGCCAGAAGCAAAAGAATAGAAGACATGGAACAAGATCGATATGTTTGAGAGAGAGAGAGAGAGAGAGAGAGAGAGAGAGTCGCTGATTCTGTGTATGAGTTGAGAAATTCTGGTAGGGATTGTGGTTGGGTTGAAAAATGGTGGGCGATCTGGTTTGACGATCTCTCAGGAAAAGTGTCCGAAATCGTTAATCGAGGACTCCTTTTTCTTTTTTTTTTAACATAAAGTTTGAAAATTGTTAGTAACCCAACCGATGATACCAAATTTATCTCGAATTGGTTTATACGATGAAAATTAAATCGATAAAGTATGAAATTTATATATAAAATAAGGGGTGATTTGTCATTTCCTAAATATTTTATTTTTTATTTTTTTTATCACATTATTTTTTTATTTTTTTTATATTTTTTTATAAAAAGATAAAAAATACACTTATTTAGATCATCTCAAACAACTTCTAAAATTAAGTTATTAATTTTTTTTTAAAATAAATTCTGGTTTGAATTTTCTGGATTAAATTTTTTTTAAAATTGACTTTTTTTGTTTTTGTGTTTTTTTTATTTTTAGTGAATATTTTTTAAATTTTAAATATTTTTTTTTACTTTTTTAGATGCACCTTACTTAAATGTATCTAAAAAGTAAAAAAATTGTAAAAAAATATTTTAAAAAATTAATAAATACATAAAAATATAAAAAATGTGCTAAATTCTTGTATTTTTTTGTATTTTTTGTATTTAGTGAATTTTTAAAAGAATTTTTTTATAATTTTTTTATTTTTTAGGTGTATTTATGTTAGGTATGTCTAAAAAATAAAAAAATTTACTTAAAATATTAAAAAAATTCAATAAAAACAAAAAAAATACGAAAAATAAGAAAGTAGAATTTTTTGAAAAATGTTTTGAAAAACTGAAAACAAAACAAGGTGAATAGATTTGTGGTATTATTGCCTAAATTTTTTATTTTATCCACGTTTTCCAACACCAGCTAAGGGTGGACAAAGGCTGGGGGGGGGGGGGGGGGGGGTGGTTTGGGACCGGGCTAGCACTATAGTATGTGCATCATTTAAGTTTGGTTCAACTATGTATCAATCTTAACCTAACCTAATTATTCTAAGTTTGACTTTAAAAAAAATACCTAAATCTCAAATTAGATATGAGCTATTAATTTTTTTTCCATCTTAAAAAATTATTAAATTATTTAAACTTTTTTCATAATTTCATAAATTTAAAATATTAATAAAAATTAATAATAATACAAATATAATCTTTTAAGAAGTGTTGTAATCTAAGCTATAGAAAGAAGTATATATATGTGTATTTTTTATCTTTTATTATTTTTCTTATTTATTTTGTAACTAAATACTATAAAAATTAAAATTAATATTTTCTAAATGGGCAAATTGGGCCAAGATAAAACTTTTTATCCTAAACCCAGCCCGAAAATTAAACGGGCTAAAAAAATTTGTCCAGGCTGGCTTTATGAGTTAAATATTTTTTCTAAACCCTAAAAATATCAAACTGAATGGCCACCCCTACATCAACTTCGACTTCAACTGGCAATAGGGTTAAGCAAACCTTGGACCGGGCTAGGTCAAACTTGCACTATATAATGAGAGGATATGTGTTATTTCAAGTCTGGTTGGCCCCAACACCAAGCCTAATCTAGTCATTTCAAGCCCAACTTTAAAAAAATTATCAAGCCTGCCCATTTAATCCAACAAATATGAGCTGTTAATTTTTTATTTTTTATTTTTATCTTTTATGAATATTAAATTGTTTAGATCCTTTTATTTATTAAGGCAAATTTCACATTACCCCCTGTGGTTTGGGCCGATTGCGATTTACTCCCCTGACATTTGGAAATCACTCCATATGGTTTGTGGACCAAAATGCACCATTAACTTTTCCATCTAAGCCAACTGGCAGTGACATTAAGACGCTGATTTGGTGAGTAAGCCATTGTTTAAGACATAAATACCCTTTTCATATCTTCAAATTTACAAAAGAATGACATTGTTCTTTCTCTTAATTTTTTTTTTTATATATATACAGATCTTTCTTTATGTTCTTTCTCTCTATTTTCTTTATACAGATCTTCCTCTCTACTGTATACTATCTCTCTTTCCCTTTCCCCGTCTAATTATCTCTTCAACATCTCTATATCCACATTCTATCTTGTGAATGAAGAAAGGATCACTGTGTATGGAAACATCCTCGAAAAATGAGGAAAAAATCATTTACCAATATTCTAGTACAGAAAGAACCACAATTAAGTAGTCATCAACCAATAAAGAACTCGTCTCTGAAAGAAATAAAAAATAAAAAACAACAATGGCATGACCAAAGATTTAACAAAATAAGTACAGAAAGTGAAGATATAAAATCTAAGGAAATTGTCATGATGATGACATGACATTGCTAGTGACTTACCAAGTGGAGAGTTGAATGATTTGATAAATGGTGTCAACTAGTGTCATTGTTCTCAAGATCTTGCTCCAAACTATATACCAAAAGATCAAGGACATCTATAACCTCCAAATATATGTTAAGAGTTCATTGTATATATACATACATACATATATATATATATATATATATATATCTTTGATTGGGTTGTGTGGGTATTGATTTCCGACCACACAACCAAAGAGGGAACTCAGCTGGAGAGCACCAACAGAATAGATTAAGCCCGAACAACCTGTCACAGAAAGACAAGAATCCGGCGGTGGTTCGTCCACTAGGGGCACTCCGACGCTCAAGTCAGTAATCAAATATCTCTCAAAGATAACCAATAGTGCTTAACTCACTAGACATAACATAAAAAGCATACCTTAGACCCATGAGGGTGCCTCACTTTTATAGTTGTCAGTGTCCAACTTCCCTTAGAAGTCTTACTTCATGGGACTCTATCCTTTACAAGGATAACATTTACTACAACTCATGTCACGACCCCAAACCGCCCCTAGTAGTTTGGTGCCGTGATGGCCAGTAATCCGTAATTACCGAAGGCCAACTTTTCAAAACTTAACACAACCAGAGTATGGATATAGGGGGCTCACAAATGCGGAAGCGATAAATCAAATACAAGTAGTCCATAAGAGTTGTGCGTAGATCAAAGCAATGCCAAACATTTCCAATTAACTTTACAACTTGAATACAACAGCGTAAAATATATGTTACATCTTGATCAAAAGGCTTCTCGAGCCGACATATACAAAATACAGCTAATACAAGTCAAGAAGCATAATTTTCAAGATTTGCCGACGTGCAAAGCAGGGCATCGCCGACGTAAATACAAAAGCAAAGCCCACATAAGTACGAATCCAAAACAAGCATCCAAAACGATCTAGGCGTCGCCGCCGTCCTGCTCATCACCTACATATATATAGAGGGGTGAGTACAAATACTCAGTGAATGGTACTAATAATAAAGGTTTTGCATGAATATAGCCGAGGTCCTTCAAAACAAACTCATCAACTCTAGCAAGACGAGGGATGAACCGTATTCATCAATCAAATATTACAAGTATCCAAAGATGTTTACTGACATAGGCAAAACAAGGGATGAACTGTATTCATCAATCGAGTATCATAACATCGGCGAAGCAAGGGATGAACCGTATTCATCATTCAAGTATCATAACATCGGCGAAGCAAGGGATGAACCGTATTCATCATTCAAGTATCATAACATCGGCGAAGCAAGGGATGAACCGTATTCATCATTCAAGTATCATAACATCGGCGAAGCAAGGGATGAACCGTATTCATCATTCAAGTGCTGTACGATCCGTAATCGTTTGTCAAAAGTACTGCGAAAGTTTAGAGTCCTCCAATACAAGGGACTTGTGTTACTTAGGCCCGTAGCCCGATTTAACAAGGACCGTATCCTTTTATACTTAGTACTGCAAAAGTTTAGAGTCCTCCAATACAAGGGACTTGTGCACTTGGTACCGCGAAAGTTTAGAGTCCTCCAGTACAAGGGACTTGTGTTACTTAGGCCCGTAGCCCGATTTAACAAGGACCGTATCCTTTTCAAAGATGGCATCAAAACAAGGAGTATACTTGACACATCAAAACAAGAGCTATTCATTCATGCTTAACAAAACACTTTTGTCAAAACAAGGCAAGCAAGATTTATCAAAACAAGTATAACATAGCTTTATCAATAATACCACTCACCTAGTTCTTCAGGTGTAGACTCAAAGCAAATATCAAGGACCTACAATCACATGGCAAGTCACATTCTCAAAGCAAGCTCTATATACATACAAATGATCTCGGCATTCTTGCCAGATCCAAGTCAAAGACAAAGCAAACAAGCTGGGAGCTTAATCACTGCTCCCGTTTCTCGAAAACACACTGGGTACCGTCCAGGACTAAGCCGAGGTCCCGTTAAACAAAGTCAGGAAAAACCTGGGTTTTCCTTTGAAGAATATGAAGAACATGATCATTTGAAAGATGGATGCAAGCTCACAACTTGTTACAAAAATCTGAGTTTTCATGCCAAGAGTTCAAAATGTGGACCTGGGTACCCATTAAAGAAAGTCATGCAAGAATAAACACAAAACATGGTTTTCGTTCCAAACTTTTCGATCAAAACGAGACTTTCTTCAAGAACACACGGAAAAACCATTTTCTCTTACCAAAACCAACTTCAAAACGATGCATGACATGCAACACAAATCCGATCATGCAATGCAGCTAGATAATCCATAACAACATTCAAAGTAGATCAAGAATCTTACCCCAAATCTTGAATCCAACGGTTCAAGCCACGAAGATCAAGCCTGGAAGACTACTCTCACTCAAGAACTCTTCTTCCTCCTCTCTAGAGCTTCTCTCTCTAAAACGAAGATTTGAGACAAGAAAATGATTTGTTTCAGGGTCTGCCGGCTGCCTTAACAATCAGCTCGGACACGTGGCGTTATCGGGTTGGTTCAGCTCCAAAAAGGTGATTGATAGACAAGACAAGTCTCTGACAAAGCGTATGCAGCAAGCTCGGGTAAGACACATTGGCAACAAGATGACATCGGCTCAAATCAAGGATCCAGCAACAGGACAGGAAAACATCGGCTAGGGAGGACGACACTTGACTAAGCTATGCCACACCTTGGCCGAGGTGTGCCACATCTCGGCCTAGGCCATACCTGCCCAAGGACAAGGTTCACTAAGTGCGAAGCATCTCGGCAATGAATGCCCGAGGTGAAGATGGGGTTGAACAAGATCTCAAAATAGTTCTAAGTACAAGGTTCAAAGGCGGACTAAGCTCAAGATGACCTCGGCTACGCACACACCGAACAAGGGACAAGATCACGCAAGTAATACTAACAAAACAAGGTAAACAAATCCTTCCAATTAACATAATAAAGCAAGACCATGCAAGAATGTATGCAAGTATGACAAGAGTAAGGTGAGGGTTGTTACAACTCACACTATTCAAATTAAGATGAACTCCCTCAAGAGTCTCATCTCTATCCAAATAGGTAGCTTGATGTCATCTAAGACTCTGGGTCCTCTATCCAAAATATCTCGAATTCTGTATTATCGCACCATATCTCGGCGCCATGGTCCGCCCATGTGGCATCTCGGCTAACAACCTCGGCCATGTGGACTACCTAAAAATATGTCCCCACAACTGCCCCCTAGGTTCTATTACCTCGGCAAACTGAGGTGATGGAACCTATACACGTACTCCTCCAACCGAGATTGTGACTTGTCAGCTCCAAGAAATAAGGACTCATATGTCCACTCGTCAAGAATCAAGAATCAAGAACCATCATGTTCTATCTCATCCAAGTCCAACATCTCAACAAAGATCACATTACTAGCAATGATCATGACTTGCTAGTTCAAGAACATCAAGATCCTAGTATCATCTCATCAGAAACCAAAAATAAACAAGTTCTGCCCTCATCCAATTTCAACATCTCAACCGAGATCAATATCTCAACTAAGATCGCACTTCTCAATCAAGATCATCATCAGATTGGAGCATACCAATCACGTCCCCATTGTGTCGCATCAATTCTGCCCTCTGCTGCTTGATGTCAACGCGGACATGTCGAGAATTGAAATCATAACTTTTTGCCATCTTTTTCCAATTCTAGCAACACCTTTTCATTTTCTCATTTCGTGTCTACTTGTGCCTTTAGACTCTCTTTCTCTTGGTCTCTGCAACCATCATCGTTGTTCTTGAAGCATTCATTCCTATTACAACTCTGGTCACCACTTCTGGCGTGCACTCAGCAGTTCTGTTCCAATCATAACGTTGTTTGACTCCGGCAAATCCCTTTCCGACATTTACTTCCTCGGCTTCACTTTGTAAGTCCTTGATTTCTTTTATTTTAACTTCAGTTCTCCATTGTTTTCAAATATATTCCTTCTGTGGATTGTTACACATCACACACGGTATCTGTATCTGCATCTACATTGCCATCTTGTATTCATATTCGAATCTCATTGTTCTACATGCCTTCGTTTACTTTGACTCATATTTTGTCCTTCATGTTCTTGAGCCCATCTTCACATTTTTCCTGTATTTGACACATATCTCCTAGCACACTGTCATCGAATTCTATCAATTTGTTCATTCCTTGAATCTATCAATGCTCTATTTTTCTCGTGTTCTCGAGTCTTTGATCACTGTTTCATGTTTTTTAGACCTGTTTCTTCTGTCTGTTCTTGCTTGTTAGTAGATTACTGTTTCTAAATCTTGTACATTTGCATAGACGTAGGTTTGGAATTTGCTAGAATCCACACTTAGGAAAACTAAAACAAATTTTGCCCCCAAACCTTCCTCAGAACCCTAAAACTGATAACCCAGGTCATGGGGATGTTCAAATGGAGGGTAAACTTCTCCAATAAGCTAGAATACTTCCATTAGGAATTCTTCATTCCAACCGACGTTCATCTAAGGTTGGCTGGGGAGGAGGATTCCATGATGCCTGGAGAGACATGTATGCCCTTCCCTATAATATCTATCATTTGAGGGTGAAGTCAGATTCCATCTTGATATCTTGTTTCGCTTTGGGACGAGGTGCCTTCTTTTGTATCTGAACAAGTTGTCTTTTTTAATGCAAGTCCTCTTTTTGACTAAGTGTTCAATGCTTGTCTCTATCTTTACTGCCTTGTATGATTCTATACTTAGAATATTTTTGTATTTCTCCCAACTATACTTTAACTGTGTAATCACTTCGAGTTATAACACATTTGACACATACCACCTCGGATCCACTTCATCTCGGGTACACCCTTAGTTGGCCACCTCGGACCAACTTACCTCGGAGTTCACCTTTTACTGTGATCTCGGCCAACAAGCATTTTATAAAAATTCTTTAAACAACATTCAACAAGTATTGTTTCCTTACTTGTACTTACTGCCTTCTAATATTTCCAGGTTTGACGAACTGGTTGGTGATCTCGGGTAATCAATAACTCAAGTGTCCCCTCATCTGGATACCTCGGCTGACTCCAACTTGTAAAAATTTTTAACAAGTGTTAAGCCTATTCCTTATTCCTATTTCATGCCCCTTGATGTGAACCCAAGTGTCACTTATGTTCACGATAAGCATGCATCTTTAATTTCGCTGAAGTCTGATTCAAACAAAGACTAGCCGAGGTGTTCAACCTTGGTTTCTCTAAAGCAAACTTAGTTCCATTCTGAGTTTAACTCTACCGACATGGCAAGTCTAGGTGAATTCAATTTAGTTCAACTCTATTATATGCAAGTATAATTCAACTGCCATATAGAAAGCTTAAGTTACTCGTCATGTTTCATTTAGAAATATCGCCAACTTAGTTCAACTCTATTATATGCAAGTATAATTGAACCCTGTCATATAATAAGTCTAAGTTACTCGTCATGTTTCATTCAGAAACATTGCCAACTTAGTTCAACTCTATTATATGCAAGTATAATTCAACTCTGTCATATAGTAAGTCTAAGTTTTTCGTCATGTTTTATTCAGAAACATCACCAACTTAGTTCAACTCTATTATATGCAAGTATAATTTAACTCTGCCATATAATAAATTTAAGTTATTCGTCATGTTTCATTCAGAAACATCGCCAACTTAATTCAACTCTATTATATGCAAGTATAATTCAACTCTGCCATATAATAAGTCTAAGTTATTCGTTATGTTTCATTCAGAAACATCGTCAATTTAGTTCAACTCTATTATATGCAAATATAATTCAACTCTGCTATATAATAAGTCTAAGTTTCTCGTCATTTTTATTCAAAAACATCGCCAACTTAGTTCAACTCTATTATATGCAAGTATAATTCAACTCTACCATATAATAAGTCTAAGTTACTCGTCATGTTTCATTCATAAATATCGCCAACTTAGTTCAACTCTATTATATGCAAATATAATTCAACTCTGCCATATTATAAGTCTAAGTTATTCGTCATGTTTTATTCAGAAACATCGTCATAGGACTGGTCGGTCCTATCGCACAAATTTCAAATTCACAAAAATCAAACTAGCACTTTATTATTACTTCAGCCGATATGCCCCATTTCCACCAACCGAAATGATTATATATGGGCCAAATTTGGCCTCCCTATGATCCTTCTTATTGGCGACAACCTTTCTCAAGATGAGGTCCCTAATCTTGAACTCTCTTGGACTGACCTTCTTGTTGTAAGACCTAGCAAATTGTTGCTGGTATGCCCCCAGCCGAATTGTTGTTCTCTTGCATGTTGCAAGTGGATTTCAATAACATTTTCACGTTTTTTTACATAGGCTTTAGCTTCCTTTTACATGTAAGGCCAAAAGAATCCTTGCGATATTGCTCTATGGACAAGGGATCTGCCTCCTGCATGGCTTCCACATACTCTTTTGTGGACCTTATATAAAAAGTCTTTAACCTAGGAAGGATGTACATATCGTAATAAAGGTCTAGTTAAAACCCTTCTATATAGATGGCCTTCTGCCGACAGGCAGAACCTGGCTGACTTCAGTCTGAACTTGTGTGCTTCCTTTTTATCTTCAAGGATCTGAGATCTGCTTACTTAGGCTAAGGTCTTCTCTTCTTGGACTTAATCATCTAGGTCGAGATCTTATCTTCTGGAATCTGGGATCTGCTCATTTTAGGCTGAGCTCTTCTCTTCTCGGACCTAATCATCTAGGCTGAGATCTTGTCTTCTAGAATCTTGGATCTTGTCACGACCCAAACCTGCCCCTATAGGTTTAGCATCGTAACCATCCAGTAATCCTTAGATTACCAAAGGCCTCTTGGCATAATGACATATAATAGGGGCTATGGAAGCAATTAATCAAGACATACATGGTCCATAGAGCTGTGTAGACATACCTGGAACAGATAACTTAAAACCCTTTTTTTTTATTTTTATAACAGTAATACAAACTTTACACATCACTTCCAGGTACACATTACCAGACGTCTTGCACAAACACAACATAGTATAAACATAGCCTAACATGATTACAAAAACAGCCATGAGACTTGACTTCAATCGGAACCTCCTCGGGAGGCACAATGGTTGGCTGACAAAACTGAAGTGTAGGCCATCAACTCTGGGCTTGATCATATGCTTGCTCACCTACATACATAATGTAAATAGTGAGCTAAAGCCCAACGAATAATAACTAAGTAAAGGGGGTATATGAATGATGTCCCATACTCGTGGTTGAAATAAAAGTTTACATTCATTAGTGCTAATAGATTGCACACAGAGTGCCTCCAATTATACTTGTCAACTCTATAAAAGAACCTCCGGCCGGGTAAGGATAACTTGTTAGTCCCTTATAGGGACCTTCGGACTGGGAACTCGTAAACTTGTCAGTTCTATTTAGGAACCTCCGGACTGGGAACTTATAGCATACTTGGATCATAACATCATGTCACTTATAACATACTTGAATTGTGGCATATATCACTTGCAACATACTTAAATCATGGCATAGCATCATAAAAGCTTGTTATTGTCGGACAATCATTCATAGTATAAAACATGGCATTTCTTTCAACAGATCTCATATCGTATATAGGAAATACGTAACTTAGAACATAGTTTTACTAAGTTATTACTCATAGATAATCGGTAGCTCCAGGTAGACGGCAAAGTGGGCAATTCAGCTAACTTGAGGCGCGTGACCTACACAACATAGCAGATTTACGCATGAAACACACACTTAGATTGAACATAACTTATCTTATTTGTTCTTAGTGTGTTTCTAGCCCTTAACCTCATTATGAAGTCTTAATCATGGCCTAGGAATGTCTAGGATGGAATGAGGATGCAAAAATGTACTTGAAACACTTAGCCAAATTTTTGCTAAAACAGGGGTCTCGCTAGAGCGTAGCTTCCTTCGCTTGAGCGAGCATGCCGAAAAGTGAGTGGTCGCTCGAGCGCACACTCCTTCGCTCGAGCAGTCTGCAAAATGTGAAAAGTTCTGGATGCATGAAATCTTCGCTCGACGGTCGCTCGAGCGTGAGACACAATCCTTCGCTCGAGCGTAACTCTTATCGCTCGAGCGTGCTTCCAGACGCACACACACCTGAGAGCATGCAATTTACGCTCGAGCCAACCTTTTTGTCTCTTGAGCGGAAATTTGAAATAAAGTTGGTCGCTCGAGCGTGGAATCCTTCGCTCGAGCGAGGAAGCAGAATTTTGGGTTTTCCAGATTTGTTTCCAATCTTCACAACATGAATTCAACTCTTCAAACACATCTCTTGAGCCCCAAAACTTGAGATAACATAGCAAACTTCTAATACATGATGAATTGGAGATTATTTCACAAAATTATGGCCCAAGAGTTTGCCAATTGTATAAAATTCCAACATAAACTTTATGACCATTTCAAAAATACAACATGCATGAACTCCTTTGAATTCAAGCACCTCAAAACAAAATCAAATTTGGAAAATTGATAGAAAACATGATGAATTCTCAAAACATAGATGAGATAAACACATGCATGAAGGAATTCTTTGAAATCATGCTCAATTTGTAAGAAAATGTACATGCATGTATGGTATGGCCCAATTATTTCCAATTCTAGTGCAATCCCTACATGAATTCACATAATTCATCAATAATCTTGTAGAATCCAACTCAATTACTCAATGAAGAGTCCAATTTCTTACCTAGGGGCTTGAATCTACGGTGGTTGAAGTTAAGATCTTCAAATCTTCTTGTAGACACCCCATTTTTGACCGACCTTAAGACTCAGACGTCACCAATTGAGCACTCGGTGATTTTGCATATCGTGCTCGTTCAGAAGTTGCAGAGTCCTGGCTGCGAGCCCTGCCTCCGGACTTCCGAACCCTCTTCTGTGCCTTGCCTCGGTTTGCGAACCAGACTCGGTTTTCTCTGTTTCTTTTCCTGAGGGGAGGAAGAGGTCCTGTAGACCATCTCTTAGTGGCCGTGGGCTACATTTTGTGGCCGCGGGCCATTTTGCCCATTTTGGAGTCCGGTTTCCGATTTTTCGGAATCGTTGGCCGTGTGCCTCGGTTCGGGACCGCCTAACCATCTCCGTTTGCCCCGGTTTTTGGCATACCTCCTATTTACTCCCTTTTGAGGGACACTGGGGTCTGAGAAACCCACTTCGTGGCCGAATGCCTCTTTTGGTGCTCAACAGCCCATTTCCGAGGCCCCGAACTGCGCGTTTTGGCTCCCGAGCATTCGTTTTGCAACGGTTTTCATTCATTTTTTCCAGGTACCTCTGTTTTATCACTAGGAAGGTCACTGAAGGGTGGAAGGCCAGTAATTGTTGCAGCAACCAGTTATATATCCTCCGACGCCCTCCGACGCCCGTTTTTCACACTTCCGGGCTAATGTTGAACACCTTGGGGTCACATTCTTGAACTTTGAACCACATATTTGTGATGTACACACTTGGGAGGATCCTAAAAGTTGGTGGCCGGCCAGTAATTCCACCTGACCCTTTTGAACCCCTCATTCCGGGCTAATGTTGAACACCCTGGGCCCACTTTCTTGAACTTTGAACCACATATTTGTGATGTACACACTTGGGAGGATCCTAAAAGTTGGTGGCCGGCCAGTAATTCCACCTGACCCTTTTGAACCCCTCCTTCCGGGCTAATGTTGAACACCCTTGAGCCACTTTCTTGGACTTTTAACCACAGGGTTGTATTGTACACACATGGGAGGACACCATCATGTGGTGGCCGACCACTAAATCAGCTTGACCCTTTTGACCCCTAGCCGGCCGGCTAGGGGGTGTGGCCGGCCGGCCACCTGCAACCAAAATAACTGGCCGGCCGAGATCCTTGCACTGTTCACTTTACAGCTGTATAGCTTTATCCCCCAGAAAATATCAATATCCGGGGGATATTTTGTGGGAGAAAGTTGGCCTCCTTTTCCCCCACCTTTACACCCCCTTTTTGATCCTTATAACCAGCTGGTGGCATCACATTTAGGGGTTAGAAAATTTGTTCTTCAAGCCTCAAGATCCATATCTCCCTCCATCCTTCTCATTTCCCTAAAAAACCTTAAGTCCTACACCTTGTTTTCTTCATCACCACCAAGCTCTACCATCACCACTTCATTTCCAGCAACAAGGAGGGCTTCTCAAAGGCTAAAGGAGCTGCAAATTGGTCCAAGAAGCAACAAAAGCTTTAGTTTTCAAGGGTGAGTGACATTTCTCCTCTTTTGACCCTTTTTCTTGATCCATTTATAAGCCCTATATGCTTTTTTTTTCAAGCTCCGGCCCTAACTGAAAGTGGCCCTCTTTTGAGCTCATTTTCACTTTTCATTAAGGACTCAACCCTGTTTGAGTCCTCCATGATGCACTTGCTTCATTGATCCTCTCATATGTCATAATCTTGCATGCTATTTTTGGCCCATGAGTAATCTGTTTTTGAGCATGATATAATCTGTGAATGTACTTATTTTGGGCCTTTCTTCAACATTGTTGAAGGGCCCCTCACCATTTGATGCCTCCATGTGCCACTTGTAGTTATATCCCTTGTTTGGCCCCCATTTTTGCATAAATTGGCAGCCTACCATGCTTTGGTTTTTGGCCATTTTACAGTTTTGAAAATAGTCTTATTTTGGTCCATTCTTCATGTTTCATTTAGGTCCTTTCATGGTTTGGGACCTCCATGTGCCACTTGTAGTTATATCCCTTGTTTGGCCCCCATTTTTGCATAAATTGGCAACCTACCATGCTTTCGTTTTTGGCCATTTTACAGTTCTGAAAATAGTCTTATTTTGGTCCATTCTTCATGTTTCATTTAGGTCCTTTCATGGTTTGGGACCTCCATATGCCACTTCATGTTGTATCTCTCTTTTGGTCCCCATTCTTGCATGTTTTGTTAGCCTATCATTCTTTTGTTTTTGGCCATTTTACAGTTCTGAAAATAGTCTTATTTTGGCCCATTCTTCATGTTTTATTAAGGGTCTTTCACCGTTTGGTGATTATTTTGTATACTTCATGTTATAGCACCTTTTGAGCCTCAATCTTATGCCCTTTTTTTAGCATGTTTGTATATTGATTTGAGGTTTTCCATATACTGTAAACATTCATATTTTTGGTCCCTCTTCAATGTTGTAGAAGGAAATTTTTCAGTTTGGATTTTGCTTATATCACTTGCTTCATTATCCCTTATTTGGCCCCTATTCTTGCATGCCATTTTTGCCCTACCTATGCTTGCTGTTTGGTCATGTTTATAACTGTGAAAGTGCCTTTTTTGGGACTGCCTAGCTTCTGTCTTTGCATTGCATGTCCATATCGTGCATGTTTGGCATAGCTATAGGCCATTTCGGGTGCCTAAATTCGCATTTCGGGACTATTCCATGCATTTGGTGTCATTTCGCCTCATTTCGGGACTGTTTTACCCCATATTTCATTGCTGAAATTCTGTTAGAATGATTGCTTTCCATTTCTATGTCATTGCATCGCATTTTGTCATTCCCTCGGTTTGCGTGCCCGTGTGCACGCATTTCGAGGCACTTCATTTTTCATCCATCGGCTTCTTATGTGAGAGTGGCTGAGGCTCTCTCATGTTAGTATAAGTCCATGTTGCATTTTCCATGCCATCGCATTCTGTCATTGCCTCGGTTTGCGTGCCCGTGTGCACGCATTTCGAGGCACTTCATTTTTCATCCATCGGCTTCTTATGTGAGAGTGGCTGAGGCTCTCTCGTGTTAGTATAAGTCCATGTTGCATTTTCTATGCCATTGCATCGCATTCTGTCATTGCCTCGGTTTGCGTGCCCGTGTGCACGCATTTCGAGGCACTTCATTTTTCATCCATCGGCTTCTTATGTGAGAGTGGCTGAGGCTCTCTCATGTTAGTATAAGTCCATGTTGCATTTTCCATGCCATTGCATCGCATTCTGTCATTGTCTCGGTTTGCGTGCCCGTGTGCACGCATTTCGAGGCACTTCATTTTTCATCCATCGGCTTCTTATGTGAGAGTGGCTGAGGCTCTCTCATGTTAGTATAAGTCCATGTTGCATTTTCTATGCCATTGCATCGCATTCTGTCATTGCCTCGGTTTGCGTGCCCGTGTGCACGCATTTCGAGGCACTTCATTTTTCATCCATCGGCTTCTTATGTGAGAGTGGCTGAGGCTCTCTCATGTAAGTATAAGTCCATGTTGCATTTTCCATGCCATTGCATCGCATTCTGTCATTGCCTCGGTTTGCGTGCCCGTGTGCACGCATTTCGAGGCACTTCATTTTCATCCATCGGCTTCTTATGTGAGAGTGGCTGAGGCTCTCTCATGTTAGTATAAGTCCATGTTACATCTTCCATGCCATTTTAGCCATATTGCATTGCGTATGCCATTGCCTCGGTTTGCGTGCCTGTGTGCACGTATTTCGAGGAATCTCATTTTCACAACATAGTGCATACTAGGTTGTATCTTAGATCGCATTCTGTCATTTTCTCAGTTTGCGTGCCCGTGTGCACGTATTTCGAGGCATGTCATTCCATAGCATTGTGTATATTAGGATTGTATCTTAGTTGCATTTCATGCATGTCATGCATTATTGCATCGTGTTCGGAATAGGAGTTAGCCTGGGCACGGGAAACGAGGTACATTTCGTACTTCGAGTGACGGAATGTGTCTCAATTCCCAGTCACCGACACTCCGGATTATCCATGATGGAGTTAGGTTTTAGCTGTGTTTTCATGTGCATTCATTCTATATTGAGTTGTGCAATTCGACTCCTCGGCCATCATGCCTCGGCATGCGTAATTGGTGGCACGAGGATCGAGGTATGCATATATTTGTGAAATACATTGCTATGCCCCTTTCCTGCTCTCTGTTGCAGCAAAATCAGGAATCAGCAACTTTTCGAAACTTGGCGCGCATTTCAAGAATAACCGCTAAACAGAGGCTAATTGGGGCATCCCGGTGGATTTCCGCGCAAGACAACCCGGACATGCATCATCCATCAGAAGCAAGGCAGTCCCTGGCTTGCATGCCAGTTTTACCGCTTTCTTAGTTAATTCATTAATTAATTAGAAATTTGTACATTATTTGGACTGTATTATTCGGACTGTAATATTCTTTTATTTCGGGACTGTATATTTATTTGGACCCTCTGCGCGAGGGCCACAACTGTAATAAGTGTGCGTATGTGTGTTGTATGTCTTCCAACCCCACGTCTTTCTTCCCTTTTATTTATCCGCTTTTGATGGTTAGATTAGGGCATATTTCAATTAGTATACAGTATGACAGCATGTTTGCATCATTCATCTGTTTTGCATGCACCGGGCTCGGCGCATCATACTAACTGCATTGTACTTTCAATTCCAAATTGAATACATGATAGTTGTAACATTTCATACGCCATCTTAGAATAGCCGAGCCTGCTATAGTTGCATTTTGCATGTGTTGCATTAGGCATTTCTGTATAGTTAGGATCATGCATAAAATTCTAATGAGTTTCTGTTTTGGCTTGGAGTACTCGGTAAGCTTTATGCTTTAGCATCCCTGCATGCGTGTGAGTGACTGCCATAAATAGCATGCTTACCATGAGGCTAAATGCTTATGTGATATAACTGCCTGAATGCCTGTGGGTGAAGGTTGGGTTAGTTGGATTGGAATAAATCATCAAATGTTTCAAGCCTACCTGCGGGTAGCAAACCATTTTCAAAAAGCGAACATGAAATGTTTTTGTTCCAATTCAGGCGATCCAGTCTATACTTGTATGCTGTGCGCATCACATAGTAACCTAGGCTAATAACCGGAATAAGAACTCATAATGTTTTCAAAAATAGATATCATGGTTAGTAGAGGCCGATCTTTGATCGGGCGAGCGGGGGTGCTCACGAAGTGACCTTCCCCAATCGTACCCAAGTTCCCGAGCCGAGGCAACTTTGGTGATGACGGACACGTGGCCTTTGGCACCGAGTCAGGGTTTCCTAAATTTCCCATTAAAAAACATTTAGGTGGCGACTCTGTATCTGGCAAAGCAGTCCATGTTTGGCACTTCTTTCAAAATCTGTTTTCTCAAAACGATTTGCCGGATTTGGACTCTTTGGTTCAGACTTAGAACCGTGACTACAAAGTCGAGTCCGAGCTGTAGCGAGGTCCCCCGCGGGCTTGTTACACTTCTCCAAATGCCAACAATTCCCCTTAATTGAGCTCAAATTCTCAAGTCTTGAACCAATTCCTCTACTCTCACTCTCCCTCACGTTTTTGGGCTTAGAGAATATCAAGGTGAAGGAAAGAGTGAGTGGGTAATGTATGGTGATCAATGGGGCCACTAAGGCCTTAATTAGGCCATTAAACAAAAGTGTGTTTACTAATGGTTAATTAGTGGACGTTAGTTTAATCTAATTTATTCGTTCCAAATCGAATTTCAATTGAGCCTACCATAAAATTCTATAAATCCTAATTAGCGCATAAATTAAGCCAATTTTTTATTCGGATACCGATAAGGCCTCCAATTTGCGAACCGAAAGAAAAACATAAACAGATTTTCCTACGTTAAATAGATATAGACATACTTTATGCAATACACATATGCAGTTTAATTCATAATTTCATCCTAATTACCAATTAAGCATAATTAACCATGGATTAACGTTAATCAGGGTTCGGGGTTGTTACAGATCAGCTCACTTAGGCTGAGCTCTTCTCTTCTTGGACCTAATCATCTAGGCCGATATCGTGTCTTCTGGAATCTTGGATCTGCTCACTCAGGCTGAGCTCTTCTTTTCTCGGACCTCACCATCTAGGCCGAGATCGTGTCTTCTGAAATCTTGGATCTGCTCACTCAGGCTGAGCTCTTATCTTCTCGGACCTAATCACCTAGGCCGAGATCTTGTCTTTTGGAATCTTGGATTTGCTCACTTAGGCTGAACTCTCGTCTTCTCAGACCTAATCACCTAGCCCGAGATCTTGTCTTCTGGAATCTTGGATCTGCTCACTCAGGCTGAGCTCTTCTCTTCTCCTTCTTACTATGGATGTCGTCTTCAATCCTCACTTCCTGTTTGTTGTTGGCCATCTATCCTTACTAAGTTTCCACAGACGGCGCCAAATTGTGGGTGTTGATTTTCGACCACACAACCAAAAAGGGAACTCAGCTGGAGAGCACCAGCAGAATAGATTAAGCCCGAACAACCTATCACAGAAAGATAAAAATCCGGCGGCGGTTCGTCCACTTGGGGGCACTCCGATGCTCAAGTCCGTAATCAAATATCTCTCAAAGATAACCAATAGTTCTTAAGTCACTAGACAGAACATAAAAAGCATATCTTAGACCCATGAGGGTGCCTCACTTTTATAGTGATCAGTGTCCAACTTCCCCTAGAAGTCTTACTTCATGGGACTCTATCCTTTACAAGGATAACATTTATCACAACTCACACTATTCAGATTAAGATGAACTCCCTCAAGAGTCTTATCTTTATCCAAATAGGTAACTTGATGTCATCTAGGACTCTAGTCCTCTATCCAAAATATCTCGAATTCCGTATTATCGCACCATATCTCGGCACCATGGTCCACCCACGTGGCACCTCGGCCATGTGGACTACCTAAAATATGTCCCCACAGGTTGTATATGATTAGAACTGGGTTTGGATTTGTCTACAACAAAATGAAACACTCTATTTTTCTTCAATGGTTTGTTCCATGATTTAGCAGAAAAATAACCATTCTATTTTTCTTCCATGGTTTGGATTTGTATATGTGAATTGGGTTTGTATTTGATGAAGAAAACTGGGTTTGATATGTATATATGTATATATATGTATAAAATGTGGGTATGGAGGAAGAAGAAAAGAAGGAAGAGAGCGAGCGAGAGAGAGAGGAAGAGAGAGAGAGAGAGAGAGAGAGAGAGAGAGAGAAAGAGAAGGGTATAACTATCAATTTACAACTTCTGTTAATAGAAGTTAGTGTGCATTTCAATCCACAAACCACATGGGGGGTTATATGGTGATTTCCGAATGTCAAGAGAGTAAACCGCAATCAGCCCAAGCCACATGGAGTAAAGTGAAGTTTGCCCAATTTATTATTTGAACTTGAAATGTTAAAAAAATTAATGGTAAAATAACTATGATTTTTAATAAATATTTTAACTTAAGTCCTAGTATATATATATATATTTTGTCTTCTATATTTTTTCTACTTCAGTTTATTATTAAAAGAATATAAAAGTATAATTAATATTTTATAAATAGACGGATTGAGTAGGGCTTGATTAGAACTTTTTGTCCCAAATCCGACCCAAATATTAAATGGGCACCAAATCTTAACCCAATTTAGTTCTATGGGCAAAATAATTTTTCCAAATCCTAAAAATATCGAGCTAGACTAAGCAGGGTGAGCGGGCCTCATCAATCACCATTTCTATCTGCATTCACTCTATAAATGGAGAATCGAGATGAGGATGGATATATATTTTAGGGAAAATTACAATAATCTTTCCTAATAATTGTTTGAATCCCATTCAACTTGTTTGGTTTGAATTTTCAAGATTCATTTTGTAGAAAATTGAAAATTTTTATTTTTCATATTTTTTTTTGTTTTTACTAAATTTTCTTAATATTCTAAGAAATTATTTTAATTTTTAGATACACCTAACACAAATATACTTAAAAAGTATAATATTTGTGAAAAAAATCTTTAGAAAATTTACTAAATACCAGAAATATAAATAAAAAAATACGAGAATTCAGTACATTTTTAGTATTCTTGTATATTTATTTATTTTTTACAAATATTTTATTTTTTAGATACATCTAAAGTAAGGTGCATTTAAAAAAGTAAAAAAATTACTTAAAATTTTAAAAATATTCACTACAGACAAAAAAATAAGAAAAACAAAAAATTCAATTTTTAGAAAATTAAATCCAAAAAAATTGAAACAAAACGCTGATTAGCTTGGAAAAATGACACTAGCCTTTCTCAACATTTGAGTTGTATTTCACTGCACCCGTTGGCGTTGAGGATCGTAGATGTCATCAATTTATACTTTAAATTTATTGTTTTGACCTTTTAAGTTGCTAAATAAATTAATAACAATGGGTTAACCTAACATACAATGGACCAATAAAATGGCAAGAAATGAGTTATTCAATTCTTACTATCGTTCGTCACTGTCTATAGAGGTTTGCCCATTTCTCTTCTTGTTCATCCTTCTTCATCAACCTATGGTGTCAACACCTCTGTCTGCTACCGCCAACTTCTAGATCTACTACCGAGATAGAGAATCAATGGTGAATGGTCCTGTTTGGTGTAACTGTCAGAACAGATTATAGATTATAACTTAATAGATTATAGATTATGACTTTAATCAGAAGCTGTTAATCTATTTGGTGTAGCTGTTAAATTATAGATTTAAATTGCTGAGTAGTGTTTGTTAAATAAACTGTGAAGTAGCTTTTTCAATTAACTTTTATTTTTTATTATTCACTATTTGTTTATATTTCTCATAAAAAATAATAATAATATTGTATAGTCCATTTGGGTCTTTTTCTATTTTTAAAAAAATAAAAAATAAAAAAAATCTAAGAGTATAACTGTGAATTAATATGTCCATAGCAGAAGCTGATAATCAGAAATAAAGGGTGAACAACTTTTCAGGATCAGCTTTTTTGACTTAAAATAAGTTGTTAGAATCAGAACCTGTTTAAAATAAGTTTAACCAAACAGTTTAAAATAACTTTTTAAAAGTTAAAAGCCATAAGTTGGCTCAAAAAAATCCTACCAAATACCCCCAATAATGATCTCCAATGGCTTCCACCACAAACCCACAGGCATGCAACACCTCCAACATCTTGAACACAACCCCCCTCTAATGCCACGAGTCCCATCCCGTTGCCTTTCATGGACTCAATTTTCTCTTATCTACTTCTTTTTTCATTGTTTGTGGTTTCTTTACGGAGGATTTATTAGAAAATCTTATTTTAAACACATATCTCAATTAGTTTATAACATATTTTTATATTTTAATAAATTTTATTATTTAAACATTTGATCCATTAAATCTTAATTCTCATATTTAAAATATTTTATAAATAATTTAACCTTTACAAATATTTTTTGAACCTTTTAGCAATGTGGTGTGCACTATTTTGGACTATTTTACACTTTTTATATATTAAATTTTAAAAACTCATAATTTTTATTGTGCATTTTTTTTTTATATAAAATTTATATTTTTGAAACTTAGTTAACGAGATCTATCAAATAACATATCACTTTAATATATAATTTTATAAATAAATGAATAAATTTAACCGTGTGAATGTTCTATATTGTGAACATTCACATTTATTTAATGAGAATGTTTACAACATAGAGTATTCACACTATTAATATGAACATTAATGTTCATCACCCTATTATTATTAGAAGTATTTTAGTAATTATGTCATTCATAGACTTATTAGAACATAAAAATAATAAGAGCAATAATACATCTCCTTAATTTTGGAGCTTTAATTTATCTCTAATGATATGATAAGAAAAAAAATCTAAAACATCACATCAATGAGTGAGACCCATCCCCTAAAGCTCCTGAAAAATGACTCGTAGCTCGAATTTGGTCTGGCTCGAATGGCCCGAACTGCCCAAAACAACGTCGTTTTGGACAGTGTTTTTTTTTTTTTCTTTTTCTTCTTTCTTTCATTTTCATTTTTTCCTCTTCATTCCTTCGAACTCAGAGACAGAGAGGGAAGGGAAGAGAAGAGGAGAGAGAGAGAGAGAGAAAAGAGAGAAGGGAAATTTGATGTCTGGATCTGCATCTGCATCTGCAAAAAAATCTGTTCATTTTTTTTCTAAGTCTAGATCTGCAAAAAAAAAAAAAATTGATGATGATAATGTTGATCCGGATCTGTAGAGGAATTTTTTTTTGTTGTTGATGAAGATGATGAAGATGATGTTGAAGATGTTGAAGATGATGATGTTGAAGATGATGAAGATGATCCGGATCTGCAGAGGAATTTTTTTTTTTTTTGTTGATGAAGATTATGATGTTGAAGATGGGAGTTTGATCCAGATGTTGAATTAAAAATGGGAGTTTAATTGCAATTCTGAAGATGATGATGATGTTCAAAATCTGAAGCTGTTGAAAAAAAAATTTGATCTGGATCTGGATCAAAAAAAAAAATTTGTTCAATGGATTTGGATCTGCATCAGATTTTGAACAAAAAAAATTTGTACAAAAGCTTCAGATTTTGATCAAAAAAAATCTGATCTGAGTCTACAGATTTTGAACAAAAAAAATTTGATGTTGATGAAAATGGATCTGGATCTGCATCAGATTTTGAACAAAAAATTCATGTTCAAATTCGGAGGTTGATCTCTCTCTCTCCCCTCCCCTCCTCTTCTTTTTCTTCTTTCTTCTTTCTTCTTCGTCTCAGTTTCAGACCAAAGAGAAGGAAAAAAAAGAAAAAAAAAATAGCAAAACGACGTCGTTTTGGTGTCGAGCCAAATTCGAGCTTCCGAATTTTGAGCTACGAATCGGAACTGAAAGCTCCTTTAGAGCTCTCAAACATTTTTGAAATAATAATTTGGCCAGTGGAACATAAGTAGCTAAAAATAGATTTATGAATAAATACATTTTTATTATTTTTGTTAATTCTTTTTTTAGTGAATTTAAATTATAAAAAAAATCACAAAAACTTGAAGCTTTTGAATTCTACTCGAAAGGCCAAAAAATTAAAAATTTGAAAAAACTCCAAAAAATGATAAAATAAAGAATAATGTCTCGTAGCTCGAATTGCATTTGGCCCGAATGGGTTTACAGTCCAAAACGACGTCATTTTGGACATTTTTCTTTTCTTTTTGTTTTTCGCCTCTGTTTTGTCTGTGAAACAGACAAAAGAAGAAAAAGAAGAAAATGAGGAGAGAAAGAGAGAAAAAGATGAGAAAAAAAGAAAAAGAAGGAGAAAATGAGAGAACAAGGAGGAAGAACAAATCTAAGATAGATTTGTGTGTGTATACACACAGAGGAGACAGTGATCAGTGTCGGTGAGTGTCTCTCTCTCTCTCTCTACCGGTGGGTGGCTCTCTCTCTCATATATATATATATATATATAGATCTGTGTATACACAGGTTGATTGTACCATGTGAGGGTTTGTGGGGTTTTGGGTATACTTTGTGAGGATTTGTGTATGCACAAATTCATTGACCATTTTTGCTTCATGGGTTGTGTTGAAACTCAACCAATGGTTCCTGGGTTGTTCATTGATTGCTTGAAATTTTCTAGGTTTGTTCATTGATTGCTTGAAATTTTCTAGGTTTGTTCATTGATTGCTTGAAATTGTGGGTGTTGAAATTGTTGTTCAAATTTTGAAATTAAATATAGATTTATGAAGAAATCAAATTATATATATACTAAGAACACATGCTAATAATTACAACTAAATTTCAACAGAAATACACAAAACAATAAAAGGGTAAAGAGACGAAACCGAAGCCTGCACGGAAGCAGTTTCCTTAAAACAGATTTCGCCGCCTCACTGGTCGAGTGCTTGAGGAATCCCGGCGTCTGTCTCCCAGGATACGACGGTCAAAACCAGCTACGGCAGAAGCACTCTCTGTCTAGCTTAGCGAACAAAACAGTGGCAGCACTCTCTCACTGTAGGAACTTTCAGGCAAACTGACTTGTGAAATGGAAGTAAAAATTTCTGTGTTTGAGACTTGACAGGAGGGTCTCAATGTATACATGTATAGGAGAGAGAGGAAGAGCCTCCAGCCTTTATGGCTGTTCATAATGCACCATTAACCACTGCAATAAAGGCAGGAGTTACAAACCCAATTAATGCAGGAGTTACAAACTTCATTACCTTTTTTCCATGAAGCTAACTTCATGAGATAATTTCTCATTCAAATCTCAATGGTTTTTGGCCATTCTATCTGTGGTGTAAAGATCTCAATGCAAAGTATCTAGACCCACTTTGACCCAACACAATAGATGGTTGGGACCCACTTTAATCTTTAATTAAAGTCACCACACTTTAATATTAAATTAAAGTCTCCAAAAATCATTTTTTCCAACAATCCCCCACATGAATAAAAATTGACCGAATAACTCAACAAACGAACACCGTTCAACAATAATGACTCTGAGAGAGAGTACAACGGACTAACCCCGACATCAGAGAAGGTAGCTTTTGGCTTTGAACCTCTCCCAGTGAAAACCTATCGAGTTTACTGGCTGATCAGTGAATAAGACATCTTGAACTGCTCTGCCGTTTATGTAAACTGAGACAATAGATCTCACACGGGAATTACTCCTACCACCATTTTGTTCTCACTAGTGTGCCCTGTGTGGCCCTGGACACTAGCCTGGTTCAGCGAGTGGTTTCAAAGAATCTTGGCCTCCCAATTCTTCTAGAAGCGGCCCCACTTCACACTCACATAGGTGACTCTACTTGAGTATCCTGCTATACTCAGCTCAATAGCTTAACACACTAGAGTTATTAAAAGCTCAGCTTAACCTCTACACTTGCAGGTATCACTGATAGAAGGAATGGCTGGAGGTTTAACCTCCTCAGTGACATACCACCGTTACACGCAATTAGGTTGTCCCATTGAACCTAGATCTTGGGATCTCCAGTCAACTAGGTTGGGTTTCCATTCCGGTAACTTCCAAAGGCCTCAACCCCATTCCTTTTGACGACGTTTCGACTAACACTCGATTTAACCCTTTGGTTAGCGGATCTACAATGTTGTCCTTAGACTTTACATAGTCTATAGAGACAACTCCATTCGAGAGTAGTTGTCGTATGGAATTATGTCTACGACGGATATGTCTAGACTTTCCATTATACATATTACTCTGTGCCCTACCAATTGCAGATTGACTATCACAATGAATACAAATAGCAGGCACAGGTTTGGACCAACTTGGAATATCTTCAAGGAAATAGCAAAGCCATTCAGCTTCTTCCATTGCTTTATCCAAAGCAATAAACTCTGATTCCATCGTTGATCTAGATATACACGTTTGTTTGGAAGATTTCCAAGACACCGCTGCTCCACCAAGAGTGAACACATATCCACTAGTGGACTTTGAGTCCTTTATATCTGATATCCAATTTGCGTCACTATAGCCTTCAAGCACCGCTGGATATCGAGTATAATGCAACCCATAATCCCGAGTGTAGCGTAAATACCTTAACACCCGCACAATACCCTTCCAATGAGAAGTATCGGGATTACTTGTGTATCTACTAAGCCTGCTAACCGAGTAAGCTATATCCGGCTTAGTACAACTCATCAGATACATTAAACTTCCAATTACCCGAGAATATTCTAACTGTGAGACACTTTCATTATTATTCTTGGTAAAATGTAGACTTAAGCCTACAGGTGTCGATGACACACTCGTATCTGATTCACTAAACTTCTCAAGTATCTTATCAACATAATGAGACTGAGATAGTATAATTCCGTCAGAGATTCTGGTAATCTTAATTCCCAGAATAACATCTGCAATGCCCATATCCTTCATGTCAAACTTAGAGTTTAACAACTTCTTGGTAGTTTTGATCATTTCATCGTTACTACCTATAATGAGCATATCATCAACATATAGACACAAAATGACATAACCTCTGTCAGTGTCTTTGACATAAACACACTTGTCACATTCATTGATTCTAAACCCATTTGACAACATTGCGTTGTCAAATTTCTCATGCCATTGTTTAGGCGCTTGCTTCAAACCATACAAAGATTTGACAAGTTTACAAACTTTCCTGCTTTGCCCTGGAGCTGAAAATCCTTCAGGTTGCTCCATGTAGATTTCTTCATTCAAATCTCCATTTAAGAAAGCTATCTTTACATCCATCTGGTGAATTTCTAGATTGCGCAAAGCAGCAATCGCAATCACCATCCGAATGGATGTTATCCTAGTAACAGGTGAGTACGTATCAAAGTAATACAGGCCTTCTCGTTGCCTGTACCCTTTGATAACGAGTCTCGCCTTATACTTGTCAATAGACCCATCGGCCTTCATCTTTCTTTTAAAAATCCATTTGCAGCCTAAAGGCTTACAACCTGGAGGTAAATCTACCAACTCCCAGGTGTGGTTCTGTAAGATGGAGTCAATCTCACTTTTGATCGCTTCTTTCCATAATGGACTCTCAGGAGAAGTCACAACTTCGTGGAAAGTTTGAGGTTCGTTCTCAACCATATAAGTTAAGAAGTCTGGACCAAAAGATTTGGATATCCTAGCCCTTTTACTCCTTCTGGGCTCATCTAAAACCTCAATTTGATCATCACCTGAATCATCAATATGATCATCCTCACTAGCAAGCTCATCAAATTTCTCCAAAGACCTTGGAACCCTTTCATGGGTTCGGCAAGGAAAAATGTTTTCAAAGAAACATGCATTCCTTGACTCCATAATGGTATTCCTGTGTATGTCTGGAATTTCAGACTTATGTACAAGAAACCAATATGCACTACTATTATGTACATAACCAATGAATATACAATCCACGGATTTCGGGCCTATCCTAACCCGTTTGGGTGTAGGAATTGCCACTTTTGCAAGACACCCCCACATTCGTAAGAATTTATACGAAGGCTTAACGTCTTTCCATAACTCATATGGCGTCTTATCCACCTTCTTCCGGGGTACTTTATTCAGAATGTAATTTGCAGAGAGAATTGCTTCCCCCCACATGTTCTGTGGCAATCCAGAACTTATCAACATTGCATTCATCATTTCCTTTAGCGTCCTATTCTTCCGTTCAGCAACCCCATTTGATTGAGGAGAATAAGGCGCCGTGGTTTGGTGGATAATCCCGAATTGAGCACAAATCTCAATAAACGGTGATTCATACTCACCACCACGATCACTTCTGAAAGCCATAATCTTGCGGCCTACTTGATTCTCAATTTCATTCTTATAAAGAACAAACTTGTCAATCGCCTCATCTTTGCTTTTGAGCAAATAAACATAACAATACTTAGTGCAATCATCAACAAAAGTGATGAAGTACTTATTGCCACCACGTGATTGTATAAATTTTAAGTCACACACATCACTATGCACTAAATCCAACGGTTCTGAACTTATTTCAATAGAATGAAACGAAGATCTTGTTAACTTCGCTTCAACACAAGTTTCACACTTGTGTTTCGGATTAATCTTAAAAGATGGTATGTGATCTAACTTGATTAATCTACATAAAGATTCAAAGTTCACATGTCCTAGTCTACCATGCCACAAATTGGAAGACTCAAGCATGTAAGCAGAAGAAGATGCATCTTTATTCATCTTTGGGATAATAGTCATTACATTGAGTTTAAACATACCCCCAACATATAACCCTTACCCACATACATTCCGCTTTTGGTAAGAACGACCTTGTCGAACTCAAAAACCATGCGAAAACCATGTTTACTAAGAAGAGACCCTGAGACAAGATTTTTACGAATGTCCGGAACATACAGGACTTCATTCAAGGTCAGCTCCTTTCCTGACGTCAACTTCAGGACCACCCTTCCTTTCCCCTCAACAAACGAGGTAGCAGAGTTTCCCATAAACAACTTCTCACCGTTTGTAACCAGTTCGAAAGTTGTAAACAGCTTTTTCTCAGAGCAGATGTGGCGTGTAGCCCCAGTATCAATCCACCATTCTCTTGGGTTTGAACCTACCAGATTCACCTCAGAGACAACGGCAGACAAGTGCTTATCATCCTCCTCATGGGAGTGCTCTTGTAAATCTGCCATATGAGCACGAGGTTTAGTCTTGTATGACTTCTTTTGCTTGTGGCAGTCACTAGCCCGATGCCCATTGCTACCACAGTTATAGCACTTCCCAAAGAACCGATTACTTGGTTCCGGTGGCTTGTAAGCCGGCTTCTTTGCAACACCACCTCTAGGCCCCAACTTAAAGGGCTTCTTTCTTATTCCAGAAGATTTGCCATGTTCAATGACATTGGCTTTTACTGAGGAGGTACTCCCTCATTTCTTTCTATTATCCTCCTTAATCCGGAGTCGGACCACCAGCTCTTCAACTGACATTTCCTTGCGCTTGTGCTTCCAGTAGTTCTTGAAATCCTTCCAACCATTGGGAAGTTTCTCAATGATCACAATAACTTGGAATGACTCGTTCAAAGGCATTCCTTCAGCATGAATTTCATGCAAGATCACTTGAAACTCCTGGACTTGGCTTATCACAGTTTGAGAGTCTACCATTTTAAAATCAAGGAACCGGCCAACCACAAATTTCTTTGCCCCGGCGTCCTCAGTCTTATACTTTTTGTCCAGAGATTCCCATAACTCTTTTGCTGAGCTCTTGGAACAAAACACACTATAGAGTGAGTCTGCCAAGCTGTTGAACACATAGTTCCAGCCAAGATAGTCTGTCTGCTTCCATGTGTCAAGCGCCATGACTTTCTGCCTATCAGGCTCATTCTCTGCCACGGCAGGAGGATCCTCGCTCAGAACCTTTGCAAGGTTTAGCGTGGTCAAGTAGAACAGCATCTTTTGCTGCCATCTCTTGAAGTTCACCCCAGCAAATTTCTCTGGGCGCTCATGATGACTGAGCGGTCCTCCCGGAGCAGCCGGAGTAACGCCATGGTTGACCACAGAGGTCACAACAGTAGGGGTTGGCAACCCAGTTGCCCCGGGATTCAGATCCCCACCAACATTAGCAGTAGCAGCAGCATCAGTGATAGTTACCATTTCGAACAAATAAAACCTCCTTTTTAGCCAGGGCTAAACACTTTGGTTTCTATTCCAGAAAACCAAACCGAAATCCAAACTTACAAGCAATTTAAACTTGCAAACAATTTAAAATTGCTCCAACCAAATACATGCATATAAAATGCGTCTAATAAGCAAATAAAACTTGCTACTACAAATTGGTAAACAAACCAACTAAATTTCAAGTAAAAAATTTCTTCAAACATAAAAAAAAAAACCAATCCAATTGAGGATTATAAGTAGTCCAAACAATTCATTTCTACGCTTAGGTATGCCTACAAAGAGAGTTAGTAGAAAACGACAACATAATATAAAGCAATTGTACATACAATCAAATATTATTTAACCTTCTAGCAAATCATAGAATAACTAAGGAATTAAGATACTATACAAGTTACAAAACCTAATAACTTCTACATTAAATTAAAAAATTAATTGCCATAAATTATATATGAATTTAATTCACAATAACCATGTAAATAAATATAGGCAAGTTACACAAATTTTATAACTCCAAAGAACTACATTTAATTCAAACTTTAATTCATCCAATTAAATCACACACTATTCATGGAAATAACTTATGTGTATAACTCTAGAAAACTAGAAGCAATTTCACATGCAAATTAGATAGTAAAGCTAGAAGCATGCAAAATCAAAATATACATATGCAACATTAGACAAATAGGATGAAACCAAATAAGTAGCATGCAGTTTATGTAAATAATTTGAATTGTTTATATGTAATAAACTAATAACCAAGCACTTCACGTATATAACCATTCAACCATTAACATGCAAAATTCTAAAAATTAAATCATGTAATCTAGTCTAGAAAATTATAAGCATGCAACAAATTAAAACCTAGAATAGAATAGAATTAGCATGTCAAAATTGCAACATCAATAAATTATATTTTATAACCTTAAAATTCATGCAAATCATAGAAGGGGAATGATGAACCATACTCATAAAATAAGATCAGAGTAATACAATTAAGTATACAAATTATGATAGAGCATTCTAATTAAACTAAACAATTAGAGAATCACATTGCATAATTTACAGTCATTGAAATAAGGAGCAATTCCGCAACAGTTCCTAGTAACATTATACAAATGTCTATATAAATCTATTCGATCAATTTCATAGGAAAAACATATATGAGAAATCTGTTTTAAGCTTGTTGTTCAAATTTTGAAATTAAATAAATAGATTTATGAAGAAATCAAATTATATATATATACTAAGAACACATGCTAATAATTACAACTAAATTTCAACAGAAATACACAAAACAATAAAAGGGTAAAGAGACGAAACTGAAACTTGCACGGAAGCAGTTTCCTTAAAACAGATTTCGCCGCCTCACTGGTCGAGTGCTTGAGGAATCCTGGCGTCTGTCTCCCAGAATACGACGGTCAAAACCAGCTACGGCAGAAGCACTCTCTGTCTAGCTTAGCGAACAAAACAGTGGCAGCACTCTCTCACTGTAGGAACTTTCAGACAAACTGACTTGTGAAATGGAAGTAAAAATTTCTGTGTTTGAGACTTGACAGGAGGGTCTCAATTTATACATGTATAGGGGAGAGAGGAAGAGCCTCCAGCCTTTATGGCTGTTCATAATGCACCATTAACCTCTGCAATAAAGGCAGGAGTTACAAACCCCATTAATGCAGGAGTTACAAACCCCATTAATGCAGGAGTTACAAACTTCATTACCTTTTTTCCATGAAGCTAACTTCATGAGGTAATTTCTCATTCAAATCTCAATGGTTTTTGGCCATTCTATCTGTGGTGTAAAGATCTCAATATAAAGTATCTAGACCCACTTGGACCCAACACAATAGATGGTTGGGACCCACTTTAATCTTTAATTAAAGTCACCACACTTTAATATTAAATTAAAGTCTCCAAAAATCATTTTTTCCAACAAAAATATTCTGTGGGTGTTGAAATGTGTTGAAACTCAACCAATGGTTCATGGGTTGTTCATTGATTGCTTGAAATTTTCTAAGTTTGTTCATTGATTGCTTGAAATTGTGGGTGTTGAAACATACTTCTTCTCTCTTGCTCCCTCATCTCTCTTCCTTTTGCCTCCTTGTTTTAGACAGAAAATAGAGAGAGAGAAAAAATATGTCGAAAACAATGTTGTTTTAGGTAGTCGAGCCATTTGGACCAAATGAATTTCGAGCTACGTAGAAGCATTGTAAAATAAAATAGCTGACTCATTTAGGTTTTTATTTTTATTTTTTATAGATTCATTTATACAAGACAGATCGAAAAGTTAAAAAAATTGACTTAATTTAAAAGAAAAATAAAAAACTAAAGACATTTTAAAAAATAAAATTAGAATGTGACTTTTTAAATGTCTACCAAACTCCAAAACAGAAGATCATACCACATTGACTAAAAATTGAAAGATCATAAATAATCCAATTCCAGTAATAAAGAATTTTTAGAACCACCAAGGACATTTTTTGGGGTAAAAACAATTCTTAAAATTATATATATATATATATATATATATATTAGTATTTATTTTTGTCAAATTAATTTCACTTTTTAATTGTTTTTTTTTCAAAAAATAGATTTTCAAAATCAAACCAAGCATAAGTCAACACAAAGATTGTACAAGAAGATTACACGAATCCAAAATCGAGCAACATGCCTTGAGAGAAACGTTGCAGACTTGAAGTTGATTGCAAGTGAGATGCTGTGTTTGGTTAGAAATTTAGAAATAAAAAAGAAAAAGATAGATGAAATATAAATAAAATATATATATATTTTATTTACTTTTACATTCTTTTTATTTTTTTCATTTTTGAATCTCTTCTTAAATCTCTCAATCAAATATAGCGTTAGAGTTCGTTTGGACTTTTGGTTATTTTAACTTGGTGCTAAAAAGTCTTGTTTGAGATAAATTTTTTAGATTTTTTGACTTTTATAAGAGAAAATATCAAATGATTATGGGTTAAATGTGATATTTTATCCTATTTGATTAAATAGTCAATTTTATCTTATATAATTATTTTAGCCTAAACTTACTTTCCAAACGGAGCTTAACAAATCTACAAGCACAATAACAATTTATGAGAAGGAACGCATAGCTATAACAACTAGACAGTTTTTGGTTTGCTTGGAAGTAAAAAAAATTCACTATTTGTTTATTAGCTTATTTAAATCATATCAACTCTATTTTTTTCACATATTTCTATAATAAACAAAAAAATAAAAGAATAAATCATACCAAAACAAGTACTCCCTTTGTCTCAAAATATTAGTCCCTTATTCTATTTTTCATTGTCCCAAAATATTAATCTCTTTTCAAAAATCAAGTACAAAAACAATATAAATTTCCTATTTTGCCCTTCTTTTAAATTCATTAACAACATAAAAAGTACAATTATGACATTGATATTCCCTAAAAAATATACTATCCAAGGTAATTTTGAAAAATTAATTTTGGGCGAATTATACTAACAATCCTTATAGTTTGGGACTCGTGTCACTGTGGTCCCTGATTTTTCAATTGTGACACATTTAACATTAAATTTTGAATATTATTCCAAATAAGAACAATTGAAGATACTATTGCTCAATTTCAAGGGCAAAATAGTCAATTTAAGAAAATATAAACTAATTTGACAAAAATAAACATTAAAAAAATATTTTTGAATTTTTAAAAATAATTTCTATCCACCAAAGATAAAATTATGTAAAATTAATAAATCTTTTAAACATTTATTCTATTTTTTTTACCAAATTAATTTTTATTATGTGTTTGAATGATGATCATGTAATTGGTGGTTGTTAGGTTTTTAATGTGTAATCAATATATTAAGTGCGTGGGTGATTTTCTGACCACACTGCCCGCCTAGTAATCAGCTAGAGAGCACCGGCAGAATAGATGGCTTCAGCAAACCTACAACAGAAAGAAAAGACTCTGGCGGTGGCTCTTCCACCCGGGGGCACTCCGACGATCAAGTCAGTATATCTCTCGAAGACAAATCAAGTGCTAAACTCACAAGCTTGAGTATAAAACTGCGTACCTTAGACCCACGGAGGTGCCTCTCTATTATAGCCAACTCAATCCTAGTCCCACTAGAAGCATGACTTCTATGGACTCCCATTCAGTGCTTACTTTGGACTCCTCAAGAGATAAAGATAAACTCCTTAAGAGCTTTATCCTTATCTCAACAAAGTCTTCTCTTTACTCTAGGACTCTTGTTCCTTATCCGCTTATCTCGGATTCCGATATCTTCGGAGATCACCTCGGCCTTGCCTAGGTAACCTCGGCATAACTACCAGGACACGTGGCACCTCGGCTGACACGTCGGCGTCACCATGCCACGTGTTGGTATTTAGAAAATGCATCCCCACAACTGCCCCCTAGGTTCTATTACCTCGGCATTCTGAGGTGATGGAACCTATATCTGTATTTTCTTCCAGTACCTCGGCGTGAGAACTCTTCGGCCGAGATCATTCATTTTAGGCCGACATGCCTTCATCGGAGAATAAGAACTTAAACAAATTCCCTCACGCGCATGAGCTGTCATGCATTTCTTCTCAACCGTTCCCCTTACGTGTTCTATCGTCATTGGCCCGTGTCTGTGACGTGCTTGTAAGCCCTCTTTCATCCGTCTGCGCCGTCTAACGCACGCATTCCTCCAGGCGCAATAAATGCCGTGTTTTGCCGCCGTTTCAAGTTTTTGATAAAACTTTACTTTCTTTCTTCGTTTCTTCACTTTTGCACTTGATTTTCTGGTTTTCTCTCTCTCGTAAACTTTCCCAAATCCGCCATTACTCTAGCTTCAAGCTCTGCAACCGTCTTCATTCTTCCATTTCAACGAGGGTTTCGCCGTTTCGTCGTGTCTACAGCCGTTGCCTTACTTCGGCGACTTTCATCCCGACTTCATTTGTTCTGGTAAGCCTCTGTTCCTCTCATTCCCAATTTCTTCTATGTGCTTTCGTTTACTTACTACCATTATTGCTCTGTTCAAACCTTTGATTTGCTGAACTATTTATCTGGATGCGTCTATTCCATGATTTCACTCATATTTTGAACATTTGCATTGTTTCAACACTTTTCTTGCCACTGTTCTTGACCTTTTACTTCTGTATTCTTCATGTTCTTGATAGCCCATCCTTGTTCTTGTCTCTGAAATTTCGCCTTTGTTTTCTGTTTTTTTTTTTTTTTTGTGTCTTTGCCAGATCTTCGCTTTCTTTCAATCTTTGCCTTCATAGATTTAGGTTTGGGCTTTGTCTATAGAACCTTCAATTTTTAGGGAAAACTGAAACAATCCTTACCAGCATATACCTAGGGTTTCGCCGAGGTCCCGATAACCCCTTAAAAATATCTTTCTTTCTGAAACCTAGCCCTCTGTCTTTAGGCCGACGTTATGGGTATGTAGAGACATAGGGTAGATACCCCGACCAAACTTGAGTACTTTAGGCGAGAGTTCTCTATTCCTGCCGATGTCCATCTGAGGTTAGCTGAAGATAATGACTCTATCATGCCCACAGATGATTCAATGCCCTTTCCTATAGTAGCTTTTACTGAGTGCGGACTCCGGCTCCCACTTAACATTCTCTTTCGCGAAATTCTTCACTTTTACAAGTTGAACCCTATGCAACTTGCCATAAACTCTTATCGAGTGATCAATGGCATCATAGCTTTAGCTAGGCAGGAGAACGCTAGGATTACCTTGGCCGACATTCAGTACTGTTATACCATGTGCCCCCTTAGCCTGAAGGAAAAAGGCTTCGTTTATTATCTTAAGCCGAGGTCGACAGAATACAAAATCGTAGCTGACCTCCCAGACTCCAACAAGGGGGCTGGAGATGACTATGTTATTGCTTCGGGAAATTGGGAGTTTGGCCCAGACGAGGATGCCTATCTCTATCCTCTTCCTCGATCTATTAAAGAGGGCAAGGGTAAGAGCCCAATGTCAATACTTTAGTTGTTTCTGTTCAAGTCTCCAATATTTTATCTGTTTCTAATGTTTGTCTCTTCTTGCAGACGTTCGTAAATTACCAAAAGACTTCCGCCAATCCTACGTTCCCAGCAGAGACTTAAAGAAGCTCCTAGATTTGCCAATCCAAAAGCGCAAGGCCCCACTGGTACTGAATTTTATTCCGACGTACAAGTTGACTTTGCCCGACGTTCCCAAACGAAAGAAGAAAAGACTTTCTCCTCCTATTGCCACAACTCAAACCACCTCTTCACGAACAGATCAAGAGTCAACATCTGACCAAGCTGATCTGCTATCTACTTCAGCCCCATACTTAATCCCAATACCAGAAAGAAAACGTCGGCGACGACTTGTCAAGACTGCTGAGATGGGTCACCCGAAGCCTGTCGTTGTTGATCTCTTAGCAGACCTACCTGCCGACGTTGATGCTGTTCCAGCTCAATCCATGCCCCCACCAAAGCCAAAAAGAATAAAAAAGGCTCAGCCCAAGGCCAAAGCTACTGAGGTTGAGGCTGAGGATGCTCTTCCCATCTCACAATTGGCTGAGAGTAAAAAGAGTGCTTCTGCTTCTGCCAAGAGGTCTGCTGAGGCCCAGCCGTCAGAGTCCACTCAATCGAAGAAGCCGAGGTCATCGTCTGCGACGACCTCGGGTTCCAAAATACCAAGAGTCCCCTGGGTGCCTGAAATCACCCTGGAGGATAAGCCTGTTCTAGCTTCTGACAGTGCCGAAGACATAAACGTCGGCGTGGCACTCAGTACTGCTGTTCTTCTTCGTGGTGATCTTGAGCGAAATGCCAAGATGAGCGAGTACGAGAACTACACCCTCATGCTCCAACGCTCTGTACAAGTAAGTTCCCCCATTTGGTAACTTGTCTTTCTGTCCCTTTTTCTATACTTGCAAGGTTTGTGTAATAACTTTTCCCTTGGGTTCTTTCAGGCCATTCAACATGCGCATTCTCTCTCCATGCAAGCTTTTGAAACAAGGGAGAAGTTGGCCGATATGAGGCGAGAGGCTTCTGCCTTGAAAAAGGAAAACAAAACTGTTCTGACAAAGATGAAGAAGCTGGAAGACCAGGCCGAGGCTGCCACTAAGGCCTAACAGATGGCCGAAGAAAAAGCGGAGTCTGCTGAGGCTATCAGAAAAGTTGCCGAGGCCGAGGTAAAAAAGGCCCAAGCCGAAAAAGAGCTTCAGAAGGCTCTGGTCACCAAAAAATCCGAAATCAAGGAAGCTGATGAGAAGGCTTACACCCAGGGGATGGCCGACGTCACTGAGGAATATAAACTTCAAGTCAGGCAGGCATGCAACAGGGGCTTCTCTCTTGGTTTGATGGCCCTTGCCAAGAAGCTTAACATTCCTGACGATTCGCCACTGCGCAAAGCCGACGCTATTCCTCTGCCGTTCCCCCCACCTCCTCCATCAAGTCAACCTGAAGGAGAATCTGAATCTGAGTCTGAAGGTGAGGACGAGGCTTTAGTAAGGAAGTCCAAGAAGGCTGGTGAGATTAAGTCCCCTTCTCAGGATGATCAAGTCCTAGACTTGACTCATGAGGAGGATGAGGAGGTTATCAAGGAGACCACTCCTGAGCAAGCGTCATCTGATGTTCCTCCAGTCAGTAAGAGCGTTGATGAAACCCTTGCTGAGATTGACGCCGAGATTGCTGCAGATAAAGAAGCCGATGTATCTCTTCAGGAGACTTCTCAGGTTCAGATCCAGCCAGTTACTGATGCTGAAAAGCCTTAGCTTTCATGTCTTTTCTTTTGCACCCTTGTACTTTGTTTTATTTTCTGGACAATGTAAGCTTCCTTTCATAGCCGATGTGCCTTTCTTTTGTACACAACTGCAAGTCTTTCTATGGATGCTTTAATCTTTTAATTTCTCTTAATTTGCTTCTGCATAGTTCTATACTTAGAATATTTTGTATGCCTTTCATACTTTGCCATCTTTGTGCAATCTTCTCGGGGTTACATATCTCGGGTGTAAGCTTTACTTCGGCAGGATACTGACCTGCAATCTTTTCATAAATTTTAACAAGTATGAAACATATACTATTTGATGTTTAACTTTTGCAAACTTTTTCTCAAGTTTCAACAAGTATTTAAACAGTGATCTTGGTCTAACCTACTTGTAAATTGCTACAAATTTCAACAAGTGTTATATACTGTAAATTTTTCTCAAGTTATAACAATGATCTACTTGTAAATTGCTACAAATTTTAACAAGTGTTTAAACAATATACTTTAACTTTTACCTCAACTTGTAAATTGCTGCAAATTTCAACAGATGATCACATGTCGGCTTAACATTATCTTGTAAATTGCTACAAATTTCAACAAGTGTTAAGCATCTTCTTTGGTTGGATCAACCTGTAGATTGCTATAGGTGTGCAAACTATAACATCGGCTTTACTTCGACTTGTAAATTGCTACAAATTTCAACAAGTGAAGAGAAACAGTAATCTCGGCTTAACTTCAACTTGTAAATTGCTACAAATTTCAACAAGTGAAGATAAGGAATAATCTCAGCTTAATTTTAACTTGTAAATTGCTACAAATTTCAACAAGTGAAGATAAAGAATCAGCTTAATTCCAACTTGTAAATTGCTACAAATTTCAACAAGTGAATTAAGGAATAATCTCGGCTTAACTTCGACTTGTAAATTGCTACAAATTTCAACAAGTGAAGATAAGGAATCAGCTTAATTCCAACTTGTAAATTGCTACAAATTTCAGCAAGTGAATTAAATGTCTCTGTCTTCTCTCTGTCCCCAATGTGAACCTGAGTTCTACTTGGGTTCTCATTACTCATGTCTTCCAAAAATACCAATATGTAACTTTATCCATCATATGTGTTTTAAAGAAAAGGGAAAAGATTTTATTGATGACATCGGCCAAAAATAGTGCACATCTAATGATAAAAGAATTTCAAATTACAAGTGTTCCAAGGTCTTGACAGTGCTTTGCCCTCTTTATCTTCAAGCCGATAAGCTCCATTGCCTAATACCAAAGTAATTCTGTACAGTCCTTCCCAGTTTGGGCCAAGCTTGCCCTCTCTGGGATCCTTCTTGTTGCCGGCGACTTTTCTCAGGACTAGGTCGCCGACTTGAAAATCTCTTGGATTGACCTTCTTGTTGTAAGCTTTGGAAAGCTGTTGCTGGTATACTGCGAGCTGAATTGCAACTTTTTCTCTTCGTTCTTCCAAAACATCCAGATCTCGGGCTAAGAGTATGTCGTTGGTGCCATTTTCTACTCCCTAGGTCCTGATACCTGGGATGCCGATCCCCAATGGGATGACAGCTTCTGTGCCATAAGCCATGGCAAAGGGGGATTCCCCTGTTGATCTTCTCAGCGTAGTCTGATATGCCCAAAGCACGTTGGGCAACTCATCTACCCATTTTCCTTTTGCTGCCTGCAGCCTCTTCTTTATTCCATCCAAAATTACTTTGTTGGATGCTTCTGCTTGCCCATTACTTTGGGAAAAACTTGGTGTTGAGAAGTAATTCTTGATCTTGAATTTCGCACAAAAGTTCTTGATGAGTTTGCTGTCAAACTGTGTTCCGTTGTCGGCAACTATTGCTCTTGGAATCCCAAATCTGGTGATGATGTTTCTCCATATAAAGTTCTTGACGTCCACATCTCAGATTTTGGCATGAGGTTCTGCCTCTATCCATTTTGTAAAGTAATCTGTTGCCACCAGCAAGTATTTTCTCTGCCCAATTGCCTGGGGAAGTTGCCTAACCAGATCCATGCCCCATTGAGCAAACAGCCAACAGCTGGACACTGGGTTTAGGTCAGCAGCTGACTGATGTATCAAAGGTGCAAACTTTTGGCATTGTTCACACTTCTTTACGTAGGCTTCAGCATCCTTTTGCATGTAGGGCCACCAATACCCTTGGGTAATGGCCCTGTGGGCTGATGATCTGCCCCCAGCATGGCTTCCACAAATTCCTTCATGAATTTCATATAGGAAATCTTCAACCTGCAAAGGGTGTACGCACCTTAAAAGTGGTCCAGTGAAGGACCTTCTGTAGAGGTGTCCATCTTCTGTCAGACAGAATCTTGCCGATTTCAGTCTGACTTTGTGTGCCTCCTTACGATCTTCTGGCAGCTTTCCTTCTTTTACGAATGCAACAATTGCATCCATCCAACTTGGCCCCATGTCCACACACATTGCTTGCTGCTCTGTGTTCTCTGGTTCTATGCTCGGGCCCAACATATAGTCGATCATAATTGTCCTTGTTTTTCCAATCTGCATTGAACTTGCCAGGTTAGCCAACGCGTCGGTGTGGGTGTTGTCATCTCGGCTAACTTGGAGTAGTCGGCAGTTCTGAAATAGGGCTGCCAATCTGATGACCTCTTTTGCATATGCCGACATCCTTTCGTCCCTGGCTGCAAATTCACCTGTTGACTGGTTAACAATAAGTTGTGAATCACAAAAAACTATTACCTCATCTGCTTCTGCTGCTGCTGCCAGTTTTAGCCCTGCAATTAATGCTTCGTATTCCGCTTCATTGTTTGAGGCCTTGAACCCCAAACGGATGGACTGTTCTATTATTTCTCCATCTGGAGATATCAGCAGTACTCCTGCCCCCTCTCCTTGTCGGTTCGAACTTCCATCGATGAATAGTCTGAATGAGTCGCCGATGTAGATACTGCAGGGTCTGAGCTTTTCCTTCCTTTGCTCTTTTGCCTTTGGCTGGGATTCTCCTTGCTTGCTGGGACAATGCTCATCCTGGCTCAACGGAGCCCGATGTTCGATGGTTTCGGGGGTGAATTCTGCCACGAAGTCGGCCAAAACTTGGCCTTTAACTGCTGTTCTCGGCCTGAACTCCAGGTCATACTGACCTAGGGCTACGGCCCATCTTGCTATCCTTCTTGTTAAGTCTCCTTGCTGTAACAAGGACTTCAGTGGATGCTCTGTTAAGACCACAATCTTGTGCGCCTGAAAGTAATGGTTCAACTTCTTTGAAGCTATTACTAAGGCTAGCATTAATTTCTCCAGTGGTAGATACCTTGTTTCTGCATCGGTCAAGGTTTTACTTACATAATAAACAACCTTTTGCTCCTCTTTTTTTTCTCGGATTAGTACTGCACTGACTGCGTGTTCTGAAACTGCCAAGTACAAGAACAGTTCTTCCCCTGGTTCTGGATTGGAAAGAACCGGAGTTGTGGTCAAGTACTTCTTTAGGTCGGTTAAAGCAGCTTCGCATTCTTCTGTCCACAGAAAGTCTGTGGCTTTTTTCACCAAGTTGAAGAAGGGTCTGCATTTATCTGAGCTTCTGCTGATGAATCTATTTATTTCTGCGGCCCTTCCAGTAAGCATCTGAACCTGTTTTGCCGACGTTGGGCTCTTTAGCTCTAGGATGGCCTTGATTTGGTCTGGGTTGGCCTCAATGCCCTTTCTTGTTACCAGATACCCTAAAAACTTACCTGATCCAACTCCAAACGCGCACTTTGATGCGTTGAGTCGGAGCCGGTATGTTTTAAGTATGTCAAAGACTTCTTTTAGGTCGGCAAGATGACCCTTAGATTCCTTGGTCTTCACGACCATGTCATCGATGTAGACTTCTACCGTTTTGCCAATCAGGTGCTTGAACATCTTTGTTACTAACCTTTGGTAAGTTGCTCTTGCGTTTTTCAACCCAAAAGGCATTACCTTATAACAGTACAGGCCTTTAGGGGTGATGAACGCGGTCTTCTCCTCGTCTGGAGGGTACATGGCAATCTAGTGGTACCGCCTGTATGCATCCAAAAAACTCATTCTTTCATGCCCTGAAGTTGCATCTACTAGCTGGTCAATCTTGGGCAGAGGAAAGCTGTCTTTGGGGCAAGCTTTGTTGAGGCTGGTAAAGTCTACACAGACCCTCCATTTGCCGTTCTTCTTCTTCACTACTACTGTGTTGGACAGCCATGTCGGGTAGTGAACTTCTCGGATGGCCCTGGCCTCTAGAAGTCTATCTACTTCTTCTTCTACTACTTCGACGTGCATCAACGTCGGTCTTCTGACTCGTTGAATCACAGGTTTTGCCGACCTGTCGACATTCAGTCTGTGACAAGTGACCTCGGGGTCAATGCCAGGCATTTCGTAAGGTGTCCAGGCGAACACCTCAATGTTGGCTCTCAAAAAATCTTCCAGTTCGCTTTCCTCTTCTTTGGCTAAGCCTGAGCCGAGAAGAAAAAAGCGTTCTTCATCGCCCTCCTGGACAAGGATTTTCTTTAGTGTCTCTTCACTCTTTTCGGTTGGCTCCTTGCCGACATCATCTAGGACCTCCATGTCCTCATCTTCAATCTCTGCCTCTTTTGGCTCTCGAATGCAGCAAGTAGACTTCATTGCTACCATGGAGCAACTTTTTGCCTGCAGTTGATCTCCTCTGAATTCTTCAATCCCATGCTCTGTTGGGAACCGTAGTAGTTGATGCAATGTTGAGGGAACTGCCCCCATTGCATGCAACCATGGTCTTCCCAAAATAATGTTATATGGCGAGGGTGTGTCAATCACCATAAATTCTGTCTTGATCTTCTTAGTACCAGCTTGTACTTCCACGCTTGCTACGCCCAGTGGTCATATCAGCGTTCCATTGAAGCCGACCATTGGGTTGCTGGATCGTTCCAGGTCGTCGGGATGAAGGCCCAGCTCCTTGTAACATCTGACGTACATGATGTCACAAGAGCTGCCTTGATCTATTAGGATGCGTTTTACTTGGCACTCCCCAACCTGGAGGGATACTACCAAGGCATCATTATGCGGATGCTGGACCATCTCTAGGTCGGCTTCAGTGAAGGTTATCATCGGTCCTTGGCATTCTTCAGGCCGAGGTCTTTTGTGTCCGACCTGGTTCACGTGCTGCAGGTGTTTTACTCTTTGGGTTTCTCCCCGAATGTCGTTTTCGCTTACTCTTGAGTGGATGACATTAACCACCCGTGGTCCTCCTGCCTGTGGTTGTTGTGCTGGGGGAGGCGGAGCTGCGGGTGCTTGAGGCAATCTTGCCTGTTCTTCTCTTGTCCTGGCCTCATCAACAAGGTTCCTTAGATGGCCTTGCCTTACCAGATCTTCTAAGTGTGCTTTTAAGGCTCTGCAGCCTTGAGTTGGGTGTCCTTCTTCATTGTGGTAAGCACAGCGCCTACCAACGTTTCTTCTCATAAATTCCCCTGGTGCTCTTGCCGATGTCCTGAAATAGGGCTGGTTTCGTATTTGATCCACAACTTTATGGATAGGGATTCGGAACACCGTCGTCACTGCCTGTTTACCCTTCAATTCCGTTTCTTGTTTGGTTGGCCCGTTGTTACCCAGGCCTCGCTTCGGCGAGCCGTTTCCTTTCTCCTGCTTTATCTCTTTGTTTCCCGATGTATCTTCCTCGGCTCTAGCGTACTTCTCGATTCTTGCCATGAGTTCTTCCATGGTTTTTGGCAGTGTTTTTGCCAAAGACTTCCGTAGTGGGCAGTCATCTTTCAGGCCATTCTTGAAAGAGATGACCGCTACTTCTTGGTTGCATTCGGGTATTCGATTGAACACCTCGTAGTACCTCTTCGCGTAGGCCCTAAGGCCTTCTTCCTTGGTGATTCTTAAAGCCATCAGGGCGTCGACCCTCAAGGGTTGTAGTTTGTTCGTCACAAACCTGGCCACAAACATCTCGGCCAGGCCTTCTCATGTCTTTACGCTTCCCTTCGGTAGTTTATGGAACCAATCGGATGCAATCTCCCCGAAAGATGAGGGGAATACTTTGCAGAGCAACGGCTCGTTCCCACTATATAATGCCATTGAATTCAGGTATAGTCCAACATGAAAGTTAGGATTTGACTTACCATCATAAATTTGGAATCTCAGCATACTGAATCTTTTTGGTGCTTCAAATTTGCCCAGTTCCACTGAGAATGGTGTTCTCGGCTTAACTGGGGAAGTCACCTCGACTTCAACATTCTGTTGCCTCCTTTTGAGGTAATCTCTCAAGTCTTCTTTACTCCTACCTGGAGCTCGGCTATCTCTGGACTTCAATCTTTTTGGTACACTACTTTCAGCCTCGTGGTGGGCCCGTTTGGATCTTTCTCCATGGGTTGTGTCAAAGCAGAGTACTTGCCCTTGAACATGCCGATGTTCTTTGGGCCTTGGATCCTTCATGTGATGTGTCCTTCGGGACTCTTCTTACCTCGGCTCCTCTCGTCCGACTTCCCTGGAAGGTCGGTGAGAGTGCCTTCCACTCCTAGTGTGCTGAGGGGCATCGGGGATTGCTTTCCTTCCTCCCTTCTGGGCATTGGTTGCTGGCATCGGTGTGTCCTGCAGCGGGTATGGTGGCTGCATGACATTATTTTGCATCATGAAGTTGACGACCGACTGTAGGTCCGCCAACTTGTTTGCCAAGTCTTTTACTTCCTCATCCCTCCGTAGGCACCTATCCCTCCATACCTGAAGGTTATCTTCGTTATAGTACTTGCCTTGGTCTGTCTTCTTTGAAGTGTTGCCCTCTTGGCCGACGTCTTTCTCTCCGTGGCCCTGGCCATGAGTTTCTGTGTTGTGGTTGTCTCCTTCAAAGTCAAGATCAATTGGTCTGCCACTCCCAGCAGGAGTGTCGCCCCCAATGTTTTCCCTCTGTTCGTCACTGGCCATCTATTCTTCTAAGTTCCCACAGACGGCGCCAGATTGTGTGGGTAATTTTCTGACCACACTGCCCGCCTAGTAATCAGTTGGAGAGCACCGGCAGAATAGATGGCTTCAGCAAACCTACAACAGAAAGAAAAGGCTCCGGCGGTGGCTCTTCCACCCGGGGGCACTCCGACGATCAAGTCAGTATATCTCTCGAAGACAAATCAAGTGCTAAACTCACAAGCTTGAGTATAAAACTGCATACCTTAGATCCACGAGGGTGCCTCTCTCTTATAACCAACTCAATCCTAGTCCCACTAGAAGCATGACTTCTATGGACTCCCATTCAGTGCTTTCTTTGGACTCCTCAAGAGATAAAGATAAACTCCCTAAGAGCTTTATCATTATCTCAGCAAAGTCTTCTCTTTACTCTAGGACTCTTGTTCCTTATCCGCTTATTTCGGATTTCGATATCTTCGGAGATCACCTCGGCCTTGCCTAGGTAACCTCGGCATAACTACCAGGACACGTGGCACCTCGGCTGACACGTCGGCGTCACCATGTCACGTGTTGGTATTCAGAAAATACATCCCCACATTAAGTATATGAAATGTTTTTAGTTTTAAATTTTTTGATTTAATGGATTAGTTTAATAATGATATCAAAGTTGTTGCCATCTTTGACTTTTAGAAAAAAAAAAGAAACTAATTTAATGAAAATAAAAACAATCACACATTACATGATCATCATTCAAACACATAAAAAAAAAATTAATTTGGTAAAATAAATAAATGTCTAAAACATTTATTAATTTTATCTTTAGTAGGTTGAAATAATTTTTAAAAATTCAAAAATATTTTTTTGACATTTATTTTTATCAAATTAGTTTATATTTTATCAAATTGATAACTTTGCCCTTGAAATTGAGCAATGGTATCTTCAATTATCCTTATTTGGAACAAGAAATAAAATTCAAAATTCAAGATCAAATGTGTCATAATTAAAAAGTCAAGGATCAAAATGACATAAAACCCAAACTATAGGAACCATTAGTGTAATTCACCTATTAATTTTTTTAAAGTGCAATAATTGTACTATAAAAAAAATTAAATTCTCCAAAATACACCATTGTTTTGTTTTTTTTTTTTTATCCAAAAAATAAACCACTATTTTGAAACAAAGGGAGTAAGCATTATCAACCAAAATGGGCTTTTCTTTGTTACAAAATGGAAACAATATGTTTAATGCCAACATAAGTGTAAGTTTTGTTGCATCAAGAGCAAGCTCCAAGAAGGCGCACACAATGCAAAATTTGTTTACTAAAATGTCCCTTTTTTGATTTTTCAAACTTTTAAAAATTTATCACTTTTGATGTAGATATGTATTTATTTATTTTTTTAATAAAATTAATATTTTTAAAATTCCCTCAATGAAACAAATTATGCAAAATCTATACCAGCTATGAAATTCTTTAAAAAAAAAAGAGAGTAAAATTTCACCGTCAAAGTTAATGTTAATAGAGAATAATTTTTCTATGTTAGGGTTAATTTAGATAATAAAATTTTACTATTTTCAACATTTAAACTGTGAAATTCTCACAACCACAACTAATCACCACGCACTATCACCAAATATTTAAGGAGAAATTTATCAAAACAATGTAAGTACGTTTACATAGTAAAATTTCACAGTCTAACGTTTAAACAATGAAATTCCACCAACAACATCAACACCCTCAGAAATATCAAAAAAATAAAATGGTACACTTACAGAGTAAAATTTTATTGCCCGAATTAAACTAACGAAATAACTTCTATGTTTGAGATCCCAATGCATGTATGTATATGTACGAAAATGTACCCATGTTTACCCAGATGACACCGCACTACCATTTTCCAACTCCAACCCTTCATCAAAACCGTCGGCATCGGCCAAGCCAAATGAGCTGTAAAACATACGATTATCAAATGAAGTAAAAGAAGGAATACATATAATACTACAAGGAACACATATACCGATTGCTTAATAAATAACATTGAGAATGATTCCTTTTCAATCTGGGAGATCCTTTCAATGACCTTATATATATATATAAACAAAATTTTATTAAAAATAAATGAAATAGAAGTATACAAAAAATAAAAGGCGACAATAAGAATGAAAATAAAGCAAAATTATGATTGACAAACAAACTTCAAATCTCTAGCTGTCAAAAACAAAGGAATCCCCTAAAATGAGACTGCATTGAAGACTTAAAAAAGCAAAAAAATTATAATAAACCATTCTTAATTCCAAACTTACTTCCATTCATGACCTTATCGATCACCATTTCTATATGCACTACTCACTCTATAAATGTAGGATGGCAGTGACGGTGGATATAGATTTTAGGGAAAATTACAACATCTAATAATTGTTCAAATTACAATTAATTGGCCATTAAATGACTCCAGCCTTCCTCAATATTTGACTTGTATTTCACCGCACCCCTCACTGTTAGGGATCCATTATACTTGGACAGAATATGATGTCATCAATTTATACATTAAATTTATTATTAATTAGCAATTTCTGATGAAATGAAAGTTATCGATTTGAACTTTCACATGAAATGCTTTTAATGTACTAGGTACAAAGGATCGAGGGAAGGATGGACTATTTGATTAATACTGAACCCCCTGTCCCTGTCCCTGTCCCTGTCCCTGTCCCCTAATTTTCGGTGACATTCAGCTTTCAATTTCATAGCATCAGATGTTAAAACTCATAATTCCGTTGTCCAACTCAGAGGGTTACAGAAAATAATATGTCACTACCTCGTTAAATAAAGAGTCCGTTGTCTAGTCATGTCACAAGAATTCATCATTATAATTTGATTACGATATAAGCAGTATGACATATTAAAGTGCTCACAGTTATATAATTTGACAGAAGATAATATGAAGTCCACCTATGGCACAGACTTCGGTATTTTTGATTATCTCTTTCCTCTTTTAGCATTTTGACCACAGCATACACAGTAAAGCATTGTCAATACAACTTTCACTAAAAATTAAATTACCTTCTAGAAAATAATAAACAATGTTGAATCTATTTCATCAAAAACACATCATGGCGTAATTATTTATTCCCATTACCCCCCAGAACATTTAATGCACAAAACTGCATGATGGTTCCCCAAAGTTACAATCTTTGTTACTCCCTATAATTACATATTCCTTTCATAATAATTTCTGTTTTGTAAATACCAAGACTCATGCAGACTGCTTTCCTAGATTCCCCTCAAATGAAGAGGTCAAATTTGTCTTTCAATAAAATATATGTGCTCCTTCAAGTTGAAGTATGGAAATGTTAAAGAATTTTTTAAGAATCAATTAGCAATTTCATTGAGAATAAGAACACCTAAGAAAGGGAGGAAGAAAAAAAAAATAATTTTACTCGAAGATCAAAATGATTCAATTTTGGACATCATGCAGCTACAATATATGTTCGAAAGAAATAGGTAAAGATGTTACATGCCTGCCCATTTGCTTGTTAATCCAGTTAAGCAAGCGATCAGCTGTCCGTCGATCATCAATGGCAAGTATCTCACTTTTGTCTTGTCTAGGTTTCCAATCACCAGCAACAAATTTAGAAGAAGGGCCCCATAATAGCATAGGATAATGAACCACAGAGAACCTATCACAAAGTTCCTTATTTACCTGTGATGCCAATAATTGAAGAGAAGAGAGAGTAATTACTACGCCATATATGTTGAAAAAAGGGACTGGATTACAAAGTATGACAAAATTAGAGAATAGAAATACAACAAAAGGAAAGGGTATAGTGTATTCACTACAACAAATTAAGATTTTAGAGACAACTTTAGGGACAAAATCACTTTTTAGGGACGAAATATTTTTGTTGTCAAAAATGTCATTTGTATGTTTAGCGATGACATATTGTGATGAATTATCCTTTTGGGACCAAAATTTGTCTAAAAAAGTAAACTTTTTGGGACCAAATTATTGTCCTAAAAGAGCACTTTTAGTGACATTTTCAAAATTTTGTCACTATAGTCCTTTTTTTAACTTTTCCAGTCGACCTTTCAGAAAATATTCTTGTGACGAAAGGAATTGGTCCCCAAATGTTTTTTGCAATAAAATTTTCACTTTTGGGGATAAAAAAGTTTAGTCTCTAAAACTCATATTCGTTGTAGTGATTATTATTATTTATATGTGCAAATAATAAAATTCCATTAAAGAGAAAAGGGAAGACCCCTGTTCAAAAAGGAGAAGAGGTCAAACCCTATTTGCTTCAAAAAACCAACAAAGCCAGCCAAAACACAGGGCAAGCATAAGTGTCTTTACAAAACTAAAGAATACACAAAAATCAATGAGGTTGTCCAAAGCAAACATGCCTCTCCCAAAAAACCAACCATACAAAATAGCCAAAAAAGCACTCTTCAACTTGTGCACAGTTTCCTCTACACCCTCGAAGGTCCTCTTCCTATGCTCTCTCCAAATAAGCCACATCACGCAAAGTGGCGCAAGGAGCCAAGCCTTGCTTTACACTTCCCCACTCTACTGCCCCACCACCCAAACATGACACTCACAAAGAATGAGCAAATGAGAGAGAGACTCCACATTCCTTTCGCACATAAAACACCAATATAATAGACTGGCTCAGAAGATTAAAAAGTAGAATGTAAGCTTGTACTAAGCCTAGTCAGGACTCATGCCCATGGATATTCAACTCAGGATCAGCACATTTTTTCCATGCAATGGTATTTAAAATGCTTATGCTAAGTGCTTATTTTATTAAAGAATGCTCAAGATATTTGTTTCTTAGGTGACAATAAAAAACAAGGAATATCATCAAGGAAAGAAAAAAGATACAAATGCATAGAAGATGAGAAACCATCAAACCTCCACAACCACTTCCCAAACAAAGCTTGTATAAAGAGAGTTAGCCTACGGGTACCCAAACCCATTTCCCTAATTGAAGAAAATATCGCATCCCAATCTATGGCGTGGTATTTAAACTCTCCCTAAATCTCTCCCAAAAGGAAATCACATTGCATTTTCACCAAACGCTTCACCACCAAGCTGGAATAGTTAACAAAGACATGAAATAGGTGGGAAGGCTAGACAAAGTACGTTTAATGAAAGTTAAAGGGGGAAAATATAAACGGGTCGAATCCAAGCCTTGGGCTAGCCCAATTCATTAAACCCAAGTCCAAGTGGGTCAAATACACATGTGGGCAAGCCAGTTAAGCCCAATTCCATGATCAACAGTCCGCCCAAATCTTCAAGCACTTGGGCCTAACTCGCAATGGAAAGGTCAGTCCAGCCGTGAAGCTGGGCTGGGCCGAGCTGCAGAACTCAATCTTTACATTGAATTGATGGGCCAAACCCATCACCAAAAACCAAAGTGGGCCGAGCCCACACAAATATATCTAAATGGACCAGCCTATCTCTATAAATAGTCTCACAAAGGGCGGAACCGAGGCACAACGGTATCGAGCTGAGGGAACCTCTCAGAGAAATGTGGAAGATGTGAATGCACACATGTGCAGGGTGCCGCCTCAGCTGGTCCCCTCCCCCTATAATCACAGAAATGGTTGATTAGGGGAATGTGGTCTGTTATCAGCATGGTAACAGCGAGTATATGCATCCAATGTCAACTACCAGATGGTCCTCTACCTTGAGCAATGCTAAAAGAAGCTTGGCAACACTAAAGCTTCATGAAACCATCTTGGACAACAAGTAAGGAGTTTTATATAAACCACAAGGACTTCACATTGAAGGTAACTAAGTTGGGTTGTAACATACTCACTTAAACACAACTCTCTACACTTATAGTGCATATTCCATTTTCTTCGATCACTTACTCCCACGCCGGAGGGGTTATCCGGCCAACTCTAGCCGGGCAACTCAAATGGTGTTCATTGTTGTAGGGTCTCAGTTCCTACATAGTCCAATCAGGTGTGGAACTCCGGTCCACAATCATCTAGTGCAGCATTCGGTACGCACAATTGGTGCAGTGAACGTGGACTTCATCCCCGAGTTCTGCATCTGATTCCGGAAATGGGAATTAAGGATATTCCACCCTTGGCGTTAACTCCCCAAACGAAGAAGACGAAGGATAAGGGCTTGGCATTGCAGGCAGCTTTGAAGGAGCAGACCGAAAACAACAACCGGACTCCGAAATCTGTTGAGCATCAACAGCCCTTCCCTGAAGTTTTTTCCCATCATTTTCTGTTGGAGAAGGACTATAGGGATTGTATCATCGATTCCATGGGAATGGAGATACAAGAACTAAAAGCGCAGCTCAAAAGGATGATGGGTGACCTAACGGAGAAGAGGACCGACGCAGAACCCTCTTGTCTGCACCGGGGGAGCCCATCCCTGGAACCACTAGTGAAAAAGGTCCCCAGAAACGAATCTAGGTGGCAAAATCAACCAATCCCGGTGTAAAGTGAAGCAGCGAGCAGCCACACTCGTGGTTCACGCCGGAGAAGAGCTAAGAGGCAGAAAACGGCCAGCTAATAGACAGAGTATCCTCCTTAGGATCTCCGTACTTGGTTGGTCGGGAATAGACAAAATGAACAACGACGAGAGCATCAGGCTCAACACCTTGATCGTACTATCCATCAGAGAGAGCACCGAGCACTGGATCAGCTCGTCTCCTCTCCTTTTCTCCTCGGAAATCGAAGCTATGAGACCCCCCAAGAAGTTCACTCCACCAAAATTCATGTCATACGATGGAAAATCGGACCCACTAACACATATCAGCCACTATAGGCAGATGGTGTCCTTGTGGAGCCGAGACGAGGCACTGAAGTGCAAAGTCTTTCCATCCAGCCTGGGAGAATCCGTACTCCGATAGTTCGATTGTCTCTTCGCCGGATTGATTTACAACTGGAAGCAGCTTTTTGAAGAGTTCTTAGCTAGATTCGTTTCCAACACAAAAATCCCGAAAGAGCCGGACACCTTGTTCGGCCTCTGAAAGAAACAAGAGGAAACGCTGCGTAATTATGCTAGAAGGTATTGGGAAGAGTATAATGATTTGGAGGAAAATGCTTGCAGTGAACAGATGGCCATAATGTCTTTTAAACACAGTCTACGTCCGGAGAGCAAGTTGAGACAATCACTTACCAAACGCCTAGCCACAGCACTGAAAGACTTCCGCACCCGGATTTAGCAGTACGCTCGCCTCGAAGATGATCAGATTCCTATCGAGGTGGTATCGACTGAACAGGCGACTGGGGGAAACAAAAGAAGAGCGAACTGGGGGGAACCCCAAGGACTCACAGTAAATGAAGTAGACAAGTCTAAATCCCATGAAGCAGTTGTTACAGTCTTTAAGGAACCTATCTATCGTATTATGGAAAAAATCAAGAGAGAGTCGTTCTTTACTTAGCCGCCAAAAATGCTAGGAGACCCAGCTCGGCACAACCAAAAGCTTAGATGCACCTATCATCAAGACATGAGGCATATGACTCAAAATTGCAGAGCATTGAAGCAACACCTGGAGGATTTGGTAGCTTCTGGGCACCTCCAAGACTATATTGATCCGGACAAAGTAGTGACCGAACAAGGAAACCCCCCACCAGAACCGAATGTCGAGCATCTGCCTCAATTGGTAATAAATGTAATTCATGGCACAACTAGTCACGAGCGCGAAGAGACACTTCAAGAGGAAATTGCAAAAGCTGTACAAATTCAACAAGTCATGTCAGTCGGACCAGCACCAAAAAAGGAACGAACAATACCTAAGACCCCCTTATGTACTGTTTCATTTACTAAGAAGGATTTGGAAGGCATTCAGCACCCACATATTGACACATTGATTATAACTGTGGGAATTGGAAAACGATTTGACGTGAAACAAGTTTTGGTAGATCAAGGTAGCGCAGCAGATATATTATATTACGACTTGCTTAGGAAGCTCGGTCTCTCTGAGCAGCACCTCACCCCAGCAGTAGCTCCGTTGGTCGGCTTTAATTCGCAGCCTGAATGGCCACTTGGTAGGATAGTATTGCCAGTTGTGGCTGGGACAAAGACCCTTCAGATAGAATTCCTAGTTATTAACACGCCGTCTCCTTACAATGCTGTACTCGATTGGCCTTGGATTCATCAAATGGAAGCAGTCCCCTCAACCTACCACCAACTCATCCGCTTCCCGACAGAATATGGAGTAGAGCAAATCTCATGGGACCAAGTTGCATCAAAACATTATTTCATGGCAGCCATAAAGGCTAAACAGCTTTGCAATCGGGTCCAAACAGTTGAAGTAGCAGAACAGTTGGTTCTAGAGGATGTCGAAGGAATCCCAGCTGAGAAGATAGTAGAAGATCCGGAGAAAGTTTTAGTGAAGGAAGATGACCCGAAAATATACTTCCTTATCGGTACCTTGCTAGGTACTAATGAGAAACTTCAACTGCTGGATTTGTTGAGGGAAAATATAAAGGTATTCGCATAGTCAGCATATGATACTCCGGGGGTTGAATCCAGAATTTGCTTGCCATAAACTCAACGTCAATCCTTCCGCTCGGCCTATTATGCAGAAAAGCCAGAGATCTTCAGTTGAGCACACCAAAGTAGTAATAGCGGAGTTGACAAGCTCCTAGCGGCGGGGGCAATCCGAGAAATCTAGTACCCACAGTGGCTATCCAACACAATCGTAGTCAAAAAGAAAAAAGGAAAATGGAGAGTCTGTGTTGACTTTACTTGCCTCAATAGAGCCTGTCCAAAAGATAGCTTCCCTTTGCCTCGCATAGACCAGCTGGTAGACTTAACCGCCGGGCATGAGTGTATAAGCTTTCTGGACGCTTACAGCAGCTATCACCAGATACCACTGTTCGGCCCAGATCAAGAGAAGACGGCATTTATTACTCCGAGAGGCACCTACTGCTATAAAGTAATGTTGTTCGGCCTTAAGAATGTCGGAGCAACCTATCAACATATGGTAACTCGAATGTTCAAGGAACAGCTCGGCCGGACTATAGAAGCTTACATAGATGATATGGTAGTAAAAAGCAAGCTTGCTACAAATCACCTCACGGATCTGAGAGAAGTTTTCAACATCGTGAAAATCCATCAACTTCGCCTCAATGCCTCGAAATGCGCTTTCGGAGTAAGAACAGGGAAGTTCCTGGGATACATAGTAACTCACAGAGGAATTGAGGCAAATTCGAATCAAATCAGAGCAATACAAGGAATCGAGATACCAACAAAGGCCAAGGAATTGCAAAAACTAGCCGGAAAGGCAGCAACCTTAAATCGATTCATCAGCAAGTCGTCAGATCAGATGAAGCCTTTCTTTCAGCTATTAAGGAAAAAGTTTGCGTTCGAATGAGGTCCAGAATGTATTGAAGCGCTGCAGGATCTCAAGAAATATCTCAGTACACCACCTCTTCTTTCCACTCCAGAACTAAGGGAAAAGTTGTACCTATATTTGGCGGTCTCAGATCATGTGGTAAACACAATACTAATTCGTGAAGTTAAAAAGGAATAGAGACTAGTGTACATCAGCAAGACTCTCCTAGACACCGGAACACGGTATCTACTGTTGGAAATGCTGGCTTATGCTCTGCTCATTGCCTCAAGGAAACTACAACACTACTTCCAAGGTCATACCATCAATGTCGGCACCAAATTCCTCTTCAGATCTGTCTTTGGCCGAGCTAATTTCTTGGGCTGAATGACAAAATGAACGGTTGAGCTTGGTGAGTTTGACATACAGTATCAGCCTAGAATAGCAATCAAAGCCCAGGTTTTGGTGGATTTTGTCGCCGAATTAACCCCCGCCTAGAACATCGAACATCAGAACTCCAGCTTGGTACAAGTGCCACGCACCACCGAACTGAACAAACAGTATGCTTCAGAAGCATGGAAACTCTTCATTGGTGACATCTGGCAGCTCTACGTCGACAAATCATCCAATAACCGAGGCTCAGGGGCAGGAGGGGTACTTATATCCCCAAAAGGATTCATCTGGGAGCAGGCTCTAAAACTTGGATGGAAGGCCTCTAACAATAAGGCAGAATATGAGGCCCTACTAGCTGGGTTGCGTAGTGCCGAACACTTCAGTGCAAATCAACTACTGGTATTCAGTGATTCTCAGTTGGTTGTCAATCAACTCACTGAGGTCTACAAAGCAAGAGACGAAATAATGGCTATGTATGCAGACAAGGCAAGAGATTTGCTTAAGAAATTCCAATCTATACGAGTGGAACAGATCAATCGGGACAAAAACAATCATGTTGATGCCCTCGCGTGTCTTGGCTCATCAGTGGACACTAAAAATATTAGAAAAGTCTAGGTTTAGTTTGCGCCAGAACCGAGCATTGGATCTCCAGATCCAGTCCTTTGCACTAACCTGTGACCGAGCTGGATGGATCCAATACTTGTTTTTCTAAGATCAGGCACTCTCCCTGAAGATAAGAAAGAAGCCAACAAAATTCGGCACCGATCAACTCGATTTTGGATTTCACCATCTGGGAAATTATACCAACGCTCCTACCTTGGCCCTTATCAGTTATGTGTGCATTCAAATCTAGTAGAGAATGTACTTTATAAAATTCACAATGGGATTTGTGGAAGTCACGTTGGTGGAAGGTCATTGGCGCACCGTGCCCTCACTCACGGGTACTGGTGGCCCCAAATGTAGCAAGATACACAGCAGTACGTTCAGAAGTGTGATAAGTATCAGAGGTTTGCTCTGCTAATTCATCAGCCAGCCAAAAATCTAACTCCACTTACTAGCCCATGGCCTTTTGCTCAGTGGGGTTTGGACATTGTTGGACCTTTGGCATGAGGCACTGGAAACAGACGCTTCTTCATCGTTGCAACTGACTATTTCACAAAGTGGGTGGAAGTTGAAGCCCTGGCAAGCATCAAAGAAGCAGACACAAAGCGGTTTGTGATGAGGAGTGTCGTGGTCTGTTTCGACACCCCACAAGTACTGATTGCAGACAATGGAACGCAGTTTGATGGAAAGATTTTTAGGAAGTTCTGTGCTGATCTCAGGATTGAATATCGGAATTCCTCTTCGGGTTACCCACAAAGCAATGGGTAGGTAGAGTCCTCGAACAAGACCATCATTAACAGGGTGAAAAAGCGGCTTGAAAATGTAAAAGGAAAATAGGTTGAAGAGTTACCCCATGTGTTGTGGGCCTACCGAACTACGGCACGGTGCTCGACAGAGGAAACGCCTTACTCCTTGACCTACGGAATGGAGGCTGTTATTCCACTTAAAGTCGGATTCCCAACCATCCGATCAGAATTGTTTGAAGATGCAAGTAATGAAGAAGCCATTGCGCAAGCATTGGACAAGGTAGAAGGCAAAAAAGAAGCAGCACTGATCAGACTTGTAGCCTATCAGTAGCAGCTTATCAAAAGTTTTAACCCAAAAGTATTCCCAAGGAAATTCACACCTGGCGAATTAGTTTTGAGGAAAGTCATGGATCACAAAAAGGTGCTTGGTGAAGGCAAACTGGGACCTAACTGGGAGGGTCCTTATAAGGTTACAATCGTTGCTAGGAATGGAGCGTACTACCTAGAGGATCTCAAGGGCAGAGCCATACCTCAGCCCTGGAATGTAACAAACCTCAAGAAGCACTATCAATAAAATTGTCCCCCAACTTATCTGTCAAAGTGTAAAGACATTTATCTTTTGATTAATGCAAATGTCTCCCCACTTCTTTCAATTTTTTATTCAATATATGAATAGCTTCATTACAAGAGCTTTTCGAAATCAGCTTTGGTGTTTACCAAACGGATTTAGCTTTAGTGTTTACCAAACGGAATCAGTTTTGATGTTTATCAAACGGATTTAGCTTTGGTTTTACCAAATGAACCTAGTTTCGAAGCAAGCAACCGAATAGAATTTAGATTTAGTTAGCGCTCAAGCGTGCCAAGTGGAATTGTTTGGTGGAAACCATACTAACAGTTGGAACAGACTTGGATCATTCTTTTAGCACCAAACTTCCAGCAACAGCCTTACTTAGCTCCAGGTGGGGGCAATCAATTATTTCTCAAAGACCAAACCTGGACCTGAGTAAGACTTCACTTCCTCATATCTTTTCATCAGCACCCCTACTATCAAGAGTTGGAATAGACTTAAACAGTTCTGCCACAAAGAACAAATCTTCAGTACCAAGCTTCAGGTGAGGGCAAACAATTGTTTTCTTAGAAACAACTTGGACCTAAGTAAGACACTCTATTCCAATTACAAGTCAAGCACAGCCCTGCAGCATGTCAAATAAACCAGACTGAGCTGTTAGCATATTATATTAAGTGATATTATATTAGCCGAAAGGTAGCCGAAAGATACACTAGGGTCTGTCTGTAATCATTTTATGCACTCAGGGATAGCACTCAGGGATCATCTTGTAATTGCATTTCTTGTAAACCCTAATCTTAATCTATAAATAGGGGGTGATATTCTATCATTCCCCAAACTGGTTACCCAAGCTTCATGGTATCAGAGCTACACCTCTAGGGTTAGGGTTCAAAACGTACCTAGTTGGATCATCTGCTGGGTTGATCTCCTTCAGCCGTCCTCTGCTTCATCTTCGTCCCTCCGCTCGTCTGCTTCGTCTTCATCTTCGTCTGCTCGTTGTCCTCATCTCCCTCGCCTTCCGTCATCGCCCTCGTCGTCCTCATCTCCCTCGCCTTCGTCACTCTGGTATCTCACACCCTTGATATATATATAAATATATGTATATGTATGCTGATATATATTAATATAACCTGATATATATATTTATATATATAAATACATGTTTATATATAAATAAATCAATATATATATATATATAAAAAAAAAACACAAAAAAAAAACACAAAAACAAAAAATAAAAATAAAAAAATAAAAAATAAATAAAAAATAAAAACACAAAAAAAAAAAGAAAAAGAAGAAGAATGGTTTCTTAATTTTTTTTTTTTTTTTCTTAATTTTTTTTTGTGTTATGTCTTTATAGTAGTCATTGTGCCTGTTATCTCACTACCACCTTCCGGGTTTGTGATTATCACTAGTTTTGTTGCGGGTTCGGTAGTATTGTATCCATGACAGATTCCACCAGTGTGTCCCCTTCTTCTCAAACACCAAAGAGTGAGAGTCCCATTCTACCTACTACCATGACTGAGAACCCCAACCCTAGTCTGAAAATCACCACCTCTCTATTTAATGGTCAAAACTACCTAGCATGGTCTCAAAGTTTGACTTTGTTTTTGAAAAGCAGAAGAAAGATGGGGTATATTGATGGCAGGATACAGGCACCTAGTACCACTGACTCAGGTTATGACCAATGGGAGATTACCAACTCTTTGATTATGAGTTGGCTTATCCATTCGATGGTTCCAGAACTTGGTGAGGGCTACTTGTCTATGGAGACCGCCCAGGACATTTGGGAGGCTGTGGCTGTTACCTATTCCCGCAAAGGAAATTTTTCACAGGCATTTGAGTTGCGCCGCTCTATTGAGAGCTCACTTCAGGGGGAGCAAACTATTCTTCAATACTTCACTTTCCTCACCAACGGCTGGAAACGCCTTGACCACCTGGAAGACTATAAGCCCGTTTGCCCTACTGATTCTATCGGGTTCAAAAAGTTCATCGCACGGGAACGGGTCTTTAAATTTTTGGCCGACTTAAATGTGGAATATGATCCAGTTAGGGGTCGAGTTTTGAGTATGGATACTCTTCCTTCACTACAGGAGGCATTTGCCTATGTACAAAATGAGGAGAGTCGCCGGTCTGCCATGATGTCCCCTGTCTCTACTGACCGTTCCGCATTACTGTCTACTCCTCGAGATGGCCTCAGCCTGCCTCTTTCGTCTGCTAATAAGGAGTCTGTATTCTGTGATTATTACAAGAAGCCGCGGCATACTCGTGAGACGTGTTGGAAGCTTCATGGGACTCCATCCGGGGGTCGAGGTGATCGGTCTGGTTCTCGAGGAGGTCGGTCAGGCCAATCTAGAGGACGTGGTTCATATTCCCGGGCTCATCAGTCAAGTACCGTTGATATCCTTGAGTCTAAATCTACTTCTGTTACCCCAACTTCTGATACTGAACTAGAGGATGCTTTGCGCCAATTGTTGGACCGCCGATCTTCTACTGCTCTCAGTACCGCTTCCTCGTCCTTTGCCCGCTCAGGTAACTTAGCATCTTCTCCTTGTGCTTTCCTGTGTCATACATCATTGCCTTGGATTATTGATTCTGGTGCCTCAGATCATATGTCTGGCTCCTCTGATCTTTTCTCTGTCTATAAGCCCTCTTCAGGTCAGGACAAAGTTAGGATTGCCGATGGTACTGTTTCTTCCATTTTTGGAAAAGGTTTAGTCCAAGTCACTCCTACCATACATCTATCTTCTGTTCTCCATATTCCCAAGTTTTCTGTTAATCTGTTATCTTTAAGTCGTCTTACCCAAGATTTGAATTGTAGTGTGACGTTTTTTCATGATCATTGTCTTTTTCAGGACCTTGTCACGGGGAGGACGATTGGCAGTGATAGTGCAGAAAATGGTCTCTACTTCCTAGATCAACCGGACAAACTTGCTTATTCTTCCACCACGTCTTCTACTACCCCCGCTGATTTATGGCTGTGGCATCGGCGTCTTGGGCATCCCTCATTTCATTTACTTAAGCATTTATTTCCTTCTAGTTTTACAAAACATCATGTGTCTGACTTTCTTTGTGAGTCTTGTCAACTTGGAAAACAACATAGAGCTTCTTTTGCTCCCAGTTTGAATAAAAGCTCCGTTCCTTTTTCATTAATACATTCTGATGTTTGGGGTCCCTCTCGTGTTCTGTCTGTGAAAGGTCATCGCTGGTTTGTTACATTTATTGATGATTTTTCTCGTGCTACTTGGGTGTATCTCATGAAAGATAAGAGTGAGGTTTTCTCTGTGTTTCGCACTTTTCATAAGATGATTTGTACTCAGTTTGGGGCCACTATCAAAATATTTCGTTCTGATAATGGCGGGGAATACATAGATTCTGGGTTAGGACAATATTTCTTTACTCATGGCATTATCCATCAGACCTCTTGCACCAATACCCCTCAACAAAATGGGGTGGCCGAACGCAAGAATCGGCACCTCCTTGACATGGCTCGGTGTATGTGTTTTTTTATGAATGTACCTCGGCCCTATTGGGGTGACGCTGTTCTCACCGCTGCCCATCTTATTAATCGTCTTCCTACCCAGGTCTTGGACAAACAGGCTCCGCTTCATGTCCTCCTTGGTTCTCCGTCCTTGTTTTCTATTCCTCCCAAAATATTTGGTTGTGTCTGTTTTGTCCATAATCACTCTCCCTCTCGTGGTAAGTTGGACCCTCACTCCCTCAAGTGTGTTTTCCTTGGTTACTCTCCTACTCAAAAGGGGTATAAATGTTACCACCCTTCTTCTCGTAAGTGGTTTGTGTCCATGGATGTCACTTTCTTTGAATCCCAGTCCTATTTCTTGTCCTCTCCGGTGTCACCGTCCTCATTTCCGGGGGAGCCTTGGTGTGAAGTGAGTCCTGTGCCTCCTATGGAGGAACCAGTTGTTCTTGCACCACCCTCTACTACTGTGCTTCCTATGGTGGAACCAGTTGTTCTTGAACCTCCCTCTTCTACTGGGACTCTAGAACCCACTGTCACCAAGAATACGGACGGGCATGTTTATGTTCGGGACATAGACAGAAAACAAGTTAACTGGATACACGGGACCGTTTCTGCTACCCCACTGCCATCTCCTGCTTCTGATGAGAGTCGAGGTAACTTTGAATCTCTCGAATCCATTGATCTTGATATTCCTATTGCCAAGAGGAAGGGTGTGAGATATTGTACTCAACATCCTATCTCACAGTTTGTATCATACTCTCATTTGTCATCCTCATACAGAGCGTTTGTGTCCAATATTTCTTCTGTTAGCATTCCTAACCATTTTCAGGATGCTCTTGCTACCTCTGAATGGAAACTAGCCATGATTGAGGAAATGAAAGCACTTAGGAAGAATGGCACTTGGGAATTGACTGAGTTACCTCCGGGCAAACGACCAGTGGGATGTAAATGGGTATATACTGTGAAACACAAAGCAGATGGGTCTATTGAGCGTTACAAGGCAAGACTTGTGGCAAAAGGGTTTACTCAGACATATGGCATTGATTATCAGGAGACCTTCGCACCCGTGGCTAAAATGAATTCAGTCAGAATACTTCTCTCTCTAGCAGCTAATCTGGATTGGCCGCTTTATCAGTTTGATGTCAAGAATGCTTTTCTCCATGGTGACCTCGAAGAAGAAGTATATATGGACATCCCTCCGGGTTTTGAGGATCATCAAACATAAGGCAAAGTATACAAACTTCGAAAGTCATTATATGGTCTCAAACAGTCTCCAAGGGCTTGGTTTGAGAGATTTACTCAGGCTATGTTTAAATATGGCTTCAAACAAAGTCAGGCAGATCACACATTGTTTGTGAAACATTCCTCACACGGTAAGACTACAGCACTTATTGTTTATGTAGATGACATAGTTCTTACAGGCAATGATAGTGGGGAAATACCTCTGTTGAAGAAATATTTAGCTAAAGAGTTTGAAATCAAAGACTTGGGCAGCTTGAAGTATTTTCTGGGAATTGAAGTTGCTCGCTCTAAGGATGGGATATTTATCTCACAGAGAAAATATGTGCTTGACCTGTTGAAGGAAACTGGGATGCTTGGCTGCAAGGCATGTGCCACCCCCCTGGAACCCAATCAGAAATTAGGGGATGATGAAGGATGAGAAGTTGTGGATAGGGGGAGCTATCAACGACTAGTGGGTAAGCTCATTTACCTATCTCACTCCCGTCTTGATATTGCTGTTGCTGTCAGTATAGTTAGTCAGTTTATGCATGCTCCTCATCAGATTCACCTTGAGGCTGTCATGAGAATCTTGAGGTATTTGAAGTCTGCTCCTGGTAAGGGTCTGTATTTTTCAAAGTATGATCATCTTCGTGTAGAAGCCTATACAGATGCTGACTGGGCTGGGTCAGTATCTGATAGGAGATCAACTTCAGGGTATTGCACATTTGTTGGCGGCAACCTAGTTACTTGGAGGAGTAAGAAACAGAATGTGGTTGCTAGGTCAAGCGCAGAAGCTGAGTTTAGAGCTATGGCACAAGGTGTGTGTGAACTTTTATGGATCAAATTATTGTTGCGTGATCTAGGTATTGATCAAACGGACTCCATGAGGTTATACTGTGATAATACGGCCGCCATCAACATCGCTCACAATCCAGTTCAACATGACAGGACAAAACATGTTGAGATTGATCGCCACTTCATTAAGGAGAAACTCACTAGTGGTATCATTTGTACTCCCTTTGTCCAGTCTGGTGAACAACTTGCTGACATTCTCACCAAGGGGATTGGCACTAAACCATTTCATGACATATTAGTCAAGCTGGGCATGAGAGATATCTTCGCACCAGCTTGAGGGGGAGTGTTAGCATATTATATTAAGTGATATTATATTAGCCGAAAGGTAGCCGAAAGATACACTAGGGTCTGTCTGTAATCATTTTATGCACTCAGGGATAGCACTCAGGGATCATCTTGTAATTGCATTTCTTGTAAACCCTAATCTTAATCTATAAATAGGGGGTGATATTCTATCATTCCCCAAGCTGGTTACCCAAGCTTCATGAGCATCTACTCGATCCTTCAGTCCCAACAATGCTCGGCTGGGGGCAAACATCACAGATAACACAAACATTAAACAGCAGATTGCAAGGTCCAAAAGGCGAATTTCATCATCCAACAAAAGGCACAACTGGCCACAACAAAAAGAAGTACAAAAAGAAAAATTGTCTTAGCATGCATCAGGGGGCAACTCGTCAAGAAGACCGAGCTTCAGTACATCAAGGAAACGAGAAAAAAAGGAAAAAAATGTGTAAAATAAACTTCAAGTCTTTTCAGATGAAAACCACTCTAACTCTCATCAGCGGAAGGAACTTCAGGGACAGCATTCATAGTCTGGTTCAGATCATCTTGGAAAGGAAAAGTAGAGGTAGCTCCAACTTCCTAAGAAGTAGAAGGCTTCTTAACCACGTCTCCCATAGCTTCAGTCTCGAAGTTTTCATCCCTTCCAACATCCACTGTTTCATTGACAGCACCGCCCTCCGAAGTCTTACTTGCAGCATCAGTCTTTAAGGGAATCTTTGCTGAAGGAGTAATAGGGTGGTATTGGTCTTCAAAACCGAGGACTTTGAGGGAACAGGAACATTCTGAAACAAAAAGGATTCTTCAGAAATTCGAGTAGCAGCAAGGGCACTCATCCAGCCTTTAAGAAAAAGCTAGTCGCGCAACACCAGCACTTCTTCTTTATAAGCGGCTCCAGCTTCGTCCCAGCTCTACTGCCAGTGCTTAGCCACCAAAGTCGAACGTTCAGCGGCTATCACTGCTACAATCGCCTCCAGTTCAGCAACCTTACTCTCAAGTTGGGCCTAAACCCCAATAGCAGCCTCTTTCGATTTTTCAGCAGAAGCGACAACCTTGTTCAGGCAGAACAATTCCCTTTCTGCAGTCCTTCGGCCTTCCTTTTTGGTCTCTAAATTTGCCGTTCACCTTTCGGCATCCATGGCAGCCTCCAGTACGACCCTTTCCAATTCTTCAGCTCGGGTGATGAACAGATGCATTCTCTAGATACACTACAGCAGATAACAAGGTATTAAAAAAAAGCAAATGGCACAGACCAGTAAAGAACACCAAAAGGAGTAAAGAAACGCTTACAGCAGAAATCATTTGAAGGGTCCCCTTCAGGATAGGAATATTAGGGGGCTTGTTGTGACTCGCCATGTCTACTGGCATCAACAAAGTCTTCGTTAGGTCAAAAGCAAAATCCCCAGAAGCAACAACCGAATCAGAGATAGAAATGGGCCTGCCTTGATGCAATATAGGCGGCTCCCACTTCTCAAACGACGTATCCTCAACGGGATCCTCAGAAGCTCTCCAACTATGGCCTTGCTAGTCTCCTTCCTCCTCTTCTTTTTCTTCGCCCTTTCAGCGATTGAAGCAAAGGGATTGGTAGTGGCGACAGAAGGTCCAGAAGCCCCTATCTCCAGTTTTACGTCCATAAGGCTCTTTTGCTCGGCCTTGACCAAAGAAGCCTCCAGAGCGTCAGAAGAGCCAAAAGCCTTTGCCTCTAAATCCACCAGCACTCTCCTTTTCGACATTGATCCACCCCCTGTGAAACTAGGGGCAGGAGAAGGGGTCCTCTCAGTAGGCAAGCTTTGGCCACGGCGGTGGTTTGTAACTAGGGGGCAACGGATGTGTCAGTCTCAGTATTGGAATCAAGAAAAGATGCAGCAAGCCTTGCTTTTTCTGGATTGTGGTACGGTAGGTTTCCTGGTTGTCCAATAGTTCGGATGCAGACATCTTTTTGTACCTCAAAATGGCCTTGATCGCCTCAGCATTCTCTCGGTTCGACTTGCGTTAGAAACAGGAAGCCTCTGTAGAGATAAGGAACAACGTTAGCACAACATTCAAAATAAGACAAAAGTACAGAAATAATAGGGCACAAGACTTAGACCTGGGTAGCCATCTTTTTGAGGCATCCGTTCAGGTTGGAACTTGGTCCCAGCAAGAAACTCCCAGTTACTACCAACTTGTAAGAAATCATCATTGTGTTTGTCGGAATCAGGTAAGCCGGTGACAAGGTGACAGTTAGCTGAATGGACATGGAGATAATAAGTGCTATGATTTTTATTGTGTGAAAGGGTATCACAACCCAAAATGTTCCAAATGTCCAGGTTCAGACCCAATCGCCTGGTTAGGGCGGAGACACCATAGACAACTCGGAACAAGTTTACGGACACTTGCATTGGGGTAAGTTGAACTTGGTGCAGGAAACGGCGTACTAATGGATCAAGGGGAAACCGGACCCCTCCTTCAACAATGGTAGCAACGGGGAAAGAAATAGTGTTTCTGGTACCCATATGCTTGGCGATAACTTTTGCCAGCGTAAGGATCACATCATCAGGGATACCATAGTCATGGTGGAACAAGGCCATTGCCTCAAGAGTATCCACCAACGCCCGAAATTTTCCCATTATCTAGACCAAGTAGGGCAAGGACAAAACTCAACAAAGCAAGGGATAGAACCAGTCACCAGAAACAATGGCACGAGGGCCAAAGAGGGCGATCAAGACAGAAAAGCAAAAGAGAAAATAGATTTCAGGGGAACTTGCAGAGATTTGACGAAGAAATAGCGATAAGCAGAGATCCTTGAGACTGGAACGAGAACGGCAGCGGTAATGGCGGTGAGAGTCTGGGCAGAGCACCGTCGGGACCAAGGTAGAAGAATGAAGGGGTTTTTTGGGTTTCCTGAAATTTGGAGATAGACGAAGGTGTTTGAATTGGCACGCCTAGGGCATTTATTATCCTCAACCGGCGCGAAGGTACAAGATCATGACCCTTTGTATGGATTCGGCGCATTACCTCTGCACACCAGTACAACGCCACCGCGTGTCATCATGAAAGAACACATGCAAAGTGCATGTGTCAGGATCAAACCGCCACCAAGGCCGAACTGGGGCAGATCCGAAGCAACACGACACTTGGAGTGCTGGACAGTAGCTCTCCCCACGGGGAACCCTAGCGCGAGCTAGGGGGCAAATGAAGGGGGAAAATATAAACAGGTTAGATCCAAGCCTTAGGCCGGCCCAATTCATTAAACCTAAGTCCAAGTGGGTCAAATAAACATGTGGGCAAGCCAGTTAAGCCCAATTCCATGATCAACAGTCCGCCCAAGTCCTCAAGCACTTGGGCCCAACTTGCAGTGGAAAGGTCAGTCCAACCGTGAAGCTGGGTTGGGCCAAGCTGCAAGAATCAATCTTTAGATTGAACTAATGGGCTAAACGCATCACTAAAAACCAAATTGGGCCGAGCCCACACAAAGATATCTAAATGGGCAAGCCCATCTCTATAAACAGTCTTACAAAGGACCAAGCCGAGGCACAACGGTACCGAACTGAGGGAACCTCTCAGAGAAATGTGGAAGCTGTGAATGCACACATGTGCAGGCTGCCATCTCAGCTGGTCCCCTCCCCTATAATCACGGAAATGGTTGATCAGGGGTATGTGGCCTGTTATCAGCATGGTTACAACGAGTATATACACCCAATGTCAACTACCAGATGGTCCTCTACCTTGAGCAATGCTAAAAGAAGCCTGGCAGCACCAAAGCTTCATGAAACCATCTTGGGCAACAAGTAAGGAGTTTTATATAAACTACAAGGATTTCACATTGAAGGTAACTAAGTTGGGCTGTACCATACTCACTTAAACACAACTCTCTACACTTAGAGTGCATATTCCATCTTCTCCGATCACTTACTCGTACACCAGAGGGGTTATCCGGCCAACTCCGGCCGGGCAACTCAAACAGTGTTCATTGTTGCAGGGTCTCAGCTCCTGGATAGTCCAATCAGGTGCGGAACTCCAGTCCAAAATCGTCTAGTGCGGCATTCGGTACGCACAAAAGTCAACCTAAGGAAAACTACAATCTCCATTTGAATGCTATTAATAAATCTTGCCTCGAACTAGTGTTTGCCATCCTATGGAAAAAAATGGGTAATCTTGTCACCCTCTTTAAGCCACAGTTGCCTCAACTTATCTCCAACTGTTTTCTTCCATCTTGGCAACATTCCAACTCTTCTTTCAAAATGGATCTAGTCAAAGCTTCCTCCTTTGACAAGGCCCCATTGCTCTATTAATAAAATTTTGCCTTCCTACAAGTGCTGGCCATCCTATGAAAAAAGTGGGTATTCCTATCTTCACAACCCTCCCAAACTCTTCTTTCAAAATGGATGTAGCCAAAGCTTCCTCCTCTGACAAGACCCAATTACCCTCTTTTTTTATCATCCAGCACCCGAATTTTCCACAATGTTTCCACCTTCCAAACTTCCAACCTGCACAACCTGAGACCCCAAACATCACTAAGATCAAATTTCAAAGCTTCTTAGCCACTTGAAATTGAGTGAGAAGATAACCTGATACGTAAATTAGTGCCTAAGGGGATGTATACAACATGTATACCAGTGCAATAAATAAATAAATAAATCCCTTCACCCCACTACAACTCTCAAAAGTCCATTTTGTCTACAAACTCTGAAAACCTGTCCACAATTGGTGCACCTTTCTTGTGACCCAACGATACAAAAAATCCAAAAATCTACTCTTCACAGCAAATACTGGAGCCTGTCCATCAAAGACTGCCTGTTTCTCTCACCCCATAGATGCATCATCACATGTGAAGGAGCTACCAACCATGCCATGTTTCTTCTCTTGCTAACACTACACCCTCTCCAATAATGAAATAATTCAGCCATAGACTTAGGTATTGCCCATGAATTAACCATAAAAAACAAAAGTGACCATTTTTTCAGTCAACATATCTCTCCTACCACCATACAATGAATGAAAATGAGTCCACCGGTAGCCTATTTCCATAACAAGTGATACCAATTGGAGATAATTTTCCTACTTTAATCTTCCTACTCCAATCAAGCTATTAATTGTAAACATCTTTCCATGAGTGGCCTCCCACTCAAAAGAATGCCCAATTGGAAAGAACTTTAACTCTCCAAATCTCTTTCCATCCAAGGGTCCTAATAGACTTTTAACCTTGTAAAAAGATTTTACCTCAAACTTCCCAACCTTGGGGGGTTTTCTCTTATCCCATCCGCTCCCCATCCTGAAACGTTCCTATACAAACTCATAAGAAACTACACCATTGACTCAATTTCCAAATCATTAGCTTGTATGCAATAAACAACGAGGCAAATCTATCGATTGACATCTCATACAAAAAGGGAAAAAGTATTCCATAAAGAGGCAACTCCTCACTGAATTTCAAGCCAAAAGCTCACCCCATCTCCATCTCCCATTGCAAAATAAAGATGGTTTGCAAACTCATGTCACCTCTTTCCAATACCTTTTCAAAGGCCGACTCCAAACACACTAAAGTTTTCTGTAGTGTTCCAATCGCCGACATCCCTTTGTTCGTTGAGACGATAATTCTTCTCCAATGCTCGTCTTTCATGAGCAAATATACTGCTGCTATTAGCTGTTGCAAAGCATCGAAAGAAAGAAAAAAGTGCCATGTATATAATCATAGTTAGGGTTAATTTGACTCTAATATTATGTTTCTACAGGTTCTAATACTATTTTAATTTTGTTGTATATTTTCAAAGGGCTATATGATGAGGGGGTCATTGGTTCAATGGTTAAAACTCGACCTATCAACCGTTATGTAACGGCCGCAACCGTTACGTAACACCGCTTTTTGAAACCTTGATCTTATCACAAACAACTTGATTGAAAAAACTAACCCTCCTAATTTTCTTACTTAGATACTTGTTTCAAATATAGAATAGTTTTTGCTTATTAATAAATTTAAGTCTAACATAAGTTGAGTCACAAATCTATATAGTTTGAAGATTGATTTATTAATCTAACATAACTGACATAAGTTGAGTCACATATCTATGTAGTTTGAAGACTGATTTTTAAGTCTAACTGACATAAGTCGAGTCACAAATCTATATAGTTTGAAAACCGTAATGACACATTTCTTGCCTCCTAATCACATGCATGTGCATATAAATATATATATATATATATATGATTCTATTATATAAAGCAAAGGCTTGAGATGGTATAGAACCTTCTTCTGTCACTTTTTCTCTCTTCCGAAACACCCCTAACAATTTGATAACTATCAATAATCAAAATTTCACAAATGATTTTTATTCATTTTTCTCCATTGCTAAATTACATATATTTGCACATGCACTATGTGTGCACCCACCTCTAGTATATATATAATGACTGGCTATATTATGTCACATTTCAAAGGAAGTAAAGCAACAAATGAAGATGACAAAACACTGCAAACCACTATGGTTAATATAATCGAGATTTAGTGTCCTTGAATTATATAGATAGGACTATATCATTCTTGAAGCTCTTCCATTTTTTGACAGAATGTATCAACAGTGGAGAACTAATATCTGAGTTCATTAATATGACTATATGAGCATAATCCCACCCATGGAGGAAGTATCATGTAAGCACAGCAACAATACCTTCAATGCACAGTCTACCCTTGTCATCAATATGATCCCCGGATGAACTGCTTCAGGTCCATTGAAAAGCCTCGCTACCTTTTCGTAATGTGGCTGCAAGTTGTGGCTCGAGCAACAGAAACATAAGGAAATATTTCCCCATTTAATTTAAGATGCTAAACACAACATTCAGCAAAGAGAATACCTATTACCTTGTACATTCTGCAAGCTGGGCACCTGCAAGACCAATAAAGCATGTAAAGAACTAATACTGTAACATGACAACAGTAACGAAAGTTCAGCATTTTCATACCTATAAGCCATCAGTATCTAAATTATTTGGTAAAAATACTGAAAGTATAGTTATGTTTTCCCAAAATTGACACTTGCAACCCAAGTATGATATGATCATATGCCCTCCATGGATTTAGAGCAAAAACTTTACTCAAAATATCTTGTTTCTTTGTCTAAGGTTATAAAAGCTATCTAATATATTTTTAGTTCATTACTGGAATGCACCCTTTCTTCTCCCATGGGCCACAAGAAGATGTCAGGAGCACAAAATGCATGGTATTGCACATGAACAGGCAAACATTCATATATGTATATATATTCCTATGACAGCTTGATGTGGTGCTGAAAAACTGAGACTGTGTTTGGTTTAGGTGAGGAATCATAATTCCACACCCATATTTCAGTGTTGTGTTTGGATATAGTTTTCAAAAATTGATTCCACATCCACGTTTGAAAATTCTTTTCAGAATATGTTTGGCAGAGTGAGTTTTTTAATTTTGAATTTTGAAATTGGGTCTACCCGGTCGTCCTCCAGGACATCCTCCTGGACGTCCGGCCGGTTGACTGGAACAGTAATTTTTTTTTTTGGGCAATTGCCACCTGTTATTTGAAGAAATATATATATATATATATATTTGATTTTGATATTTTTAAAATATATAAATTATTATTTGAATAAAAAATAATTTCAGAATATTTTTAAATTTTATTTTTTAAATAAAAAAATATTTTCAGAAGTTTTTGAATTTTTTAAATAAAAAAATTATATTTTTCAAAAATTATTTTTTTGAATTGAATTTTAAAAAGAGTTTGGTTATGAGTTTTGAATAGAATTTTCAATAGAGTTTTAAGTTGTGTGTTTGGTTATAAGTTATAAGTTTTTAAATTAAGTTTTAAAAACTCTTTTCAAAACTCATAACTAAACAACTTTTCTTATTTCAAAATTCATTTCAAAAATTCAAAATTCTTTTCAAAACTCATAACTAAACAAAATTTTTTCTTCTCAAATTATGATTGCACAACTCACAACCTCAAAATACAACTTCATTCTCAAATCATAATTCTAAAACTAAACCAAAAGCTACCTGAAATTTTACCAATGGTTGTCGTTCACCAACCATATCTCCTATGAATTTACAAAAGAAGAGAAGGCTACTAGCATATTGCGATCATTAGCATTTTATTGAAAATGGGAAATCATAATGCTTTTGTGAGACGTTATAAGAGCATAAATAAATTCATTTGTTGTCTTGTAGTGATCCTAGAGTGATTAAAGAATAATAAGAATCAGTTATCATAGTGATCATTAACTTCGTTATGGATAAATAGGATGTCAAAATGCTAGTCAAAAAATGTAGGGCATTACAAGAGCATAAAAAACTTCATTTCTATGTTACTTGGAACGTAGATCTTTTTAGTACACGGAACAGGACACATTCTTTAAAATGTGATATGATAAGGTTAGACATATTTAGATTAAACTCTAGAATTTAGTGTACTTCTAGAGCAATTTTCTTTTAACAATTAGCTTTTCTTTTTCAAATTAATCATGTTACAACACATTTTATTAAGTTTTTTCCCCTCCCAAAGTAAATTTTAAGGTTTATATTGAAAACTATTTTTTGGATCGCTAAATTCACTATTTTGAAATGAAAGTGTTCCATGTTTTGGAACGTTCATTTCAAAACGTAAATCACTACGGTATTAGCGTTTTCTCGAAACACTGCTTCATTTGCTGTCTTAATTTGATTTCGGTATCACTAAGGAGAATGAGAATGAGGCGGTTAGTATTTATCACCTTATTCCTCTAGTCAAAACCGAGGTCAACTTTCCTACCACTAGCCAAGATAAAAAATGTGCGAGGCAGTTATCAAAGAATTGCATTAATTGTTTATTTGTAAGCATACATGCAGGATATAATTGAGCCCCCCAAAACTGTGTTGCCTACAAAAAAATTCAAATCACCTAAAGAAAGTTCACCATCAAATATTTCAGATTCAGGATCAAGAACTCTATATCATCAAAAGTACACCTATTTTGATCCTTCAAGCACACCATATATTACAAAAAGGCACATGTTTCCAAATTTGAGTAACAAGCTTGATTTGATATGCGCTACTCAAACCCTTTCATCAAAATCTTTTAAAAAAATTACTTTCTCATCCAAAATTTCACTTTTCATAAATTTTGGTGAAAAAATCCAGCTCCAATCCTTGATATTTTAACAATTTCATCAAAATTAAGTGGAAAAAGGCTTGTTGGAAATCTGGTGAAAGATTCGGTTCATCCTTGGTTTGATGAAAAATTTGCTTCTCCCTTGATTTGATGCAAGTTTGATGAAAGGATTGGACCTCATTTTCATCAAATTTAAATTTGATCAAGGATTGGAGATGCTCTCTCTTGACAACACAGGCCCATGCTTATAAAATTAAGTAAATTTTGGAAAATGTTTACAACTTGTTTATTAATAATGAAAACAGAAACCAAAAAAAACAAGGAGAAAACTGCAAATCAAAGTTACCAAACAGGATTGGATAGATCCTATAGGTCATGTTTGATTCACAAGATTAATAGCGAACTATTAATCATCCTATTAAATTAGTATTAAATTAGTGTGTTAATCACTATCCAATTGGATTAATATCCATTAGATTAATAATCTCACACCTATCCTATTACTAATAATCCTACAAATTTATTGGATTAATTATCCATTGAATTAATAATCCTAAACCAAAATATTAAAACAAACATGAGATAATCGAGCCCCCGGATTAATAATCTCAACAACATGCTTTAATCCACCCAATCAAACATGCCCATAAAGAATTATCAACACAGTAAAACTGGAGCATTAAATATACATAAAGACTGAAAACTGGAACGAAGTAAAAATCTTAATTTGAGCAGACCAAACAAACGACTACTAAACACAAACAAACACACTAGAAAGAAACAAAAAAGTTACAGACCAGTTAGCGGAGAATTGGACAATAGCGTGGGTAGATGGTGTGTCCCTCAGAACAGCATCGAAATTCGTGGCGTTCAAATCGACAGCGAAATCAGGCTGATCGCCCTTGTTGTTGTTGTCGATAACAGTGCTCAGAATTGAACCAGAATCAATTGAAGCCCATGATGATGATGGAAAAGCTCCGAAGATCAAGAGAAACAGAGCCAGGGCCACCATAAGAATACACGACATCGAATAAGATCGATATGAGAGAGACAGAGAGAGAAAGGCACTGCTTGGGCGATGATCTACAAGTGTCCGAAAACGTAAATGACGGGTGCTTCTATTTACAAGCGCGAGGGAAAAGATAGCGCGCACACACCCAATCTCTCTCTAAAAAATTAAAATTACAAATACATCCATTTTCACAGGAAAAATGGTAGGGATCCACCTTTATGGATAAAAAATTTAAGAATTTATTCTGAATGTATTTATGTAATGAAATTTGAATTGATAAAATATGAGACCTATATTTAAAATAAATTTGAATTATTAATTTTTTTAAAATAAAATTTTGAGCTGATAATGATAAATTTGTAGTGTCGTTGTTTGCACATAACTTAAAGAATGCATTAGCACTCAACTTATTATTTGGATTTTTTTTATTATAATAATATCTCAAATAAAATTATTAAAAAAGATGTGAATGTAATTAGAAGATCTCATCTCACAACTAAATCTCTCACCAATTCATAACGTAGGATTTTTTAGAGTATACACCTCCATTATTACCCATATACTTCAAAATCTTCATAACACCCAATTTGTGTAAGCTTCTCCGACAATGCCAGCTAGTATTCTCTAGAAAGCCTTAGATAGTTTGCACTTTTCCGACAATTGTAATGAGTGAAAGTTTTTTCGACAACCCCAATATTATGAAAACGAATGGAACATCACAATGGTTCACAGCTTGAAAGAAATTGACCTTGTAATGGTGTGGTTTTTCAAACATACAAAAAATAATAATAATAATAATGTAAACGATTCGACGTTTTTTGATACTGAACTCCAAAATATATGCCAAAAAATAGCAATATAAGATGAATTATAGACAGTAATTCGGCAAGGTCTAACTAAATTAATTTCATTTGTTTGAAAGTTCAATGTCCAACATAGTTTAGAACAAATCTAAACACGGTCCCATGAGGTCGGCGATGAAAGATCAAAGGTGAAAAGAGATCAATGACACAATGAGTTTGAACGTGAGAGAGGTCAATTTTCAAATACTTTTGAGAGTAATAAATTGTTAAGGTTTTAGAAACTGGAAGAGTTTTTAGGAAGGGGTATGCATTTTAGTGGGTGTAGTGTTTTAAGAATCATAGTTTTAGTATTATGCGAGGGGTTCTTAGTAATTTTTTCAATTTTGAATTTTGTAAGTAGACGTTCAAAGAAATGGGAGCTCCAGAGTATTATTAATTGGGATGTTATTAACAGCACTCTCATCATAATTCTCTTAATTAGATTTTTACCTCCTGATAATCCTTCGTAGCTCGAAATCTCTCTGCCCCGAATGGCTCAACTGCCCAAAACGACATTGTTTTAGGCATTTTTTTTTCCCCTCCTTATATGTCTGAAACAGAGAGAACAGAGAGAAAAGAGAAGAAGAGGAAGAGAAAGAGAAAAAGAGAGAGAGAGAAGAGAGGGGAAGAGGGAATAGAGAGAGAGAGAGGGGGGTCGATCGCCGCCTCCGATTTCTTATTCTTCTCCACCGCCCGTCAATCGCTGCCTCCAATCTCCGATTCTTCTCCATCGCCCGGCCTTCGATCTGTGTACGAGGATGATGTGTTGAAATTTTTTTCTAGATTTTTACATTTTTTTTTTGGTTGATCTCTATGGTGGGCTCGTTTTTTGGTTGACCTTTATATGTGATGATGATGATGTGCTTGGTTGATGATGATGATTCTCTCTCTCTTTGTTGTGTTGATAATGGTGTATTAGGTGGGTTTGATTTTTGGTTGATGATGATTCTCTCGCTCTCTCTCTCTCTGCTCCTCTCCTCTTCTCTTCTTTCTTCTTCTTCTTCTTCTTCTTCACCTCATTCTTCTTCTGCCAGTTATTGAAAGAAAGAAAAAAATCAAAACAATGTCGTTTTGAATTTGGGCCAATTTCGAGTTACGTAACGGAACTATTTTACCTCCCAAGCAAATTACATTTTTATCTATTAATCCATATCTCAATCCACACTACTACCAGCCACACTACCAATCTCTGCCACATTCACTGCCAAAACCTGTTCCCTCCTTCACCAACCCATCGCCACCCATTTCTTAGTCCACTATATGTCCAATCACTTCGTCACTAGCTGCGACACTTGTCATAACCTTCTCAACCCCATCACTGCCTCTACCATTACAATGATCATCCCTAGCAACCCACTACTTGCAACCTCCACCATTGAACCTTTCATTATTACCATTGCAGCTTGCAGTAAGAGAAAAAGAGAGAGAGAGAGAGAGAGAGATTCGTATTTGACGGCAAAAACTTAGGGCTAGCATTTTAATGGGGCAAAAATGAGAGAAAGAGGGTTAGGTTTCGAGAATGAGGAGAATGAGAGATGATGACGGTGGTTAGGGTTTCAGAGGGAGCAAAAAATGGAGATGGTAGGGAAAGGTTTGCATGGAGGTTGAGGGATTCACTGCGGTTGGAGGTTACGATGTGGTGATCGCGAGAGTAGATGAGGAGGCTAGGGAGGGATGATTGGCCTGGTAGCAGAATGTGCTAAAGAGAGACAATTGGCCTGCAATAGAGATTGGGCAGGTGCGGTGGTTGATGGTGGTAGCATGAGAGAAAGGAGGCTGTGGAAATGGCTGTGCTAAAAGTTAGGGTTTGTTAGAAAAGCGAGTAATTTGGTATTATTTGAAAAAGGGTGGTGTGGATTGGGACAAAATCAAGATTTTTAATTTAGATGTGATGTGAACTGGGTAAAGAGTGAGAAAATAGTGTGTACTAAGATAATTAGTGGCGTGCAAATAAAATTATTGTTGCATTTTATTTAAAATATGGATTGCTTTTGTGGTTTTGAAAATTATAGATATCCTCTTGACATAATTTTTTATTTAACATAAAAAAATAAAATTCCTATCTACCCTCTTATACAATAATAAAATTATATGAATTATTAATTAAAATATATTTATGATATCCAAAATAATTAACTGACTTGATTTATTAATAAAAAGGGAAATTACATGCAAGTGGGAGTTGGGAAAAAAATTAGCAACACATGGAGGGGTGCAAGTGACACTTGCACCCTCACAGTCTTTCATTTGCACTCCACCACAAGTACACTTGCATTCCCTATGTGTTTGTAAAAAAAAATTTCAACTCCCATCTGCATGTAGTTCTCCCTTAATAAAATGAGTCATTTTTTATGCAATTAGAAACTTGAAGGGATGTGATGTAATTTTTAGAACATAAGAGGCAATCCGTATTTAAAATAAACCTTAGGGAGTGTTTTTTTATTTTATCCAAAAAATTATTAGGTGATTCAGGGCACTGATCAGTGTGTTTATGTTCGTTTGATTTTTAGAATCTATTTTAAAAGAAAATTTTTAAAATTTGGTAAAATAAGTAAAAAAAAAATTAAAAAATACTTATTATTTTCATATAGTTTGATTTTTGGAATGGAAAAAATAATTTTTGAAAATTTTAAAATATTTTTTTGTTGTTTAATTTCGTCAAAATAATTTCTATTTATTCAAACAAATTTCTAAAAATAGTTTTAAGAAATCAAATAAAACATGAACTATGTGGTCTCTGTTCCCCACCAACAACTAAGGCGAAGTTTGGCATATTGCAAAAAAGTCAAAAAGCCAAAAAGTTACTCAAAAAGTTAAAAAGTTAACACTATTCATCAAAAGTCAACAATTACGGCTGCACAACTCCCAATCCTAATTTTTCTCTACAAATCAATTTTTATAATTTTTTATTACACATTTTTTTATAAAAAGTCAAAAAGTTAACCCAAACATCCATATTTTCTTCCTCAATTTTTTAGTCCAAAAAGATAAAAGTGCACTTATTTAGGACATTCCAAACAACCTCTAAATGCCAAGCTCATGTTGTTTCCATGCTTAAAACAGTGTTGTAAATTCCAGGGATGGAGGGAAGAGTGGACAGAGGGCCTGGCCTTGCAAAAGTTTCAGAAAACATCGCTGTGTTTGGTTTGAGTTTTTTGAATTAAGTTTTTTGAAAATTAAATTTTTTATTTTTCGTGCTTTTTTGTTTTTAGTGAATATTTTTTAAAATTTTAAACATTTTTTTTAGTTTTTTAGATGTACCTTATTTAGATGTATCTAAAAAGTAAAAAATTTGTGAAAAAATATTTTAAGAAATTAATAAATACATAAAAATACAAAAAATTTATTGAATTCTCGTATTTTTTTTGTATTTTTAGTATTTAGTGAATTTTTAAAAGGTTTTTTTCATAAATGTTTTACTTTTTTAGGTATATTTATGTTAGGTATATCTAAAAATTAAAAAAAAATATTTAAAATATTAAAAAGATTCATTAAAAACAAAAAAATACAGAAAATAAGAAAATAGAATTTTCTGAAAACTGTTTTTAGAAAAACGAAACCAAACAAGCACAATCTTTATTTTGTGGCTCTCTAGTGCTGTGCCAAGCAAGCTGTCTGGGAACTTGGTTGGGTTAAATTAATCCATTAAAAGATCAAATATGTTAATTTAATTAATAAAACAAAATATCATATTTAAATAATAATCATTTCACATTTTCTTTTATAACCATCACATCCAAACAAAAAAAAAAAGTCAAAAGTTTATTCCAAATGAAACTTTTTTAACCAGACTAAATTAGTCAAAAAACTAAAAGGCCAGACTAAATTAGTTCTTCTCAAACGAAAGCTAACAATGCCAAATTTTGTAGAATTGTGCATACATGTCCTTTGCATTCAACCCATCGCCATCGCCATCCCCATCCCCATCCCCATTCAACCCCACACCGCAAATGTGAGTGTACAACCCCATACAAGCACATGTTAGATTTACGCTTTGCACATATTCCACTTGTACCTTGTAAAATTTGCAACAGTGGGGGGAGATGAGGTGCTAGGCGGCAAAGGGAAGAGGATAGAGGGTTTTAGGTAGTGCTAGTGGGTGGGGCTTATGTTATCTACTATGTTGGGTTGAGTGGCGATGGGTTGGGGTGGCGGAGGTGGATGGATGAGTATCGGTGGAAAGATTGGGAGGAGTGTCGAGGAGGAGTTGGGTGGCTAAGAGGTGGAAGTGGTGGGGGTGGCGAGGGAGGGTAGAGGAATTAATACCTAAGGGCGGAGGAAGGGAGTTGCAAAATTGGCAATAATATTTTGTAAACAAAGAGAAGATATTTTTTAAAATTATTATCATTCTAAAAAAGAGAAAATCTTTTAAAAATTAACCATAGAGGGTGACGGAAATGGAGTTGCAGAATAGACATCAATATATTTTTTAAACAGAAAAGAAAATATTTTTAAAATTTCTAAAAATTAATTTTGCTATGAAAAAGTCAAAAAAAAAAAAAAAAAAACCAAAAAAAAAAAGAAGAAGAAAAAAATCATATAAAAATGACTTTTTTTTTTTGGTACCATTTATTCACCAAACTATTTTTGTTTGTTTGCTTGCACTTGACGCAACTATGTTATTATTTAGCAATTCCAACTACACTCTTTATTTTTCACTAGCTAAAGTACAAAAAAAGTACACTTCTTATTTTACCTAATTACTTTAGTTATTGTGTTCTCCAATCACACTCTTTATTTTAGCTAATCATTCAAACTAACTTAATTAATTTTTAAAACAAAAAATACTAATTGCTGATATTTTACTAATGTAAATTTGCAGTAATAATAAATTTGCCCATACAAGCATACAAAACTTATAGAATGAGGAGAAAAAAAATACAAAATAAGTTATTCCGTAATTCATCAAACAGAATTGAAAGAACATATAAAATTGCTACATACACATATACATATATAAAATATATAAAATTCCAAATCCAAGACATAAATATACCAAAATCCAAGACATATACATATATATTTGTTTGGAGAGCCTATGGGGCTCTTTAATTGTAGCTAGTAAAAAGGTAGAATGGTAAAGTAACCAAGGATGGGTCTAGGGGGGCGGAGGGGGGCGGACGCACCCCCAAAAATTAGAAAAATATCATATATTATACTAGAAATTTTAAAATAATTTAAAATTATAGGAGTTCGCACCTCCAAATTTTTTTTAGATAATTTCAAAATTATATAGAGTAGCCCCCCAATTTGTAGTTTGATAAACATGTTCAGTGCTACTTGTGCAGTCCTAAGAAACATAATTAATGATAGAAGCAAATCGAATCAACGAGCTGAGGCAAATGGAGTTTATGATTCCATTACATCTTTTGAGTTTGTCTTCATCTTACATCTTATGAGGGATATCATGGAGATTACTGATGATCTTTACCTAGCTTTGCAAGTAAATCTCAAGATATATTAAATGCAATGCATTTGGTGTCTACAACGAAGATATTTATTTAAAAATTTAGAGAAGATGGATGGGTTCCATTTTTGGAGAAAATTAAATTATTTTCTAATGATCATGGTATACAGATTCCTGATATGAGTTGTGCTTATAAAGGAGGTCGAGGTCGGTCTCATTCTAAAAGAGATCAACTCACCACGGAACATCATTTTCGAGTTGATATTTTTATGGTTACAGTTGATTCTCAGTTACAAGAATTAAACAATAGGTTTAAGGAAGATGTAATGGAATTGCTTGTTCTTAGCTCAGCTTTGAATCCTAGGGATGGTTATAGATCATTCAAAATTGAGGATATTTGCAAACTTGCAAATAAATTTTATCCCATGGATTTCTCCGAGCAAGAAAAATTGCATTTGAAATATCAGTTGGAAAACTATAAGCTTGATATTTCCATACTTACCGAGTTTCAGAAGCTGTTAACCATTTCTGAGTTATGTCAATTGTTGGCAAAAACAAAAAAGTTGACAAGCTATCCTCTTATTGATAGATTGATCCGCCTTGTGTTGACTTTACCTGTTTCAACTGCTACATCAGAACGTGCATTTTCAGCTATGAAACTCATTAAGTCTAAATTGCGCAATAGGATAGAAGATGATTTTCTGGCTAGTTACTTGATTACGTACATTGAAAAAAGACATTGATCGAGGGTTTGATGTAGATTCTATCATCCATGCTTTTGATATTATGAAAGAGTGTCGAGTTCAATTGAAGATGCCTAATTTTAGTATATAAATGCATGTAGAAATAATTACTACTTTTTGTAAGTGAATATGGGCAAAAAAATATTCTCAATTGTATAATCATCTTTAGGGACTCAACTAGTATGTTGATAAGGAATATATAGTTCAATATTTTATCGTAACATTATTAATTTTTTCCATGTTAGTAGAAATTGGTATGGAACTTCAAATTTTATTTGTTAGAGGTTAAACCCCCCAAAGTCATAATCCTGGATCCGTCCCTGAAAGTAACTACCCTAATAACCAGTCCATTGGAGCCCAAAATTAGAGTTACATTGGCTAAAATGCCTAACAAGTTTTTTTTAGATATCTCCTTGCAGATGCTCGGTGTTTTAGAAAATTAGTAAAAAAAAAAAACTTTTTGACTTTTTGATGGCTTTTTTGTGTAAAAAAGTTAAAAAGTCAAAAAATTTGCTATTTTATCAAGTTCTCAAATTGTCCCTAAGTTATTTTTAATCTCTACGTTTTCACTTGGAAACTTAAATAACATTTTACATTCAAATAAATTTATATAATTTCATTATTCATATCGTAAATTTTTATTTATATCCATTTTAACCATACATTTTAATTTTAATTATTTTTTTGTCAACATCGTAGTTTTATTTATTTTTAAATTATTAAAGAAGAAAGAAAGAGAAGGGAAAAGAGAGAACGAGACAAGAAAATGTGTTGAAATGAGAGGATGAGAGAGGAAGAAAGGACGGATAGAGTGAGTAGTCAATCGGTGCGTGAGAGTTGGGGTAAATTTGGGAGTGACAAACAAGTTGTAAACTAGCCAAAAGTTAAGGTGCCGTTTGGTAACACTTATATTTTTAGTTTTTTGTTTATATTTATAAAAATTTTAAAAATTTCAATAAAAATTTGTTTGGTAAAATTTTTGATTTATAAATCAGTGGTCTCAGTTTATAAATTTGACAAAAAAATGAAAACACAAAAAATATGTTTCCATTTTGAGTTTTTAGTTTTTTTTTTTTTTACCACCCAACACTAGTCACCACCCGCCACCATTTTCCACCACCGTCTTCCACCACCACCACCCACCACCCACCCCCCACCTGCCACCACCACTCGCCGTCCCACCCGCCACCACCACCCACCATCACCACCCGCCACCCACCCACCGGCCACCACCTACCTGCCACCCACTCGCCACCACCACCCACTCCCTACCACCACCTGCCACCACCACTTACCACCCACCTGCCACCACCAGCCACCCACCGGCTACTACCCACCTGCCACCCCTCGCCACCACCACCACCACCACCACCCACTACCTACCTGCCATCCACACGCCACCACCCATCACTACCATCCACCGCCCACCACCACCACCTGCCACCACTTGCCACCACCACTCACCACCCACCTACCACCACTAGCCATCTGCCACCCACCCGTCACCACCACCCGCCACCCACCTAGCATCACCACCCACCACCCATCACCACTACCACCACCCACTCGCTACCACCTACCACCCGGCACAGTCACCCACCTACCCACCACCACCACCACCCGCCACCACCACCCACCACCCACCACCCGCCACCGTCACCCACCCACAAACCATCACCACCCGCCACCACCACCCACCCGCCATCCGCCACCCACCTGCCACCACCACCACTGCCACCCACTCGCTACCACCCACCACCGGCTGCCGTCACCCACCCACCCACCACCACCACCACCGGCTGCCGTCACCCACCCACCCACCACCACCACCACCCACCCGCTACCACCAGCTACCCACCACCCACCGTCACCACTTTTCACCACCGTCTTCCGCTGCCACTTGCCACCACTTGTCATTTCTCACTATTTTTTATATTTTTAAATTTTTTTAAACATTTTGTCAATTACCAAACACGTTTGTAGTTTATGTTTTTCTAAAAATAAACAAAAACAAGTTTATAAAATTTTTGTAAATATAAACTGAAAACGTAAACGTTACCAAATACAATCATTCAAATTTAATTTGAAAATTTTAATGAGTTTTAAAATTTATTTAAGTTTGATTCATTAAATTTTTAAGTTGATTTCAAAACAGTTTTTGTTGAGTCAAATTCAAGTTTATCGAATTAAGCTGAACGAATAATTGACTGTTTAAACTTGATTTGAAAATTTTAATAGGTTCCAAAATCCATTCAAAATTGACAAACTGAGCTTGGATTATATTTCAATGAATCGAACACGAGCTGAGCTTTATTTGGTTCGCATATAATTCCTAAATAAATTCCTCCATCATGTAATTATTTTGGATCTTCTCACTTGTGTTGAAATCCTAAATTTGTTTCTACAGTCTAGTAATTAAAAGTCTTATTTACCATTAGGCTGTAGTTTTCCTAATTCTTCCAATCTCTTCTTCTAATAAGCCAAACAAACATATTCTAATAGAGACTCCATCCCCTCATTTTCAACACAATTTTCTCATATATCACTTTGATGTGTATTTGAATTTGGATGCGTAACGTAATGGGAGTTGAATGTAGAGGATGGGATTGGGTAGATGGGACACAAAGAGAACTCAATCTTCAAATACATCTATACACATGTTGGTTTACTAAAGCATTATTTTTATTTATTTATAATTTTTTAATGAACATATAGGCAAGACAGGCCAAAAATAAAGATAAAAAAAATTGTCAATAACCACATTCTCTACATTGCCGGTCCGTTGTGAATCCTTCAAGCTCTAGGAGATAAGACAAAATGCTTCTTAAAGAGAATATCTTTTCGTCTAGAGAATATCAGTATTAAAATTAGGAATAATCATTTTATCTCACCCCGCTCTGTCCCTGCATCTCCCGCTCCGATGAAGAGGTGAGGCGATGATAGATTTTGCTTCTCCCATTGTATTCTGACTTGTGACCATCCCTAATTGGACCATCAATAATAGTTATGTCCCTTTATTAAGGTCTTATTTGGCATGTAACACTTATAATCTAAAAGTTAAAAAGTTATTAAAAAAATTAAAGAGCCTATAATATAATCAAAGATTCTATTTTTTTTTTCACATCTTTTCGTAAAAAATCAAAAAGTTATTCCTAATATACTAATTTTTTTATCTCATAATTTAGCTAAAAAAATCAAAAAATTATTAAAATAATATGTTTCTAAACGAGGGTCTAAGTTATTCAGTAATTCTTTTTGACTAATTAAATTGATTGTCTCTTCCAATTTAGTACTTTTGTTTTATTTTTATTTTATTTTTTTAAATTGGGATATGACTAATTATAAATTGTCGACTCCTAGTTCAAAACCAGAATTCACTACAAGAAAACCTGGCTAATAACACGGAGGTTTTTGCGACGGGGTGATTACCGTCTCCAAATTTTTTTTTTTTTGCGACGATATATATTTGCCGTCGCCAAAAGACGAATTTGCGACGGCGTGTATCTACCGTCGAGAAACATGGACTTTTGCGTCGGTGAGTATTCCGTCGCTAAAGGTTGGAAAAAAGAAATTTGCAGAAATATTGGCGACGCATGGTATACCGTCGCAAAAAATGTCTTATTAGCGACGGTTAAGTTTTACTGTCGCAAAAGGGGGACCATTTGCGACGGCAGAAGACCATCGCGAAAACACTCTGGTAAAACGACGTCGTTTCATACATTAATTAGGCTCATTTGCGACGGTTAAAATATACCGTCGCAAATAAAATTTGTTTCCCGCTGTTCTATATCCCATTTCGCGGTCCAATTCCGAAATTCCTCATATCTCCAAAATCCCTAAAATCGAAATCCCTCAATTCCATCTCCTAAATTCCCAAATTCCATCTCCTAAATTCCTAAATTCCATCTCCTGTGGCCGACGACGGTGACCGACGATGGTGAGTGACGGCCTTCGACGGTGAGCGACTGTGAACGACGACCTACGACCGACTGTGAGCGACGACCTACCATTGGTGAATGACGAAGTTCATGAACGATCTTTACCCAGGTCCTTTTTATTCAATAATTTGTGGTAGCTGCCTAATTTTAGCAAGATTATGATTTTAAAATTAAAATCTTCATTTACTTTGCGGAATGATAAAACTCTCTCTACTTGTGCAGATCACTGTTGATTCTGTGCGTGATCCAAATGTGGGTGTAGTTTTTGAACCCAAATCATTAATACAAGCCCTCGGTGACTTGCTAAGTGGATACACAAGCACAAATGCTATACGGGTTTAGTGAATCTTTGACCAAACAAATGACAAGCAAGGTGTAGCGAACGAATATACATCTGAGTGAAATATTGGCTTTAACAGGTCATCTTTTTCTGAGGTACAAGTTTTAACATCAATCTTCAATTGCACTGGTATAGATCTTATTCTGTTTTATACTAAAATTTGAATATATTATTTCATACTAAGGTAGATTTGTCTCCCTCCGTTTTGAGGATGAAACCAATTCATAACCTTTTTTTTTTTTGCCCGAACTACATTTTCTCGAGGAAGTATTGGAGGGGGTGATTTCTCTTGCATTGTTGTATGCTGTGAGAAATTTATTATAGGTATTTATTTGTTCGTTGAGATGTTTATACCTTCAAACCAGGTGTTGTTGCCATTCTTGAGGATGCAGAATGGGAAAAACATGATTTGTATAGGAAGTTCATAGTCATGTAAACCTTGTATGCTATGTATTTTGACTACACTGTTTATAAGCTTGTGCTTAGAAATTTCTCTTCTTTTAAAGTATTTTGAAAAATGGGTAAAATCTCAAGAATGATTTAGCTCCTCATGTATCTGGTTCTCTTTAACCCTTACTAGTTCTCACTTAGCCCAATTCTATAACTGTTCTTTGACTGCATGAGGTGCCAGAGGGCCTGCATTTTAGGGCAACTGGATATTTGTTTGATGACTGCACTTTCTTGAGCCTCCTCATTTTTGTCCGATACGTCTTCATAGCCTCTGATCCTTTGCAATAAGACTGGTGTCTTGTCTTCGAATATGTAAAGCCAACCTCACAGCGAGTGGTGAAAATTGTGTCGTGATAGTCGTATTTGTGTCGTGTCATTTCAGATAATCAAACCTTCAACGTGTTTGTTTTTTTTTGTAATCTTGTCGTGTCGTGTCATTTTTGAGGCTGTTCCTTCTCGCCAAAAGATAGAATTCACCTCACATTTCTATGATCAATTTCTGTATTCCTAGAAATATAATCTAAAGAACATTATTATATAAATGGAGACATATATATATAGATATATATATATATATATACCTTTCCAATCGCTTCAAAGAGAGTGACATTGAAAGAAGCCGCAGTGAGAATAACCTGAGGAAAGCTAGTAGCTCCAGGGACTAATTCAGAGAACCTTGTCCCACCATGCCAGCCTGGTGCTACACCATGTAAACCCTCAGACCACCACTTGTACTCTGGAATTCCAAGCCTACTCACACTCCCTCCAATGTCCCCCAAGGACCCAATTTTCTCTTGCAATGTCAGCCTCTTCACCAAGTCCTCAACCCTCTTCTTCACCCCCAACGACCGATCACAGAATCTACTCTCTACTGTCTATGTATTCTATCACTATAATTGATTGTTATGCAAGTCCGTGAAAAAGATTTGATTTTGCATTTGGTGAGATTTTTGTTAAAAGTAAAAAAGATGTTTTATAGAGGATATCACAGCATCCATGCATCTTGATACCGGAATAATCGATGGACGACTAAATTAGTTTGGTGAATTAATTATTATTAAATTAGTTTTTAATTAAGTGGTATGCTTTTGGCCTTTAGTTTGCTTCCTCTGTTGTAAATGGTATCACATCATATATATATATTTGAATAAAAATTATGCCAGGGAATAGGGGAGGCGTGCCATGTGTCCTATGCATTTTTTGCTCTGTTAGACACCTAGACAGAAATGGACAGAGTGTCGACATATATATAGTTTATAAAGTGCAGGCTTTTAGTTGAGAAAAATTAAAAATTAAAAGTTTAATTTGTGATTAGACAAAGCCATGGGTTATTTGTGTAATTTCCCCATCAAATATTTATTTTGTGTTTTGTTTGGTTCTTGGATTTGTAAAAGGGAAGAAAAAGAACATGGAGAAGATACGAAAATTAAAATGAAGTGAGCGATCTAAACATATCTGAAGACGAAGTGCCAGTCATATTTGTTTCCATCATATTTGTTATGTATTAATCTTTGTCTGGCCAGTAAAGGTGCCATGAGAATGATGCACTTCTTTAGTAGTGTTTACGAGATTGCTAAATCCACAACCGTTATGGCTGCATCCAGATTCCACAGCCTCCTTTCTCATGTCGGGTCCACCTATGTGAGAGGGAACAATGTGGGTAAAGCCTAAAAGTTATGATTTTAGCAGTGGCATTGTTTTGTATTTTATCTGTTTGCATCTTGTCTTATCTTGATATTATGTCTTGTAATTATATTTTTACTCTTTCATCTCATTATGACTCTTACATTTGTTGTAATTATATTTTTTTCTAGGGCATATTTGTTTTGTATGTGAGATGTATATCTCCCAGTAAGTTTGCCTGAAGCAAATTAATAGTGGGAAACACATATAAGAGAAGTACAGATGATGGATAAAAGTTGGATTGATTTGCCAAATAGGATGTCGACGGAATACATTAATGGGATTGATCAATTCCTTGTGTTTGCCTACACCAATAGGGCTGAAGGTTTGATGATTAGTTGTCCGTGTAGAAAATGTGAGAATCGATACCATCTTGTGCGAGAGGGTGTACGGAAGCATCTGATTTTGAATGGTTTTTTTAAAAAGTACAAACATTGGATTAATCATGGGGAATCTTACGTATCTCTGCATGCTAATCGAGGGAATGAAACATTGGCTAATTTAGACATTGGCGACGATATGGTTGGAATGATACAAGGGGCTGTGGGAAATCCAGATGCTGGTACAAGTGTTGACGGTAATGAAGCACAGAGCACTGATCCCCATGCATCTGAACCCCAACTCGGTCCAAATGCAGAGACTGCAAACTATTTCAAACTTCTTCAAGATGCACAAAGTGAATTGTATCCGGGTTGTCAGAAGTTCACATCTTTGTCATTCATTGTTCGGCTTCTACATTTGAAGGTGCTTAGTCAGTGGACAGACAAGTCTGTTGACATGTTGCTTGAGTTATTGAATGAGGCGTTTCCGTTGGGTGTGAAACTCCCGGACTCATATTATAAAGCTCAAAAGGTCACAACAGATTTGGGCTTCACATATGAGACATGGGATGCATGTCCCAACAGTTGCATGTTGTTTCGAAACGAGGATGCCAATCTTGATAAATGTGTCATATGCAACAGTTCAAGATGGAAATCAAATGGTGATGGTGGTTCAAATGGTCCTCACAACGGTGGCAAACAAGTAGCTGCAAAACAAATGAGGTATTTTCCTTTAAAGCCAAGGTTGCAGAGGCTGTTTATGTCATCTAAGACGGCTAAGTTAATGAGATGGCATGCAGAGGAAATATTAATACATAATTATATTGTCATTAATTATTATTTTTTTTATTTTCAGATATTTCCTGAGTAGCAGTTTGCTTCTTGTGGAATGCAGCCGTGTGAAGATTGCGACAAACTTTTGTTTATGAAGAAAACTTTTATTTTTGATTTACGTTATTTAGATTTGTGAACAACATTATGTATGTATTATGCAAAATTATGTGGTTGGATAATTTTGATGATGTGTTGTTATGAATGGAAGAGTACTTTAATTATGGATGAAATTTTATTTATATACAGGAATTTTTATATTATTATATAGTTATCGAATTTTTTTTAGCTATTTTTATTTAATACAGGTAATTTGCATATTTTTAATAAATTTATTGCTGCATTTTTTGTTGGAACCAGGTTTTGCTATTTTTATTTAATACAGGTAATTTGCAGATTTTTAATAAATTCATAGCTGCTTTTTTTCGTTGGAGCCAGGTTTTTGCGACGGTAGCGTAGCCGTCGCCAATGATATTGGTAATATGAAAAAAAACCTTTAGCGACGGTACTTTCACCGTCGCAAATAATATTTTTAGAGACGGCACAATTTTCTGTCGCAAATAACAGCATTAACGACAGTATTAAATCCCGTCGCAACTAACCTTTTTTAGCGACGGTATTTTTACCGTCTCAGATGAACCTTTTTGCGACGGTATTTTCCCGTCGCAATTACCATTTTTAGCGACGGTGTTTTCGTACCGTCTCAAATTGTGCAGATTTTTACACATTAATTGCGACAGTATTTTCCCGTCGCTAAAGGATTTTATTGCCGTCGCCAATATTTTGCGACGGCGTTTACCGTCGCTAAAGACCTTTAGCAACCCCTTTTTTTGCGACCCCCCTATTACCGTCGCTAAAGCCTATTTACCGTCGCAAAAAAGCTTTTGAGACGGCTTCTTTGGTATTGGCGACGGTATTTTACCGTCGCAAAAAACCGAATTTTTTGTAGTGATTGCACAACTTCTAGTATTAAGGATCTTTCCCATCCTAAGTTTCGCTTAACATCCCCAAAATATTTATACCGGGCCAAAAAAAGTACAATATTAGGTTTATTAGATATTTTTTTATTAGTGAGAGATCCAATTTTTATGAAATAATTTGATTAGAAATCCTCTTGTTGTTCTCGAATGACATTTTGTTTTTAATTTAATTCCTTATGTTTTTTGTTTACTTTTTTTATCTGTTGCCTATCTGCTCAAAAAATTTCCTATCTGTTCAATTTTTTTCCCTATATGTTTAATTTTTTTGACTATCAGTCAAATTTGTATCTATCTGTTGGAATATATATCTACTAAAATTTCTTATCTGTTCAATTTTTCACTTATCTGTGTAAATCTATCTGTTCAAATATTTTATCTATTTAAAATTTATGTTCAAATTTTTATTTTTTTTCCCTATCTGTTAAAAATAACTGTCACAATTTTTTGGAATTCTTTGCTCCTAGATCTACCACCACTACCACCACCACAACAACAACAAATAAGGATTCAAAGAGAGAGAGAGAGAGAGTGTGTGAGAGATTAATCCAAATGAAAACCCAAAATCATAATCAAAATGAAAACCAAAATCAAATTCATAATATGTTTTCAGACACAAACAACAAATCAACAATAGATCCAAACAACAACAACAACAAAAAAGAACAATCAAGAATTGCAAAAATAAAAAATAAAAAATTTGTTTGTTAAACAGATCTATCTATTCAAACACAAACAACAGATCAACAACATATCCAAATAGTAACACCAAATCTATCAGGTCAACAACATATCAAGTTTTTGAAAATCAACAATAGACATAAGAGACACCAAAAGCTCAATCTGTTACACGGCAATGGGTTTGATTGTCTTCTCCAATCCGATCGCTTTCCCGTCGTTTCTTCTATCGTTGTACGTCGTCATCGCCGTCATCGTCATCATCGCTTTGATTCTTATTAGATATAACATTGAACAATTTGAATCTTACCAGAACTATTATAAAAAACTTCAAATATTGTTAGATCTACTATCGAATACTGCAAATCTATCAGATGTATTAATAAAATAAAAAATAAAATCACAGATCAAAAAGCTTAAACACTCTATAAATAAAGCTTTCTCATCTCTAATCCACCTCGAAAGATATATGCGCTTCGACATATCATAATCTACTTGGCATTAGTTAACAAATTCGTGTCTTCAAACAGCTTCACCAAGTATGCTTGGACAACCTTCTATAAAGCTGCGATGAGAGCTTTCAATCTGTTTGATTGACTCAAACCATTATAGAGAGAGATGTTGTTCTCAAATTTGTTCCATACGACCTAGGATTTCAACTCAGACTATAGAAGGTGGTGGCTAGGCTTGAGAGAGAGAGAAAAAAAAAAAAACGCATAGTAGTGACGAGGTCGAAGGTATGTCTGTTCAAATCGATGGAGGATTTGAAAAGAATATATGGCGATGGCTCCGATGAAGGTGTTGGAGTGGACTGGTTCTAGGAGAGAATGAATGAGTTTGGTGGATATAATGGTGAACAGATAGAGAGAAAAGAATGAGGGTTTCTAGTAGGTTAGATATATATATATATATATATAGAGAGAGAGAGAGAGAGAGAGAGGTGATTGAGAAAGAAAGACAGGTTTGAGGTAGAATGAATACATGTAGTTTTAAATATATGAGGGTACTTTAGTCATTGTGCAGAGGTGTGTCCTTATGGATATAATAATTTCATGTCTAGACCTTTGGACAAAAAAAATTCAAATTTGGACAGTTGGACCGAGTGCCCTAAAGAATAATACTACAATAATCACATGGCTTAATTACTGGCCAATCCTACTTTTGAGGCATATTACCCATTAGGTCTTGACTTAAAGTCTTATGTACACATAAGTCTTATCTCATGTGTGTGTGTGTGTGTGTGTGTTTTTTTTTTAACCCTTGAGTGTTTTATGTTAACCTAAATAATATTTTGTTATTTCTCTTTCTTTTTGTGACGGCTTTCTGTTTCTCTTTCTCTTTGAGAAAACTCTTCTCTCTTTACCATTTCTCTCTCACTCACTCACTCACTCACTCACTCTCTCTCTCTCTCTCTCTCTCTCTCTCTCTCTCTCTCTCTTTTCATCTCCACCATTTTTCCAAAAACATCACACAATCGTTGGCCACCGCCACCACCACCATCTTAGATCCACCGCCACCATCGCATTTCTAGCTCCACCATAACAGGTCTACACTCCACTATTGTAGATCTACAATTCGTCGTTGCTAATCTATATTTTGCCATCACCGATCCACTTTAACCATCGTTTATCTATACCGATCTAGTTGTTTTAAGTAGTGAAATCGACTCTAAACAATAATGATTTTTTAGATCTCGTATATTTCTCTCTCTATAACTAGATCTGTTGCAAATCCGATTCGAATTCAAAAAAAAATTTAATGATAAAATCACCACACTCTCTCTCTCTTTTTTTTTTTTTCCTTTTGTGTATGTGAGGAATGATGATGGATTCTTATAAGTGGAACATGAGTAAGAGTGATTAAATAAAAGTTTTCGTTTGTAATTTTTTTACAAATCGATCAGTGACAAATTTATCACTGAATGTATTTTTGATTAGTTTATTAGATTAGTCTTTGTTACTTTTTTCTGTGTATATGTGTATGTGTGGTTGTGTTTCTGTGAGTGAATAAGTGAATAAGTAAATGATAGTGAGTGAGTGTGTGTATGTATGTAAATGTGAGTAAGTGAGTGTATGAGAATGAATGATTGAGTGTTGTCTGTGGTTACAGTAATGATGTGATGTGATGATAGATGTTTATTTTTGCTGAAAAAAATCCAAAAAAATGTCGCCGAAAACTATTACTGAAGGTGGTTGCTGGAAACTATCACTGGAGATGATCGCTAGCGGCCAGAGATGATGACGATGGGTAGCAGGCGATTTGCTAGGTAGCAAGTTTTGGGCAAGGGTAAAATTGGAAAAACAGGGTTACAATTTTGGGCTAGGACCTAGTGGGTATTAAGTTGTTGGACCAGGACTGGCCTGTAAACTCCCCCTAATCATATTTATATGCTATATTGGGTTTATCATTTTATTTAGAAAAATGATATAAAAGTCCACTTTCTAAATCCAATAATGTATGAAAGATATGATTCCTTGCTAATTAAGATATGAGAGGAGTTGTCTTAGATATCTTAATTGTATTACATCATTAAGTTTGAAAGATGGGTTTAATTTTTTGACTTAAATAATACTGCTCTTTCATTTATCATAATTATATTACTTGAATAGGTACCACCAGTTTATTTTATTTTATTTATTTATTTACCACTAAAATTATGTTGCTTGAGAGAAAAAGAGAAAACTTTAATCCACGATTACATTAATTGGATGAACTAAGGTTGCACGACAACAATCAAGGCCATTGACTTAGTGATTGTGTAGTGTAAGGTTGCAGTTTCAATTCTTATGGATACTTTGATTCTTTCTCCTTTATTATAAGGATTGTATTATGGAACTATAATAATATGTTGTATATCATATGTCAACTGATTCCATTAGATTGAGACAAGATTTAGAACATTATATCAAATTTTAGCATTCCCATTTGATGAGACTTAAGGCTTGTTTTGGTTTGGTATGTCAAATTTTAGCATAATGAATGTTTTACAATGACTTTTAAAATTTTACAGTATTGCCCCCAAAAAGTCATGTCATGTATTTTCTTTATATACAAAATTCAATGAGATTAATAAATTAATATAAAAATAAACTAATATTTAAAAAAAAATATTAACCATCATATTTAATGAGTGCTATTATTAGCACCCTATTTATTATTTTGAAACCCCACTTATAAATTATAAAAATCCTTAAAATTTCTTTCCTCCCCACAAATAATACCAAAATTATTCTTATGAAAATCTTACCCTCACTTAAACGCACACCATCACACCTCTAAACCCCTAACAAAAAGCAAAAAAGAAACTTCTCAAAACTCAATTTCTCTCTCATGATGGTGGAAGAAAAATATTTCTAAAGTGAATTGATCGATGTAAAGAACATGTTCTATGCGATGTATATGTCTTCCTTCATTTCCATCCATTTCTTTGATCAACCCAAAACCCTAAAAACAACATATTTAAATATATATCTATGTGTATGTATAGTTCAAAGGGAGCAAATTCGCATTTTGCTCAGTTTCAATCTTGCTCCTTCTCAATCCCCTGTAGTCTGTCTCCCATTTCTTTTACTGAGAATGTTCAAACCTGTGTTCCTGAACAAATAAGCTATATTCGGGCTTGTGTTCCCAAACAAATAACCATGGGCATGTGTTCCCGAATTTGATAAAACGAAAACTCCTACAAATGTGAACAATTTAACCTTTTAAAGTGTATCATATTTCCATATTTAGACTTGTGTTCCTGAACAAATAACCAATGTTTAGGTCTGTGTTTCCGAATTTTGTTCATATGTTTAGGAGTTCAGTATTAAAAAAAAATATGAACATTTTCCACCATTTTTGTCATGTTTTCAAGAAATTTACCCTTACAAGGCCAACCTCCCTTAAGTTGAGAACACCATCAAAACTATACTCCTCTCGTCTTATGAAGTTATGATTGTCGGAAAAAACTCTCACTCATTGCCGTTGTCGAAAATGCGTGTGTAATCGAATAGTTGCCACTGTTGTTGCCGGAATATCACTGTTGGAAGGTTCTTAAGGTTTTGAAGGTGAGACTTGGGAAAGATGGATGGGTAGTGATGGAGATGGGTACTTTCATAAATCCTATCTCATGATTTAATGGGTGTGTGGGCATAAGTGTGAGATAGAGTATCCCAAAATAATTGGTGTTCTCTTTAATAATTTCATTTAAGGTTATTATTATAATAAGAAAAGTCAAAAAATGAAGGGTCCAAAATAATAAATGGGGTGCCAATAACAACACTTTAAGTAATTTAGTTCACCCCTGATTACTTTTGTTTCTTTTTCTCTTATTAGCTTTAATTCAAATAATTTTACCCAAGCAATTGGCATGTTTAGCTGAATTGAAATTTTTATAAATACTAATTATTAGTATAACTTTTTAATTGGAAGTTAAATTTAAAAACAAAAAATAGTAAACATGTTTATGTTTATTTTGGATAAAAACGAAAACAAAAAACATATTTTGTAATTATTATAAATTTTTGTTTTTTTGAAAACAAGTGAAAATGGGATTTGCGGGAGGTGATTGTTGATGGTTGAAGATGGTGACCAGAGGTAGTTGTTGGCCATGAGAGGTAGTGACTCAAATTGTTGCCACCGGTAAGAGACAATTGACAATAGCTAGAGGTGGTTATTGGCCATAAGAAATGTTTCTCGAAAGTGATTGACAGAGGAGGTGGCTAAATGTGGTTGACAAAGGAGGTCATTGGTGATGGTAGCCAATAGCGATGAGTAGGAATGGCAACGGGACGGGTTTGGAGTAGATTTGCCATCCTCCGTCCCTACCCCATATCATATTGTGGGTGGGAGGGTTAGTTTTGTTGCTCAAAAAATAATAAAATAATAAAAATTAAAGGTAACATAGTATATTATAGATAATAGTATAATATTTTAATATTTTAGTTTATTAAATTAATTTTTTTTAATTTTCTACATATTATTTATATATAATAGGTGGTAGTCGGAAAGAGTAGGAGAAAGAAGAAAAAGAAATGAAAAAAACAAAAAAGGAAACCTACTTTTTGTGTTTATAAAATTTAATAAATTTTGTAAACTGTTTATAACTTTTTGAAAAAGAAAACAAAAACCAAATGAGTTTTTGTTTATATTCTTAATTTTTTTTTTTTTGTAAATATAAATAGAAAACAGTAAATATAAACATTACCAAACAGACCCCTCTTATCTTTATGCTTTAAATTTATTTTAGAAAATCACATTGTCCTGATTATTTGATGCCTAAAACGCCACTTTGAAGTTAGAAGTTTGTTTTTGTATCAAACCCCCTTAAAAGTGCATTATTCATGAGGGTAGATGAATAATGATATGCATATTGTTGCACTTGCATGAGTTTGAGAAATTAGAGAATGTTAAATAAGGGCTTTTGATCTTATAATATTTAAAACTGTATTTCTTGTCATATCTAATGATTTTTAGTGTAAAGATCATCATGTTGATTAGCTAACTTTGAGAAAATGTCAAAATATTAAAAAGTGTGGAATTTAGGGAAAGTGATGTGGTTAGCTTGATAATGATTTAATATGACATGGTTAAAATGATGGCATGATTTAGAATTAGTTTGATATTTTTGGTGTATTTTACAAGTTGGGTTTACTTACTAGTGTACTAGTTTAAGTATTTTAATAATATTTTCATGCCTTATATTCATTAAATAAGTTTCATGAATTGTTTAATGATTTTTGGGTTATTGAAGGCAAAATGATAATTTTGAATCCTTGGGGGATAAAATAATGATTTTGTACTTAGATATTATTCCATATTATAGCTTTATTCGCATTTTGGTAAAATGAATAAAAGGTGAATTTTTTTGAAATTTGGCTAGGCCAAGTTTGGAATATTTAAAAAAAAGTCAAAAAGTCAAAAAGGTACTTAAAAAGTTAAAAAGTTAATAATATTCATCAAAAGTCAACAATTACGGCTGCACAACCACCGATCCTAATTTTCCTCTACAAACCAATTTTTACAATTTTTAATTACACATTTTTTTATAAAAAGTCAAAAAGTTAACCCAAACATCCATATTTTTTCCCTCAACTTTTTAATCAAAAAAATAAAAAATACACTTATTTAGGACACTCCAAACAACCCAAGTGTTGAAATTGATCAAAGTAACAAGTTGGAACTGAATTATTGAATGGAACTCAGTAACAAAATGTTGGACTATTCAGATGTGTGTTGGACAATTCTGATAAGGGCATTAGCAGATCAATTATGATTTTTGAACTTTATTCTTTTCTTATTCTGGTTTGGACACTGCATTGACCAAGCCGGGATTTTTAGCAAGTTATTAATGCCTTGTTGTTAATCATTGATTTTTATTATTTAATTTAACTAGTATGTGTTAATTAAATAAAACAATTTAATTAAGTTAAATAATTAAATTTGGTAATGTGGCGTTGCATTGCACTTATTATATGTATTGTTGTACCTGCATATTATTTAAAGTAATGCCATGTGATTAAGTAAATGAGCATGTGGTTTGCTCACCCTTTACCTTATAGTTATTGACATTAAGAGCTGGATGAGCTATTTCTTGTTTAATTTTGAACATGTTAATGTAAAACTTTAAATAATTGGGTTTACGTGCCTTATTTATTTTGAATGTAACTCATTTTATTTTAAATGCAGTTCATTGTAATTCATTTCATAGTCTGTAATTTAAAGGTTGTATTTTATAATCTATATTATGAAATATATACTTTTTTAAGAAGATGATTATAATTAATTTTTTGGTGAAAAACTGCTTATAAGCAGTTTTTTTGTGAGAGAGGAAGTGGGTTGTATTAAGAGAAATTCTATTTTTAAATTAAAAATCTGATTTTTCTAAAAATTATTATATTGAGCACGCTTATCATTACGGTCTAAATTCATTAAATTGTCATTTTTAAATAAGATAATGATGATACCGGGAAATAGATTATGCCTCTGTTTGGGAAGTGAGTTGGCTTTTTGGCTTTTTTGGCTATTTTAGCCTGGGCTAAAAAGTTTGGTTTGGGAAGGGCTTTTGGGCTTTTTGGCTTTTTTGGTTTTTTTGTGAGAGAAGAATGTAATGATTATGGGTTGGATGTGATATTTTGTTTTTTGTGGCTAAAATAGCCTATTTTGTCTTTTGTGGCTAAAATAGCTAAAAAAATCTCGTTTGGCAAAAAATATTTGCCTATGGGCACGCTTTACGAGATAATAGAATTTTGACAAATTTAGGTAAAATTGCTAAGTGAGATGATTTGAGAATGGAAAAGGTCAAAATTAAAATTTCCTATTAAAAAGATTACAATTAGGTTTCATTTAATTAGAAAAAAATAGATGATAGAAAGTAAAAATAGTAAAAAATAAAGTGAAAGAATATAAAAGGAAAATAAAATACCTTTTCTCGTATGAATTTGATAGAATGAAAATTTTATAAGAAAATAAGAATTTTAATTATAAATAACTATTTTTATAACAAATTTAAACCTTTTTGTATTATTATTAATTTTTTTAAGAAACTAAAACTATTGTTATGAGTTCTACAATTAATTTTCTTGTAACTTTCACCACTTTTATGCTAAACAAACTTAGTAAATTTTTATTTTTTTTCCATTTATTTTATTTTCTACTATTTTCATCATAACCAATCTGAAAGCCTCGTTTGGGAATAGATTATTTAGTAACTTTTTGGCTTTTTGATTAAAATATGAGGTAAAAAAAATCAATATGTTTGGAGTGACTTTTTGACTTTTTACGAAAAGATGTGCAAAAAGTAGAGAGAAAATGAAATCTTTTACTTTTGGATATAAATCATAGACTTTTTGACTTTTTGAATAACTTTTTAATTTTTTTATTAAAATGTTAACTTGCCAAAGGAGGCCTAATTTTTGCTTAATTAACTTCTTAAAATTTGAGGCATGACGTTTATTTGAACAAGGACAAGAGTAGAAAATTCATTGTGCCTGTTTGGTGCAGCTTAAAAGCTGCTTATTTCAACTTTCAGCTTAATTTAAGCTATTTTGATGTGTTTGGTTTAGCTTAACAATGCAGCTTATAGCTTTTTGTAAGTCAGAAATCAGCTTATTCTTTTAGTGGGGCAGGAGATGCTTAATTTATAAGTCAGAAATCAGCTTATGTTCATGTTGGCTTTTTGGCTTTCGAAGATTATTTTTGTAATTATGAGCGTGCTAGCAAGGATCAATCAGTCCTTACAGAATTATAATTGCCAACTAATTATTCAAACGATTGTGTTATGGTTCTTTTAGCCTCAATAAAGAGGACTTTTACTGGTGACTTACTAGTAGCTTGACTTCGGAGAATTTGAGCATAAGAAAAGTTAAATAAATTGAAGCATTTCATTAGTATGAAAAACTTACAATGATCTCAGCTTCGTAGAGATTTACAGCGGCAATATACTCGAAAACTACTCCTACAAATGAAGTGCAGTGCAGGAACTTAAAGTACAGAAATGCAAAAAACAGGAAATAAAACTGGAATATGTAAAGTAAGACTGGTTTTCTTTAGATTTTTCTCCGTCCCTTTCTCTGAAGTCCTTCCTACTATTTATACTCTCCGAAGATAACCATCGAACTGTATTTCAAACCGTCGAACTGCTCCTCCATAATCGCTAATCATGCTACCTTATAAGTAGTTCCACTACGCCTTCACTTGCAGTTAGGCTTCCCTCCTATATTCGAATTTGAATGTGAGCAACCATTGAAGCCACGTCACCGTACATCTCTTTGTTGATCCACTGCTACTCAGATCTTATAACAACCAATATTAACTGCCACGTGTATGATCAGGATCGAAGACCTGACTGGTCTCCCCATATTACCCTTATTTTGCCACACGTCGAATTGTCACTGGCTAGCACAAAATATGTAGCCAACATTACCCCCCGCACTAATATGCCCAAGACTTGGTGATATTAGTGGATCAGGGTCCTTTTTCCCACGTCTTAGAACGTGCATGGGTTTTGCATCTTCCCAGAAATGCAACTGTCACTCACCATCTGTATTAATACTCTCGTTTTGATCCTCATTATTTTCACTGTCTTAGTATTCGAACAGACTGATATAGTTCATGGCCAAATTAATTCTTTCCTCCAGCGATGAAGCACACGAAGAGTCATATGTCGATGTTATTTCTCATCGAAAGCATGCATTTATTAGCCACCTTTACCCACCTTTCTATATTCAGGTCATGGATGCGTTTGCAAATTACCGACCTTTGGATTATGAACACATTGCTCTTAATCCTTCGATTCAGAAAGCTACAAACATAGACATAAGAAGTTTTTCCTCTGACCTACCTTTACAGTTTGAACAAACTGCTCTCAAACCTTTGATTCGGAAAATTGCAAATATGGACTTGAGAAACTCTTCTTCGCAAATCTCTGTATGGGATAAAGCTGCAACTTCTTCCTCTTCTGGGGGTTCTGACTGGACAAGCTGGTCAATACCTGAGACCTGTGATTTGAAGGAGCGAATCAACCATCATTTTGTTGAGTTCACTGACCCTTTAGAGTTTCCTTCCTATGCTCGAAGTTCAGTTGTTTATCCCTATGTGCCCATTGATCATCGGCGTAGTCTGGAGGAGAATCTTCTTGTAACATGGTATACATCCTCCATGTCTACAAAGATAGTGCACGCTGCCCCCCACCCAGAAGAAGCACAAGGGTATAACCCATCATTCTTAGCCCAGAAGGCGAAGATTTGTTCTTCTGACTGGCTTGATTATATTAATGCCTTTGTTCCTTCTGCTCCCGTGTCATCTCCGAAAATAGAAGCGTCCACACCTTCTTCTTCGTCTCCCGAAATTGAAGTATTCATACCTTCTCCCCCACCAATTCTTTCCTGGACAGAGAAACTGAAGCTTGCCCTATCCATGGAAAATGTCTTCCCACCTTATAAACCTCTACCTTTTCCTACTCCAGCTGAGCGAAAACAAGCTCGACTTCTACTTGCAGCTTTCTCTCATTTGCCTTTTAATGTTCTTGAGGACGAAGTCCCTCTCAAGAACCTTCGATGGGCTTGTGATATTCTGACTAGGGGCCATGTCCTTAATCCCCTTGCTCAGGCAAAACTTCATATGTTTCTGGACCAACTTCCATTGCTCCTTAACTGGCATCGAAATTCTGTGGCTACTACACAATCTTTAGACCAACTTTCGTCTCTTTGAATTCATGCTCAGTACGAGGCAAAGAACTTCATTGAAGAATTCGGTGATTTCAAGAATAAAGATTCCGCGTATTGGGATGACTTAGACATTGACGAATTGGAACAAGGATTAAGAGAGGTGGCTTTCAAAATAAAGGCTGAAGAGCTCTACTATGAAGTGAGAGCACATCAACTTATGCAGCCAATGCTAGAAAATTTGGGAGATAGAATAAGGAAAGAACAAAAGTTTATTGATCATTGTTGGACTAAATTTTATGATCTTGTTATTTATTCCATTCCTTATTTTTATGAGCTCGAGTTCATACCGAGATAGGGTCATCTGATGTAATCGCTTTGGTTTTAATATAAACAAAATTCTTCTTCATTTGTCATTGTTTGACCCTGTCTTCACTTGTGTTTTCACTTGTGTTTTAAAAGTCAACTCAGAGCTTCGAACTTCGAACAATTTCATCCTTTGAACCTGGACTTATTGTTTTAAATGAAACACTAAATGAGCCAATTGTAAACCTTTCCAATTTATGGAATAAAGTTGACAGTTTTGGCTGATTTTCAATTAGAAACAGTTCTTCGAATCTAGCAATCTTATACTTAAAGTCTGTTTGACCATAGTTAACATCTAGTCATTGTCATTATTGCTTTTGATGTTTCAAACACCAAATCTCATCCTTAAAGAATCTCAAGTTTTGCCTCGAAGGACATTACCTTTGTTAAAAACCTAAAAACAAGTCTTTAAACTCTTTTAAGTGAAATAAACACTCGAGTATTTTTATATTTTGGGTATGGCAACCTGCTTCGAAGCCGGCTTCTCTGTTTCGAAGCCGTTTGACTTGGCTTCGAAGTAAAATATCTTACTTCGAAGCTAGCCTCAACAACTGGGCTTTGTTTTCCCTCCAAAAGCATCAATATTGAAGGAAGCTTTTGTATTCGCACTTTTAATACTTAACAGCTCATGTAATATATTTTCAAATACGAGGGCTTTAAAAACCCTTTTGTTTCGTGCTCTGAAATCACTTGCTCTTCTAATCGCACAAACCCCTCTTACTACCGATCTTCGACTTCTCTCTACTTCCTTTCCCGGTTTCACTTTCAAGAAAAGCATACTATCAATGGCTTCTCCTTTAGTATCAGTCGTAGAGCGTACGAGCCCATCTGTGGCCCTGAAGAGGATTATTGATGCAGAATGTGAAAAGTACAAAGCTGGGGAGAAAAGCGCTATTGATGGACGCATCTTTGTCCCTCGTCGCCATGTGCAGCTAGACTACGTGCTCGGGCCCATATTCAAAGAGATCCTTACTGAGCTCCCAGCCCTGTATCCCCAACTAGAAAACCAATGTCTTCTTTATGAAGGTGGTCTTGACTAGAGGAACTGGAGGATAAATCGCCTCCACCGATGCTGGCCCACGGTGAGACCAGAGTAGCAAGAATGGTATGATCGGGTTATTCCTGCTAGGACCCTGGACCTTCAAGAACTCTGCCTTCTCGATGCTCTCAGACTATCTAGGGTAACTATCTCAGAGGACCCTTTCCTTATTCCTGCTGCCTTATGTTTTTGGAATCCTGTCTTTAACTTTTTCCAATTTAGATGTGGGATGATGGCCCCTACTGTTCTTGATATTTTCCATTTACTGGGACTATCTCCCATTGGCACTCCTTTTGGACCGGATTATCCTGATTTAGCAGTCTCTTTCTCTCTCCCCTCCCTTAACTCATTTTATAGTGATTTCGCTAGGGCTGAGAATAAAAGAGAGGGCCCTGTGACTGATAGGGAATTCTTTTCTTTCTTATTGTATTGGCTTTGCAAATTCCTTTTTTGCACCTCCTCTCAGAGAATCATGCTTGAATTTGCCCCTCTTGCCAAAGCCTTTGTTTTACAGAAAAAGATGGCCTTAGCCCCACATGTTCTAGGTCACGTATATAGAGTCTGCTCCCTTTTCTGTGAGAAACCCTTAGATGCTAATCAAGGGGGGTCATTCTAGATCCTTCAGTTTTGGCTTTTCGCCTATTTTACTGAGTTACAATCCAAATGCCTTAAATTTTCCGAGCCAAACCCTCTTACTCATGGCATAAGGTTGGCCAATGCTTCACTTTACCCTTCTACCTTTGCTTTTTACTTCTCTTTCTTTCACCAGCTTCCAGCCTCCCTTCCTACTTACCGTTTTCGTCCCTTCGAACCTTCCATTGGTCCATCTTGGTTGAGGAATTTCCTAAGTGACCAGTCTTGTACTTCACCTATTCACAAAGATATATGGGCTTCCATTCTGATTCCCAGAGAGTTATTTATCGGGACTTTGAACCCGAAGGCCTACAAATGCATTGCTGAACCTTACTGTCCAGCTCAATTTGCTAGACAATTTGGCCTCACACAAGGGGTCCCAATACCTCTCTGCAGCAACACAAATCTCAGCCTTACCAGAAGGGATCTGAAAGTCCGGAAATCCAGGCTAGAAGAGGCAACTTTTAAATTTGTAAATGACTTGGCCAACTTCGAGTACACCCCTTTCATTCCTCAAGGTACCGTGTTGAAGAGGTACCAAAATTGGTGGGTGACTAACATGGAGATTTATTTGGCTATTTCACCTTTAAACCTACTAACGGTGTTAGATGTGACCAAGCCCAAAGAAACTGGGGTTGTCACTTCTTCCACTGTTTCAGATATAGCACATGCTGCAACACAATCTGCTCCTGCTGCTTCAATTTCTCCTAGAGTTACTCGGGCTGCCTCGAAGAAAGGTATACCCTTGTCCCTTCTTCTTTTGCCTTTTATAATGCATTTTGCCTTATCTTTAATTCTTCTTTTGTGGAGGTGGTCAATCACAAAAGAAAATGAGGCTCTTTGAACTTGAGAAGGAAACATCCGATATCCAAGGAGAAGAAACAGATGAAGAGGAAAAGCTACCTTTGAAAAGAAAGAAGAAAGCGATCGTCCTTTCATCTGACTCGGTTAGGGATGAGACAACTGCCAGAGAGATGAAAGATGAATTCATCTCTTCAGAATCCAGATCGCAGCTTGAAGTAGTTGAGGAAAAAGTTGAGAAAGAAATTGAGAAGGAACAGACCCTGCCAATACAGAGAAAAAGGAAGAGAAAGGTGACTGTCTCTCCTTCTGATATGGTCGAAGACTCTGATTCTGAGACAATTGCCAAAGCAATGGAGAAGAGAAAAAAGATGTCTGCTTCCGCTCCTGTCTTGGTTGAGGATACCATCCATGAAGCAGCCGTCAAGACAGTAGAACAAGAACATTCTAAAGCCATGATTGTCTTCGAGAGAGCTGAGAAGAGACGGCAGCAACAATTTCTGAGAGATGGAGCTGCCGCTGCTGACATACTACAAAGGGAAACTGCAAGAAGGCAACAAACTACTAGATATTATACCCTTCGTAGTTCTCCCATCATTGTCGACACTTCTGGAGCAGGTAATTTTTATGCTCCTGCGATTTTTCCTCTGTCAGCCTTTGGTATTGAGGTTTAACATTGCATTACATTTCTTCCTCTTGCAGCAGCAACTTCTGAGTTCATCTTTCCAATGAGACCTCTCTCCGTTTCACTCGAGGTTGATCAGATGCAGGATGTAAGGACTATTCAGACCATACTCCCACTTCCAGGGTCTACACTTCCTGCACTTTTCTTGAGACCAAGCATTCCTGCACTTCTTTATCTTGGTTTGACTCCACGTCTTTCTTACTTGACTCTTGACTTTCCTCACTTTACTTCTTTGCCGAGTCTTGCTCCTCTTTTTCCTTCCAAGGAGATTCCAGCTGCTACCTTATCTCTAATGGGTGCTGACAGCTCTCCAACTCGTGACTTATCACCCTTACCTAGCTCTAGCCCTCCTTCACTTGATTCATTGGTGGCTAGGACCATGGAGACCATTAAAGATGCTCCACCCATTTCTCCTATCCCTATGCAATCTGCCGTGTCTCCCATGGCAACTCTCTCTACGCCCCTCATGTCTAATGATGAGATTGATGTCTTTGAAGCAAGATTAGCTAGTCTTTTTGACATCACCTCTACTTCTCCGACATTCGATGAGGAGGCTGAGCCATTAGTTTTGGCTGATTCTTTGCTGGAAATTTTTGAGAGCTTTTCTTCCTCCAGCAGCCAACCTTCTGTGCCTTTGATAGACTTGGACACCTGTCTGGACCTGTTAATTTCTTTTTCGAGGATTCCCTTCGAGGCTCTACAAAGGCCTATAATTAAAAATGGGTTTCTTCAATGCTGCAAACTTACTGAGCAGTCTGGTATGGATGTCTCAAATCACCTATCCCAGGCAGCAGCTACTATCGATTTTTACATCAGCATTTGTCATGCTGCCAAGGCTGCAGATGAGAAATTGGTTAGAGACCAAAGTTTTGTTTCTCAAGTGCATACTGAAGTATCGAAGCTTAAGGAACAACACTCCTCTGCCTCACACTTTCGAACTCAACTGCTGGAGAGGAAAGCTCAACTCGAAGAGGAGCTTTCTGCAGTGAATCAGGCCTTACTCCGAACTGAGCTCAAACTGCAAATCACCAATCAAGGGCTGACCGATCAAAAGAGAGACATGGCTGCAGCTATTCAACTATTTTCGTCGTTTACCAATAGGAAATCTGTTGTACAAAAACAGCTAAAACATTGTAATGATTTTTGGGCCAATTTGTGGCACGATGTACTTGACTCTTTATAAAACATTTCCTTATTTATTATCTTATGTTCTTGTACTCAGTGTTTATTTTGTTCCCTGTGTTTCCCAAATAGTTGGAAAATAAGGCTTTAAATATCTGTCATTAATCTTTTTGGGATGGATATGACCATTCAAATTTTTCAAATGGTATGCTCCAAAAGGCAAAACTCTATGAATTTGATATGGTCCTTCCCAGTTAGGTGACCATTTGCCAAATCTATGGCTTTTAATTCCTATTGGAAGTATTGTCTTCCACACCAAATCACCTTCATCAAAGCCAACGTGTTTGACTTTCTTATTATAATTTTTGGCTGCTTTCTTCTTCTGAAAGAGAATGCTATTCAATGCCAAAATTCTAGCTTCATCTATGTCTTCTAACTCCAAGCACATACTCTGATAGTACTGCTCAGGATCCAACTGGTCTTGGCATCTTACCCTTAAGGATTTAGCATTGATCTCCACAGGTAATACTGCATCATGCCCACAAACTAAGGCATAAGGAGTGACTCCTGTGCTTGACCTTGGGGAAGTTCTATAAGCCCACAATACATCTAACAATAAGTTATGCCAATCTCTAGAATTATCTTCCACAACCTTTTGTATTCCCTTTTTTAAGGACTTGTTAGATGACTCAGCTTGACCATTGGCTTGTGCGTAATATGGGGTAGAATTAACAAGGCTAATCCCAAACTCAGCCACAAAAGACTTTACCATTTTTCCATAAAAAACAGTCCCATTATCAACCGTTATCGTTTATGGGACGCCAAATCTATGGATCAAATCCTTAATGAACCCAATAACCTCCGTCTGATCTACAGCTTTGTATGGCCTAGCTTCGACCCATTTGGTGAAATAATCAGTAGCTACCAAAATGAAACAATGATGCTTTGAAGAGGGAGGGTGTATTTTTCCCATCATATCCATGGCCCATCCTCTGAATGGCCAAGGCTTTACTACTGCATGTAGATCAGTTATGGGCACATGCCTTATTGTACCATGCCTTTGACATGCCTGGCAGCCCTTTGCATATTCTATGCAGTCTTTAAGGATAGTTGGCCAATAATAGGAATGTCTTCGAAGCAGCCATCTCATTTTTACACCAGGCTGATGTGCACCACAGATGCCTTCGTGAACTTCAGCCATAGCTATTAATGCTTCTTTTGGCCCTAAACATTCCAACAATAGACCATCTCCCCCTCTTTTGTAGAGATCATTGTTATATATGATGTATTGCACAGATTGCAATTTAACTCTTCTGCTGGCTTTTGAGGATGGGCCAGCCAAGTATTGTATTATTGGATGTCTCCAATCTTGTTCCTACAGATCATTATAATTGATTTCCAGGACCATGTTCCTCTTATTTAAGGGTGGTATAGATTTTTGGTATGTTGTTTGGCTTACATCCCACTGGGTACCATCCTTTCTCTTGAAATTCGAAGCTTTCTGAGCCACATCATTAGCTCTATTATTCAAGAATCTCGGAACATAAGTTACATTTACTATTTCAAATTGAGAGAGCAAATGTAATGCGACGACATAATATGGCAGCATACTTATACTTTAACACTTGAAAATCCCTTTTACTTGGTTAATGACCAATTAGGAATCTCCAAATATGTCAACTGCATGTACTTGTAACCCAATAAGGATTTCCAATCCCACTATCAAGGCTTCATATTCAGCTTGATTATTAGAACAAGCAGTTTCATCCACTCTGAAACCATGTGTGGTTTCTATTCCTTGCGGTGACTTGATCACTATACCAATTCCAGTTAGGCCATTGGCTTTCGATCCATTGAACCACATTTGCCATGGCTCGACACTAGCCATATTGAGTTCCATTATCTCTTGACTTTCTGTTTGAGATGGATGGTCTGCCAAAAAATTGGCTAAAACTTGTCCTTTCACTGCCCTTTGGGGCACATATTCTAAGTGAAATTCTGACAAGGCTAATACCCATTTGCCAATTCTTTCCCTTAACATAGGTCTAGATAACATGTATTTAACCAAATCTGTGGTTGCAATTACCAAGACAGTCGTAGGCAAAAGGTAATATCTTAATTTCATTACAGCAAAATACAGCGCAAGGCAAAGCTTTTCTACAGCTGAATATTTACATTCACAAGAATTTAAAAACTTACTAAGGTAATAAACAGCTTGCTTCTTGCCTTCCTCATTGTCTTGGGCTAAAAAAGCTCCCAATGAATCTTCTGCTGCAGCTATGTACAACTTCAAAGGCTTAACGCCATTTGGTGGCATCAGTACTGGAGGGTTGGCCAAGTAGGCTTTGATTCCATCGAAAGCACTTTGATGCTCCGTTGTCCACACAAATTCCTCTTCATCTTTCAGCCTTAATAAAGAAGAAAAAACTTTAGTTTTCCCTGCGGTGTTAGAAATGAATCTTCGAAGAAAATTAATCTGTCCAAGGAACTTTTGTAATTCTTTCTTACTTGATGGAGGTCTGGCTTCAATGATGGCTTTGGCTTTATTCTGGTCGATCTGTATTCCTTTTTTGTGTACTACATAGCCCAAGAAGTTTCCAGATGATACGCCAAAAGCACACTTAAGAGGATTAAGCTTCAATTTGAACCTTCTCATTCTTTCAAAGGCTGCCTCTAGGTGAAATAGATGTTCCTCCATGGATTGGGACTTAACCACAATGTCATCAATATAACATTCTAAATATCCACCAATAAGGTCATGAAAGATAGTGTTCATAGCCCTCTGATATATAGCTCCGGCATTCTTTAGGCCAAACGGCATTTTAACCCATTCGAAGGTCCCGATATTCCCAGGGCATTTAAATGCTGTCTTGTGAACATCTTCCTCCGCAATGCAGATTTGGTTATAGCCTGAGTGCCCATCCATCATTGATAAAATTTGATGTCCTGCTGAGCTATCCACCAGCAAATCTACTATAGGCATAGGATATTCATCTTTTGGAGCTGCCAGATTTAGGTTTCTAAAATCGATGCATACTCTCATTTTGCCATTTTTCTTGACTACAGATACAATATTAGATAGCCACTCAACATACCTGGCTGTCCTGATAAAGCCTGCCTTGAGTAGTCTAAGAATTTCTTCCTTGACTTTCTGGATCACTTCCGAACCCATTCTTCTTGGTTTTTGTTTGTATGGCTTGAAGTTAGGTTTCATGGGGAGCCTATGTTCCACTAATGACCTATCCAATCCTGGTAGTTCATTATACGACCGTGCAAAACAATCTTTATATCTTCTCAGAATAACCAACAACTGGTCCCTATCAAGAGAATTCAACCAAGCACTTATATAAATGGGTTGTTGTACAGAATCTTCTCCTAAATTTATTTCTTCTAAGGGGTCTTGTATCTGAGTACTTACTGGAACTCCTTCTTTGACCTTCTCTGACTTCGAAGAAGTCTCCTTGCTGTGTTCTGTTTCCAGGCTCTTTGATTCCTCCTCTTTATTCTCCTCCTCATAGACAAAGTCTGTCCACAAGGTTTCTTCTTCCTTTATTTCTTGGACTTTCATTTCTATGTCCAATGCACAGTATTTATCAAGGGTCAAAACTCTGGCTTGTTGCTGCTCCCGCTTGCAGCCAATTGTCATGACTTCTTTCTCTTGCTCTCGTACTTTCTGGACTATTGACTTTATATCAAATATTGAAAACTTAATTAAAGCCAAAGACCTGGCTTCTGGTGCTTCATCTTGCTGCCTATAACCAGGCATCATTGTCATCTTTAACAACTAGCTCTTCATCAGCACTCTCCTGGACTAAATGCTTCAGGTGTGCTACTTCCTCATCAGCCGGTACTTCGGCTGAGCCATTGAATTCCATCAGTATACTGAGCGGCGCCACGCCATCAATATACAACTTGGCTTCTGCGAAATCAGCACAGGCCATGAAAGGTTAAGGATCTGCATTAATTCCCTCCGTCTCCCCATTGCCTAGAGCTATTATCATTTTTTGATGCAAAGAGGAAGGCACACATTTATTAGTGTGGATCCAATCTCTACCAAGTAAAGCATTGTACTTCGCATTGCTGTCGATGACGAAAAACGCCGTCATGCAATCCTTGGTTCCCACACTCAGGTTGATGGGTAGAATTCCCTGGGCCATCTGCTTGTCTCCAGCAAAACCAGCGATGGTTGTACTGGTTAGGATCAACCTGGGATTCTTCTTCCCTAATTTCTTCAAGGAGGATTTCGGTAATAAGTTCACCGCTTCTCCATTATCCACCAAGACTCGGTTTAACTGTATCCCATCGAAGAAGGCCTTAATGTACAAAGGCTTAACATGCTGCGTCATGGAATTCGAGGGATATTCGAATGGATACGAGAGGTTAATACTTACCACTTCTTCGCTCTCATATTCAACTTCCATTAGGGTAACCATTCCGAAATTATCTTGTACCATACTCGCTTGTGAATCTTCACTAGAGATTGGAATTGGATCAGCTTCCTGCCCCTCTTGACTCTCATCTCCAGCTTGGAATTCCTGTGGTAGTATGTGTACCATGTTCACTGATACCGGGAGAAACGAGCCAAACTGGATGGCTGGCTGTACCTGTTTCCCCTCTTGGTCACCTTGGTCAATTACCTCAGAAACATCCTGCATGCTGCATTCTGGTATTTCATTGCTAACAGGTCCCTTCGAATGATTTTCCTCGGCTGGTTTTCCAACCAGAAATGTTTGCTCGGCCATGAAAGCTTCGAACATTTCTTCTTCCACCATTTCTTTCTTTTGGCTTATGCCAATCTCTTCTTTCGTTTCGCTACCACTCTCCATCAGAGCTTTCTCCAACCCTGCTAGGCTTTCCTTCTCTCTGACTTTTAGTTCAGAATGAACCTTGGCCAACTGTTCTCTGCTGCAATCCACCTCATTTTGTAGAACTGGCTTTGGATTATGGTTTGACTTTCGATTCTTCTTTTCTCCAGTCTGGATCAATGAAGAACTCTCTCCACTTTCTTTCAGGTCTTCCTGGTATTGGGTGTACCTACGCTGAATTTTCCTCCTTTGTGATTTGGAAATAACGGGGACCATATCTGGTTCCCTCGTTCTTGGGTGTTTCAGCAATACCCAGTTGTTGGGGGCCACCAAAGGAGGCTTAACCATCCTACTTTGATTTCCAACATTCCTTTGGGTAGGCATTTCCCTAGGTTTATTTTGCTTCACAAACCAATCTGGGACTCCAGGTACCCACGAACTTACTGACCCAGACGTTGAACTGCCTTTTGCTTCCTTCGAGGTCACCTTCGAGGTTGGCTGTGAAGACAATTGTTTGGCCCTGTCTCCCAGCTTTGAGCCTGATTCAGGGTCTCGATGATGGTGATCATTTTCTGTCCTTCGTGAAACTGGCCCAGGGGGCCAATTCCTAGCTTTGATCCTGAAACCTGAACTCTTCTCCAATCTTCTTTCAGAATGACTACTTTCCATTCTGTAATAGTTAGGTGACCTGGTCTCATATAAGGGCCTCTTGCCTTTAGCATGCATTCTATCAACTGCAGGCTCAACCACTAATGGCTGCCGCCTAACATTAGCCGGATACGGCCTTTTATTATAAGCATTGGTTGGTTTGGGACGCCTCTGCACATCCCTGTAATATTGCTTCCCATCAACTGAAAGACCTTTCAACCACTTATAACTCAGTCTGCACCTGGGACACATCCTTTGCATTACGGCTGCCTCTAAGGAGTCATCATCCAGTGCTTCTTCATCAGAGTCTTCCCTCTGATGTGAGAAATCTCGTCCAATAGCTGGTGAATTTCTAATGTCTTTTTTGATTGCTGTCTGGTTGGCCACATGCATCTGTACATTGACTTCTTCAAATTCTTTCAAAGACAGGTTTTGAAAGTCTAACATAATGACATTGGCTGCCACCTCTCCAATTTCTGGAAATGGATTGCTATCGATCCCCATGGCTTTTTCAGCTTTGGCTGGGAACTTCAAACTCCCTTTCTGAATTTGTTCTTGGATCCTGTCTCGAAAAACAACATAGTTTTTAGTCGAGTGAGACCAAGAATTATGCCATTTACAATATACTTTTCCTTTAAGTTCATCAAGAGATGGAATTTTAACCCCTTTTGGTAACTTAAGGAAGTTGGCCGCAAGCAAATGATCAAAAATGTCATCTGCCTTAGTTAAATCGAAAGAATATTTCCTGTGGAGATTTTTCTTTTTAAACTGCTGGTCAATTGTCGTATCTTTATGAATTAATGCTTCACAGATCATAGGCTCTTTTCCCACAATCTCTACTGCATCAATCTCATAATTAGGATCTTTGTAGTATGTCCTATATGATGCATTATTTCGATCTTGTTACTCTTCTAGTAATGCTTCATATCTAGATACTTTGTAAGTCAGTTCCACTAAATCTCTAAATTCTGTTGAATCAAACTTCTTTCGAAGCCTGAACTCTAAACCATTTTGGGCCAATCTTACGAATTCCGTTTCTGGCAAGATTACTCTACATTTATTTCGAGCCCTCTTAAATCTGGAAATAAACTGAGTAGCCTTCTCTTCAGGCCTTTGACTTAATCTTGCCAAGTCTGCCATGGAAACCTCTGGCTCTGATTGGAAGAATTGGGCATGAAATGCCTCTTCCATTTGCTGCCAAGTCTGGATGGAGCCAGGTGGAAGGTTAATGTACCATACAAATGCTCCCCCGATTAGAGAATTTGGGAATAGTCTCAACTTCATATAGTCATGATTCGTAAATTCACCACATTGAGCGGCAAACCTAGCAATATGCTCTACTGTTGACTGGTTTCCGTTCCCATGAAAGAGGACAAAATCTGGTATCCTGAAACCTCTTGGATATTCATGTATCCTATCGACCCATTCTGGGTATGGTTTTCTATACACAGGAGTTTGGACCCCCCAAGCCATTAGTCCACACAACTCCCTAACTATCTCAGTAATTTGGTCCCTAGGGACCATATTTTGTGCCTGCTGAACCATTACTGGGGAAACAAACACAGGATTTGGTGGACAAACTTGTGCTTGTGGTCCTCTTGGTCCATAAGGTGGTACATTTGGGACTGGCTGTCCCTGTGGTATAGGTTGCTGTTGGGGGTGTGGGTAACCTCTTTGAGCCTGTCCTGCGAAAGGACCCACGAAAGGTGCTGGAACAGGTATTGTATCCCTTCCATTTGTAGGGAAACCTTCCAACCCCCCGTGTATAAATTCGAATAAGGGATTATTGCAGCCCCTAGTGCCAGGTATGGCTTCGAATGTGGGATTTGGAACCATTCTTATGCCATTTTCTTGTACTGGACCAGATCCACCAATTTGCATGGCTTCACTGTTGAACATTGAGGCATTCTGGCTTGCTACAAGCCTCAAAATAGGTTCGTACCAAGACTGAGGTAGTAATCTTTCATGAATCTGATTACTGGTTTGACCATTAGAATGTCCATTAGCTTGCATAGGCTGTTTATGTCTAGCCAATCTTTGCTGAAGGACATTTACTTCCTCCATGTGTCTTACATTTGTTGGTTGGTGGTTATTCATTCGATCCAAAAAGGATACTACCCACCTTTCCATTGTGTTTATTAATTGCTGTCCCATAGCATCTACTAAGCCGCCCCACGGATTGATTGGCTGAGTAGATGGGACACTGGATGGTCCAATTCTTTAGTCTCGTCCACTATTACGAGCAAATGGTATTTGCTCTGAAGTATTGGTCTGTTCGACCATGGGTTCCGATAAGATAGGAGTCTCCACAGGATGTGTTATCACATTATCCTCTGGATTGGATATCTCTACCTCTCCTTCCACGCCTTCTTCCAATCGTTCATTTTCTCTTTGTCTCCTACGTCTAGCCATTTTTTAAAGTGTCCCACTAGGTGTGCCAAAAATATATGTTGGCTTTTTGGCTTTCAAAGGTTATTTTTGTAATTATGAGCGTGCCAGCAAGGATCAACCAGTCCTTACAGAATTGTAATTGCCAACTAATTATTCAAACGATTGTATTATGGTTCTTTTAGCCTCAATAAAGAGGACTTTTACTGGTGACTTACTAGTAGCTTGACTTCGGAGAATTTGAGCATAAGAAAAGTTAAATAAATTGAAGCATTTCATTAGTATGAAAAACTTACAATGATCTCAGCTTCGTAGAGATTTACAGCGGCAATATACTCGAAAACTACTCCTACAAATGAAGTGCAGTGCAGGAACTTAAAGTACAGAAATGCAAAGAACAGGAAATAAAACTGGAATATGTAAAGTAAGACTAGTTTTCTTTAGATTTTTCTCCATCCCTTTCTCTGAAGTCCTTCCTGCTATTTATACTCTCCGAAGATAACCATCGAACTGTATTTCAAACCGTCGAACTGCTCCTCCATGATCGCTGATCATGCTACCTTATAAGTAGTTCCACTACGCCTTCACTTGCAGTTAGGCTTCCCTCCTATATTCGAATTTGAATGTGAGCAACCATTGAAGCCACGTCACCGTACATCTCTTTGTTGATCCGCTGCTACTCAGATCTTATAACAACCAATATTAACTGCCACGTGTATGATCAGGATTGAAGACCTGACTGGTCTCCACATATTACCCTTACTTTGCCACGCGTCGAATTGTCGCTGGCTAGCACAAAATATGTAGCCAACAGTTCATAATTATAAGCTATAAGCTGTTAAGACATAAATTATAAGCACTTTCCCATAACTCTACCAAACTTGTCAACAGGAAAATGCGTCACAATACAATTTTGGGACACACGCACAACAGCTTATTTGCTATAATGCCAATATAACTAATTTTGCTTCTATATTTTTAAAATTCAAAAACTTTTTATATAGATGCCTATTTTTTATGAAATTAATATTTTTAGAATCTTTTAATCAATATCTAATATAAACAAATTTATATAAAAAAAGTAAGTAAAATTTTACTATGACATGACTTCTTTTATAATTATTGCAAAATTTTAAAACAACATAACTTTTTCGTATAAAACTCCATTTATATATTTGAAATCATGTCACTGAAATCTACCAAATAGTACCTATGATAAATATGAAATTATGTTAAAAAATTAAAAAAAAATAAAAAACGATAGTAAAATTTTATTGTCATATAATTGTAATTTTGAAAATTCAAAATCTTAAAATGCCATAACTTTTTATGTAAACCTATAAGATTAGTATTGATCCACACTTTCAAGTTTTATCTTGCTTAATAAAGTGATATATGTTTAAAAAATGATAGTGAAATTTCACTACCTTTGAATAGTATAATTTTACTATCGAGCTGTCTAAAAAATACAAAATTGATGAACAATAAAAAAAAATGGAGTACCTAATTTTTATTTGAGGGTTATAAAATTATAAATTATTTTACTATATTCACTATTTTTTGAATATTTAAATTATACTGTGAATTCAAATAATAAAAATTACTCTACCATCATCATTAAATATGTTCTTTTGGCGACTAAATTTTTAATCGCTAATTGGCGACTTTCGGTGACTAAAAAAAAATTAGTAGCCAATTTTTTTGCCGACAATTAGTCAACGACCAAACGGGCGACCAAAAATCTTAATTGGTAAAAATCTTTAGCGACTAAAAAATTGATTTTTAACGACTAAAAAATTAGTCATCAAAAGTGTAATTTGTTGGAGTGATATACAGAATACCTTTGTAGCGGAAGATGACATAATACATGACATCACATTTTCCTAAGTACATGCATCTGTGTATGCCATTCTGCAAATAATGATGATATCTCAAAAAAAGAAATATATATATATATATATACTAGGCTGTGTAACCTATGGAAAATGGCTGGTAGCCTATGGAAAATGGCTGGTAGCTCGAAAGTGAATGGTCGAATGGGTCGAAAATATTCTTTTACCGGTAAGAGAATACAAAAAAAAGCCTAAAACGACGTCGTTTTGAGATTTCGAGTCATTCGACCCTCTGATATTTCGAGTTACCAATCGGAGTTGGTAACCTATTTGCAAAGCAACCAAAAAAATATTAAAGATGTCAAAAATTCTATCAAATACTTACATACATGAGTGTAGGTCACACCTACGTGAGTGTTGTGTTAAAATTTAGTAAACGATTTTGTATCCCTAATATTTTTCCAATTTTTTTTTTTTTCAACATGTCAAAAATACAACAACTATATCACTAATGAGAAAAAGAAATTTAACAGAAGGTAAAGCTTACATAAATGAGGAAAGTATTCCGGTCAAACATGAAGTTGACGGGCCATTAGTGACTGCTAAAACTTACTGTGAAGAACAAGTAAGATAGAGGTAATCGGCATCAAATAGGTAAATTCGTAAATAAAAAATGATAACATGATAATTGTGTCCTTGTATGAAAAATATATTTCCATGGACTCCATGCATTAAAAATTATTGCAGTGTCATTTTTCCATTAAAACATTATATTGAAGGCATTACACCAAATTTCCATTGTATAATTTAATTCAAACTTTAAATTAATATTAGTTTCCAACCATTATAGTATTTGATTATGAACTATTGTGATGGTGATACCAATAAATTAACAAATTAAAGTTGGTTACAAAATATGAAGTTTGGTTGGCATTGTGAAAGTTGTCCCGGAACATCAGAACTTAAACCATTCATAAAGTTTATGTGATTCCCACATCTTATAGCATGAACATGCACATAATGTTCATTACTCATATTTCAATAGTCATTGTACATAATTTCAAAAAAAAAAGTCACAAATGAAATACTCAACAATAGTTTGAATGAGAGTTAATTCCAATCCTTTGTCTGCTTTATTTAGTAGAACAAATTCCTCTAACAATTAGCACACTTTCATGTTTTCAGGATCTGCCTCATAAAATCTAAATACAAATCTCAATTTTCCGTAATAGTTATAATGCGTCATGCACCAAAGTTGGTCTTGTCCATGCCATCTAGAGTATCCATCTAGTCCTCAAGTCTATAGACAAGCGGAGCATCCATTTTTGAAAAAAGATGTGAGAAAATGGTAGAATACTAATATGAAGAATCTTTATGGGTCAATTGAAAAAATAGGGAAATTTCAACACCTCATCAAAGTCTCTTACATAGATTTGGTGGTTCATTTACATTTACAATTTCAATTTCAATTTTTTTGAAATTGTAAGAACCGATTCAATTCTCAATTTACTTTTAAAATTAAACTAATTGATCCTGGGATACCACTGACATTGGTTGTTGATTAATGTAAAAGCCAAAAAAACATTAGGTAGGTCCTCTCAATCACTAATACATTGGATTTCTTCACCCCATCCTGAAATACACTATCATTCTAAAATTGCAGAGTATTTGATATTTATGATAGAATAGTTAAATTTGAACAATATTAACAAAATTTAGGGCTCATTTGGCATACAGTAGTTTTAGTCTAAAAATCAAAAAGTTATAAAAAAAAATCAAAAAGCCTATAACTTATACTAAAAAGTCAAAGATTCTATTTTGTCTCTATTTTTTGCATATTTTTTTCGTAAAAAATCAAAAAATCATTCAAAACATAAACATACTAGTTTTTTAACCTCATATTTTAGTAAAAAAATTACTAAAATAGTATGTTCCCAAACAAAACCTAAATGTGATTTTAATTTATTTTTGAGTAATAGTTGTAGAGGGGTGGTATATAAGACTTTAATTTGAAACATATTTTCTATAAGCTAGCAAAACCCAAAAATACATAAAGAAATAACAAAATTTAATATATCACTACAAACACTATTTGAGTTGGTCCACGCCACTCTATTTTATTTTCGATGTCTCCCATGAAGTTTCTTCCTTTTATATAGTTTTCCACCACTTAACAGATTATTAGGATCAACTTGACACAAAGGTTATCATTAGATTTGTAAAATACTCTAGGATCCTTTCATCTTTCAATTATATTCTAGAATTGTCTAACTTAATCGAATCCGGATCCTCCGTTGCCCTTTCCTGCGGCCAAACCCTGTCGCTCTCCAAAACGACGTTGTTTTGGAGGATTTTTTTTTTTTTTTTTTTCACACTGTGATTTCTTCTTCTCACTGTGATGAAGAAGAGAGAGGGGAAGAAGGACGGGACCAAAATCAAACTCAGAAACAAAAACCCCACGTCTCCCTCAAATGAAGTTTGTCTTCCTCTGCTATCCATCTCTCTCTCTCTCTCTCTCACACAAATCCAAATATTCAACAATGGCAGATACATATGTATAATACATATATATATATATATATTTCACTCTCTCATTGTCAGCAACCTCTTAGATTTAGATCCAAATCCAAATAGTCAACACCCAAAGATAACATTACAAAACCCACAACCAGGAAAAAATCAAACCCAATATTTGCAGAACTATGTGTGTTTCAAAAAAAAAAAAAAAAAAAATTCATGAATCAACACTGAACATCTGAACCAAAAATTTCTTCTTCTTCTTCTCACTGATAACTCTCTCTCTCTCTCCCTCAAAACACTTCATTGATTATTCCGCTCAACATTTCAGTTCCGTTTTTTTTTTAAATTGATATTTTCAATACAGATCTGTGAGTAAATCTATAAAAAAAAAATCAGATTTCAAATCTGAACAAAAAAAGAAAAGAAAAAGAAACTCCTCTTATTCTTCAATCTCCGCCTCGCTCGATCAGTTCATGAATTGTACAGTTAGATTGATCAAGTCAAGAAATGAAAAAAGTAAAGGGATCAAACCGTCAAAAAAACAAATTTGCAGAACTCTGAATGAAATTGAGGGTTTGCTTGAAGTTGGGTCAATGATTGTAAATTTGTTCTGCAAATTACAAATCTGCTGCGTTTTTTTTATAATCAAATTTACAGAACAGAGCCTCAAGGCAAACAAATCTGCTGCGCTTTTTTTTTTTGGGTCGATGATTTGGGTCGATGATTGTAATGAGGAGAGAGAGAGAGAGTTATCAGTGAGAGAGAGAAGAAGAAGAAAAAAAAATCCTCCAAAACGACGTCGTTTTGAAGGGCGACAGGGTTTGGCCGCAGAAAAGGGCGACGGAGGATCCGGTTTCTAACTTAATCTGGTACATAGTGAAGTTTTTTATATTTCTCTAGAGAAATCTAGAACTTCCAGATTTCTCGAGACTTCTACAATGTTCTACTAGGTTCCAAATTGTTAGGAAAGATCAAAAAGCTATCAACCTGTCTATCCATGTGTTCACTTACCTATTCATGTGTCAATTTGTTTGCCACCACTAGCCATTTTCAACATTGGCCAATTTTTGTGTGACTTGTTCAACCAGTTTTTCGTTGACTACAAATGAGTCACAAAAGATTGATGGTGACAGTGGGCAGGGGGTTAATAGTAGTGTGCGAGAAATTGTCACGGCTCAAAATTGTCCTCTATAAATATTCACCAACTCCCATTATTAAACATAAGCAAGAGTAAGTGCTTAATGTTCATATCATCTACAAATCTCTATCATTTGTATTTATTAATCAATAAGAGATTTACAAAAGATACTCCACATGTAAATATACATTCAACATCCCTAATATATGAATCTATAACATGTGACATGACAGTTCAAAAACAATTAAATGCCCTCAAGGGCTATAGTTTCCGAGGTTTATGCCCGGTTACACAAAAATGATTTTTTAAACTCATACACATATAGCCCTCGACTTGAAAAAATAATTACAACAAAACAAAGACCCTTATGCTCTCAAAATATATTTTACACCTTTAATTTGGCAGAATCAACACTTCATTTCCTACACAAAATCTCATAGGGGTGAGCACAAAATCCAGTAGAAAAATCTTAACAATGTATATACATTTTATACAATCTCATGTGATGAATGCATATGTCGTGCCATGTTCAAAAACACATATCTTTATCTTTTGAAAACTTTTATGCACCATGAAATCTTGAAAATTCAATAACTCAATAGTTTCAAAGAGGTGATAAATACAACTTAGGTAATCCATAGGTTGGTGTCTGCAAGTAGGCATAACTAGCACTACCAAATCCCTATTTTATCGGTAGTTAACCGACGGTACATGGTATCTCCTCCGCGCGTATTTTGGTGTTTCACCCTGGATACTCAGACTAACTTAAACAATTCCAATCTGCACCCACTATTTGGACTTACCAAACGTATTTACCCCAACAATAATTCAATATGATCTTATTTCATTAACAATTTCTTTCTCAATGCAATAGTTTTCAAATCTCAATTCGAAATTCATAATAATCAAATGAAAAGGAATGCCAATGCAATATGTATCTGTACGAGCACAGAAATAATCTTCTTGTATAATCTTGTTGATCAAGTTTACACTCCTCCAAATGTCGTCACTTTGCCACCTGAAAACACAAACGTGAGCTAGCCGGCGGGTGTATCCCGGAAACCTCTCTGATGCCTAAGTTAGCAAATAGACAGTAGACAAAAGCTCTGTGTATTCGAGAGTAGAAATTATGATACATGTACATAGGTCCTGCTATGAGCTTTTATAGATTCCACCTGGCACAATCCTAGTAGGACTCCAACTCTCCTTATAAGAGTCCTCCTAGGAATTACACTCCCAAGGATAAAGCCTATCCTGATAACTCCTTACTCATTGCTTATCTAAGTGAGATAGTTGCAACTCTTACCTCGGCTAGAACAAGACATAACCGTGCTTACACCGCTCGGTGCTAATTAAGTCAATTCAGTCAACCTTGTCTTTGAAATGACACCCTGTTGAGTTATTCTTTAGTTCGGTCCGATTTCCACTGATACCTCGGTCTATGACCGCTAGACCAGGCCATTAGTAGCCCACCTCTGACCGGACTAACGCGACCAAGGACCAAGGTTACAGTGATAATTACCTCGGCCTATAGCTCGACCCAATACCTAAGAGACTATAGCTATCTCGGTCAATTCTAACAGATGTATTTAGCTCGACCCAATTTATGCATAAATTACCCTCTCAATTGCCCCTTAATTCTATCTGCACAGCATGATTGAGATTAGTCTTCTCAAGCCGTGCTAACATACTTAAACCAACCGAACAAAAAGCAACCTAACCGAGCTGGAATACTCCTCCCATTCGAACTACAGATACATCCGTTTCTAGGTATCCTGGTCTTTCTAGGACCGTACTTGTTATGCAGCTCGTCGTTTTACGTACCTGGCATTGTGTCCTTATTGGGACACGTGGCATGCATTCATTGCTCCTCCGTACTGTGACAGCTACCTCTCATTTATCAAAAGGTTTCGAAAAGTCCCATCGTTTTTGCGCCTATACAAAAATCCATTTTTTGAATCAAACATCCTCATCGTTCATCTTCTCTCCCTTGCCTTTTGAGTTTCCACATCTGCACCTCCAGTCTCAATCCAAGTAACTATAGCACCTGCTCTGCTTGTTTTTTGGCTGGCACTCTTGTTGATTGGATTTCGACTTGTCGCTCTAAATCCGTAAGTTGCTTATGCCTCTTTCTCTTTTTTATTCTTTTTCTAAAATGCAGTACTTTAGCTCCATATATGCGTGTTATGACCACCAAAGTTTTGAGAAAATACCAAAAACCCAAAACAACACGCTCAAACCTAAAACATACTAGTTGGATTTTAAATCAGTCTAGAACACAAGTTTTGATCTAAAATCGCGCTATGACTGAACTAGGAACCTGTTTGCTACCTTTAGGCTTACACTTGACCGAACTAAGAACCTGTTGATCAATAACCAAGCTAAAAACTTTGAGAAAGTCCTACTTTACGGCCGAACTAGGAATAGTCTGTAACCTAGTTGTAGCCGATCTAGGGTTATTTTATTTTGCCTTTTTGCTTAGCCTAGTCTAGTCATCTAGGCATAACACTTTTTATTTCTACTTTACAGACTTGACTAGGTTGGCCAGGCACACCTTTGCACTTTGCCCCTGGGCGTTTTTGCTCAACCGAGCCATCCAAAGCCACACAAGTGTTGAGCTAGGCTGCCGTGCTCATTTTAACATACCAATTTATAAGTTAAATGGGTAAATACTGACTCCTAGTGGACTCGCCTAGAGCTATAGCCTAATTTCGAAGACACTACCACATTCCAGACGACGTCCACCTCTTCTTAGTTGAGCTAGACACCACCCCTTAGGGCAAACTGGGCTTCGTTCCTTTTACACTTATATCAATCGTAGAAGCTGAGCTTCGGTTCCCTGTTCAGGCCCTTATCTGCGAGTTTCTTAGGCAAACCAGATTATGTCCTACCCAACTATCCACAGACACTTACAGAATAATAAATGGCATTGCCGAGCTGAACCGTCGGCTTGGCCTCAACCTCGGATTGGCCGAGCTATTCCATCAATACTTGCTTGGCCAAAATGACGATGGTTGGGTTTACTACCTCAGAACAAGGAGAGACTGAGAAAAAATTATAAAAAACACACCAGACAAAGACTTAAACGATGATGATTTCCTTTGGGTTGCTGGTACCAAGCTACAATATAAACTGGAATAAAGGAACAGTTGGTAAAAACATTCCGGTTTAATTCTCTTTGCTATTTCAACAGCCACCGTGCTAACCCATTACGTTTCTTATCAATTTTGCAGATTTAAACCAGTTTAAATCACATTATGCTTATGCCAATCTAGACGCCTTTCGTGTCGCACTTCGATACCGCTACCGAGATTGGATAGAGTTGGTAAATTTTGAGCCAACCTACTGGTACAATGGAAAGACAAAAACCAGAGTTACCGACTTTCTCCTAGAACCTTCACCCGAGCCAAACCCTACTATTTCCCAAATCAACTTAATCCCTTTTACCGAAGGACAAGAGATGGCAAAGAGGCGATTTGTTCGCGCCCTTATTACCGAGCAGACCACTTTCTCCACAATTGAGGCCTAGACTGAGCTGCCTCCAGCTGCTAACGCTCGTGAGGCCGTGGTCGCCCTACAAACTACTAGAGCCTCATCATCCGGGCCTAACAAGAGACCGCGTACCACGACCGGCCAAACATAGCATTTGGTTGATGAAGAAGAAATCGAATAGCCTGAGGCCGTACACCTTGAAACATCCATAGGTAGACACCAAGCTACTCCATCTCCCCCTCCGGTGTGGGTACCAGTTGTGTCTTTCAAGGGCCGCACCGTGACTACATCTGATTCTATTTGCGCCGAAAAGGACCATCTTCTGGCATTTAACTTAGCAAAAAGTGTCTGCCTTCCAGCCAACATGGAGCACCACGCCCATCTAACTGAGCTGAAGGCCATATGATCTGCTAACAAATCACTTATTCTGGTAATGCTGAATTCCACTTATGTTCTAATTTTGTTACAAACTTGTCGTTCAGTTCTTTTACCTGTAGATGTTCTGCAAGCCATGCAAAAGAACCAGATTGCACACGAACGTGTGCTTGAATTAAGAAGAACGACCAAGGCGGCCATTGCTGACGGCAAGGCCAACGAAGCCGAGCTCAAAGAACTACGAGCAAAGTTCGCCGAGCTGAAAGCCGATCGGGACCAATTGGCTGAGCAGGTTTTCACTACTGAGGCAGATAAGAACAAACCTCTAGCCAAAAAGAATGATCGTTATCTTCGAGAGCTGGCCAAGCTTGAGAAGAAAAAAGATGCCGATATAAAAGCATTGCAGAAGCAAATGGAGGACGCTAAGGAGCGTGGTTTCAAAGAAGGTGAGGAGCTCTACGTCCAACAATGCGAGTCGTCCAAAAATATCTTCTTTAAGTGTGGGTGGAAAACTACTGCTGCCAAGCTCGGTCAGGGGCCTGATTCTGAAGTCTTTCTCAACCCTCCCCCTCACTTTATACCAAGCTATATGACGGACTATGCCAATGCGGTTTAACAAAAGTTCTTTCAAGAGAGGGAGGAGGAAGAGGCCCCAGATCCATCCAAAGTCCCTCCTGCCAACACCAACCGCAGCCTCCAACTTTCTCCGCGAGCTCGGGTGGATTCGCTCACCTAACCAGTGCTAAGCACAGTTGACGTGGAGCCCGAGACCGAGCTAACCCAAGAGGCGGTTGCCCAAACCAGCCTCTCCAGCGGCGAAGCACGGGTTGACCTGGATGCTGAGTTAGATGATCTCTTTGCTTAATTTCTTTGTCTTCTCTGTTTTTTGTTTGTAATGTAATCGTGCTAATACGCCCCACCTTTTGTAATTACTTACCTATGAATGAAATCTTTTTTTTTTTTCACATCTTTTTATTCGATTACAACTCTTTTTCCTTTTTAGTGTATTACTTTTAATACAAGCCTAGCTAGCCTGGTTAGCTCGGTCGTTCCTTATCTTGCCCACCTTTTTCGACCGAGATACTTATCTCGGCTAAAAAAGAAATTATAAAACCTTTGTGACCGAAGTGCTTGATCATTATCTCAGCTAAAAGAAAACAGTTTTGTTTAAACCTGCAAACTTACTTGAGTCTAGACCCTTATCTCGGCTGAAGAACGAGCTAAGTAATTACACCTGCTAACTTCCCTCAGCCTAAATCCTTATCTCGGTTTGAGGGGCGAGCTAAGTGTTGGTCAAACTTGCCAACCTTCTTCAGCCTAAATCCCTATCTCGGCTGAAGAACAAAAGGTGTTGGTCAAACTTGTTAACCTTTTTGAGCCTAGATCCTTATCTGGGCTGAAGAACAAAGGGTGTTGGTCAAACCTATCAACCTTCTTGAGCCTAGATCCTTATCTCGGCTAAACAAGAGAACTAAGTGTTGGTCAAACCTACCAACCTTCTTAAGCCTAGGTTCTTATCTTGGCTGAAGAACAAAAGGTGTTGGCCAAACCTACCAACCTTCTTGAGCCTAGATCCCTATCTCGGCTAAAGAACAAAAGGTGTTGGTCAAACCTGCCAACCTTCTTGAGCCTAGATCCTTATCTTGGCTGAACAAGAGAACTAAGTGTTGGTCAAACCTGCCAACCTTCTTGAGCGTAGATCCTTATCTTGGCTGAAGAACAAAATGTGTTGGTCAAACCTGCCAACTTTCTTGAGCCTAGAACCTTATCTCGGCTGAACAAGAGAACTAAGTGTTGGTCAAACCTGCCAACCTTCTTGAGCGTAGATCCTTATCTTGGCTGAAGAACAAAATGTGTTAGCCAAACCTGCTAACCTTCTTGAGCGTAGATCCTTATCTTGGCAGAAAAACAAAAGGTGCCGGTCAAACTTGCCAACCTTCTTAAGCTTAGATCCTTATCTTGGCTGAAGAACAAAAGAACTAAGTGTTAGTCAATCCTGCCAACCGTCTTGATTACCCCCAGTTAGCAATAACTATAGACAACTTCTACAAAGAAAGGAATTTTACAGGAAAAAACTACTTGTTTTATTGCAAAAAGAAAAATTACAAATGTTTTAAGAAAAAGCTAAAAATAAAATAGTTTGAGATTGGCCATGTTTTATGGCCTGGGAACAGCTTTGTTGTTCATATCTTCTAAGTGGTATGCCCATTTTTCTATTAAACCAATCACTTTGTATGGTCCTTCCCAGTTAGGTCCTAACTTGCCATCTCCAAGTACCAAAGTGTTGCCCATTACTTTGCGCAATACCCAATCTTCAATCTTGAATTGCCTTAGGTGCACTGTTTTGTTGTATTTCTTGAACAACTCTTGTTGATATGAGGCAATGTGCACCAATGCCTTTTCTCTTCATTCTTCTGCGAGGTCGAGTTCTAGGGCTATGGCTTCATCATTCAAGTTTGGATCAAAATTTTGGCTTCTAATAGTGGGGAGGCCTACTTCCAGGGGGATTACTGCCTCCATGCCATAGGCCAAAGAAAAAGGTGTTTCGCCAGTTGATGGCCGATGTGTGGTACGGTAAGCCCATAAGACATGGGGAAGATCCTCAGCCCACTTGCCTTTTGCTCTTTCTAACCTTTTCTTTAGACCATCTAAGACTACTTTGTTGGAAGCCTCAGCCTGGCCATTAGCTTGGAGTTATGCTGGTGTAGAGTTGTAGAATTCTATTTTGTATTATTCGCAAAAGCCCCTAAAGATTTTGCCATCAAATTGAGTGTCGTTGTCGAATATTAAAGCCTTGGGTATGCCGAACTGAGTTATGATGTTCTACCAGACGAATTTATTGACGTCTTTTTCTTTTATAAATGCGAGTGCTGCTGTCTCCACCCACTTTGTGAAATAGCCCGTTGCTACGAGAAAGAATTTTCTGTTGTCGGGTGCAGTTGGGAGTGGTCTTACTATATGTGGGCCCCACATTGCAAAGGGCCACGGCCTGGTCAATGGTAGAAGATCTCTGGCTGGTTGATGTATTTGGTGTGTGACTTCTGACATTTCTCATATCTCTTGACATACTTCTCTAAATCTACTTGCATGTATGGCCACCAATATCCCTGTGAAATTGCTCTATAGGCTAGCGATCTTCCCCCTTGGTGGCTTCCGCAGACGCCTTCATATATTTCGAACAAAAATGCCTCGACCTTACTGGGATGGACACACTTTAAGTAAGGTCTTGTAAAGAATTTTTTGTACAATGCTAATGATAGAGAGAGCTAGAATCGCTGTGATTTTGCTATAATTTTGTTGGCTTCTTTCTTTTTTTAGGTAAGATGCCATCTTTTAAAAATACTATGATGGGGTCCATCTAGGAAGGGCCTAGCTCGGCACAACATGCTTCGGCTACCTTGGGTTCTTCAATATCTGGTCTGGGTAGAAAGTCGATCAGTAATGGGTGTGGGATAAATGTATCTGCCATTGATGCAAAACCGGCTAGCTCATCTGCTTTACTATTTTCCTCCCGGCCAATTTGTTCTATCCGGACTACTTCAAACTTCATGATCTCCTTTCTGACCAAGTCTTGGTACTTAGCCATCCTATCATCCTTCGCGTCGTAGTCGCCTGAAATCTGGTTGACTACCAGTTGGGAGTCACTGTACACCATCAGCTCGGTGGCCTTTATGCGAAGTGCTGATTTTAAAACTGCTAACAATGCTTTATACTCCGCCTCATTGTTGGATGCTGGGAAACAAAGGTTGACTGTCTGTTCAATTGTTAGGCCATCCGGTGAGATGAGAACTATGCCAAGTCCTACATTATGCCTGTTGGATGCTCCATCCACGAAGAGTTTTCACATTTCTCCGACGAATAGCTTCCAGCAAGTGGAGGGATTGGATGATGTCTTGGGATCAGGGGCGTTGCTGATGTCTTCTTCCAAGTTAATGTCTATAGTTGGGCTTTGATCCTCATTGTTTGACTGTCTCAAGACTTTGCCTTTGGGTGAGTCCTTGGTGGTGGTGCTACGGTTCGTTTCCTCTTCCCTTTCTTCAGGCCAGAATGGCTTACTACGCAGTTGGGCGTCCTGTTTTGGGGGTTACATTATTCCTGTGACACTTCCCTCCCTTCTTTTAGTTGCTTCGGTCAAGTCGATCGGGTAAATATCATGACTTCCTGGTGCAAACTCGGCCACGATGTCTGTCAAAGCTTGGGCCTTTATTGCGGTTCTTAGTTGAAATTTAACGTCGAACTGCCCTAACTCCACTGCCCACTTCAAAATTCGTCCAAAAAAATCTGCCCTCTCAAACAAGGCTTTTAAGGGGAAGGCCGTTAAGACAATTACGGTGTGGGCATGGAAGTAGTGTGACAATTTTCTTGAGGCCATCATCAAAGCTAAGGCCAGCTGTTCTAACGGCATGTATCTTGTTTTAGCGCCCAACATTGTCTTGCTCACATAAAAGATAGGCAAGTGCTATATTCCCTCAACTCTTACCAACACTACTTTAACTGCATGCTAGGATACTGCTAAGTACAAAAAGAGCACCTCTCCTAGTATTGGATTCACTAATAATGGAGGTGAGGTCATGTAGTCTTTCAGACTTTTCAGGGCGTGGTTGCATTCATCATCCCACTCAAACTTGGCCTTCAGTGCTTGGAAGAACGGTTAACACTTGTCTGACGACCGACTTATAAATCGGTTTAGTGCGGCTGCTAGGCCAGTGAGATGTTGTACCTCATTGACCGTGTTGGGCCTCTCCAGTTCTTGGATGGCTTTAATCTAAGAGGAATCAGCTTCTATATCCCGGTTGGTCACTAGAAAGTCCAGGAATTTGCCTAACCCTACACCGAATGTGCATTTAGATGCGTTCAGACGTAACTTGTGGGACTTCAAAATTTGGAACATTTCATCTAGGCCCTTGAGATGGTCCCTCTCATTTCTGCTTTTGACCACCATATCATCTATATAAGCTTCTATTGTTTCTGCCTAACAATGGTTTAAACATTTTGATGATCATTCATTAGAATGTGGCCTTTGTATTTTTTAGGCCAAAGGGCATGATCTTATAGCAATATAGTCCTCTGGATGTGGTAAACGATGTGACCTCCTGATCTGGTTCATACATAGTGATCTGATGGTAACCACGATACGCATCAAGAAAGCTAAGTCAGTTATGCCCTGCTGTCAGGTCCACCAGTTGGTCTATTCGTGGTAGGAGAAAGTTGTCTTTTGAGCATGTTTTGTTAACTATTTTATAGTCCACACAAACACGACATTTGCCGTTCTTTTTTGGTACCACTACAGTGTTAGAGATCCACCTGGGATAGTGTACTTCTCTAATTGCTCCTACCTCCAGCAAGTTTCCCACTTCCTCTGCCATTATCTCTACATGGTGGAGTGCTGGTCGGCGAGTTCGGTATATAATTGGTCTGGCAGTTGGATGGACATTAAGTTGATGGCAGATGAAATTAGGCTCAATGTCAGGCATGTCATACGGCGTCCAAGCGAACACTTCGATGTTAGAGGTCAAAAATTCCATGACCTCTATTCTCTTGGCGCTGGACAGAGACGAGCCGAGCAAAAAGAACTTTTCTGGGTTCCTTTCATTCATCCTTTCCTCCACCAAGTCTTCCACTGCCTTCTGTTTGGCTGTTTTGCCATTGTCTATGAACAATTTGTTGCTTTCTGGCGCTTCTACCATTTGTACAAACCCTTTTGCGACTCGGCTGTCATTTACTGTGACAAAGAGCTGTTTTGACATGATTTGGTCCCCTATGATTTCTTCAATCACTCCAGTTTCATTGGGGAACCGTAGCACATGATGGTAGGTTGATATAACTGATCGCATGGCGTGCAACCATGCTCTTCTCAAGATTATGTTGCAAGTGGAAAGGACTTTCAATACCCAAAATTCCATCTGTTTCGTCATCGTTCCTGCTTTGACCGATAGAATTATCTTGCCCACCAGCCATTCAGACATTGAGTTGAAGCTGACTAAGGGAGATATTGCGGGTGCCAAGTCTCTGTCCTCCAATTTTAGTTGTTTAAAGGTCTCGTAGTACATTTTCTTGTAGGAGCTCCCTTGGTCAATTAGGATTAGCTTGATGTCAAAGTTCTTGACGCGCAAAGTGACCACCAATGTGTCGTTGTGAGGGCATTGTAACCTTGCCAAGTCTATGTCAGAAAAGGAGATGACGTTCGTTGCCTCCGTTTTTCCCCTTTTGACGGTAGGTTGTGCACTTAGTACCTCTCTCAAGTGCTCAGCCTTTTTGATCATTCCTTTGAGCTCACATACCCGCTCAGGTTCGATGATCCCATGTATCATGTTGATTATGCCTTTGAGTGGACCGTCGACCGGCATCCTATTTGGCCTGTTGCGATCCTGGGGGGTCAACTGTGTTCCCCCCTCTATATACTGGTCCAAATGACCAGTGGCCACTAACTCCTCCAGATGTTGCCTCAATGGTGTACAATTTTCAGTTCGGTGCCCCTTTTCATCATGGAAGGTGCAACGGTATCTATCATCGCAGCCCCTTTGGGCTTCTCCCTACTTGGCTAGCTGGCGAACGAAGGGTTTGTTACATATCTCGCTAAGAATTCGGTAGATAAGTTTGTTGAATATCGTGGTAATAGCAATGCGGACTCTCAACTTCCTTTATTGGGGGTCCTCTCTGTTGGCTTGTCTACCTCACCCATTCTTGCTCGGTTGTTCTATCGTGTTGACTTTTGTTGCAGTCTTTCTATCCGGTATCGCTGTTGTGCCAGATTTTACTTTAGTGCGGGCGCTATCTTCTTCTACCTGGATGTGTTGATGTACTCTCTCCATTAGGGCCTCCATTGTGAGGGATGGCATCATCGTCATTGAATCTCTCAACTTGTTACCTGTCGGTAAACCCCGTTTGTATTGTGTTGTGGGGCAATCCCCAATTTGATTGAAAGTCTCCCAATATTGACTGTTGTAAGACTTCAACGTAACCTTCTCGCCCATGTCAATGGAGAGTAGTTGGTCAACCTCCACTGATGTCTTGGTGTTTGTTCTGAATCTAGTTACAAATGCCTCTGCCAACTGCGCCCATGAAGCTATGCTACCTTCTGGCAACCTTTCAAACCATGTTAGACCCAGGTTACCAAGGTTGGAAGGAAACAAGATACACATTAGGGCCTCGTTTCGTCGATATACGGCCATAACCTGGCGAAAGTGGCTTAAGTGCATGTAGGGGTTTGACTTCCCCTCATAAATAGTGAATTCGGGCTGGTGGAAGCTTGAGGGTAACGGTGCATTCTCAATTGCCGGAACAAACGGTGAGCTCTGCTGCCTTGCTAACACTTTATCTGTTGGTTCGTAAGCAAGGCGTGGCATTGGTATCACTACCTCGACACTCTCATGTGTCCTAGGGGTCGATCGCTGTAGAGCTGAAACTCTACGAGGGTCGCGAGCCTGGGTGACCTCCTTCTATCGGGTCCTCTCCTCTAGCATTATGCGCAGGTTTACTGACCCAGACAACTCCATGTGCCTAGATGTCATTTGGTGCGTGTGCAATGGCTGATAACTGCTTCCTTTCGTGTAAGACCTTCCAGTCCTCGTTCTCTCAGACCTAGAGTAATAAGTCCTGGAAGTCCTTGATTGTGTATCGCCTGTCCTGAGGCTTCTACTTTCAGCTTGTGATGGTATGACCTGTCTGTCATGATATTTTAAGTGGTAAAAGTGTGTGTTGCCTCTGTGCCCCTCTTCCATTGCCACCCCTTTGCCCTTTATCTGGCGCTTCATTGTCTCCATGTCTGCTGTCATCCTCCTTATCAATTCATCCTACTCCATTACCTGATCTTCTAGAACCTGAGGATCCAACCTTCGCCTCTGCCTTTTAGGGCTTTGGAAGCGACGAGGACTGGAGCCCTGTCTTTCACGAGTATCCCTCCGCGGGTTTCGTCACTGGGGATCTAACTTTGCCATGGGCGGAATAAAAGGTAAGCCTTTGCGCCTTTCGTCCCCCTCCGGGGTTTGTCCATCAATGGCAGAGTGTGGCAAGTCTTCATTGTGCGCCATTGAATTAAGTTGAAAGAAAACTTAATCAAGAGGTTCGTTCTTTCTGATTGCGAGTTTTTCACAAACAGCGCCAATTGTACAAGCACATAAATAATCTTCTCGTATAATTCTGTTGATCAAGTTTGCACTCCTCCAAACGTCGTCGCTTTGCCACCTGAAAACACATACGTGAGCTAGCCGGCGGGTGTGTGCCAGAAACCTCTCTGATGCCTAAGTCATCAAATAGACAGTAAACAAAAGCTCTGTGTATTCAAGAGTAGAAATTGTGATACCTATACATAGGTCTTTCTATGAGCTTTTATAGATTCCACTTGGCACAATTCTAGTAGGACTCCAACTCTCCTTATAAGAGTCCTCCTAGAAATCACACTCCCAAGGATAAAGCCTATCCTGATAGCTTCTTACTCACTGCTTATCTAAGTGAGATAGTTGCAACTCTTACCTCGGCTAAAACAAGACATAACCGTGCTTACATAACTTAGTGCTAATTATGTCAATTCAGCCAACCTTGTCTTTGAAATGACACCTTGTCAAGTTATCCTTTAGCTCGGTCCGATTTCCACTAGTACCTCGCTCTATGACCGCTAGACCAGGCCACTAGTAGCCCACCTCTGACTAGACTAACGCGACCAAAGACCAAGGCTACAGAGATAATTACCTCGGCCCATAGCTCAACCCAATACCTAAGAGACTATATCTATCTCGGTCCATTCCAACAGATGTATTTAGCTCAACCCAATTTATGCATAAATTACTCTCTTAGTATCAATGCATTACAAAATGTTTCCATATTTAATTCCACCACACAATCTTCTATTGTGATCAAGTTTCCACCTTTTTTCTCAATGAAATTTCACAATATTTATATGTCTATCGAGGAATAAATCACATTTCCACATTACATGCATTCTCCACATGTTAATCAAAATTTTCAACTTGGTCATTTCAAGACCAATCAATAATATGCTATACAACAAGCTTTAAAATCAACCATTTCTCATATTCCATGGGATTTCTCATTATATGCAAAAATAATAACAATCTGCAATCATTCATCACCATAATACCTTATCAAAACAAAATTTCAAGAGACTCAACCTTTTTCTCAAAATCCCCAATTTCTAGGTTTTTACCAAAATTAGATATTTCCCCTATTTTTGAAAGGGTTTTCCAAGACAACAAATCTCCTTAACAATATAACTCAATCCCTTAAGAGTTTTTAGAAAACAAAGAGTAAACGCATTTTTAAAATCATCAAACACTCATGGACCAAAACCAAATTAAATACTACAAGAGAGAGTTCCAAAATCAATATATTATTGCAAAAATGTATATATAACTCCAAGAAAATCTCTACCTCATGGCCTCGTTTGTTTTCAGAGGTAGAATGGAGGGGATTCATAGTGAGGGGATTAATAGTGAGGGGATTTTTAGTGAGGGGATTAAGTAAAATTGTGTTTGTTTTGATGATAGTTGTTAGTGTAGGAATTGTTAAATTATTTTTATATAAAATAATAAAACAAATAAAAAAATATAAAAAATTAAACATTAATATTTTTTTTAAAAATTCCCAATATATAAAACATAAAAAAAATAAAAAAATTTCTAATCCCCTCACTATTTTTCTAATACCATCTCCACCTCCTCTATCTCAATCCCCCTTCCAACCTCCATCTATATCACCTCCTCCATCCTAATCCCCGCCCCAACTCTACAAACAAACACAACACTAAATAACCCCATCTCCATCCTAATCCCTTCCCATCTATTTAACCCCAAAACAAACGGGGCCCAAGTTCTTAAAGGAAAGAGAGAAGAAACCCCTAAAATCAACAGTGTTGAAACCCGATCTCCACCACACACAATGTAGCCCTCGAATAGTTCTCCAACTTTGATGAAGGAACTAGGGCCAAAATTTTAATGGATTTAGAGAAATCAAAGATTTAATGAAGTTTGGTGGGGGGAAAGTAGAGAAAAGAGGGAGAAATATGTTTTAGAGAGAGAGAGATGAGAGAAAAATGAGGCGGGTGTTCAGCCCAAGAAAACAAAAAGCAGAGTTTTTTGGACTCAGCGCACTTTTGCACTTGCGGCACCCATTTCCGCACATGTGACACTCACCCTCGCACGTACGGTTCATTCCTGCGTATCTGTCTTTCGCTCATGCAATTAAAGCAATATTGCATCATCAATAACCCCACATCTTCGCACGTGCGACCTCACCTCCTGCACGTACGACCCAAGCCCCCGCATGTGCAGTCCTGCCTTCCCTCCTAAAAATTTCACTAGTTGAACCTGAGACACCTATTTTCCAACCTCACGCATTCCGAAACAAAGCGAAACTCAACTCCGGAATAAAAATAAAGACGGGAATCTAAAGAAGGTTTCAAGAATGGTGAACCCAAACGGTCGACAAGACCTCAAATTAACCCCTGACACTTCTAACACGAGTAAGCTAATCACAAGTAAAAGAAAAACAAGACGGGTTACGTACCCGGTCATCACAGAAATAGAGAAGTAGCGATAAGAACATAACAAGGGTTAAAAAAACACAAAATAAGGTCATTTAAAACAATAATTTGTACTTTTCACTAATATATTTCATTGACTTCATACCCTTATAACCAAATCAAATCGATCATTAGATGTTATGCCATATACACCTATAAAAATGAATTGTTCACCAATTAACTATAAAAGGAATGAGTTTCTCTCCATTTATTTTATGGGCGTTCAAGAAAAAAAATCCAATTTTGGATTTTTCTTACCCAAAGGTCTAGGCTCTAATTTATTCTGTCCATAAGGACAAGTTATCATAAAATGACCAAAATACCCACCTATGTATAAAAACAATACAAACACTTATTTGTTCATACCCTAACCTCACTACCGCTCATCTCTCTCTCTCTCTCTCTTGTTAATAAAACCCTAACCAGTCGGCTCTCTCTCATTCTCTTGTCTGTTTTTTCTCTCTCATACTTTCTCTATTTATCTTCTCTCCATATCGATGCAATAATGCCGTAAGGTGGTGGCGCGTGGTGGTTGTCACTGCCCGTGGGAGGATGTTTCACTGCGAAGACACAACTGGCAGTTTTGGTTTTCGAAGATGGCTTCAGCGCTACTGCTAATAATACATGTAACCATAATAATAATGCGAAATTAAACTTAATAGGATCTTGAATTCAATACAACTCAAGAATAAAATGAACATACCTTTGTCAACCATTGAATTAGAGAAGTTGAGAAAATACCCCTAATAGTTGAACCTTGAATTCTTGGCTCACCTTATTCTCTATGTCTCTTTTAATCAGGATGACTATAAAACTTAAAGTGATGGAAAAATAGTCATGATATGAAAGGGGAGTCACCCATCCTTATATAGAGGAGAGAAGAGGGCCAAATAAACTCTATCAGAAGAATTCCTAATCCATCAAGGTTTCCTTCTTATCTTAGAAGAGTGATTATAATAAAATTCTAATTATTGAACTTTATATATAATATTGGCTTTATCTAATTGTGGAGTCCAAATAAAATAAAACACATAAAAATATGTAGGCTATTGGGCCACACTAAAAAATAAATCCAACATTCTTCCACTTGGCCCATTAAGCCGATAATGATGCAATTATGAGTTTTTCCAAAAAATATGCAACTTATAAAATTTTTTGACTCATTGGATTCCATACTAAAAACTTTGACACGTGATCACGAATTTAAAAAATAGCCAATAAGTTCAGATATATTAGAAACTATAATACTGTGATTACTTCAGATCACCAATGTGAGTCATAACGGTTATATAATATTTATGTTATTTCCTTCTATGCACTACACCATTGATAACCTTCACCAACCCAGTCCTTTATTGGGATATATAATTATTTTCTTGAAAGGCCCCTGTAATTTGTCTTGTTAAGGCATTCCCTGTTTATCAATATTCAAATTAATGTGTACACACACTTTTAGAAACAGGAAAAATAGAAACAAAATTATTATTGCGCAAATAGTGTCAAATAAAAATAAGCACTCACGATTAACCATACACATCAAGGGTTGCTTAAAAGACACATCCTAATAACATGCTCTTTGTATGTCTTTAGTGGCAATCCCTTTGTGAATGGATCAGCAATCATAAAAGAGGTGCTTAAGTTTTCAATTAACACTTGTTGTTTCTGGACTCTTTCTCTAATGACTAAGTACTTTACTTCCATGTGTTTAGAACCACTAGAGTACTTTCCATTCTTAGAGAAGAAAACTGTTGCGGTATTGTCACAATATATCTTCAGCGGCTTGGCAATTGCGCCAACAACACCAAGTCCTGAGATGAAATTTCACAACCATAAAGCATAATTTGTAGCCTCAAAGCATATGGAATGTCCTTCATTTGTTTTCTTTCCAAGTCATTCCTTGGACACTGTTTTTCACTTAATTTATCACTCTTCGTGATGGATGCACCACCGGCTAAACAAAACTGCATATTGAATCTTCCCAAAACATGATCAATATATCCTTTTTGAGATAGTCCTAACAGTCCTTGAGATCGATCCTTAAATATCTCTATGCCAATAACATAGTTTGTCTCACCCATATCGACCATTTTAAAGTTATTGGAGAGATATTTCTTGGTTTCATGCAATAAACCAAGGTCATTACTAGCTAACAAAATGTCATTCACATATAGCACCAAAATAATGAACTTGCTCCCACTAACCTTCAGATATATGCACTGATCAATTGCATTTTCCTTAAATTCGAAAGAGATAATGGTATCGTTAAACCTTAAATACCATTGCTTGGAAGCTTGTTTAAGGCCATATATGGATTTCTTTAATTTGCAAGCTAAATGTTCTTTACCTTTCTTTGCAAATCCTTCTGGCTACTCTATATAAATTTCTTCATCCAAATTCCCATTTAAAAAAGCAGTTTTCACATCCATTTGATGCAACTCTAAGTCATAATGAGCTACCAATGCTAGGATGATTCTAAGCGAGTCCTTCTTAGATACTGGAGAGAATGTCTCTGTATAGTTTATGTCTTCTTTTTGAGTAAAACCCTTGGCAACAAGTCTGACTTTAAATCGTTCGATATTGTCTTTTGTGTCACGCTTGGTCTTGAAGACCTATTTACACCCGACCTTTTAGCAGTTATTAGGCAATTTGATGAGATCCCAAACACTATTTTGTTCCATGGATTTTAACTCTTTATTTATAGCATTGACCCATTTAGAAGAATCATCACTATTTACGGCTTATGAAAATGAGACTGGATCTTTGTTAATCCCAATATCAAAATCAGATTCCTGAAGATACACCATGTAATCATCTGGAATGACAGGCTTTCTTTCCCTCTAAGATCTTCTTAGAACTGCCGGTTGTGGTGGTTCTACAATATTTTCAGTGGTGGTATCTTCATGAAGTGGTGAAACATGAGGTGGTGAAGGATTTTTATTATGTTGTTCGTTTCCCTTAGCTTGTGGAAAAGTCAGAGGTACAACAATTTTTTGATAAGGGTCAAATGTTGGGACATCCACCCTAATTTCCTCGAAATTCACCACTCGTGTTTTCTCACCCCCAATAATTTCACCATTCTCTAGGAATCTAACATTACCAGTCTCCACTATCCTCGTACTGTGATTAGGAAAATAGAATTTATACCCTTTAGACTTGTCTGGATAACCAATGAAATATCCAGATATTGTTCTTGAGTCCAACTTTTTCTCTTGTGGGTTGAAGATTCTTGCCTCTGCTGGACAACCCCAAATATGTAAGTGTCTCAAACTAGGTTTCCTAATAGTCCACAACTCAAAAGGAGTTGTTGGGACTGCCTTACTAGGAACCCTATTTAAGATATACATTGTAGTCTTTAAAGCTTCACCCCACATTGAAATAGGTACAATTGAGTAACTTAACATATTCCTAACCATATCTTTAAGCGTAAGATTACGCCTTTCAGTAACTCCATTTTGTTGTGGCGTATCAGGCATTGTATATTGAGCACAAATGCCTTTCTTTTCTAAAAATTTGGCAAATGGGCTAGGATTTTGGCCTGACTCATCATATTTACCATAATACTCACCACCCATGTCTGATCTCACTATTTTAACCTTTCTATCTAATTGTCTCTCGACTTAAGTTATGTACACCTCAAGGATGTCAACAGCCTGAGACTTTTCATGAATTAGATATACATATCCATAACGTGAGAAGTCATCTATAAATGTGATAACATATTTTTCACCATTAAGACATGGGATGTTGAGTGGCCCGCAAATATCTGTATAAATTATCTCAAGAAGCTCATTACTTCTTGTGGCACCTTTCTTGGTGTGTTTGGTTTGCTTTCATTTAATGCAATCCACACATATCTCAAAATCAGTGAAGTCTAGGTTTTCCAAAATCTCATTCTTCACCAATTTTTCAATTTTATTTCTAGAGATATGCCCCAATCGTCTATGCCACAAGATTGAGGATTTTTCATTAATTAGACCATGTTTTAAACCAATATTCGAATGTAGAGTTACTAATGATTGTACGAACTGATGATTTAAGGTAATTTTATATAAACCATCACATAAATTACCGGAACCAATTATTATTGAATTAAACATTAAATTGAGTTTTTCACAACTAAATAAAACTGAATATCCAACACGATCTAATTTGGATAACGAAACTAAATTCCTAGAATTTGAAGGAACATAAAAAGTGTTTTCTAGATCCATCTGATGAACCTGTCTCTAAGATCAGTGGTAGGTTCCTACAGCTACGACTTCAGCTTTGAGACGGCTCCCCATATAGACAAATCTTTCACTTTCCTTCAGTTTCCTGGTTAAGAGGTATCCCTGCATGTCATTTGTAATCTGGATCGTGGCCCCAGAGTCAATCCACCAAGTATTAGAAGATACTTCAACAAGATTTGATTCATAACAAACAAAAGAAAATTTCTTATATTTCTTTTCGAACCAAGCCTTTCGCTTTCTACAGTCTTTCTTCACATGTCCCTTCTTGTCACAAAAGTAGCACTTGATAGTGAAACCATTCTGAGCCTGATTTTCTTCCCCAGGTTCATTCTTTTTCTTTGGTGGATTTTTCTTGGATTTTACAAACTTACCCATCTTTTTCTTTATAGCTTCATAAGTTACAGCCAATGCAGTTTGACGTCCTTCCTCTCTCAACCTCACTTCCTCCTGAACACACATATTAGTCAGCTCATTCAAACTCCACTTATCTTTATTGGTGTTACAGTGAATTTTGAATGCACTGAACTGTGATGGAAGTGAGTTGAGAATAAACTACACGAGGAAAGTTTCATCAACCTGCATCTCTAAAGTTTTAAGTTTTGCAACTTTGTCGCCATATTGAGGATGTGATCCTAAACTCCTCGGTGGCCATTATATTTCATTGTTGTTAATTCAACCATAATAGTGCCAGCAAGTGGCTTGTCGATCTTCAACAGCCTTTAACCAAATTTTACTTTAAGCGTTAGGGTAACGTCACTAAAAAGTCCTTTGGTCAATAACCAAGTAAGATCCCAGGAAAGTCGGAAGAGTCAATATAGCCTCCCTTCTAAGTCCAACCACCTTAGATTGCAAGCTATCTTTTTGACAAATCTTAAGAGGTATTAACACAAGATCCCATAAGTAACATGGAAAAAGGCATAAACAATATACATATTAAAGCTTTGAGAATTATAATGAACTATTGATATCACATAAGTCTTTCCTTTGGGCAAAACTTAGGTATATCTATTGTCCACTCGTCAAGAATCACTTATGTAGGTCTAAAGTAATTTATGCAATTTTTCAGCTAGTCATGTTACCTTTGGGTATTCAATTCTAATCTGTCAAATTACATAAGTTACATTATCCTATCCAGTTTGTAATTATTTGAAAGTGACTCTCCTTTGGGCTAGTTTCAATCTCCTAATTATAACCGCAATTGAGAATATTATCAACCTTAATGTTACCCTTTTAACAATTCTTTTATGTAGTTCTATATTCATAAGTTTTACAAATCTAGGCCACTTTGGTAGCTACTAAATTAGTAAACCCTATGAATACGAAACTAACCAACAATATTCTCTATTCATTAATTTGAGTTATTTAATTATCATTAATTCAATCACTATTTAATGATTTCTAGAATTTCTTTTATGTGATTGCAATTACCAATATGATAATAATAATAACTCTAGACAAACATGAATATATTTATATATATATATAAAATATAATATAACAATCATGAATATCTCATATAATGATCAATAAGAATTACACCTAATATGAATTAACCACTTCAATATTTAATAGTTAATGTTATAAACTTATATCATGATATCAATTTTAGATCATGAAAATATATAAATATTAATAATAAAGTGTACATAATCAGACAAGATAAAACCATAATTCTTTGACGTAATACAATCAGATATTTATTTAATAGACTGAATGATTCGACGAATTCTAAAAGAACTTTTAATCCGATAATTTGTAATCAATTTTTGATGTACCAAGTCAACCAAAATTGGTAGCAAAATCAGTTGGATTGTGCAATGACTAAGTAACGACCTGAGTCAATTTTTGTATCGTGGCTTGTTTTAAAATAAAAAACTTGTCCAATTCTCTAATAAAAGGCAAGGTTTTAACTTTAAATTTAACCAACCAACCTATGTGGCAGATAAGTGGACTATTATCATGCAAACTTTAAAGTCATGGCTATGTATATGCTTATTGTAAAGGGTTATGGAGAGCATGTTAACAGCATAACAAAAATCAAATAGGTGTATTACACGTTTGATCAATACAAACAAATTGAGATAATATTTTAAAGTCAATACTTTTAATAAAACAAAGGTACCGTTTATTAATAATAGTATCATAAATATATTATTATTCCAAGGTGTATTGATTCACAAAACTAAAGCTCTGATACCACATGTAAGTACTAATAATACATGTAACCATAATAATAATGTGGAATTAAACTTAACAGGATCTTAAATTCAATACAACTCAAGAATAAAACGAACATACCTTTGTTAGCCATTAAATTAGAGAAGTTGAGAAAATACCCCTAATAGTTGAACCTTGAATTCTTGGCTCACCTTCTTCTCTTTGTCTCTCTTAATTAGGATGACTATGAAACTTAAAGTGATGGAAAAATACTCATGATATGAAAGGGGAGTCACCCATCCTTATATAGAGGAGAGAAGATGGTCAAATAAACTCTATTAGAAAAATTTCTAATCTATCAAGGTTTCCTTCTTATCTTAGAAGAGTGATTATATTAAAATTCTAATTATTGAACTTTATATATAATATTGGCTTTATCTAATTGTGGAGTCCAAATAAAATAAAACATGTAAAAATATGTAGGCTATTGGGCCACACTAGAAAATAAATCCAACAAGATCTGGATAGATCTAAACAGATCCTCTTGAATTCGATAAATTCAAGTTGTCACTTCCGACAAAGAAACCCTAGCCATCGATCCCGATCTCTCGTTCTCCGTTGGTGGTGAAAATGATGGCCATTTTTAGTGAGGCATTTAAGACGTAAATAGTGATCATATACAGGTAGAGCTCGATCTGGCTCATTTTTATTATCATTTGGTTCATAACAGTGGCTGATTAGAAAATTTTTAAGGGGGTTTCTTTCCATCTCGCTACGGCATGTGACTCTCTGACGCTCTAATGGATAACGACGACGATAGTACACTGCCTTTGGCCCTTCTATCGTTGCCATGCTTCTTCATTTCCGTCTTTTTCAATATCTTCTTTTAAGTCTCTTTACTATACTATGCTTATTTGTGTATATGTATAAATTTGTGTATGTATATATATACTAGTGGGTGGCACACGCGATATGTGTGTAATTGTCACGACCCAAACCCGCCCCTATGGGTTTAGCACTGTAACTGGCTAGTAATCCGTGATTACTAAGGGCCTGCTTGACAGTAATGCCAGTAATACAGAGTAAAAGGGGCTGACGGAAGCCAAAACAGTAAATAAAAGATGTCCAATGAGCCGTGACAGTCTGAATGTAAAAAGACTTTTTATAAACATGCCACATTGACAACCAAAACATATATATATATATATATATATGCAACATATACACAAACATCCATGTCAGGGATCGAATCCCTAACTATAACTATACAGTAGGAGTCTATAACATCTATTACAAAACATAAACAGAATGGTGAATCCGAACACCCTAAAACAGTCGTAGCTTGAACGGACTTGGAACCTCGAAGTGAGGCACGGTGGTTGGTTTGACAAAACAAGAGCTAATCCGACGCTCCTAGCTCCGGTCTGGTGCCTAGACACATATATATATATATATATATATAGATATATATATATATAAACAATGAATTAAAGCCCAGTGAATAACATTTATGTAAAGAGGTTAAGAATGAATGTCCTTTCAATAATTAAACAATCATATCAGTCACTTAGAAATCATAGCAGTCATATGTGGTGCATCCCATAGCAAAACAGTACAGTAGGTCTTAATAGACCGAACAGTCAGTCGATGGCCATCATAACAGTAACAGTAGTGGTTCCAAACATGGGAATTGACAGAGATCTCTGTGTCAGTAGCAGTAACAGTACAGTAACAGTAAATTGTTATGGATGCCACGAATACAGTTTACAAACAAGACAAACATTCATTCATTAAACAATAACGTTTTAGTAAGCAGAATAGTTGATCATTCAGAAAATAATCATAATTGAATATATCTTTACAATATTGTTACTCACAGAGTACTGGGCTATAGACAAGCTAACGAGCGTCCTCGAATGCCAACCCTATAGTTGCAGAACGAACACACACTCGGGATTAATAACTTAGCCCCTAATTATACTTGGTGTGGTTCTATAACATTATCCTCATTAAGATGCCTTTAACTAGGCCTAGGAATGCCTAGGATGGAATGAGGATGCAAAAATGCACTTTAAAACACTTTTCAATATTTTTCAGAAAACAGGGGTCGCTCGAGCGAGCTTTCCAAAACAGAGGGGTCGCTCGAGCATGGACTTCCTCACTCGAGCGGTTTGTAAAAATGTAAAAAGTGCTGGATGTTGAAAATCTCTGCTCGACGCTTGCTCGAGCGTGAGACACAGTCCTCACTCGAGCGTAGGTCTCGTCGCTCGAGCGTGCGTCTGCGTGCACCAAAAATCTGAGAGCTTGCAATCTACGCTCGAGCCATCATTCTTTCGCTCGAGCGGGGCTCTGAACAAAAGATGGTCGCTCGAGCGTGGAATCCTTCGCTCGAGCGTGGAAGCCAAAATCTGGAATATCTAGATTTGCCTCCCAAGCTCAAACCAAGCATTCAACACTTCAAAACTCAACCTTTTGGGCCAATTTTTTGGAAAACACTTGAAAACTCATAGTATAACATGTCTTCGAAGATCAATTTGTAAAATCAAGCCTAAAGGTAAGCCAATTTGAACACAAATTCAAATGTAAATATGAAGAACAATTCAAAATCATACATGCATGAGTTCCCATGAACTCTAATGCTCTAAGGCATGATAAAATGCAAGATTGAGCTCAAGAATATGACCAATTCATGGATCAAAACTAAAATAGAAACATGAATGTGGGAATTTCATGAAAATGACTTCAAAACACTATGATATGGACATGCATTCACACAATGCCTCATAATTCAACACTTTGAGCTAAAACTTAACTCTGATCTCCAATATTTCCATGAACCATGCAAGATGCAACTTAATTTTATAAATAAAAGGATGAATTCTCTACTTTATGCCTAGAATTCCACGAGTAGAAGCTCAAATATGCAAATTCCCTTCAATTCCTTCTAATTTTCCAAGCCAATTTTGATGAACTCAAGTTTTCGCCTATCTCTCTCTCTCTCTTTTCGGTTTTGGCCTAGGAAGATGGATGAAAATGATGCCAACATATAACAAGGAGAATAAACAATGGCCTAGAATTGTCCACTAAGCGGCAATAAGGTAATTTACTTGAACTAATGTGATTTAACATTATTTAATCTAATTTAATCATTCCAAATCAAATTTCAACTAAATCTACCATAAAATCACATAAATTCTAATTAACACATAACACCAATCAGTTTCTGATTCGGCTGCCGATAAGGCCTTCAATTTGCAGTTCGAAATTAAAACATGAATAGATTCATTCAGAAATCAAATAGATAGAAATGCATTTAAAACAATACACTCTTATAATCAATTTAGGATTTCATTCTAATCAGTTACTTATCATTCTTAATCATAGATTAACACTAATCAGATGTGAGGGTTGTCACAGTAATTCAGATAAGTAAGTATAAAAACAAATAATAAAGAAATTAATATCACAATATGCATGTTGTCTAAATGGTAAAAGTATTCTTAATGCAACCTAAGGTTTTGGGTTCATACCTTTGAATAATATTTTTTTATTTTAGGATAGACATTTTTTTCACGTGGTAGAAAGAGAAGCCACCACATTCTTGGACACCAAGCCAGTGCTTAGATATATAATAGTATAGATATATGACTGCTAGTTTGGTTGTTGTGAAAACCAAGAAAAACAAAACAAATAATGATGAAGATGAGAGAAAGTGGTTTTGTTGTTGTTTTTTTCCTTGGCTCAGATTTGTTGTTGTTGTTGTTGTTGTTACTGCTGCTGCTAATGATAATGATGAACAGATAAAATACAAATTTGATGATGAACAATTAAACACAAATTTGAACAATTAAAAAAATTGAACAGATAAAAATATTTGAATAAATATATTTAAACAGATAAGTTAAAATTTAAGCATATAAAAAATTTAAAATTTGAACAGTTGATAAAAAATTTGAACAGATAGAAATTTTAATAAATAAAATTTTAAACAGATAAAAAATTTGAACAAATAAAATTTTTTACAGATAAAAAATTTCAACAAGTTGTCAACAAAAAGTCAAACCAATAAAAAAAAAGTCAAGGGGTTAAATTGGAAAGAAAATGTTCTTTAGGATTTTTTAGCAAACTATTTTATGAATACTTTCTCAATACACACATTATAAAAATATAAATTCTCAGTACACGTCTCTATATTCCAATATTATCCTCATTTTCAATTTTGATATCCTAAGGCTATGTTTGGTTTCAATTTTTGAATCAATTTTTTGAAAATTTTTATGAGAAAAATATAAATTAATTTAACAAAACTAATTAAAATTTTAATTTTTTTTGGCCCTAAAAAGAAGAAACCATATTGAAATAAGAAGTTTTTTTTTTTATTATTTATTTTTGAAAACATATTCTGAAATTATACTAAACAAAGTCTTTTTTTTTTTTTTCTTCATCCACTCATCTTTACTGTAGTTACCGCCATTTTCAACCCTCCATCACCACCACCATCGCCATTTCTAGCTCATCTCCCTTTCATTCTAGGCCTCCATAGTCAACATTGAGTGATTCGTGGTGACAGACTTGTGGGAGTGTATGGTTTATGACGAAAAGTGATCACAGGTGAATAAGAAAAAAGACGATGAGAGGGGATGGCGGATGAGAGAGGTGGCGCTGACGATAGAGGATGGTTGTGGCGTTTTAGAAATAGGGTTTGAATAGAAGAAAATGAGGGTATTATGGTATTTTTATTCTATGACAAAATTGTATTAATGAAAATTTTCAATAAGTGTGTGAACTGAGTGAAATTAGTGTATGGAAATAGAATTACCCAGTATGGACCTCTTATCAACAAAAAATGTCCCTTAAACCTAATGCTTTGTACTCTCTTTATATTAGATTTATCACCAATTAACCCTTGTTTTATTTGATTTGTTTTATGTTTTACTTTATTAAAATAAAATTATGGAATCAAATTTCTGATTTTTTTTTTGAAAAAAAATTAAAATTAGTTTGACAAAAATTAATATTAAAAATATATATTTTTAAATTATTTTTGCCTCAAAAAATGTGAGACTATATAAAAATGGTTAATGTTTTTGGTGAATTATTTTTTTCATTAAATTAATTTTTAATTAAAAAAATTCAAAAAAATGTCTTTTTGGAACAGTTAATTTATTATTTTATTTTAAATAAATTATATTTTGCTTCTTTATGTTTGGCCATTGAATTCCCTTCCTCCCCTAACTTTGGTTCATTATGTTTCAAGTTTTTTTTTTTAATTTATTTCTAAAACTAACTTTTTGATCAAAATAAGTCAAAAAATGACACGTTAATATATAAAAAATATTATTATATTAGAATTTGAGTGTGTGTCAAAAGTGTAATTTATATATAATAATATACCACGTGATTGTCAATATGTCACTTTTAGAAGTGATAAATGAACTAAACAGTTTGAGCTCAACTCGCGTTTAGCTCATTAAAAACTCTTTCGAGCTTAGTTAGTTAAATAAACAAGTTAAGTTTAAATACATTTTGGAATTCGTTAAAATTTTCAAACCAAGCTTGAACATTCAATTGTTTGTTCAGTTAAGTTTGATAAGCATAAAACTATATAAAAATACTAAACTACTCGAGTTTGATTCGATAAAAACTCATTTGAGATCGGTTTGAAACTTTAACAAACCAAGATTGAGTGACTCTTGAAACTCGTTAGTTATCAAACCAAACTTGAACAATTAAGACCATCTCCAACGGTGAACCAAACTTGGCATCAGATTTGAATTTTGATGAAAAAGTCACTTTTTAGTGCTTCAACGGTTTCAGCAAATTGGTATCAAAATGAGAATTCAACAAAAAAATCATCAAACTGAAAACATGGCACAGATTTCAGCAAATTACTGTGTGTGGCCGCTGGAGGAGAGACACCGGTCAACCCGCCGGTTGCCCGCCCGGTTGACCAATCGGTCGACCGGTTCATCAATTCTGCGACAGGTTTGAACTGGTTGGTTTGAACTGTGAACTGGTTGATTTGAACTACTTTACTGTGTGCATGACCGTTGGATATCAAAATGAAGTCAATATCATGGATTTGAAGGTATTCATTATGCTCTATTTTGTTTAAGTTATGATCGTATTAGTTGTGTGAAGTTGTCTTGCATATAAATAATGTGTTTATATAAGATTTTGAAAGCAAATCATTGTTAGAGGTAAACCAAAACGACATATATGTAATGGAGGGAAAAAGAAATAGAAAAAGAATTGGGAACAGAAATGGAGGGAAAACCAAAAAAATAAAAATAAATAAATAATTGCCTTACCGGTCGACTCGCCGGTCGACCCTTCCCCAGTTCACATAGGTGGGTTCAAACAGTTCAAAAAGGTAAAAAAAAAAAAATATATATTCAGCCTTACCGGTCGACCCATCGGTTGACCCACGGGATTTTGATGCACCGTTGAAGCAACTGTTATCAAATTGAGAAAATGAGTCATTTTTTACTCAAATTTGATGAAAAAAATACTGAACCGTTTGAGATGCTCTAACTAATTGGGTCGTTTAGTTCGTTTATCACCCATAGTAACTTTTTATCTAATTTTAAGCATAAGTTAGCTTTTAGAGTAAATTAGGCCTCATTTGGCAACATTGAAAAATAACATAAAAAGCAAAATGTCTCTAAAAAATTCAAAAAACTAACAAATAAAAAAAAAAAATCAACAATTCATTTCTACTCATTCTATCTTTTGTACATTTTTTTATAAAAAAATAAAAAATATTCACATATATTAACTTTTTTATCTCATATTTTAGCAAAAAATAAAAAAATCCCTAGAAAAGTTTGTTCGCGAATGAAATTTTAGAAACAATTGGAAACATGAAAGGCCAAACAAAAAATAAATAAACTTTAAGAGTGAGAGTAGAAAAATGGCAAACCTAAAAGGGGCAAAATGTAATTTACAGATTTATTATTTTTAAATCAATCAATCCAAACCTAACAACCATCCCCTTATACTCTGTACTTTTCAACGTTCAAAAGTTCACACGTCTCGTTTGTTTTGAAAGATAGAATAGAGGGGATTGATAGTGAAAGGATTAATAGTGAGGATATTATTAGTGAGGGGATTGATAGTGAAGAAATTAATAATGAGGAATTGTTAAATTATTTTTATATAAAATAATAAAAAAAATAAAAAATATAAAAAATTAAGCATTATATTTAAAAAAAGTTCTCAATATATAAAAAATAAAAAAAATTATAATCCTCTTACTATTTTCTAATACCATCTCTATTTTTTCCTTACCAAACTCCCTCCCAAAAATATTAATAATACCAAAAAATTAATAGTCCAAAACTATCTCCGTAAAGAAACAAGGGCGTTAATAATAAGACCTGTGTTACTAATCCCGATACCCTTCCCATACCCTAAAACAAACGGGGCCTCATTTCCTTGTTGAAAGAGTGCGACCGAGAGCGAGAGATAGCTGAGGCGAACAAGAATTTCTTCTTAAGAGGTAAGTTTTAATTTCGTGTTTTGATCATTTACTTAATTAGGGTTTTGATTCTACTCTTTTTTCTGATTCTTTCATGGTGATTTTTGAGTTTATATATATGCTTCAGTTTTCAATCTCTAGGGTTCGCTTTTTTGGGTTTCTGATGATTTGTGGCTTTTGCTTTGTTTTTGTTGCCTTTTGGTTCTTGTGTTAATCTGAATTGTAAAATATTCACACAAGAAACGATCTTGAGCACCGAATTAATCTAGACTGATAATCTGTCAACAAAACCCCAATAGGAAAACGATCTTGAGGACTAACAACCTCTCGATTAACCTCTTTCAATGGAGATATTTGACTTCTTAGGCCACCAAAGAGCCCCGATTCTCAACCATCTGGACTAGAAAACTCAACCCTAAAATCGAATATCCCTGGAAACCATAATCTAACTTCATCACCACCAGCAATCATTTTTTGGGGCATGGTCCTTGGTGTGCAACCAGTTGCGGTGGCAGTGGTCGTGCCACCGATGATGCTACCACATGCTCTGCCTAGTCAGACTCCTAAGATGATGAGCGAGATTGGGTGCCAAAGCAGGCTCAAGAAAGAGGATCAACAGCATGACGATGGCTCTGTTCATGCGGAAGTACATGAGTTTTGTTTTGATCTGTCTGATTGCGTGGTTGAGGCTCTTTGGAAGCCCTATTAGGTTTGTCCCTCCTACTGATGATGATGTTGAAATCGTGCCATACGTCGTCATTTTCCAGTGACTCTAGTGTCACTGTGATGCTTGTAGTTGGAATGTTCCAATACTCTTTAAGGGTTGCCACTTTTCTTCACAAACAAAGGACTTCTTTCTATTGAAAAAGCTACTCCTACAACAATTTGTACGCATGTTAAAAAATAAAAAAATGCGTTGTACAATATTTTTTTTAAACATTCAAAAACTGGAATTTGTGAAGTGTTTGTGAGGAAAATGATTTTGGCCACTGTATTTTTTTTAAAAGGCTCTATATAAAAAAAAAAAAAAATCGTGATCAAGCAACTTTTGTTTGTTCCAATAATATTTGAATTAGTGAGTTGACAAATGAACTTTAGAGACTTGCAATTAAAAGGAAGAAAAAAACAAAACAAATGAAAGAGCTCAAATTTAAAACTTTATTGAATCAGTTATTTGTAAAATGTAAAAAAAGGTTTGAATCAAAGGTTCAAACAATTAATCAACATGAAATATAGCACATAAGAGAAGAATCATCAAGTTATTATCTTTCCATGAAATGCATAAAGTGCAAACCCTAATTTTTTGAAATTGGAGGATACTAAGCGAATCCCCTATTGAGCCATAGTGTATAAGCATGAACAAACTCAAAAAACACCATCCACATACAAATCACCTCAAATATTCAGAATTCAATGAATTCATGGTTTAGAGAATTGATAAACTCCAAAAAAAGAAAACTCCATGTTATCTTTCAATGAAATAGACAAAGGAAAAGCCCTAATTTTCTCATTGGAAGGTAACAACCTTATATTCCTAGTTGAATCATCACCTTGAAGAGGGTAAACATCTTGAATCGCAATACCACAAACAAACCACAACAAAAACTACAATTTTGAATAAAATAGTTGTCAAATACTTGACTTGATGTTGAGAATCGTAGAAATTAGATCAAATTGAATGATTTTAGAGGCGCAGAGGCCAAAATCGAACTTTAATGTCGAGAGAGAACGAAGTGAATCCAGATTTGCAGTGATGGCATATGGTTGTGGAGGCTAAAGTTTTGAGGTGGATGCAGGGATCGTAGAGCGATGAGGAAGATAAAGGGCAAAGGAAGGGAAGGACCCTAGATCAAAAGGGATAGGTACTAAAGTGCGAGGGGAGCTTCGAGTGCACTGACTTGGATTTTGGTTTTGACTTTCAACTGTGTTCAAAGTTTGCATGAATTAAGGTCGAGAATTTGACCCACCGCAATGACACACATCCATGCGAGTGCCTCCTGCTATCTCATTAGTGGTCAATAGGGACACTTACGTAAATGGTTGCTTTACAGGGTAAATTGCCCTTTGCCCACCTTAAGGTTCTTAATTATCTATTTAGGCTCTTAATTTTTTTCCCACTTTAGTTCCTAACTTTTTAAAATTTTCTCGGTTACAGAGTTAATATTCGTTTAAAAGTGGATGAAAAACGTTATGTTGGCAGTCACGTGACATCATAATACATTATTATACAAATTTGGATAAATTGCCCATTGCCTCCCTTAAATTTTAGTATCTTAACACTTGGTCCCTTAAAAGTTTTTTTTCACACTTAGTTTCCTTATGTTTCTAAATTTTCTCAGTTTGTTCCAATAGCTATAATTCGTCCAAAATTGGACAAACGACAGCCACATTGGCCCCAATTCGATCCCCACACTCCACCGTCCCCTTCCCTCTCCCAAATCTGATGAAATGTTGATAAGATTTAAGTGATGGCATTCGATGGGTTGATTTGAAGGGAATGTGTTGATGGATGCTTGATGATGGTTTTGAGGTGTTGGTGGTGGTATTGAGGAGGTGGACTACGGCGGTTGATGGTGGTGTTGTTGAGTTGTTGGTGATGGCCACGAGAGTGGGAGTACTGTTGGGGGGGGGGGGGGGGGCAGTGGTGGCTTATTATGGGTTATAGGTTTGGGTTGTTATGCCTCAGATCATGGAACCTGAGACTGTGAACTGGTTTAGAAGCATAAAGGTGGGCAAAGGGTTAAAGAGGTCCAAGAAGTCTCAAGAAGAGGGTTCAGCAAGTCAAGGAGTTAAAAGGAAGAATGTCAACAGAATGGACCAACCGCTTGACGAGATGAAAGACCAATTGAGCGCGCAATACAGATAGCACAGGTGTCAAACAGAGTCCGAAAAGAAAGGCCAGAGACCACTTGAGTGAATTGGTGATTTCTTGAGTGAGCCGTTGACCATTTCTGCTCAGGCAGGCAGAAACTAAGATGTCACATTGACTGCTCGAGGACCACTTGACGACCATTCGAGCGGTCTGAGACAGTAGGTAAACCTAATCTGCTGGGCAACCTTTGCCCTATCCGAACCAAACAATGGTCACACAGACCCTCAACCAAACTCGACAACAAGCATTCTCAAAATGTAAATTAACGACAGCAATACACAAAATGAGTCAGTGCATCTTGATCGAATTAGTGGTTTAATCTTTAAGTAACATGCGGAAAAGAGTTCGTTCATTGATTTTTTTCCTTTTTATGCCCATGTATTTATATTGCTGTGAAGAAATAATAGAATTATTGATTGCACTGAGTCTTTAAAATATATTTGTAATCAGGATTTCAGGTATTGGGTTGTTGAAGGTTGCTGCTTCCAAAACAATCTCATTTGGGATTTGAAACAGCTATGCGGGGATATGATAGAGATGTAAGAAATTTTGGAGTTCATGTTGAGTTTATTCTTCTCCCTCATTTTATGTATTAAAAAATTTGTGTATTTTTTACACTTCTTTCTATCTTATAAATTGTATTTTATTTTTGTGTAGGACTATGAAGATTTGGATGAGTATGAAGAGGATGGCGACAAGCAAGAAGAGGAAGGGATTGGTGAAGGGGAATATGAAGAAGAACCTCCACAAACCACGCAGGAGGAACTGGAATACCTTGAATTGAGGCAGCGATTAAAAGAAGGTATCAGAAAGCAGATGAAAAAGGAATCTGGTTCTGCCCTCTCTAATTCCCAAGAGAAAAAGAAGAGGCTGCCCTTTGACAAGTGAGAACATTGTGCAATTTCACAAATTGACAGAATTGTTAATTATTTTACTAGGATACAATGTACATGTTTAAATTTCATATTACTTACTTTTCCAGAACACTGTTACTGACAAGATTTAGCTATATATTTTCCTTTTGTGAATTTTGCACAAGTAATACATCATAGAATTATATTATTATCAATAACAGAGACTGAGACTTTTGTTTTTTGTTTTTTGTTTTCCTTTTGTTTGTTTGTTTAATTAGAACATATATTGTTTTGGCGGATCTGAGGTTGCACTTTCAGAAATATGGAGATATGGCAAATATCATGGTGACTACATGACTTCTCATAGTATCATTGTCGTGATCTCTGTTATCAGAATCTTACGATTCGCGATTCGATTCACGATTTGATACGCAATTTTTGCAAAATCGATACGAATCTATAAGTAAATCTATTTTGGAAGTGAATATCTAGTGAATCACACGATTCACAATCGATTCACGATTCAATTCACTTTTTACGATTCATGCAATTTTTGAAATTATTGTTTTCGACTCATTTTTTCGACTCATTTTTTCCATCTTTTTAGTGAAAATGACATGATACAATTTCTAATAACATTTAATACCAAAATAACCAACATATATATATGATTTGTTGTTATTTTAGTGATCATGGAGTTTTTTATAGGATTCAATCAGATTCAGTCAAACCTAACATATGTTTAACTTTTCTTCTCATTTTTTTCCCCTTCAAAAAATTGTAATATATCTTCTAAAGATATTTAAGATTAAAGTTACACTATGAATTAATTATTACTATTTTATTAAATTGAATATTACATGTGTGAGGTCAGTTATACTTTTTAAAATGTGTTAGGCTTTAAAATAAAATATCCTAAATAATTCTTTCTTATTATTTGTTCACTCTTACTTAGAAAAGTATATATGCTTATTGTCCAAATATCAATATCGTTGTAAACTATTGTTACTTTAGAAACAAATAGTTTGTCTATTTGGTTATTATTTTTATTAAGAATGGTTGATAAAAAATATCTAAAAAATAATAAAAAAAAAAAGGTAAGATAGTGATTTTACATAGAAACCTTTGTTAATTTCTTACCTATTAAATTACGTGATTATCATTCAAAATAACATTTTTGTTGATTTAAGTATAAATATTTTATATTCATAAGATATATTTAACATCTAAATGTGTAGATATATGTTTTTAAGTAATTTAGAAAAAGTGACCGAATCTTTACGATACACGATTCGATTCGATTCACGATTCGGTACGAGGCCATTTCGATTCACGATACAAATCTCGATTTGACAACTATGGTCGTGATTATTATCACATACTGTCTTTTGGATTTATTTTGTGCTGGGCCGGCTTTAATTTAAACCCAAGAATAAAACTTTTGTTGTCTTTGATTTTGCTTAATGTTTGTTATCTTTTCTTTCCCTTCTATCAAATTGATATAACATGAATATGAAATATAGTTTGACATCATTTATTTATTTTTTCTGGCCTTTACGGGTGCCTATGCAAAGAAATACGACTTATAATTTATCAAATAATAGAAAGTACGTATGTGTGAATTTTATGATTGATTAAGGACAATTGTTGCGCTGGTATCCTCTACCATCACTGTGGCATTCCCTTGCTTCGGAGGCACGGGGAAAAATGTTCCTCTTTTTCTTCTTTTGTGGTGTGGTTTTGGTGTTGATCTAAAATGTTGGGTGATTTTGATGTTTAGGCTACCATTTTTTGGATAATAGTTTATGGTACTTTGAATATTTTATGAATGTCCTAAAGCTTTAGTTTTCAATTTTGAATTTTATAATTATATGGTATAGAATCTCAGCCATTACATCCTTTTTCCCCATGTTCTGCAGTTTTGGATCCTTCTTTGGGCCTTCACAACCTGTTATTGCTCAAAGAGTAATTGAAGAAAGCAAGTCATTCTTGGAAAACCAACATTTAACAGCCAAAGTTTCAAAATCCCATCATGATGTGGGTACCATAGTAAGTCTCTTGTTTTGTTGTAGTAGTACATTCCTGCATGCTGCAAATCTGATCTTAACCTCATGTTCTTCCAATGTGCTCCTAGAGGGTGTACTGTCGATTGTACAACAATTTTGTTCATTGTGAGATGTTAGATGCATGATCCTGGTTAGCCTAAAGCAATAGAAATTGATGCTTTGACCGCACATATTGCCTCTAATAAGCAATAACCTGAAATTTTGCGAGGATTGGCCTTAGTTATGGTGGGAGGAAAACATCTTGATACTCAATTTATGAGGTTAATTTCCCAGTTTTTTGCCTTTAAAAATGCGTGATATTTGATGGGCACACTTGATACATTGCATTGGTAGAGTAGAGGTTTTATCAGTATGCTCCTTCACTATCTTTTTATTATTTTACATTATATATATATATTCATCACAATTAAATTTAACTATTGATGTAAGATTTCTGAATAATTTCTGTATATTCAATTGTGTAGAATTCACAAAGGGTTCATTAGTTTATATAACCCTAAACCTATAGCTGAAAAGCGAAATACAATCAATTGGAATATTTACACCACAATCTTTCCTAATCCCTAATATATGATATATATACAATATATTCTCACAGCCCTTGCTCAAATTCAAGGCGTTTTAGCAAAAAATACTGAGAGTTTGCTTAGAAGAAATCAAAACCGAGCAGTGGTATGAGTTTTGGTAAAGAAATCAACTAGTTGCAGAGTTGAAGTGACAAAAGGGAGGAGCGAGATAAAGCCAAACTGTAGATACTGACGAACGAAATGACAATCAATCTCAATGTGCTTTGTCCGTTCATGAAAGTTAGTGTTATGGACAATTTGAATAGCACTGCGGTTGTCACAATAGATAGAAGTTGGAGAAGACTGAGGGATGCCCAAGTCAGATAAGAGATAATGAAGCCAGACAATTTTAGCAGTAGCATCAGCCATAACACGATACTCAACTTCGGCAGTAGAATAAGTAACAACAGTTTGTTTCTTGCTTTTTCAAGAAATCAGTGAATCACCAAGAAACATACAGAAATCAGAAGTGGAGTTGCGATCATTAACATTATCAATCCAATCAGCATCAACATAGGCCACCAAGTCCAAGGAAGAAGTAAAAGATAACAAGCAGCCCTGAAAGATAGTACCGTGAAGAATTCGGAGCGAAGCAGCCCAATGAACAACATAGACAAGATTAGGGCGAGCAACCGTCAGATAGACTAAGCAATCCAAAAGCTCTCGAAACAAAGTAGGATCATCCAGAGGGACACCATCAATAGTGTTGAGCTTCACATTAAGCTCAATGAGGGTATCAAAAATGTTAGTGTCAGTAAGATCGGCACGGTGAATAACCTTATTAGCATACTTGGCTTGAGACAGAAAATAGCACTTAGGAGAAGAAGCGACCTCAACACCAAGAAAGTATTATAATGGGCCCAGATCCTTCATTTTGAAGGTGCGGAAGAGATGTTGCTTGACCTCAGAGATAATAGAAGAGTCAGAGCCAGTAATGATCATATCATCTACATACAGTAATAGGGCAACAAAACCAGTAGAAGTGTGGAGGAGAAAAAAAGCAAAGTCCTAGGCACAAGGATAAAATCCAAGCTCAGTAACAGCTATTTGAAAGTGATCATACCAAATACGGGGAGATTGTTTCAAACCATACAAAGCACGCCGAAAAAGACACACTTGTCCAAAAGAATTAGGAAGACTAGTGGAAGGATGCACATAGACTTCCTCAGTGAGATGGCCATTAAGAAAAACATTCTTAATATTCATGTGATAGATAGACTAATGACAAACAACATTCCAATTAAACCAAAATAACCAAATTAGAGATCCAAATCATCCCACAAACCAGATGACCCGATGAACTAGTCGAACAAGAGAGAGAGAGCAGACCTTCGCGAGGATTAGAGAGGCTGGGAGAGAGCTCGATCGCAAAGCAGAACGAGGGAGATAGAACACTCTTGCTGTCTTGAATCAAAGATTCTTGACCTAGAGACCCACAAATATCAACTTAGAGTATAGAATCAGAAGTAGAGAAAGAGAGCAAGAGAGAGAGAGAGAGAGAGAGAGAGAGAGAGAGAGAGAGACCAAATTGTAAGAGATGAGAGCCAAAGTTGATCTTGAGGGACAAAGTCAGACACCACTTCGATTGCGTGAAGAGATTCTTCAGATGATCACGAACCCCGAGAAAAATGGGAAAGAGCTTAATCGCGAAGCAGAACGAGGGAGATAGAACACCGTTGCTGTCTTGAATCAAAGATTCTTGACCCAAAAGACCCACAAATATCAACTTAGAGTAGAGAATCAAAAGTAGAGAGAGAGAGAGAGAGAGAGAGAGAGAGACCAAATCGTGAGCGATGAGAGCCAAAGTCAATCATGAGGGACAAAGTCAGACACCACTTCGATCGCGTGAACCAGAGGTAGAGAGAGATTCTTTAGATGATCACAAACCAGAGGAAAACGGAGGAAAAATCGACATAGGGAGACCAAACCAACTTTGAAATCACCATACCAATGTGACCCAACTTCACAGCAGAGGCAGTAGATCATGACCCAACAGTTCGATCGATCACGACCTGGAGCAGCGAACCAGAATTCCAGAGAGCAACCACGAGTCGAAGCACTTAGTCGAAGCATTGAGAAGACAAAGACCAGTGAACATGGCTTCAACATCGGTGCGAGGCCGAGAGAGAGCACAAATCAGAGAGCAATGGTGACAACTCTAGGGTTTCGGACATAGCTCTGATACCATGTAAGATTTTTGAATGATTTCTATATATTCAATTGTGTAGAACTTACAAAGGGTTCATCAGCTTATATAACCCTAAACCTATGACTGAAAAAGGAAATACAATTAATTGGAATATTTACACCACAATCTTTATATTCTCACAATTGAGGTGCTATTTTCCATAAAAAATTGTCTCCAAAGGATTTTAGGGATCAGAGGATAGCTATTTCTATGGCCTTGATCAATTAAGTGTCAATGACGTACTCATTTTTTCATCTATGGCTATAATTTCTTGTAGTGAGACCCTCTTTCATTCCCCGTTTTTTATTTTTTATTATTTTCTTCTTAGGATTGCAAAGGTTTTTGCTTTGGGATGTAAGATATTTTGTTGTTATGGGAGATCTGTTTCTTACCTCGAGTCTTGAGGTTCATGGCATGCCTTGCCTTGCAGTTGGAATGTTGGATAACGACTAGTTTTGCTTTCTTCTTTTTAACAAAATATGGTTGGCACATGATCCTTCTATGAGGAATTGCTCCATCTAATATTCTGGAGATTGGGCTGATTTCTGGTCTGTTTGTTAATTGGGCTGGCCAATGGGTCTTTCCTATTTTCCCAGAATGTGTACTATATAGAATGCAGATGGGCTTAAGTTATAATTTTTTATTGCTTTCAACTTCATTTGAGTTGTGGTTAATCAGTTGATGACCCCACTTGTCCATGTAGAAAAAAAAGAGCTTTGCTTCAACCACTGGTGGGTCAAAAAGTCAAGTCCCTAACCATCGTCCTAAAGTTGTAAATCAGGTTAGTGTAAGGAACCTGTTGTAGATTTTTTTCCCTGTAGTTTCTAATTTTATTAATTTCATAGAATTTTCCACTTAAGCAGGTAAAAATGAAAGTCCAGAAACTTAAGGATATGAGAGATTACTCTTTTCTAGTGTCTGATGACGCAGCGCTTCCAGCTCCTGCAAAAGATCCTCCAATTCGAAATGTCGCTGTTACGAATTCTGGTGTGTTGCTGCTTTTCTGCACTGTATCTGGTTGTTGATCTAAAGCCCAAAGCATACTATTTTTATTGAGAAAATTTATGCAGTTTTTTTTTTTGGGGTGATGTTGAAGATGCGAGATCAGCTCAAGTGCCACCAAAGAGCAAACAGTGGTCAACCAATACTGCCAGACAATTTCCCAATAGTTGTGAGAGGAAACCTGTGTCAACAAGTAGCCAAATGCATCCTAAAGCTGGTTCCCACAAGTCAACTTCCACTAGTAAGCCCATTCTGACATCAGTTTACTCTAGAAAACAGCTTGGAAACAATAATGGGAGCGGGCCAGGTCGGCCTCTGGGGCCAAAATGCTTGCCTTCTAAGGTGCCAGCGGCCGCAACAGAGAGGGTGTCCGCATCAGGTTCAAAGAGTGCAAGGAGTTCCACGCCTAGTGTGCACAAGCCACCGTCTTCGAAATTGCACCTGTCTGCTCCGAAGCAACCTTCTGTTCCAAAGCAACCCTTGGAGCTGAAAAAGGCAATTCAGGGATCTAGCAAAGGAAAGATGCTGCCCAAACAGCCAGTACCATTCTCTAAACCCCAGGTTTAATCCCGTTTACTTACGCCTGTACGATCATTATGGTTGATTTTTCTGTATATTTATTTAAAGATATCTCAATTTGTCATTTTTTTCTCTCCTGCCCTCGCATGAATAATGGATGCCTTCAGCCATTTCCCGGTTGACATCTGTATATCCAGGGAAGGGCGATAACATTTTTTAAATAAAATTTGTCCTTGCATGATTTGTTGACAGATAAACAAGCCACTAGTAAGACCTCCATCTCGCCCTACAGTGCGAGAGGACCGCCCGAAGAAGCAGCCTGTGAGACCGTACTTTGATGATGATGAGGATGAGGATGATGATGATGATGAAGGTGGAAGAGCAATTAGCATGATTAGAAGTATGTTTAGGTAAGTAGAAGCCTTCTGTTTTTCCTTCATGTGTGTTTTTCAATGATAGAAATTCATTGTTGTTAAATTGCGAATCGAATCGTGAATCGTTTGGCTAAAATAGTGAATTGTAAGATTCATTTTATTTAATATAATTCTATATGTTTATATACATATAAAAATACATACAATGTTTAAAATAAACTAAGTTATCAATATGACTAAATTATATGTATGTATATACATATAAAATCATGTATAGCAATATAACTAATTAAAATATTCTATATATGTGATTCGTGATGAATGACAAAATTTTTGTCTTTCACAGTTGAGCAAAGTTCTGCTTTCTTTCCTTTTAATTGTGATGCTGTTCTATTTGTGCTACTGTTTATTCAAGACTACTTTTGTTTATATTTTCTATATATTATGGTGAACACCAAGGTGGACATGCAGTTCAATGTTGAAATTGAACTTAAAGTCGGGTTAATATTGTTCAAATTTAAAAAATAGGGATCAAAGTGAAATTTGAGTCAAGCTACAGGCGTGAAAAGTGTAATTTTCGCCTTATTTAAAACTAATTTTTCTTTGTTGCTAGTAGACCACATCTTTTTTCGAGATGGCAGAACCTTGCCCACAGTGATGATTTGACCCAACAGAAATGGAATTGGGGTAGGCTGTTTTGCCAACTGGCAAGGTTTTGGTTTGCCAAGTTATTTGTTTGGCTTGGTTTGTGTTTACTCAAATGTCGTTCGATCACAAATAACTTGGGTGATACTTGGGACCTTCTCATTTTAAACAGACCCAATTATCAATAATTTTAGTGTCTCTGTTTTTTTCCGTTTTTGTTTTGTTTTGTTTTGTTTTTAAAGGTTTTTTAAACTGGATATGGTTTGTTGTGTTGGATATATTATATATGTGATTTCTCGATGTTTTTTGCACCCAATCTGGGTGCACAACCAAACCAGAGACGTAATGAATCAGTTCTAGTTTTACCTCTTTTAAGGAGATTTTATAATTGCATGACTTGGGCCTTTGTCGCTATATTTTAAATCTCAACTATGAAATTTTGTTCCCTTGACCAAACTAAAGCAAAGTGATGATCTTCATGGCAGGTATAATCCAAACAAATTTGCCAAACGTGATTATGATGATGATAGTGACATGGAGGCAAACTTCGATGATATTATGAAAGAAGAGAATAGGAGGTTAGTACGGTTTTAGTGAAAGTAGCATGGAATTCTTCTTCATTTTGGCTAAAATTTATTATTTTGTTTACTTCACTGTGGTATCTGAACTTCTGCCTTTCGATCAAGTAGGTTTTACCTGCTACCTGTTTAATTTTTACAACCCAGAATGCCATTTTCAAAATTTTCATCCAATATTTCTACGTTGTCATTTTATTTAACCCTCTCTATCTGAGATGCCATTTGCTTTTGTTGGTTTACCTGCTCTACCGTTCAACGTTTACAAGCCACAACTTCATTGTCCTTTTTTCATCCAATATTTCTACTTTGGTATTGTGTTTAGCCCATTCTGTACGTGCCATATCTGCTCATATCCATCCACTATTTGTCTTCCTGTCGTTATGGGATTTTTTTTTAATATTAATAATAAAGACCTGCATTCTGAGAGAAACTTGATCATCTTTGTAGCTTATGGTTTGTTGGGGGTGTTGAACAGTGTTGTGACCCTATTGATGAGGTAGAATTTTGATTTATGAGAAAATTCAGAATAAAATGAGATATACACTCTGTTTGTCAGAATAAAATGTGATAAACACTCAGTTTGTTTTGGCAGAATTTTATTTTGAGTAATGATACATACCTCTAATTTAAGATCTCTAAATGGAGCGGAGCACTAGTGAGGTGGAAGAGAGAGAGAGTAGAGAGAGATAGAGAGAGAAGTGTGGGCTTCACCTTCACATGGGTACACTCCACATCATTAGAGCTCTCAAATTAGAGCTCTCAAATTAGAGCTCTCAAACATTATTGTTTTATCTTTTGCAATTTATTTGTGTTTGATACAAGGAAAAACGAAAGTCAAAGAAAAAATATTTTTCGTGGTTAACAAAAAACAAGCTCATTTGGGAGGAAAAAGGCGAAAAATGTTTTCCAAACTAAAGTCTTACCACCCTCGCCACCTCCACCCGGCCACCACCATCTCAACCACATGGACACCACCACTAATACAATTATTAGCACATTAGTTTCATGATCATAGCTGAACATAAGAAAGTGCTTTCTGGAAGAAAAAAAAATTAGTAAAAAAATATTTTTCTCCAAAACAAACCAGAGCGGCATTACTTACCAAAAAAGAACTAATCATGTCAAGCTGTTTCTCCTAAGAATGTTGGGTTGTAATCAACTAATTCTTACTTGTGATTTGGTTCAACAGTAATGGTTTTGTGGGAAATGAAGAGAATGAGTGTGCACTTCTTGTATTATATACTAATATTATTATGGTATTCTCTTTTATATACTTCATTGGTTAGGTATCTTTATGTTTATCCTTTTTTCGCTGGATGTCTTCTTTATTGCTCATGTATTTTTTATTTTTTTGGGGGGGGTTGATTCAGTGCAAGAATTGCTAGAAAGGAGGATGAAGAGGAACTGCGCAAAATAGAGGAAGAAGAGAGGAGGGAACGTTTGAGAAAAGAGGCAAAGAAGCGCAAGCTAGGCCAATGATGAGCCCTACACAAATGAAGCTCTGCACAAATAATTTTATTGTCATTAAATTCTTTGTTGGTTAATTTTTTTTGTCTGGTGTCAATTATAGTTTTAATTTTTTTTTTTTTTTGGGAAGGTGGTTGTATTGCATTTGATATGTACATTCCTTGTATCTTGTAATGCTACTCTAAAAAGCTCCTTGTCAAACATTCCGGATAATCTTCGTGATTTTGTGGGCATCGAAGGGCTCGTGATTTGCAAAAACAAAAATGCTTCCAACCCCCAAAAATGCTACCCCCGTGACCCCCAACTAATGTGGACGAGTCAAGTGACCTTTCACGTGTATCACAGCCCACGCACCTTCTCCTTCTCTCTTCTCATTCAGAATTCAAATTCTCCCACTGAAATACAGATCAAAATCTCCCTGTAATACAGATGTGTCATCTCTATTGCTCCCTCTCTCTCCTTCCCTTGATTCCGATGAGAGAGAGCCTGACAGGCTCTTTCCCTTGACTTCGACGCCAGACTCCTGACTCTCTCTGACGAAGGACGACTAAGAGGTAACTCCGACTTCGACTTATATCTCTATTTGCGTATATATATTTGTGTATATATATTGAGTATATATGTATCTTGTGTATATATTAGGACTTGAGATAAACATTTGGATTGAATGTTTGGATTTGAGGCTTTCACAATCTGATAAACAATTCGAATGTTTGGATTTTGGCATTGTGATCTGGGAATTGAGTAATCTTTACCTTATCTACCACATGCTCGATGAAATTCCTCAACCAAATCTTCTAGTTCTAACCCTTTTTGCAAACCTCTTTTTCGTTCACATTTTGATCATTGATTCCGGCTATAATTATTTTTTTATAAATTACAATTTTTTTTTTGTTTTTTTGTTTTTGGCCTTGTGTTGGACCTGTATTGTACAAGGAGATATGTTGCTGGTTGTGAATTACTAGGACTACAAAAAATTGTGAAAATTGGGTGTTTTTCTCATAAAATGTCGATCTTTTACGAGTTTGGTTCTTAATATTGCATCTTAAGCTTCTTGAACTTTTACATTGAATATGGGTTCTCATTATATTGTTCTTGTTTTGTTTCATACAAACAAACAAACAAAATTTGCCTCTGTACTATATATAACTCTGCTTTGCTTGCTTTGGTTGTCTCTGTTTTGATGTTCTCTTTTCTTGTATTTATGTATAGACACATTTTATATATATCTTTTATATTGTATGCACATATATATTTAGTGTGACAGATTTAAGATTCTTTTGATTTTTGGTCTTAATAAATGTGTTTTGTGTGCGAATTATATGAACAAGAGGCCAAGTGAGCCCAAAACATGATAGCCGTATTACCATACATTGTTTTAACTTGAATATAGGTGCATTCACAGTTTAATGAGGATTTGTATTATATAATAATTTTAAAAACTCACGTTGGACTTTATGAAAATATAATCATTATACTTTTTGGGTTTATACTTTTGCAGATGTCTACTTCAAGTGTGAATGGCAGTAGTTTAGATCGGTTGACATACTTCAACAAAAATTGTCGTAGATGTAATAAAAAGTCCACTATTTGGATTTTTGAGACCGATCGAAATAAAAACAAATTATTCTACTTTTGTAATGATTGTGGTGGTTTTATTAGATGGTGCTTTTGCCTATGAATTCACAATGCAAAGGTGATGAAATTCCATGACAAGTAGAAGGAGAAGTGCCAACTGTCAAAGAACAACTTCGATCTATGACCGAATAACAAAGATTTATGAGGGATCAACTTCGAATTCAGAGCGCAAAGATATAAAAAAATGGAATAAGTGTTGTTTGTGTTGCTTGTAATTGGTGCCTTATCACTTATAAATATGTAATAATATATACATGCAAGTTAGAAGTAGAAGTAGAGTGAATACTCGTGTATGGTACTGTGATTTTTGAGAGCAAGTTATGTTTTGTTGTGTATTGATACTCAATTATTCTACATGTTTTGTTTGAGTGGAATGATATATAACTTGTTTAAACTTATAGAATTTGTTTAATATTTGCATACACATTGTGACTGCTGTTCAAACAAAATATTTATCTCAGGACATAATGTAAAAGTTTCTTCATAATAAGTTTCAACCTCAAACATAGACTGTAAAAGTTCAATAAACTAGGACATAAGGTCCACAATGTCCATCACTCCTGGTGTGCATGCATTAGAACCAGATGAGGTTGGAGATCTAGATCCAAAATTTTTAGTTAAAGCACATATCAAACTTCCTGGTGTGTCTCTTATAAAGTCTGATAGGGTAAGAGATGTGCCTCCAATAGCATTATTACTAGTGATAATTCAATTAAAAGTACATGTTAAAAAAAATATTTTTAAATGAAAGCAAGCAATTGATGTAAAGTTATCTTATGAATACGTACCGGTACATATATATTATTTTGCATGCCAAACATATAAGGATGATATCGTGTATATGCACTAGATTGAGCTTGAGCTTCAAATCGAAGCACCTTAGCAGCCTATAATAATAAATAATGATCAATGATTGAAATTTATGAATTACTTTAATGTAGTTGAATAGAGTTTGTCAAAAAAAAAAAAAGAAAAAGAGTTGAGTAGACAATTTACCTTTGCTTTTGTATGTTTTTTTGCTGTTGCCTTGAACCAATTCACTATTTAATCTACTTTGGTAACCTTTTGTCTGGTAACTGGACGACCTTTTTGCCGAGCAACCAAAGGACTAATCACCTTCTTAGTACTAGCTCTTTTTGTAAAACTAGTGGCAATCGAACAAGTAATACAATTACTCCCATCACCTGGTTCATCTTTCATGACTTTATCCTTGATTGCATCCAACCCAAGGTCTATAATTTTAATTTTGTTTTCAGAGTTGCTAACAAGTTGTACAATGCCACTCAATTTCTTGTTCATCCTCTCATAGCAACTTGCATTGAAATCTTTATTTGGAACTTCGTTTATGCACATTCTCACAAGCACAACAAGTGAGTGAGCACACACAATGTCTCTAAACTCAAACAACTGACACATACATTGAACTTCACATTAAGTTGAATTAAAATAGACAACAAAGTCCACATGCTTCATTTTCTCACAAACTAACATCGCTTCTTGGACATTATATGTACAAATTGATCCATCCTCTTTGACAATCAAGGCTTGATAGTAAACTAATCTCTTCAACTCTCCTTGAACTTTTTTGAATTTTGCATTGGTGTGGGCTTGCTGAAATTGCTTCTCAAAACCATATATAGTTAGGCAATCAAACAATTTGTGTCGAGACTTAAAGTCTACTTTCTTCTCTTTCTCTACCTTACTTCTCAAGACATTGTCATATTGTTCAACAAATTGCTTTAATGTAGTCTTTGGGTTGATATTTCCATAAAAAACTGCATTTATGCTTTCACTTCGTTATGTAGTTGACATGCCATCCCAAAAAACGTCTTTAACGTAGACAGGAACCCATTGATGCCACTCATCATATAACACTCCGAACCACTCATTATCATGAAGATTGAATTTTGTAAGCATCTCTTCCCATTTATTCTCAAATTAATCTCTTGTCAAACAGCCATAAATTACATTTTGCATAGCCAACTTTATGAGTTCATATTGAGAATATCCTTTCAATTTCTCTAGAATTTTTTTCATTATATGCCATAAGCACCATCGATATTGAGCCTGTGAAAAGACAATTTCTATAGCATTTTGCATAGCTCTGCACTGATCAGTTATGATAGCTTTTGGAGGATGATCTGACATGCAACTTAACCACGACTTGAATAGCCAAACAAATGTGTTAGTGTCTTCAGTAGATAACAATCCACAACCAAGCAAAATGGACTGTCCATGGTGATTAACTCATACAAATGGATCAAATGGCATGTCATATTTGTTCGTGAGATAAGTTGTACCAAATGAAACAACATCTCCAAATGCTTCATGTGATACCCCTATTCCGTAATATGTTAATTGATCCTTAATATGAATGTGATTATGTGTTTTGATATGATTGTGTGCACCATTATGTGAAAATATGTGGTTTTGAATTTCTATTTGTTCACCGTAGGAATATCTATTCGATTATTTGCTTTGGAAATTAAATTGAGGGCTTTATCGGCCACAGAACCCGAAATTGATTACGCCGTTGAGTTTGGCATAATTTTTAGAACCTACGGTGAAATTTAATTGAAAACTGATTCGGGTCAAATTAATCAGATTTAATTAATGATTTAATACTCAACTATTTTATGTTAAAATAGTGTATATGAGTGGGGCTATACTATAAGCCTTATAAAGTTCAATTCCCTCCTTTTACATGACTTTGTCTGATCAACTCTAAGAAAAAAAGGAGAGGGCCGGCTGTTAGAGAGATAGAGGGAGAGAATTGTGTAAATTTTGACTCAAGCTTGGAGATTTGAAGTCTAGTTCAAGAATTAACCATAGATTGGGCTTCTAGGTAAGCATTGATTCTTGAATTCATGAGTTTAAGGTGTAATCTTGTGTATTCAAAGTTAATTAATGGTCAAGAGCATGTTTTGAATTTGCTTTGTTGAATTAGAAGACCATATATACATGCATGTATGTAATTGTTTGGAATTTGCATAATTGAGCTTGAATTACATGATTCATGTTGCAATTTGGTTGAAATCCATGTAAATCTGTAGTTGAAGCTCATGTGTAATCACCATTGGTATCATCTAAGTTGGGAATGGGAGCTAGACATTACGTGCATGTACAATCTATGAAGATAAGAGCCTTGAATGCATAAATGTGTATGCTAGAATTGAGTTTGGTGTCAATTTGAGCCATGCATGTGTTAAATCCTTGAAATTGAGCTCTATGATAATGTGTTTTGGTGTTTATACCATGTTAGTACAAGTATATGTGGAATTGGAGCTATAAAATGCACGAATTGTTAGTTGAAAGTCGAAATGAAACTCAAGTACACAATCTGGGATTTCCAGAATTTTGATGTCTGCTCGAGCGGGAAATACATGCTCCTAGTACTTTTTGCAGACTTGGTGTCCGCTCGAGCGGGGTAATTCACGCTTGAGCGGGGGAGTTATTTAGACAGGCCTTTCGCTCGAGCGCCCTAATTCACGCTCGAGCGTATTTTTGATGCAACTAGTACTTTTGCAGGCCTTACGGGTCTACTCAAGCGGGTAAGTCCACGCTCGAGCGGGGACCCTGTTTTTCGAAATTTTGTTTATGCGTTCTTTGTTTCGTTTTCCGTCCTCTTTCACTTCTAATCACTCGTAGGCATACTTTGAGCATTGTGATTGAATTAAAGAAATAAGAATGAAGCCTAAAGAGGAAAATGTAAATTAAAGAACGGATTGAATTGTTGGTGACCCTTTTGTGTTCATGAAATGTGTAGGGTCGAGCTCCAGGGCAAACCAACCAACCGATCACTGTGAGTAATAGCTGAAATACATATTGTTGTCCAATTGCTTACTTCTATGTAAGTTTTGTAAAGTTCATTAATTTTGAATGGTGGACAAGTTTGAAAGGCTTAAATGCCAGTTTATTACGACAAGTTTGAGAGGCTTAAATGCCAGCTTGACATAACAAGTTTGAAGGGCTTAAATGCCAGTTTGATATGACAATTTTGAGAGGCTTAAATGCCAGTCTGATATGACAAGTTTGAAAGGCTTAAAAACCAATATGATATGACAAGTTTGAAAGGCTTAAGTGCCAGTCTGATATGACAAGTTTGAAAGGCTTAAATGCCAGTTTGATATGACAAGTTGGAAGGGCCGAAAGGCCAGTGTGATACGAAAGTTTGATAAGGCCAAAAAGGCCAGTCTGATATAAACGTTCGAAAAGGGCCAAGGGCCAGTTTGACATGAATGAATTGAGCCAAAGGCCGTCTACTGTATAATGTTCCAATGTATTTTCCTTATTTGATATTATTCACTGGGCTTCCGCTCACGTTCATTCATGTGTTTGTAGGTGAGCCAAGAGAGGTTCAGACCCAGCCCCAGTGAAGTCTGTATGGGACAACCGAGTTTTGGAAAGTCAGCCTATGTGTCTCACGCATGAGACTCGCCTTCGCCTTTGTTATTTTGTTTTATGTTGTCACGTTGGCGGAGCCTTTGTATATGTCTGTATGTAGTTCATGGGTTGATTTAGTTTTGGATGATCCTGTCTGTACATAACTTTTTGATACTGTAATTTCGTTGTGAGTTATTAATGTTTATATGTATGACTTGTTTGACGTGCCATGTAAGCACAGCTCTAAGGACAAAGTTTTTAAATTACTTCCGTTTGGCCCCCATTAACTCTGTTAATATACGTTTGGTTTGGTTTGAGGCCGTAGGTAATCTCACGATTACTGACCGGTTATGTCCTTAACCCACAGCGGCGGGTTCGGGTTATGACAGAGTGGTATCAGAGCATGAGTTAATAACTCATACACTTGTCCAAAAGAGCATTAAGCGTCTATAAAAGATCTAGGATGCATTCATAAGTATGAATTTGAAAGCATTGAGAATGTGCTTAACTGTTTTAATACGAACAACTATGTGTTATAATTTGTGATTTACTTGCATTACAATTAAATGAATATGTATGCTTTTGTTACAAGCATATTTGTGAACTTTTGTATAAACTATAATGCAAGTTTAATCAGATGGTGAGGACAAGGGGTGATGAGATAGAGGAATCTTCTACTGCCAGACTGGACAGAATGGAAAGACTGATACAGGAAATGACAGAAACTTTGAGACAGCAACATGAGTGGCAACAACAATGGCAACAACAGTGGTAGCAACCACATTCGCCACCTTCACCTCCGGCACCTCCTGTGTCGGATAATCAGAATGATGACCGAATCACAGCCCTCACCAAAGAGTTCAAGAAAATAAAACCACCACAGTTCCATGGCGGACTAGATCCTTTGAAAGCTAAAGCTTGGGTTCTCGGGATCAAAAAACTATTTGAAATGTTCCCGTGTTCGGAGACACAGAAAGTGCTTCTAGCCATCTTTATGCTAGAGGACGAAGCAAGAAGATGGTGGATGTTAATGCGTGAGAGTTACAAAGACGCTGACTGGGAAAAATTTCTAGAAATTTTCTACGACAAGTACTTCCCGCAGTGTGTTCGGGATAGAAAAGTGGCAGAATTTATGGAATTAAAGCAAGACAGTATGACAATGGCTGAGTACGAGGCCAAATTCACTGAATTGGCCAGGTTTGCGCCACATGTGATTGATACAGACTATAAGAAGGCGAGACATTTTGAAGGTGGACTTAAAGTGACATCCTTGAAAGAGTGAATGTCCTAAAGCTAGAAACCTACATTGGAGTGCTAGACAGGGCCATCATATTAGAGGCCAACATAGCTAGACAAGCCAAGCCAATAACAACAGAATGGAAAGGTAACAAAAGACAAGGCTTCTTTTCAAAGAAGAAGTTTCTGAAAAAACAAAATACGGGCTCCTCAAATACCTCGAATTCTTCCCAAGACACATCTCCCATGTGCAACATTTGCAGCAAAAGGCTCCGTGGGGTCTGTTACCGTGTGTCAGGGGCCTGTTTCAAGTGTGGCAAACCAGGGCACATGGCCAGAGATTGTAATCAAAATGGAGGAAAAAAAGCTGCTAGTTCCACTGCATCGATCCCAAAGCCAGGAAACACTTTGAGATCCGCTACCACCGGGGATACCGTGAGATAGGGGAGAGTTTTTGCGCTTGTTCCAGGCGATACACGGAATGCCAACGCAGTTGTCTCAGGTACTATTTCTATATGTAATCAGGATGCTTTTATGTTAATTGACTCTGGATCCACACACTCTTTTGTGATATATGCATTCGCATCTAGACTGAATAGACCCTTAGAATAACTGCCATATCTGCTATGTATATCTGCTCCATCCGGGGAATCTATGTTGTGTGAATCTATATACCGATTTTATGAGATTTGTGTTGAGGATGCTATCCTATATGTAGATTTGCTGCCCTTGAACTTTAGATATTTTGACGTAATTTTGGGAATGGATTGGTTGACCAAATATTATGCCACCATAGATTGTGTGACAAAACGAGTTGTGTTTAAACCGCCAGAACAGAATGAAATTGTGTTTGTGGGAAATGGGGTAGTGCCTCCACCTTATTTGATATCTGCAATGAAAGCATGTAAACTAATCACAAAAGGGTGCCAGGGTTATTTGTGCTATGTGTTGACTGAACAATCTGTGACTGTTGAATTGAATGATATCCCTATTGTTAGAGAATTTCCGGATGTATTTCCAAATGAATTGCCAGGGGAATTGGTAGACAGGGAGATAGAGTTTACAATTGAGACTATGCCAGGCACCCAACCTATTTCTAAAGCTCCCTACAGAATGACTACTATCGAAATGAAAGAATTGAAAGAACAGTTGCAAGACTTGCTTGACAAGGGGTTTATCCGACCTAGCACTTCGCCTTGGGGTGCACCAGTATTATTTGTGAAAAAGAAGGATGGAACCTTGCATTTGTGCATTGATTACCAGGAATTGAATAAGGTAACAATAAAGAACAAATACCCCTTACCCCGTATTGATGATTTATTTGACCAGTTGTAGGGATCACAGGTGTTTTTCAAGATTGATTTGAGGTCCGGGTACCATCAGTTGAAAGTAAAGGCAGAAGATGTTGAGAAAACAGCGTTTAGAACAAGGTATGATCATTTTGAGTTTCTTGTTATGCCATTTGGAGTGACTAATGCTTTGGCAGCATTTATGGACTTAATGAACCGTATTTTTAAGACCTACCTTGATGAATTTGTCTTAGTCTTTATTGATGACATTTTGATATACTTTAAAGATAGATTTGAACATGAACAACATTTGAGAACTGTCCTGCAAATACTTAGGGAAAGGAAATTGTTTGCTAAACTAAAGAAATGTGAGTTTTGGTTGGATGAAGTTATTTTCTTAGGGCATGTGATTAACAGAGAAGGGATTTCAGTGGACCCACACAAAATAGAGGCAATTATAAATTGGCCTACACCGACCAATGTAACAGAAGGTCACAATTTTATGGGTTTAGTTGGGTACTACAAGAGGTTTGTGAAGGTTTTTTCAAAAATAGCTGTGCCTCTTACCCAACTGACACGCAAGGGGTAACCTTTTGAGTGGAACGATGAAAGGGAATCATCCTTTCATGAATTGAAAACAAGACTGACCACCGCACCGATTTTGACACTACCTTTAGGTATGGAAAATTTTGTGATTTTCAGTGATGCATCTTATAAATGTTTGGGTTGTGTGTAAATGCAGAACGGAAAGGTTATTGCTTACGCCTCTCGACAGTTGAGGCCACACGAGAAGAGTTATCCAACACATGACCTAGAACTGGCTGTAGTTGTTTTTGCTTTGAAAATTTGGCGGCATTATCTATATGAGGCAAAGTGTGAAGTTTACACGGATCACAAAAGTCTGAAATACTTCTTCACGCAGAAGGAGTTGAATATGCGACAGAGGAGATGGCTTGAGCTGATAAAAGACTATGATCTTGAGATTCAGTACCACCCCGGGAAAGCCAATACATTTGTTGATGCCTTGAGCAGAAAATCAACAGGAAGTGTGGCTTGGTTGCTTACTGAACAGAAGGAGATTCTGCAAGATTTTGAGAAATCTGAAATCGAAGTGGTAATGTGTGAACATGGTGGATTGATAGCCGCTATTACAGCCGAGCCGGCGATTATTGATGAAATCAAGCAGAAACAGAAGGAGGATGAATTCCTCAAGAAAGTGATTGATGAATTTGAGACAAATCCGAAGGCATAGTTTAGCATTGAGAATGAAGTGTTGAGGTTTCGGAACAGAATGTGTATCCCAGATATTCCGGAACTAAAGAAGAGGGTTTTAGATGAAGTCTACAGATCCGTATTTGCTATGCATCCGGGCAATAATAAAATGTATCGGGATTTGAAACAAACCTATTGGTGGCCGAAGATGAAGAAAGAGATTGCAGAATATGTGTCCAAGTGTCTCCAGTGTCAGCAAGTCAAAGTTGAACATCAGAAACCAGGCGGTCTACTTGAACCTCTCCCTATTCCTGAATGGAAATGGGAACACGTGACTATGGATTTCATTGTTGGCCTACCTCGGACTTCTCGAGGTATGGATTCTATTTGAGTTGTAGTTGATAGACTGACTAAATCTACACATTTTCTGCCAGTTAGAACTACGTTTAATGCTTATAGATTGGCTACTATTTATGTTGAGGAGATTGTCCGTTTACACGGAGTTCCGGTACCCATTGTGTCGGATAGAGATCCGAAATTTGTATCTAGATTGTGGAAGAGTTTACAGGAAGCTATGGGAATAGAATTGAGATTCAGTACTGCATACCACCCACAGACAGATGGGCAATCAGAACGAACAATACAGACTTTGGAAGATATGCTTTGGATGTGTGCTTTGGATTTTCAGGAGAGTTAGGAAGACTATTTGCCACTTGCAGAATTTGTTTATAATAATAGCTTCCACTCTAGTATCAGTATGGCACCATACGAGGCTTTGTATGGTAGGAGGTGTAGATCACCTATTTGTTGGACAGAGATCGGGGATAGAGCTTTGCTTAGGCCTGAAATTGTGCAAGACACCTCTGAGAAAATCAAGACTATCTGTCAAAGGCTCAAGACAGCTCAGGACCGACAAAAGAACTATGCGGATGTTCGAAGGAGACCTCTTGAGTATGAGATCGGTGACCATGTGTTCATCCGTGTGTCACCAATGAAAGGCCAAGTCAGGTTTGGAAAGAAAGGCAAGTTGTCACCCCATTACATTGGGCCGTTTCAGATTTTGGAAAGGCTCGGTCCAGTTGCTTATAGAGTTGCTTTGCCACTGGGATTTGAGCAAATACATAATGTGTTCCACGTGTCGATGTTGAGGGGTTACCTCCGAGACCCGTTTCATGTGATTGATTATCACCGGGTAGCTATTGATGAGAATATGGAGTACGCTGAATGGCCGGAACGAATCGTTGATCGGCAAGTGAAACAATTGAGAAGCAAGTCCATCCCAATGGTGAAAGTGGAATGGAAAGAACACTATGGGATGGATTCCACGTGGAAAAAAGAGGAGGAAATGCGACTACGCTATCCACATTTGTTTCCCGACGAAGGTAAATTAAGTTTGGAGGACCAAACTTCCTGAAGGGGAGAAGACCGTGATACCCTTGTTCCGTAATATGTTAATTGATCCTTAATATGAATGTGATTATGTGTTTTGATATGATTGTGTGCACCATTATGTGAAAATATCTGGTTTTGAATTTCTATCTGTTCACCGTAAGAATATCTGTTCGATTATTTTCTTTGGAAATTAAATTGAGGGCCTTATCGGCCACAGAATCCGAAATTGATTACGCCATTGAGTTTGGCATAATTTTTAGAACCTACGGTGAAATTTAATTGAAAACTGTTTCGGGTCAAATTAATCAGATTTAATTAATGATTTAATGCTCAACTATTTTATGTTAAAATAGTGTATATGAGTGGGGCTATGCTATAAGCCTTATAAAGTTCAATTCCCTCCTTTTACATGACTTTGGCTGATCAACTCTAAGAAAGAAAGGAGAGGGCCGGCTGTTAGAGAGAGAGAGAGGGAGAGAATTGTGTAAATTTTGACTCAAGCTTGGAGATTTGAAGTCTAGTTCAAGAATTAACCATAAATTGGGATTCTAGGTAAGCATTGATTCTTGAATTCATGAGTTTAAGGTGTAATCTTGTGTGTTCAAAGTTAATTAATGGTCAAGAGCATTTTTTGAATTTGCTTTGTTGAATTGGAAGACCATATATACATGCATGTATGCAATTGTTTGGAATTTGCATAATTGAGTTTGAATTACATGATTCATGTTGCAATTTGGTTGAAATCCATGTAAATTTGTAGTTGAAGCTCGTGTATAATCACCATCGGTATCATCTAAGTTGAGAATGGGAGCTAGACATCACATGCATGTACAATCTATGAAGATAAGAGCTTTGAATGCATAAATGTGTATGTTAGAATTGAGTTTGGTGTCAATTTGAGCCATGCTTGTGTTAAATCTTTGAAATTGAGCTCCATGATGATGTGTTTTGGTGTTTATACCATGTTAGTACAAGTATATGTGGAATTGGAGCTATAAAATGCATGAATTGTTAGTTGAAAGTCGAAATGAAACTCAAGAACACAATCTGGGATTTCCAGAATTTTGATGTCCGTTCAAGCGGGGTAACTTCCGCTCGAGCGGGAAATACATGCTCCTAGTACTTTTTGCAGACTTGGTGTCCGCTCGAGTGGGGTAATTCATGCTCGAGCGGGGGAGCTATTTAGACAGGCCTTTCGCTCGAGCGCCCTAATTCACGCTCGAGCGTATTTTTGATGCAACCAGTACTTTTGCTGGTCTTACGGGTCCGCTCGAGCGGGTAAGTCCACGCTCGAGCGGGGACCCTGTTTTTCGAAATTTTGTTTATGCGTTCTTTGTTTCGTTTTCCGTCCTCTTTCATTTCTAATCACTCGTAGGCATACTTTGAGCATTGTGATTGAATTAAAGAGATAAGAATGAAGCCTAAAGAGGAAAATGTAAATTAAAGAACGGATTGAATTGTTGGTGACCCTTTTGTGTTCATGAAATGTGTAGGGTCGAGCTCCAGGGCAAACCAACCAACCGATCACTGTGAGTAATAGCTGAAATACATATTGTTGTCCAATTGCTTACTTCTATGTAAGTTTTGTAAAGTTCATTAATTTTGAATGGTGGACAAGTTTGAAAGGCTTAAATGCCAGTTTATTATGACAAGTTTGAGAGGCTTAAATGCCAGCTTGACATAACAAGTTTGAAGGGCTTAAATGCCAGTTTGATATGACAATTTTGAGAGGCTTAAATGCCAGTCTGATATGACAAGTTTGAAAGGCTTAAAAACCAATATGATATGACAAGTTTGAAAGGCTTAAGTGCCAGTCTGATATGACAAGTTTGAAAGGCTTAAATGCCAGTTTGATATGACAAGTTGGAAGGGCCGAAAGGCCAGTGTGATACGAAAGTTTGATAAGGCCAAAAAGGCCAGTCTGATATAAACGTTCGAAAAGGGCCAAGGGCCAGTTTGACATGAATGAATTGAGCCAAAGGCCGTCTACTGTATAATGTTCCAATGTATTTTCCTTATTTGATATTATTCACTGGGCTTCCGCTCACGTTCATTTATGTGTTTGTAGGTGAGCCAAGAGAGGTTCAGACCCAGCCCCAGTGAAGTCTGTATGGGACAACCGAGTTTTGGAAAGTCAGCCTATGTGTCTCACGCATGAGACTCGCCTTCGCCTTTGTTATTTTGTTTTATGTTGTCACGTTGGCGGAGCCTTTGTATATGTCTGTATATAGTTCATGGGTTGACTTAGTTTTGGATGATCTTGTCTGTACATAACTTTTTGATACTGCAATTTTGTTGTGAGTTATTAATGTTTATATGTATGACTTGTTTGACGTGCCATGTAAGCACAGCTCTAAGGACAAAATTTTTAAATTGCTTCCGTTTGGCCCCCGTTAACTTTGTTAATATACGTTTGGTTTGGTTTGAGGCCATAGGTAATCCCACGATTACTGGCCGGTTATGTCCTTAACCCATGGGGGCGGGTTCGGGTTATGACACTTCGTAAGTCGCCCGACTCCTTGCATCAGCCCAAAACAAGTTTCTAATGCGAAACTCCTTATCAACATCAATCATATAAAAGAATCTTTCACTATGTGCTTGTATCCTCATAAAATAACTTTGAAGTGATTCGGCATCACCTTCCCCAAGCCTCAATCTTCTTGCTCTCTCAATGTAATTCCTTGCATGTCGCTCATCAAATGTCAATGACTGTATCCCCCTGCTTCAACAACTGTTGAATGATAGTTGCTAGACACCACAATCCCTACGTGATCATTAATTTCTAATCATTTCTTCACAATAGTAAGAATTTTCTTATTCATTGCAAAATAACGTGAGTCGGTGGGAATCAAATCATGATTATGCTCAAGGTTAACTGTGATTAACATGTATCTCCCATCCTTTTGTAGATTAGCTCGTACCCTTGCTTTGCAACTAATTTTTGTGGACAAAGATGGTTTTAGAGGGTTGACTTCTGATTTCTTTTTTCTCTTCCCTACTTGAGAATATTCAATTGCAAAGTATTTTCATTGCCTATCATCTCCAAAATGTTGCGCTCTATGAGTTATAGAAAATCCAACATGCTTAGCATATTTTCCATAAAATGTGTACACTTCTTTCCTTGAGCTAAAACACATACCCTTCTTAGGTTCTTCAACTTCTTCACTCTCATTTACTAAAGGATTGTCACCACCATTTGAATCAACCTCCATTCTTCCACTTTCAGAATTGAAATTGAAATAGAAATAGAATGATTTCAGGATGATTATTATAGGCTGCTTGATTTCAAAATGTTGGAGGATGGAATAAAACCATGATGAGCATATAGTAATTAGAAAACAAATTATCATGTTTGGTTCCATTTTTTTAAATCCATTTTTTTAATAATCTTATTTTTTTTTATATTTTATAACAGAGGTGTTAGAGAATCAATTTGAATTTATGTTGGCAGGTCAACAATAAAAGCGATCTATCTTTTGAGGAGAGTAATAGAAAAGTATAGAGAAAAGAAAAAAGACATTCATATGGCGTTTATCGACCATGAGAAAGCATATGTTAGAGTGTCCCGAGATATAATATGGTGGGTATTAGAGAAGAAAGCAGTGACAAAAGGTTACGTTGATGTGATTAGGGACATGTATGAAGGAGTGGTGACCACTATTAGATCGCCTGTTGGGGAGACAAATAAATTTCCTATCACTATAGGGTTACATTAAAGATCTACCTTAAGTTCTTATCTTTTTGCTTTAGTTATGGATGACTTGACGAGAAATATTCAAGATGGCATGCCATGATGTATGCTTTTTGCAGACGATATCGTGCTAGTGAATGAGACTAGAGAGGGAGTTAACACAAAGTTGGAGATTTGGAGAAAAACTCTTGAATCTAAAGGATTCCGGATAAAGAGAATTAAGACAAAGTACATGGAGTGTAAATATAATAACAATAACAATGAAAGCAGAGGAGAAGTGAAGATTGAGAACCAAGAACTGCCTAAGAGTGAACATTTTCGTTATTTAGGTTCGATTATCACAACAGCAAGAGAGATTGATGTGGATGTGGCTCATAGGATTAAGGCGGGACAGTGTAAGTGGAGAAGTGTGTCTGGGGTACTGTGCGATAAACGAATACCCACTAGACTAAAAGGTAAGTTTTATAGAACGACTATTAGACCAGCGATGTTGTATGGGATGGAGTGTTGGGCAACCAAGAAACAACATATAGATAAGATGAGTGTGGCTGAGATGAGGATGCTAAGGTGGATGTGTGGCAAGACTAGACAAGACAGAATTAGGAATGAGTGTACTCGGAAATGGGTAGGAGTAGTACCGATAGAAGATAAGTTGAGAGAGAATCGATTGAGATGGTTTGGTCATATTCAACGGAGACCAACAGAGGCAGTAGTGAAGAGATGCGATGCTGTAATCGAGATGCGATGCTGTAACGGTAGATGGAAGTGTTAGGGGACGGGATAGGCCTAGATTAACGTTGCCTAGCGTTGTAAATAAAGATATGGATCTACTTAATTTGACTAATGAAATGGCCTTTGATAAGGCTGCATGGAGAAGAGGGATTCATGTAATCGACCCCATTTGATAGAACTGAAGGCTTGGTTTGGTTTGGTAAAGCTTTTGTTTGGTTATTTTGAAAATGGGATAAAATTTTCAGAATCTTGGTATAACTTTTGGAGGAAAATTTGACAAATTTTTGGAATATGACAAATTTGACAACTTTTCAAAATCTTTTTCAGAATGTGACAAATTTTATTTATTTTTAATTGGTCAATATATCCAGCCCTCTCTCTCAATTTTTGGAGGAAAATTTGAATTTTGGAGGGACATTTGACAAATTTGACAACTTTTCAGAATCTTTTTCAGAATGTGACAATTTTTTTTTTAATTAGTCAATGTATCTAGCCCTCTCTCTCAATTTTTGGAGGGAAATTTGAAATTGCATAGTGCATTTTTTGAAAACCAAACATATATCCATTTTCAAAACAAAGTTTTCAAATCACTTTTCTAAAAAATAATTCAAAAAAATGAAACCAAACATAGTGAATAATATGTCAAATAGAATTTTGACTGGAAACCAAGTAGAATTTTAAATGGAAAACTCAAAAACTGGAAACCAGTGTACAATGTGTCAAACTGGAAATAAGTAAAGGCAAACTGGAAACAAATAAAAAAAAAAAATTGGCAATCTAACCTAACAAATCAAGTAGAATTTTAACTGCAAAACTCAAGAGATAGGACTCTTAGATTCACCCAAATTCAATCCAAGAGATAAGACTTTGATTTGCCATGATAGATTCAATAAAGTCAAGAAACAAAGCACATTATATATACAAGCTACAACACAATGCCCAAACACATCAAAAATCTATTCAAAAGCATCAAAAAGCCCAAATCATCATATATACAAGTGTCGTTGCCCATTTTTTGATTTGCTTGTAATGGATTATACTGATAAATCCCTAACTGATATGGATAGAAAGCTGGGGGAAAAAAGTTTACTTGAGAAACTGCGATCTAGAGCACGTGCGAGAAAGAGAAGCAGCTGAAGATTGCGGAGAGCGAGAGACAGAGATGGAGAAGAGTTATAGAAAGAGTTCCCAGAGAGCTACGGCCGTCGATAGAGGAGAGTTATGGCCGGCGACAGAGGAGAGCTATGGACGGCGACAGGGTGTAGACACTCCATTTTTGCGTCTACACATGGGAGGACGGATGAGGGAAGAGGGAAGAGGAAAAGAGGGAAATATGTTTTGAGTTTGGGTTCCCCACTATATTTTTTGTTTGTTTGTTTGTTTTTTTCCTCACATGTGCGTGTATCACATCCTTTCCCACTACAATTCTTACTCACATGCCAAGGAACACTTGCCACATTAGTGGGGGTGGTGGGGATTGGGTTTCTGTGGGGGTCTATAGCGAAACTGTTGCAAAAAATATCAAGTTTTTTAACCAGTAGTGTTTTTTATTATTTTTTCATACTGTTTCTGTTTTCTTTTTTTTCCAGCTACACAACTCATTTCTATTAGATGGTGGGTACATTGTCACTGTTCAATTTCTGAAAAATTAGATAATTATTCTGTGCTTGTGCTTGTTTTTTTTTAAATAAATTGAAAAAATGTCTGTTAAAACACGGGAAGAAACCAATTTTATTGAAAAGTGTTAATTTTACTTTTCATTCTTGAACTATTGTCAAATTGTTTATTTAATTTATTTAGTTTTTAAAATTTCGATTGAAATTATTGAATTTGTAAAATATATAAATAAAAATTTATTTAATTTCTAAATTATCTATTGAATCTATTAAATTATTAAAATATTTAATACAAACTTATCTAATCCTTTGAAAAGATTATAAAATTAAAATATAATAAATTAATTAAGTATCTTACCTAATCAAAATTTTATTTTAAAAACTTTTTAAATTTATATTATGTTTTGAGATAAAAAAAAATCCCAACTTTAAGTTGTAACAATTTTTTTTTTTCTTTTTCTTTTAACTGGAAGTTGTAATTCTATAAAAAATAATGTTTTAAATTTTACTTAACCAATGTGTTTGGTTTGAGTTTTCTGAATTAAGTTTTTTGAAAATTGAGTTTTTTGGTTTTCGTATTCTTTTGTTTTTAGTGAATATTTTTAAAATTTTAAACATTTTTTTTATTTTTTTAGATGTACTTTAGTTAGATGTATCTAAAAAGTAAAAAATTTGTGAAAAATATTTTAAAAAATTAATAAATACATAAAAATATAAAAAATGTACTGAATTCTTGTATTTTTTTTTTATATTTTTGGTATTTAGTGAATTTTTAAAAGATCTTTTTTACAATTATTTTACTTTTTAAGTGTATTTATATTAGGTGTGTCTAAAAAGTAAAAAAATTGCTTAAAATATTAAAAAAATTCAGTAAAAATAAAAAAACAAGAAAAATAAGAAAGTAAAATTTTTTGAAAAGTATTTTCTAAAAAATGAAAACAAGGGCCTAGCCTATCAGTATAAGTGGTGAGGGTATAGATCAAATCTAACAAAAAAATTGTCCCTCCCTGTTAATATTGCTTTTGCTTTTCACTATTGTATCTCAAAATTTTTGGTTTTCTTAAATTTTATTTTTGGTTCACTGTAGTGCAATAAAATATTTTGGTTTTTTTATAAAATTATTTTTGGTTTTCACTATTTATAATAATTCTATGTTCGTTTTAGAAAACAGGCAGAAATAGAATTTCATTATCGGAAGAGTCAAAAGAAAAATAATTTTTTTCACCATATATACAAAACACATATGTATGTATAATATGATAAATAAATTATATAGACAAAAAAAAATTTAAATACCATAGAAATAATTTTTAATAGGATGAAGTTTTTTGGTGCAAAATAAAGATAATATAAGATAGAAAAATAATGATATATTTTATATTGAGGATCATTTTATGTATAAAATGATATATATTTTTAAAATTCTATGAGGGAGGACGTATGACGATAGTGCGTATGAAAGGGGGTTTCAATGTCGCAAGTTGTGCTTGTGTGATTGTGAGAGGCGGGGTTGAGGGACGATACAAAGGTTTTTCATTTTCAGTGAGGGAAGAAAAGTTTGTTAGAAGAGGTAGAGACTGACATGGAATGCCTGTCCTGCATAGAATTTGGGGAAAGTTAGCCACATAGATAAATTAAAAGATAAGGAATTTAATTGAAAAAGAAAAAGAAAAAAGAGACTAGTAAGTAATGTACAAAATTTGAGTCCAATATAAAAGAATGCACGACGGGAGAGGTAGTGGTGCAGTGGTGAAGGCATTCACGTTTCTTGATAGGGAGTTAATTTTGACTTTTTGGAGATGTGAAATGTTGAGTAATTTTTAGTGGTTCTTTGTAGAGATCTCGTACTATATTTCGATCGAAATTTGGCCTTATTAGGGTGATCGATGAATTTCATTGGTGCCTCGGTGATGAGTCTTTTCTTATAGATTGGGCTAAATCAGACCGGCAATCGACTATCTTAAAATCTGCTCCTACAGATGCCGTGATGCCTTGATGACACTTTAAAACATCATTTTTCTCGGTTAAAAAAAGAAAAGAAAAAAAGAATGCATTATTTTGAATTGCCTACTACCTAGTCATGCCATATGATTATGCTATACTCAAATCAAGTAGGAATTTAACACGGGAAAATTGATGCAAAAAAAGGAAAAAAGAAAAAGAAAAAGAAAAAGAAAAATTGGACTTAGCAATCTTCAAAACACAATATATCATAAAACTAGTTTACATCAAAGACTGCTATCAACAATGAACAATGAATCATGTATAAAATTAAAACAAACATCATGATATTAATGGGAGGAAATAATACTGATAAAAAAAAAAAAATGGGAAGAAATAATAAAACTAACCTAGAATACAAAGATGATCTTTCGAATTAATAATGTAAAGAAAATCATGCAAACAATCCGAAGCCTTAAAAAACAGTCATGATTAAAACAATAAACCCTACTCCTAAAATTCTATCATAATCACAAGAACATGAAAATTCTAAACATGTAGCATGTAAAATATGAAAAATGTCATCCAAAGAACTCAAGAATACACATAATCAAAATAGATCATATCATGATAGGCACTTTAAGTAGCAATAAAATCCAAATCTTTAATGCATTCATTAATTCATCCTAATAGGTTGGAAACTAACCTTTTCCACTCGATAGACCATCCTTCACATGAATGCTAACACACTCATTGTGCACACGTGTGCCATTGATCAAAACACCTTAATACTGTGTTTGGTTGGGGGATTTGGGGAGGGATTTGGAAAGGGAAATGGAAAAGGTAGGTGAAATGTGAATAAAATATGTCTATATTTCACCTAGTTTCACACACCTTTTCCCTTTCCTTTTCCAAATCCCTCCCCAAATCCCCAAACCAAATACAGCATAAGAGGCCCAAGGTTGGTCCAATCCTTTATGAATTTATTATGAATTAATTATTTTTTTTGTGACTTTCTATCAACTAAAACGAGGAGGAGAATGGTTTTGTATAGTGAAGAAAGGGTGGACAATCACTCGGCGTGGAGATGGAGTGGCGTTTGTGTAGTAGTGATTAAATTTATGTAAGAGAAGATGTGTCGAAGAGAGTTGAAGAGAGTTGAAGTGTAAAAGTTTAATAAATGATAAGATCATCAAGTTCACCCATGGGATTACTAGATAAGCCCTAGTGTTTTATTTTGAAAATAAAATATTAAAGTGATAAAAATTTGAATGAAAAGACCTAGGAGCCATTTCAACTCTCTAGGGAGAGATTAGCCTCTGTATAGGCTCCAGAATAGCTCCCTCAACCAACTGGTTTGTATTGGCTCTCTAGCAACAAATTGCCCTTTTTTATGTTGAAGTTCCAAATGTTTTAGGTAATTTTTTGGTTTTTCAAGCCTAAACCATTTCACATGTGGCCACAATTTTGATTCATTAAGTCATTGGCAAATTATATTAGTGGTCCTTATATTTTATCCCTCATGTCTTTTTGATCTCTACTTCTTTTATTTGACTCAATTTTGATCCTTAATTTTAGAGTTTGTGTCAATTTTGTCAAATTAATAATATTTTTATTGTTTTTTTAAAGAAAATTATCACTAAATTAGTTTAGGTTAATTTACTAAATTAAGTTTATAATTTTACACTCAAATGTATGACACACGACACTTGTATGCATATTTTCTACAACAAAAGACTAAGAGTTATAATTAATTAGACCAAATTGAGACAAAGTGATAAATTTAGAGTTAAATTGCGTCAATTGAAATTATAGGAATTAAAACAACACAAAAATCAAAGAATAAAGACTACTGTTATAATTTATCCCGAAACATTTAAGAATTTCACTTTCACAAAAATTACCTTAACCTAAAGCTACTCTGTACTTTTTTTGTATGACTAAAAGGTGTTATATGATCGAAAAGCCCTTTTCAAGAATTATAACAAAATTTTAAAATAGAGAAAATTTTCACAGAAATAACATAGAAGTTGACCGCTTTTGGGGAACATTGGGACTTCAATCAATTTGAGAAATTCACCTTTTTAAGCTCGTAAAGTTCATTTATTTTTATTTTTTATTTTTTATTTTTTTTTTTGGTGTTAGGAAAGAAAAGTAAAGGTCTCATGTAGGAGACAACATGAATAATGCACCCCCTTCTTCAAGGATCTGAGGAGATGATATTCAAGCAAGTAGAAATAAAAAATATATCCTGTGGGAAAAAGATTTTGAAATGGAATTTAATTTTCATAATAAGGGATTCTGAGGTATTATATTTGTCATATTAATTGTTGAATTTTATATGGAAAATAAATGTCTACATTTATTTATTTCCCAAATTAGAATAAAATCTTCTAAACCCACTTTAAATGTAAAATACCCAACAAATTAGTGACATGTACCTAACATAAATGAGATGGATATTTTTTTTTTCTAATGCTATAAATAAGAGTCACTATAAAATCTTGAATAGTAGATCTTTCTCTTCTCATAAAAATGTGTGGATGAGTTTTTGACCACACTACCCGCCTAGTAATCAGCTGGAGAGCACCGGCAGAATAGATGGTTTCAGCTAACCTGCAACAGAAAGAAAAGGCTCCGGTGGTGGCTCTTCCACCCTGGGGCACTCCGACGATCAAGTCAGTATATCTCTCAAAGATAAATCAAGTGCTAAACTCACTACTCAAAGCATAAAACTGCGTACCTTAGACCTACGGGGGTGCCTCTCTTTTATAGCTAACTTAATCCTGATCCCACTAGAAGCCTGACTTCTATGGACTCCCATTCAGTGCTTACTTAGGATTTCACAAGAGATAAAGATAAACTCCCTAAGAGCTTTATCCTTATCTTAGTAAAGTTCCCTCTTTACTCTAGGACTCTTTCCCCTTATCCATTTATCTCGGATTCCGATATCTTTGGAGATAACCTCGGCTTTTCCGAGATAACCTCGGCGTCACAATCAAAACACGTGGCACCTCGGCTGACACGTCGGCGTCACCTTGCCACGTGTTGGTATTCAGAAAATACATCCCCACAACTACCCCCTAGGTTCTATTACCTCGGCATTCTGAGGTGATGGAACCTATATCTGTATTTTTTTCCAGTAAATCGGCTTAAAATTTAATAGCCGAGATCATTCATTTCAGGCCGACATGCTTTCCCTAAAAAATCAAGATTTTTAAGGACCTTCTTACGCGCATGAGCTGTCATGCACTTCAACCCAACCGTTTTAGCCACGCGTTTCCCTCTTACTGGTCCGTACACATGACGCGCCTATTAGCCGCCTCTTTCTTTATGTGCGCCGTCTGACACCCTCGTTCTTCTAGGCGTATTGATTGCTTTTCCTGCTGTTTCTGTTTAATCAAAAACTTTTCCCCTTTTTTCTGTCTCTTCACTTTTTCATTCGAATCTCCTGCTATCTCTCTCTAGCTTTCGAAACCCTCAATTGCTTAAGCTTTCAAAGCTCTGCTACCTTCTCCGTTCACCCCTTCCGATGAGATTTCCACCGGTCTTATGCTCCTGCAACCGTCGTAGGACATCGACAAATCCCTTTCCGGCTTCCCTCTTTCTAGTAAGCTACTGTTCTTTTCGTTTTTCAATACCTTGATGTTTCTTCTTTTTTTGCTGTCGCCATTATTGTACTGTTTCAAGCTTTTTTAATTCATAAATCGTACATCTGAATGCATTCATCCATGATTTTGCCTTTGCCCACATTTTGAACACACGCAATGTTTCGCCACTTCTTTGCACTATTGCCACTGTTTTTGGCCATACACTCTTGTATTCTTCATGTTCTTGATAGCCCATCTTAATTCTTATTTCTGAAACTTCGTTTTTATTTTCTATTTTTTGCATCTTTTCTAGATTCTTGCTTTCAATCCGTGTTTCCATAGATTTAGGTCTGGGATTTGTTTGTAGAACCCATAACTTAGGAAAAAACTGAAACCTACACCTACCTTTTTGTTTTTCGAGGTCCCAATAGCCTTTCAAAAACATCTTCTGAGACACACCTTCTAAGATTAAGCCGATATTATGGGTATATGGGAACATAGAGTAAACACCCCCTCCAAACTAGAATACTTTAGACAGGAGTTTGAGATCTCAGCCGACGTCCATTTGAGGTTGGCTGGGGATGATGACTCCATCATGGCCACTGCTGACTCCATGCCTTTCCCCGTAGTCGCCTTTATCGAGTGTGGACTTCGGCTTCCATTAAACATTCTGTTTCGTGAGGTTCTCCATTACTATAAGTTGAACCCTATGCAACTGGCCATCAATTCTTACCGAGTGATCAATGGTATTATAGCCCTAGCTAAACAGGAAAACGCTAGGATCACCCTTGCTGACATCCAATATTGCTATACCATGTGTGGCCTTAACTTAAAAGAAAAATGTTACATTTATTACCTGAAGCCGAGGTCCACAGAATTCAAAATTGTAGCCGACCTCCTAGACTCCAACAAGGGAGCTGGTGACGATTATTTCATTACCTCGGGGAACTGGGAGTTCACCCCAGATGAAGACCTCCATCTCTTCCCTCTCACACGATCAATCTTTATAGAGGGTAATGGTAAGAGCCCTGCATTCATACTTGTTTTACTTTTAAAGTCTTGTATACTTTATCTGTTTCCTAATGTTTGCTTTGTCTTTTCTTTTGCAGTTCTTCCTCAGCCGCCGAAAAACTTTCACCAATCTTTTGTTCCCAGCAAGGATTTAAAGAAATTACTAGATCTGCCAGTTCAGAAGCGAAAGGCACCCCTGCTTCTCAACTTCATCCCAACATACAAATCAGCTCTCCCCGACGTCCCCAGGAAAAAGAAGAAGAGCTTATCTCCTCCCTCTGCTACAACTCTTCCAACTGCATCAACATCCCGAACAGGCCAAGGATCAACCTCTGATCCAGCAGAACAGCCGTCGACCTCGGCTCCATACCTCATTCCACCATCCCAAAGAAAGCGTCGCCGACGTCTTGTTCTTACAGCTGAGATGGGTCGCGCAAAGCCAATTGCTGAAGACCTCCTAGCCAACATTCCATCATCCATTGACGAACAACCAACACAAACCTAACCTCCAACAAAACCAAAAAGAATAAAAAAGGCTCAACCAAAGGCCAAGGTAGCTCAGGTTGAGTCTGAAGACACTCTGCCTATCTCAAAGTTGGCTGAGAGTGATAAATCTCAGCCTTCTGCCGGGAAGAGGCGCTCTGAATCTCAACCATCAGAATCCCAACAACCAAAAAAGCCGAGGTCTTCCTCCGCCACAACTTCGGGATCAAAAAAGCCCGATGCCCCCTGGGCCCCCACAATTACTTTGGAAGACAAGCCTATCATGGCAAGTGATAGTGCTGATGATATAAACGTCGGCGTCGCACTCAGTACCACCCTACTTCTTCCAGGCGACCTGGAGCGAAACGCCCAGTATAGTGAATATGAGAACTATGCTTTAATGTTTCAACACTCTGTTTAGGTAAATGTCTTCTACTTGGTAAATTTTTCTCTCTCTTTATTTCACACTTTGAATATTCTTTAATACCTCTGTTTTCTTTCAAGCCATCCAACATGCCCACTCTTTCTCAATGCAGTCTTTTGAGAACAGGGAGAGGCTTGCCGAGATGAAGAGGGAGGTCTCCAGCCTCCAAAAGACCAACAAAGGCCTCTAATAAAAAATGAAGAAACTGGAAGACCAAGCTGAGGAAGCTATCAAGGCTCAGACCGAAGACGAAGAAAAGGCTGAGGCTGCTAAGGCCATTAGGAAGGTGGCCGAATCGCAAAGGAGAGAGGCCGAGGAAAAAATGGCCCAAGTTGAAAAAGAGCTTCAGGAGGCCCTGGCCACCAAAGAAGCTGAAATCAAAGACGCTGACGAAAAGACGTATTCACAGGGTATGGCCGACGTTACTGAGGCCTACGAAAAACAAGTGAAGGAGGCATGCAACAATGGTTTCACTCTTGGTTGGATGTCTCTTCTTAAAAAGCTTAATGTTCCTGATGATTCTCCATTGCGGAAGGCCGACGCCATTCCTTTGTCATTTCCTCCAGCCCTAACTCCGAGTGAAGATGTCGGCGAATCTGATGCCGAGGATGAGGCCGAGGAAGAAGAGGACGAGGCTTTGATTAGAAAATCAAAAGATGCTGATGGGACCAAGTCCCCTCTTCAGAGTAAGCAAGTCCTAGACTTGACTCATGATGAAGGAGGCGATGAGGTTGTCCAAGAAGCTGTTCCCGATATCGCACTAGCCGACATCCCTTCTGAGGTCAAGACTGTTAAAGAAACTCTCCAAGAAATTGACGCCGAGATAGCGGCAGAGAAGGAGGTCGAGGTGGTATCTGATCGTCAAATTCAACAATCTGGAGGAGAGGAGCCTTAGTTTTATGTTCTTCTTTTACTTACTTGTATTTTGTTGCTTCTTTATCTTTTGGAACAATGTATGCTTTTTGTGTGGCCGATGTGCCCTTTGGTGAATGAATATAACTTTTCTTTTCTAAGTGCTTGCACTCCTGTCTTTTCTTTTTTGTCTTTGCATGATTCTATACTTAGTATATTCTGCACATGTACACTCTTCCTCCTTTGTGCAACTTTCTCGGGGTGACACACCTCGGTTATGCCTACCGATGATATACCTTAGCAAGTTTTTTGTCTTTGATTTATCTTCAACTTGTAAATTGCTACAAATTTCAACAAGTGAAGATAAACAATTATCTCGGTTTAACTTTAACTTGTAAATTGCTACAAATTTCAACAAGTGAAGATAAACAATTATCTCGGTTTGACTTCAACTTGTAAATTGCTACAAATTTCAACAAGTGAAGATAAACAATTATCTCAGCTTAACTTCAACTTGTAAATTGCTACAAATTTCAACAAGCATTAAGCATTACTTCGGTTTAACTTCGACTTGTAAAATTTCAACAAGTGAAGATAAACAATTATCTCGGCTTAACTTCAACTTGTAAATTGCTACAAATTTCAACAATTGAAGATAAATAATTATCTCCGCTTAACTTCAACTTGTAAATTACTATAAATTTCAACAAGCATTAAGCATTACTTTGCTTTAACTTCAACTTGTAAATTGCTACAAATTTCAACAAGCGTTAAACATTACTTTGGTTTAACTTCAACTTGTAAATTGCTACAAATTTCAACAAGTGAATATAAACAATTATCTCGACTTAACTTCAACTTGTAAATTGCTACAAATTTCGACAAGTGAAGATAAACAATTATCTCGGCTTAACTTCAACTTGTAAATTGCTACAAATTTCAACAAGCGTTAAGCATTACTGTCTTCTCTCTGCCCCCAATGTGAACCTGAGTTCCACTTGGGTTCTCATTATTTCAAAAACAATCATTATGCATCTTTTATCAATTTACAAGTCATTGGAGAACTCTGCTAAAATTTTATTGATGATGTTGGTAAGGAATAACAAGGAACATTTAATGATAGAAAAATTTCAAATTACAAGTGTTCCAGGGCCTTGGCAATGCTTTGCCCTCATTGTCTTCAAGTCTGTATGCCCCATTGCCCAATACCGAAGTGATTCTGTAGGGGCCTTTCTAGTTTGGGCCAAGCTTTCCCTCTCTGGGATCCTTCTTGTTGCCAACAACTTTTCTTAGAACTAGGTCGCCGACCTGAAAATCCCTTGGATTGACCTTCTTATTGTAAGCTCTAGCAAGCTGCTGCTGGTATGTTGCGAGCTGAACTGCAGCTTTTTCCCTTCTTTCTTCTAAGAGATCCATATCTCGGCTAGAAGTATGTCATTAGTTCCATTCTCTACTCCCTGGGTTCTGATTCCTGGGATGCCGACCTCAGTGGGATGACTGCTTCTGTGCCGTAGGCCATGGCAAAGGGGGTTTTCCCTGTTAATCTTCTCGGCGTAGTTCGATGTGCCCAGAGTACATTGGGCAACTCGTCTACCCATTTTCTTTTTGTTGCCTGCAATCTCTTTTTTATTCCGTCCAGAATTACTTTGTTGGATGTTTCGGCTTGCCCATTGCTTTGGGGAAAACTTGGTGTTGAAAAGTAATTCTTTATCTTGAATTTTGCACAGAAGTTCTTGATAAGTTTGTTGTCAAACTGCGTTCCGTTGTCGGTAACTATTACTCTTGGAATACCAAATCTGGTGATGATGTTTCTCCATATGAAATTCTTGATGTCCACATCTCGGATTTTGGCAAGAGGTTCCGCTTCTATCCACTTTGTGAAGTAATCTGTTGCTACCAGTAAGTACTTCCTTTGCCCAGTTGCTTGGGGTAACTGCCCAACGAGATCCATGCCCTATTGGGCAAATGGCCATGGACTGGATACAGGGTTCAGGTCAGCAGTTGGCTAGTGTATCAAAGGTGCGAACCTTTGGCATTGTTCACACTTCTTCACGTAGGCTTCTGCATCTTTTTGCATGTAGGGCCACCAATACCCCTGGGTAATGGCCCTGTGAGCTAGTGATCTGCCCCCAGTGTGGCTTCCACAAATCCCTTCATGAATTTCGTATAGAAAACCTTCCACCTGCAAAGGGTGTACGCACCTTAAAAGGGGTCAAGTGAAGGACCTTCTGTAGAGATGTCCGTCCGCTGTCAGACTGAATCTTGCCGACTTCAATCTGACCTTGTGTGCCTCCTTATGGTCTTCTGGCAGCTTTCCCTCTTTCAGGAATGCAACAATTGCATCCATCTAGCTTGGTCCCAAGTCCACACACATTGCTTCTTGCTCTGTGATCGGCTGTTCTATGCTCGGGCTTGACAGATAGTCAATCATTATTGTTCTTGTTTTTCCAGTTTGCATTGAGCTTGCCAAGTTGGCCAACGCATCGGCGTGGTTGTTATCATCTCGACTGACTTGAAGAAGTCGGCAGTTGCGAAACAAGGCTGCCAGCCTGATGACTTCCTTTGCGTATGCCGACATTCGCTCATCACGGGTTGCAAACTCTCCTGTTGTTTGATTTACTATAAGTTATGAATCACAAAAAATTATTACCTCATCTGCTTCTGCTGCTACTGCTAGCTTTAGTCCTGCAATCAGTGCTTCGTATTCTACCTCGTTGTTTGAGGCCTTGAACCCCAATCGAATAGACTGTTCCAATATCTCCCCATCAGGAGATATTAACACTACTCCTGCTCCTGCTCCTTGCCGGTTTGAACTCCCATCGACAAATAGGCGAAAGGAGTCGCCGATGTAAATGCCGCAAGGTCTGAGTTTTTCCTTTTCTTGTTCTTTTGCCTTTGGCTGGGCTTCTCCTTGTTTGCTTGGACCTTGTTCATCTTGGCTCAACGGAGCCTTGATGGATTCTGGTGTGAATTCGGCCACGAAGTCGGCCAAAACTTGGCCCTTAATTGCTATTCTTGGTTTGAACTCCAGGTCGTATTGGTCCAAGGCCACTGCCCATCTTGCTATTCTTCCAGTTAAGTCTCCTTGTTGTAGCAAGAACTTTAGTGGGTGCTCTGTTAACACTATAATCTTGTGCACTTGAAAGTAATGGTTTAGCTTCTTTGAAGCCATTACTAAGGCCAGCATTAGTTTCTCCAGTGGTAGGTACCTTTTTTCTACGTCGGCCAAGGTTTTGCTTACATAATAAACAGCCTTTTGCTCCCCTTTTTCCTCTCGGATTAGCACGACACTTATCGCGTGTTCTGAAACTGCTAAGTACAAAAACAGTTCTTCCCCAAGTTCAGGTGTTGAGAGGACTGGAGCCGTGGTCAGATATTTCTTTAGGTCGGCCAAGGCGGCCTCACATTCCTCAGTCCATAAGAAGTCCGTAGCCTTCTTCACCAGGTTGAAGAAAGGTTTACATTTGTTTGAGCTTCGGCTTATGAACCTGTTTAGGGCTGCGGCCCTTCCAGTAAGCATCTGAACCTGTTTTGCCGACGTCGGGCTTTTCAGCTCTAGGATGGCCTTGATTTGATCTGTATTGGCCTCAATGCCCTTTCTTGTTACCAGGTACCCCAAAAATTTACCTGATCAAACTCCAAACGCGCACTTCGATGTGTTGAGTCGGAGCCGGTATGTTTTGAGTATATCAAAGACCTTTTTTAGGTCGGCAAGATGGCCCTTTGGTTCCTTGGTCTTCACGACCATGTCGTCGATGTAGGCTTCTACTGTTTGGCCAGTCAGGTTTTTGAACATCTTGGTTACCAACCTTTGGTAAGTTGCTCCTGCGTTTTTCAACCCAAAAGGCATTTCCTTGTAACAATACAGCCCTTTCGGGGTGATAAACGCTGTCTTCTCCTCATCTGGGGGGTACATGGCTATCTGGTGGTATCCTCTGTAAGCGTCCAGGAAGCTCATCCTTCCATGTCCAGATGTGACGTCTACCAACTGGTCAATCTTAGGTAGAGAAAAGCTGTCTTTGGGACAAGCTTTGTTCAGGCTTGTAAAATCTACGCAGACCCTCCATTTACCCTTTTTCTTCTTTACCACTACTGTGTTGGATAGCCATGTCGGGTAATGAACTTCTCGGATGGCCCTGGCCTCCAGAAGTTTGTCCACTTCTTCCTCTACTACTTCGACGTGCATCAACGTTGGTCTTCTGGCTCGTTGAATCACAGGTTTTGCTGACCTGTCAACATTCAGTCTGTGGCAAGTGACCTCGGGGTCGATGCCAGGCATTTCGTAAGGTGTCCAGGCGAACACCTCAATGTTGGCTCTTAGAAAAGTCTCCAACCCTTTGTCCTCTTCTTCGGCTAAGCCTGAGCCGAGAAGAAAGAAGCGTTCTTCATCCCCATCCTGGACGAAGATTTTCTTCAATGCCTCTTCGCTTTTCTCGGCTGGTTCTTTGCCGACGTCTTCTAGGACTTCCATGTCCTCATCTTCAATTTCTGCCTTTTCTGGTTCTCGAATATTGCAGGCGGATTTCATTGCAGCCATGGAGCAATTCTTTGCCTGCAGTTGATCTCCTCTGACTTCTTCAATCCCATGCTTTGTTAGGAACCGCAGTAGTTGGTGCAATGTTGAGGGAACTGCCCCCATTGCATGCAACCATGGCCTTCCCAAGATGATGTTGTATGGCGAAGGTGTGTCAATCACCATGAATTTTGTCCTGATCTTCTTAGTGCCAGCTTGTACTTCCAAGCTTGTTGCGCCCAGCGGCCACGTCAGCGTTCCATTGAGGCTGACCATCGGGCCATTGGATTGCTCTAAGTCATCAGGATGAAGGCCCAACTCTTTGTAACATCTAACATACATGATATCGCAAGAGCTGCCTTGATCAATTAGGATGCGTTTTACTTGGCACTCCCCAACCTGGAGGGATACTACCAAGGCATCATTATGTGGATGCTGGACCATCTCTAGATCAGCTTCAGTGAAGGCTATCGTCGGTCCCTGGCATTCTTCAGGTCGAGGTCTTTTATGACCACACTGGTTCACGTGCTGTAGGTGTTTTACCTTCTGGGTTTCCCCTCGTATGTTGTTTTCGTTCACCTTTGAGTGAATTACGTTAACCACCCGTGGTCCTCCTGCGGGTGGTTGCTGTGCTGGGGGAGGCGGAGCTGCTGGTGCTTGAGGCAATCTTGCCTGTTCTTCTCTAGTCCTGGCCTCATCAACAAGGTCCCTCAGATGTCCTTGCCTTACCAAGTCTTCTAAGTGTGCTTTTAGGGCTCTGCAGCCCTAAGTTGGGTGCCCTTCTTCATTGTGATAGGCACAACGCCTACCGATGTTTCTCCCCATGAATTCCCCTGGTGTTCTTGTCGGTCCTCTAAAATAGGGTTGGTTTCGTATTTGATCCAAGACTTTGTGGATCGGGACTCGGAATATAGTTGTTACTGCCTGTTTAGCCTTCAATTCCGTTTCTTGTTTGGTCGGTCTGTTGTTACCTCGGCTTCGCTTCGGCGAGCCGTTTCCTTTCTCCTGCTTTGTTTCTTTATTTCCCGACGCATCCTCCTCGGCTCTAGCGTACTTCTCGATTCTCGCCATGAGTTCTTCCATGCTTTTTGGCAATGTCTTTGCCAAGGATTTTCGTAGTGGGCAGTCATCTTTCAGGTCATTTTTGAAGGATACGACCGCCACCTCTTGGTTGCAATCAGGTATTCGATTGAAAATTTCGTAGTACCTTTTTGCGTAGGCCCTAAGGCCTTTATCCCTGGCGATTTTTAAAGCCATCAGTGCGTCGACCCTCAAGGGTTGTAGTTTATTTGTCACAAACCTGGCCACAAATATCTCGGCCAGGCCTTCCCAAGTCTTTACGCTTCCCTTTAGTAGTTTATGGAACCAATCTGATGCAATTTCTCCGAAGGATGAGGGGAATACTTTGCAGAGCAATGGCTCGTTCCCACTATATAACGCCATTGAATTCAGGTATAGTCCAACGTGAAAGTTGGGATCTGACTTACCATCATAAATTTGGAACCTTGGCATACTGAATCTCTTTGGTGCTTCAAATTTGTCCAGTTCCACCGAGAATGGTGTCTTCGGCTTAACCGGGGATGTTACCTCGGCTTCAGCATTCTGTTGTTTCCTCTTGAGGTAATCTCTCAAGTCTTCTTTACTTCTCCCTGGAGCTCGGCTATCTTTGGACTTTAATCTTTTCGGCACACTACTTTCAGCCTCGTGGTGGGCTCGTTTTGATCTTTCTCCATGTGTTGTGTCAAAGCAGAGTGCCTGCCATTGAACATGCCGATGTTTTTTGGGCTCTAGGTTCTTCGTGTGATACGTTCTTCGGGACTCCTCTCCTCTCGTCTCGGCTCCTCTCGTCCGACTTCCCTGGAAGGTCGGTGAGAGTGCCTTCCGCTCCTGGCGTGCTAAGGGACTTCGGGAATTGTTCTCTCTCCTTTCTTCTGGGTATTAGTTGCTGGCATCAGCGTATCCTGCAGCGGGTATGGTGGCTGCATGACATTGTTTTGCATCATGAAGTTGACGACCGACTGTAGGTCTGCCAACTTGTTCGCTAATTCTTTTACTTCCTCATCCCTCCGTAAGCACCTATCCCTCCATACCTGAAGGTTGTCTTCGTGATAGTACTTGCCTTGGTCTGTCCTCTTCGAAGTGTCACCCTCCTGGCCGACGTCTTTCTCTCCGTGGCCCTGGTCATGAGTTTCTGCATTATGGTTGTCTCCTTCAATGTCAAGGTCAATTGGTCTGCCACTCCCAGCGGGAGTGTCGCCCCCAATGTTTTCCTTCTGTCCGTTACTGGCCATCTATTCTTCTAAGTTTCCCACAGACGGCACCAAATTGTGTGGGTGATTTTCTGACCACACTGCCCGCCTAGTAATTAGCTGGAGAACACTAACAGAATAGATGGTTTCAGCTAACCTGCAACAGAAAGAAAAGGCTCCGGCGGTGGCTCTTCCACCTGGGGGCACTTTGATGATCAAGTCAGTATATCTCTCAAAGATAAATCAACTGCTAAACTCACTACTCAAAGCATAAAACTGTGTACCTTAGACCCACGGGGGTGCCTCTCTTTTATAGCCAACTCAATCCTGATCCCACTAGAAGCCTGACTTCTATGGACTCCCATTCAGTGCTTACTTAGGATTTCACAAGAGATAAAGATAAACTCCCTAAGAGCTTTATCCTTATCTTAGCAAAGTTCCCTCTTTACTCTAGGACTCTTGCCCCTTATCAATTTATCTCGGATTCTGATATCTAAGGAGATAACCTCGGCTTTTCCGAGATAACCTCGGCGTCACAATCAAAACACGTGGCACCTCGGCTGACACGTCGGCGTCACCTTGCCACGTGTTGGTATTCAGAAAATACATCCCCATAAAAAAATACCAAATAACCCATTTCCAAAATGAATTTTGAGTGGAGCCTAGTGGTTAGGAAAATAAAGATAATGCAGTTGGCTTTGAAAGGGATGAACTTCAATTTCATGTAAATGACAAAAATATCCTACACATCACAGGAAGCAAACACATGAAAGGAAAAGAAACAGAAAAGTTAGCTTGTGGAACCAAATCACTCTCACTGTTGCTAATAATTAGGTTGTTGTAACCATTCTATGGAAGAAGTTCAAAAAAGTGATGTTAATACAAAAGAAAAAATTTAATTTGTCATAATCTAAAAAAGTCAAAAAGTTAAAAAGTCGCTATCCTATTTGTTGGTGATAATTACAGATAACACACCAGAGACTACAAATAATAAAAGTTACAATAACTAATATAAGGGCTGAGGCATGGAAAATTCGCTCTCTTTAAGGAGATTTAAGCCCTCTGCGGTTAGGCAAAGCCTCACACCGTTGCAGCAGAAAAACCTTGACTTGTCTCCCCTAGGATACACAATAGCCCGACTAAGTCGTATGGTTCACCAATACTGCACAATTGGTTGAAACCAAAACTTTATCACACACACCCTTTTTATTTGCCTGATAATCTCACTCAAGATATAACAACACAACCAAAACTTCTTCACCCTTGCACCAAGATAGGACATTAGCTCAAATATATAGGAGATAAGGCTTGGAGGTGCCTTGGTGGATATGAAACGGATGAGGACTTGGATGGATAAGCATGGTGGACTTGAAAAGGATAAGTCTTGGTGGACCAAGACCAAGACTTTGGAAACTTACCTTGGAAGTCTTGGAGAGGATAAGAATTGGTGGACTTGATGAAGACTCGAAGAGACTTGGAGAGAAAGAAAAGAAAAACCAACCTATAACACATTATAATATTAAAATACCTGCTAACATTCTCCCACCTATTTTAATATTACAGGTAACAAAAACTGAGATTATTAGGCAAATAAGGATATTATGCATCATGGTAGGTGTGCTCTGCATTGAACCTCCATTAGTGAAACAATAATATTTACTCCAGAGCCAATAGTATGCTTAGCATTGAACTATGACTACTTAAGGGAAATAAATAATTATTGCACACACATAATATTCCAGGTGTTCACAAAAGCTTTAAAAGCTAGCACATTACGGCCTTGTGCGATCCCAGGATTCATGAGTGTGTTTGAGAATTAGCCCAAATCTCATAGGTAGCGGCCCCACTACCACACTCACATAGGTGAATTCTGTCAAGGGTGCTCCTGTAACTATGACACCCCACTCAATAAGAGCTACAGAAATTCATTAAGAGTTTTTTAATAACTCAACCTCTACAACGTTACAGGATAAATGCACTTACATCACATGGATGCGTAAAAGATAATTTAGTGCATTTCTCACGGCCATCATATGATCGTTTTTCTCATTGAACCCAGTTACAGGATCTCTGGTCCTTGGGTTGAGTATCCTCGTACATGGCTCCTGCTATATTCAATGGGCTTCAATCCCATCTCCCTCGATGTATTCCAGACTCTATCTCTTGCTAAGGCCTTAGTTAATGGATCTGCAAGATTATCACCAGATTTAATATAATCCACATTTATGATGCCATTATTCATATAAGATCTCACAGTACTGTGTTTTCTTCTGATAGGTCTAGATTTACCGTTATAATAACGGTTATTAACTCGACCAATTGCTACAGTGCTATCACAATGAATCAATATAGGTGGAATCGGTTTTTCCCAACAAGAGATTTCATTTAACAAATCTCTTAACCAATTTGCTTCTTCACTAGCTGTAGCTAAAGCAATAAGCTCAGCCTCCATTGTTGAATTAGCAATAATGGTTTGTTTTTTCGATTTTCAACTTATAGCACTACCTTCCAATGTAAATAAGTAACCAGTGGTTGATAATGAGTCACCTGACAAGGTATTCCAATCGGCATCACTGTAACCTTCAAGTACTGCAGGATACTTATTATAAAACAAGCCATATTTTATGGTACCAGATAAATATTTCATAATACGCTCAATAGCTAGCCAGTGATCACTGCCAGGCTTGCTCGTAAACCTGCTAAGTACTTCAACTGCATATGCAATGTCAGGTCTAGTACAGTCAGTCGCATAACGCAAGCTACTAATCATACTAGCATATTCCTTTTGATTAATTACATCCTCATCATTTTCAATAGGAAATAAACGCACATGAGGATCAAAAGGAGTAAGAACATGCTTGCAGTTATAAAAATTATATTTTCTCAAAATTTTCTCAACATAATGCGACTGATCAAGAAATATACCATCACAGCTTTTGGTAATTTTCATTCCCAGAATATAATTAGCCTCACCAAGATCTTTCATATCAAAATGGCTACTAAGCATATTTTTGGTTTCCACGATGATATGTGTAGACACCCCATTTTTGACCGTCCTCAAGACTTGGACGTCACCGTTTGAACACTCGGTGATTATCCATGTTTGTGTTCGTTTGGAGTTCCCGGAGGTCTCGGCTCGCGCGCCTTGCCTCAGGATCCCCGAACTCGACCGTTTAGTGTCTGGTTTTGCACCAAACACTTGCATCTTGCCTTTGAGAGGCAGGGTGGGGCTTGTAGACCATCCCCACCCATCACCGGCAGTGGCTAGATGCCACCGGCTGGTTTTTGCTGCCACCGGCAATGTAGTTTGCCGGTCGACACTATTTGTTGCCGGTCAGCACTTTTTTGTGCCGGTCGGCACTTTGTTTGGCCAAGATGGCATTTTTTGCCGGCCGATTGCTGTTCATCTGCTTTTGCAGATATTTTTGGACAGCTGTATAACTTTTGCTCCCCTCCATACACGTGTATGGAGGGATCTCCCTCTTGCAAAGCTTGTCTTGTAAGCTTTACAAGAGGCTTATAGAGAGGAGCTCTCTCTAAGGCAAAAAAAAGAGGCTTAGACATTTTTGAGAGAGAAAATACAGAGGAGAGCTCTGGTTTTCTAGGGTTAGGGTTAGACATACACAACCTATCTCTCTTTTCCTCTCATTTATGCATACTAGGTGTTTTGTGTCTCATTATTGCACACAAACACCTAGTGTTTCACCTTCCTCTTGGAGCTGAGGTTCTAAAGAGTGTGTTTTGAAGTTTTTGTCTTGGATTCAAGCTCAAGGAGGCCATTGGAGCATCTTTGTTGAAGAAGGCATCAAGGGTGAGAAACTAGTCCTTTTTTTCCCCCTTTTTTGCATCAATTTTCTACTAGTCTTAGAGCTGTTTTTGTGATTATTGTATAACATAAAAAAGTTCTATTTTTAAGCCCTCTTTATTGTTTATTAAGAGTGTTTTGTTGTTTGAGGGGTGTTAACCACCCTTAGGCCTTGAAAGGCCTCTTTTTGGACCATTTTGTATTAGCTCCGGGATTTTGGTGTTGAGGTCTCTTCACCACTGAAATCTTGAGGGATTTCAGTGGTGAAGATGATGCTTTGAAGTCCCAAGAAGGAGAGGGCCACCCCCTCTCCTTGTTGTCCTTGAAAAGGACACATTTTGGCCTCTTAAGGAAGCCTATGCTTGAGTGTGTGTTGAGCATGTTTGGTTTGTTTTTCATGATTATATATCCATGATATAACATGATTTAAAGTTGGTTTTGGAACTTCATGCATGTTTAGCATAGTTGCCTTGTAATGCCATGTTTGTGCCTTGACATGTCTAGGTTGTTAGCCTTTGTTGGAGCATGTTTTAGGCTTGTATTTGTGAAGATTATATGCTTATTTCGCCATGTTTTAGATCTGTCCATAGTCGTTTGGGTTGATCTTTGCTTGCATTATATGGCTCCTTTGCATTTGGGCTTGTTGGCCTTGAGTATGTGCATGTGTAGCATGACATCCTTGCATGAATTTGATGAATTGGGGTCACCTTGTATGCCATTTCAGTCCTATTTCCATGCTTGTTTGATTGCCTTGCATGCCTCTTTAATGTTTTGAAAGCATGTGTTGCAATGCTCCATGTTTTGGTCATGATGTATGCCTTTGAATTTGGGCCACTTAGATGCCATCTAAGGAGTCCTTTGGCCTTGTTTTAACATGCTAAAAATCTGTTTTTAGTTGTTTAATGCATGCCATGTTTGTTGTGGTAAAACATGCTTCAAAGCTTCATGATTCGCCTCAAGTATTTAGACCATGTTTGGTGCATGCTTGGCTTGATTTGTTGCTTAGTTTGGCATCATTTTATAACATGATTTTAGGGCTCATGTTGCATGCTAATTAGTCCATGACTCCTCCTTTCAAGTGTGCTTGAATGTTGTTTGATTCATGCTTAAGTGTTGGTCCTTATGTGCATGTGTGTGTGCATGCCATTTAGCTCTCACTCTTTAGCACTTTTGGCCACTGTTTTAGGCCTATTTTAGAGTTGCCTAATTCATGTATAAGTCCATCTTGCCATCCATTTGCATTGCTCTATGTATGCTTGCATGATTGCATAAGTGCCTTGCCATGTCATGTTGCATTCCTAGCTTGTATGCCTAGGTTGCATTGCATTTTGCATGCATGCCTTGTTCCTTGAATTGGTGATAGGAATTGGGCCTAATTTGTTTGATTGGTTTGCATGCATTTGAAACCAAAGTTGCATGCTTGGTTCCTCGGGCCATCATGCATGGAAATGCGTGATTGGTGGTCCGAGAACCGAGGCACATGTCCCTTTGAGTCATTACAATGATAAGAGACATGTTTGGTGCATACATGCCTTGAATTGTGCTGCCATGCCTTGTTTTGCCCTCTGTTGCTGTGAGTTGCAGGTTCTGCAGGAATACTCTGCCGACCGGCAGTGTAATGTGCCGACCGGCACTATTTTCTCTGCCGACAGCTTCAACTTTGTGCCGATGGCCATACAACACTGCCGGTGGAAATTTCATCTAGCCGGTGATGATCCCCTCTGTCCAAGGATGTAGTCCTGAGGTTTTGACAACCTCCAGAGGAGGAAAGGGAGGAAAACAGAGGCAGCTTGCGCATGGCGGCGCGCTTCTCGAGACGTTTTACTGTTTTCCTAAATTAGTTAATTTGTTAATTAATTAATTTGTAATATTTAATTAGCTTGCGTAGTTAATTAATTTGTAATATTTATTCGGTCCCTCCGAGCGAGGGCAAATCTGTAATAAGTGTGTGTGGGTGGTGTGTATGTCTTCCAACCTCACTTCTTTCTTCCCTTTTATTTACCTGCTTATGATGGTAGATTAGGGCATATTTATTTTAGCATACCTTATGCTATGCATGTGTGCATCCATGCATTTGTATTACATGCATTAGGCTCGGTACATCACGCTAACTGCATCAGTACTTCAATTCCAAATTGAATATGTGATAATTGTGCATTTTCACATGACATGTTTAGGATAGCCGAGCCTATTCTAGCGACATTTTGTATGCGGTGCATTAGGCACTTCACATGGACTTGGATCACGCATGTTTGCTAACAAGTTCTTTGTTTTGGCACGGAGTACTATGTAAGTATTTCCGCTTTAGCATATCGCATGAGTGTGAATGTTACCATGACAGCATGCTTAACATGTGGCTAGATGCTTATGTGTTAAACTGTTTTGGATGCCTGTGGGTGAAGGTTGGATTGTTTGAGTTGGAAGAACTCATTGAAATCCGTGTTTTAGCCTACTTGCGAGTAGCAAATTCCAAAGCATTTTCAAAACGAACGGATATGCAATGTTTCTTTCCAAATTAGGCAATCTAGTCTATACTTGTTTGCTGCGCGCATAACATAGTAATTCTAGGCTAACAATTGGTTTAAGAACACATAAAGTTTTCAAAAACGGATATCACGGTTAGTAGAGGCCGGTCTTCGGACCGGGCGAAAGGGGGTGCTCATAGCTGACCTTCCCCGATCGTACCCAAGCTCCCGAGCCGAGACAACTCCGGTGATGACGGACATGTGGCCTTCGGCACCGAGTCAGGGTTTCCTAAATTCTCCCATAAAAAAATATTTAGGTGGCGACTCTGTATCTGGCAAAACAGTCCATGTTTGGCACTACTTTTTCAAAAATCTGTTTCTCAAAACGATTTGCCAGATTTGGACTCTTTGGTTCAGATTAAGAACCGTGACACAAATCGAGTCCGAACTGTAGCACGAGGGGCCCACGCGGGCGCTGTTACAGTTTCTGGCGACTCTGCTGGGGAGTTTTAGAGAGTTTGACTCGAACTCGTGATATCCGGTTTTGATCTCATTTATGTGTTTCTTTGCATTGCATGTGCATTGGTGCGCCTAGGAACACGGTGTTTGCCATCTGCCATTCCTGAACGGTTTGCCGGAGGCTTGTCTTGTCAAGGCATGTCCATAAGGCTGACCGGCTATGGGCTCTGACAGTATGGGAACACAAACCCCGGTTTACCCGGGGCACCCTTTTTGACCATTCGACCTAGTGCATATTCGGATCCATAGTGACCATTCCAAGCTAGGACAGGTTGCTTACCCGATGCTAAGTTGTTTGAAACCGCTGTGTGCGTAGTGAAACCCTAGTTCCTGACAAAATAGGACAGGGAAACCCTACCCCAACATAGGGGTGTTTTGTTCTCTTTACTTGCTATGTGCTTTTAGAGTGTATCTCTACAGGAACGCATATACCAGTTTGCGAGTTTGAGTATCGGGCCCGAAGAAGCCAGAATCAGTATTGTTGAGAATCAGTTATCAGGAATCAGTTATCCGCGGGTATCAGATTCAGTATTTTGGGAACAGAAATTTGGGAACAGTGATCAGCAGTAGGGTACGGTTGTCTGGCTACACCCGTGTTCGACCAGTTTGGGCTGAAATGCTGTCTGTTTTTCTTTCAGTTTACAGAGTGGCAGAGTTGATACAGAACAGCCAGTGTCTCCCCTTTGCTGAGGCAGGATTTATGGCGGCACAAAGTTCATAAGAAATTGTGGTTATGGCAGCTGTATCGGAGCAGGGGACCGCTCCGCAGAGTGAGGCCAATATCAGTATGTCATACCCGCCCAGGTCGCCCGTTGTGCACCCGGTTTGGGCTCCCCAGTTATACCAGGCTCGTGAGCCCACCACCTTCGAATTGATGGGGATGATAGGCGATCTCCAAAGGTCTATGGCGGACCTCGCCTATGGAATGTCGGCTTCACCGCCAGCGGCACCGTATGCCGGGAATTTTGTACCACAGGAGCCCCCGCTACTGGGGCGGATTGTGATAGAGCTCAGCCAGCCAGAGGTGGCTTCCGGCTATAGCCACGACATGCCAACACCAACCCAGACCCTCGATCAGGCCGAGGCCAAGGGAAAGGACAAGCAAAAATAGACGCCGACCCTATGGAGCAACTGCTGTGGGCAGTCGAGGCTCTGAAAGTCAGAGGGATGAACAAGAAACAAACGTCTGCAATAGTGACCAAAGCTGTGGATGATGCTTTCCCCACTCCGATCAAAGGCAGTTCAAGCCAGGCAGAAAACCGGGATGGGCCCCGTCATGCCCAGACAATTCCAGTGGTTCCCAACCCTGCATCGGGGAAGGTTCAAAAAGCCGAGGCAGCGCCAGCCGATCCTTTCGCCAGCGCATCTGGCAAGAATCCTCAAACTGCAAAGTACCTGCCCCGAGGGCGCAGGGTCTTTCACGACCTCCACATGCCTTTGTCTAGGGCATTGTTAATATTGGCGAAGAATGGGCATCTTAAGCCTTTGGAGTCCCGGCCACTCCCGAAGAATCTCCCCGCCACTCATGATGCTACCTTGTACTGCGCGTACCATCAACAGTCCGGTCACAGTACCGATGGATGTTCCCGCCTTCGTCATGAAGTGCAGGATTTGATTGATAACAAGGTTATCCTACCACCCACCTCAGGCAAGCCCGTCACCACTCAGTTGTTGGATTTCGAGGGCTCAGATACTGCGAGTATGTAAAGTGGACCGCCTGCGGGCAACATTTGGTGTATTTTTGTAGCGTCTGGCACGCATTTTTGAGCATCGGTGAGACCGAGTTTTGTAAATCCTGGCTCGGATGTCGAGTCAGTCTTTTGTTTTTGAGTCTGTCTCTTTGTCTTGAGTCAGTCTTTTTTTTGCTTAAGGGTCTGTCTGGTTGTATCGAGTCAGTCCCCGTTGTATATAATACCAGGTGATTCTGGGGTTGTTGTCCCGAACACCGTTTTGTTTTGTAATTATCTGTTTTGTTTTGAGTCTGTTTCTGCCGAGGGGCCAGTTGCACCAACAAAGCCGATTGAAACAGCTGTTGCTATCTCAAACTTCATGCTTGCTTTCAGCATAAGTGCCGGAGAATTTGAATGAGCTGACAGTACATCTCGCCTGCTCTCCTGTGTGCCAAACTCATTGCATTAACCTAAGTTTTTCAACAAAACAAACTTTTTGAACACTGCGGTGATGAAAACGAAGAGGAAGGAATTCCTCGGGTTTTGTAAAATTTTGATCATTTTGAGAGAAAGAAAGGCGTGCTAAGTCTTTTTATGAATAAAGCCATGCTTGTCGGCATGAGTACTGAGAAGGACCCTGGCCTGATCCAGATTGGTTCCACACTATCTTCGGCGCGAGCGATTCGTCGCCTTCTTAAAAACTTTCAAAAACAAATGTTTTACGCGGCCATGCGAAGGCCTGTGTGGAATCGCTCTTGAGATTGCGCAGCCTAGGATCGCTCTCAGCCTCAAGATTCAACCTATTTGTTTTCCGACTTTGAACCCTTTCAGAATGTTCAGAAAGCTCAACGGACAAACGCCATGAAAGGCCCGTGTGGCCAGTTTTGAGGTAGCCTTCTATCAAGAAGCATCAAGGCCGAATCAGAAGGAGTAGATCTCGCCGGGAGAAGCTCGTAGAGTAACCCTGATGGATTCTCCGCAAATCAGTGCAACAGCCGTTCTCCTAGACACAGAGAGGCTTCAATTTCAAGAAACCATTTGGCATGGACTTGCTACACTTTTACCCTTTGAGAGGCTCGCTGGGCCGAAAACCCGGAAGGGCGGTCCAGGCAAAAGTTAGAGCAAGAGAAAAATACAAAAAGAAAGATTGAAAAGAAAAGAAAAAGAAAAAAAAAGAAAAAAGGAAAGAAGAAAAGAAAAAAAAGAAAAAAGAAAGAAGAAATAGAAAATGAAAAGAAGCTCGCAAGGTCGAAAACCCGCATTGGGCGCCTTGGCAAAAATGAGAGCCAAACAAAGTGAAGGTTAAAATACCCGAGTGTACCTTAACCGGAACTACGTAAGGCTTGATTCCCATGTTTGGGATACGTAGGCAACTTCATCATGAAGTCCAGCCCCCAACGCTTTCATAAGCGTCTCAGTCCATGCAATGGTTTCAATTTCACCTCAAAATCCAGTGGCCAACACCCTTCAAGGTGATTGTGTCCATATATGTGTTGTGACCGTCTTCGTCATCTCTGTGTCTAAGAGCTCGACCATCGCCAATGAAGACTGTTTACAGATTGCTGCGGCACCATCCCAAACAAGGGGCAACTTTCCGTTGCCACGAGCCGCCGTGAGCCGCCATTCAAACTAGGGGCAACTTTCCGTTGCCTCCCACCCCCTTTAAACCAGGGGCAATTTGCCATTGCCTCCGATCCGAGGTTGCGCATCTCGAAGAGTAAGTTCTATGCTTGTTCAGCATCAGCTGTTTGAAAAATAGTTTTTGAAAATTTTTACTGAGATTGACTATTTTCTCGAAAACTATTTCATTTTCCAAAATCGGACCATTGTCTTGGACCCAAAAAAGGAAAGCTTTCAGTGCTTGTAGCCTGACTTGCACGATCTTCAAATCAAAAATCGAACAAGTACGTTAATCCGACTCTCATTTTGATCAAAACCGTTTTGGTAGAAAGCAAAAATGAAAGAATGGTTAAAATGATGAACTAGGGGCACAGTTGAGCCAGGCGTGCTGTCTCTCCCCCGTCATCGACGTACTTGCCAGAAGAGCACTCTGTCCACCAGAAGAAATAGCCGGGAGCTAACGGTGTTGAGTATGAACCCGCACCTTTCCATTTATCCATCAATCACCCCGGGGAGGGATGAAAAATGAGAGATTGAAGAATAGAGAGGTGTGAGTTGAGAGAAAAGCGAGGAAAAGGGTTTTGAGAGAAAATCCGAGCCTGAGGGCCGAGCGATGTGAGAATCACAAATGAGAAAGGGTGGGAAACAATACCCAGCTTGAACTGGCTCCTCGTGGTCCGAGGTCTCCCATCTTCGTTCACGCGTCTGTGTGTCGTGTTTCTTTGATTTGACGGTCTCGTCTTTTGTTTTGAGTCTCTCCCGAGCGTGTCTCGTGGTGTTTAGGTCGTGAACCTCTTTGTTTGAGTCCTCCCCGCTGTGTTCAGTGGTAGGCTCGATATCCCGGTTTGAAAAACCCTCATTCGATTTCAAAAAATCGCTTATGCTCAGAATGCTGTGCCATTCTCTGCATTTGAACGCATTTCGACACCAACCGGTTCCATCTTTGAGGTCCGTCCTGTCAAATTGGGCTGTTTGTTCAGAATTTGCTGTGTGCAGAATGAATCGAATGCTGTGTTATGGGCTGTACACGGATTAATCCCCAACAGAGTAAGGGCTGTGTGTCCAGAATCAGGCAGTGGGTTGCTTGGGTGTATTTTGTTGTTGGCTGTTCAAGTTATCTGATTATTACAGTGCAAGTGTTCAATTTTCAGACAACCAATCAGTTCCGTTTACATTGAGGTGTAACATGATGAGATGCGATGCAATGCATGAGGTGTGTAAATGTAAACACTTTTTTCAGATAAAAAGTTTGTTTCATTTACTTAGCTTTTCCAATGTACAAGTTTTGGAAACAAAATCTGCCTGCGGCAGTACAAGGTAATCTATCTACCAACAAAAAGAAAAGTACAAGAAAGAAAGAAAAGATAGCAAAAATCCGCATCTCTGCCGAGCACTCCGGAGGGCTGTCAGTCCGTCCTGGTCCTCTTCCTGGACGAAGGTCCAGGAGCATCAATAGCGTCGTCGTCAGAGCCCGAGCTAGAGCCGTCTCCGGTCTCCTCCTCCGATGACCCTGCCTCCGCCTCTGACTCCTCGTCGTCATCATCGTTCGGGGCTGGAGCTCGCGAGCTGCTCCCGACGTGAGTACGCCCACCCCTAGTGCGGGGAAATATCCTGCCCTCCTCGTCTCTCCCCCGAGCAGGGACAGCAGGTCTAGCTGGAGCACCTCCTGCCATGGGAATCTGGAAAGGAGGCTGAAAAAGTGCACAAAAGTGAAATGCATCAGTATACTGTAGACAGTTTATCAGTGCAGAATGCAATGTCGAGTACAGTGTGTGAATGCCGTGAGCAGTTTATCAGTGCAGAATGCAATGTTGAATACAGTGTATGAATGCCGTGAGCAGTTTATCAGTACAGAGTACAGTGCAGAATGCAGTGTATGCAGTGTATCAGATGCTGCGAGATCAGTGTATCAGGTGTTGTGCCGTGCATCAGATTATGCAAAGCAGTGTATGAATGGTTTGAGGCCAGTGTCAGAAGGACATACCGGTATGCTGTAGACGGCCAAGAGGTCAAATGTCCGCTGGAGCATCCCCATCATCGAGGCATTCATCGCCAACGACTGACGGGTGTACTCAGAAGAAGCCTGCAAAAGTATCAGATGCATCAATATTCTGTGGAATATCAAGTAAACTAAAATGAAATGACTGTACGAAGTGCAGTGATACATACCGGCGGAAGGTCGGGGATGTCAGTGAACTCATGCCCAGCCGGTGGAGGGGCGAAGGGGATCTGATAGGTCGCCCCACCCTGCCCCTGGAAAGTCAGCACAGCGGGTAGGGCAGGCCACCCAGCTCCTCGTCCACCCCGCACTCCGCCCCTGCCACGGACCCGGGCCCTCCTCGAAGACCCGGCCCCTACTCCTGCTCCGGCCCCAGCCGCCGATGCTACAGGCCTGGCCCCCTCTGCTCGACGACCGCTCAAGGGACGCATCAGGTACGTCCGCACGTACTCCTGATAGTCGCCGGTGCCTCGGAAGCCGGCCTCCTCCCAGCCGATGGAGTAATCATCCAGCTGCTCAGGGGTCAGCCCCTCGGTCTCCCTCATCTCTGCAGGAGGGTGAGCCGGGACTATCTGCTCAGGTAACCCGCGGGTCTGGCGTAGAAAACGCTCCCCCAGGTACCAAGCCCGACAGACCGGGCCCTCAAGCAGAATCCGGAAACGCGAGGTCTCCTCAGCACCAGGGAACCGACCCCGCATCGCCGACGGCAGCGAAGCCCATGGCCGCCATGTGATCTGAAAGTGACAGACAGTTTGTTATCTACTGTTATTGAAATATGCAGTGGGAAAGCGAAGCCTAAATGAACTGAAAGTAAAGCATACCTCCGTGGGGGTGATGGTGTCGAAATATCGGCGGAAGAAGCCGAACGTCTCCCGTGGTCGCCGGGTGCATCTCCCGTCAAAACGACTCGAGAACGGGACAGCCGGAGGAGGCTCCGCGACTGGCACAGGTGCAAGCCTAGGGAAGTAGGCATAAACCCACAGCTGCAAAACAGATGTCAGTATGACTATCAGAAAAAGCAGGATATGCAGAATAAAGCAGAAATGGCAGAGCCGTGTGTTGTGCAGTGTATTGTGTACAGTGTACAGTGTGAGCAGTGTACAGTCAGTGTAAAGTAGAATGTATGTGTGTGCCGTGTGTACAGTATACAGTGAGTGTAAAGCAGACTACAGTGTGTATAGTGTACAGAGTGCAGAAAGTACGAGACAGAAATGAAAAGTGGAGAAGAAATGTACCTCCCAAGCCCGCCAGTAACCTCCGAGCAGCTGGCCGCTGCCGCGAGAAGCCGAGCTCATATAGCCGTAAAGGGTGGCCAGAGCAGCGCCACCCCAATCATAGTGCAAGATGTCCCGGACGTCCACCAGTGCGCTGAGAAGGCAGAGAGGCACGGTGTTCGCCCGGTCGGCGAAGATAGTAGTCCCGAACAAGAACATGAGGAAGCCGCGAGCATACCTCTCCTCATCCTCCGGGGTCATCTGCACCTCCTCCAAAACGGGCTGAACCCTAAACTGTGTCTCGAACCAGGAGTACCGCACGAAGCCTGGACGAGCTAGTGGTGGGGCCTCCCCCAGTAAATGGACCTGAGCGGCGGTCCACTCATCCATATCAGTGTCGAAAGGGATCGGATCACCCCCTACCCCGATGCCTGTGAGCATCGAGAAGTCATAAGGGGTCATCGTCATGTCCCCTGCAGCAGAAAAGTGGAAAGAATCGGTGGTGTCCCACCATCTCTCCGCCAGAGCGGCAAGGAGAGGTCTGCATGTGGAGAGCCTAGAGAGCCCTCGGCAGAAGGTGCCGAAGCCCGCTCGGTCCACGATGCGCTGGACCGCATCAGGGAGCTCGTCATACCACTCCCGTGCGCCAGTATTCCCATACCCACGGATGGTATGGGAACCCTCCTGCAAACAGAAAATAACAATGGCAAGACAACATTCAAAATGCAGTTTTGAAAAGACAGATATGGCATGTATGCAAGTTTGTCAGTTTCAGGCAAATACCGGGTACCGGTGTGCTTACAGGAAAATACGTGTGCTGTGTCAGCGTGTTTGGGTGTTTCAGAACAGATGTAACGTGTGTGCAAATCTAACAGATTCAGACAAATACTGGGTGCCAGTGTGTATGCAGTGGAATACAGTGTGTGCCGTGTGTTTGAGTAATTCAAGGCTAGTGCAGTGTGTGTGCATGTGTCAGTCTCAAGCAGATATCAGTTGTATGTATGTTTACAGTCAACTACGGTCTACGGCATATCAGATTTCAGCAGTTAGAGAATACAACTAACTATGGCAGTTTTGTATCCTACATTGCAGAAAGTAAAGCAGAAGATGAAGAGTTACCTCGGAAGTGCCGAATGAAAGGTGGGAGGTAGGCTCGCGCAGCAGTAGCTCAGGCGCCGCGTATCTCTCAAAGCTTCGGAACTGACGCAGGCCGTCTGGGGGCAGAACGTGGATCGCCGGCCGATAGGTCGCCGGGTCGAACGGACGCTCGCTCAGTGGTAAGAGCTCGACCCCGGGATCCATCTCGTGGTCCGGGGGAGTCCCGACACGTGGAATGTCGTCCGCCATGTAGAGAATAGTGTGAAAATGGCCGGAAAAGGGAAAACCGAGCCGGAATATGAAGAGTCAACTGAAAAGTCAACTCCCGAGAGGGTCGAAAATGGCCGGGAAGGCCGGAATGTGAAAAGGACACGGAAATGAAGAGGAAAGTGAGGGGAACAAACCCCGAAAAGGCTAGAACGCCAAACGAGGCACCGAAACGAGAATGTGATCGGTGGAAAATGTCCGAAACGCGAAGAGGATCGCGAATCCGACGACGAAACGAGCGTAGAACGCGAAGAAACGGGCGAAAAATGAGAGAGAAGCACTCTAGAGAGAGAGAGCAAGGGTTTTCGGCGTGAGAAGAATGAGAAAATAGGGCATGAAGCCCTATTTTATAACACCCAAGGTGAAAAGACAAAACTGCCCCGCACCAGCAACTGTTTGCCGGTCGGCAATATTTTGTGCCGGCCGGCACTTTTTTGTGCCGATGGAATTGTTTTTGTGCCGATGGCCAGCCGGTGGCCTCATCTTTCGGCCGGTGGGGTTCCCACAGCCTTGTTTAGGCCATATGAGAAGTTCGTGGTCTTCATAGCTCAAGAAAGTGCAAGAAAGTGCATCTCCGATATTCAACCGGCCTCCGTTTTGACCGCGGGCCGTGTCTCCAGTGCGTGGCACTCGAATTCGTACAAGGTGTATCCTTTTTGTATCCTTTTGAATTCAAAAGTTACCCCATGTGTGTTGCACAAGTTCATCACACTACTTCGATGCATTACATCGCGCTGTCGTGCGTCACACATTTGCATTGTTATGCACGTATTACATGCGTTGCAACACGCACCCCTTTGCATTGTCGTGCACATTTCTCATGCATCATCATTGCATTTCCATTCCATGCATTGTCATGCATTCCGGCATACGTGCGTTGTTGCGCATTCAAGCCCATTTACATTCCGTGTGGCATGCATGTCGCACTTAGCATCGCACTGTTTTGTGCATTTCAAAATTGTTCGCGCTGTTCTGCGCACTGCACTGTTTTGTGCATTTCAAACTTCGCGCTATTCTGCGCATCGCACTGTTTTGTGCATTTCAAAATTGTTCGCGCTGTTCTGCGCATCGCACTGTTTTGTGCATTTCAAAGTTGTTCGCGCTGTTCTGCGCATCGCACTGTTTTGTGCATTTCAAAGTTGTTCGCGCTGTTCTGCGCATCGCACTGTTTTGTGCATTTCAAAGTTGTTCGCGCTGCTCTGCGCATTGCACTGTTTTGTGCATTTCAAAATTGTTCGCGCTGTTCTGCGCATCGCACTGTTTTGTGCATTTCAAAATTGTTCGCGCTGTTCTGCGCATTGCACTGTTTTGTGCATTTCAAACCTCGCGCTGTTCTGCGCATTGCACTGTTTTGTGCATTTCAATTTCGCGCTATTTTGCGCATCTCATTGCATTTTGCATGCATTCCATCGCACTGTCCTGTGCACTCGCGTTGCCTAACGCATCGCGCTATTTTGCGCATCATACCGTCGTGCAATACCACGGTCTGGCGAGACCTTAAACGCGCACGGTCTGGCGAGACCTTAAACGCGCACGGTCTGGCGAGACCTTAAACGCGCACGGTCTGGCGAGACCTTAAACGCGCACGGTCTGGCGAGACCTTAAACGCGCACGGTCTGGCGAGACCTTAAACACGCACGGTCTGGCGAGACCTTAAACGCGCACGGTCTGGCGAGACCTTAAACGCGCACGGTCTAGCGGGACCTTAAACACGCACGGTCTGGCGAGACCTTAAACACGCACGGTCTGGCGAGACCTTAAACGCGCACGGTCTGGCGAGACCTTAAACACGTACGGTCTAGGAGACCTTAAATCCTTGGAAGGTGCAAGACCTTTAGTGCATTGGTGTGCACACTATTGCTTTGTACATATCTTAAGCCGCGTGTAGTCGCGCATTCCATGCAACATGCATCACTTGCATCATTTGCATTTCAAAAAAAAACAAAAAAAAACATGCATTGTCATGCATACATTTTGCATCCCGGTCTAGGAGACCTTAAATCCTCTGAAGGTGCAATTCCTTCGGTGTTTGTCGTGCCCGAACGACTTTTCGGTGGTCTGGTAAAGCCACCTGTCTGTGCTTGCGATGAGTTCCTAGAAGACCAACTGGGATGGTGGAAACTAGAGTTCGAACGGCTTATGCCTAGAACGCAAAGGTTCGGGAGTTCCGAGACTAAAGTCTGGTTTAAATACCCAGAGGTTTACCCTCGGCTTGAAATCTGTATGGAAGCCCCATAGGTTGAGACGGCATGTCTACGCCTCAGTTCTGGATACTGAACCAACCTAGTATATCACCCTGTTGGTAAGATAGGGAAAGTTGCAATCATAGTCATTGCATCATAGTGCATTGTCATGCATTTACATTGTAGATTGCATGCATTCATTGCATCACCTTCCGCCTATGGCTTGCGCCTTTCCAGGTTGAGCTTGGTCTGGTATGTGTCCTTACATTTCATGTTAAAACACAGTTCTGTATGTGTATCGCGCCGATTCCACGTTGATATGTTGGTTGAGGGTTGCGGCACCTTTTCTGTGTTACACATGGCTCGTATGTATGCATGCCTTTCCTAGGCAAGATTTGGTTTGGCTTGCGTGCCATATCCATTGTATCCATATCCATTCCATTGCATATTTGTAGATATTGCATTGTAGATTGCATGCATTCATTGCATCACCTTCCATCTATGGCTTGCGCCTTTCCAGGTTGAGCTTGGTCTGGTATGTGCCCTTACTTTTCATGTTAAAACACAGTTCTGCATGTGTATCGCGCCGATTCCACGTTGATATGTTGGTTGAGGGTTGCGGCACCTTTTCTGTGTTACACATGGCTTGTATGAGTACATGCCTTTCCTAAGCAAGATTTGGTTTGGCCTGCGTGTCATATTCATCTATTACATTGTAGTGTAATTTTTGCATCCGGCATTAGGATCGTAGTCCTTTCTCCAACGGGTCGTTTCCCCACTTATGTCAATTCCACCCAATACTTGTTCTTGCGTCTGTCTACAATGCTCACAGTTCAGTTGACCGTTCTGTGGTAGACAGACTTGTTATCTCCATCAATCTATTTGACATAGATGTGATTTCGAACCGCTCGTGATTGAATCACGATTCAATTGCTTTACATGTAGCTTGCATTGTTTCAATTACATTGTATCTGCATTTGCATTGTTTATACATTGTTTTGTATATATCGCATATCGTTTTGCATCCACATTTGCATTGTCATGCATGTTGCTAACCATATTGTACCTGTTAAGTTTGTTTTCTTTTCAGGCACGATATTGTATGTACGGTTCATTTGAAGCTGGTGCAACCAGACGAGCCGCACAGGTATTGTATCTCCCGAGTGAGACGCATTGAGAATTCCATAATTCTCTTACATCCTTTCTGCATTGTAGTGTAGTTTGGTATGCTAGCTTAAAATTGTCGCATGTTTGCTTCATTACAGCTTTCTTTGCATGATCATAAGTTATGCTCGGCTCTGTGCATTGTCTTGCATTTTGCCCCTGCCTCCGGGCGCATACCTTATTTGTCTAGTTTGTTTGTCTGAGTCTTCGGCCTTGTCAAAAATGGGTCGTCTCTGGGCTTTGACATTCACTCCCGTCATTGTTATGACTTTCGAGTTCTGTCAAAGAGGGGCAACTGTAGACACCCCATTTTTGACCGTCCTCAAGACTTGGACGTCACCGTTTGAACACTCGGTGATTATCCATGTTTGTGTTCGTTTGGAGTTCCCGGAGGTCTCGGCTCGCGCGCCTTGCCTCAGGATCCCCGAACTCGACTGTTTAGTGTCTGGTTTTGCACCAAACACTTGCATCTTGCCTTTGAGAGGCAGGGTGGGGCTTGTAGACCATCCCCACCCATCACCGGCAGTGGCTAGATGCCACCGGCTGGTTTTTGCTGCCACCGGCAATGTAGTTTGCCGGTCGGCACTATTTGTTGCCGGTCAGCACTTTTTTGTGCCGGTCGGCACTTTGTTTGGCCAAGATGGCATTTTTTGCCGGCCGATTGCTGTTCATCTGCTTTTGCAGATATTTTTGGACAGCTGTATAACTTTTGCTCCCCTCCATACACGTGTATGGAGGGATCTCCCTCTTGCAAAGCTTGTCTTGTAAGCTTTACAAGAGGCTTATAGAGAGGAGCTCTCTCTAAGGCAAAAAAAAGAGGCTTAGACATTTTTGAGAGAGAAAATACAGAGGAGAGCTCTGGTTTTCTAGGGTTAGGGTTAGACATACACAACCTATCTCTCTTTTCCTCTCATTTTTGCATACTAGGTGTTTTGTGTCTCATTATTGCACACAAACACCTAGTGTTTCACCTTCCTCTTGGAGCTGAGGTTCTAAAGAGTGTGTTTTGAAGTTTTTGTCTTGGATTCAAGCTCAAGGAGGCCATTGGAGCATCTTTGTTGAAGAAGGCATCAAGGGTGAGAAACTAGTCCTTTTTTTCCCCCTTTTTTGCATCAATTTTCTACTAGTCTTAGAGCTGTTTTTGTGATTATTGTATAACATAAAAAAGTTTTATTTTTAAGCCCTCTTTATTGTTTATTAAGAGTGTTTTGTTGTTTGAGGGGTGTTAACCACCCTTAGGCCTTGAAAGGCCTCTTTTTGGACCATTTTGTATTAGCTCCGGGATTTTGGTGTTGAGGTCTCTTCACCACTGAAATCTTGAGGGATTTCAGTGGTGAAGATGATGCTTTGAAGTCCCAAGAAGGAGAGGGCCACCCCCTCTCCTTGTTGTCCTTGAAAAGGACACATTTTGGCCTCTTAAGGAAGCCTATGCTTGAGTGTGTGTTGAGCATGTTTGGTTTGTTTTTCATGATTATATATCCATGATATAACATGATTTAAAGTTGGTTTTGGAACTTCATGCATGTTTAGCATAGTTGCCTTGTAATGCCATGTTTGTGCCTTGACATGTCTAGGTTGTTAGCCTTTGTTGGAGCATGTTTTAGGCTTGTATTTGTGAAGATTATATGCTTATTTCGCCATGTTTTAGATCTGTCCATAGTCGTTTGGGTTGATCTTTGCTTGCATTATATGGCTCCTTTGCATTTGGGCTTGTTGGCCTTGAGTATGTGCATGTGTAGCATGACATCCTTGCATGAATTTGATGAATTGGGGTCACCTTGTATGCCATTTCAGTCCTATTTCCATGCTTGTTTGATTGCCTTGCATGCCTCTTTAATGTTTTGAAAGCATGTGTTGCAATGCTCCATGTTTTGGTCATGATGTATGCCTTTGAATTTGGGCCACTTAGATGCCATCTAAGGAGTCCTTTGGCCTTGTTTTAACATGCTAAAAATCTGTTTTTAGTTGTTTAATGCATGCCATGTTTGTTGTGGTAAAACATGCTTCAAAGCTTCATGATTCGCCTCAAGTATTTAGACCATGTTTGGTGCATGCTTGGCTTGATTTGTTGCTTAGTTTGGCATCATTTTATAACATGATTTTAGGGCTCATGTTGCATGCTAATTAGTCCATGACTCCTCCTTTCAAGTGTGCTTGAATGTTGTTTGATTCATGCTTAAGTGTTGGTCCTTATGTGCATGTGTGTGTGCATGCCATTTAGCTCTCACTCTTTAGCACTTTTGGCCACTGTTTTAGGCCTATTTTAGAGTTGCCTAATTCATGTATAAGTCCATCTTGCCATCCATTTGCATTGCTCTATGTATGCTTGCATGATTGCATAAGTGCCTTGCCATGTCATGTTGCATTCCTAGCTTGTATGCCTAGGTTGCATTGCATTTTGCATGCATGCCTTGTTCCTTGAATTGGTGATAGGAATTGGGCCTAATTTGTTTGATTGGTTTGCATGCATTTGAAACCAAAGTTGCATGCTTGGTTCCTCGGGCCATCATGCATGGAAATGCGTGATTGGTGGTCCGAGAACCGAGGCACATGTCCCTTTGAGTCATTACAATGATAAGAGACATGTTTGGTGCATACATGCCTTGAATTGTGCTGCCATGCCTTGTTTTGCCCTCTGTTGCTGTGAGTTGCAGGTTCTGCAGGAATACTCTGCCGACCGGCAGTGTAATGTGCCGACCGGCACTATTTTCTCTGCCGACAGCTTCAACTTTGTGCCGATGGCCATACAACACTGCCGGTGGAAATTTCATCTAGCCGGTGATGATCCCCTCTGTCCAAGGATGTAGTCCTGAGGTTTTGACAACCTCCAGAGGAGGAAAGGGAGGAAAACAGAGGCAGCTTGCGCATGGCGGCGCGCTTCTCGAGACGTTTTACTGTTTTCCTAAATTAGTTAATTTGTTAATTAATTAATTTGTAATATTTAATTAGCTTGCGTAGTTAATTAATTTGTAATATTTATTCGGTCCCTCCGAGCGAGGGCAAATCTGTAATAAGTGTGTGTGGGTGGTGTGTATGTCTTCCAACCTCACTTCTTTCTTCCCTTTTATTTACCTGCTTATGATGGTAGATTAGGGCATATTTATTTTAGCATACCTTATGCTATGCATGTGTGCATCCATGCATTTGTATTACATGCATTAGGCTCGGTACATCACGCTAACTGCATCAGTACTTCAATTCCAAATTGAATATGTGATAATTGTGCATTTTCACATGACATGTTTAGGATAGCCGAGCCTATTCTAGCGACATTTTGTATGCGGTGCATTAGGCACTTTACATGGACTTGGATCACGCATGTTTGCTAACAAGTTCTTTGTTTTGGCACGGAGTACTATGTAAGTATTTCCGCTTTAGCATATCGCATGAGTGTGAATGTTACCATGACAGCATGCTTAACATGTGGCTAGATGCTTATGTGTTAAACTGTTTTGGATGCCTGTGGGTGAAGGTTGGATTGTTTGAGTTGGAAGAACTCATTGAAATCCGTGTTTTAGCCTACTTGCGAGTAGCAAATTCCAAAGCATTTTCAAAACGAACGGATATGCAATGTTTCTTTCCAAATTAGGCAATCTAGTCTATACTTGTTTGCTGCGCGCATAACATAGTAATTCTAGGCTAACAATTGGTTTAAGAACACATAAAGTTTTCAAAAACGGATATCACGGTTAGTAGAGGCCGGTCTTCGGACCGGGCGAAAGGGGGTGCTCATAGCTGACCTTCCCCGATCGTACCCAAGCTCCCGAGCCGAGACAACTCCGGTGATGACGGACATGTGGCCTTCGGCACCGAGTCAGGGTTTCCTAAATTCTCCCATAAAAAAATATTTAGGTGGCGACTCTGTATCTGGCAAAGCAGTCCATGTTTGGCACTACTTTTTCAAAAATCTGTTTCTCAAAACGATTTGCCAGATTTGGACTCTTTGGTTCAGATTAAGAACCGTGACACAAATCGAGTCCGAACTGTAGCACGAGGGGCCCACGCGGGCGCTGTTACAATATGCAAATTAGAGCCGAATATAAGTAAATCATCGATATAGAGGCTAATAATGACATGTGAATTTTCTTCAGATTTATAGTAAATGCATTTATCACATTCATTCGTTTTATAGCCATTCTCAATCATGCAGGAATCAAATTTCTCATGCCACTGTTTAGGGGTCTGTTTTAAGCCATAGAGGGATTTAACTAGCTTGCACACTTTGCTTTCTTGACCGGGTTTCACAAAACCTTCAGGTTGATTGTCACGAACCAAACCCGCCCCTATGGGTTTAGCACCGTAACCGGCCAGTAATCTGAGATTACCGAAGGCCTGTTTAACAGTAATACAGTAATACAGAGTACAGGGGCTGGCGGAAGCTAATACAGTAAATAGATAGTGTCCAATGAGCTGTGACAGTCTGTATGCCAAAAAGACTTTTCATTCAAATATATATATATACACAGGCAGACCAAACAGTATGTACCTAAAAACAATCATTTAGTTCAGGGACCTAATCCCTATTAAACAGTACCGTACAGTACAGTAAACAAAACGGTTACAGAGACAGAAGGGGGAACAAAAACACCCCTAAGCCGTAGTTTGACAGGCTCAGAATCTCGTATTGAGGCACATAGGTTAGCTCGACAAAACTGGAGTTTACCCTGATGCTCCTAGCTGCGGTCTGGTGCCTGAACACCTACATATATATATGAGTAGTGAGCTAAAGCCCAGTGAATAACACAATGCGTAAAGGGGTTAAGAATGAATATTCTTACAGTAATGAAAACAGTCCATTAAATCAGTATTTCAGTCGTTCAGTCAGTACAGTCATATGTGGTACATCCACTAGCATAACAGTACAGTAAACAGTAGGTCTTAAAAGACCAAGCAGTAAATGATGGCCATCAGTCAGTAACAGTAGTGGTTCCAACAAGGGAACCGACAGAGATCTCTGTAACAGTAACAGTAAATAGTAGTTGCTAAGGATGCCACAATACAGTTCAGAATATAGGACATACATTCATTCAATTAACAGTAACAGTTCAGAAAGCAGTACAGTTGAATTGTTCAGAAGATAATCATTTTGAACATATCTTTACACAGTTGTTACTTACAGAGTTCTGGGCTACAGTAAAGCTAGAGCGCATCCCCAGTTGCCAACCCTACACAGTTACAGATTGAACACACACTAAGCTACACAGTTGGGAAAGATAATAACTTAATCCCTAATTTGCCTCGGTGTGGTTCTACATCTATATCCTCATTAAGATGTTTTAAACTAGGCCTAGGAATGCCTAGGATGGGATGAGGATGCAAAGATGCACTTTAAAAGCATTGTCAGATTTTTCAGAAAATAGGGGTCACGCTCGAGCGTATGTTACTCCGCTCGAGCGGACATGCAGACAAAGGTTTCCGCTCGAGCGTAGACTTACCCGCTCGAGCGTTCTGCAAAACAGTCAAAAGTGCTGGATAGGCGAAAATCACGCTCGATTGGGCGCTCGACACCCGCTCGAGCATGAGACACAATGTCCCGCTCGAGCGTCAAGCGGACTTCAAAACAGAACAAAATGCTGGGAGCACGATTTCCACGCTCGAGCGCCAGTCACCCCGCTCGAGCGTGAGTCCAAATTCTGGAAATTCCAGATTTGAACCTCAAGCTCAAAACCAAGTTTTAAACCATAAATTTCGATCCTCTTGGGCCAATTTTCCAGAAAACACATCAAAACTCATACTTTAACATGATTCAAAGCTCAATTTGTAAAATCAAAGCCCAAGGGTGGTTCAAATAAATCCGATTCAAACCAATTTCCATAAATATGAAGAACATGCAAACATGCATGAATTTAAACACCTCAAAGATTCAAATGCTAGCTCAATTGAGCCAATTCTTTCTAAAAGCATGATGAAATCATGGTTCATGCTCAAAACATGGACATGCATGTGACAATTTGCCATGAAAACAACTTAAAATTCATCAATACAACCATGCATGCATGAAGTAAGTTATAATTCAACATGTGAAGCTATTTCATGACTTAATCCACTAAATTTGACAAGAATCATGTAAGAGCAAGTTCAATTCACAAACAAGAGGGTAATTACACTACCTTAGGTCTAGGATGCAAGATATACAAGCTCAAATGTGCACTCAATCCTTCAATTTCCAAGCAAAATTCAAGATGAAGCTAAGTTCCTCCACCTCTCTCTCTCAGTCGGTTTTGTGTCACTCAATGGCTGATGAATTGTGTTGTTTCTAATGTAATAAGGCTTCAAAAGATATTAGGTAGTGGTCCACTCAATGGTCTAATGGTAAATAAGTCCAACTCTATTAATTTGGCTTAATTTACTCTAATTTAATCATACCAAATCAGTTATCAGATAAATATGCCATAAATTCACATTAATTCTAACGATCATAGAACATCAATCAATTTCAGATTCAGACGCCGATACGGCCTTCAATTCGCAAATTAACCATAAAAACATGAACAGATCAATTAACAAGCAACAGATAAAAATGCATTTAGACAGATACAGTCAATCAATCAGTTTCAGATTTCAGTCAGTCAGTTCAGTATTTCAATCAGTTCAATTACTTCAGTTATCAATCACAATCACTCTCAGTTTAGCAGTAATCAGTGGTTAATCGGTAAACAGTGACGAGGGTTGTTACAGTCTGCCCTCCTTAAAAAAAGTTTAGTCCTCTAAACTCGAGTTACCTTCGTTTTGGAAGAAAACAGGATTCAGTGGAAACAGTTCAGGATATCTTTTAGTCATGTCATCTTCTCTCTCCCAAGTGGCATACACGTCACCGTGGTTTTGCCAATCAACTTTCACTAACGGGATCTCTTTGTTTCTCAATTTCTTGATCCGTCTATTTACAATTTGAATAGGCTGTTCCTCGTAAGTGTAATTGTCACTCAGCACTACACGAGTAGGCTCTATCACATGGAAAGGATCCCGGAGGTAGTCCCTCAATATAGAAATATGGAAGATGTTGTGCATATGCTCCATTTCAGAAGGAAGCGCAACTTGATACGCCAGCGGATTGATTTTCTCAATAGTCTCATATGGTCCGACGTATCTCGACGCTAATTTGCCTTTGACTCTAAAACGAGTCTGGCCTTTCATCGGTGTCACTTTCACAAACACGTGATCACCCACTTCATATTCTCTATCCCGTCTTCTGTCATCAGCATAACTTTTCTGTCTACTCTGAACGGTTTTCAGTCTCTATTGTATCAGTTTCACTTTCTCAGTTGTTTCGTATACAATCTTGGGCCCAAGCAAAGGCCCATCTCCAACTTCTGCCCAGCAAATCAGAGATCTGCATTTTTTGCCATACAATGCCTCGAAAGACGCCATACCAATACTTGAATGGTAGTTGTTGTTGTAGGCGAATTCAGCCAATGGCAAATGGCTTTCCCAGTTTCCCTGAAAATCAAGGACACACATTCTCAGTAAATCCTCCAGAGTCTGGATGGTCCTTTCTGACTGGCCATCGGTCTGAGGATCATAAGCACTACTCAGTCTCAATTCAGTACCCAATGCAGTTTGTAAGCTTTGCCAAAATCTCGACGTGAACTTCGAATCCCTGTCAGAGACAATGGACACAGGCACTCCATGCAGTCTAACAATTTCATCAATGTAGTGTATAGCCAATTTGTCCGCATTATAAATCGTCTTAATAGGCAAGAAGTGAGCTGATTTAGTCAGTCTATCAATGATAACCCAAATTGAGTCCATACCTTTACTGGAGCGAGGCAATCCCACAATAAAATCCATGGTGATATGCTCCTATTTCCACTCCGGTATCGGTAAGGGCTGCAATAAGCCTGCGGGTCATTGATGTTCGGCTTTGACTTGTTGGCAATGAAGACATTTCGATACAAAGTCAGCAATTTCTTTCTTCATTCCCGGTCACCAGAAATTCAGTTTCAGATCTTGATACATTTTCGTATTCCCTGGATGGATAGAAAATTTCGAATTGTGGCCCTCTTGCAGAACCCTTATTTTCAATTCAGAATCATTTGGTATACACAATCTTTCTTGAAATTTCAGTACATTACTTTCAAATGTAAAACCCGGTCTGGGTTTAGTTCCCCTTTCTTCGATGATCTTCTTCAAGAAGTCATCCAGTTGCTGTTTCTCTTTAATCTCTTCAATTAGTGCTGGTTGAGCAGAAATAGCAGCTAAGGTTCCACCTTGTTCTCGTAAAACAATTTCAATTTCAGATTTTTTAAGGTCACAAAGCAATTCTTTCTGCCCGGTGAGCAAACAGGCTAAATTTTCAATCGATTTCCGGCTCAGTGCATCGGCAACAGTGTTGGCTTTTCCCGGATGGTACAAAATCTGTAGGTCATAGTTTTTAATCAGTTCTAGCCATCTCCGCTGTCTCATGTTCAGTTCTTTCTGTGTGAAGAAATATTTCAGACTTTTATGGTCGGTATATACTTCACATGTCGCCCCATACAGATAGTGACACCAGATTTTCAGTGCAAATACTACTGCAGCAAGTTCCAGATCATGGGTCCGGTAGTTCTTTTCATGCGGTCTCAGTTGTCGGGAAGCATAAGCAATAACTCTCCCATTCTGCATTAAAACACATCCCAAACCCTTATGAGAAGCATCACTAAATACAATATAACCGTCCGTACCTGAAGGTAGGGTAAGAACCGGTGCAGTTACAAGTCGAGTTTTCAACTCCTGGAAAGCAGAATCCCTTTGGTCAGTCCAGTCAAATGATATCCCCTTCTGTGTCAGTTGAGTCAATGGTAAGGCAATTTTGGAGAAATCTTTGACAAATCTTCTGTAATATTCGGCTAGTCCCAAAAAGCTTCGGACTTCTGTCATATTTGTTGGTCTAGACCAGTTTACTACAGCTTCAATTTTTTGCGGATCAACAGAAATTCCATCTTTGCTAACAACATGCCCCAAAAACATAACATGATCAAGCCAAAATTCGCATTTAGACAGTTTAACATACAGTTTTTGTTCTCTTAGGGTCTGTAGGGCAAGTCTCAGATGATGTTCATGTTCTTCTATACTTTTGGAGTAAATCAGTATGTCATCAATGAATACTACAATAAAGTCATCACGGTATGGTTTAAAGATTCTGTTCATGAGGTCCATAAATGCAGTAGGTGCATTGGTAACTCCGAAAGGCATAACTAAAAATTCATAATGTCCATACCTCGTTCGAAAAGCAGTTTTGTCAATGTCCTCTGATTTAACTTTCAACTGATGGTATCCTGATCTGAGGTCGATTTTAGAGAACACTTGAGCACCCTGTAACTGATCAAATAAGTCACCAATACGTGGCAATGGGTATTTATTTTTCACAGTTACCTTGTTCAGTTCACGGTAGTCCATGCACAGTCTCAGTGAGCTGTCTTTCTTCTTCACAAATAAAACAGGAGCGCCCCATGGCAAAGTGCTAGGCCTGATGAACTTCTTATCCAGCAGTTCTTGCAGTTACACTTTCAATTCTTTCAGTTCAGTTGGAGCCATTCGGTAAGGAGCTTTTGATACTGGCTGCGTTCCCGGAATCACATCGACGGTAAATTCAATCTCCCTGTCAATCAAATCCCCTGGCAGATTATCTGGAAATACATCTGAGAATTCTCTGACTATAGGAATACTGTTCACGTTAGCATCATCGTCAGTAGATACAGTCAATACAAAACACAGATAGCCCTTACACCCCTTTCTAATCAATTTAACAGCTTTCACAGATCAAATCAAATAGGGAGGGGGTAGTACTCCAACCCCATTAAACACAAATTCGGGTAAACCCGGTGGACGGAAAACTACTTGTTTCGTTACACAGTCTATGGTGGCATGGTATTTCATTAACCAGTCCATTCCCAATATTACGTCAAAATGATCAATGTTCAGAGGCAGTAAGTCAATAAACAAATGTGCATCACCAACAATCATTTCACAAGCAGGGTACATATATGCACAGGTCATAGATTCCCCAATGGGTGATGATAGAGCTAACAGATAATTCATAGGTTCTAATGGTCTATTTAGTTTTCGCGAAAAAGCATGCGACACATATGAATGTGTAGACCCCGAATCAATCAGTACATAAGCATTTTGGGTGCAAATAGAGAGAATACCTGACACAACGGTCTCGGTATTCTGCACGTCTCCCGGTACTAGGGCAAACACTCAGCCCTGCCTCATAGGCTCCTTCCCGGTAGCTTTGGGGTTCGGTTTTGGTGCAACAGTTGATGCCGCCACGCTTGGTGCAGCTTTACTACTGGCTTGTGGAGCAGAGGGGCAGTCTTTAACCATGTGGCCCACCTTGCCACACCTGTAACAGGCTCCAGATATTTTGTAACAGACCCCTTTGTGCTTCTTGCCACACTCAGAACAGGGTGGTGTGAAACCACTTCCTTGGTTGGGTCTAGTTGTTGACCCCGTATTCTGTTTCTTATTCAATAGGTTATGTTTTCATTTCTTGAATTTAAAACCCTGCCTTTTACCACGCCATTCAGATGTTGGTGTTTTAGTTTTCAGTGCCTCGATGTTCGATTCAGCCATCAAGGCACGGTCAAGAACATTTACATAATTCGGTAGCTTCAAAACATTAATTCTCTCCAGTATTGCAACATTAAGGCCGCCTTCAAACTTTCTGGCCTTCTTGTTGTCAGTGTCCACCATATGTGGTGCATAACGGGCAAGTTCAGTAAATTTTGTCTCATATTCAGCCACCGACATGGTGCCTTGTTTTAGTTGTTCAAACTCAGTCACCTTTCTATCCCTAACACACTGAGGGAAATACTTCTCGAAGAAGGCTCCTTTGAATTGAGCCCAAGTCATTACGGTGTTGTTATCGCGGATAAGCATCCACCTCCTTTGAATTGAGCCCAAGTCATTACGGTGTTGTTATCGCGGATAAGCATCCACCACCTTCTGGCTTCTTCTTGCAGAGTAAAGGTGGCCAATAGCACTTTATGTGCTTCAGAGCACGGAAATACCTCAAACAATTTTTCAGTCTCAAGGACCCATGTTTCAGCTTTTAACGGTTCAAGGCCTCCCTGAAAGGATGGCGGTTTCATTTTGCTGAACTTGTGGATGAGAGCAATTATGTCCTCATCGTTAACATTCACATTCTGTTCCGGCTGTACCGGAGGAGGAGGTGGGGGTTGTTGGTTCTGTTGTTGGTCCAGTCTTTCAGTTTTAAGTTCCATCATTCTTTCCAGTCTTGCCATTCTTGCCTTAGAGGATGAGGTTTTAGATTCATTTGCAGTTCTCGCATTATCCATTTCACTATAGGCAGTTATAACAGTTATCAACATAGGCAGTCATTTGTTTAAACAGATTAACACATTAGAATACATTCAGTCATGTCATAGCCACACACACTTATCATGCTCATGTAATGCCATAATCACTTTCCTAGGACATCCTATAGCTCAGTTGGACAAGTGTGTGCGGTATAACTCGTGGTAAGTATCGCTCTGATACCACTTTGTCACGACCCAAACCCGCCTTTATGGGTTTAGCACTATAGCCAGCCAGTAATCCGAGATTACCGAAGGCCTGCTTAACAGTAATACAGTAATACAGAGTACAGGGGCTGGCGGAAGCCAATACAGTAAATAGACAGTGTCCAATGAGCTGTGACAGTCTGTATGCCAAAAAGACTTTTCATTCAAATATATATATATACACAGACAGACCAAACAGTATGTACATAAAAACAATCATTCAGTTCAGAGACCTAATCCCTATTAAACAGTACCGTACAGTATAGTAAACAAAACGGTTACAGTGACAGAATGAGGAACAAAAACACCCCTAAGCCGTAGCTTGACAGGCTCGGAACCTTGTATTGAAGCACATAGGTTAGCTCGACAAAACTGGAGTTTACCCTGATGCTCCTAGCTGCGGTCTGGTGCCTGAACACCTACATATATATATGAGTAGTGAGCTAAAGCCCAGTGAATAACACAATGCGTAAAGGGGTTAAGAATGAATATCCTTACAGTAATGAAAACAGTCCATTAAATCAGTATTTCAGTCGTTCAGTCAGTACAGTCATATGTGGTACATCCACTAGCATAACAGTACAGTAAACAGTAGGTCTTAAAAGACCGAGCAGTAAATGATGGCCATCAGTCAGTAACAGTAGTGGTTCCAACAAGGGAACCGACAGAGATCTCTGTAACAGTAACAGTAAACAGTAGTTGCTAAGGATGCCACAATACAGTTCAGAATATAGGACATACATTCATTCAATTAACAGTAACAGTTCAGAAAGCAGTGCAGTTCAATCGTTCAGAAGATAATCATTTTGAACATATCTTTACATAGTTGTTACTCACAGAGTTCTGGGCTACAGTAAAGCTAGAGCGCGTCCCCAGTCGCCAACCCTACACAGTTACAGATTGAACACACACTAAGCTACACAGTTAGGAAAGATAATAACTTAATCCCTAATTTGCCTCGGTGTGGTTCTACATCTATATCCCCATTAAGATGTTTTAAACTAGGCCTAGGAATGCCTAGGATGGGATGAGGATGCAAAGATGCACTTTAAAAGCATTGTCAGACTTTTCAGAAAACAGGGGTCACGCTCGAGCGTATGTTACTCCGCTCGAGCGAACATGCAGACAAAGGTTTTCGCTCGAGCGTAGACTTACCCGCTCGAGCGTTCTGCAAAACAGTCAAAAGTGATGGATAGGCGAAAATCACGCTCGATTGGGCGCTCGACACCCGCTCGAGCATGAGACACAATGTCCCGCTCGAGTGTCAATTATTCCGCTCGAGCGGACTTCAAAACAGAACAAAATGCTGGGAGCACGATTTCCACGCTCGAGCGCTTTCTTATTCTCAACATTTAATTTAAACATTCCATCACAGGCATATCCTTTTCCCACAAATATGCCTTTTTTAGTGATTACATATTGGTCAGATTCAATAGTCTGTTTGAAACCAACTTTGTTGAGCAAATAACTTGACATCAAATTTTTTCTCTTGGACGGTGTGTACAACACATCTTTTAAAACAAGCACACGTCCAGAGGTAAAATTCAGCTCAACATCCCCATACCCGAGCACCTTGGTTAAACTGGAGTCACCAAGCATAACAGTCCTCTCCTCATTAAAAGGAATGAAATCTTTGAACCAATCTTCATCATAGCAGACATGCCTATTGGCACCAGAGTTTGCCCACCACCTTTCCACAGATTGAACCATAAAAATATCTGTGATCATAGCCACAAATGGTTCCTCGGTAACATTAGCCTGTGGTTGAGACTGTTGTTTCCGAAATTTGCAAGTTCGAGCAATATGCCCACTTTTGCCACACACAAAACATGTCACATTTGTTAGATCTTGTGAAGGGGGTTCTTGGTTCCATTTCTTTTGCCTCGGGTAATTTTTATTTTGTGGCCTTCCAGTATTTTTCCAAATATTTTTAGCTGGCTTCAAGTGACTATTTTTATGAAATCGACCTTTAGGTAAAGTATTTCCAGAAGTTAAATTTACCTTTGTAGTGGAATGCTCTTGTGTCATAAGCGCATCTTGTCCTCGTGCTTCCTCCTCCACCGGTATCCGTGTGATTAGAGTCTCCAAGGACGTCTCTTTTTGCTTGTGACGCATTGACTTCTGGAACTCCCTCCAAGATGATGGAAGTTGTCAACAATACCTGCTACAACAAGATTGTCTCCAATTTTGATGCCTTCAGATCTAACTTCAGCTACTAACATCTGAAAATCTTGAACTTGCTCCACCACTGATTTTCCGTCTGTCATCTGATAGCGGAAAAAACCGCTTGCAGCATATTTTTTAGCGCCTGCCTCTTCAGTGTCATATTTGTTCTGCAAGGCTTTTCAAATTTTCTTAGCAGTGGTATAAGTAGTATCATAATAATCATAAAATTGATCTAAAAGACAATTCAACAGATAGTATTGACATTTATACTCATCTGTGTTGTATTTTTCGATTTTTTCAAGATGAGCAGCATACTCCTCGTCGGTCATCTCTTTAGTGGGGACTTTGTTCAGATTTTTTTCAGTCAGGATATATGCCACCTTGAGGAGACTGAGGTAGAAAAGCACCTTGCTTTTCCATCTCTTGAAATGAGCTCCCTTGAACCGGAAGGGCTTGTTGAGATCACCGGTATTCTCGTTGGGCTTCTCCAGTATTGGCTCCACGAACTTTTGCTATTTGAATCTCCTTAAAATTGTTGGTGATAATTACAGATAACACACCAGAGAATACAAATAATAAAAGTTACAATAACTAATATAAGGGCTGAGGCATGGAAAATTTGCTCTCTTTAAGGAGATTCAAGCCCTTTGCGGTTAGGCAAAGCCTCACACTGGTGCAGCAGAAAAACCTTGACTTATCCCTCCCAAGATACAATAGCTCGACTAAGTCGTATGGTTCACCAATACTGCACAATTGGTTGAACCCAAAACTTTATCACACACACCATTTTTATTTTCCTGATAATCTCACTCAAGACATAACAACACAACCAAAACTTCTTCACCCTTGCACCAAGATAGGACATTAGCTCAAATATATAAGAGATAAGGCTTGGAGGTGCCTTGGTGGATATGAAACGGATGAGGACTTGGATGGATAAGCATGGTGGACTTGAAAAGGATAAGTCTTGGTGGACCAAGACCAAGACTTTGGAAACTTACCTTGGAAGTCTTGGAGAGGATAAGAATTGGTGGACTTGATGAAGACTCGAAGAGATTTGGAGAGAAAGAAAAGAAAAACCAACCTATAACACATTATAATATTAAAATACCTGCTAACACTATTTAAGTCACATCATCTTATTTAAGTCACATCACCTCTCTACCACATCACTTCAAACCCAATGCATACCCAACTCATATTTCATAAAAAGTCAAAAAATACACTTATTTAGATAATTCCAAACTTCTCCTAAATTTTTGTTTAATATATTCTTTAATCTATCTACTTTATAGTAGTTTGGGAATTCTTTAGATTTTTGTTCTCCTTCCCTAACTCATCTTGTATCCCATGGCTCATATCTTTTAATCGGGTGACAATTAATCTATCTACGTTGCTAATTGTTTTCCTCAATTTCATTGTAGTACCCATCTTCACCACACCATCGTCATACGTCGTCCACAACACCTAGTAAGGTTCTCTCTAAAAAAGCTGGCTCTTCACAGTTGAAGGTGAGGATGCGTACATCTAATCCTCCCAAGACCTGCAAAAGTTAGGAAATTTTGGGCACTGAGAGTGCCCTAACTATATTTTGTTATTTATATTTTGGCAAATCCTTCGGCCATGCAATTTAATGCGTTTTAAGGGCTAACATAGAACCAGGTTTGCTTGACCATGCATGCATGCGATTTTCCTTAGACTTCGCAAAGGCAAGAGTCTCATGCATGTAGGTCTTTATAATTAATTTTTTTAGTGACTTTTTGTTGATATATATATATTTGTATTTAGTGAAGTTTAAATTATTATTATTATTTTTTTTACATTTTTTGATTTGACTACATTAAATGGACTGAAAAAAGTAAAAAAAAAAAAATGACATAAATTTGAAAACAAAATACTAAAAATTAAAAAAAATAAGACTATTTTAGCCGGATACCAAACTAACTGCCCTAACTACATTTTGTCTGCTTAAATTGATTTTTTCAAATCCTTTGGCCATACAATTGGTTGGGTGGTAAAAGCTAATTTGGAATAAGTTTTGTTCGACCATGCATATCCTCCCTAGACCCCTCCTTTCATTTGGCATGCAATTGTTTTTTTTTTTTCTATTTTTTTTTAAATTTTAAATTTTTTCTTTTGGTAAATTAAAAAATCAAAATAAAAGCACACTCTAAAAAGTTCTTAAAATTTGATTTAAAGAACAATTAAGAATTCAGCTTTTAAACTCATACCAACATATTGTCTTTAAAGGGTCAAATTTCTTACCAATAACTTTTATCAAGAGCCTAATTGGGATGCTCCATTTCCAACAATGCTAGAGACCCACTTTTGCACCCACAAATGCCTCTACGATGATGTGGTAAAGGTAGTGGATCCCATATAGTTGAGTGTATAATCAATCAAAAACTAACACTTGTTAGATCACATTATTATTGGTAGAATTGTGGGAGATTTTTTAGAGTCTCAAACATTTTCTCTCCATTTCCTTGATTATAAACTATTTTTGGATAACTGTTTAGGTTCATCTCAAGTCATTTAAACATGGGACATTTACTTATCAGTTGGACAGAAAGAAAGAAATTACACAAACATGGAGGGGTGGAAGTGAGACATGTTGGAGATAATTTTGACAAGTAATTAATTTAAGCAAATCAAATATAGCACTCTGGGAAAAAAAATCTTTGTTTCTTCTTCCTTTTTGCTTGAGCGATGGATTGTTCGCTTGAGTAGTCTGGCGGGCCATCCAGTACCTTTATAGGTCTGAGATTTTGGGAGATATTGAACTTTGCTTGAGCACAAGTTTGCTCACTCGAGTAGTCTGCCTTGTTTGGTATGAAATTTTGAAAGCGTGTGTTCTGTGCTCGAGCAGTGTGATGTCTTTGACTCTTGAGTGCAAGAGTAGTCGCTCAAGCGGTCTGTTAGAGATTAGTGAGTATAAAATCCATTTTTTGTTCATTTTCTCTCACTTTTCTCTCCCTCAGCTTTTCATGTTCGAAAACCCTACCCACAAAACCTTTGATTTCATTTCATTACACCAAGGATCCACCATAGATCATGCAAGATCAGTAAAGGAGGACTAGAGATCTTTCTTTTGACCGACTGAATCGTGGTTTCATAGGGTTTTGCTTGGGTTTTCCTAAGTAGCTCTCATCCTTGAGGTAGGGAGTTCTCTTAACACTAATTATTTATGATTTCGTTTGATTATGTTGTATTATGGGAAGTATGGGTTGATTTGAATTTGAAATCTTTGATTAAAAGATGTTTATATTAAAAATGGGATTTTCAATCAAATTTTTGAAATATTTAAAATGTTTTGAGATACTGATGAGAAATATTTGATAATTACTAGATTTGATAATGAAATGAGGAAGCCCCAAATTTTCTTGAAACCCTAGATCTTTGTTTTTAAATGAGGGTTTGCATTACAAAATTGGTATTTTATGTTGAAATTTCAATTAATCTTCTTGAGTATCCGTATGTGGAATGAAATTTGAGTTATGATGATGTTAATGGAGGATTTAAGAAAGTTATTTTGGGTGGAAATCCGAAAATGTTGAAAGGTTTAATGTGTGAATTGGTATATAATTAAAATTGATGGCAGGAATGACTTGGAGATATGGAAATATATATGTATTTCATATCGTATTCATTTGTTAATTTTGTGTGTGATGGAATTGGACTTCAGCTAAGTTACAATATTGTCAACTTTTGCATTGCATTACATCCACAGGGTGATGGATAAAGTGTTGGGTTGTGTAATTGGGTGTGTTTAATCTTAGTATGTGTTGTATGTGTTGAGGTTCCCAAATGCCCATCCGCACTCAGAGGTCGAAGAATGAGGGTATGCCATTGGTATATGGTTAAGGTGCCCAATTGTCTTTCTGTGCTTGACCCCGGTATTCTTTTTCTTTCTTTCTTTTATTTTATTATTATTTTTTTAAATTTTTTTTGAGGGGTTTTTTGTCAATTATTTTTTAAATTTTTTTTTTTTAGATCCTTCTATACTAAATAGACTTGAAGAGTAAATTTTTTTTTTACATCAATTTAAGAAAAATACTACAAATAAAAAAAATTCAAAAAAATGTTACACTTTTAGGTTGATTCCAAACTCACGCTAATGAGTTATCTTTTGTCTCTCAATTATTTGACAAAAGAGTCATTATATACCACTTGTAAATTTGTTTACTAAGTGAATAATTTGAAATACCAAGGAGACATTGTCAAATAATGACTTAAGATTGCAAACAATTAAGAAAATACAAATTTATAAACAATACAAATTGCTGGGAAAAGAAAAGGAGGTCATTAGTCAATATGTACCCAAACACCATTTTTAATGCCATTACTACTCCTATGGCACTAGTTCGAGAGAGCATCCGCACAAACATGGAATTGGGTAGCCTGTTTTGGGACTTTGTCATTGACTGAACTTCTCCCACATAGGCGTACTTGTTTGGCTGCCTCTTCTTAAACATATAGACATGATTGGTGCTCATCTTCTCTTAAGCAATTAGAACCTTTTCATTTCCATTGATGAAGAAGTACCCACCTTGATCATAAGGACACTCTTCAAGCTCCGTCAAATCCTTTTTTGAATTTCGATATAGCATGCAATAACTTGATTGGAGCATCTTAAAATATAAGGCAACAAAGAAGTAGAAGAGTCAATTTATGAAACTCAAATAATCAATTCATTGATTTGGTGTTTAATTCACATACCTTCCCAATGAAGACTAGTGAAATCTTGTGTTTCAGCAACTTCTTTACCATCATGTCCTTTCTTTATAACTCTCTTTGTCACGTCTACATACAAGGGAGATGAATATGTTAGATTCCTCATTCTCCCAGCTTTCGGAAACAAAGTTGCAATTTCTCCATCCGACTCAGTCATCATTAGCTTACTCAAGTAAATTTGTAATTACTACAATCTAAGAGCAACGTTCAATCATAAAAAAGTCATACAAATTGCCCCAAATTCTTCTTTCAATCAATCCATGCCCACAGGCAATTAATCCACACTAAAATTCCCTAAAATGCTGTTTTTCATGTCTCAAACTCTCAATCATACAATTACAAAACTTACTTCTTACCAGCCATGTAAAATAAGTATCCAACTACGATAAATGCTTAATTATGAGTTCATTCAAGCAATTATCGATTCTTTCCACGGGGTTTTTTAATAAGACTAATGCCAATTGGTGTTTCAACCTTCGCAATCAAAATTAAGAAACCAAGTACACAAAACAAAAATCAAACTAAGCTTCAACTTGTCGATTTCAACAAAATTAAAATAAAATTTATCTTCACCAACCACCCATATTATGACAACTACTTCAATCTTCAGTTGCTACTTCAATCAAATTATTACAAAACTTTATTTTCACCACCTAACTGCAGCTACTAACCAATGACTCTACTACCTCTAAAACCATGACAAATCTTTGATTTTGAGTTCAACTTTAGCCAAGCTATCACACACACACACACACACACACAAAAAGAAGGCAAAATGCAAGTACCCCATACTCCAGGTGATCAATCAACAATAGAATCATATAAGTTGATTTACTCAAAAGTTTACTCTTCTTCATCCAATCATGCTTAATAATTAACTACAATAAATGCTTTGTTTTCAATTTCATCTAATTTAATCACCAATTTTTTCCAACTGGGTTTTCAACTATACAACACATAAACCTAGTGATTTAAGAGTAGAACCTCAGCCAAATCAGCCTGGTGACTAGGGTTGTGTGGGAACTCAGGTCGAATCTCGATATCGGCTGACTCGTGAACGATTTCTTGTGTAGTATTCTTCCGAATGAACTCATCGAATAAATCGAGTTGTTGATGAACTAGACCCTTTTCTTCGAAGTAAGCACTGATTACTACCGAAGCATCTTCTTGAGTGATCTCATCTTTGTCTTCATTGTTGTAGCTTGGATCGTACTCTTCTTCTAAGTCCATTCTTGATTTTTTTTTTTTTTTTTTTTTTTTTTTTTTTTTTTTTTTTGAGTTTGAACAGAAGATAGTGAAAATTGGAGAAGGGTTTTGGAGGGTTAGGAGAGTGAGAGAGAGAATGAAATGAGTTGAAGATTTGGGTGCTTTATAGGAAGGCAATGATTTAAAAGGTTGCATTGATATCCAAACAAACATGGCCTTAATTTATTACCTCTCATCGTTATCATATTTCCTTCACCACTAAGTTATTAGCCATCTTTGCAGATGCAATGAGAGAGAGAGAAAAGAGATAGGTATGGTAATAAAAGAAAACAAGAAAATAGTGGGTATAGGGAGAAAATAGTAAGCTAAATATGATAGCATGCTTGAAATTAAGATTTGCCAGAATGGAATCCAATTGAATCAACCACACAACGAATACCTGTGAATCCTTTCTTGGACAATGATGATCAGTGTTTAGAGAAGAATACTTGTTTTGAGCTTGATTCAAATGGATTCCATTCTGGCAAGCAGATCATAAGATTAACAGATCATTAGTGTCCACAAAAGGATTTAAAAGTACTTGTTTTGGGTGTGATTCTAATGAATTCCATTCTGGTAGATCATTAGTGTCCAGAGAAGGATTCACAGATTAACAGTGTCTAGAGAAAGATTCACAGGTACGGGCATGATTCTAATAAAATCCATTTTGGCAGATCATCAGTGTTTAAAGGAAGATCCACATATACTTGTTTTGCATTTTTTGTTTTGCATTTTTGAGATTATAAAAACATAAAAAATGGGGCTTGTTGGCTGATCAAAATCTTCTAAGCAATATTTTCATCTAAAACTTTAAAACATGACATTTAATGTTCCAAATCAAAAAAATATGATGCAAGATTCATGGAAACTCATTTTTATGCAAGGATTTAAAAAATGCAAAACAAACTTTTGTAGTTTCAAAAATGCAAAACAAGTATATGTGGATCTTTCTTTGATGGATTTTATTGGAATCATGCCCAAAACAAGTACCTGTGAATCTTTCTCTGGACACTGTTGATCTGTGAATCCTTCTCTAGACACTAATGATCTGCTAGAATGGAATTCATTGGAATCATGCCCAAAACAAGTACTTGTGAATCCTTTTGGGGACACTAATGATCTGTTAATCTAATGATCTGCCAGAATGGAATCCATTTGAATCAAGCACAAAACAAGTATCATGCATTGGAATCAAGCTCAAAACAAGTACCTGTGAATTCTTCTCTAAACACTGATCATCATTGTCTAGGAAAGGATTCACAGGATTCACAAGTATTCAATTGGACTCCATTCTGGCAGATCATAATTTCAAACATGCTATCATATTTAGCTTACTCTTTTCTCTCTATATATACTTATTATTTTCTTGTTTTCTTTTATTACCATACCTATCTATTTTCTCTGTTTCATCACATCTGCAAAGATGGCTAATAACTTAGTGGCGAAGGAAATAACATTAATGATGAAAGGTAATAAATTAAGGCCATGTTTGTTTGGCCTTTTAGGTGATGGGTTTGGATTAATAATCCCGTGGGTCCCATCAAACCCATGTTTGGTTGTGCTATATGCTAAAGGCCTATGAGTCCTATAGGACTACCAATCCTACTTGGTGGTAGGATTAGCATTCCCTTGGATGGGGTAGGATTGCTAATCCAATCCCCTTGGATTGAAGCAAAATATCTATTTTGCCCTCTGTTTATCAAACACAATAAAGTCACATTTTTATGTAATAAGGGTTTTTATGTAATTTCATCATAACCAACTAGTACCACCACACTACTCCTCAAACAAACACACTTTATCTTACATCTCTGACTTAATCCTATCACATTACTAATCTCGTCATTCAATCATGCTGTATTCATAATCCCTTCAACCTAATCTACCAAACAGATATGGCCTAAGGGTTTTACAAATAAGAGGGTGATAGGGATCGAAGGGTATTTGGGAAGTGAAAAAATAAGAATGGGGTGACATATCTAAATGAGTTAAAGGAATAGATGGAAGTGAAAGGAGGGTGGTGAGAGTTGTTGGTGGAGTAAAAAGGGAATTTGGGTTTTGGAATGTAGAGATGACGAGAAAAGAAGAGCTAAAGACATGAGGCCTTGGGTAATGAGGGAAGATGTGAGGGTGAAGAATTGTAGAAGAGGTGGAGGTGGTGCATTAGGACGATTAGTGGTAGTAGGCGGGTGGAGGAAGTAGAGGGGCAATGGATGGAATGTAATAGTAGTAGATGGCGGCCAAACGGAAGATGGGTGGGTGGGTGTGGAGAGAATTTTTTATTTCAAATCTTCAAATTTTTATCTTTAATGTTAATTTAGTTAAAGGGTAGAATTGTAATATTAAAAAAATTAAATAAGCCTTAAAACTAAAATTTTGGCATTCTATAGTGTTAGAAAGTTGCAATGTTGCTCTAATCATATGAATGTCATTTCTTCTATTTTCTTTACAAAAGATTAAATATAAATATTATTTATGGATTTCACCATAAAAGATATAGGGAGTGTTTGGTGTAGCTGTTAAAATAAATTATAAATTATAGCTTAATATTATAAATTATTATTTTAATCAAAAATTGTTAATATGTTTGGTGCAATTGCTGAATTATAGATTTAAGTTGCTGAGTTGTGTTTGGTAAATAAACTGTGAAATAACTTTTTGATGTGTTAATGTCTTTTTTACCCCTGTTAATTATAAATTGAATTAACCTTTATTAGTTGTAAATTGAATTAACTTTTATTTTTTATTATTCACTAGTAGTTCAAATTTCTAATAAAAAAATTAATCCATAGTCCATTTCGGTCTTTTCTTTCAGAAATAAAAAAGAAAAAGGAAAAAAGAAAAAAAAAATTCTCAGGATCTAATCGTAAATTAATATATCCACAGTAGAAGCTGATAATCAGAAACATGCGGTGTTTAGCTTTTTAGAATCAATTTTTTTGGGTTAAAATAAGTTAGAATCATAAATTGTTTGAAATAAGTTTAACCAAACAATTCAAAATAAGTTTTCCAAAACTAGAATCAATTGGGCAAAAAAAGCCACACCAAACATCCCATAGAGAAGTCTTGCTAAATTTCGACATTGCTATAATTTGTGAGAGCATCACCCCATTGGATATAAATTCGCAAAAATTAAATACCATTGTCAAATTTTGACTTTGACATATATATCTCATGTTTTGTTTTCAATATTACTAAAAATGTTATATTTTAACAATTTTATTCCAATAGTGTAAATATCATTTCTTTTATTTTCCTCACACATTGGCCCCGTTTGGTGTATCTATTAAAACAGCTTATAGATTATAACTTAACAGATTATACATTATGACTTTAATCAGAAGTTGTTAATCTGTTTGGTGTAACTGTTGGATTATATATTTAAGTTGCTGAGTAGTGTTTATTAAATAAGCTGTGAAATAGCTTTTTCAATTAATTTTTATTTTTTATTTGTCTATATTTCTCATAAATAATAATAATAATAATCTATAGTCTATTTGAGTCTTTTTCTATTTTTAAAAAAATAAAAAATAAAAAAATTTAAGAGTATAACCATAAATTAACATGTCCACAGCAGAAGCTGATAATCAGAAGCAAAGGGTGAGCAGCTTCTCAGAATCAGCTTTTTTGAGTTAAAATAAGCTGTTAGAATCAGAAGCTGTTTGAAATAAGTTTAATCAAACAGTCCAAAATAACTTTTTCAAAGTTAAAAGCCATAGGTTGGCTCTGAAAAGCTGAAACAAACACCACCAATATCAAATAGAAATACTATAGTGAACTTATAATGTGATAGATAATGTGATAAATAGAAAGAAAAAATATTGTCAAATTATGAAAATAGTATAATTAGTAATTATACTTCAATAATATGATTATCATTTTTCCTTATAGCATTTAATTTATATGTTTAAGTGTTCTTTTGTGTTTGTTAATACATACCATGTACACTACGTGCTTTACAATATGTCCATAATAGAAAAATAATTATGAAGTGTAATATTTATTGACAATGAATTTGTTGTTTTTTTAAATATCTTTTTTCATGTTAGAAAATCACCCTAGATAAATTCCTCAACTTCTTGTCATAAAAACATTATCAAAAATAAATAAAAAGAAAGAGAAAGGAAACCAGAATTTTTATAATAGATTTTTTTTTTCTTTTTTTTCAATCGATAGGAGAGTAATTATAAGTATGAATAACTAGAAAGTGAATAAAGCATAACACAACCAATATACCAAGCCTAACCACTCCATAATGGAGGAGAAATAAATAACCACAAAGGGTATCAAACTTCTCTCCACAGGAGTTGAACCAGAGATCTCACACCACAAAAGATGTCTATACAACCACTAGGCCAAATGTCCTAATTATCATAAAGTTACCACAAACCTTTAAAAATAAAGAAATGAAATTCAATTGTATACCAACAATTTTCCATATTATAAGCTTCCATTAAAAGCAATAGGAATTGATTTTATTGGCCAAACATCATGCTATTCAATTAAGCCAACATGAACAATTTCAAACCCAATTCCAAGGGGATAATCTCGACAACACAAATAAAATTTAATCAAAAAATAATAATACAAAATCAGGAAAAGGTCCTAAAGACGGAGAAATTCCAAAAATTTTAGAAAACACAATTTCTGAGAACAAGAAAATGCAAACAAAGTAGTTAATATTATTTCTTAAGTATAATTCAAATGTTGGATTTTTAGATGGGTTGCCTTGATTTCATCTCTTGGTTTCTATGTTTTTTTCTTTCTTTCTCCATTTTGGAATGGGAAAAATAGATTGTGGTTTAGAGGATCAATTTATTTTATTATTTTTATAGGTTCATTTTCTTTCTTCTCTTTGATTTATTACTTTTAGTCTAAGGCAACAATTGATGACATAGACAATGAATGGATGTTTTTTTAAAAATATTTTTCACAAGATATAATTATTTATTTAAAATTTGCATGTCATTGCAGGATTGAAGATTCTGGTCATCACACACAAGTAGGCAAAAAGTGCAGCATAAAGTAACAAGCCGATGTACAAGTTTTGAGCGAAATAAACTTAGTTATAGCAATCAAAATTAATCAATCCATCAACGTTAGTGTGTTTTTATGTAGCGTATGGACTAAATTTGCATTGAAAAAAAGGGTAATTACTGTAATATCTATTCGATTTGAGAAATTATGCAATTGTTATAGCTTGTGCATATGCTATGCATAAGAGCTATTAAATAAGATGCAAAAGATTATCTAAATTAATTAATTAATGTTTATTTTACAGATTAAATTAAATGGTTCCAAACTATTTCTGCGTTCTTTGTTTTTTTGGTATGTATAAATTTACTACCTTATTGAACACATATTATTAAATAGGTTACAGGTATGTTGGCCTTCTCTATATTTTTCTCAACTTGGTTCTAGAAAATAAAAAATCTTTGCTGCAAATGTCAAGATATATTTACATCTGACATCATCCATAGCTATGTTCATATTTCTATACATGACTAAATGTATTAGAAATTATTTCTATAAATTTTTTTTTTTTTTGATCGGCGAAAGTTAATTGTTAAATTAGCACCTATGAGAGTTAATCTCTCCACCCTATGCAAAACATCAAGTACGGGGAAGAAATAATTTTCCTCGTATAATCCTGTTGACTAAGTCCACGCTTCTCTGTACGATGTCGCTTTATCACCTGAAAGCACAAACGTGAGCTAGCCGGCGGGTGTGTGCCAGAAACCTCTCCGATGCCTAAGTCAGTAAACTTGACAAATAGACAAAGCTCTATGTTTTCAGAAAGCAAAGTTGTGTGCTGTGTTATGTTACCTCTTCCAAGGTGATGCTTGTGAGCTTTTATAGGTTTCGAGTGGCATAATCCTAGTAGGACTTTTATTTCTCCATGCAGAGTCCTCCTAGGATTCAAAAAGTGCAGCATAAAGTAACAAGCTGATGTACAAGTTTTGAGCGAAATAAACTTAGTTATAGCCATCAAAATTAATCAATCCATCAACGTTAGTGTGTTTTTATGTAGCGAATGGACTAAATTTGCATTTAAAAAAAGGGTAATTACTGCAATATCTATTCGATTTGAGAAATTATGCAATTGTTATACCTTGTGCATATGCTATGCATAAGAGCTACTTAAATAAGATGCAAAAGATTATCTAAATTAATTAATTAATGTTTTATTTTACAGATTAAATTATATGGTTCCAAACTATTTCTGTGTTCTTTGTTTTTTAGGTATGTATAAATTTACTGCGTTATTGAATACATATTATTATCAAATTGGTATGTTAGCCTTCTCTATATTTTTCTCAACTTGGTTTTGGAAAATAAAAAATCTTTGCTGCAAATGTTAGGATATATTTACATCTGATATCATCCATAGCTATGTTCATATTTCTATACATGACTAAATGTATTAGAAATTATTTCTATAAATATTTTTTTTTGATCGGCGAAAGTTAGTTATTAGATTAGCACATATGAGAGTTAGTCTCTTCACCTTATGCAAAACATGAAGTGCATATCTTCTTAATTCAACTCCCCTAAAGAGGGTTAAACCATAACCTCACTCTAAGGACAAAACTCTTACAAAAGTCTTGATAGCCAAATAGGCTAGACCTAATTGGTTTAGTTCTATAGATATCAAAACTCCCCTTGATTTACACATTTTTAAAGGAAAGTTAATTAATCTATTTATAAATTTAACTTTAGAAATTTGAAAAAAAAAGTTAACTAATTATTTTTAAATTTTTTTTAAAAAAAATCTTAAAGCTTTCATTGCATCATTAAAAAAAAAAAAAAACTTATTATGCCTACTTTGCAACAACCAATCAAGTATTGATAGGATACAGAAATAAGTATAATGGAAGGTTTAGACATTTTCGTCAAAGACATAATTTCATACGACAACTACTCTCACCTTTTGTCACTATAGACTAGACTATATATAGTCTAAGAACAATATTACGGATCTGTTAACCTAAGGGTTAGATCGAGAGTTCGTACGAAATTGTTAAGGAAAATATGGCTGAGGCCTTTTGTGAGAATGTTATCGGAATGGAAAACCCAACTTAGTTGGCTGGAGATCCCAAGATTTAGGTTCAAAGGGACAACATAATTGTGTGTAACAGTTGAGTCACTGTAGAGGTAAATCTTTTCCCCATTCCTATATACAGCGACACCCTATAGGGTGAAAGATTAAGCTGATACTTTTAATGACTTGTATGTATTGATGTGTCAAGCATTCTATAACGAGATACCTTAAAAGGTCACCTATGTGAATGCGAAGTAGGGTCGTTTCTTTAAGAACTGACAAGGTCAAATTCCTTAAAACTACTCACTGAACCAGGCAAGTGTTCCACGTCCAAACAAGACACAACGATGAGAACAAAACTAAGGTAGGAGAATTCCTGTATGAGGCCTATTGTCTCAGTTTATATAAACAACAGAATAATTCAAGACATCACGTTCACTGGTCAGCCAGTAAATCCGATAGGCTTTCATTAGGACAAGTTCAAAGCCAAAAGCTACCTTATCCGATGTAGGGATTTTCTGTGGTGCTCTCTCGTCAAGTCTTTGTTATCTCTCATTCTTTCTTTATTTGGCCAATCTTATTTATGTAGGAGATTGTTGAAAAATATTGATTTTTTGAAAACTTTAATTCGAAATTATAGTGGGACACAGCCACCGATTAAGGTGGGTCCGAGTGGGGTTATATTTTCTTAAGTGAGAAGATTATAAAATAAAAATAATGAGTCGAAACCATTGAATTATGAATGAGAATTGTCTAATAAAGTGGACATCAATTAAAATTGGACTTGGACTTGGACTTGGACTTGGTTTGGACTGGGCCTAAGTTTTTGCATGAACATGTGCTGGGTATAGACTTGGCGTTGGACCTAATCTTGAGTTTGGACTGAGATGTGCTGTGTTAGGACTTAACTTGTGCATGTGTTTGAGATTGAGACTGGATCGGGTTACGACCCGACACCCATATATAAATAAAAGTAATCCATTTTTTTTATTGTAATTTTTTTTTTTTGGGAGTGTGTGTGTGTGGGGTCAAAAAAACTATGTTACTTTGTGGTATATTATGAAGTGTATAACATATGAACCTTTTTAATGGTGCACATAATACTATTTTTTTAAATGATTATTTTCTTAATACTATTCAAAAAAAAAAAGAAAAAGAAAAGAAAAGAAAAGAAAAGAAAAACTGTGATAATGTCATTTTTATAAATAAAAATCATCCTCATAAGTGCTTTATTTTAAAATGAAAGGCTTACATTAATCATATTACTATGAAAATTTCATATAAATTTTTTATTTATATATAATTATTCACATATATATAGATTATAAGGAGCAGGTGGAGCCAAAGGACAAAGAGAAAGAAAAGGATTTTGAGAGGGAAATTTTTTTTTGAAATTTGAAACAGAAAAACGAGTGTGTTGGAATGGAAGCACAAAACGATGCCAAGGTGCCACGGAGCGCAGCAGCAGCTGCTGTGCGGTAAAATGGGCTCATTTTGGGGCCCATTTTGATAATCCAAACTGTTCACATTTTAGAATATATCAAGTAGAACATGCCTGTAAAAAATCAAGTTAATTGGATATCGTTTACCTATTCATCCACTCACATTTGTATTCATTTTAATACTTTAAATCACAATTATTATTTATTTTTGTAGATACAAATGTGAGTGGATGAATGGGTAAATGATATCCGATTAACTTGATTTTTGCAAGCATCTTCTACTTAATGTATTCTAAAATATAAACGGTTCAGATTATCAAAATGGCCCAAAAAATTGGCTCATTTTGTCACACAGCAGCCACTGCTGCGCAGCCTGCACAACAACATCTCCACTTCCCAGTTGTAACGCCCTCAAAATAATACATAAAACCCCACATTCTTGACATTTGATATAAGAGAAATAAACACTTTTCCATTCATCAGAGTAGTCCTTACAAATGTACTACATGTTGACAACAAAAGTAAATGTCCAACGGCTTACAACTTTCCAAGTCAACACTTCGTTACACAAAAGAGAGTATTAACTCACATCATATTAAGCCCTTGGCCTGAATTTACATGTAATACGACAAAAATTAACAAAAACAACAAAAAGAGTCTTCAACTCCCAAAACCTTCCAAGCTATGTCTTTGGAGGTGGTATATCACCTGGACCTGAAAATGATGTCCCATATAGGGTGAGCCATAGCCCAGTAGAGATATACTAAACCAAGTATAAACAATGACTAAAACAATAGCATTTGATAGATGATTAACACACATAAACCAGTTATATCACTATACAGTTCCATGACACTTGTGTCCATGTTACATTCTATTTTCCTTTACATATCAAATCATTTCGTAAGGATGGCTCAGAACCTAGCCAATCATTCAATGAGACTATATCTCAGGTTTAGTATATTAAAACACTTCTAATGCTTCAAATAATACACATATTCGCTGTATTAACACTTCCAATACTTCATATATGATATACAGGTTTGCTAGGTCAATACTTCAATAGATACACATAATTGCTGTATCATTGGAGTACATCCCCTATCTCCTCCCAAACAATATCCGGTTTAGGTGTCCATCCTCTATCTTCCCCCAAACCGTGGAGTACATCCCCTATCTCCTCCCACACAACACAATGTATATAAACACATATCATATACAAGGTCAATCAATACATAAATTTGATGTATTATTCCAACCGCCATATTCAATGGCATATTCAGTTGATTAGTTTTAGTTCGCCTAATCATCATGCATTGTCTACAACATTCAAGACTATCCTCCATCGATAGCCCAAAGCAGTTATTTCTAAACAGAAAATAAATGCATCAAATGGATATAATATTAACATTTTCATAGGTGAGTGATAAATTGATCCAACTACACCATTCAATATTCACAACTCAATTTCTCATTTCCTAAAATTAATTATACAAATTAATTTATCATAATAATTAGGGCATTTTCCCCCTTTTCCCAACAATAGCCCTAAGGCTCATTTTTCACCCATAATCCATAAACAACCTCCATTTCAAGTCTATAACACAAATATTACGCAAACATGGAAAACCCCTCTTTTAGAAATTACACAACAAACCCTAACTTTTCCAAAATTACTTAACAACCCCAACATATCAAAATGCCAAAATTTAAAGACAAAGCTCATAAGATAGAGTAGGATATCCCTACCTCGAAATTAGAAGCCCAAAGGAGAAGATGACCAAAATCCAAAGTGCTCCAAATCAAAGATTTTTCAGATTAAAACGAAGCCCAAGCCACCCTCTATCTTTCTTACAAAGGACTTAGGGTAGGAACACACTAATAGGAGATGAAACCCTAGAGAGAAGGTGTGTAGAGATAGAGGGAGCTCGGATCTAGGGTTTGCAAAATAAAAGAGATGAAAAAAGTCAAGTGTTTCCCGCTGCTGTCTACTGATATAACACAGGCTCGCTCGAGCGAAGGATTGGTCGCTCGAGCGACCAGACACAAAGAATCCTCGCTCGAGCGTAGAAAGCCTCGCTCAAGCCAACAATTTGAAACTTCAGGTCTGCAACCCAGAAGCACGCTCGAGCGACAGAATGCTCGCTTGAGCGAAGAAACTCAAAACATACACCTCGCTCGCTTGAGCGAAGAAACTCAAAACATACACCTCGCTCGCTCGAGCCAAGAAATGCAACTCTTAGGTCCAGAACCTGACGCGGATGCAAGCTCAAGCGAAGGACTTCTTGCTTGAGCCACCAGATACAAAACTCAACTCTTGCTCGAGCAAACAAACCCTGGCTTGAGTGAAGGATCTAAAACAATGAGCTCGCTTGTAACGCCCTTAAAGTAACTACATTAAACCCATCAAATAAATATGCATTGATATATAAAAGTCCCACAACCTTACATTCATCAGAGTTTCATTACAAAAGTATTACATGTTAACAACAAAAGCAAAATGCCCTACGGGCTTACAGCTTTCCAAGTTAACACTTGGTTACAACAAAAGAGTACTAACTCATTTACATATTTAGCCCTTGGCTTGAATTTACATGTAATACATCAAAAATAAAACGACAAAAGTATGTCCGCCTCTAGCCTCCCAAGCTATGTCCTTGGAGGTGGCATGCTACCTGTACCTGAAAATGATATTCCCATATAGGGTGAGCCACAGCCCAGTAGAAATACACTAAACCAACCATGAACAATGACTAAAAGATTAACAATTGATAGATGGCCAACACTGATACATTCACATAAATCACATATTTATGTTATACGACTCATGAGTCCAAGTTACCTTTCATTTTCCCTTTTTTTCAACAGATAAGCATGTTAGCTCTATTATCATCTCAACAGATATGTATAAAAACTATATCCCACATTCACAGATAAGCATATAAGCTATATCCACACTTCACAAAGATAAGCATATGAGCTCTATCTTCACTTCTCTAGACAAGCATATGAGCTGTATCTACGGAGTTCATCCCCTATCTCCTCCCAACACTATCCGGTTCAGAGGTACATCCCCTATCTTCCCCTAAACCGCGGAGTACATCCCCCATCTCCTCCTCTACGCATAACGTATACAAACACATTGGTTCTATATACAATCACTCAATACATACAGTTAATGTATTCTATCAACCGTCAAATTCCATGACACATTCCATTGATTAGTTTCCGTTTGCCTAATCATCATGCATTGTCTACAACAATCACGACTATCCTCCACCGATAGCCTAAAGCAGTTATCTCTATACAGAAAATAAATGCACAATGGATATTCAATCAACATTTCAATTCGGTGAGTGATAAATAGTTCAACTACACCCCTTTTTCCCATACATTCCCAATCTCGACAATTCCATTTCATTTCCTCAATTCTCACAATTAATTACCCCAATTAATCAATCAATGTAATTAGGTCATTTTCCATAATTAACATCACAACCCTTGGGCCCCATTTTCATCAATGATTCAACATTTATTCCATTCCTCTATACCAAACATGCATCTAGGTTTATTATAAATAAAACCCCAACCTTTATAAAATAACACAAAAGCCCCAAACTTTCACAAAATTACCAAACCAACCCCAACATCTCAAAATACCAAAATTTAAAGACAAAATCCATAGAGAGGAGTAGGATATCCCTACCTCAAATTCGGAGCTCCAAGGGAGAAGAAGACAAAACCCAATGTGCTCCAAATCTCGAAATTTTCAGATTAAAATGTAGCCCTCGACGATCAACAACTTTTTTGTAAAGGCCAAAGGTGAGCAAATCACTCCTACTAGATCAAAACCTAGAGAGAAGGTAGAGTTCTAGAGTGAGAGGCTCAACAATGGTGTTTTTTGGAAAAGTAGGAGAGAGAAGAGAAAGTGAAAAAGTGATTTGCAAAGTCAAAGCACGGAACTTAAACCCAGTCGACCTGCTCGAGCGTCAAACACCCCGCTCGAGCGTCACTCACAGACTCCCGCTCGAGCGTCAACAATCCCGCTTGAGCGGCGGATACACACTCCCAGAACTTTTACAGAACTAGGTCTTCGCTCGAGCTTCCAACTCCCCGCTCGAGCGGCACTCACACAACCCCGCTCGAGCGGCCAATACCACGCTCGAGCGTCCAACACTGCACAGAAAATACTGGATGGGTGCAATTCTCGCTCGAGCGCCAAAACCCCCGCTCGAGCGGACAGGTCAAAATCTGGGCAACTAGTTTTTGTTTCTAAACTCAACCAACCTGTAACAAACCTGCCCAACACATCCTATAACTCAAATACGAAGTAAAAGGATGTAAATAAGATAATAATCAACTATCAACATCCACAGACACATGTCTGGATCACTGTACAACAAGGGTAAACCCGGGATCACTATATCGCTCGAGCGACAAAGTCCTCGCTCGAGCGAAGACACCAAAATTTGGGCAGCAACCATTTGCTCCCAATCACACCCAACCTATAACAAACCTGCCCAACACATCCTATAGCTCATAAATAAGAAATTAAATGATAACAACAAGATATAACAACAACCAATACTACGGAACATAAGTCCGGAACACTGTAATAAAGGGGTAAAACCCGGGATCGCTATACCAGTGCCACAGTGCTGCACAATAGTAACTTCTACATTTTGTGTTGAAAAGCTTTAAAATCTCATAATTTGAGTTGTACAAATTTATTTTTAACAAAATTGATATTTATGAATTTGTCTTTTCAAGATCTTTAAAATAAGATTAATATTGAATACAATTTGTTTTTTAAAAAATAATATATTGATTTTTCAATTAATCAAAATAGCAAAATAACATTTTTTGAGTGCTCGAAATTGTGTTTGCCAATTTTGTATGGATAAATCTCGCAAAAAAAAAAAAAAAAAATACATGGAATAAAAAATATAAAAAAAGATCATCCAAAACGGATTATCGAGCCCAAACTTATGACTTATTGAAATTTTAACACCATAAACAATTTGAATAGATAGCTAATGTACTTCCTATATCAATCTATATATTCAATTTATTTGAACTTATTTGTTTAAATTATATCCTAATATTATAATGTATATGTTCAAATTATTTTAAAATATATGTCCTAAGAAAATGTCTGGTATATACCTATCTGTCCAAATTATTTGAACCTATCTGTTCAAATTATGTCCTAATATTTTTAATCTATTTGTTCAAATTATTTTAAACTGTCTATCCCAAGTAAAAGCCATATGCATACCTATCTGTCCAAATTATTTTAATCTAGCTGTCCAAATTATTTTTAACTAGATTATTTGTTACGCTTTGGATTTATGAGGTTCGGCCCACGTGAGTGAACCACTCAATGATAGACGATAACTAACAACACTCATGCTGATGTATATAATATAGGCACACAGTACATATGTTATTCCAATTTTATACATTTTTAGATACAACATCTAAGTCGAATCGATGCTCTGTAACTAAAACATATAAAGATGTTATAATCAAATTAAAATGCCCAAAGGCTTACATCATAACAGTAACATAAATGGCTCAGGGCCTACAAATACAAGAACCCCCCTACATAGTTCTGAACACAACTTTATTGTCCCAGTCCACATCCACACAAGCAAACCTGAAAAATATTTTCAACCACGTAGGGTGAGCATAAAGCCCAGTAGGAAATATTTTAAAAACTAAATATGCTCCAGCAGTGCAAATGATCATGAATGCAATACATACATACATATATATATATATATATATAATATGCCCAAATGCATTCTTAAATCCACTTGCTTTCTCAATAAAAACCCTTTCTTCCCAGTCTTCAAAACCTTTCGTTTATTCAAAATGTTTTCCGAATTCAATACATTAGTTTGATACAAAATCCATTTCCACAAGTCAATCAAGGTATCTCAATACCAACTAGAAATTTCATTGCCAATTCCATAGCCAATTCTAATAGGAATACATCATTCACCAACAACAATTTCATTGTGTGGACTAGACTTTCTTCGCGCCTCCTTTCGGAGAGCATCGAATTGGTCCTCCTACAGTTCGGACTCCTGTCACGATTCTGAATCTAATCCCACAAAGTGCAACGTGAGACTGATAAACACCAAAGAGTCTAATCCGGCAAATCATTTTGAAAAATCGATTTTGAAATCAAATAATGCCAAAACTGGACTACTTTGCCAGATTACAGAGTCGCCACCTAACTATTTTATTTTGGAAAATTTAGGAAACCCTAACTCATGCCAAAGGCCACGTGTCCGTCATCACCAAAGTTGCCTCAGCTCAGGAACTTGGGTACGAAAGGGGAAGGTCCTGAAATGAGCACCCCCGCTCGCCCAATCAAAGATCGGCCTCTACTAAGCATGATATGTTGTTTGATAAACACATGTGCTCTTATTCCGATTTATTAGCTAATGTTACTATGTGACGCACACATACAAGTATAGACTCAATCGTAAGATTTAGAACAAATCAATTCATGTTTGTTTTTGAAAATGGTTTGAAAATACCACCCTCCAGTGGGCTAAAGCGCGGATTTGCCATCAAACATGATGGGCTTAAAACATGATTTTTCATTTCGCAAAGTGGGCTTAAAACTCACATTCGTTGAATTCTCCCAATTCAAGTAATAATACCTTCATCCACAGGCATTCATCCAGTTAAGCACTTAAGCAAATAGTCTCATGGCAAGCATGCTATCATGGCAACACTTACACTCATGCAAGGATGCTAAAGCGTAAACACTTACAGTGTACTCTGAGCCAAAACAAAAGCTAATTAGAAATCAATGCATGATCCTAATTATGCAAAATGCCTAATGCAACACATGTAATAATGCAACTAAATAGGCTCGGCTATCTAAGATGGCATATGAATGCAACAATTTGATACATGTATTCAAAGAAGTATTGAAATACAATGCAATTTGTATGATGTGCCGAGCTCGGTGCATGCAAAAGAAATGAATGAATGCAAATATGCAAGTATAAGGTATGCTAATTGCAACATGCCCTAATCTAACCATCGAAAGCAGTTAAGTAAAAAGGAGAAAGATGTGGGGTTGGAAGACATACACACACACACACGCACATGCACACTTATTACAACATTGTGCCCTAGTGAAGGAGGGTTCGAATGAATAATAGTTAAGCTAATCTAGGCTAAGCTAAGCAAACTAATCTAATTAAACTAATTAGACTAATTATTACACAACCAAATTGAATAACTAGCAAACTACTTACTAATTATTACAACAATTAACTAATTAACAAATTAATTAATTAAATTACAAATTCAAGCTAACTAACAAGTAAAGCTTTAAACTATGCTGCCTCAGCTCTGATTGGAAGATGAACATGCATGCACTCGGTTTCCGTCCCTGAAAAGCTCTCTGGTTTTCTCTTTAGAGGCTCTGTTTGTAAGGTGTCTTCAAGAAATTTCTGCTGAACCTTACCAAGCAACTGCTGAGGAGTGCACCAGTGGCCTGCCGGCCATGAATGGTGGCTTCCGGCCGTCTGTCGACCAAGAGTGGGCCTCTGTCGGCCAACAATTAAAGGGTGCTGGCCAACAATAAAGAGGTGTTGGCCACTGGTGTGCTGGAACACCAAACTGCAACAGAGCACAAAACAGAGAAAAATGGAGGTTTTTCCAGGAACATGTCTGTGCTATGCAACTTCTTATCATCTAAAAACATCAAAGGAGTGACACCACTGGGTCTAAAGCCACCAATCAAGCATCTCAATGCATGATGGCCAAGGATCCAACTTGCACAAATTCAATAAATGCAAAAAATAAAGACTCAAGACCGCTACCTTGTCATGGATGATCAAAGGCAATGGAGACTAAGGAGATTGGCTCATTTCATCACTTTGAGTCTGAAATGGACCAATCTACCTTGTGTTCAATATAACGTCCGATTGAACACAATGCAATGCAAACATAACATGTTTATCTTGGCATATTTTACTTGATTCAATTCTTGTTTACACATTTTACATTACCGAGCCATTCTTTAGTTGGTTAAGTCCAATGTGAAAGTCCTCTAATTAGAAAGAGGGTCTAAGCCACAAACACCTTGAGCATGAAAGAGGTCTCATGTTGTTGGTTAGTAGAAATCCTCAAGAGAGGATTAAAACCATTAGGCATGAGTGCCTCAATTTCATGCTCAAGCTAACAAGGGGCTCAAGACCACTTTCAAAGCAAAGTAACAAGTGAAGAATGAAGTGATATGGAAAACATTTCAGTGCTGAAATAGGATGCTAAAGACACTAAACCATGCAAGCAATGCATGCACAACATGTTAAGGGCAAAAGGCATTGAAACTAGTGACAAGCATTACACTAGAGGCATGTGATATCAAACTCAAATGGCCAAACCAGCTCTAGACAGAGCTAAATCATGCCAAAACAGTGGCCTAGACATGCTGAAATGGAAGCATAGAGGGCAAGAAAAACATGCACACATGTTGGCTCACAAACAAGGCTCAAAGCACACCTCTCAAAAGCAATGAAAGAGTGGAATATGTGAGAGTGTGACAATAATATATGCTTTGAAATCACATGTAAAATGATGCTATGGCATGAAAATACCTCAAGCAAAACATGCTAGGGGCCTTAAAACACAAAGCTAGTAAAGGCTATTTACACTATAGCTATACAAAGCAAAGCACATATGACCAAAACCACTCAAAACAGAGTTAAATCAGTAGCAAAAATGTGCTAGAGCTAAGCTAACACAAGCTAGAATGATGGGCTAACTCATTAGGCATGCTAGGCTAGTAAGCAAGATGACACTACAAGTGCAAGAATCAAGCAACAAGTGGCCAAACCAGCCAAAAACAGAGTTAAAACATGTTAAATTAGAGCCTAAAACATGCTTGAACTAAGCTACAAAAAGGTAGAAATACATGCTCACAAGTTAGGCCGTCTACACTTGTAACGAGGATATGAGGAGGGGGGACCACCCCCTCCTATTTTGGTCCTCAAAACCAACTTTCTATCACTGAAATTCCTCTGAATTTCAGTGGTTAAAAGACCAAGAAAAGATTGTTTGAAAGGCCTTGAAAGGTGGCACAAAAGCTTAACAAGCAAAGAGATAAGAAGGATGGACCACCCCCAAACTCAAAAGGGGGTTAAACCACAATTTTTAGGACTTAAAAACAGAGTTTTTTTCAGTTCAAAGCCAAGCCAAAAACAGTTTGCAAAGGTGGCAAAACAAGTGTGCAAGACAAGCTTAAAGGGTGATAGTTATACCTCTTGAAGCACAACACACTTTTAGGCAACAAAACCAAGAAAAATAACCTTCACGAGCTCCAAGGAGGCTCCAAGAGAGCTTCAAGCAACCTCAGACCAAAGATGAACCACTCTTGTTAATGGTTGACAGGTTAAAGATTGATGTATGCAAGCCTCTAAGCACATAAGCTTTAGAGAGAGAGGAATCTAGAGAGAGGATTGTAGAGAGAGAGGCTCTCAAACTTCTTCCTAAATTGTTCTAACCTCCAAAACCATAGAGAATCCTCTCTATATATAGCAAAATACAAGCTTTGGTAAAAAACATCCTAAGAGAGACAGCTGGAACAGTTGGAGCAAAAATATCTGCCAAAAACTAGCATCAATGGCCGACATTTCTTCATTGATGGCCGGCACTTGATCATTGTTAGCTGGCTTGGGACACTCTTGGATGGCAGGGGGCCGGAATTGGCCATTCATGGCCAAAAAATTTCATTCATAGTCAGAAACTTCCACCTCTGGTTGGACAGAAAAATCTGCTTTTTGGGCCTAATTTCAAATGGACATAAATCCTTCATCTGGACTCATTTGTAGGTCATTCTTGAGCCTAAATTGTAGCCCTGGAAGCCTTCTTTCCAATGGTGGCAGACTCACTTCAAAATTCCAGGTTTGAAAACAGTCATACTCATTTTAGTGAAGCCGCTTAGTTTCGATCCTACCCGAATTCATGCCGAACTTCTCCTCAACTAGTTTCTTCTCTCCTCTCCTTTTTTCTTCAACTCCAAACCCCTAAACAAGGTGTTTTGAAAGATTTTTCAAGAGTTCACTTCTCTTTTATTCATTTTCACTTTGTCCTTGCTCGGTTTGCCAAAAAGCGCAAAGCCTCGAAACATCATAGAAACTTCTTTTCAAAAATATTTTGAAAAAGAGGGTTTTAAGGCCTAAAAACCATTCAAAATAGTTTTGGTCCAAAATGGGGTGTAAGGTTGGGATTTGACTCTCTTCTTGTTGAAGAAATCAAACCTTTGCAAGTAAACAATCAGTAGCGCCCAAGTCTTTAGGGCGGTTAAAAATGGGGTGTCTACACATTGTTAAGACTGTTTTAAAACCATTTCTTTCCAAAACCAAAATGATAATAAATAAAATGAGTAAATCTCCAAAGCCAATACAACCTTTCACGGAAATTTCATCTGTAGTTTTTAGGACTTTCCCCTTGGACACACAATAGTTGATGTAGAAATAACCTTTTCCCAGATTCATCATTTCATTTATCTTTTCCAAATAGCACAATACATGTGGTTCAAAATATTATTTTTCCAAGACAATGCAAATGTTCCAAAACGTAATGCGAGAATTTCCAAAAACCTTTTTCCAAAACATACAGTTTAAATTTTCAAAATCCATTACATACTACATGATATGCATGATTTATAAATAGTCTAGTTTGCCTAGTTCGCATGAAATTTCTACAACAATCATAGCTATCTTCCACCGATAGCTTAAAATACATATCTCTAAACAGATAAACAAATTCCATTAAAGATACACTTTTCCAAAATCTCAAATAGGAGTGATAATACATGTCCAACTCCACCATCATTATTAATCTTCATTTCAATTTTACATTACTCAACATTTATTCCATTTCCTCTTTACAATCTCAACAATTACAATTTAGGGCATAACCCATTTCCTCTTTGAAAATCCATTTCAATGCAAGAAATAACTCATTTCAACATATATCAACTCCAATTTCATAATCACAACCTTTTTCAAGAAAACATTTGGAAGCCCCTCTTTACATTTTGATTTAATAATCCAATAATTTTCCAAAAAGATCAACATTTTAAGGATTCTCCAAATTAGGGCTTTTTACTTTTAAAAACTCATATACATTTTTTTTGTAAGTGGAAAATATACTTTTTGTAGCTAAACCATAGCTCAACAATCTCATTTGGAACAAACCCTCACTTACAAAACAAATTTCCAAAAATCAATCTAAGAACAATGGAATCTATATATTTAAAATACACCACAAATACACTACTGAACTCATATTGAGTTTAAGAAATAGATCCTACCTCTTGAAGCAAGAAGGAAACAAGTCAGAAAAATCATCGGCAGTGAAATGACTATTCGTTGAGATTAAATGGAAGTCCTCGTTGTGCTCTACGCTTTGGTATATGGAACTAGGGGTCAAAGATGTGTAGAAATAGATGAAATCAAGGCTAAAAAGCTTGAGGAAGCAAAAATTGTGAAAGGAGAGAGAGAAGGGAGTGAAGATTGAAGAGGTTTGACCAAAAAAGTGACTTTTAAAGACTTGATTTTACGCAGTACGCTCGAGCATTGAAAGTTGTGCTCGAGCGCACTATCCTTACAACACAGATTCACAAATTTCAAATAGGTATAACTCTCTTGTCCAAACTCCGTTTAGGGTTGTTCTTGTATCCAAATTGAAACCCCGGAAGTAAGCTTTTCAATGGTTCTAGCCTCACATCAAGATTCAAAGTATGAAGAGAGAAAAGAATAAAAGAGTGAAGACTACTCAATAACAATTATTTGAATTTGAAGTTTTTGATTCAATCTCACCTAACCACTATGGTAGCACCTTAACCAAGACTCAAATACCGACTAAGAAGGTTCCCAATCAAGATAATCAAAGAGTCAAATATAATTTCATTATAACAGGAAGTACATAGTGCTACATTATTAACATATTTATCTAAATTATTTTAATCTATTTATCCCAAAATTTTTATCATATCTATCCAAATTGTCTAAATTATTTTAATCTATGTTTTCAAATGATTTGTGTTCAAATTATTTTAATCTACTTATACTAGTATTTTTTCTTATCTCTCCAAATCAAATCTATTTATGCTAATATTTTTGCTTATCTATCCTAATATTTTTTGCTTATTAGTCCAAATTTTTTGTTTATTCAAATTAGTCATGCTAATCATTAGTTGTGTTAAATTTTCCATACCAATGTAATTATGGCATGTTTATTCAAAATATGATTTGTTTTTATTCATTTATATCACATTGGTAGAAAATTAGATATCATAGCCTAATCAATGGAAATAACAGAGGGTTTGAAAACTTATAAGCAGACAATAATCCATAAAATCACAATTTTTCTCTTAAAATCCAAAAAAAAAAAAAAAAAGAAAAGGAAAAAAAAAAAAAACAAACTAATGTGATGATCACTTGGTATTGTTGGAAACTGGCATTTTTTCAAAACACAAATGATCGAGATTGGCATCAATAATTTTGAATCAATAGATCTAAAAAAAAAAAAAAAAATTGAATAAAAAAATTCATACAAAACAAATTGTGATGTCCCGAGGTCTTGGACTTGATCGACATTGCATAGTAAGATAGTTTGTTTTACTTTCGGCATTTTGATTATCATATTGGGTCATTGAGATTTCTTTTCTTCTCTTACTTAACCTCTCTTAACATTTCCGGGTTACAAATTTTGAGTTTTAGGCCCCGGAACTTGTTTTGGGATACAAGATCAATTTTTGGCTTTCTAGGCAAAACCGTTCGTGCCGATTTGACAACCACTCAAGCAGAATAGCACAGGGATTTTTTGGGCAAAAACTGCTGGTGCGGATTTTGGATCCCGCTTGAGCGAATTTTGTGAAAAATTCTAGGTTTTTCACTAGAGTAAACCGCCCATGGAGCATCAGAATCCGTTCCTGCGGATTTGGAATTCTGCTCGTGCAAAATTTGAACCACTCGTGTAGATTTCGATGCGTCTATCTCAAATTTTGTGTCCTCTTCCTCAAAACTGATGCCAAAAACATATTTGAGACACTTTTTCACTTCTCTCTCTCTATTCATATCTTCTCTTCATTCTTTCTACAAATCTCTCTAAGATTTAGCAAAAATCTTTAAGAATTTGATAGGGCTTTTTACACCAAATCATAGAAGGTGACGAGGGCTACGTTTGCACCAATTGAATCGAGTTTTCTTTAACGTTGAGTTTTAGGGTTTTCATCTCCTTCATCTCCCAAGCTTGAGGTAGGGACATTCTCAGAGTTATATATATATATATATATTTGCAAGTCTATGTTTGTTTGGAGTAATTCTTACATGTTTGGGCCATGGTTTTGGGTTGATGAACCCTAGATGATGTTAAAAGTGGAGTTTATTTATTTATTTTTATTTTTCCCGAAGTTTTTGAGAGTATGAGCTATGTTCTTAGATGTGGGTGTTGTTTTGGAAAAATCTTTTCAAAAAATGGAGCAAAAATTTAGTTTTAGTGGAAACTCTAGAAATTTGAGGATTTTGGGAAAAATGTTGAGATATTGTGAAATTCATGCTAGATAAATTAATATGTGAATAAATGATGGAGAAATTTCTATAATTGTATCAAATGAGGGATTTCATGAAGAAATGAGAATTTTAATTTTGATTTTGAAGCTTGATGAATAGCTTGTAGTTGGGTTGCCTTTGAAGAACCAAGAATGCATGTATGATGATGTTGTTATATTATCTCTTGGAAGATGTATTATGATGTTACATAGATAAGAGATGTGAAAATTTGTTCACAATGGGAGATTGTGTGGTGGAATTGAAAATGGAACTATATTAATGCATTGTTACATTTTGCATTGCCATTTCATAAAATCATTGTTATAATTGACTTTGAATCTTGCATTGGAAAAATTATTACTTTGAGAAAAGAATTGTTTTGTGAAGTAAGATCATTTTGTTTTGTTTTGGGGTAAATACGTTGGTAAGTCCAGACAGAGGTGTGGTTTGGTATTGGTTAAGTTGGCCTGAGTGTCCATAGTGAAAGACCGAGAACACGTGCGAAAGAGGTATCACGTGCCTTCCAGTTAGCAACCGGTAAAGTGGGGATTGGTAGTGCTCGTTATGCCTACTTGCAGACACTAATCTAGGGATTACCTGAGACATATTTACCTCCCCCTTGAATTACATTGAAATGATTGAATTGTTATGTCTTCAAATTGCATTGTGCACAAGATTTTTCAAAAGATAGAGATATTTGTTTTTGAGCATGTCATGGCATATGCATTCATCTCAGGAGATTGTATAAAATGTATATACTTTGTTAAGATCTTATTACTAGGCTTTGTGCTCACCCTATGGGATTTTGTGTAGGAAAAGATGTGGTAGTTCCACTGAGTTAATGGCGTGGATTGTATTTTTGAGGGCAAAGACTTTTTTTTTTTGTAATTATTGTTGAAAAGCTAAGGGCTTTACATGTATGTGTTTGATAACCATTTTTGTGTAACCTGGCATAAGCCTTGGAATTTGTAGCCCTTGAGGGCATTGAATTGCAATTGTCGTTTTGTGCTACATACTATAGATTCATATTCTAGGAATGTGGAATGTATAATTGCATGTGGAAAACCTTTTGTAAATCTCTAGAGTATCTGAATACAAATATTAGAGATTTGATGATGATATAAATGATGAGGCTTTATATTCCTTATACATTAAGCAATGGAAGTTATTAATTAAGAAACAAGATCATGTTGTTGGAAAATGATGAGCCTATTGGTTTTAATTTCCTTGGGGCATTACAACTTGGTATTGGAGCTACCGGGTTTGAATACTTGGGGCTTACGGGAAGTGGTCATTTTTCCACAATGGGTTCATTTCGCTAAAATAGGAGATGTTCCATGTTTTAGGTGTTATGTGATAAGATGTTTATATGACTAGATGGGTATGAGATTGAACTTTTAGGATGTTGTTTGCGCCTATTAAATTCCTTAAGGTCTTATTGGAAGGGCACTTGATCAATGCTCATTCTAATAAGAATTCTCGGAGTTTCGTAGGACAAATTTCATCGTAAAAGAGTAATTTGTATATGTTTATGTGATTAAGTGCTTATGTGGAGTGAAACTAAGTGTTTACATGAAATGAAATTTATAAAATTGTTGTGTTGGGATGTGTGAGATAAGTTGCGAGCACATATGTGATTGTGTGCTAAATTTTTTATTCTTATCCTTAATTAGGATGTTAAGAAGAGGTCAGGCATGTGGTGGTAGAGGTAGGAGGCGGGAGGCGTGGTAGGCCTCATCAAGGTGTTCATGAAGTACCAGTCCATGAGGTTCTAGTGCAAGAAGAAGGGTTCGACCAAGCTAATGTGGCCGAGCAAATGGGGCAAGCAGGGAGTCCCAGAGTAAGCTCTAGCTCGAGAAATGGCAGGGGCCTTGAGAGAGAGTTGATGAACATCTTGAGGGCAGAGAGCTAAGCCTGAAAGAATGCTATGGAGACAAGGGCGGGCTTTCTTACTAGAGAGTTCTTGCGGGCCAAGCCGGATGAGTTTCACGGTGGCTTGAAACCCAAGAAGGCGGATGAGTGGCTCAAGCAAACAATGAAGACATTTGAGATGCTTCACATCAATAATAGTGAACTAAGGGTGACTTTGGCGAGTTACTACCTCAAAAGGGATGCGGGTCAATGGTAAAAGTACACCAAAGGCAGAGTGGGGCCGACATGGGAAGTTTTTGTCATTGCTCTCCAAGACAAATACCTACCTCCCACAGCTAGGGTGAGATTGAGGCAAGAATTTCAAAACCTCAAGCAACTAAACTTGTTCGTGGCCAAGTTTGAAGCAGCCTTCACTAGTTTGTCCCAATTTGCACTGGGGTTGGTGGTAGATGAGGAATGTCGTTGCATTCCAATTTGAGAAGAGATTGAGAATCAAAATCTTGTTCAAGGTTGTCGGAAACATGATCCGAAACTATGACCGTCTTGTAGAGGCGATGGCACATGTAGAGATTACAGTGCAAGCCGAGGAAGAGAGACTTCGGGATTTGAGGTCTAGGGGGCAAGGGTCTCAGAGGGACTTTAGACATAGCAAGAAGCGTAGTGGCTTCGCTTCATCCTAGCCCCAATCACAATAGACTCGATCTACTTTTCCATTGCTGAGTGTTGGCCTGGGCAAGAATGCTTAGGGCGGCTTTACTTATTTCAAGTGTGGCCAATAGGGTCATAAGACTAGTGTCTACCTACAGAAGGGAGGAGGGCAGCAGATATTACCACCACCACCACCTAACCAATCTCAGAGTTAGTCCCAGAGTTGGGGACAAGGACCCATATGTTTTTAGTGTGGTCAGTCAGGGCATTTGAGGAGAGCTTGCTTGCAGTTGAAAGGCATATCTGGCATATTTGGGTCAAGGAAGACTCAGAGCCATTAGTAGGCTTATTCAGTCCAGACCTTACAAGCTAATTAGGGATCCACTTTGGCTCAATCAATACAGCAAGCCTATACTCCAAGAGATGTGCAGGTTGATCAGAGGCCACGGGGGCTGTTACAGTGCCAGAGTAGTTGCCTGGATCCTCTGTTGTGAGAGGTAATTTTGTTGTGTTCAATTCTTTGGCTAGTGTGTTGATTGATACGAGTGCGTCACATTCATTTACATCTTCTGCTTTTGCTTCTACATTGGGTTAGAGATTGACCAGTTGGAGTATTCTTTGTGGTTGAGTCACCAGTTAAGGGTAGAGTGGCATTTGGCCGAGTGTGCCGCTCTTGCGAGATTGAGGTTTCAGATCCTGGACTCTTTTTTGACTTCATCATCTTAGACATTATTTGTTCGGCGAGAAGTTTGATGTTTTCTTCTATCATAAAAGTCTAAAATACTTGTTTTCCCAAAAAGATTTGAATTTACACCAACGAAAATAGATGGAATTTATGGAGGATTATGATTTTGAGTTGCATTATCACCCGGGGAAGGCCAATGTAGTGGCGGATTCCTTGATTTGAAAATCTGTGAGTATGGTGCCAAGTGTGGCCATTCGAGAATGGGATATTCTAGGTGATATCGGTGAGTTCGATTTGTATTTGGGTGAGTCTAGCCAAAGTGCTATCTTATTTACTTTAATTGCTCAACCTACCTTAATTAGCAGATACATAGAGGCATAACAAGGTGACCGTGAGGTGGTGACAATCCGTGGCAGGATCTCTAATGGGAATGAAGAGAAGGGTTTAAACATCCACTCGAATTTGTGTGACGTAACTAGATCACTTGTTTTTGCCAGAATCTTGTAGAGATGAGGTGCTCTGAGAATTTCATCACTCACGCCTTGCGGTACATCCGGGAGGCACTAAAATGTATCATGATCTTAGTTGTCAGTTTTGGTAGAGGGGTATTGTAGACACCCCATTTTTGACCGTCCTCAAGACTTGGACGTCACCGCTTGGAACACTCGGTGATTATCCATGTTTGTGTTCGTTTGGAGTTCCCGGAGGTCTCGGCTCGCGTGCCTTGCCTCAGGATCTCCAAACTCGACTGTTTAGTGTCTGGTTTTGCACCGAACACTTGTGTTTTGCCTTGGAGGGGCAGGGAATGCCTTGTGAGGCATCCCCACACACCACCAGCAGTGGCTAGAGGTCACCGGCTGGTTTTTGCTACCATCGGCACTATTTGTTGCCGGTCGGCACTTTTTGTTGCAGGTCGGCACCTTTTGTTGCTGGTCGGCACTCTTTTTTGCCAAAATGATATTTTTGGCCGGCCGACTACTGTGCATCTGCTTTTGCAGATATTTTAAGACAGCTGTCTTGCTTTTGGCTCCCCTCCATACACGTGTATGGAGGGATCTCCCTCTTTAGAAGCTTGTCTTGTAAGCTTTACAAGACAAGAAGTTCTATAAAGAGAAGGGCTCTCTCTTGTTGCAAGAGGTTGGAGATTTTAGACATTTTAGAGACAAAAAAACACAGAGAGAAGCTCTGGTTTTTAGGGTTAGGATCCATACATATTCTATCTCTCTTTTTCTCTCTTTGTGTTCTAGGTGTTTTGTGTCTTACTATTGCACACAAACACCTAGTGTTTCACCTTTTTTTGGCTCTTGAGGTTCTAAGGGGCTGATTTTGGTGTTTTGGTGTTGGATTCAAGCCAAGGAAGGCCATTGGAGCATCATTGTTGAAGAGGTCTTCAAGGGTAAGAATCTCACCCCTTTATTCCCCATTTTTGCACCTTATTTCTACCTATCTTAAAATCGTTTTTGAGCTTAGTGTATAATACAAAAAAGTTCTTTTTTTAGACCCTCTTGATTGTTTATTAAGGGTGTTTTGTGGTTTGAGGGTGTTTGACCCCTCTTAGGCCTTGAAAGGCCCCATTTTGTGCTATTTTGTGCAAGTTTCGAGACTTTGGTGTTTGGGCCTCTTCACCACTGAAATCTTGAGGGATTTCAGTGGTGAAGATGGTGCCTTGAAGTCTCTAAAAGGAGAGGGCCACCCCCTCTCCTTGTTGTCCTTGAAATGGACCATTTTTGGCCTCTTGAGGGAGCACCATGTTAGAGTGTGTATTGACCATGCCTTGGCCGTTTTTTGTGCCTAATATGTCATATTATACCTCTGTTTTTTGTTGGTTTTGGTACACAATGCATGCTTAGCATACCTACCATGTAATGCCATGTTATTGCCTTAATGTGCCTTAGGTTGTTAGCCCTTATTGGAGCATGTTTTAGGCTTAGTCTTGTGAAGATTTTGTGCATATTTTGCCATGTTCTAGGTCTGTCCTAGGTTGTTTGGGTTGGATTTGGCATGCTTGGTATAGCCCCTTTGCATTCCGGCTTGATGGCCTTAAGTACGTGAATGTATAGCATGACATTTTTGCATTGATTTGGTGATTTGGAATCATCCACCATGTCATTTCAGTCCCATTTGCATGCCTATATGTTTACCTTGGACGCATGTTTAATGCTTTGGACGCTTGTGTAGTATGCTCCATGTTTTGGCCACTGCATATGCTTTTGATTTTGAGCCATTTAGATGCCATCTAGGGGGTCCCCTTCGCATGGTCTAGGTCTGCCTTGAACCTATTCTAAGCCCCCTTAGCCTTGTGAGGCTTGGTTGGCTTGGTCATGGTTCAAGCCCCTTTGACTTGCTTCAAGAACTTGGACCATTTGCATGCTAATGTTTAGCCTATCTTGTTGCTTGGTTTGACACCATCTTAACATGACTTTCAATGCTTACTTTGCATGCTAATTGTCCATGATATCCTTCTTTTAAATGTGTTTGAGAGTTGTCCAATTTGTGCCTAAGTGTTGGCCTTTCAACATGTGCATGTGTATTTGGTCCCTCATTATAGCACTTTGGCCCTTGTTTTAGGCCTAATTAGAGCTGCCTAAATCATGTTTTAGTCCGTCTTTTCATCGGTTTGTATTGCCTCATGTTTGCTTGTATGCTTGCATAAGTGCCTTGCCATGCCATGTTGCATCCTTAGCTTGCATGCCTAGGTTGCATTGCATCTTGCATGCATGCCTTGTTCCTTGACTTGGTGATAGGAATTAGGCCTTAGTTTGTTTGTAAGGTTTGCATTTCATTTGACATGAAAGTTGCATACTTGGTCACTTGGGCCATCATGCATGGAAATGCGTGATTGGTGGTCCGAGAATCGAGACACATGCCCCTTTGAGTCACAAACATGATAAGGGACATGAATGGTGCATATATGCTTTGAATTGTGCTGCCATGCTTTGCCTTGCCCTCTGTTGCTGTCAATTGCAGATTCTGCAGGAACACTTTGCCGACCGGCAGTGTCAAGTGCCGACCGGCAATCCCTTCTCTGCCGACAGCTTCATTTTGTGTCGATGGCCATAACACACTGCCGGTGACAGTTCCATTCAGTCGGTGGCACTCCTCAGTGTCCAAGGAACCAGTTCTGAGATTTTGGCAGCCTCCAGAGGAGTAAAGGAAGGAAAACAGAGGCAGCCTATGCATGGCGGTGCATTTCCGAGCAAGATCCGGGCATGCGCTGCATTTGGCCCTCCTCCCGAGGCGGTTTATCTGTTTTCCTAGCTTAATTAGTTCATTAATTAATTAGGCAATTTGTAATATTTAATTAGCTTGCGTAGTTAATTAATTTGTATTATTTATTTGGTCCCTCTGAGTGAGGGCAAATCTGTAATAGGTGTGTGTGAGTGGAGTGTATGTCTTCCAATCCCCACTTCTTTCTTCCCTTTTACTTACCTGCTTTGATGGTTAGTATTAGGGCACGTTTAATTTAGCATACCTTATGCTATGCATGCGTGCATTCATGCATTTGTATTGCATGCATTAGGCTCGGTACATCATGCTAACTGTATTTGTACTTCAATTCCAAATTGAATACGTGCATCAAATTGATCGCATTTTCACATGCCACGATTAGACTAGCTGAGCCTATCCTAACTGCATCCTGTATGTGTTGCATTAGACAATTGACATGAACTAGGACATGCATGTTTGCTAACTAGTTTATTGTTTTGGCACGGAGTACGATGTAAGTATTTTTCGCTTTAGCATCTCGCATGCGTGTGAATGTTGCCATGACAGTATGCTTACCATGTGGCTAAATGCTTACGTGATATTACTGTTTGAATGGCCGTGGGTGGAGGTTGGATTGTTTGAGTTGGAAAAATTCGTTGAAATCCGTATTTTAGCCTACTTGCGAGTAGCAAATTCCAAAGTGCTTTTCAAAACCGAACGGATATGCAATGCTTATTTCCAAATTAGGCAATCTAGTCTATACTTGTTTGCTGTGCGCATAACATAGTAATTCTAGGCTAACAATTGGAATAAGAACACATAACGTTTTCAAAATCGGATATCATGGTTAGTAGAGGCCGGTCTTTGAACCGGGCGAAAGGGGGTGCTCATAGCTGACCTTCCCCGATCGTACCCAAGCTCCCAAGCCGAGACAACTCCGGTGGTGATGGACATGTGGCCTTCGGTACCGAGTCAGGGTTTCCTAAATTTCCCATTAAAAAATATTTAGGTGGCGACTCTGTATCTGGCAAAGCAGTCCATGTTTGGCACTTCTTTTCAAAAATCTGTTTCTCAAAACGATTTGCCAGATTTGGACTCTTTGGTTCAAGATTAAGAACCGTGACAACAAAATCGAGTCCGAACTGTAGCGAGGGGCCCCTCCGCGGGCGCGTCTACAGGTATGAAACGAGACATCACCTTATTTGTTTTGAAACGCCTTACTTGCCAGCAAATGAAGGCCAAGCACCAAAAGCCAGCGGGTTTGCTACAACCTTTACCTATGGCCGAGTGAAAATGGGAGTATGTTACCATGGACTTTGCAGTTGGGCTTCCGAGAACACAACAGGGCAAGGATGTCGTTTGGGTGATTGTTGATAGGTTGACTAAGTCTACTTACTTCATTTCGACGTGCACCGGCGACTCAGTTGATTATTTGGCAGAGTTGTACATTAGAGAGATAGTTCAACTTCATGGGGTCCCTGTGACCATTGTTTCGAATAGAGATTCTCATTTCACCCCCTGGTTATGGCAAAGTCTTCAAGAGGCATTGGGAACTAAAGTTTACCCTTAGCACCGCTTATCATCCTCAAACCGATGGGTAGTCAGAGCGTACTATTCAGATTTTAGAGGACATGCCTAGAGCTTGTGTTCTTGATTTCAAGGGGTCTTGGGAGAGACACCTACCGTTGATTGAGTTTGCTTATAACAATAGTTATCAAGTAAGTATTGGGATGGCACCGTTCGAGGCCTTGTGTGGCCGACCTTGTAGATCACCAGTTTGTTGGGCAGAGGTGGGTGATGCATTGATGTTGGGCTCGAAGATTGTTTGAGAGATGACCGACAAAGTTGCTCTCATTTGAAAGAGGTTGGCTAGGGCTCAAAGCTGACAGAAAAGTTATGCCGATAAGAGAAGGCTACCTCTATCCTTCGAGGTGGGTGACCATGTGTTTCTTAAGATCTCGTCGAGATGGGGTTTGATGAGATTTGGTAAGAGTGAGAAGTTGTCTCCAAGGTTTATTGGACCTTTTGAGATTTTAGAACGAATTGAGGAAGTGACATATCGTTTGGCTTTACCGCCATAGCTTTCTCGGGTTCACAACGTGTTCCGTGTATCTATGCTTAGGAAATACGAACCCAACCCTTCACTTGTACTTGATTAGGGTGACTTGGAGGTAGATGAGGATGCCTCATACGAAGAGTGACCAGTTCAAATCTTATATGTCCGAGAACAAGTGTTGAGGGGCAAGACTATACTGTTAGTAAAGTTGTTATGAAGACACCATGGGATTGAGGAAGCAACTTGGGAATGGGAGGCGGAAGTCTTCTCCAAGTGTCTGGATTTATTTGAGAACGCTTAGTTTGTTCTAGATTATAATTTTCTCTTGTGTTTAAGAATGAATCATTGAAATTGCTAACTACTTATTGTCATGATTGTTCTTGTTGTTGTTGTTTTTGTTTTTTGTTTTTTTTTTAGCGTGAGAACTGTTGTAGGATTGTTACAATTGTTGTTGAACTTATACTTATAATTATCATATTAGTGGTTGTTGGTATTGTGGCCTTGGCCCATGGAAATTTTGATAATGGTAGTGAAATGTTGTTGAGATTGAGATTTCCGTGCTATTATTAAATTGTTGTTATTATGGATTCATTATCGTCTTTAGTGTGGTCGTTGTCAGCCAGAGCCCTTTTATTGTTGAAATGTCTTTGTTCATTAGAAGTTGTTGGTGAGAGGGGTGACCAAATTTTGGGGGTGAAATTTCCTAAGGGGAAGGGGGAGGCTGTGATGTCCCGGGGTCTTGGACTTGATCGGCATTGCGTAGTAAGATAGTTTTTTTACATTCGGTGTTTTGATTATCATATTGGGTCATCGAGATTTCTTTTCTTCTCTTACTTAACCTCCCTTAACATTTTCTGGTTAAAAATTTTGAGTTTTGGGCGTTAAAACTTGTTTTGGGATGCAAAATCAATTTTTAGCTGTTTGGGCAAAATTACTCGTGCGGATTTGATAACCGTTCGAGCGGAATCACACAGGGGTTTTCTGGACAAAAATCGCTCGTGTAGATTTTGGATCCTGCTTGAGTGGATTTTGTGAAAAATTCAAGGTTTTTCTGCAGAGCAAATCGCCCGTAGAGCATCAAAATCCGCTCATGCGAATTTGGAATTTTGCTCGTGCAGAATTTGAATCGCTCGTGTAGATTCAGTGCATCTGTCTCGAATTTTGTGCTCTTTTCCTTAAAACTGATGCCAAAAACGTGTTTGAGACACTTTTTCACTTCTCTCTCTCTCTCTCTATATGTATATATATATATTCATCTTTTCTCTTCATTCTCTCTACAAACACCCAAATCCAAACTTCTCTCTAAGATTTAGCAAAATCTTTAAGAATTTGATAGGGCTTTTTCACCAAATCGAAGAGGGTGACGAGGGCTACATTTGCACCAATTGAATTGAGTTTTCTTTAACGTTGAGTTATAGGGTTTTCATCTCATTCATCTCCCAAGCTTGAGGTAGGGACATTCTTAGAGTTATATATATATATATATATTTGCAAGTCTATGCTCGTTTGGAGTAATTCTTACATGTTTGGACCATGGTTTTGGGTTGATGAACCCTAGATGATATTAAAAATGGATTTTTTTAATTTTTATTTTAATTTTAATTTATTATTATTTTTTTTCTGTTTTTGCAAAAGCTTTTGAGAGTATGAACTATGTTCTTAAGTGTGAGTGTTGTTTTGGAAAAATCTTTTCAAAAAATGAAACAAAAGCCTAGTTTTGGTGGAAACCCTAGAAATTTGGAGATTTTGGAAACAATGTTGAGATATTGTGAAATTCATGCTAGATAAATTATTATGTGAATAAATGATGGAGAAATTTCTATAATTGTATCAAATGATGGATTTCATGGAGAAATGAGAATTTTATTTTTGATTTTGAAGCTTGATGAATAGCTTGTAGTTTTTTGGGTAAGTAATAGCTTGTAGTTAGGTTTCCTTTGAAGAACCAAGTTTTAAAATGAAGATTTAAATATGGAGAATGCATGTATGATGATGTTGTTATATTATCTCTTGGAAGATGTATTATGATGTTAGATAGATAAGAGATGTGGAAATTTAATCACAATGGGAGATTGTGTAGTGGAATTAAAAATGGAGCTATATTAATGCGTTGTTTCATTTTGCATTGCCATTCCATATAATCATCATTACAATTGACTTTGAATCTTGCATTGGAAAAATTATTGCTTTGAGAAAGGAATTGTTTTGTGAAATAAGATCACTTTGATTTGTTTTGGAGTAATTACGTTGGTAAGTCCGGATAGGGGGTGTAATTTGGTATTGGTTAAGTTGACTTGAATGTCCATGGTGAAAGACTGAAAACACTCGTGGAGGAGGTACCACGTGCCTTCCGGTTAGCAACCGGTAAAGTGGTGATTGGTAGTGCTTGTTATGCCTACTTGCAGACACCAACCTAGAGATTACTTGAGTCGTATTTACCATCCCCTTGAATTACATTGAAGTTATTGAATTGTTGTGTTTTCAAAATGCATTGTGCACAAGATTTTTCAAAAGATAGAGATATACATTTTTGAGCAGGTCATGGCATATGCATTCATCTCAGGAGACTGTATAAAATGTATATACTTTGCTAAGATCTTTGTACTAGGATTTGTGCTCACCCTATGGGATTTCGTGAAAGAAAAGATGTGGTGGTTCAGCCGAGTTAATGGCATAGAATGTATTTTTGAGGGCACAAGGCCCTTTTCTTTTGTTGTAATTATTGTTGATAAGCTAAAGGCTTTACATGTATGGGTTTGATAACCATTTTTGTGTAACTTGGCATAAGACTTGGAATTTGTAGCCCTTGAGGGCATTGAATTGTAATTGTTATATTGTGCTGCATGCTATTGATTCATATTTTAGGAATGTTGAATGTGTAATTGCATATAGAAAACCTTTTGTAAATCTCTAGAGTATAACGAATTCTGTGGGGGATGAATAAATATTACAATCCGAAACGAGTTTCTAGGTCCATCTACGCATGGGCCGAGTAAGATTACGGCCCACCAGACCAACTATTGCCGCCAGTAGAGGATCGTCATTTAGCTCTGCACCAAATAGAGTCGAGTGCATCGGATAAATCAGCGATTGAACCATTAGCTGAGACTAATGCTCCTTTCGAGAAAATATAACAGGGAGTGGGTCCAAAGAAAGTAATGATGGAACAAGGAATGAGGGGGGAGGGGACTCTATAAAAGGGGCAGAGAAACTATACAAAAAGAGAAGGTAAGAAAACTTAAATAAGAAGAAACCTAAAACACTGACCCTTATCTTGAAACTAACTTGTCCATCAGAATGCTGATCCCGGCACCACCGTTTGGAGTTTTATTTTTATTTCAGGCGACATCTGGAAGATTGAAGGCTTGTTTAGACCGCAAGAGTGTTCTTTCTCCACTTCCACATAATTGGCACCATCTGTGGGAACATTCAAACTCGCCCATGACAAGCACACACCATGATCTCCTAGCAGTCGATAACACCATAGCTGGAGCAACTTTTGGTCCAATAGGTCTAGAAGAAAGCCCTTCCAGGCGGTCCCTGAATGTCGACCCACTGACCTTATTTTAGCCTTTTATGTCCACACATGATGCAATGTAAACATTAATGGGTCGCATGCAACGCAGCGAACAATGTCTCGAAGATATGGCGGTAGAAAATGAGCACTTATGTGTGGAGCTAGAAAAGTCCCAGCAACTGCCACCTTCACATGAAGGCAGTCAATCTCCAAGAGTCCAAAAGAGGTGACAACGCCAACCTCAAACGCACAACATCAATACATCAGACTCCTTCCAGGGAGAACCCAAAAAGCAAGCCCGTGGAAATACCTCTAGCTTGTCTGATAGTGGGAGTCCCTGCAAGAGCGTCACAGACAAAAGTCAAGAAATGATGATTCAAACTTAGAGGATAAGTATGATCCTTTCATACGACGTATTGCCAAGGCTTCTTTACCTAAGAAATTTAAAGCTTTGTTGTTTACTCTTTATGATGGCAAGACAGATCCCAGGGATCATGTTCATCATTACAAACAAGCTATGACGTTACATGCAAACGACGAAGCACTTATGTGTTGAATATTCCCCAGCAATTTGGGGCCACTCACCGTCAGGTGGTACTACAAGCTCAAGCCAGCTTCAATTGCAAGCTTCCATCAACTCCAAAAATCCTGTAGGGCCAGTTTCATAACCAATGAAATGTAGCCAAAACAAGCAGATTCATTGTGGGCAATGAAAATCAGGACCAATGAAACCCTGTGCGAGTATTCGGTGCACTATTGGGAATGTTTTAACCTAATGGACGATGATAGCAATGATTCTATGGCAACTACAGCCTTCAAGATGGGACTTCATCCTGATAGTTCTCTTCAAAGTTCACTGACTCGAAAATCGCCTAAGACAGTGGAAGAATATTGCAAAGTACAAGATGACGCAATGCGAGTCAAAGCTGGACAACAAGCTGATGAAACAGTAGAGCCAATACTGGTACAACTGCTTAAGACTGCACTACCAGAAAAAACCCTTCCCAGAAGCACTGAGCCAAGAGGCCAATCGAGGGCAATACCAGGTAGAAAACAGGCATTCTAGGCTGTCAGACAGAGGGTACACTAAATTGACTAAGCCAGTTAGAAAAATTCTCCCAAAAGTAAAACATCTAGCCTCCTTCAAATGGCCGACTAAGATGACAAGACCACTCGACATGAGACAGAGGGACCTGAAATACAATTATCACAAAGACCATGGGTACACAACCGATAAATGCTACGCTCTGAAGGACCATCTGGAAGAATTGGTCCGAGGTGGCCGATTAATTGAATACCTTAAGAAGCTTGACCCACCAAGTGTGCCTGCCGTATGCCCTGACTCACCTTCACTTGGGGTGATTTATAGATATATAACAAACCCTTGCTAAATATGGTGAATGCCATACAATCGCAGCTGACCTCCTAACTCTGCTCCGTGCCGAATATGTCATCCAAACGGCCCTAAATATTAATAAAAATTAGTTTTTCTAACGCCGATCTCGTAAGGATCACTATGCCTCATTATGATGCCCTCGTGATCGAACTACGAGTAAACAAGTTCGCCATTGAGCATGTCCTGATCGACCAGGGGAGTACATCTGAGGTTATGTACTATAAAATGTTCTTCCAACTCGGCCTTAAGGATGTAGACCTTACGCCAGTCGACTACCTCTTATTTGGTTTAATGCCAACCCCGAATATGCCCTCGGCAAAATCACGCTCCCGGTGCGGGCAGGCACAAAAACACTGGAGGTTAACTTCCTCGTTGTTAAGCTCCCCTCCCCTTACAACATCATCGTGGGCTGAACATGGCTTCATACAATGCAGGCCGTACCAAGCACTTATCACCAGCTTCTTCGCTTTCTGACTCAATTTGGCATTGAACAGATACGCAGCTCGCAAAAATCAGCAAAGGATTTCTATCTCATCGCCATCGAGAAAAGGCAAAAGAGTTAGAGGTGAATTCCATTGAAATTCCAAGTTAGGGCAATTTGGAGAATGTTGGGAAAATTTTAGCCGAAAAAGTTACTGAGGACCTGGACCGGATATTAATTGATGATGACCCTGAAAAATACTTCCTAATCGGTATGAGTCTCAATGATGTGGAATGACGAGAGTTGGTTTCTTTCCTCCTTGGCAGCATCGATGTGTTCGTCTGGTCCACCTACGACATACTCGGAGTTGATCCCAGCATCACTATGCATAGCTTTAATGTGAACCCCAATTTCAAACCTATTGTCCAACGAATTCGCCGTTCAGCCGTCGAGCATGCCGCAACCATAGTCGAGGAAGTGGATTAGCTGTTGGACATCGGGAAATTCACGAAGTTACTAACCCCACATGGTTATCTAACACTGTTGTGGTCAAGAAAAAGATAGGATCATGGCATGTCTGTGTTGATTTCATAGATCTAAACAAAGCTTGTCCCAAAGACTGTTTCCCTTACCCAGAACAAACCAACTTGTGGATGCAACTGCCCAGCACCAGTGCATGAGCTTTTTAGATGCCTATAGAGGGTACCACCAAATTGCCATGGATCTAGCCGACCAGGACAAAACGACATTTCTCACTCTAAGGGCCACCTACTGTTACAAGGTCATGCCCTTCGGCCTAAAAAATGCCAGGGTGACATATCAGAGGTTAGTAACTGCTATGTTCAAAGATCAAATCAGCAAAACTATAGAAGTCTACATCGATGATATGGTGTTGAAATCGAAAGAGAAGAGTAGACACTTAGCTAACCTCGCGACAACCTTTGATGTTCTCCGAAAACACAGAATGAAACTCAATGCCTCAAAATGTGCTTTCAGCATCGGGTCAGACAAGTTTCTCAGTTACATTGTTAATCATCGCAGAATTAAAGCTAACCTGAAACAGATCAAGGCCATCATCGAACTCGACTAACCAAGCTCTATCAAAGAAGTTCAGAAGCTAATGGAGATGCTGCAGCATTGAATAGATTTATTAGTTGATCCTCAGATCGTTGTAGGCTGTTCTTCCAAACACTACAGCATGGCATACTGTTTAAATGGACCCCAAAATGTCAATCCGCTCTGGAAGAGTTGAAGGCCTATCTGAGTTTCGTCCCACTCTTGCACACCCCCTCTCCAAGGGATATCCTTATCTTATATCTGGTGGTATTTGATTGGGCGGTAAGTGCCGTCTTGCTCAAGGAGGAACTCGGCGAGCAGAAGCCTATCTTCTATGTCAGCGAAGCAATGGTGGATGCGGAAACCTAGTATTTATCCCTGGAAAAGTTGCTCCTAGCTCTCATAGTAGCTGCTAGAAATTTGATGCATTACTTTTAAGCCTACACTATTCAAATTTGGACAGATCACCTCCTCCACTCCATACTTTGTAAAGAAGAATTATCGAGGCGCGTGTCCAAGTGGACATTAGAACTTGGTTAGTATAACCTCTAATTTTCACCACGGACGGCCATCAAAGGACAAATCCTCACCAATTTCGTTGTTGAGTTCACTACGCCGCCAGCAGAGTTAGAACAAGCCCAACCAGCTTTTCAGTCACAGCCAGAATAGAGAATGTATGTCAGAGATATATGGTAATTATATTGCGATGGATCATCCAACCAACATGGTAGTGGGGCAGGAGCAGTTATCATGAGCCTTGAGGGAGCAATGATAGAGCAATCGGTTAAGCTCGGCTTCGACGCCTCTAATAATGAAGCCCTGCTAGTTGGCCTAAGAAACTCACACCAAATGGGAGCTAAACGACTGCAAGTCTTTTGTGATTTGAAATTGGTCATCAGTTAGTTGAAAGGTGAATAAGTCACTAAAAATGACAGCATGACAGCCTATATGAGGATGGCCAACTCCTTGCTCACGTAGTTTGATAGCTACGATCTGAACCAGATCACTCATGACCAGAACACGCACGTTGACGCCTTCGCCTGCTTAGCATCAGCCATAAACTCAAAAGTTAAACACACTATTGAAATGGGTTTCATTCTAGAGCTGAATATCAGTATCCTTGAACCTCTTGTTGTAAACATCATTCAACGAGAGCCGAGCTAGATGGATCCCATTGCCGCCTTCCTTACTTCAGATCGATTACCGAAAGATAAAAAGAAAGCCCATAGGCTGTGGAATAAAGCGTTTGGGTATTACCTGGATCCTCGGGAAAACTTTATAACGAATCTCTTTCTGGGCCATATTTAGAATGTGTCCATCCAAGTAAAGTTGAGGACTTTTTGGCTGAGATTCATGAAGGTAGCTGTGGTGCTCACTCGGGAGGTAGGTCATTGGCTTATTGAGCCGTCAGGTAGGAGTACTGGTGGCCAACCATGTGCACTGATGCTGGGGAATATGTTAAGAAGTGCGGACAGTGCCAGAAATTCTCTCCATTAACACATCTGCCCACTGAAGAATTGAACTCTGTAACTAGTCCTTGGGCCTTTGCTCAATTGGGCCAAAAGCTCTAGGCAATAAGTTGTTTCTGATCGTCATTACAGATTATTTCACATAATGGGTTGAAGTAGAACTGCTAGTGCATATACGGGATGCAGATGTAAAATGATTTGTTTGGAAGAATATTATCACTTGATTCAGTATATCCCAGGGCACTTATCTCTGACAACAACACTCAGTTTGACTACGGCGTCTATCGAGATCTGTGTGTCATGTATGGTATTCAACCTTATTTCTCTTCACCAGTCTACCCGCAGAGTAACGGACAGGTCGAGGCCTCTAATAGAGTGATTCTGGATTGCATCAAGAAGCGTTTGGGAAAAGCTAAGGGAAAGTGGGTAGATGAGTTGCCGAATGTACTATGGACCCATCGTACCACACCAAGACATCCCACAAGGGAAACCCTGTTTGCCATGTGTTTTGGCAATGAAGCTATCACCCCTCTAGAGATTGGCCTACCAACTCTTCGGTCAAGAGCTTTTGATACAGGCCGAAATGATATGATGCTGGCCTTGGATATGGATTTGCTTGCAGAACACCGAGATCGGGTCCTCGTAACTCTGGAGAGTTGGTCCTCAAAAAGGTGCTCTATGCTGCCAAGAACCCTACACATGGAAAACTCGGCCCCAATTGGGATGGTCCGATTCCATTGCCAGAACAGGGGTATATCGGCTTATGGACATGCATGGCAAAAAATTACCTTAGTCCTGGAACTCTACTCACCTCCGCAAATTCTACCATTAGTATTGATGCTTATTTTTTCTCAGCTTTTGTAAGTGATCACAATCAATGATACAAGGTGTTATCTTTGTCTCTTTATTCAATTCTGATTACCTCGCTTATTTACTTTGCAGACTCTGAATTCAGAGCACTTTTTGTGCTCGGTACAAGAGCCCTCAGCAAAGACATTGAATTCGGAGCGCTCTTTGCACTTGGCAATAGAGCCCTCAGCAAAGACTCTGAATTCGGAGCCCTTTTTGTGCTTGGCACAAGAGCCCTTAGCAAAGACTCTGAATTCAGATCGCTCTTTACGCTCAACACAAGAGCTAACAAGACTCCAAATTTGGAGTGCTCTTTGTACTCGGCACAAGAGCCCTCAGCAAACTCTCCAAATTCGGAACACTCTTTGTGCTCGGCATAAGAGCCCTCAATAAAGACTCTAAATTCGGAGTGCTCTTTGTACTCGACACAAGAGCCCTCAGCAAAGACTCTGAATTTGGAGCACTCTTTGTGCTCGACAGGAGATCCCTCAACAAAGACTCTGAATTCTGAGCGCTCTTTGAGCGTAGCACAAGAGCTAACAAGACTCAAAATTTAGAGCGGTCTTCGTGCTCAGCATAAGAGCCATCAATAACGGACTTTGAAAAGCTGTTATCACAGTTGCGACCAAACGAAAACCACAATTAAAGGAAATTAACGTCTTCTATTATTAAGGAAACATCATGACAAATTCAATAACATCATAATTGTATTTGTCCTAAGCCGATTGGAAAAATAAAATCACGGGGCTACAATACAGCTTAGGAGTTATGACAGTTAGCTCTGCTCTAATTCTTCGGCTCGATCTTCCTCGTCGTCCGTCTTTTTGGCATCATAGGCGTCAAGTGGAAGTATATACCTTTGATACAATAGTGACGCTGAATCCACGCTCGCTACTTACAAAGACTTTGTCCAACCATGTTTAAATCCCTGGTTTTCACATCGACACACATCATCTGCTAATTTTTTCCTCATTTTCTCAATACCGATTTTCCTTCCCTCGAAGAAACCTTTGTTGTAGGCTTGGCTCTCCATGGACTTCCTCAAAAATATATTCACCGTATCTTGATCGGCTATTGCTTGATCTGTTAGGCACTGAGCAAACTTGTCAGTAGACCCCGCTGTTCCCGTCTCCTTCAATTCGACCATTTTTTCTTTTCAAGCCTCGTTCTCAGCCCTCTCTTTGGCTTCTTTCAGTCGGCGCTCTAAGTTCCGGATGCGCCTGTCTTTGTGTTCAATTTCCTTTCGGGTAGTGCATAGGCATATACCGACTTTATGCGCACTATACAACCCTTTCATGGCCCCATGAATTCCCTCTTGGAACACCTCATAGTTGGCCCTATTCGTCATCGTCTACTGCACTTTTGGAGGAACGACCTGTTGCGTAAACTCCACTGCCACATCTGGATCATGAATGATGGAATCAGCCTTAGTCATAGGATAGTTCCCAATGGACACATAGAAACTCAATGGATGCGGTGGTCTACTCGATTTGTTTCGAGCTGAGCCATGGGCGCCGGTTGGCGCCTTTCTTTGCATCCCACTTTTAGGAGACCTACTTTGTTCTTTCCTCTTGGGTGACCCACCTGGGCATCTGGGCGAGCGACACTTGTTTACCTCCTCTGGTTCACCGGTGTTCCTGCACCCCAACTCGCTTGGTGATGGACGACTCATTTATGCGTCCAACTTAGCTAACATTTTCCTTTCCCCTCTGCTATTAAAAAATTATCTACTTGACATATACGATTGTAAATCTAGACTTCGCCAAGAATGGAGTTGGACCCTCCTCGCCCAACACATCGGTCCCATAGAAATAGGAAGTTCTCTCTCGCATGCATGCTATTTATGAAAAGATTAGTTTTTAATGCACCATTTTCACTTCCCATCACGCTTCCCAACGCGTCCGTTGTCTATTAATGATGCGTTACGCTCTGCCAAATATGACAGTGCTCCACTTACAACTCGGCATGGCATGACACTTCTGCCATGGTCTGCCCTTGTTCCCAACTGGCACAGGGATAAATATATGAATTCGGCCAGTGCTCCGCTTATAACTCGGTACGACACGACACTTCTTCCATGGTCTGCCCTCATTCCCAATCGGCGCATAGGCCGATATATAAAGCCGTTTGGCCAAACTGTAGACCATTTGCACCTTATAGTTTCATGAAGCCTATAATCGGTAAATCGTTCCTAACTGGTGCAAGGGCAGATATATGAATCCATTCAGCCAAATAGTAGACTGTTTGCACCTTACAGTTTCATGGAGACTACAGTTGACAAATTTAGGCACAAACGGCTACTAGTGAATATTTTCATTCATACACATATGACAGAAGATTTGAATGCACAAATGGTTGCGAGAGTATTTTCATTAAAAGAAGATTTGCATTCACAAATGGCTGCAAAATAATATTTTCATTCATACTAATATTGCGAAACAAAGTTGAAGTACTAAAGAAGATTCGCATTCACAAACGACTACGAGAGAATATTTTCATTCATAAATTGACCCATTACATGCTTGTCATTTTACATACGAAAATAGCCCTGGCACATCTATTACAAAACAAAACAAGACAATTTTACAAAAACGTCTATACTACGCTATTCGGCCTCAGAACTGTTGGTATCCGACGCAAGCAGCTCAACGCCTTTTACTTTAAAGGGACTCGGCACATCAAGCGATACTTGTGCAGCTGCGAGGGCCTTTTGCCAACCATGTTTGGAACCCCTACTTTCAAAGGTAAAAACATGGTCGGCATCTCTTTTGATTGCGGCCATCTCACCTTGCTTGAACACCTTTGTTGTCGCCGCTTAAGCCTTAGCCAGCAACTTCTGCGCCTCAAGCAATTCTGCCTTCAGGTTCAACACCTATTCCTTGGTTGCTTCCAAGGCCTCTTCGAACAACTTCACCATTTTTTCAGTGGACTGTCGAAGTAGATCAGTGTAGACACCCCATTTTTGACCGCTCACCACTGATTGATCACCCAATGATGAATTTATAGGCTTATCCAAATGCTCGATTTCCTTAACAGGAAACCTCAGTTTTGAGCCTCAAAAAACCTACAAATCTTGTGCCTTGTTTTTGGACCAAAATAGTAATTTTTCAAGCCTGACCATCCAGGGGCCTACAAACCCACTAATGGCCTGCCACCCATTATTAGTGGCCGATTGGCCACTTGTGTAAAAATTCAGATCTTTTTGCCAGTTGTGCCAACTGTCTCTACAGATGCATGCACTGCACTAGCTGCATCAGTATGGATATTTTCGACCTAGTCTCATATATTTCTATATATTGATGGCTCTCTCTCAAATATTAGGTTAGAAAAATTTGTGGAACAAAGTCTAAAAGAATATTTTTCTCTTTACATTTCTCTCTCCCTTACAACTTCTATACCCTTTGCCTAGACATTATAAACCAAACCTTGAGGGTTCTTTGCTGAGGTGTTTATGCTTACATTTTAGCTCTTGAGGGTGTGAAATTGTTGGTTTGTGAACAAAAGGACCACTCATCTTCAAGAGGTATACATCCTAGCTCTTTTGCACTACTTCTTTCCTACATTTTTTTCCTTTTCTTTTGGACTGTTTTCACCTGTATTTGTGGGCTAAAACTTGTGGTGTAAGGCCATTAAAGGTAGAGGGGTTGACCACCCTTCTTTGAACCTTGCTTTCTAGGTTTTTACCCTTGTGTTTCCCACCTTTCCATTATATTTTTTGAGCTTTTTACCACTGGTGTTCAGAGGTTTTTCAGAGGCTAAAATGTGGTTTTGAAATCCCAAAAATGGAGGGGTTAGCCTCCCCTCCTTTGGTTTGTTTACTAGCTTAATTGCCCCGTTATTTTAGCTTGCTTTTGTAGATGTTTTTACCTTGATTTCAGTGTTGTTTTAGCCTATTTCAGGACTATTTTAAGTTGTTCATGTATACTTTGTATTGCATGCTTGTAGTGTAATGGTCCTCATAGGTTTGGTGTTTTAGGCATTACACACCAACCTATTCGAGTTGATAGCTTTTATTTCAAAGCTTTCCATACTTGTGATCATCTCTAATCATCTCTATACTTCTCTCATTTCTTGGCTTCTTCCTTGCTTTGAGAGTCATTTCAAACCGATTGTTTGTTTAAGCTTGAAATGGAGATCGTTGTGCTTAATGGTTTAATCTTTTTGGAGGTTCATTGCCAGCGGCATGACATCTCTCTCATGCCCAAAACAACCCTTTGTTTGACACTTCCCTCCTTTAGTGGACTTAATGCTCGTTTTGGACTAAAATGACTAATTAATGGAAAAGTAATTAAAAAGGGGTAATCAATGGCTTAAAATGGAGCAAGATAATAAAATGGTTTGGGTTTAATTGGACATCAATTGAACCCATTAAGTTTTGACTCGTTTCATACTTGTTAGTGATGAAAACGGTTCAAAAATCGATGTCAACCGCTTCCCTTGAGCAATATCATGATAGGGAGGAGGTTCACGAGTCTTTAATTGTGCATTTATTGAAATTGTATCCCTTGGTTCATAAATCATCAAGCAATGAATTTGCGTCGATTAATGGCTTGCGAATCGAGCCTACCCCTCCTTTGAGTTGTTTGATGATAAGAAGAGGCAGGGTGGACAAACATCCCTTGAGAATGCTCTGTTTATACTCAGTTTGTTTTCTGTTGTAGCAGGAGAAACTCAACATTAGTGGCCGGCAGTCCACCTTTACTGTTTGGCAAACCACAATTAATGGGCGGTCGGCCACCACTTTTGGCCTGTCGGCCACCTTTTTCAGCTAGGCAATACCACTTTTTTTTTTTTTTTTTTTTTCCACAGAGTAGAGCAGAGGCTGAGGTGAAAAATAATGTGGAGGCATTCTTGGGGGAGCAATTCATGTGCGTGCATAAACCATTACCTTGCTCCTCGGGACCCGTTATATTTTTGTTAATAGTAGTATGTTGTTAGTGAACTTGTAATTAATTACTTAGTTTATTAATTAATTTCGTAATGTAACTGATTAGTTAGTTTAAATTAGTTAGAGTATGTTGTAATTATGTAATTAGCTAGAATAGTTAGTTAAATTCATTGTTGTAATAATTACTTAAATAGCTTAGCTAATTCATTTATTCGGACCCTTTTGAGCGAGGGCCGATCGGTAATAATTAGCTAGTGTAGTTAATTTATTTCATTTGGTTTATAATAGTTAGTTAATTCATAGTAATTAGCTAATTCATTTATTTGGACCCTCTTGTGCGAGGACTAATATGTAATAATGAGTGTATGTCTTCCAATCCCTATTTTTTTCTCCCTTTTATTTACTCGCTTATGTTGGATAATATAGAGCATCACATTTCATTTAGCATTTTCCATGATTTGCATCCATGTGTCTTGCATGAATAAGGTTCAACTCCTCATTCTAACAAGCTTTATTGTTTAAATACTTTTTTGAAAATGTGTTTAAAACTGCATGCTATCAAATTAATTCATATGCTATGCTAGTAGCCGGACTTCTATTTGCATATTGCATGTGTTGCATTAGTTATGTTGCATCATTTAGGAGCATGCATTTTTTTTCCTTCTAACTATTTCCTCTCTTTTGGCTTGCCTTGGGAATTGGGGTAAGCTTTACTGCTTTAGCATATCGCATGAGTGTAATTGTTGTCACGTCAAGGATGTTTCCCATGAGGATAAGTGCTTAAGTGATACATCTGTTTGAATGCCAGTGGATGAAGGCTAATTGTTCAAATTGGGATAACTTGATCAATATATATATGAGATCACTTTTTCAAGTGGTACATATTCGAAACAATTTTCAAACAAACATGAAATCAAAATGTTCCAATTTTTACAAATTAGTCTATACTTGTGTGCATCACATAGTAAAACTAGCCTAATAATCAAAACAAGAGCATATAATATAAATAAGAATCACATCATGATTAGTTGAGACCGATCTTTGATCCGGGGAGTGGGGTGCTCAATTCATGACCTTCCCCTCTCGTACCTAAGTTCCCATGCCAAGACACTTTGGTGATGACGGATAAGTGGCCTTTGGCCCGAGTCTCGGGCTTCCTAAATTCTAAAAAAATATTTAGGTGGTGACTCTGTAATCTGGCAAAAAAGTCCATTTTTGGCATTTTTTATTCAAAATCGATTTTCCAAAAGATTTGTTGGATTTGGACTCATTTGTGTTTATCTATTTCACATTGCAATTGCGAGATCACATTTAGAACCACAGGAGTCCAAAATGTAAGGCTAGTCATATTCGAAAGGAGAACGAAAAGTCAAGCTACAGTTTCTGGCAACTCTCCTGTGGACGTAGAGAACTTGACTCGAACTTCATGATGTGAAATTTTATCTACACTTATATGTTCTTTGCATTTGCATTTGCATTGGTGCGCTTAAGTTACTGTGTTTGCCATCTGCTATTCCTGGACAGTTTGCCGGAGGTTTGCCTAAAAGCTTGCCAAAAGGCTGACCGGTCGTGGGCTCTGCCATGTTGGGAACATAACCCTTGGATTTGGACTATCGCTGTACCGTTTGATCCTCCTTTCACTTCTCGGTGTTAGGTATGAGAGGTATATTAGGTAGTCCTGCTGAGGTATCCTTTTTGACCATTTGGCCTAGTTGCATATAAAAAAGCCATAGAGACTATTCTAAACTAGGACATGACACTCACCTGAATGCAGGATTGTGTGAAATCGCTTGATTGAAATAGTGAATCCTAGTTCATGACGAAACTAGGACAGGGTAACCCTACCCCTTCATAGGGGTGTTTTGGTTCTCTCTTAACTGGTATGTGCTTTACAGTGAAGCTGTACAGGAATGTGCATATCAGTAGCAAGCTTGGTATCTGTTTTCGGGCAGAATTTAGTGTGGAGTACAATCCTACAGCTTTGATCATGTCTATGTTGATAACATCTTGGTCGAGGTACTATGCAGTTTCTGATTGCTGCTCTTTTACTTTATTTCTTTTGCTAGGCAGTTTAAAACCATAGCTTCAAAAAGTTCGGATATCCCCCAAGTACTCTGGACCCAAGTCAGAAGACTTTGCAAGGTTGGGGATCTTGTTTGGGGACAACCCGTGTTTATCTCACTCTCACCAGTTACAAGACGAAGGAGGGTTAGACAGAATTCACCAATCCAATTCTTACAGCAATCACCTCTCAGCTCACCTGTGTATAGTTCGGTTCAAGAGCAGTTATTCACTTCCAGTCCGATTCAAAACTAGTCACCTATTCCAATGGCATAGTATCCCTCGACCAATATAGAGGAATTCGTACTCCAGTTATAGCAAACAGTGGAAGCACTATAGTATGATGCGGTTCGCCAGGCCGAAGTTGCAACCCATCAGGCCGAGGTGATAACTAGGTTACAACAACAGTAACCACAGCCGATTGCAGCCTTTACATCTCATGCACCCACTACGACTATTCCTGTGCCCAGTGCCACTGCTAACATTGCCAATGCTCAAGATCCACAAAACAATGGTAATCTGATTTTTTCAGTCCAAACAGAGCCAATCCCAGAACAAGTTTCCAAACCCTCGGTTTATCAGATTAAGGCTCCATTTGAGTTCGAGGTTGACCTAATTGAACTTGAGGTCAACAAACTGGAGAAATTTTTCAAGAGAGCGCAAGGGGTTAATTCCATTTCAGACATAGAGGATAGATACACTGATTCTGTGGTTACCTTATCAGATCAATTTAAAATGCTGCACATTAATCGTTTTGACGGCTTCGGGGATTCGATGGTTCACTTGCGACTGTTTTCAGATATTTTACGGCTGATGGGCTTAACTAGACTATAGAAGCTGTCTCTCTTTGGTCGCATCATGTCGGTTATAGCGGCCATTTGGTATACTAAGTTAGAAGATTCCATCAAACAGAATTAGGAAGAGATGGTCGAAGCCTTCATTGCTTAATACTTTTACAATACGCAAATTGAGGTCACAACTCGTGATCTCGAGGCAATACGTCAAGAGCCGAAGGAGGGATTCTTTGAGTTTGTAACAAAATGGAGGGCCAAAGCCTCGATGATGACCACGAGGCCTTCCGAGAAGGACCAGATCAGAATGGTCGTTCGGAATCTGCATGGAAAGTTGCTATAGAAGATGATTGTTCTACTTCTATTTACCTTCACAAAGCTTTATGAAATGGGGGTTCAAATTGAGGATGTCATGAAATAGGGACTTATTACTGAGGATAAGGAGCCAACCAAAAGGCCATTTGTTTGCAGTTCCAATGCTGCCAGCGGTAGCATAGTTGCGAGGCCATCGGACGTAAGTGTTGTCACTATAACAAAAATTGCTGACCCCTTTGCCAATGTATGCCCTCAAACCTCATCCAACCCTACCCGACCTCAGGGTAGAACTTTTAACTAACTAGACATGACCTTGTCTAAAGCCATGCAGGTGCTAGTCAAAAAAGGGCACCTAAAATCCTTAGAACCTCGCCCACTGCCTGACCCTTTTCCACCCAAACATAACCCCGTAAAGTATTGTGTTTTTTACTAGCAGCACGATCATGACACCAACTAGTGCTTCCGATTACGTCATGAGATTCAGGATCTCATTGACAATAAGGTGATTGCTCCACCCCAGAAACCAAATATAAGCACAAATCCACTCTCGCCCCATAATCAAGTCCCCCCACCCCGAAACCTTAACCTCATTCATACACTGGCCACCTCTTATGACCCTAGTGTATATATTACCCTCTCCCACCTATCAAAACCAATGCTGTCCGTTCTCAAGGGCACAGATTTGTGCATGATGGGCTTATTTAAGCCACAACCTGAGCCTCCCAATGTGGTTACAATACCCATGGTAAAGGAGGGTTTGGCCTCGGAAGGAGGTATTAGTTTGTTGTCGAAGTGGCTTGGGGACGTATCTAAGAGGGTGTATGACCCGAGTTGCTATATTGTGCCAACTAGTCAAACCAAGCCTGAATTGGTGTTACCAATCTCAACAGGCATTGAAGTGTTTAAGGACGATGGCCCGAGCCAAGGGTTGGATGATTTGGTAGATCTCAAAGAGGATTTGGACAACCTACAGTTCTTCGATGAGCATGATCAGGGAGATGTATTGATCAGGTGGTTTGACTTGAATGGATCGATCTATAATACCGGATGGTTAAGTGATGAGCCAGACAAAGAAGAAGAAACTGGGATGAATCTAGAGGGAAAGGAAGTAGGGGTAGCTGCAGTAGCTAGGAAGGCTGATAAGAAAGGAAAACTACCGGAGGGCACATGTGCAGGAAACTTGGCCCAAGAAATGGGTGTTGTGAACGTTATAGATACTAAACAAGAAGTTGCACTGAGGCAGTTTGCAAGAGAAAGAAATGAAGACAACCAAAAAAATGCAACTACGTGTCGTTCTAAGGGGGGCACTTATGTTGTGAAAATGATCCAAGTAGAGCCGGACAATTGTTTGGCCACAGTTAATGGCAAGTAGTGGGACGACAATGATTTGCATTTAGCCTATACTAACTAAGATTGAGGAGACTACCTCCCGAATAATACAGGGTATGCTGAGGAGATAGACCATCTGACCCGCAGTGGACAGTACTTTAAGGCGCCGCACCTGGATCAAGTAGAGGCATTTGGAAAGGACAAAGAGGCCGAGAAACAGAAGGAAAAACAACTAGAAGAGGAGTTAGTGTAGAAGTAACTCAAGAAAATCCAAGCTAATATCTCTATCTGGTGGCTCGTTATAGCTTCACGAGTGCATCTGCAGACAGTATTGTCGGTAATGGACAAGGCTAAATTGTCCATTGATACTACACCCAAACAACTTGTGGGCTTGGTCTTTCCAAGTGGCACCAAGCCAACGCTCACTTTCTTTGACAAAGAGCTGCCACCAGAAGGCTCGGTTTACAACAAGCTGTTATACATATCTGTGGAATGCAGGGAGAGGTGGGTGCCAGCAGTGTTGGTAGATACTGGTTCTACCATTAATGTATGTCCATCTCATACTGCCTACACAATTGGCCTTAAATCGGTGGACTTTATCCCCACAGCCCAAGTGATACAGGCGTATGACAACATAAGCCGAGAGGTTATGGGTACAGTGAAAGTACGAGTCCAAGTGGGCCCATCTGAGCAAGAGACCGAGTTTCATGTCCTGGATGTACCGGCTACCTTTAACCTGCTGTTAGGGAGGCCTTGGTTAAATCACATGAAGGCTGTGTCCTTCATCCTTTATCAAATGTTGAAGTATCCTCATGGGAGAGGAGTAACAATTGTTTTTGGAAACTCATCTATCCATCAATCTCCGGAGGTGTCTACGCCAGTGCTAGAGATCAATCATGGTGATGAAGATGTATTCCTTTTGGGATTTACTCTGGTTGAAGCTCGAGTAGTGCAAATAATTCTGGTCGCCGACGAAGGCATGTACGTTAGTGCCCAATCCATATAATTTATGAAAAATCTACAGCCTATTTCAGGAATGAGGCTTGGAAAGAGTGGTCGGAAAGGTGTTGCAGCACTGGCATAGGTGCCACATAACTCACATGTCTTTGGACTGGGCTATGTGCCCACTAGAGAGGATTAGATCAGAAAGACGAAAGAAATAAGAGGTAGTGCTAAAGCTAAGAGAGTTAGGAAGCATTATGAGCTCATCCACGGGCTAATCGAAGGGACGCTGAATAGCCGTTTTGTTCAAGAATGAGAGGATTTTCCTTTTTGTGGCTTTCTCAAGCCTTGGGTAAATTCCTCGAACAAGCGTGTCCTCGGGTTTGAGATCTTCTTTGACCATCAGCTACAGGACAGTGATGAGGAAAGGGTTGAACCAAGCATCAAAGCTAACCAGAGCACGAAAGATGACTTAGACGACATCGAACCTGGAATAGGGGCAGCACTGGCCAGTCTCCTGACAGATCCTGCGACTGACCTAGAGAACTTGGGGGATAACTTTACTGTCTCCATGATCGGGGAAGAACTGGGCATGGACCCAACCTCTGGAATTTTGGATGTATCGAGGGCACCACGTCTTGCTTGGCAATTGGAGGAAGGCTACCTTTCCAGTTCTGAATCAGGTGATGAGCTAGAATTTGATTCCACTGAGTCTGTGGAGTCGGGATTAGATTCAAGTCAATTCGGGAGGTCTGAGTCTGGCATTCCCGGGGGTGGTAACCTGGATGCCAAAGTCCTGTCTAGATCTTCATTCAGCTTTTCTTTTGAGTCTATAACTGAAGATCTAGACCTTTTGAATGAAAATGTTGTAGATTCTGTGTACTTCTCTTTGCCGCTAGTTTATTGCATTGACCAAGATTTTCAAAATTTTAACAAAAACAAAGAGGAAGAAATTCCTCTAGCTTTGAAAAACTTGATTAATCGAGAAGAGGAGAGGCGTGCTAAGCCGTGTATTGATGAAATCATTGCCATTAATGTGGGTACTGAGAAAGATCCACGTTTGGTCCAGATTGGGTCCACGTTGTCATCGGAGGAACGCGAGCATTCAATCGCTTTATTAAAAGATTTTAAAGATGTTTTCGCATAGTCTTACGAAGACATGCCTTGAATCGACCCTGAGACCGTATAGCACCGGATCCCTTTTGACCCTGAGGTTTGACTAGCCAAACAGAAGCTGTGCTGAATTTGTCTGGTTTGGGCATTGAAAATCAAGCAAGAGGCCACCAAGCAGATTGATGCAGGATTCTTGTTAGTATCCGAGTATTCGACCTGGTTGGCCAATATCGTCCTAGTGCCGAAGAAAGACGGCATAATTCGGGTTTGTGTCGACTTCAAAGACTTGAACAAAGTGAGTTGAAGGATGACTATCTACTGTCGCATATTGATAAATTGATAGACTTTACTACTGGCCATGCATTGCCTTCGTTTATGGATGGATTTTCTAGGTATAACTAGATTTTGATGGCACCCGAGGACAGAGAAAAGACGGCTTTCACCACACCACGGGGTACGTACTACTACTGAGTCATGCTGTTCGGGGTTGAAAAATGCTGGGGCTACCTATCAGAGGGCTGCGACCACCATTCTGCATGACATGATCCACAAAGAGGTTGAGGTGTACGTGGGCAACATGATTGTCAAGTCCAAAGAGCGAGATGGCCACTACACCGCACTGGAAAAATTCTTTCAATGGATTAGGGAATACAGATGGAAGTTAAACCCATAGAAATGCACCTTTAGCATAGCGGTAGGGAAAATGTTGGGCTTTTTGATCACGTAGAGAGGAATTGAAGTAGATCCTTCCAAAATCAAGGCTATCTTAGAAATGCCACCACCAAGGACTGAAAGGAGGTGCGTGGCTTTCTGGGTGAAGTGCAATTCATAAGATGGTTTATCTCCAAATTAACCTTGACTTGTGAACCACTATTTGGTCTCCTGAAGAAAGGAAAGAAGTTCCGATGGGATGATCGATGTCAGTTTGCCTTTGAGCAGGTCAAGGAATACCTCCAGAATCTACCTATGTTGTCACCACCAGAGCTGGGGAAGCCTCTGATTCTATAATTGTCAGTGACGGACTCGACCATGGGGTGCATGTTAGCTTAAGAATCTGAAGATAAAGTAGAGAAGGCCATTTATTACTTGAGCAAGAAGATGCTAGACTACGAGGCCCGCTATACTCCCTTGGAGAAAGCTTGCTTAGCCTTGGTATGGGCTACCTGGAAGTTGAGTCACTATTTGTTAGCTCACCCTGTAATCCTGGTTTCAAGATTAGATCCCATTAAATATCTCTTTGAGAAACCATCACGTACAGGTAGGCTAGCCCATTGGCTGCTTCTTCTCTCCAAATTTGATCTCAAATATGTTACATAAGGAAGAGTTGTAGCGGAATTCCTGGTCGACCACCCAGTAGAGGGCGATGAGGTGATGGAATATTTGTTCCCAGATGAAGACATTCTACACGTAGAAGAGGAAATGTGGTCAATGTACTTTGATAGAGCGTCCAATCAGTATGGTTATGGGATAGGTGTGTTGCTGATAGCACCCGATGATTCCCATATACCCTTAGCCTTCAAACTCCGATTCAAGGTGTCTAACAACGAAGCTGAATAAGAAGCGTGTATTGTTGGTTTGGAAGCTGCTCTGGAACTAGGGGCAATAAGGTTGGATGTCATCGGAGACTCGAATTTGGTTGTTTCTCAAGCAAACGAAGACTGGAAAGTCAAAAAGGAGAAAATGAAGGTTTACCATTAGGGCCTGGATATTTTGATTTCGAGGTTTGAAAAACTGACATTTACGCACCTACTTAGAGAGAATAATCGTTTTGCTGATGCTTTGGCCACTCTATCTTCTATGGTAGACATCTTGTTGGGAGTGAAGATGCGTCCAATCATTATCGAACAGAAATACATGCCGACCTATCAGACTATTGCCGCAATAGATAAAGTGCAAGACAAAAACCCCTGGTATTACGATACTTTGAACTTTCTAGAAAAGGAGATGTATCTACTAGGGGCAAATGCCAAGGACAACGAGGAATACGGCATTTGGCCATCTAATTTATCCTCTGCAGAAATAAGCTGTATAAAAAAGGTCATCTGGGGATGCACAAGCTGTGTGTGGAGGAAGAGGAATCAAAGCATCTTATGGAGGCTATCCACGGAGGAGAGTGCGGGGCGCACGTGAATGGTATGATGCTATCCCAGAAGATCCTTAGACAAGGTTATTACTGGTCAACCACGGAGGAGGATTGCATTGGATTTGTACGGCGATGCCATAAATGCCAGATTCATGCCAATCGCATGAACGTATTGCCGTCTAAACTTTACAACATAACTTCACCATGGCCTTTCTCAGTCTGGGGAATCGACGTTATCGGTGCAATCTCGCCAAAAAGGTCAAATGGACACGAGTTCATCCTGGTGGCGATCAATTATTTCAAGAAGTGGGTGGAAGCTCAGTCCTATGCCGTGTTGAAAGCGTCGCATGTAGCCAAATTCATTAGTATAACATCATCTGCTGGTATGGATTCCGAACGAGATCATATTAGATAATAGCTCACACGTCAAGAAAGAGGTGGTGGACCTGCTTGAGAAATATAACGTGGCTTTTCACAAGTCATTGACATATAGACCACAGACTAACGGAGCTGTTGAGGCCTCCAATAAGAATATCAAGAACATCTTACGGAAGATGGTGGAAACATATAGGGACTGGCCAGATAAGCTGCCATTCGCACTCTGGGGCTACAGAACCTCAATCCGAATATCTATCAGGGCAACCTCTTATTCTCTCGTCTATAGGATGGAGGCTTTTTTGCCAATTGAAATTGAAGTGTCGTCACTGCAAATTATGGCTGAGTGTCAAATTGCAGAGGCGGATTGGCAACAAAGTAGATTTGAGGAGTTAATGTTGTCTGATGAGAGAAGACTAAGGGCATTGTATCATGTCCAGGGCTACCACCGCAGAATTGCTAGGGCTTTTAACAAGAAGGTAAAGTCCAAGAATCTTAAGGAGGGAGACATGGTACTGAAAGACAACTGAGCTTCCATCCATGACCCTAGGGGCATCTTCAGACCCAATTGGGCTGGTCTTTACATTATCAAGTCTATCTGGTCAGGAGGGGCGATTATTCTCATGGACCTAGATGGCCTGAAGTTTTCACAGCCGATCTATACGGACAAGTTGAAGAAATATTACCCTTGAGAGGCTCGCTAGGACGAAAACATGGAAGGGCAACCTAGGAAAAAGTTGGAGCATGAAAAATTAGAAATAAAGAAAAAATGAGCTTGCAAGATTGAAAACCCTAAAGGGAGACTTTGGCAAAAGTTAGAGCGCAAAAGGAGAGAGTTAATACTCAAGTGAACCAGAACCAAACTACATAAGGTCTGATTCCCATATTTGAAATACGTAGGCAACTTCATCTTGAAGTTCAGCCGTAATCATCTCCAGCTCAACTATCCTATTCGTTCATTTTGATTCGGCCGTCTTTGTCCACTATTTTTTAGCATGGTTGTGTTACCTTCTTATTGCAGATAGACCAATTGGAACACAAGCAATGTTGGTAAACGCAGTTATGGGCAGTTGTAATCTTCTGATTTGGGGTTGTACATCTTGAGGCTTGATTCTATGTGTGTCAAGTGGTGATCATTCCTAAAAATTATTTTGAAAAGTCTTAATAAAAGTTGATTTTGTTCAAAATTTTACCTTTTACAACTTAGACCATTTTGGGACCAAAAGGAAAATTCTTAGTGTCCACAACTTTAATTCCAATGATTTTAACATAATTACATTCTCTAACTCCCTGATTTGAATCAAAGTTGCTTTTATATCATAAAACTTGAAAAGAAAAGTCAAAGAAATAAACTAGGGGCATAGATGAGTCAGGTGTTCCTGCGTCCTCTGCTCCTACTTGCGGAAGCCTCTGTAGCCAAAGTTGGCTTAACTTGTGCCTTGTCCTCAAACCAAGCTAAACATTCCCCAGAAAGGGCATAACTGAAACTAGGGGTAGGAGCTAGAAGCTCTCTCATCCTCCAAGTAGTGAGGTACCGAGTTAAGTGTGAACAAATCAGAATGATGCCGGGTGTTTTACTCCCTCATCTGGACAGGTCTGATCATGCCCAAACTAGCGTCTACACCGGAAGGGGAAGTAGAACACGTAGTAGGTGAGGCCAATCAACTGTATGCCCAGTTGTTGGGACATGCTGTAGCTCATCTCGGTCAAGTTAGGCCAGGGGCAACGCCAAGCTATATCAGCTATAGATTTGCTGCACATCCAGTTGCACCACCATTCCTCATTGGGAAAGTCCACTAATCGCTGGCAAAAGAAGTAAGCTTGGGCTGAATATTCAGGGTAAGGGTCCACCACTTTCAGCTTATCCATGAGCCATACTTGGGAAGGGATGAAAAAGAAGATAGAGAGTACATTGAGAGACAAAAAAAGAAAGGGCTTTGAGAGAAAATAGAGCGTGAGTGCCGAGTGATGTGAGAATCACATTTATAAGAAAGGGTGGGAAACAATACTTGGAGCAAGAGTGGACTCCCCGCAAACCTGGTGGTCTTTCGCCAATGAAAAGCATCTAAACCTATCAAGGTCTCGGCCAGTGCTAAACTAATGAAGCTTTTACCCTCTTTCAAGCATTGGGCTACTTCGATTTGCTTAATGTTGGCTCCGCCGTAACTAGGGTTAAGAAGAAAATGCACGAGCATACATAAATAGAGGGCATGTTGCCGAAAGCCTCGCTAGAGAAGGTTACCTCTGTCTCCAAGGTCAAAAAATCAATGAATCAAATCGGGTACATCTAGCTCCCCGTCACGAGCGAAAGATCGAGCGTCATGCAAAGTAAGCCCACACATCCGTCCTAAAGCCAGGGCATGGCCAAAACGAGGCTGAGGCATGATTTCCTCATCACGTCGGGATTCCAGCAATGCTTGAAACTCTAATCCACATAGCTGAACTGTAATCCTCACTGGACTCTGTCTTCAAACTCATCTTGATATGAACCATCCTGTGCAGCTTCATTATAAAAGCATATATCAAGTAAAAGAACCAAAACACCCCTATGAGGGGGTAGGGTTACCTTGTCCTAGATTTTTGGCATGATCTAGGCTGCACTATTTCAAACAAAGAGTTTCATAACATCCTGCAAATGGGTGACATCCTGTCCTAAGTTGGAATAGTCACTATACTTTCACTATATGCAACTAGGTCGAATGGTCAAAAAGGTACCTTGGCAAGATTACCTAATATACCTCTCACACCTAACACCGAGAAGTGAAAGGAGGATCAAACGGTACAGCGGTAGTCTAGATCCAAGGGTTGTGTTCCCAACATGGCAGAGCCCATGGCCAGTCAGCCTTTTGGCAAGCCTTTTGAGCGAGGCTTCGGCAAACCGTCCAGGAATAACAGTCGGCAAACACAGTGACTTTAAGCGCACCAATGCAATGCAAATGCAAAGAAACATATAAGTGTAAATAAAAAGTCACATCATGAGTTTCAAGTCAAGTTCTCTAAATTCCCCAACAAACTCGCCAGAAACTACAACTTGACTTTCCGTGCTCCTTTCGAAAGGCGAATAGCCCTACAGTTCGGACTCCACTTGTGGTTCTGAATCTGATTTGACAAGTGCAATATGAAATAGTGAAAACACAAAAAGAGTCCAAATTCGGCAATTCTTTTTGGAAAATGGATGTTTAAATCCAATGCCAAAAATGGACTGCTTTGCCAGAATTCAGAGTCGCCATCTAAATATTTTTGAGAAATTTAGGAAACCCGAGACTCGTGCCAAAGGCCATTAGTCCGTCATCACCAAAGTTGTCTCGGTTCAAGAACTTAGGTACGAGAGGGGAAGGTCATGAATTAAGCACCCCACTGGCCCGATCAAAGACCGGCCTCTACTAATCATGATATGTTTCTTATTTACATTATATGCTCTTGTTCTAATTTATTTAGGTATTTTTTACTATGTGATGCGCACACAAGGTATGGACTAGTTTGCAAGAATTGGAACATTTGATCTCATATTTTGTTTTGAAATTGTTTTGTGATTTTGCCACTTGAAAAAGTGGGCTAAAATGGACATTTAATCAAACCGTCCCAATTCAAGTACCTAGCCTTCATCCACAGGTATTCAAGCATTTAATCATTTAAGCACTTAGCCTCATGGCAAGCATGTTAGACATGGCAACAAAAACATTCATGCAAGATGCTAAAGCAATTAAAAAAAAAAAAAAACTCACCTAGTACTTCGAGCCAAAACCAAGCAAAATAATTCAAAAAATATGCATGCTCCTAATTAAATGCAATATTACTAATGCAACACACACATTGTGTATTTTAAAGGCTCGGCTACGAGCATGGCATATGATTTCATTCAAGACATGCGAGATAGCACATATTCAAGAAATGAATTTGGACATTGATATCGGGTTAGCATGATGAGCGGAACCTTATATGCATGCAAGACAATGAATGCAAAACATGAGAATGCTAATGAAACATGATGCTCTATACTAACCGTCGTAAGCGAATAAATAAAAAGGAGAAAGACGTGGGGTTATGCAGACCGCCCGAACTGGCTCCGCTCGCGAGGGCCGCGAATTGTGTTCTAGCTACTACAGTTCGGACTCTTGTCACAGTTCTGAATCTAATCTCACAAAGTGCAATGTAAGGCTGATAAATCACCAAAGAGTCCAAATCTGAAAAATCATTTTGGAAAACCAATTTTAATCAAAAAGCGCCAAACATGGATTGCTTTGCCAGATTTCAGAGTCGCCACCTAAATATTTTGGGTATGTTTGGTTTGGATTTGTAGAGTGATTTTGGAAATTTTTTTTTGAAAAACTTGTTTGGTTAGTAATTTTTTCAAAATAATTTCCAAAATCACTTTCTCTTTCTTACACATCAATTAATCACTTTTTTTTCTCTCATCTCTCCTTCTCAATCGCTTTTTCTCTCACACACATCTACTCAATTATAACAAAATATCAAATCATTCCAAATTCTCAAACTCCAAAACTACTTTCAAAATACACAACCAAACAAACCAAAAAAAATTCTAAACTCTCTCCCCAAAACAAAATTTAAAAACTCATGTCTCAAAACCAAGCCAAACATACCCTTTATTTTTGGGAAATTTAGGAAAAACCCTGACTCGTGCCTTAGGCCACGTGTCCGTTATCACCAAAGTTGCCTCGGCTCGAGAAATTGGATACCAGAGGGGAAGGTCCTGAAATAAGAACCCCTGCTCGCTCGATCAAAGATCGGCCTCTACTAAACATGATATGTTTTTTTTTTGAAAACACATGTGTTCTTATTCCGGTTTATTAGCTAGCTTACTACGTGATGCGCACATCATACAAGTATATACTCAATCACGTGGATTGGAACAAAATAACTCATGTTTGTTTTTGAAAGTGGTTTGAAAGTGCTACACGCAAGTAGGCTAAAGCACGGATTTGCCACCCTCAAGTGGGCTTAGAAAAACAAGATTTTTCCACTTCAAGTGGGCTTAAAACACACATTTTGATGAATTGTTCCAATTCAAGCAATGAAGCCTTCATCCACAGGCATTCATGCAATTATAGCAATTAAGCAAATAGCCTCATGGTAAGCATGCTAACATGGGAACATACACATCTCATGCAGTATGCTAAAGCGTAAACACTCATAGTGAACTCCGAGCCAAAACAGAAGCTAGTTAGAAATCATGCATGATCCTAACTATGTTAAGATGCCTAATGCAACACATGCAAAAATGCAACTGAAATAGGCTCGGCTATCTAGAATGACATATGAATACAACACTTGATAACATGCTTTGAAACACATATTCAAGAAAGTGTATTAAAGTACATTGTAGTTTGTATGATGTGCCGAGCCCGGTGCATGCAAGACGAATGAATGATGCACGCATGCAAAGCATAAGTATGCTAATTGAAACATGCCCTAAACTAACCATCGAAAGCTGATAAGTATAAGGGAGAAAGAAATGGGGTTGGAAGACATGCATCACACACACGCACGCACGCTTGTTACAACATTTGCCCTTTCGACGGAGGGTCCGAATAATAAGCTAACTAGCTACGCTAATTAAACTAATTATTACAAACCAAAACTAATTAACTATTCCTAGTTAACTAATTATTAAAACACAAATCGATTAATTAAGCGCATTAATTATGTACAAAACTGACGAACTAGCTAACTAAGCAAAGCAACTAAAAGAGGTCCTCGGGGTGAGGGATGCATGCATGCTCGATTGCCTTGCTCGGAAATCCATTGTTATGCCCAGAATTGCCTCTATTTGCATTTGATTTGATCTCTGAAAAGTGCACAAACCTCTAGATTGCTTCTGCTCCAACATGGGGACCCCCTGGTGCACTGCCAACCAGAAAAGGGGGCTGTGGACCAGAAAAACTGGTTGTAGACCAGAAAAAGTGGTCGGTCGACCACCTCTATTGGTCAGCCGACCAGAAAATTTGCTAAGCTCCAGTTTTGCTACAACAAAGAACAACAAGGGGCATAGTAGTGTATTTGCAAGATATGTGTGCACAACCACCCTCCCTATCATTTCTCAAGCTCAAGGAAGTGCGGTACTCGACTCTCGGGCCACCAATCGAGCATCGCAATGCACGATGGCCGAGAAGCCAAGTTTGCACAAGTCAATGTCAATGAATGCACAAATAACACATAAGAGCCTCCGCCTCTATCATGCATGATCAAGAGGGTTGGCGACCAAGAAATGCTACACGTTTCATCACTTTGAGTATGAAACGTGCAACATTCCTCGTGTTTGGATTAACGTCCAATCAAAACACAATGCAACAAACACAACATGCCTATCTATCAGTGCTAAAGTGGCATGCACAAGGTTCTATCATGTGAACAATGCATGCGAGACTTGTTTGGAGGCCAAGAACATCAAAGCTAGTAAAGAGCATCTCACAAGAGGCATGCAATACCAAGTTTAAATGGCTAAACGAACTATGGATAGACCTAAACCATGCCAAAACAGTGGCCTAAATGCGCTGAGATGATAGCATGAAAGATAAGAAAATGATGTTCATGCATTAACGCATGAACAAAGCATAGGAGCACAACTCTCAAACATAATGAAGAAGTGACAAATGTGAGAGTGTAGCTACACTATATGCACTGAAATCATGTGTGAAATGATGCCAAATCATCCAAACAACACAAGCATAACATCCTAAGGACCTTGAATCATTAGGCTATTCAAAGCTATTGCACTACAACCATGCATAACAAATCCCATATGACCCAAACTACTCAAAACAGAGTTGAGGCATGCTAAATCAAGGCCGAAAGCACGCTAAAACATAGGCTCAAAAGGGGAGGAAAGCATGTTCATTCATTGGCTCATAAACAATGCATAATGTATAACCCTCAACGGCAATGAAAGAGTGATAAACATGGGAGTATATGTGAAGCCCCTGAAAAATGTTTTTTCTTTAAAAATCCTAATGTTTAAATTATTTTCTTAAAGCCCTTAGTTACTTGAATTATTTCGAATCTTATCGGTTAGCATTTTTTTTTTATCAAAACCGGAAAATCCTAGCTGGATTAGGTTCCTTAGCCTAATTTAATTAAATTCTACATAAGTAAGGTTCCAATACATGAATTTAACTTCAAGCCCTTACTTTTTTATTTAAATTCAAAATTTCTCCAAAACTAGTACATGTACCTTATACTATAAGTACCATCAATTAATTGAGATCTATATAAATATATACATTGAGGAATGTGCTCCTAGTACCTAGATTGATTAAAAAAAAAGAAATGGCCCCATCACCCTTCGTAATGGCCGGCCACCCTAGAGAGAAGTGAGAAGCCTATTTTCAAGATTTATAATCATGGTATTCTAGAAACAAAAAATAAAAAAAAAACTATTCAACTAGGAATTAACTAGGTGTTGCCTAATCCCAAGGTTAAGCTCCCTAATCACTCCTAATTCATTGAATTCCAAGTAAATCCTAGCTTGTCCATTCAATTCCAACTAGTGGACTTCTATGTCATTTTACACCAAATTTGCCTATAAATATCACCACTCCCTAGCATGGAAAACACAAGCATCACGCTCACACACACACTTTTGGCTAGAGGAAGGGAGAAGAGAGCCATCTTGTTCAAAGCTTAGCAAGTAAGCCACAACACAACCTTCTCTTTCATTTTCCTTTTTGAAATACATGTTCTTAAGGGTTCTAAATATTGTTTTCAGATGTGTCATTGATAGATGTTAGTTAGCATGTTTTCATCATGAAAGAGATGAAAATTTTCCCTTAGTGGATCCCTTTTCCCATAAATCTTCTTGTTTTGGGTATTGTACCTTAGAATCTGTTTTTGCAGCCACTTTCAAAAATTCTAGAAAAATGTATAAAATTATTCTGGACCTCTATTTTATGTAAAAATCTTCCTTAAGGAGTTAGCTTTAAGCTAAAATTAGTTTCATGGAAAAACAGTGAGCGGTTTGCAAGAAAATCAAATTTTTGTAACGATCGACGAATCTGGACAGCGCTGGAGTGTTTTCTAAATAATTTAAAATCTAGAAAAGCTATCCCATTTCCGAAATATGTTCTGGAAACTAGATTAGATTCTCTATGAACCATAGGAAGGCCGATTCCGGTAAAAATTTTAAAATAGCCCTTCTATTCTAATCCTTATGTGATATCGAATCTGGAAATCTTGTTATGCACAGGTGTTTTATGCTCTTGTGTTCATGAAAATGTTTATTAGCGTGTGATCATATCTTGGCATGATCTTGTACATATTATGGTTATGTTCTTATTCTCCTTCATCTTAATGATGCAAGCTTATGTGGATATTATTATCTTGTTAAAATTGGTTTAACCTTGTTTTAAAAACATTTAACTCAACGAGAAACTTAATTGGGATGGTATTGGGTTTTCGATCACTTGAGTAATAATGATAATGTGTGATGTGTGGATTGTTGGGATGTGTTCCCTACTTGGAAGTTAAAGTCTTGCGCAAGTGGTTTTCAGAACCCTTGAACGGAGCGGTTGTATTCGGACCCTAGGTGGTTTGGTGTGAGGAGGGATTTGGGAAAGGCCCATTATTACCGTCTCTTTTGAGGCCCTGCGGTTGGCACTACGCGGTATATAACCGATGGTAGGCATCCGAGGTTAGTTCTGCAAAAAAGCAGCAAAAGAGGGGGCATACCGAATAATCCGAATCCGATTCTTGTGGTTGGGAGGACGAAATCTCTTTGGGGGATTTCTAGTTTACTAACATCTAACTTGTAACCCTTTGTTTATCTATTTTGAGTATTATGCTTTACTAGTTGTTGTTATATTTGAGATTGTGTATTGGACTGGAAAAAAAAGACGGGGTGTGTGTGTGTTTACTAGGCATTCTAAGCTCACGGCGTATCATGCCAAGTGACGAAGAGGAACTTATAGCTGGAGACAAAGAGCCTGAAACCTTCGAAAACTTTTGGCTATCTTAGTAAAGTTAGAAATTTCCTTTTGATGTTTTGTAAGACTCATGTGAAGATTTAAATTTTCTTGGGATGTAATGTAATGGAACAAGCTGTTGAATTAAGGATATTCGTGGTTGTTATGTATTTATATTCTACGTATATGTATGAACCTTATCGTTGCTTATGAGACCTTGTGTCAATACCTTTTAAAATCTGTCAAAAGGGTAGTGCGCTGCCTAAGAAAGCCGGACTTAGAAGGAAGGCTAATTTGACTCTTTCGGCAAACTGGGATCTTACTTGGTTATTGACCACAGGACTCATTCGTGATTCTTCCTTGACAACAACCAATAGTGTAGAATCGGGGCGTCACAGTATAGTAAAGACATAAGCTCTAAAATTACATCCCAAATGATGCCATATCATGCACATATCACAAATAAGGCATGCTAGGAGGCTCAAAGCTCAAGACTAGCTAGGGTACTTGCACCATAGCCATATCAAGCAAGCCCCAAAGGGCCAAGATGACTCAAAACAGTCCCAAGGCAGGTCAAAACATTGCCAAACATGCATGGAGTAGAGCTAACACATGCTAGAACGGGAGGCATAAAGCATGACGCATGCAAGGCCAATGAGTGGGATTACACTACACCTACCAAAACCAAGCATGAGGTGACTTCACCAACAAAAATCAAAGTTGTAACATGGTAAAATAACACCAAAAACATGCTGAGATGGTAGCCCAAAGGCTTAGGCAAGCATGCCTATGCATTGGCCCATAAATGAGGCACAAAGCACAACTTACAAAAGCTATGAAAGAGTGGAATATGTGAAAGTGTGACTATGCTATACACACTGAAATCATGTGAGAAATGAGGCTAAGGCATGCAATCATCACAAGTAAGCATGCAAGAGGTTTTTGAAACTCAAAGCTAGTGAGCAAGATTGCACTATGGCTATACAAAGCAAGGAATGCATGACCAAAACCACTTAAAACAGAGCTTAAGCATGGAAAAACATGAGTAAAATCTTGCTGGAGTGGAGCCAAAAACATGCTAAAATGATGGTTCAAAGCATGATGCATGTTAAGGCTATAGGGAGGATTGCACTACAAGAACATGAAGCATGTAAGAAGCAACCAAACCAACCCAAAACAGAGCTAAGTCATGCCAAAATAACACCGAAAACATGCTGAGATAGAACCAAAATAGGTTAGCATGATGGATCAAAACATTGAGCACACAAGGCTAAATGGCAAGATTACACTACAACTGTAAAAAGCATGCATGAGGTGACATAACCAGGCCAAAATTGAGTTATGCCATGCTGAAATAAGCCCAAAAATAAGCTAAGAACAAGCCGACACATGCTAGAAAAAACATGCTCAATAATTAGGCCAACAAGGCATACAACCAAGACAAGAGGAGAGGGGACCACCCCGTCCCATTTTGAACCTCAAAACCACATTTCTACCACTGAAAATGCATTGGATTTCAGTGGTTAAAAGGCCAAACAAAGATGGTTTCAAAAGCTTGGGAAGTTGGCTCAAAAGGTTTTACAAGCCAAAGAGCAAAGGGAGAGACAACCCCCTAACACAAAAGGGGCTTAAACTACCATTTTAAGGACTAAAAAAAAGAGCCTTTTTCAGTTCAACACCACCCCAAAAAACAGCCCCAAAGTAGTTGAAAACTATGGCAAAGCTAGTATGCAAAACAAGCTAAAAGGGAGAGAGTTCATACCCTTGAAGCACAACTGAAAAGACAGGTCCAATTCTAAGCTAGAACCACCTTTTGGAGCTCAAACAAGGCTCTAAGGAATCTCAGCCCAATGGTGATCAAGTTTGATCAAGGATGCTTAGGCAAAGGAGAGGTATATCCCCAAGTATATCTCTTACATGCACACAAGGGCAAGAGGGAGAGAAAACTAGAGAGAAAAGCTAAAATTTAGCTCAGAAATTTGTAGAGAGAGAGAGAGAGAGATTTTAGTGTGAGAAGCTCCCACAATTGCTCAAAATGTTATCTTCTTGCAAAATGAGTGAAATGCCTCATATATAGCAATATACAAGAGTTGGGTCGAAATATCTGATTATAGGACAGCTGGAGGTTGTGGAAGATAGTTGGAGGGAAAATATCTTCAAAATATTTGAGTTTGGGACCTTAGTGGTCGGTCAGCCACTTTTTCTGGTCGGTCGGCCACCTCTGGCGGTCGACTGGCTACTTTTCTGGTCGACAGCCCATTTTTTTGGTCGACAGGCAAAATTCTGCTTTCCATGTCCAACTTCAAATGGCCATAACTCCTTCATTTGGACTCTTTTTCAAGTCAATCTTGTGTCCAAAATTGAATTCCCGGAAGTAAGCCTTCCAATGGTGGTAGCCTTGTATTAAAATTCCAATTGTGCAAAAAGTTATGCCTATTTTGGTGAAGCCGCTCAGTTTTGGTCCTATCCGGATTCATGCCGAACTTCTCCCAAACTAGTTTTCTTCTCTCCTTTCCTCTTTTCTTCAACTCCAAACCCCTAAACAAGGTGTTTTGAAAGATTTTTCAAATATTTCATCTCGCTTTCATTCATTTCCACTTTGTCCTTGCTCGGTTGACCGAAAAGCACAACATTCAACAAAATGTGAGCGTCGAAACATCGTGGAATCATTTTTCAAAAACTATTTTGAAAGAGAGGGTTTCAAGGTCTAAAATCTTTTGATCAAGATCAGTTTAGTCCAAAAGGGGTATGAAGTTGGGATTTGACTCTCCTCTTACCGAAAAAGTCAAACCTTTACACTGCACAACTTCCATCACCAAGTAAACCATTAGTAGTGCCCAAGTCTTAAGGGCGGTCAAAAATGGGGTGTCTACAGTTGCCCCTCTTTGACAGAGCTCAGAAGTCATGAAATGACGTGAGTGAATGTCAAAGCCCAGAGACGACTCATTTTTGACAAGGCCGAAGACTTGAACAAACAAACAAAATATAGATAAATAAATGGTTGCGCCCGCAGGCTGCTTACGTATCCCTTTGTAAGAAATCAAACCAGCGTAGTTCCGGGGCAAGATACAAAATGATACACAGTATAACAGAACAGTGTAAATGACATACAATGTAATGAAGCAATGCAAATGATATGCAATGTATTTGAGATAATCAAACCACAAGCAGTGCAAAACCACACAAATAACATAAAGGGATGTAGACGCAAAATCAAACTACATTTAACATAGGAAAAGAAGTGGGCACAAGCCGAGTGACGCCTAACACATGCTAAATGCCTACATCGTCAATATTGGCCTCAACGCAGCATGGATGCTTACACATAACAGAACCGTGTTTCAACGTGAAAGGGGTGGGAGCACATGCAAAACTATGTGTTTCGCAGAGAGACGACAAGTAACAGGAAATTGGGTGGCATGATATGAGTGAGGAATGATTTGCTGAGGAAAGATCGTGATTCTACACACTGAATGCAACAAAACAAAATATGATGCAATGGATGCAATGGATGAAGTGAATAAGGCACACGGCCAAACCACGTCTTGCCTAGAAAAGGCATGGACATAAAACAGACCACGTCTAACACAGAAAAGGGGCCGACACCCTCAGACCACAATTCTCTTAGGGGAATAGGTGCGTACACATAATCACAGAACCATGTTTCAACGAAGGAAATGTATGGGTACATGCCAGACTAAGCTTAACATAGAAAGGATGCAGGCGATCAAATAATGTAGTAGATGCATGCGACAAATATTATATACGATGCAATAGACATAATATATGATGTAGCTAGGAAATGAAGGTACCTCACAAGGGAAATTGGTGATGACTCACCTTATGTTGCTGGGGGATCTCCCGTTTCTGCATCTTGCATTTCCAAACTACAGGTACTACTTTTCTTCCTGGCTATGGTCGCAGCTTTCCCTATTCTCCAACAGAGTGACAGACTAGGTTGGTTCAGTATCCAGAATTGAGGCGCATACCCGCTACCTCAACCTATGGGGTTTCCATACAGATTTCAAGCCGGGGATACACCCCTGGGTATTTAAACCAGACTTTAGTCTCGAAAATCCCGAACCTTTGCGTTCTAGGCATGGGCCATTCGAACTCTAGTTTCCACCATCTCAATTAATCTTCTAGGAACTCACCGCAAACACAGGCAAGTAGCTATACCAAACCACTGGAAGTCGTTCGGGCACGCCAAACATCAAAGGAATTGCACCTTCAGAGGATTTAAGGTCTTCTAGACCAGAGAGCGATGTGAATACATCCAAGCGCGTCTCATGCGAGAGGAGAAAGTGAATAAATGAACACCAGAACGCATCTGAGTGTTTGAAACCGAAGACGTCCTAACGCACCACATGTGAGAGGAGAAGAGGTATGAATGGACACCAGAACTCATCCGAGTGTTCGAAATCGAAGACGTCCTAACACATCACATGTGAGAGGAGAAGGGTTGCACAAGAAAGCGCGAGCATCCAAATGCGCCACACGCGAGTGGAGAAAGGTTGCGCAAGAAAGCGCGATGCACATGATAGTGCGAGTACATCAAAATGCGCCACACGTGAGTGGAGAAAGGTTGCGCAAAAAAGCGCGATGCACATGACAGTGCGAGTACGTCCAAACGCGCCACACGCGAGTGGAGAAAGGTACGTCCAAACGCATGTCAAACGTGAGTGGAGAAGGGTATGTCCAAATGCATGTCAAACGCGAGTGGAGAAGGGTACGTTCAAACGCATGTCAAATGCGAGTGGAGAAGGGTATGTCTAAATGCATGTAAAACGCGAAAGGAGAAGGGTACGTCCAAACGCATGTTAAACGCGAGTGGAGAAGGGTACGTCCAAACGCATGTCAAACGCGAGTGGAGAAGGGTAGCCGAACACGTGCCAAACGCGAACATGTGTGATAGACAGCAGTCAAACTGAACTGGAACTTCTCTTGAATCAACCATACATACAATATCGTGTCTGCACAAAAGAGAGATTTTGACAAGTACAATGTAATAGGAACACATGATCAACGCTATATCAAGATACAATTTCAATACAAGATAAACACGTGCACATATGATGCCAATGGAAAGGTGCATAACAATGCATGGGAGATGTGCATAACAATGTAAGTGAAACAGTGCATAACAATGCAGGTGGAACGATGCATAACAATGCAAGTAGAACAGTGCATAACAATGCAACTGGAATGTGCATAACAATGCAAGTGAAGTGTGCATAATAATGCAAGTAGAACCGTGCATAACAATGCAAGTGAAGCGCGCATAACAATGCAACTGGAGTGTGCATAACAGTGCAAGTGAAAAGGTTCATAACAATGCAAGTAGAACCGTGCATAGCAATGCAAGTGAAAGGGTGCATAACAATGCAACTGGAGTGTGCATAACATTCAAGTGAAAAGGTGCATAACAATGCAAGTAGAACCGTGCATAGCAATGGAAGTGAAAGGGTGCATAATAATGTAACTGGAGTGTGGATAACAATGCAAGTAAAAAGGTGCATAATAATGCACGTAGAACCGTGCATAGTAATGCAAGTGAAACGTGTATAACAATGCAACTGAAGTGTGCATAACAATGCAAGTAGAACCGTGCATAACAATGCAACTAGAGTGTGCATAACAATGCAACTGAAGTGTGCATAACAATGCAAGTGAGCTGCACAAAAAGTGCGATAAAATGCATGTTCTATGCAAGTGAGGTGCACAAAAAAGTGCGATAAAATGCATTTTCTATGCAAGTATGGTGCACAAAAAAGGGCAATAAAATGCATGTTCTATGCAAGTAAGGTGCACAAAAAAGTGCGATAAAATGCATGTTCTATACAAGTAAGGTGCACAAAAAAAGTGCGAACAAAACAAATGATTGTGTGATAAATGTACTAAGTGAGATTATTGTGTGGTAGATGCACAGATGTGAGATTGTTATGCGGTGGATGCACAGAATGATTGGTTTACAAAGCAATACATATTGACTAACAATGTATGTTCCATACAAGATAAACAAACGATGTATGATGTTAATTGAAAGCATGTTCTATGCATGAAACAAGCATATTCCATGCAAGAAGCAAAAGCATATTCTATGCAAACTGAAAGCATATTCTATGCAAACTTGAAAGCATATTCTATGCATGATTGACAGATGATGCGTAGCACGCATGCAACAGGAGTGTATATGAAAATGCACATTCTATTCAAGAGAGGGGCATCGAATATGTGCTTTGGTGCCTCCAATTTACCTTTCAAAGGATTTTGCAACATGCTCAGCTCAAAAAGGATACATCCTATTTATACTGGCGAGAGGTAACATCTGCATGTGAAAACCACGGGTGTTGCTTGTCTTCCCGATCATATTCATAACTTTCCCTATTCTCCAACGGGGTGGCAGACTAGGTTGGTTTAGTATCTAGAATTGAGGCACATACACGCTACCTCAATCTATGGGGCTTCCATACAGATTTCAAGCCGAGGATACACCCCTGGGTATTTAAACCAGACTTTAGTCTCAGAAATCCCGAACCTTTGCGTTCTAGGCATCAACCATTCGAACTCTAGTTTCCACCGTTGCAGGTGGTCTCCTAGGAACTCATTGCAAACACAGCCAAGATGCCCCTGGCATGGAATGGTACTTAGGGAGAGCACTTCTGATCGTCATTCTGGCTTTGAGGGAAGCTTGATCTTGAGCTTGAGGTAGAGGCACACTCATACTTTGGAGCATTGACAAGGCCTGAGGAGGTGCATATGGAATGCAATCTCCGAACTTTCTAAAGTTAAAAAACACTCAGATGTTTTGATTTTCACTTTTTTCTTTTGCTTTGCAGTCCGGAACCTATATAGCTTCAGGTAGGTCTTGGTTTTACTGTTCTCACATGACCTGGGTTAACCCTGCAGTTTTTTGAAAGAACAAATCCTATTGTGCAGAAATGTGGAGAATGACATAGCACTCTGAGCACAAAACGAATTTTTTTTTTTTTTGAAATTGAAATGAGAAAAGGGTTCTTAACTGGGTATTAAGCCTACAACTGACCACAGCCAAAACGACTCAACAAAGAGAAAGACAAGGTAAAACAACCTAAACATATCTATTGACACCCGAAACGACTCAAAACAAGAATCGAGACAAACAAAAACACACACACACAACACTCAGATATGTTACAAAGGCGAGAGACCTCTCAGTTCAGGGGGAGCCCACAGCTTTTCCGGGTAATGTTTCCCACCCTTTCTCATTTGTGATTCTCACATCATTCTGGCACTCAATCTCTTTTTCTCTGAAAAAGCTCTTTCCTCACTTTTTCTCTCAACGCACATCTCTCTGTTCTTTAATCTCTCTTCTTCTTTATCCCTCCCCAGGGTGGTTGATGGATAAACAGGAAGCTGTGGCCTCGTGCCCCTAGTATTCTACTAGATTCTCATTTTTCTGCTCACAACTAGTGAGTTTCTCCCACAGAGGGGTTGCGGCGCGACCAGATGCGCAGCAGATCTGCAACTGACATCAATTGACGATGCCCTTGGGCTTAGATTGACTGAGATGAATTACAATACGTCTCACCGGCCAGGTACACAATTGATTGGCCTCACACACATTGTGTTTTCTACGTCCCATTCCGAGTCAGACACCAATTTTTGATTTGATCATCTAGATGAGGGAATCAAATATCCCGCTCCAGTTCAATTCGTGCTTCGCACTTGGCTTGATACCTCGCTGCTTGAAGGATGAGGAGGCTTTCGGCCCTTTTGTTGACAGCTTCAGCTATGCCCTTTCTGGCGAACATGGTGCCCTTTCTGGCAAATGCATTGATAATGGGAAACAGACAGAAAACCTGACTCAACTGTGCTCCTAGTTTATCATTTTGACTATTTTTTGTTTTTGGCTTTCTACTAAAACAATTTTGACCAACATAAGTGTTAGATTAACATACTTGTTCGATTTTCTGATTCAAAATCATGCAAGGCAAGCTATGAGCACTGAAAATTATCCTTTTTTGGGTCCAAGAAATGGTCCAGTTTTGGAAAAATGGAATAATTTTTGAGAAAATTAGTCAACCTCATTAAAAATTCTCAAAACTGTTTTTATAAATGGCCACTGCTCGACCAACATAGAATTTACTCTTGAGATGCACAACCTCAGATCCAAAACAATGAAAAATTGCCCCTTGTCTAAATGGCACTGCACGGCAATGGAAAGTTGCCCCTTGTCTGAATGGCATCACAGCGCACTGTAATCAGTCCTCAAAGTGACGATCACAACCGAACTCTCAGATACAGAGAAGACAAAGATGATCAGAACCATTCCATAGACACAGTTGATTTGGAAGTGTTTATGGATGGACTTCAGAATGAAGTTGTCTACGTATCCCAAAGATAGGAATCAAGCCTGATGTAGTTTCGGGTTAAGGTACACTTAGGTATTAACCTCTCATTTTGCGCTCTAACTTTTTCCGAGGCCGCCCTTTCTGGGTTTTCAACCTTACGAGCTATGTTCTTCTTTTCATTTCAATTCTTTTCATTTTTTCTTTTCTTTGTTCATTTCTTTTCAGAATTTTTCATTTCTTTTTCTTCATTTATTTTTTGTTCTTTTTGATCTAACTTTTACTTGGGTCGCCCTTCCGGGTTTTCGACCCAGCGAGCCTCTCAAGGGTAAAAATGTAACTTTGTCTATGTTGATTGGTTTGAGATCTCGAAGCCATCTGAATCTAGGAGAATGGCTGCTGTTTGCTGATGATGTAGGAGTCCATCCAACCGGGTCTGAATTGCCCCCAGTGTTGTGGATAGGAACTCGGTTGTCATTCAGCAATACTTTCTTCTTTCCTCCCTTCTGGGATTTGGCATTCTTGCCGATCTTCGTTAGCTTGAGAAATGTCCCAATTTTTGACTCTTCGAGCACATCTGACATTTTTTTGCCCCTAGTTCAAGGGCTGCTTCTTATCCGGCTTTGCAAACTTCCCTTGATCACATCTGATCTTGTTGCCCCTAGTTCATGGTCTTCTTCAAATTTGGCCATACAGGCCTCCTTTGATGCCATACGACCTTGTTGCCCCTAGTTTATGGGTTGCTTCAAATCTGCTTATACAAGCCTCACATTGTGGTTGACTGTTTGAACATTCTGAATCCAAGTTCAAGGTTTGAAAGAAAAAGGGGTTGAGTCTCGAGGCTGAGAGCAATCCTATGCTGCGCAATCTCAAGAGCAATTCCACACAAGTTTTCGCAGGACCACGCAAAACATTTTTTTGAAATCTTTTAAGAAAATGACTAGTCGCTCGCGCCGAAGACAATGTAGAACCAATCTGGATCAAGCCAGGATCCTTCTCAGTACTCACATTAACAAACATGATCTCATTCATTAAGGGCTTAGCATGCCTCTCTTTCTCTCAGTTGATCAAATTTTTAAAAATCCCGAGGAATTCCTTCCTCTTTGTTTTCACCACAGCGTTCGAAAAAAGTTTTGAAAAAACTTAGGTCAACACAATGATTTCAAGGCACAGAAAAGACACAGTTTTTAGTCAAATACTGCCATCTTATTCAGAACTTCTGGCACAACTGGCGCAAAGGCAGGAACACACACAAAAGGGTGAAAATCACTGTTGTTTCATTCAGTTCTTCTGGCACACCTGGCTCCAAGGCAGGAGCAGACTCAAAACAAAGAGTGTAAAAGACTAACACAAAATAAACAAGTGATGTCCAAGGTAACACCTCCGAAATCACCCGATTCTAACACAACAAGACTGACTCAATACAACAAGACTGACTAGACTGACTCAGTACAAAAAGACTAACTCAATACAACACAACAAGACTGACCCAATACCCAAGTCAGAAAGTAAAGTAAACAGTATTCGCAAATGCTTAAAATAGTGCGTGCCATCCCCATATCTGGAGCAAAATGAGTGCCATCGGCAGCTGGTTCATCCCCCGATCACATGGTCACATTATCCCCCAAGTTCACTGATCTAGTGCTGATGGACTTTGCAGGACTTGGTGCAACAATGACCTCGTTGTCAATCAGATCTTGTATTTCATGGCGAAGACGGAAACAAAGGTCAGTGCCATGACCAGTTTGCTGATGGAACGCACAATACTTGGCAGCATCATGCTTAGTTGAAAGGGGATCCGGGAGAGGCCGAGGCTCAAGGGGTTTGAGATGGCCTTGTCCAATGAGGATTTGGAGAGCTTTGGACAAAGGCATATAGAGGGCATGGAAGACCCTCTGACCTCGGGGTTGGTACTTCGAGGTTTGTGGAGTTTTGCTGGATGCACCAGTAAAGGGATTGGTAGGCACTGACTGGGTTTGCTGATCTCTTCTGAGTGCGGGATTAGAGCTGAAAGGAACGTTTCTGGTATGATGACCCTTCTCCTGGCTTGTCCTTTGATTCAAACTGCCCCCAACTTGAGTGGCGAAAGTGTCATCCACAGTTTTTGCAACAACTGCGAGCACTCGCTGTTTGCTCAGCCCTTCGATTTTCAAAGCCTTAACAGCCCACTGAAGATGTTCATAGGGACCAATGCCTGCCCCTACCTTGTTCTTATCACTGGCCTCCACTTTGCCAAGAGATTGGCCTTCTTCCAATGCAGTCCGTCCCAAGATTGGGGAGCCTTTTGGCGTGAAATCCCTGGTAGGCGATGTGGTTGATGATGGAGCCAAAACTCCAAAGGCTAAATCCGCCACTGTTCTCTGAAGATCTTCAATCATTCTCATCAGCTCAGAAGTAGTGGGTTCACAGGTTTGAGATGATTGGGGTTCCGAGACTGGATGTGTGGTAGGTGCCCCAGATGGGTGTTATATTTCGGCATCGGTCTCACCTTGCATGGCGATTCTCTGGTTTAATGCTACTATCATGCCCACAATTTCTTCCAAACTCTGTGCCATCACGGTCTGTTGAGTTTGAACAAAGGTGATGTGATTGGTGACTGTCGGATCAAATGAAACAATGAGCCCTGTCTGGCCCTTCTTTGCCTTGCCTCAGTGAAGGAAACACTGGTTGCTTTTGAATGAAATCTCTGACCTAACAAAGTCTATCAGCACAAGTCCAATGCACTCGGGGGATATTAGAGCCTTCTGAAGTTATGGTTCCAAGACTACCTTGCAAAAGAGAAAACAGACAGCATCTTAGCCTGGTTTCACCAGAACAAATATGAGGATAACTGAATGACTGCACTCTTTACTGAATTCTGCCCAAAATTCTGTTTGTAAACTGATACCCTCAGGCCGATACTCAGGCTTGCAACTGATACATACCATCCTGTAGAGAAACACCCTAACAACACATAGCAAACAATAGCCAAAACACCCCTATGGTGGGGTACGGTTTCCCTGTCCTATCTTGTCAGGAGCTAGGATTTCACTACGCGCGCAGCAGTTTCAAACAACTTACATTCGGGTAAGCAACCTGTCCTAATTTGGAATGGTCTTTACGGCTTCCGATATGCAACTAGGTCAAATGGTCGAAAAGGGTGCCCCGGTAAAAACCAAGGTTTGTGTTCCCACCGTGGCAGAGCCCGTAACCGGTTAGCCTTATGGCAAACTTTTTTAAGTAAGCCTCCGACAAACCTTTCAGGAATAGCAGAAGGCAAACACTGTGACTTAGGCGCACCTATGCAAATGCAATGCAAAGAAACACATAAGTGTAAACAAAATAACATACCATGAGTTCGAGTCAAGTTCTCTAAATCCCCAGCAGAGTCGCCAGAAACTGTAGACCACCCGCACTTGCTCCGTGTGCGAGGGCGCGTATTGTGTTCTAGCTACTGCAGTTCGGACTCCTGTCGCGGTTCTGAATCTAATCTCACAAAGTGCAATGTAAGACTGATAAATCACCAAAGAGTCCAAATCTGGCAAATCGTTTTGGAAAATCAATTTTAATCAAAAAGCGCCAAACATGGACTACTTTGCCAGATTTCAGAGTTGCCACCTAAATATTTTATTTTTGGGAAATTTAGGAAACCCTGACTCGTGCCTAAGGCCACGTGTCTGTCATCACCAAAGTTACCTTGGCTCGGGAACTTGGGTACTAGAGGGGAAGGTCCTGAAATGAGCACCCCGGCTCGCCCGATCAAAGATCGGCCTCTACTAAACATGATATGTTGTTTTTGAAAACACATGTGTTCTTATTCCGGTTTATTAGCTAGCTTACTACGTGACGCACATATCATACAAGTATACACTCAATCACACGGATTGGAACAAAACAACTCATGTTTGTTTGTGAAAGTGGTTTGAAAGTGCTACTTGCAAGTAGGCTAAAGCGCGGATTTGCCACCCTCAAGTGGGCTTAGAAAAACATGATTTTGCCACTTCAAGTGGGCTTAAAACACACATTTTGATGAATTGTTCTAATTCAAGCAATGAAGCCTTCATCCACATGCATTTATGCAATTATAGCAATTAAGCAAATAGTCTCATGGCAAGCATACTAACATGGCAACATACACATCTCATGCAGTATGCAAAAGCGTAAACACTCACAGTGTACTCTGAGCCAAAACAGAAGCTAGTTAGAAATCAAGCACGATCCTAGCTATGTTAAGATGCCTAATGCAACACATGCAAAAGTGCAACTAAAATAGGCTCGGCTATCTAGAATGGCATATGAATGCAACACTAGATAACATGCTTTGAAACACATATTCAAGAAAGTGTATTAAAGTACAATGCAGTTTGTATGATGCACCGAGCCCGATGCATGCAAGACGAATGAATGATGCACGCATGCAAAGCATAAGTATGCTAATTGAAACATGCCCTAAACTAACCATCAAAAGCTGATAAGTAAAAGGGACAAAGAAATGGGGTTGGAAGACATGCATCACACACACGCATGCTTGTTACAACATTTGCCGCCTCGACGGAGGGTCTGAATAATAAGCTAACTAGCTACGCTAATTAAACTAATTATTACAAACCAAAACTAATTAACTATTCCTAGTTAACTAATTATTACAAAATAAATTGATTAATTGAGCGCATTAACTAATTAAGTACAAAACTGACGAACTAGCTAACTAAGCAACGTAGCTAAGGAAAGCAGCTAAAAGAGGTCCTCGGGGCGAGGGATGCATGCATGCTCGATTGCCTTGCTCGGAAATCTATTGTTATGCCCATAATTGCCTCTGTTTGCATTTGATTTGATCTCTGAAAAGTGCACAACCTCCAGATTGCTTCTACTCCAACATGGGGGACCTCCTGGTGCACTGCCGACCAGGAAAGGGGGCTGTAGACCAAAAAAACTGGTCGGTTGACCACCTCTACTGGTCGGCGGACCAGAAAATTTGCCAAGGTCCAGTTTTGCTGCAACTAAGAACAACAAGGGGCATAGTAGTGTATTTGTAAGATATGTGTGCACAACCACCCTCCCTATAATTTCTCAAGCTCAAGGGAGTGTGATACTCGACTCTCGGGCCACCAACCGAGCATCGCAATGCCTGATGGCCGAGAAGCCAAGTTTGCACAAGTCAATGTCAATGAATGCACAAATGACACATAAGAGCCTCCGCCTCAATCATGCATGATCAAGAGGGTTGGTGACCAAGAAATGCTACACGTTTCATCACTTTAAGTATGAAACGTGGGACATTCCTCGTGTTTGGATTAACGTCCAATCAAAACACAATGCAACACACAAAACATGCCTATCTATCAGTTCTAATGTGGCATGCACAAGGTTCTATCATGTGAACAATGCATGCGAGACTTGTTCGGAGGGCAAGAACATCAAAGCTAGTAAAGAGCATCTCACAAGAGGCATGCAATACCAAGTTTAAATGGCTAAATGAACTATGGATAGACCTAAACCATGCCAAAACAGTGGCCTAAATGCGCTGAGATGATAGCATGAAAGACAAGAAAATGATGTTCATGCATTAACCCATGAACAAAGCATAGGAGCACAACTCTCAAACATAATGAAGAAGTGACAAATGTGAGAGTGTAGCTACACTATATGCACTGAAATCATGTGTGAAATGATGCCAAATCATTCAAACAACACAAGCATAACATCTTAAGGACCTTGAATCATTAGGCTAGTAAAAGCTATTGCACTACAACCATGCATAACAAATCCCATATGACCCAAACTACTCAAAACAGAGTTGTGGCATGCTAAATCAAGGCCGAAAGCACGCTAAAACATAGGCTCAAAAGGGGAGGAAAGCATGTTCATTCATTGGCTCATAAACAATGCATAATGCATAACCCTTAAGGGCAATGAAAGAGTGATAAACATGGGAGTATAGCAAAGACATAAGCTCTAAAATTACATCCCAAATGATGCCATATCATGCACATTTCACAAATAAGGCATGCTAGGAGGCTCAAAGCTTAAAACTAGCTAGGATACTTGCACCATAGCCATATCAAGCAAGTCCCAAAGGGCCAAGATGACTCAAAATAGTCCCAAGGCAGGTCAAAATATTGCCAAAACATGCATGGAGTAGAGCTAACACATGCTAGAACGGGAGGCATAAAGCATGACGCATGCAAGGCCAATGAGTGGGATTACACTACACCTACCAAAACCAAGCATGAGGTGACTTCACCAACAAAAATCAAAGTTGTAACATGGTAAAATAACACCAAAAACATGCTGAGATAGTAGCCCAAAGGCTTAGGCAAGCATGCCTATGCATTGGCCCATAAACGAGGCACAAAGCACAACTCACAAAAGCTATGAAAGAGTGGAATATGTGAGAGTGTGACTATGTTGTACACACTGAAATCATGTGAGAAATGAGGCTAAGGCATGCAATCATCACAAGTAAGCATGCAAGAGGTCTTTGAAACTCAAAGCTAGTGAGCAAGATTGCACTATGGCTATACAAAGCAAGGAATTCATGACCAAAACCACTTAAAACAGAGCTTATGCATGGAAAAACATGAGTAAAATCTTGCTGGAGTGGAGCCAAAAACATGCTAAAATGATGGTCCAAAGCATGATGCATGTTAAGGCTATAGGGAGGATTGCACTACAAGCACATGAAGCATGTAAGAAGCAACCAAACCAACCCAAAAAAGATCTAAGGCATGTTAAAATAACACCAAAAACATGCTGAGATAGAACCAAAATAGGGTACCATGATGGATCAAAGCATTGAGCACACAAGGCTAAATGGCAAGATTACACTACAACTGTAAAAAGCATGCATGAGGTGACGCAACCAGGCCAAAACTAAGTTATGCATGCTGAAATAAGCCCAAAAATAAGCTAAGAACAAGCCAACGCATGCTAGAAAAAACATGCTCAATAATTAGGCCAACAAGGCATACAGCCAAGACAAGAGGAGAGGGGACCACCCCCTCCCATTTTGAACCTCAAAACCACATTTCTACCACTGAAAATCCATTGGATTTCAGTGGTTAAAAGGCCAAACAAAGATGGTTTCAAAAGCTTAGGAAGTTGGCTCAAAAGGCTTTACAAGCCAAAGAGCAAAGGGAGAGACAACCCCCTAATAGAAAAGGGGCTTAAACTACCATTTTTAGGACTAAAAAACAGAGCTTTTTTCAGTTCAACACCACCCCAAAAAACAGCCCCAAAGTAGTTGAAAACTATGGCAAAGCTAGTATGCAAAACAAGCTAAAAGGGAGAGAGTTCTTACCCTTGAAGCACAGCTGCAAAAACAGGTCCAATTCTGAACTAGAACCACCTTTTGGAGCTCAAACAAGGCTCCATGGAATCTTAGCCCAATGGTGATCAAGTTTGATCAAGGATGCTTAGGCAAAGGAGAGGTATATCTTTAAGTATATCTCTTGCATGCACACAAGGTCAAGAGGGAGAGCAAACTGGAGAGAAAAGCTAAAATTTAGCTTTGAAATTTTTAGAGAGAGAGAGAGAGAGATTTTAGTGTGAGAAGCTCCCACAATTGCTCAAAATGTTCTCTTCTTGCAAAATGAGTGAAATGTGTCATATATAGCAATATACAAGAGTTGGGTCGAAATCTCTGATTATAGGACAGCTAGAGGTTGTGGAAGACAGTTGGAGGGAAAACATCTTCAAAAAATCTGAGTTTGGGACCTTAGTGGTCGGTCAGCCACTTTTTCTGGTCGGTCGGCCGCCCCTGGTGGTCGACTGGCTACTTTTCTGGTCGACAGGCAAAATTCTACTTTCCAAGTCCAACTTCAAATGGCCATAACTCTTTCGTCTGGACTCTTTTTCTGGTCAATCTTGTGTCCAAATTGAAGCCTCGGAAGTAATATTTCCAATGGAGGTAACCTTGCATCAAAATTCCAATTGTGACAAAAGTTATTCCTGTTTTGGCGAAGCCGCTCAGTTTTGGTCCTACCCAGATTCATGCCGAACTTCTCCCAAACTAGTTTTCTTCTCTCCCTTCCTCTTTTCTTCAACTGCAAACCCCTAAACAAGGTGTTTTGAAAGATTTTTCAAAGATTTCATCTCTCTTTCATTTATTTCCACTTTGTCCTTGCTCAGTTTACCCAAAAGCGTAACATTCAACAAAATGCGAGTGTCGGAACATCGTAGAATCATATTTCAAAAACTATTTTGAAAGAGAGGGTTTCAAGGTCTAAAATCTTTTGATCAAGATCATTTTAGTCCAAAAGGGGTATGAAGTTGGGATTTGACTCTCCTCTTGCCGAAGAAATCGAACCTTTACACTGCACAACTTCCATCACCAAGTAAACCATCAGTAGCGCCCAAGTTTTAAGGGCGGTCAAAATAGGGTGTCGACAGGTTAGAAGACATATAACTATTACAACGTTTGATCCCTCATGCAGGAGGGTGAGAATCAATGTCCGAAAGTCTAAATTAAACTAACTATTACAAAACCGAATGAATTAATAAAATAGGCTAAGCTAATTAACTAGCTAATTAGGCTATCTATGCTATTACAATGGATAACCAAGATTATTACAACAATTACGAATAGAAAATAATGAATAATTTCGACACTTAATAATTAACGAGACTAATTACAATAAAAACGTTAAATTAATTAATTACAATAATCATAATATAAGTGAGGATGCGCAAGAATCGCATGCATGCACATGCACGGTGCTAAAAAATAACTCTATCAGCCCCAAGCTTGCCCTGTTTCACCTCAGCCACTTCCCTCTGTTTTATTTTGCAAAAATACACTGCTGGCCAAACTTTGAGGGCCGGCCGTGCCTCAGTTTTGTGTTCTGAAGTGAAAACAGTGTAGACATAGTTGTTCAAGCTCTGTTTGTCCCTTTCTTCCTTCTCTGTCATGGAAAAGCCTCGATAGAAGGTTGAAATTGATTCCAAAGCCATCAATGAGCAAATTGATTGCTTGATGATTTTGGATACAATTTTGGACAAAAATCAGTGAAATGCAAAGGATATGACCACCCCTCCCTCTTGTCATGGAATGAACTCAAGGAGGGTGGTAGAGGCGCTTCTAGAATCATCAAAACTCCATGAATTAGCGCATGATGACTCTTGACTCGATAAATTTGGCATAACGTCCGGCCAAGTCTAAGCAAGATGACTCATTTTCTTTATGTGTGTTGGTTGCTTTTAAACCAATTCTTTTAGTCATTTCCATTCTTTAGTCCATTTGTTTGAAGTGATGATTAAGTCCTCTAAAAGGAGAGAAGCGTTAAACGGGAAGTAATTCTCAACATGAAAAAGAGACTACGCCGTTGGTAATGAACCTCCGTAGAGACTAAGCCATTAAGCGTAAATCGCTGGTTCATGTTTTGAATAACCGTCAATTGATTGAAACAACTCTCAAATGAAAGAGATGTATAGCGATCTCGGGTTTACCCTTGTTGTATAGTGATCCGGACATGTGTCCGTGGATGTTGGTAGTTGTTTATTATTTTGTTTACATCCTTTTTACTTAGTATTTGAGTTATAGGATGTGTTGGGTGGGTTTGTTTCAGGTTGGTTGAGTTTAGAAACCAAAACTAGTTGCCCAGATTTTTGGCCTGTCCGCTCGAGCGGAGGTGTTGGCGCTCGAGCGGGGAATACATCCATCCAGTATCTTGTTGTGCAGTGTTGTGAGCTCGAGCGTAGGGATTGGGAGCTCGAGCGGAGGCCTGGTTCTGCAAAAGTGCTGGGCGAGTGCATTCTGCGCTCGAGCGGGAGGTTGGCCGCTCGAGCGGAAGTCTGTGAGTGGCCGCTCGAGCGGGGTGTTTTACGCTCGAGCGGAAGACTGGGTTTAAATACCGAAATTGTGACTTTTCAAATCACTTTTTCACTTTCTCTTCTCTCTCTTACTTTTCCAAAATCACCATTGTTGAGCCTCTCACTCTAGACTCTACCTTCTCTCTAGGTTTTGATCTAGTAGGAGTGATTTACTCACCTTTGGCCTTTACAAAAAAGTTGTTGATCGTCGAGGGCTTCATTTTAATCTGAAAATCTCGGGTTTTGGAGCACGTTGGGTTTTGTCGTCTTCTCCTTTGGGATTCCGAATTTGAGGTAGGGATAACCTACTCCTCTCTATGGGTTTTGTCTTTAAATTTTGGTATTTTGAGATGTTGGGCTTGGTTTGGTAAATTTGTGAAAGTTTGGGGCTTTTGTGTAATTTTACAAAGGTTGGGGTTTTATTCTTAATAAACCTAGATGCATGTTTGGCATGGAAAAATGGAATGATTGTTGAATCATTGATGAAAATGGGACCTAAGGGTTGAAATGGTAATTATGGAAAATGGCCTAATTACATTGTTTAATTAATTGGGATAATTAATTGGTGAGAAATGAGGAAATGAAATGTTGATTGAATATCCATTTGTGCATTTATTTTCTGTTTTAGAAATAACTGCTTTGGGCTATCGGTGGAGGATAGTCGAGATTGTTGTAGACAATGCATGATGATTAGGTAAACGGAAACTAATCAATGGAATGTGTCATGGAACTTGACGGTTGATAGAATACATTAATTGTGTGTATTGTGTGATTGTATATAGAACCATTGTGTTTATATACGTTATGTGTAGAGGAGGAGATAGGGGATGTACTCCGCGGTTTAGGGGAAGATAGGGGATGTACCTCTAAACCGGATAGGTATTGGGAGGAGATAGGGGATGAACTCCGTAGACAGAGCTCATATGCTTGTCTAGAGAAGTGAAGATAGAGCTCATATGCTTATCTTTGTGAAGTGTGGATACAGCTTGTATGCTTATCTGTGGATATTGTTGATATACATATCTGTTGTAGAGTGTGGATACAGCTTGTATGCTTATCTGTGGATATTGTTGATATACATATCTGTTGAGAATGTGGATATAGCTTTTATGCTTATCTGAATGTGAGATATAGTTTTTATACATATCTGTGGAAATGATGATAGAGCTAGCATGCTTATCTGTTGAAAAAGGGAAAATGAAAAGTAATTGGGGCTTGTAAGTCGTTGACATAAATATGTAATTTATGTGATTGTATCAGTGTTGACCAACTATCAATTGCTAATGTTTTAGTCATTGTCCATGGTTGGTTTAGTGTATTTCTACTGGGCTGTGGCTCACCCTATATGGGAATATCATTTTCAGGTACAGGAAGCATGCCACCTCCAAGGACATAGCTTGGAAGGCTAGAGGCGGACATAGTGTAGTTGTTTTACTTTTGATGTATTACATGTAACTTCAAGCCAAGGGCTTAATGTGTAAACGAGTTAGTACTCTTTTGTTGAAACCAAGTGTTAACTTGGAAAGCTGTAAGCCCGTAGGGCATTTTGTTTTGATGTTAACATGTAATACTTATGTAATGAAACTCAATGAAATAAAGGAATGTGGTTAGTTTATATGTAAATGCTTGTCTTATCTGATGGGTTTAATGTTATTATTTTGAGGGCGTTACAAGATGAATGGCAAGTTGATTATTAAAATGAGATTATTAAACATGAAAATGTGTTGAAGAAAAGATAGAACAACATGCAACAAGCTATATAAGTAAACTTATGAGAAAACAAATGAACTAACCAAAGCTTGAAGTAATTAAATAGAATGAGACAACCCTAAAACAGTCTAAAATAAGCCTAAAATAGTGGCTAAAAATGTAAGAAAAAAGCTCAAAAGCTAAGCAAAAGCAAAGACATTAAAGCAATGTAAGCAAAAGAACAAGGAGGAATGACTAACCCCTCCAATTTGAAGACTTCAAATCATGTTTTGGGCCTCAGTTCAACTCTGAAAATCAGTTCAAAAAACAAAGGAAAAGAGTGTAAATGAGCTAAGGGTTGAGCTACAAAAATAGGTGCAAGTAAGGGTGTTAACCTTACCACCTTTGGTAGCTTATCCAAACCCAAGTTCCAACTCTTAGAATAGGTGTAAAACAGTCCAAGGACACAAGAAATAAGTAGAAATGAAGAAATCAAAAGCAAGAACAAAGGTTACAAGCTTATGCCTCTCAAAAGGGAGTAAGCTTTGGTTGATGATCAAACTCACTCTTGACACACTCTCAAGCATGAATTATGATTCTCAAAGGCCAAACAAGACTTTAAGATGATGAGTTAACGTTGTGTATGGTGCATATAGATGATACAAGGAAGATAGGTCAACTCAAAGGTTGCTTGCCATGGAAGAAAGAGGAAGGAAGAGCTCTCTCAAGGTATATAGGCTCTTTCTAAATTGTGTAACCCCCAAAACAGAGGTATATGGTCGTATTTATAGAATTTGAGCTCAAAAGGTGATAAATATCTTCAAAAATGGATAGCTGGTGGGCTCCCGCCCAGTATAGTGCTTCTCCCCACCAGGGCCCGGTCGACCATTCATAGCCATGGTCGGCCTTCACTGAGGCACAGCCAGGCATGCATGCATTTCCTTGTTTTTTTTGGTTCAAACTCAGCTCAGGGTGGTGAAAGGTCAAAAAATGAGACTCATATATTGAAACAAGGTAAATGTTCATGATTTGAGGTTATTTGAAGAGCCTCACTGAATCCGAATTGCTGTGAATTCAAAGCACACAATTCAACTTTCATCATCGAGTGTATTGAACCAAGCGCCGAAGTCTTGCGGGCCGTCAAAATGGGGTGTCTACAGTTGAACACATTTCCTGTGCTCCAAAGCGAAATACGTGTGTAATAGGGTCCTAACATCTAACCACGACATGGAGGAACCGAAAATAAAGTGGAGTACAGCTCAACAAAAAAAGCGCATTTATGCCAAAACCTTAGAAATTCACTTTTTCCGTGCCATCTAAAGTGGCTATCCAATCTTTGAGTTTCTTTGCAAGGAAGATCTCAATTTTCAATGAAAACATGAGCTAAAATAAGGTTCTGGTGAAGAAATTACGAAGGAGGACATTTTGTAAAAGGTAGGGCTGTGAGTGGAGGCCAGTTATCAGTCATCTGGTGGATCACCACAAGTGGTCGGCCACCCACTTGTAGTGGCTGGCCGCCCACTTTTGGTGGCCGGCCGTCTATTTTGTGGCCTGGCAGTTTGGCATTTTGGTTTTGTCCTGGTTTTTGTGTTTTGGGTCTTGTTTTGAGTCTTTTATTTTTAGCAGGTGTACATAGCTGCGTTTAGGTTGTTTTTACTTTGTTTTCCATTTATTGAGTTGTATTTTGTATTTGGGTTGTTGGTTGGCTCATTATTCGATTAAGAATATCGTCCAATACAAGTATTCTCATTTTCAAATTCAATTCCATTTCCATTTTATGCAAATGTGGTGCACGTGATGCAAAAAAAATAACACTTTTTTTTTTTATAAAACTGCGAGGGTTTCACTCCGATCATAGTTTTTACAAAAGAGAGTACAAGTTTTCAAAAGCAAAAGTAAAAGCTTATCTGAAGCTATACATGTGCTAAGCTACCAAAATAAAAGATACTAAGCAAAAAGTGCAAGAATCTTCACCAGTCGCGTCAAGCTCGAGAGGCCCTCTTTGTCCTCTTCCTCGGAGGAGACTCAGGGGCACTGTCTCCAGCGGCGTCGCTATTAGAATTGCACTCTGAGCTAGAGCCAGTATTATCATCTCCGTTACCTGACTCAGAACCGACCTTAGCATTCTCCTCGCTCTCTAACCCCAAGCCAGTGTCATCATCCCCGCTCTCAGACTCAAAGCATCGGCTCTCTATCTCCTTAAGACCAAGGCCTGGCCAGCCATTCATAGCCTCGACCGGCCTTCACTGCGGCATGGCGGGCATGCATGCCCTCTCCTATTTTTTTTTTTTTTGGTTCAAACTCAGCTAAGGGTGGTGAAAGGTCCAAAAATGAGACTCAGAGATTCAAAAAAAGGTAAATGTTGATGATTTGAGGTTATTTCGAGAGCCTGACTGAATCCGAATCGCTGTGAATTGAAAGCACACAATTCAACTTTCATCATTGAGTGTATTGAACCAAGTGCCTAAGTCTTGTGGGCGGTGAAAATGGGGTGTCTACAGTTGCCCTTCTTTGATAGAGGACGAGCAGTCATGAAATGATGTGAGTGAATGTCAATGCCCATAGACAACTCATTTGATGAGGCCGCAAGACTTGGGCAAGAAAAGAAGACATAAATTAGATTGGTTGTGCTCGCAAGCTATCTATGTATCCTTTTGCAAAGAATCAAACCAGTGTAGTTTAGGGGCAAAATGCAAACATAAGATGCAAGAACATAACTTATGATCATGCAATGAGGCCATGCAATGAAACACTTGAATGCAAATGTAATGCAAAGAAAATGTCACATTTAAACGAACTGAAACAAGGTACTACAATTCCAACCATGAAAAGAAGTAAATAAACACGCCACGCGTGGGAAACACGAGCCAAACGACATTTCCTGTAGAAAGGATGTAAGAAAATTATGCAACCCTAACTACGCGTCGTGTAGGAAAGGCAAAGGGCGACGTAACCATCGAGCGCACCCGAGGTCTCAACCGAGATCCTAACGCGTTGCACATGAGAGGAGGAAAGGTGGTGTGAACATCGGGCGCACTCGATGCTTTTAACCAAAGTACAATCCTAACGCGTCACACGCAAGAGGAGGAAAGATGGTGTGAACATCGGGAGCACCTGATGTTTTTAACCGATTTGCAATCCTAACGCGTTACATGCGGGAGGAGGAAAGATGGCGTGAGCATTCGGGTGCACCCAATGTTTTTAACTGATTTACAATCTTAATGCGTCACACACAAGAGGAGGAAAGATGGTGTGAACATCAGGCACACCCGATGTTTTTAACCGATTTACAATCCTAACGTGTCACATGCGAGAGGAGGAAATGTGGTGTGAACATCAGGCGCACCCGACATTTTTAACCAAAGGTACAATCCTAACGCATCACACGCGAGAGGAGGAAAGATGGTGTGAACATCGGGCACACCGGATGTTTTTAACTGATTGGCAATCCTAACGCATCACATGCGAGAGGAGGAAAGGTGGTGTGCACATCGGGCACACCCGATGTTTTTAACTGATTTGCAATCCTAACACGTCACACGCGAGAGGAGGAAAGATGGTGTGAACATCAAGCGCACCTGATGTTTTTAACCTTTTTGCAATCCTAATGCGTCACACGCGAGAGGAGGAAAGGTGGTGTGAACATCGGGTGCACCTGATGTTTTTAACCGATTTGCAATCCTAACGTGTCACATGCGAGAGGAGGAAAGATAGTGTGAACATCGGGCGCACCTAATATTTTTAACCGATTTGTAATCCTAACGCATCACACGCGAGAGGAGGAAAGGTGGTGTGAACACCGAGCGCACCCAATGTTTTTAACCGATTTGCAATCCTAACGCGTCACATGCGAGAGGAGAGAAGAGCAACAAAGGAGCAAGCAAGACTTAGAACTCAATACAAAGAGAAATCAAATTACAAAGTGTACACACGAGTTAACGTAAATCAAAATAATGCACAAAAAGTGATATCCAAATAGTAATTTTGAAAATCAAGTTGTTTGATTCAATTTTTTTAATTTGAATTTTTCGAAAATTGATTTTATCCAAAAAGAAACATGTTACAACTTTACAAAACAAATTAGAATTTACCGAAACAACTAATGAAATATATAAACTAATGACATGATTCACACAACACAAGTTGTGAGTTTAACCAAAATGATCCAAACAGATCACATTAATCAACAAAACAAACAAACCAAACCCTTTTTTTTTTTCCCCTTCAACTCTTTTTTTTGTTTGATTTTTTTTAGATCAAGGCCCCACAATACTAAATAGAAAAGAAAAAAAAAAACAAAACTGAGTTACACCGAGAGCCGGCCGGGCATTAAGACAGCCGGCCGAGCTTCAACAGCGGGGCAGGGGCAAATCAGGAAAATCACACGCCACGACTTACAACAACACAAACCCACCCCTATTTTGCACACACCCAAACCCAAAAATCCTCACTCTCTCTCTCTCTCTCTCTCTCTCTTTCTAGGACTCCTCTCTCTCTAGTTTTCTCCTCTCCTCACAAAAACCCAACAAACCTCACAAAATTTTCCTAAAAGTCTTTGCTCTCCTCTACATTTTGAACCGATTGAAACTTGATTTCGTGAAGCTTTGAGTTTTCTCTTGGTTTTTCTTAGATTCTCACACATTTCCCTTTCCCTCTTTGAGTTTTCCCCCTCCTCTCTCTTGGTTTTCTCTCTCCTAGGGTTTTTTTTTGAGGTTTTCACTCCAAAATCACTCATCCACTCACTTTTCTTCACTTTTTCATCTCCTCTCTAAGGCTAGTGGCGAAGTACCCATTCTTGAGCTCGCCGCAGGTATTGGTGTTGCCCTTGGTGCGGATATGGAGGCAGAAGAAGCTGCTGCATTGTTTTCCCTTGTCGAGAGGCCCTTTGATGCGGCTACTTACCAGCCCCGTACACACGTGCCACCCTTGGGCGGTATTTTGAGATTTGAGGGCCTCATCCCAGGGATATATGAGGACACCCTACTGTGAGAGCCCATAGAGCACATATCTGCTGATGCCTCCACACTACGCAACTTTTTCCCTTATTTTACTTTGCACACATATTGAAATTGATGAACAAACCACTCGTCTCTGCTGTAGATATATTGATAAAACTCCAAATTAATAGGTGATAGCCAGGAGGATAGGCGGTTATGGCTCCATATCTAGCCCCCGACGTTGGTACGAGCGGTTTCCCGCAGAGGCCCGTACTTTAGTTGATGTTGCTGACTTTAGGCTCTTATGCTCCAGGCTCATACAGATGAGGGCCAAGTCATGGCTTTATGGGGCCATGGTAGAGAGATGGTGGGATACCATCTCCCGCAGAGGTCCGTACTACTACATGAGCTCCGTCTCCCGCTGCAAGGCGGATTCACCCGGCGACTACTGGAGAGTTTGGGAGGTATACCCTACACTCACTTTTCTAATATGCTTTACATTCTATTCACTGATGCATTTCTTATTCATCTAATCTATTTTTTTCCATGTCTTTTGTTTGTAGCTTTGGGTCTACACATATTTCACTTCCTTCGCTCCAGTTCTAGTGAGGCCGATCGAGTTGTCAGTACCCCGCTCTCGGTACTTCAACTTGTGGTTTGAGCGATGCCGCCATGTAGACCGAACCTTCCCGTACTTTTGCCGCTTCTTTGACACAATCACGGCAGACCAGGTAGCAAAATACCAATCTTTAACTATTACGTACTATAAGCATATTGCACTATTTCCTATACTACACGGTCACTCATGCTGTTGTATATGTGCCATATTGCCATCTTCATACTGTACTAACTTCTGACATTGCACTGATTTTTGACACCGCACTGCCATTAACATCTGACATTGCACTACCATCTGACAATGCACTAACATTTGACACTGCACTGCCATCTAACACTGCACTAACATCTGACACTGCATTGATTTTCTCATAATACACTGATCTAACACTACATTGATTTCACAGGTTGACTGGTACCCTTGGGTGGGCAGTCCCTAGGTGTCGATGATGACCTATGCCGCTGCATGGCATGCCTCTACGATGAGGATTCTATTCGAGGGCCCCTTTGGCTGAGCGTACTACCTGGGAGCGGGGTTTATCCACCAGACGTGGGGCGTTGCTTCTCCCGACATTCCACACCCGCCTCCCCCGGCTATGAGCGTAGTGGATGAGCTGTAGGATGGTCCTGAGATTGATCTCCTGATGTTGGGCAAGGATGATGATCATCATCATGAGCCTGGCGACTTCACTACCTTCTTACACACCCAGGTGATGGCGCTTTTTACGCAGACATGGCTCAAGCTGTGCCGGAGGTTGCTACTACTGGTGATGCACTTATCTATGCGCCTGCTGGAGGTGCCTCTGTCGTTGCCCCCATTCTTGGATTTCCTGTGATCCCCACTGAGATCATGTACATGCATTCGGATGGAGTGATTGAGTAGATCCCACTTGAGCACATCGAAGAGAGGGACCGCAGACAAGTGTTTGCTCCTGGCGTCAAGCAGTTACACATTCCTTTATGCTAGTCCATACTGCAGTTTAGCTTGTTTTCTGCCATTTCTATTCATTGTTCGCTATTACTTCCGACTGCCTTTCTTAGATTCTATTTTTTTTGCAGATCCCCCGAGCGTACAGTGATGACCTCCTTCGTATGATCGACTGACTGCTCCTCATGGTACGGAGGAGGTGGACTGCCTTAGTCACCCATGGGATCTAGGTAAATTCTATCTGCGGTTTACTATTGTTGCCATACTGTGCACTATATTAATTCATACTGATATTTATCCTCTCTTTAGCTTGAGCCGGCGCCAGCAGTGCCTGCAACACCTTCTGCAGCCAGTAGACAGAGACAGGGCTGAGGGGTCAAGAAGGGGCCGCGAAGGAGCCGATTGGGGGAAAGGTCGAGTGAGGCAGTGTTCACTTTCTAAGGAGTCTTTTGATGGATCCACAACCACCGAGGACGAGGGAGAGGAGGTTGACTTGCAGTCTAGCTGCCCTAGCGACGACAGTGATGCATCTTCTCTACAACCGAGGAGGAAGAGAGCTAGGATGGGCTACTGATGATGATGATGATTTGTTATTTTGTTTTGTTTGTTTGTCTGTCTGTCTGTTTGTTTGTTTGTTTTTTTTTTTTTTTTCGTATCGTTTTGCTTCGTAGTTAAAGACTAGCTTCAGATAAACCCTTTTGTTTTTAAAGATTTTTCTTTTATTTTTTACTTTGTTTTGTAAAACAATGATCGGGCAGGACACACTAGTTTATAAAAGTCAAGTTTTTGTTTAATGATCTCTTTGCACAATGTGATGATGGGTATTCGCATGTGATTAATGGTGTAACCCTTGCATTGTAACCTTTAGAACAGTGAATGCTTGTTCTTGAATTGATTCATGAATCGGATAATGACTTATAACAGGTCAGAATGTAAAATACAACTCGATAACAGAAAAACAAAATGAAAACAATTAAAAAATACTAAAAAACACTTGGTACAAACAAAACAAAAGTCAAAAGTATAGTCATGGTCCTCCCGACCAAGGCCAGCTTTTGCTACAACTACACTGAACTGGATCAACACTAAGACCTGACCGGGCTTCACTGATGCACGGCCGGCCATCATTGGTGGACGGCCGGCCATCAGTGTGATGTCGGTCAACACTGTCCAATTGTCATGCACAGCTCCTTCTCAAACTCTATAAATAGTGCTCCCATGCTGTTTTTCTGGCAGACTCAGAAGTCTTTAATATTTTGCCCTCAAGATGGAGATGTTACTTGTCAATAGGCTTCGAGATTGGATAGCCACTTTGGATTGCTCGAAAAGGTGAATTTTCACGGTTTCGGCCTAAATGCTCTTTTTCCTTTGAGTTGCACTTTGCTTTCCAATCCTACATGTCGTGGTTCGATGTTGGAACCCGATCACACATGTGTTTCAATTTGGATCTCAAGAAATGTGTCCAACACTCGAAGAATTTCAAGCACTAATGGAATCTCGGCGCAATGAAGAAATCATGCCTCAGCCTCGTTTTAGCCATTCCCAGGCTTTTGGACAGATGTGTGGATTATCATTGCACGAGGCTTGGTCTTTGGCTTATGACGGGGAGCTGGACATCCCCAGTTTAGTTCATCAGTTTTCCGCTATTAGAGACAGGAGCGACCTTCTCTGGCGTAGCCACCGATAACATGCTCTCTGTTTATGCCTACTTGTGCAACTCCTAATTGCCCCTAGTTTCGACGGAGCCAGCATCCGGTTGATTGAAGTTTGAAAGAGGGCAAGAGTTGTATAGGTTTAGCATTGGCCAAAATTTTGATGGGTTTGGATGCTTTCTGTCGGGGAGAGACTACCCGCTTTGCAAGGAGCCCACTACTTCTCCATGTATTATTTTCTGCCTTTCTCATTTATAATTCTTACATCACTCATCACTCATCACTCATTCTCTATTTTTCTATCAAAACCCTTCTCTTACTTTTCCCTCAACGCACCCCTCTCTATTCTTTAATCTCTCTTATTTTTCATCCCTCCCCAGGTATGATTGATGGATAAATTGTAGGTAGTGGGCCCTTGTCCCGAATACTCGGCCAGGGTTTACTTCTTTCACCAACAGCTAATAGATTTCCCCTTACAGGGTTTATGGTGTGATTGGATGTGCATCCGGTCCACAGCTGATATATTTTGGCATTGCCCGTAGTCTAATTTAGCTGAGATGAGCTACAGCATGTCTCGATAGTCGGGTGTAGAGTTAATTGGCCTTACAAATTGCGTGTTCTACTTTCCTTTCCGGTTTTGACACTAGTTTGGGCACGATCAGATATGTCCAGATAAGGGAGTGGAATACACAGCTTCATTTCTGGCTAAAGCCTCGTATCTGCCCTGGTATCTCATGGCTTGGAGGACGGGAGAGATTCTGGCCCTTGTCATTAGTTTCAGTTACACCTTGTCTAAGTTGTGCTTGGCTTGGCATGAAGAGGAGGCAAAGGTTGGACCATCCTTGGCATAGAGCCACCTGACTCAACTGTGCCCCTAGTTTTATTGCTTTGATATTTTCTTTTCAAGTTTAAGATATAAAAAGCAGCTTTGATTTGAATCAAAGAGTTTGGAGAATGTACTTATGTTGAAATCAAGAAAATTAAAGTTGCGAGTATTGAAAATTTTCCTTTCGGTCCCAAAAATGGTCCAAGTTGTAAAAGGGTAAAATGTTGAACAAAATCAAATTTTATTAAAACTTTCCAAAATAATTTTTGGAAACGATCACCACCTGACACGCATAGAATCGATCCTCAAGATGTACAATCCCAAATCAAAAGAAATCATAACTTCCCCTAGCTGCATATCATTACTGATGTTCTGTACTCAGCTTTTCTGCCCAAAATACGGAGCACAACCGAACTAATAGATGCTGAACCACGATGACTTGATTAGGAAAACGGATAGGATAGTTGAACTGGAGATAGTTATGGCCGAACTTCAGGATGAAGTTGCCTGCGTATCCCAAAAATGGGAATCAAGCCTTACGTAGTTCGATTCAGGTTCACTTGAGTATTAACTCTCTCCTTTTACGCTCTAACTTTTGCCAAAGCCGCCTTTTAGGGTTTTCAACCTTGCGAGTTCAATTTTTCTTTATTTCTAATTTTTTGTGCTCTAAATTTTGCCTAGGTCGCCCTTTTGAGCTTTCAGCCTTGTGAGCCTCTCAGGGGTAATATTTCTTTAACTTGTCCATGTTGATTGGTTGTAAGAACTCTAGACCATCCAAGTCCATAAGAATAACCGTCCCTCTTGACCAGATTGACTTGATGATGTAAGGACCAATTCAATTAGGTTTGAACTTGCCCTTAGGGTCATGAATGGGAGCTCGGTTGTCTTTCAGCACCATGTCTCCTTCCTTGAGATTCCAGGACTTAACCTTCTTGTTAAAATCCCTAGCAATTCGGCGTTAGTAGCCCTAGGCATGATACAATGCCCTTAGTCTTCTCTCATCAAATAACATCAACTCTTCAAACCTATTTTGCTGCCAATCTGCCTCTACTATTTGACTTTCAGCCATGACTCGTAGCGAGGGCACTTCAATTATGATCGACAAAACAACCTCCATCCTGTAGACAAGACAATAGGGGTTGCCTCTTCAGATGTTCGGGTTGAGGTTTTGTAGCCCCAGAGCGCAAATGGCAATTTATCTGGCTAATCTTTATAGGTTTCCGCCATCTTCTACAGAATTCTCTTGATATTCTTATTAGCAGCTCCAACAGCCCCATTAGTCTACGGCCTGTAGGTTGATGACTTATGGAAAGCCACGTTATATTTTTTGAGCAAATCTATCACCTCTTTCTTGAAGTGCGTTCCATTATCGAAGATCATTTCATTGGGCACCCCATACTAGCATATGATGTTTTTGATGAACTCAGTCACATGCAATGCTTTCAATGCAAAGTAAGACTGAGCTTCCATCCATTTTGTGAAGTAATCGATTGCTACCAGAATGAACTCATGCTCGTTTGACCCCTTTGGCGTAATTGCACCCATAACGTCTATCCCCCAAATAGCGAATGACCATGGTGTAGTCATGTTGTAGAGCATCAACGGTGGAATGTTCATACGATTAGCATGAATCTGGCATTTGTGACAGCGCCGAACAAAAACAATACAATCCTCTTCCATGGTTGACCAGTAGTAACCTTGTCTAAGGATTTTTTGGGCTAGCATCACACCATTCATGTGGGCTCCACACACTTCTCCATGGATGGCCTCCATAAGGCGCTTTGATTCTTCTTCCTCGACGCATAGCTGTAGACACTCCATTTTTGACCGACCTCAAGACTTTGACGTCATCGTTTGTGCACTCGGTGATTGCGCATGTTTGTGCTCGTTATGAGTTTCTGGAGCTTTTGGCTGAACGCCTTGTCTCGAGGCCTCTTAACTCTCTTCTTCTTGGTTTGTTTTTGGACCATGCCTTGGTGCCTTTGCCTGGAGCGAGAGAGAGAGGCCTGTAGGCCACTTTTTGTAGCTGTAGGTTACTTTTCCCTCTTGTAGGCCACTTGCAGTGGCCGGTAGGCTAGTTTCAGGAGCTTTCGGCTGAGTGCCTTGTCTTGGGGCCTCTTAGCTCTCTTCTTTTTGGTTGGTTTTTGAACCATACCTTGTTACCCCTTGCCTGGAGGGAGGGGAGGGCCTGTCGGCCACTTTTGGCATCTGTAGGCCACGTTTCCCTCTTGTAGGCCACTTGAAGTGGTCGGTAGACTAGTGGAAGTGGCCAACGGCCTTTTTTCTATTTTTGTAGATATTTTTGGTGCCAACTATGCCAGTTGTTGGCCACTGAATGCATCCTCCCTACACGTGTAAGGAGGGATTTGAGCAAGCTCTTGCTTGCATTTCTATAAAAGGGGAGGTGCCTCCCCCTTCTTGAGGGTTCAGATTTTTGGGAGACAAAAATTTACTCTCTCTCTAGATTTCTTGTGCTTAGAATTGTATTTTCTTTGCATTTTTGTACACAACCCTCTTAGCCAAACACCCTACCTTGGAGCTAAGGTTTCTTGAGGTTTGTTTGGAGCTTAAAAAGCTGGTTTTGGCTCAAAAGTGGTGCTGTTGTTGCTGTGCTTCAAAGGTAATGCCTTAATCCCTCTTAAAGCTTTATTTTGATCATTAGTTTGGCCCTCTTTGCATGCTATTTTAGGCCTAGCTTTCAACTACAAAAACCTTTGTTTTTAAGTGTTAAAAATGGTAGTTTAAAGTGTTTTCAGACTTAGGGGTGTTTCACCCTCTTTGGTGGCTTATTTGCTAAGCTTCTTGCCTTCCTTTAAAGCTTTTGAAACTATCTTGTTTTGGCCTTTTAACCAGAGGAATTTCAGTGGTGGAAAACTTGTTTTGAGATCCCAAATAGGAGGGGGTGGTCCCCCCTCCTCTTGTCTTGATAGCATGTGTTGTTGGCATATCAAATGAGTATGTGTTTCTGTCCTCTTGAAGCTTTGTTTGAGCATATTTTTGTGACTTTTTGGACATGCTTTAACTCTGATTTTGGCTGGTTTGGTCACCTCTTGCATGCTTCATACACTTGTAGTGTAATCCTACTTGTTAGCCTAGTGTGCTTCATGTCTTAGCCTATAATTCTAACATGTTTTGGCTCCACTCCAACATGTTTTTGGCCATTAGTTAACATTCTTTAACTCTGATTTTAGTTGGTTGGGTCACCTCTTGCTTGGTTCTTGCACTTGTAGTGCAATCATGCTCATTAACCTAGTGTACTTGGTGATTTGGCTTACCATCCTATCTTGTTTTGGCTACACTCCAATATGTTTTTGGCATCGTTTTAGCATGCTTTAGGACTGCTTTAAGTGGTCTTGGCCTCTTGGGGCTTGCTTTGTATAGCTATGGCATAGTTGGCTTTGCTAGTCATGAGTTTTGAGACCCTTAGCATGCTATATTTGTGATGTTTGTGTGATATGACATCATTTGATATGTAATTTCAGAGCTTATATCTTTGCCATACTTCCACTTAAATCACTCTTTCAATGCTTTTGAGAAGTTGAGCATTATACTTTGTTTGTGAGCCAATACATGAGCTTATTTTTCTTGCCATCTATGCTACAAGTCTAGCATGTTTTTGCCACTATTTTGACCTGCCTTAGATATGCTTTGAATGGTTAGGGTCATTTGAGCATTCTTTAGTATGGTTGTAGTGTAAAGGGCCTTGACTAGCTTTGAGTTTTGTGGCCTTTAACACGTTGTGAATGTGATGTTTGCATGGTATGACACCATTTGGCATGTAATTTCAGAGCACATATCATTGCCTCACTCTCACATATATCATTCTTTCATTGTGTTTGAGAGTTGAATCTTCATGCCTTGTTTGCGAGCTATCAATCGAGCATGTTTTCCTTGTGTTATATGCCTTGATCTTAGCATATTTCAGCCACTGTTTTGGCATATTTAACTTCTGTCCAGGGCTGGTTTGGTCATTTAGGCTTAGCATTGTATGCTGTGGGGAAGTGGTTTGGAAATACTCTTTAGATCCTGGGGGACGCTCGTGATCCTCAGCTAGTCACCTGAAAAGGAATGAACACTCCGGTCGGGGGTGCTGGAATTAGCACTCCGACGGATAAGTCAGTGTATACTCTCTTGATTACTTGTATCTTAAGTTAAGTTTGCTAGTTCTCACATACCTTTCTCTGACTGATGATCTTGTATTTATATTATTCTCTTTGGGCCCTAGGGCCAGGCCCATCCTCGATCCTTTACATGTACTTCTACTCAGCCTTAGTTCCACTAGTTGGAATGTTGATTATTTTATTCGGCTCTTCAATTGACTAGGATCAATGCCGAATAAATATTGTGTCCCAGTGGACTCGTCCATTAATCCCCGTTGATCCAATATAATTCAGCTCCCACAATTGCCCCCCAAACACCCCACTAGGATCAGTTAGTCGGTGTGTTTGGTTTCGAGCCTGGAAAGTCAAAAATTCGGCGGTTAATCCTTTTCCCAATGTATGTCAGAACACGCACACGCTTTTGGTCATTATAACGATTTCCCGCCCCTTCGTACACTTCTTCCATTTAATGTGATTTAAAATTGTCTTTTTGAATGTATGTTTTGAATACTCAAAAATATCTGGCTCGCCTTCTAGTGCAACTCCTTCACTTCGTGGCTTCTGCAACTCCTTGTTCCTCGTTTTTCCCTTCATCTCCTATAAGTTTTCTTCTCCATCACTTCCAATCCCACTTTCTTGTTTGCTTTTAGCTTCCCATAATCCTTGGGCTGGCCAGTATGGCAAAACATCTGAAGGAGCTCCTTTCAGCAGATCGAATCTCCGGATTTCGACGTAATTTTTCCATCCCCGACGATGTCCATCTGTCACTTTTGGCAGACAACACCACTGATATGGAGAGGGAAGACGAGAGCACAATCGTCTTTTCTCTCCTGTCAATTCCTGAGGGCGGAGTCCGCTTCCCCCTTCATCCATTTTTGAGGGCCGTTCTTCGATACTGGGGTCTAATCCCTTCCCAGTCCAACGTGAATTTTTTTCGTATCATAATGGGGATTGTATAGCTAAATCGGCGTCTTAGGATTAATTTAGGTATACCTGCCGTTTGGCACTGTTATGTCCTAGCCAAATCTACTGGCCGGCTAGGAAGCTACTTCCTTAGAGCCAAGGACACTAATCATCACTTAGTAACTATGCTTGCCAGCTCTGGCAAGTGTGTTGATGATGTGATGGTCGTTGTTTGAGGCAATTGGGAGTTCGGCAAAGGTGAAGATCGCCTACACCTTGTGCTAAGGCGAAAAGGCGAATTAGGTGGCCAATTAGATCATTTTTGTTTCTGTTATCACAATATCTGTATTCGACACTATATACATCTAATCATTTTGTTTATGCATGCAGTGACTTGAAGAGAGTGTTAGTTTCAGACGACGACGTTGTGCTTGCAGAAATCAAAACTGTGCTACAGTTTGTCAGTCGTCCAAACCTTCAAAAACAAGGGAGGGTGGCCACATTCTCCTACGGTACAAGCCGACTTACACGACATTCTCAGCGGCAGACAACATTCCGATCCCGCGAGGCGACAACCATCTTGCAACCCTCATCTTCCCCAGCTTCAAAAACTTGAGACAGATTGGTTTAGAAACATCTGATTCTAAACACGTAGAAGAACAAGCTGCTGAACCAATCACCGAGGACCCGGACCAGTTGGCAGCGGAAGTTGACGAAGCTATTAACTCAGCCTTTGAGGAAGTCGGATTGAACTCGTCTAACCCTCCATCCACATCAGGCCAAGGGGACGCTTTCGAAGATATTTTTACAAATTTGGGAGACCTTCTCGGCGCATATTCTGAGGGTGTGGTTGGGGAAAGTCTCTCGCAGTTGGTGCAAAAGAAAAAATGCCGAACGCATGGCCGCCCGACGGAAAGCCGAGGCCACCCGTTCTGGACCTGCCCCGACTGAATCTTCCGAACCCATTATTGTAGAGGAAACGGCTCAAGTTCATGCGGCCGAGACAGAGAAGGATGCCGAGCGGCCGATTACAGAAGAATGACCAATTTCAGAAGATCGGGGAGAAAAATGTACTGCCAAGAGTGAGGCCGGCTCCGAGGAGGGCCCCATTGATAAATGGCCATGCTTAGAGGAGTCAGGTGTGGTTGCTCCTTTTGTTGTTGAACCAAAAATAAAAAACATTCCGATCTTCTCTAAAGCGTCGGCTTTGAAAGATCCAGCTGTGGCGCTGAGCTTGGCTGCCTCGGTCTCCTTGTCGGCTAACGAGGCAACCTTTCGTACCGAGCCAGATTTGGTAGCAATAGCATTAGCTGCCCAGTCAGTCCTTCTGGTATGTAACTTGATCTTAACTCCTTGTTTGGTTTGGTTTGAATACGGTATTTCTTGGTATGTGACCATCCCAACTCCTTGTTTTGCAGACGGTTGGAAGCATAGCCGTACTAGGCCGCCGCCAGCACGATGCCATTGAAAGAATTGGCCGTTTAAAGTCAGAAGTCGAAGGTGAGAGGAGCAGGGCCGAGTTCAAGGCGGTGAGAGCCACAATGGAAAGTGCACGAGCTGAAGCTGAGAAGGAGAGGGCTCGAACTGCTGACCAGTTTAGATCCAACGCCGATGAGAGGGAAAACGCGAGCGAGGAATCACTCAAGTTAGCCAATGAGGCACTTGCCAAGTTGGAGGCCGAGTTAGAAGAGTTGAAGAAGGCTAAGGTAAAAGCCGACTCTGAGGCTTTCGCGACGTTCGAGGCTGGAAAGAGCACCGCCCTTGAAAACTACGTAGAAAAAGTCCCCAAATTTGAGAATCGGGGATTCAAACATGGGTGGCTCAAAGCCCTTGTTGCCGCTGGAGTTACATTGGCCATGCCAATTCCATACGAGCAAGTGGATGTTGAGCCGCTTGAGTCTGATCCTGAGGCTTGATTTGGGAGACATTTTAGTTTTATTAGGTATTTTCAATTTCAATGTATGTTTTTGTAAACATGTTTTGTTTTCTTAGTAGACAACTATTTGCTCGGGGTAATCTTCTTGTATAAAATGATGACTATGCTGTATTCAATTTATAAATGAATATTTCCCTTTCCTTGCATTATTTCTTGTATTTAATTGTGGTTATCAATGAAGATTACTGTTTTGTTTTTGGTATTTTCGGTAAAACTATTGCTATCTGTCGCGCGGTAGACAAACGTTCGTGTACACTTGCCGATTAGATAACTAAGGGTTAATAAATGTGATCTTGCCAAATACCATTAGTTCGTGGGGCTTAGGTATTTGGCCGATCAGATTAATAAATCTGCCCTTACCCCAGCCAATGTATGAACTCCAAAAGCCGAATATCATTAGTTCATGGAGTGGCTACGGCATAAATCGGTCGACATTGGGCTTAGGTATTTGTCTGATTAGAATAATAAATTTGCCATAACCCCAGCCAATGTATGAACTCCGAAAGCCGAATATCATTAGTTCATGGAGTGGCTGCGGCACAAATCGATCAGCATTAGGCTGAGGTATTTGGCTGATCAGATTAATAAATCTGTCCTTGCCCCAGCCAATGAACTCCGAAAGCCGAATAGCACTAGTTCATGGAGTGGCTGCGGCACAAATCGGTTGGCATTAGGCTTAGGTATTTGGCCGATCAGACTAATAAATCTGCCCTTACCCCAGCCAATGAACTTTGAAAACCGAATAGCACTAGTTCATGGAGTGGCTGCGGCACAAATCGATCGGCATTGGGCTTAGGTAGTTAGCCGATCAGATTAATAAATTTGCCCTTGCCCCAACAAATGTATGAACTCCGAAAGCCAAATAGCACAAGTTCATGGAGTGATTGCGGCACAAATCGATCGGCATTGGGTTTAGGTATTTGGCCGATCAGATTAATAAATCTGCCCTTGCCCCAGCCAATGAACTCCGAAAGCCGATGAACACTAGTTCATGGAGTGGCTGCGGCACAAATCGATCGACATTGAGCTTAGGTAGTTGGCCGATCAGATTAATAAATCTGCCCTTACCCTAGCCAATGTATGAACTCCGAAAGCCGAATAACACTAGTTCATGGAGTGGCTGCAGCACAAATTGATCGGCATTGGGCTTAGGTATTTGGCTGATCAGATTAATAAATCTGCTCTTGCCCCAGCCAATGTATGAACTCCGAAAGCCGAATAGCACTTCTAAATCAGAATGAATCAATAATGTTGAATATTGGTGGTTGCTAGAGTGCGCGCATTGATGATGTCGCCTCGGGAGTAGGGTGCACTCTTGAGTGATTAAAAAGGGGTTGAGAGATTCCATCTGGGTTTCATAAAGTGACTCAATTCTGCTCGTCTTTCGTGGCCGAAAAAGTGTGAATGTCAACCAGACTTTTCTTTAATAGTAAGGGAGAAAGCAGGACTTTGGCAGAGCTAGACTCATCAATGAATCGAGGTGGCGAGCCTTCCTGTACGGGAGGTAGGGCATCTACAGAGCACGAGAGGCGCCACTCTCCGCATCGACAAAGCAGGTCGCCAAGGAAGGAGAAACGCCAGCGGGGGAGCTCCCCTCATTCGCGAAGTGAGGCCAGTGGACCACCACGCCCATTGAGCTTTTCTGTTTTTGTTGGGAACAGACTGATGACAGAGGCAGATTCCATCGTCCGGGACTCGAACGTGGCGGTCGAATTTGCATGACAGATTTTTTCGCTGGAAGTACAACAATCGATGGTTGGTCGACCTGACTTCGAGGTGTTTCGAGAGGGCGTTCATGGGGTGGTGAAAGGGCTGTACACCGCTTGTGAAATCGGCATGCGTCATCGTGCTGCGCGACGAGAAATAGAGAAGAAGGATGAATGCATTCGAAGTTAGGAAGCTCGCGCGAAAGCGGCCGAGCGCGAGCTAAGGAAGGTCAAGGCCACTCAGACACAACCAGCCAGACAGGCTAACCCAATCGTGGAATAAATGGTGACCCAGCGGCTTATCAGTATCGCACTTGCCGATCGTGATACGGCGAGCATGTTTGCAATGGAATCCGCGAAGGGGAGGGCCTACGAAAAAGGCTTGCATAAAGGCTGGAAAGTAGGGATATAGAAGACCAGGGAAAAGCTCGTCAAGGAAGTTTGTCGATGTGAAAATCGTGGATTTAAGTACGGTTGGATCAAGGCACTTCAAGCCGAGGAAGCTCTCCGAGCAGCGGGCGTTAATTCGGCGTTGCAATTATACCAACGTGATCACTTCCCCTTTTCTACCATCGAAGTCGAGAAGAGTGATGACGAGGGAGATGCCACACAAAAATAGGCATTGTAATGCTCACGCGCAGATTGCGTGCAAGATTATGTAATTATTGTCTAATTGAATAAAATGTTTTACTTTAGATGTTTGTGTTTCATTTTGAATTTTTGCATGCTTAATTAGGCATCTCATTTGGAATGTTTGCATGTTTTGATTCGTTCATGCGATTGTGCCGGCCCAAGTTATCTAAGCATTTCAATTTGAATGTTAATGTGCTTTACTATGTAAACGGTTTTTGCCGGCTCAATCCGAATTCGGAGTAAAGCATGAAGGGCGCTTCGAATCTGGTGCATTAATCGGCCCAAAGGCGTCAGACGCCGATGGGGCTCCGAATCCGGAGACGGCCGATCGTGATATCCACGAAGGGCGCTCCGAATCCAGAGGCTTTTATCAACCCAAGGGCGTCAGGCGCCGATGGGGCTCTGAATCCGGAGACTTTATTTGGCCAAGTGATATCCACGAAGGGCGCTCCGAATCTGGAGGCTTTTATCGGCCCAAGCGCGTCATGCGCCGATGGGGCTTCGAATCCGGAGACTTTATTTGGCCAATCGTGATATCCACGAAGGGCGCTCTGAATCTGGAGGCTTTTATCGGCCCACGGGCGTCATGCGCCGATAGGGCTCCTATTCCGGAGACTTTATTTGGCCAATCGTGATATCCATGAAGGGCGCCCCGAATCCAGAGGCTTTTATCGGCCCAAGGGCGTCATGTGCCGATGGGGCTCCGAATCCGGAGACTATATTTGGTCAATCGTGATATCCACGAAGGGCTCTCTGAATCTGGAGGCTTTTATCAGCCCAAGGGCGTCATGTGCTGATGGGGCTCCAAATCCGGAGACTTTATTTGGCCAATCGTGATATCCATGAAGGGTGCTCTGAATCCGGAGGCTTTTATCGGCCTAAGGGCGTCATGCTTCGATGGGGCTTCGAATTCGGAGACTTTATTTGGCCAATCGTGATATCCACGAAGGGCACACTGAATTCGGAGGCTTTTATCGGCCCAAGGGCGTCATGTGCTGATGAGGCTCCGAATCCGGAGACTTTATTTGGCTAATCGTGATATCCACGAAGGGCGCTCCGAATCCGGAGGCTTTTATCGGCCCAAGGGCGTCATGCGCCGATGGGGCTTCGAATTCGGAGGCTTTTATCAAAACACTTTTGAACTAGATTTCGCAATGAATAAACAAGAATCTTTGTATTACAAAAGTGGAATGTGTACATGGTGAATCGTTCAAAATCAGTATCATTCCCCACAGATTGGGTTCAATGATAGAATTTACGTAAGTGCGTTGAATTCCAAGGCTGTGGCAGACTCCTTCCGGACATGTCTTTGAGCTGATATGCCCCTACTCTTGCGATTGAGTCGACCTGATAGGGGCCGTCCCAGTTAGGACCCAATTTTCCATCAGCCGGATTCTTGGCTGCTGGAAGTACTTTCTTCAGGACCAACTCTTCCGGTATGTATCGGCGCAGCTGAACACATTGGTTGTACGACTTAGCAAGTTGTTGCTGGTACTGTGCCATGGACGGAAGGGCACGATCTCGTCGTTCTTCAACCAGAATCAAATCCAAAGCCAGCATCATGTCATTTCGGCCCATATCAAAAACTTGTGATTTCAAGGTTGCGTGGCCGATCTCCAGGGGTATGATCGCCTGGGTTCCAAATCATAAAGCAAACAACATTTCCCCAGTGGATCGCCTCGGCGTAGTTTGATGAGCCCACAATACACTCAGTAATTCTTCAACCCATTTGCCTTTAGCCTTCTCCAGCCTCTTCTTGATGTCGTCCAAGATGGATTTGTTAGAGGCTTTAGCTTAACCATTGCTTTGTGGATAAGCCGGCGTGGAAAAGTAAGGCCGGATACCATACTTGCTGCACAACTCTCAGTAAACGCCATAACCAAACTGGGTGCCGTTGTTTGAGATAAGTGCTCTTGGAATGCCGAATCGTGTTATGATATTTCGCCAAACGAAACGCTTCATGTCGGTGTCTCGGATGTGTGCTAGTGCCTCCGCTTCTACCCATTTTGTAAAATAATCTGTTGTGATAATCAAGAATCGCTTGTTACCTGGGGCACGAGGCAGTGGTCTGATGATGTCAAGTCCCCATTGGGCGAACGACCAAGGACTGCTTATGGAGCTTAGCTCTTCAGCAGGCAGGTGGGTCAAAGGAGAGAACTTCTAGCAATGTTCACACTTTTTCACGTAACATTCGGCATCGGCTCTCATTGTTGGCCAGTAATACCCCTGTGTCATAGCTCGATGAGCCAAAGAGCACTCGCCAAAATGGGCGCCACAATTGCCCTCATGTATTTCAGTCAGGAGCTCTTCGACTTTGTTCGGATGCGCGCATTCCAAATATGGACTAGAAAGGGATTTTTTATAAAGCTTTCCTTGCGAGTCCAAGTAGTATCGTAGGGCTTTGTTTTGCAGTTTGTGCGCTTCTTTCTTGTCCTCTGGGAGTCATTTGGAAGATAGGAATGCAACAATGAAATCCATCCAACGCGGTCCAAATTTTATGACAATGACCTGGACTTCCTCCGAAGGGCCAATGCTCGGCTTCGGGATGAAACCTATTTCGATGGTCCGTTTAATCTCTGAGTTAATGGCGGAGGCTAGGCATGCCAGGGCATTTGCATGTGTGTTCTAATCACGTGTTATCTGATTCAATTCATGACGGTCAAATTTTGCTAGCAAGAAGTTAGTCGTTTTCATGTAAGCCGCCATATGGTCGTTTCTTGCCGTGTACTCCCCCTTTAGCTGATTGATCACCAGTTTTGAATCGCAAAACACAAGCAAACGCCGAGCACCCAGAAGATGTGCGTTCCGCAAACCGGTTAGAAGGGCTTCGTATTCAGCTTCGTTATTTGATGCTTCGAAGCTGAGCTTGACGGCCTGCTCAATTATTGCGCCGTCGGGAGCCATGATTACTACTCCGGCTCCACTGCCCCGTTGATTGGATGATCCATCACAGTACAACTGCCAAATGTCCCCAATATAAATTCTCTAGTTCGGCTTAGGTCGAATTTCATCGGACTTGAAGTCAGTAAGACCGCTGGTGAATTCAGCAACAAAGTCGGATAACACCTGTCCCTTGATTGAGGTTCTAGGTAGAAACTGAATGTCGTACTGGCCGAGTTCAAGAGCCCACTTTGAAACGTGTCCTGATGCTTCTGCACTGCATAGTACTGACCAGAGGGGGTAATCTATTAGCACCCCGATGCTATGCCCTTGGAAGTAATGCATTAGTTTTCTTGCCGCCATGACTAGGGCTAGGATGAGTTTTTCCAGTGGAAGGTAGCGTGTTTCGGCGTCAACCATTGCCTTGCTCACATAATACACTGGCCGCTGCTCCCCCAGCTCTTCCTTTATCAGTACGACGCTGACGGCTCGGTCGGAAACTGCCAGATACAAAATGAGCAAGTCACCTGTCGAAGGTGTTGTCAAGAGTGGCACTAATCGGAGGTAGGTCTTAAGGCCGTTGAAAATGGCTTCGCACTTGGCGGACCATTCGAAAGCCTTGCCTTGCCGTAGTGTATGAAAGAATTGTCGGCAGCGATCTATGGATCGACTGATGAACCTGTTGAGTGTGGCGGCTATCCCTATCAACTTTTGAACCTCTTTCACTGAACGAGGGGAACCGAGCTCCAAGATTGCTGTGATTTGCCTCGGGTTGGCTTCGATTCCTCAGTGGTTGACAATGTAACCCAAGAATTTGCCAGACTCGATCCCAAACGCACATTTGGAAGCATTCGGCTTCATTTGGTATTTGTGTAAAATGCCGAATGTCTCTTCCAGATCGGCTAGATAAGTTTGCTCTTCTTTGGACTTGACCACCATGTCATCAATGTACACTTCCATAGTGTGGCCGAGTTGCTCCTTGAACATGGCAGTGACCAGTCTTTGGTAAGTTGCCCCTGCATTCTTCAGCCCCAAAGGCATAACCTTATGGCAGGAGGTTCCTCTTGGGGTGAGGAATGCGGTTTTGTCTTGGTCCTCCGAATGCATGGCGATTTGATGGTAGCCTCGTTAAGCATCGAAGAAGCTCATACGCTGATGGCATGCTGTCGCATCTACAAGTTGGTCAATTCTGGGTAGGGGAAAACAATCTGTGGGGCAGGCTTTGTTTAGGTCCGTGAAATCGGCGCACACTCGCCAAGTTCCATTGTTCTTCTTCACAACCACTATATTAGAGAGCCATGTTGGGTAGGTCACTTCCCTAATTGCCCCGGCGTCAAGCAACTTGTCAACCTCCTCGACAACGGCGGCAGTGTGCTCTGTGGCTGACCATCGACTTTTCTGAATGATCGGCTTATATTTAGGGTCAACATTCAAACGGTGCTGTGAAATGAACGGATCTATACCCGACATCTCGCATGGAGTCCACGCAATGACATCAAGGTTGCTGAGCAGGAAAGAAATTAGCTGCTGTCTGTCGGCTTGATTCAGGGAGGCACCGACCATGAAGAACTTGTCTGGGCTTCCGTCGATTTCAACTCGATCTAGGGCTTCCGTGGCCTTTTCACTTGGGAGCCGCCCAACATCATCGAGGCTCTCCCGATCCGGCACCTCAATGGAATTCACTTGCAACTCTTTTGGCATCTTTCTAGCGAGGAGATAACATGCTTGTGCTGATTTCTGGGAGCCGTGGATTTTCTCAATGCCACGTTCTGTCGGGAAGCGTAATAGGTGATGATACGTACTCGGCACGGCCTACATGGTGTGCAACCAAGTTCGCCCCATAATGAGATTATACGGCGACGGCAGCTTGACAACCAAGAATTCCACTTCAACTGTTCGGGAGCCTACTCGAACGGGTAATGTGATTTTTCCCAAAAGGTACTCTGGATTGGCGTTGAAGCCGAATAGTGGATAAGGAGCCGGAGAGAGATTCGATTTGGTGAATGTCTTGTAATACATAACTTCCGATGTGCTCCCCGGATCAATGAGTACGCGGTCAACGGTGAATCGGTTTATGCGTAACTCGATTACCAACGGATCGATATGGGAGAGTGTCACTCCGGCCAAATTTGAATCATCAAAAGCAATGCACGTGGCTTCATGGGGCCGTTTAGCTGGAGTGTGTTAACCTTGAGGGTCGGGATTCGACTGAATCGTGTGCACTGCGGATGACATTGGCAGGCTGTATATCATGTGAATCACGCCGAGTGGAGGAGAATCCTGTCTTAAGGTTATTGCTTTGGTTGAGCTGCCTTTTTGGATGTACTGTTGTAGACAACTATCTTGTACCAATTCCTCCGAGTAATCCTTCAATGCGTAACAACTCTCAGTATCATGCTCGTGATCTTTGTGATACTCGCACCGCCTATCCCGTCTTCTGGTTTTCGGAGGTCCCACCATTTTGGACGGCCATTTGAAGAACGGAAGGTGTTGGATTTTGGACATAACCGCACTGATCGGCTCTGACAACTCAGTGTATTTCTTGTCGGTGCGCCTTGTGTGCCTGTTATCAACTTACAGTTGTTCATTTGCTTGGTGGGGGCATTGGTCGTTCGATCGGCGAGAATCCCGTCTCTTGTCTCGTTTAGCCCGATGCCGCGGTTCAGGGCTCTGAGGTGGTAGAGAGTTTAACGGCTGAGCAATTGCAAAAGGAGTCGTCTTGTTGGTCACGTTCCCGGCTTTAGTCCGCAAGGCGTCGTCTTCCATTTTATAGTATTCCTCAACTTTCTTCATCAACGACCAGACTGTTTTGGGAGGCCGTCTGGTCAAAGAGCTGTGGAGGGCACTGTTGGGACGTAATCCAATCTTGAAGGCGGTAATGGCTATGGAGTCATTGCAAGCATCATCTACCAGATTAAAACACTCCCAATACCGCACTGAATATGCACGAAGGGTTTCCCCTGATTGAATCTGCATTGCCTAGAGGGAGTCGACTTGCTTTGGCTGGACCTCATTAGTGATAAACCTTGTCCTGAAGGATTTTTGGAGTTGGTGGAAGCTCTTGATCGAAGCCGGGTCCAGTTTATAATACCACTTGACAGCCAGTGGTCCCAAACTACACGAAAATATTCTGCACATGAGAGCCTCATCGTCTGCATGCAACATCATGGCTTGCTTGTAATGGTGGATGTAATCGGTGGGGTCTGATTTACCGTCGTACAAGGTGAATGACGATGCTTTGAATTTCTTGGATAGCACTGCCCTTGCAATCCGTTGTACAAAGGGATCGTTCTGGTCTTCTTCTTCTGAATTGTTTCTTCTTCGCTTATGACTTATACGTGGACTTTCTTTAGAAGAAGTTGTAGTTTCGGGTCGTCCCTTCTTCTTGGGCTCTGAGGATAATGAGTCGGAGTCACTATCAGTGTCTTGTTGTCGGGCTCGAGGCCGTCGACCACCTGCCCTCAGAGGTCGTTCCGGATCTGGGCGTACAGCTTGTTTGGACTTTGTCATTTCCAAGGCCAAATCCTAATGGAGACGTTCGTTCTCAGCGATCATATTCTCCAACCTCTGTTCGTTTTGCTTTGCTTGTTCCATGATCGCTTGCATTGTCTCATGCATTGAAGTCGAGGGTGAGGCAAAGTTCAAGGCGCGCCTTGTGGCGATCGTCTCCGGTCCAAACATGTTTATTGGAGTGAGGTCGTCTCTTTGTGTGGTTTCGTCAGTGACTATCGGAGGGTCTTCCGTTACGCCCGCCATGGATGTATTTGAGTATTTCCACAGACGGCGCCAATTGTGGGGAAGTGGTTTGGAAATACTCTTCAGATCCTGGGGGACACTCATAATCCTCAGCTAGTCACCTGAAAAGGAATGAACACTTCGGTCTGGGGTGCCGGAATTAGCACTCCGACGGATAATTCAGTGTATACTCTCTTGATTACTTGTATCTTAAGTTAAGTTTGCTAGTTCTCACATACCTTTCTCTGATTGATGATCTGGTATTTATATTATTCTCTTTGGGCCCTAGGGCCAGGCCCATCCTCGATCCTTTGCATGTACTTCTGTTCGGCCTTTGTTCCACTAGTTGGAATGCTGATTATTTTATTCGGCTCATCAACTGACTAGGATCAATGCCGAATAAATATCTTGTCCCAGGCTAGACTCGTCCCTTAATCCCCGTTGATCCAACATAATTCGGCTCCCACATATGCCTATAGTGCTATGCTCTTTGCTAGTTTCAATGCCTTTGACTTCAAGCATGTCTTGCATGCATTGTTTGCATGATTTAATGTTGTTTAGCATGTCATTTTAGTGTTGAAATATGTGCCATTGCATTCCATCTTTCAATTGTTACATCACTCTCGAAAGTGGTCTTAAGCCCTTTATTGGTTTGAGCACGAAATTGAGGCGTTCACGCCTAATGGTTTTTGCCTTCTCTTGAGGGTTTCTACTAACCAACGGCATGATGCTTCTTTCATGCTCAAGAAGCTTGTGGCTTAGTCCATCTTCCCAATTAGAGGACTTCTCACTTTTGGACTTAACCGGTTAAAGAATTTATCGGTAATCTAAAACGAGTAAACAAAATGAATCAAAGTCAAACATGTCAAGATAACACATTTGAGTAGCATTGCATGTGTTTGGATCGGACGTTAATCCAAACACAAGAAATGAGAGACGTTTCATACTTGAAGTGATGAAACGTGCCTCATTTCTTAGTCACCGACACCCTTGATCGTGTATGATAGGGTGGAGTTTCATCGAGTCTATTTGTGCATTCATTGACTTGTACAAACTTGGCTTCTCGGCCATCGAGCATTGCGATGCTTGGTTGGTGGCCCGAGAGTCGAGTATCACACTCTTTTGAGCTTGAGAAATGATAAGGAGGGTGGTTATACACACATACCCTGCAAATACCTTGCTTTGCCTCTGTTTGCAGCAAAATTAGAGTGTGCAGGAGCAAGTGGCCGACCGGCCAGGGCAAGTGGCCTACAGCTTCCTCTGGTGGCCGACAATCCTCAGGCTTAGAGGTGGTCCAAATTGTTCTAGTTCTAGAGCAGAAACAACCTAGAGATTGGTTCGGTGTTCAGGAATCAAGGTGAATGCAAAAGGAGGCAACTGGTGGCAAAGTGACGAATTTTCGGGAGGACGCAACCGAGCATGCATGTCTCCCTCCCCTGCAAGGCCACTTTATTACTTTGCTAGCTAGTTGTTGTTAATTAAATACATATGATGTAATTAATTAGATTAGTTTGTTTTATAATATTTTAATTAGCTTAGATTAGCTAGTTATTCAATTTGTGTTGTAATAATTAGTTAATAGTTAGTTAATTAGTTGATTTGTAATAGTTAGCTTGATTAGCGTAGCTAGTTAGCTTATTCATTCGAACCCTCCATCGAGAGAGCAAATGTTGTAATAAGTGTGCGTATGTGTGTAAATGTCTTCCAACCTTACGTCTTTCTCCCTTTTATTTATCCGCTTTCAGTGGTTAGATTAGGGCATGTTTTGATTAGCATACCTTATGCTTGAATGTTTGCATCATTCATTTGTCTTGCATGCACCGAGCTCGGCACATCATTCAAACTGCATTGTATTTCAATACCTATTTGAATACATGTATCGAATTGTAGCAATCATATGCCATATTAGATGGCCAAGCCTATTTAGTTGCATTATTGCATGTGTTGCATTAGGCATATTAACATAGTTAGGATCATGCATATTTCTAACTAGTTTTTGTTTTGGCTTGGAGTACACTGTAAGTGTTTACGCCTTAGCATATTGCATGAGATATGTATGTTGCCATGTTAGCATGCTTGCCATGAGGCTAATTACTTAAGTGTCTAAACTGCATGAATGCCTGTGGATGAAGGCTTTATTACTTGAATTAGGACAATTCATCAAATGTATGTTTTAAGCCCACTTGGTTGTGGCAAATCATGTTTTAAGCACACACGAGGGTGGCAAATCCGCTCTTTAGCCTACTTGAGGGTAGCATTTCCAAACCATTTTCGAAAAACAAACATGAATTATTTTGTTCCAATTCTCGTGATTGAGTCTATACTTGTATGTTGTGCGCTTCACATAGTAAGTTAGCTATTAAATGGAATAAGAACACATGTGTTTTCAAAACAACATATCATGCAGTAGAGGCCGATCCTGTGATCGGGCAAGCGGGGGTGCTCATTTCAGGACCTTCCCCTCTCGTACCGAAGTTTCCGAGCAGAGGCAACTTTGGTGATGATGGACATGTGGCCTTAGGCACGAGTCAGGGTTTCCTAAATTTTCCAAAAATAAAAATATTTAGGTGGCGACTCTGAAATCTGGAAAAGCAGTCCATGTTTGGCGTTTTTTGATAAAAATCAATTTTCCAAAACGATTTGCCAGATTTGAACCCTTTGGTAATTTATCAATCTTACATTGTACTTTGTGAGATTAGATTCAGAACCGTGACAGGAGTCCGAACTGTAGTAGGTAAGAACCCAATTCGCGCCCTTGCGCGCGGAGCGAGTTCGGGCTGTCTACAATAGCTTGTGCATTCCCAGATGGCCTCTTTTGTACAACTTGCCTCCGTAGATGATAAATTGGACGGCCAGATGTCGTATTCCCCTTTTGTCCTTGGCATTTGCTCCGGGTGGATACACCTTATTTTCCAAGAAATTTCAAATATCGTAATACCAAGGGTTCTTGTCTGAAGCCTCATCTATTGCGGCAATAGTTTCGTAGGTTAGCGTGTACCTCTGTTCAATAATGATTGGACGCATCCTGACTCCCAATGGAATGTCTACCATAGAAGATAGAGTTGCTAGTGCATCAGCGAATCGATTGTTCTCTCTTAGGAGGTGGGTAAACATTAACTTCTAAAACCTTGGAATCAACATGTCAAGACCTGATGGTAAACTTTCATTTTCTCTTCTTTAACCTACCAATCTCCATTGGCCTGAGACACAACCAAATTCGAATCCCCGATGACGTCTAACCTTTTTTCCACTAGTTCCAGGGCGGTTTCTAAACTAGCGATACACGCCTCATACTCTGTTTCGTTGTTGGATACTTTGAACCGGAGTTTGAAGGCTAAGGGTATATGGGAGTCATCAGGTGCTATTAGCAACACACCGATCCCATAACCATATTGATTGGCTGCTCCGTCAAAGTACATAGTCCACGTTCTCTTTTATATTTGCGAAATATTTCCATCCGGGAAAAGGTACTCCATTGCTTCATCCCCCTCTACTTGGTGATCTGCCAGAAATTTCGCTACAACTCTCCCTTTAACAAACTTGCGTGTAACATATGTAAGATCAAATTCAGAGAGAAAAAGCAACCAACGGACTAGCCTACCCTTAAGTGTTGATTTCTCAAAGAGATATTTGATAGGATCTAATCTTGAAACCAGGATTATGAAGTGAGCTAACAAGTAGTGCCTCGACTTCTAGGTAGCCCATACCGAGGCTAGACAAGATTTCTCAGGGGGAGTGTAACGGGTCTCGTAATCCAGCATTTTCTTGCTCAAGTAGTAAACAGCTTTCTCCACTTTGGCATTCGACTCCTGAGCTAACATACACCCCATGGTTGAGTTTGTTACTGACAGGTACAAAATCAACAATTTTCCCGATTCTGGCGATGATAACACATGTGGATTCTGCAGATACTGCTTGACGTATTCAAAAGCGAACTGACAGCAATCATTCCAATGAAACTTCTTTTTTTTCTTCAGGAGACCAAATAGTGGTTCACAAGTCAAGGTTAGTTTTGAAATAAACCGTCTTATGAATTGCACTTTACCTAGAAAGCCATGCATCTCCTTTTCAATCTTTGGTGATGGCATTTCTAAGATGGCCTTGATTTTGGAAGGATCTACCTCAATTCCTCTCTGTGTGACTAAGAATCCTAGCATTTTTCCTATTGTTACACTGAAAGTGCATTTTTGCGGGTTCAACCTCAATCTATACTCTCTGATCCACTAAAAGAATTTCTCTAAGGCAGTGTAATGGCTTTCTCAATCTTTGGACTTGAAAATCATATCGTCCACGTATACCTCAACCTCTTTATAGATCATGTCGTGCAGAATGGTAGTTGCTTCCCTCTGATAAGTGGCCCCAGCATTCTTTAGCCCAAACGGCATGACTCAGTAATAATAGGTGCCCCACGGAGTGGTGAAAGCGGTCTTCTCCCTATCCTCGGGTGCTATCAAAATCTGGTTATACTCGGAAAATCCGTCTATGAATGAGAGCAATGCATGACCCGAGGTGAAGTCTACTAACTCATCAATATGCGGTAGTGGAAAATCATCCTTCGGACTAGCCTTATTTAGATCCCTGAAGTCAACATAGACTCTAATTCTGCCATCCTTCTTCGGAACTGGAACAATACTGGCCAACCATGTTGGATACTCAGATACAAGCAAAAACTCTGCCTCAATCTGTTTGGTAACTTCTTCCTTAATCTTCAAAGCCCAATATGGGTGAACTCCGCGCAGTTTTTGCTTAATTGGCCGGGCCTCATGATTGAGAGGGATCTAGTGCTGTACAATCTCTGGATCGATTCCAGGTATGTCTTTATAGGACCACACAAAAACATCTTTGAAATTTTATAATAAAGCGATTAAACGCTCGTGTTCCTCTGAAGACAGCGTAGAGCCGATCTGGATCAAGCGAGGATCTTCCTCAGTACTCATGTTAATCGATACGATTTCATCTGTACAGGGCTTAACACACCTCTTCTCCTCATGATTAACCAAATTTTTCAAAACCTAAGGAATTTCTTCATCTTCGTTTATGTCAAAATTTAGAAAATTAAGATCAGTATAACAAACCAAGGACACAGAGAAGTAGGCAACATTCACAGCATTCCCATTCAAAAAGTCTGGATCCTCAGTTAGAGTGGACTCAAAGGAAAAACTAAAAGATGACTTGGACAAGACTCTGGCATCTAGGTTACCACTCCCAAAAGTACTAGACTTAGAGGAACCCAAATCTGACTTTGTCTCCATAAACTTAGTGGAATCAGATCCAAACTCACTATCCGATTCAGAACTGTTGATGACGCCTTACTCAAACTTCCAGACCAGGCATGGAGCCTCAAATGCATCCACGATCAAATTGGAGAAATCCGTTGCTAGGGCAACCCTGATCATTGAGATAGTGAAACTATCCCCCAAGTTGGAGGTCTCAGCTCCAGCAGTGGAACTCATTAATAAGTCAGCCAATGCTTTTCCCAACAGCTCATCTTCTTTAATGCCCAGGTTTGCAGTCTTTCCTTGATCTGTATCAGTGCTTAGGTTTGCCTGTTCATCCTTCTCTTCTGGTAATTGGTGCCTGAAAAAGATCTCGAACCCCGGATACCTAGTCTTTGTTTCCCATTCATACCAAGGTTCCGGGAATCCACAAAATGGGAAATCTTCCCCTTGGCGAACAAAGCGTCCATTTAGGATTCCCCGTATAGGTTTGTGGACTAACTCATACTGCTTCCCAGTCCTCTTTGCCTTCAACCTCTCTCTCAACTCCTGTCCTTTCCTCTGCCAATCTGCAGTGGTTGGTTTGTATCCCAGCCCGAGAGCATGGGGGTTATGACTCAGCTTCTTAGTAATAGTACCTCATTGCCTACTATTTTGGCCTAGTCCTAATCCGGGTATATGCCCATGTTTGTTCATCATGTATATGGATTACTCACATAATCTCCATCGCCCTCTGCCATGATGGTTTGGACCAACTGGGCTTCTGCTAGAGAGAAACCGGAAAGGAACACGTCCTCTTCCCCATGTATGATTTCCAATAATGGTGCAGTGGTCCCTTGGGGAGGATGGATTGCAGAGGTACCGTACACAGTGGCAATCCTGCCTTTAAAGGGGTACTTCACTAACTGATGGACTGTTGATGACATAGCCTTCATTTGATGGAGCAAGGGCCTTCCCAGTAGTAGGTTGAATGTGGCCGGAACATCCATGACATGGAATTCTACCTCATATTCAGATGGGCCAATTAGGATATTGCTCTTCAACGTTCCCATGACATCCCGACTTGTATTATCATAAGCCTAGATAGCTTGGGTCGTAGGTGTAAAATCAATCGGCCTCAAACTAATGGCATAGGCAATTCTGACTGGGCACACATTAATCGCTGACCCAGTATCTAGTAATACCAACAGAATCCACTTTTTTTTACTCTTTAAGGTTACATACAAAGGTTTGTTGTGGTTGGCGCCCTTGGGAGGCAATTCTTTATCCATGAAGGATATTGCTGGCATAACGTCCCCAAAGGTGACCAGTGACACCAATTGGTCAGCGGCGGTGTCAATAGGAAATTTGGTTCGGTTCATTGCTTCGAGCAGGGCTTGCCTATGTTCCTGAGATGCCATTATCAATCCCCAAATGGATATGTCAGCCTGAATCTTCTTGAGCTATTTTAAGACCATGTTCTCCTCTACATCCCTCTCTTTTGCTTTCTCGGCCTCATTTCCGGAGGTCTTTGGCTGGTCTAACGCTGCAGGTTTAAAGTACTGACCGCTTCGGGTCATGTGATTGATCTCATCAGTATACCAAGTGTCATCTGGGGTATCAACTTTCCAACCTTCGTCTGTGTATGCGTGACTTAGGTCACTGCCTTCCCACCACTCTCCCGAAGTCAAGACCGGACTGGCATCAGGTTCTATTTAGAGCATATTAACATCACGCGTCCCATCATCATACCACTCTTCTTCCACCATAGCTCAGATTTCAACATCTCGATATTTTTTGAGTTTCCTCAACATTCTCTTTCAATCATTGGGATCCAATTTTGTTTTCTTAGTGTTTTGAATGCTGCCGGTTGTGGACTCAACTTCTTCTTTCCTTTTTCCTTTGCTTTGTTCCAGAGTTATCTTTGCTTGGATTTCCTCTATCATTTCTTTTTGAAACTATTCCAATGCCTATTCTGTCTTAGTAGGAGGTGGAGCCTTAGCCTTACCCTTAACAGCAATTTCCTCTTTTTCCCCAATCTTTCCTGTTTGTTCCTCCACATCGGACTCTTCCCCACTGAACCATCCATTGCTAGTTTCTGGCTAGCTCGGGTCTCACCATCCCATCTGTACACAGCTTGTGTCTTCTTCCTCAAAGAAGTAAAGATCCTCCAGATCCTCTTCTAATTCTGCCAGATCCTCCTCTAGGTTTGCTAAGTCATGCAGGCCTTGCTCGGGCCACTCGTTCTGATTTTATGCCATTTGGTCTTCCCTGATAGCATTAATGCTAAGACAATCCGGCAATATGACCACTGGCTTTGGTTGATCGATGGCCACAATGTATAAGCTAGGATCATACTCCTTCGCAAGTGAGACCACATTTTTTATGATGTGAGTATCAGGCAACCCCGTCTTCAGTGCATTCTTCTATTTCTTCATTTCTACTACCACAGGTTTGGGTAGGATTTATATTTCTACTATCATGGGTCTGGGAAGGGTTTGTGTTGTTAAATCCATCATGCACATGTCTGTGCCTTTTGGAATGACCACCATCGGTTTTGGTAGGTGGGATGAGGTAATGTATATGCTGGGGTTGAGGTGGGCGGTAGTGTATGGATGTGGTTAATGTTTTTTGGTGAGGGGACTTGGTTATGTGCAGGAAGTGGGTTGGTTATTATGTTTGGTTTTGCGCGTGGGCCGATGACTTTGTTGTCAATAAGATCCTGAATCTCATGACGTAGGCTGTAGCACATGTCTGTGGGATGGCCATGTTATTGATGGAAGATATAGTACTAGGTAGGGTCATGTTTGGGTGACAAGAGGTCAGGAAGTGGTCAAGGATCGAGAGGCTTGAGATGCCCCCATCAATAACTTGAGTGCTTGAGTTGGGCTCATATGGAGGGGGGTAAAGACTCTACGGTTTCGAGGTGGACCGGTATTTTGTGAAGGCTGTGAGGTTATGGTAGTAGCAAAAGGATCAGCTATCTTGGTCGTCGAAACCATAGTATTGACATCCGTAGGCTGCAGAATAGTGCCACTGCTAGCATTGGTATTCCAAGAGAACGACCTTCTTGCAGGTTCACTTGTTCTGCGGATAATAGGCTTTTTGAATGCACTCTTAATCTGGACCCCCAGCTCATGTAAGGAAGAAAACGTGGACAAGGTGCCACTATCATTCTCTGCAACATGTTTGGCTCTAGGTTCTGGACCACTAGACGGACTTGTTCTCTCTCAGCAGGTCTATTTGTCATTCAGGTTGCTTTGGCTCTCCACCGGGCGACAAACTCGATAAATGATTCTTTAGGGTTCTGGGTTGTGGCCTCCAACTCACTAATGGTTACTTCTATTTGAGTGTTATATGAGTATTGATTGATAAATGCCTCAGATAGCTTCTCCCAATTCCGTTTTGTAGAATCCTTCAATTTAGCGTACCAGATGGCCGCCACATTAGACATGGTCCTTCTAAACAATGAAAGCTTCTGCGCCCGAGACAAACCCATTGGCCTCAATACATCTGAAATCAATCGGACATGCACGATTGGATCCTCATTCCCATCGAATCTGTCGATGTGGGGCATCTTAAATTTCTCTAGTAACCTGACTGAAGCTTCAGTGTACCCGTTTTCGATATCTGGAATGGAGTTGAAACCTTGGGATTTTTTCAATGCTTTCTCCAATCTAGCAATCTTGACTAAGGCCAGATCAATTTCATTGATATCGAAAGGAAAAATCCCTGTAGGAGGTTGAACTAGAGGTCGATAAGCTGGAGTCGGGGGAAATATGCCCTGAGGAGCTAGGACTAGTAGATTTTCTATTGGCGGGATAGATCCAGGCTTGGCTGAGCAGTAGGGATCGGGTGTACAGTTGACGTTGATGCCCCAGATGTACGCCGCAGATTGGCAATGACTTCATCTTGTGTAGCCATCCTCTGGTTTATAGTGTCCATAGTCCTTTGGATGGCAATCATCATGGCAGCGAATTCCTTTGTGCTTGGTGCTGTGTTCTGTGCCATTGCTAATCTGGGTGAACTTGATACTGGTGAATTAATTAACTGAGAATGGGTAGGTGTTTGTGGAGTGCTTTGTACTGATGCTATTGACCGTTTGTTTCTTCTCCGTTGAGTGAATGGAGAAAGCGAGACTAGCATGAGCTGACCACCAACAAGGTCTCGAGCTTTGCACAACTTGCAGAAATGAGTCCACACAACTTGGGGAATATCGGGTCTTTCTGAAGCTATGATGGTAAACTACCTGGCAAAAAGAAAGAAAGAAAAACAAAATAAAAAATCGGACAACGCTTCGGCCCTAATCCACATAGCTGAACTGTAATCCTCACTGGCCTCTGTCTTCAAACTCATCCTGATATGAACCATCATGTATAGCTTCATTATAAAAGCACATATCAAGTAAAAGAACCAAAACACCCTTATGAGGGGGTAGGGTTACCTTGTCCTAGATTTTTGGCATGATCTAGGCTGCACTATTTCAAACAGAGAGTTTCACAACATCTTGCAAATGGGTGACATCCTGTCCTAAGTTGGAATAGTCACTATAGTTTCACTATATGCAACTAGGTCGAATGGTCAAAAAAGGTACCTTGGTAAGATTACCTAATATACCTCTCACACCTAACACCGAGAAGTGAAAGGAGGATCAAACGGTACAGTGGTAGTCTAGATCCAAGGGTTATGTTCCCAACATGGAAGAGCCCATGACCAGTCAGCCTTTTGGCAAGCCTTTCGGGCAACCCTCCGGCAAACCGTCCAGGAATAGCAATCGGCAAACACAGTGACTTTAAGCACACCAATGCAATGCAAATGCAAAGAAATATATAAGTGTAAATAAAAAGTCACACCATGAGTTTCAAGTCAAGTTCTCTAAATTCCCCAATAGAGTCGCCAGAAACTATAGCTTGACTTTTCGCGCTCCTTTCGAAAGGCGAATACCCTTACAGTTCGGACTCCACTTGTGGTTCTGAATCTGATTTCACAAGTGCAATGTGAAATAGTGAAAACACAAAAAGTGTCCAAATCCGGTAATTCTTTTTGGAAAATCGATGTTGGAATCAAATGCCAATGGATTGCTTTGCTAGATTTCAGAGTCGCCACCTAAATATTTTTGAAAAATTTAGGGAACTCGAGACTCGTGCCAAAGGCCATTAGTCCGTCATCACCAAAGTTGTCTCGGCTCAAGAACTTAGGTACGAGAGGGGAAGGTCATGAATTGAGCACCCCACTGGCCCGATCAAAGATCGACCTCTACTAATCATAATGTGTTTCTTATTTACATTATATTCTCTTGTTCTGATTTATTTAGGTATTCTTTACTATGTGATGCACACACAAGGTATAGACTAGTTTGCAAGAATTGGAACATTTGATCTCATGTTTTATTTTGAAATTGTTTTGTGATTTTGCCACTTGAAAAAGTGGGCTAAAATAAAAATTTAATCAAACTGTCCCAATTCAAGTACCTAGCCTTCATCCACAGGCATTCAAGCATTTAATCGTTTAAGCACTTAGCCTCATGGAAAGCATGTTAGACATGGCAACACAAACATTCATGCAAGATGCTAAAGCAATAAAAAAAAAAGGCTCACCTAGTACTCCGAGCCAAAACCAAGCAAAATAATTCAAAAAATATACATGCTCCTAATTAAATGCAATATTACTAATGCAATACACACATTGTGTATTTTAAAGGCTCGGCTATGAGCATGGCATATGATTTCATTCAAGACATACGAGATAGCACATATTCAAGAAATGAATTTGGACATTGATATCGGGTTAGTATAATGAGCCGAACCTTATATGCATGCAAGACAATGGATGCAAAACATGAGAATGCTAATGAAACGTGATGCTCTATACTAACCATTGTAAGCGAATAAATAAAAGGGAGAAAGACGTGGGGTTAGAAGACGTACAATTATTACAACATTTGATCCCTCATGCAGGAGGGTGCGAATCAATGTCCGAAAGTCTGAATTAAACTAACTATTACAAAATCGAATGAATGAATAAAATAGGCTAAGCTAATTAACTAGCTAATTAGGTTATCTATGCTATTACAATGAATAACCAAGATTATTACAACAATTACAAATAGACAATAATGAATAATTACAACACTTAATAATTAACGAGACTAATTACAATAAACAACGTTAAATTAATTAATTACAGTAATCATAATATAAGCGAGGATGCGTAAGAATCGCATGCATGCACATGCACAGTGCTAAAAAACAATTCTATCTGCCCCAAGCTTGCCCTTTTTTCACCTCAACCACTTCCCTATATTTTATTTTGCAAAAATACACTGCTGGCCAAACTTTGAGGGCCGGTCGGCCCTCAGTGAAGCCCGACCTGGCATAGAGAAGGCTGGCCGTGCCTCAGTTTTGTGCAAAACTCTGTTTTGTGTTTTGAAGTGAAAACAGTGCAGACATAGTTGTTCAAGCTCTGTTTGTCCATTTCATCTTTCTCTGTCATCGAAAAGCCTCGAGAGAAGGTTTAAATTGATTCTAAAGCCATCAATGAGCAAATTGATTGCTTGATGATTTTGGATACAATTTTGGACAAAAATCAGTGAAATGCAAAGGATATGACCACCCCTCCCCCTTGTCATCGAATGAACTCAAGGAGGGTGGTAGAGACGCTTCTAGAATCATCGAAACTCCATGAATTAGCGCATGATGACTCTTGACTCGATAAATTTGGCATAACGTCCGGCCAAGTCTAAGCAAGATGACTCATTTTCTTTATGTGTGTTGGTTGCTTTTAAACCAATTCTTTTAGTCATTTCCATTCTTTAGTCCATTTGTCTGAAGTGATGATTAAGTCCTCTAAAAGGAGAGACGCGTTAAACGGGAAGTAATTCTCAACATGAAAAAGAGACTACACCGTTGGCAATGAACCTCCGTAGAGACTAAGCCATTAAGCGTATATCGCTGGTTCATGTTTTGAATAACCGTCAATCGATTGAAACAACTCTCACATGAAAGAGATGAATGGCAAGTTGATTATTAAAATTAGATTATTAAACATGGAAATGAGTTGAAGAAAAGCTAGAACAACATGCAGCAAGCTATACAAGTAAACTTATGAGAAAACATATGAACTAAGCAAAGCTTGAAGTAATTAAATAGAATGAGACAGCCCTAAAACAGTCTAAAATAATCCTAAAAGAGTGGCTAAAAATGTAAGAAAAGAGCTCAAAAGCTAAGCAAAAGCAAAGACATTAAAGCTATGTAAGCAAAAGAACAAGGAGGGATGACCAACCCCTCCAATTTCAAGACTTCAAATCATGTTTTGGGCCTCAGTTCAACTCTGAAAATCAGTTCAAAAAACAAAGGAAAAGAGTGTAAATGAGCTAAGGGTTGAGCTACAAAAATAGGTGCAAGTAAGGGTGTTAACCTTACCACCTTTGGTAGCTTATCCAAACCCAAGTTCCAACTCTTAGAATAGGTGTAAAACAGTCTAAGGACACAAGAAATAAGTAGAAATGAAGAAATCAAAAGCAAGAACAAAGGTTACAAGCTTATGCCTCTCAAAAGGGAGTAAGCTTTGGTTGATGATCAAACTCACTCTTGACACACTCTCAAGCATGAATTATGATTCTCAAAGGCCAAACAAGACTCTAAGATGATGAGTTAACGTTGTGTATGGTGCATATAGTTGATACAAGGAAGATAGGTCAACTCAAAGGTTGCTTGCCATGGAAGAAAGAGGATGGATGAGCTCTCTCAAGGTATATAGGCTCTTTCTAAATTGTGTAACCTCCAAAACAGAGGTATATGGTCGTATTTATAGAATTTGAGCTCAAAAGGTGGTAAATATCTTCAAAAATGGATAGTTGGTGGGCTCCCGCCCAGTATAGTGCTTCTCCCCACCAAGGCCCGACCGACCATTCATGGCCATGGCTGGCCTTCACTGAGGCACAGCCAGGAATGCATGCCTTCCCCTGTTTTTTTTGGTTCAAACTCAGCTCAGGGTGGTGAAAGGTCCAAAAATGAGACTCAGATATTCAAACAAGGTAAATGTTGACAATTTGAGGTTATTTCAAGAGCCTAACTGAATCCGAATTGCTGTGAATTCAAAAGACACAATTCAATTTTCATCATTGAGTGTATCGAACCAAGCGCCTAAGTCTTGCGGGCGGTCAAAATGGGGTGTCTACGATTGGACACATTTCTTGTGCTCCAAAACGAAATACGTGTGTAATAGGGTCCCAACATCGGGCCGTGACATGGAGGAACGGAAAACAAAGTGGAGTACAGCTCAACAAAAAAAACAAGTTTATGCTGAAATCTTAGGAATTCACCTTTTCCATGTCGTTTTATGTGGCTATCCAATCTTTGAGTTTCTTTGCAAGGAAGATCTCAATTTTCATTGAAAACAAAAGCTACAATGAGGTTATGGTGAAGAAATTGTGAAGGAGGACCTTTTGTAAAAGATAGGGCTATGAGTGGAGGCCAGCTGTCAGCCATCTAGTGGATCACCACAAGTGGTCGACTACCCACTTGTAGTGGCCAGCCGCCCACTTTTGGTGGTTTGCCACCCATTTTCTGTGGCCGGTCGTCCACTTTGTGGTCTGACAGTTTGGCATTTTGGTTTTGTCCTGGTTTTTGTGTTTTAGGGTCATGTTTTGAGTCTTTTGTTTTTAGCAAGTGTACATAGCTGTGTTTAGGTTGTTTTCACTTTGTTTTCCATTTATCGAGTTATATTTTGTATTTAGGTTGTTGGTCGGATAATTATCCGATTAAGAAGATTGTCCAATACAAGTATTCTCGTTTCCAAATTCAATTCCATTTCCATTTTATGCAAATGTGGTGCGCGTTATGCAAAAAAATAACTCTTTTTTATAAAATTGAGAGGGTTTTACTCCGATCATAGTTTTTACAAAAGAGAGTACAAGTTTTCAAAAGCAAAAGTAAAAGCTTATCTGAAGCTATACATGTGCTAAGCTACCAAAATAAAAGAAACTAAGCAAAAACTACAAAAATCTGCAACAGTCGCATCAAGGTCGAGAGGCCCTCTTTGTCTTCTTCATCAAAGGGGACTCAGGGGCACTGTCTCCAGTGGCGCCGCTATCAGAATCGCACTCCGAGCCAGAGCCAGTATCATCATCTCTGTTCCCTGACTCAGAACCGGCCTTAGTATCTTCCTCGCTCTCTAATCTTGAGCCAGCATCGTTGTCCCCGCTCTCAGACTCAAAGCGTCGGCTCTTTACCTGCTCAGAGTCACTGCTATCAGTATTATTCTCACTCAAAATCGACTTTGAGCTACTCTGACTCCGAGCACTTCTACCCCTGTCTCAACCTTGATGCTCGTCTTAGCTGTGTGCTGGAGCCTGTCTACCTCTCCACTCTGTCACCAGAGGAGGTGTCGCTGGTGCTGCTGCTACTACTGGTGCCCTCGGTGTAGGTGAAACCTGAAAAACAAGCATCAACATATCAGATACAGTGTATGTATTGTCGCAGAATGGGGTATGCAGTATGAGTATGATATAGAAAATAGATACAGCATGGGCGCAGTGTGTTGGTATAGTGTGGGAAGTAATGCAATGCATAAGAGGAGGGGAAGGGAAGTATACCTGGATACCGTGCAAAGCGAACAATATCTCTCTCCTTTTTACCATGTGAACTAGGGAGGCAACCAGCTGGAGAAGGCCCTTTGTATACTATGTGGGCGCCTACAAGTGAAGTTGAATAATCAGTATCTAAAAGGGAAATATAACTGCAGGAGGTGTCAAGTATGGTCCATACCTGAGGCGCGCCCGGGGCTCTAACATACCCGTGCCCCATCTCCGGTGGCTTAATTGGGAACAAATAGGCCGTCCTGCTTGGCCGCCCACAAGGAATCATGGAAGGAATCGTCGGCCAACTGGCAACCTACGTAGCGGAAGGGGCATCTCTAATACTAGCCTCGACCTCTTGAGCAGCATCTCCAACAATGGGAGCACCTGCTGCATCGCCCACGCGAACTCCAGTCAGGGGTGGCATAAGATGAGTATGGATGAAGGTCGTGTAGTCGCCCTCCCCTCAGAAGTAGTCGGCATCCAGCCCCACCATATACTAAATAATGGCCTCAGCTAAAAGGCTATCAGTTGTCCTCATGGATGCTAGAGGCAGCATAGGAACAACTGGGGCAGGCAAGCCCAGTGTCTGGCATACAAACCGCTCTCCTAAGAACCAAGCTCGGCAGAATGGGCCCTCCAACAAAATCTGACATCAAGATGTAACCCAGGTTCCAACATACTGGTCCCTAACTCCGCCTGGCATTTTCATCCAAGGCTGCTTGGTAATCTGCAAATAGAGACGGTACAAGTTGTTAGTTGCTATCAGTTGTCAGAATATGAATCAGAACAATAGCAATGGAAATAAAAAAGAAATGACTGTGAGCTTCAGATTACCTCACGGGCAACCACTATGTCGAAGTAGTGACGATAGAAGGCAAAGGTCATGTCCTCGTAGCTCCGGTGACGGCACTTGCCATTATATTGCCGCGAGTAGGGCACGACCAGAGCAATCTCATCCATCGACTCTAGAGCAAGGGTCAAAAAATATGCGTAAACCCATAGCTGTAAGAAAAGATCAGCAGTGTGCATCAACAGTGTGTGAACATATATTAAACAGAAAGTGCAAAGCAGAAGGCACAATGCATGACTAGATATTAAACAGAAAGTGCAAAGTAGAAGGCACAATGCGTGAACAGATATTAAACAGAAAGTGCAAAGAAAAAGGCACAATGTGTGCACAGATATTAAACAGAAAGTGCAAAGAAAAAGGCACAATGTGTGAACATGTATTAAACAGAAAGTGCAAAGTAGAAGGTACAATGCATAACAGATATAAGGCAGAAAATGTAAAGTAGAAAACATAAGAAGTAAACAGAATTGAAAGTGCAGTGCATACCTCCCAAGCTCTCCAGTAGCCTCCGACCCTATTTGCCCTCATGCGGGAAGTGGAGCTCATGTAGCCGAAGAGTGTGGTAAGGCCGGCTCCACCCTAATCATAAAATCAGACCCGGGACAGGGTCATAAGGATGCTTAGCAAGTACAAATCCACGGTATTCCACCTATTCGTGAACAAGGTGGTACAGATAAAGTATATCAAGAAGCCCCCCGCTCCACTTCCTCCTGTGTCTCAGGCTGATTCATTCGGAAGCGCTTGAGAAACCAATTGTATGACACCATAACTAGCCTGTATAAGGGTGGGCTTACTCTGAGCAAGTAGATCCAGGCCGCCTCTCATTGGCCTATGTCCATGTCGAAAGGGATCGGATCACCCCCAGCTTCTAAGCCTGTGATCATCGAAAAGTCATAGGGGGTCATCGTCGTCTCCCCAACGGAAGAGAAGTGGAAGGAGTTAGTGGTATCCCACCACCTCTCCACTAATGCTCCGAGTAGGATCCGGCTAGCCATATGGTGCGTGAGCCTAGTGCAGAGTAAGCCAAAGCCTGTCTTATCGACAAGGTCGCGGACCCAAGGGGGAGCTCGTGATACCAATCCCTGGCCGTCACTGCCCCGTAACCCCTACAAGAGCGCGAGTCCTCCTGTGGCAAAGAAAGAGTGAATCGGATGAAAGACGGTGACAAAAAAAGAGTTAGATGAAAGGCAGTGCTAGACAATCAGATGAAAGGTAGGAAAGCATAAAAATAAAGGTTTTACCTTAGTAGCCCTGTGAGAAAGGTGGGAGTTTGGCTCCCTCAGCAAAATATCCTCCGGCACAGCATTAGCAAAATTATCAAAGCGCCTGATGCCTCTAGGCGCTATCATGTGTGTACAGGGGTGGCAAGTGGCCGGATCAAAGGGCCTCACCCTCAATGGTAGTAACTCAAGCTCGAGCCCTAGGGCAAAGACCTCTGCCTCTGCCTCGAGGTCAGCAGCAATGTCCTCCGCTGCCTCACCAGCCTCATCAACTATAAGCTTCTCAACCTCGACAATAGGTGAAAGCATAAGTACCTCAGGAGGAGCACCATCGTGCGGGACATCCTTTATGATCTAGAAAGTGGGTGGAAAGTGGGTCAAAATGAAGAAAAATGGAGAAAATAGGGAAAACTTGAAAAAGTCAATCCTAGGAGAGAGAAAATGGAAGAAAAATTCAAAACCCGGGAAAGTTCACAAAACCCAAGAAAAACTCGAGGAGAACAAGCCCAAAATGTTGAAAACCTAGAAAAATCAATGAAAAAAAAATCTGATCGGTTCAAAGTGAAGAGGGCCAAAGAGGGTTTACGAATAAAGTTTGCGTGGGGCGTTAGAAAACGTGTAAAAAGCACAAATCTAAAGAAATAAACAACCTAGAGAGGGAAGGGGAAGGATTTCAGTCATGAGGGTGTGTGCAAATGAAGTCTGGATGATGATTTAAAGAAAACCCATGCAAGAAAGACCGAAGCGTCCCCAATTTTGCATTAGTGGTCGACAAGCCACTAATAGTGAGTTGTTGTACGTTATTAGTGGCCGGCAGGCCTCTTTTGTGCCCCAATGTTGATTTTGTTCCCCTTTTGCCCAAACAGTGTATGGAAGGTCCTATTTTTGGTCTGGGAAGAAGGATTGAGGTATTTGAATTGAATTTGATTTTTGAGGAGTTCGAAATTGTGTTATGGTTGCACCATTCCAATGCCCGCTGTACTTCGACCCGCGAATGTGCCCCAATTTCAAATATTAACAAGTTGTATCCTTTTGAGCATTTTCCAAAGCCTCCGGGGTGTGGTAAGTTAGAGGTTGTCGAACGTTGTTTTTGTTCATTTTGTCAATTTACATCTTGTTATCTTCTTTTGCATAGAACGTGCACTCTCACATACCTCTTATGTTGCATGTGCACCTTGCATTATTCATAACTCACATGTTTTCGATTCTTGCATAGAATATGCTAGCAATCTTGTATAGAACATGCTTTTGACTCTTGCATAGAATATGCTTGCAATCTTGTATAGAACATGCTTTTAATTAACATCGTATGTCGGTTGTCTATTACCTTGCATAGAACATGCGTTGTCATTATATTGGTGTTCAATCTCTTTCACTTGGTGCATCTATTGCACTGGTTCACTTTGTGCATCTATCGCACTCATTCACTTTGCGCATCTATCGCACTTTTTCACTTTGTGCATCTATTGCACACATTCACTTTGTGCATCTATCACACTCACTCACTTTGAGCATCTATCTCACTCGTTCACTTTGTGCATCTATCGTACTTGTTCACTTTGTACATCTATCGCATAATCTCATACTTTTTGTATCTATCGTAGCAACTCGGGGTGTGTGGAAGCATGACCCTGAGCGGTTTTTATCCTCTTCTCACGAGTTCAGCGTGGTTAGAGTGTGCTTTTATTTCTTTTCGCGTGAAACTTCATTGGACTTCTTTTGTTATTGCTTATTGCATCGTCTTGCATGATCATGGATTTACAAAATAGCTGGCTTCGCGAATCGTTTGAGTCCAGCTTTCAAAGTATATTCTTTGTGCATATCATTTGCATCTAGCCCCTGAACTACACTGGTTTGATTCCTTGCAAAGGGATACGTAGGCAGCTTTCGAGCTCAACCAATTTAATTTATGTCTTGATTGTTTGCCCAAGTCTTACGACCTTGTCAAAATGGGTCGTCTCTGGGCTTTGACATTCACTCACGTCATTTCATGACTTCAAGCTTTGTCAAAGAGGGGCAACAGTAGACACCCCATTTTTGACCGCCCTTAAGACTTGGGTGCCACTAATTGATCAGCCAATGATGAATTTACACGCTTATCCAAATGCTTAATTTCCTCATCAAGAAACCTTAGTTTTGAGGCTCAAAAAACCTACAAACCTTGTGCCTTGTTTTTGGACCAAAACAATAGTTTTTCAAGCCTGACCATCCAAGGACCTTCAAACCCACTAGTGGCCTGTTGCCCACTATCAGTGGCCATCCACTTTTGGTGGCTTGCCAACACTTGTGTAAAAATTCAGATATTTTTGCCAGTTGTGCTAGCTGTCTCCACAGATGCATGCACTGCACCAGCTATGTCTGTATGGATATTTTTGAGCTATTCTCATATATTTCTATATCTTGATGACTCTCTCTCAAATATTAGGTTAGAAAAATTTGTGGAACAAAGTCTAAAAAAATATTTCTCTCTATATTTCTCTCTCTCCTTTACAACTTCTATACCTTTTGCCTAGACACTCTAAACCAAACCTTGAGGGTTCTTTGCTGAGGTGTTTGAGCTTGCATTTTAGCTCTTGAGGGTGTGAAATTGTTGGTTTGTGAACAAAAGGATCGCTTCTCTTCAAGAGGTATACATCCTAGCTCTTTTGCACTACTTCTTTCATACATTTTCTTACTGTTTTTGGATTGTTTTTAACCTAGATTTGTGGGCTGAAACTTATGGTGTAAGGCCATTAAAGGTAGAGGGGTTGACCACCCTTCTTTGAACCTTGCTTTCTAGGCTTTTACCCTTGTGTTTCCCACCTTTCCATTATCTTTTTTTGAGCTTTTTACCACTGATTTTCAGAAATTTTTTACAAGGTAAAATGTGGTTTTGAAGTCCCAAAAATAGAGGGGTTAGCCTCCCCTCCTTTGACTTGTTTACTATCTTAACTGCCCCGTTATTTTGATTTCAGTGCTATTTTAGCCTATTTTAGGACTATTTTAAATTGTTCATGTCATTTATGCTTTGTATTGCATGCTTGTAGTGTAATGGTCCTCATAGGTTTGGTGTTTTAAGCATTAGACACTAACCTATTTGAGTTGATAGTATTTATTTCATAGCTTTCCATACTTGTGATCATCTCTAATCATCTCTGTACTTCTCTCATTTCTTGGCTTCTTCCTTGCTTTGAGAGTCGTTTCAAACCGATTGTTTGTTTAAGCTTAAGATAGAGATTGTTATGCTTAATGGTTTAATCTCTTCAGAGGTTCATTACCAATGGCATGACATCTCTCTCATGCCCAAAACAACCCTTTGTTTGACACTTCCCTCCTTTAGTGGACGTAATGCTCTTTTGGACTAAAATGACTAATGAATGGAAAGCTAATTAAAAAGGGTTAATCAATGGCTTAAAATGGAGCAAGATAATAAAATGGCTTGGGTTCAATTGGATGTCAATTGAACCCATTGAGTCTTGAGTCGTTTCAAACTTGTTAATGATGAAAACGGTTCAAGGGTCGATGTCAACAGCTCCCTTGATCAATATCATGATAGGGAGGAGGTTCATGAGTCTTTAATTGTGCATTTATTGAAATTGTATCCCTTGGTTCATAAGGCATCACGTAATGAATTTACGCCGATTGATGGCTTACGAATTGAGCCTACCTCACCTTTGAGCTATTTGATGATAAGGAGAGGCAGGGTGGACAAACATCCCCTAAGAATGCTCTATTTGTGCTTTGTTTGTTTTCTGTTGCAGCAAGAGAAATTCAACATTACTGGTCGGCAGGACACCTTTACCGTACGATAGGTCACTATTAGTGGGCGGCCGGCCACCACTTCTAGCCTGCCGGCCACCTTTTTCAGCCAAGCAGTACCACCTTCTCTTTTTTTTTCCCCACAAAGCAGAGCAGAGGCTGAGGTGCAAAACAGTGCAGAGGCATTCTCGGGGGAGAAATTCATGTGCATGTGAACTTGTAATTAATTACTTAGTTAATTAATTAATTCTGTTATAACTGGTTAGTTAGTTTAAATTAGTTAAAGTGTATTGTAATTATTTAATCAGGTAGAATAGTTAGTTAAATTAGTTGTTGTAATAATTAGTTAAATAACTTAGCTAATTCATTTATTGGGACCCTTTTGCGCGAGGGCCGATCTGTAATAATTAACTGGTGTAGTTAATTTATTTCATTTGGTTTGTAATAGTTAGTTAATTTGTAATAATTAACTAATTTATTTATTCGGACCATCTTGTGTGAAGGCCAATATGTAATAATGCATGTATGTCTTCATATCCCCATTTCTTTCTCCCTTTTATTTACCCGCTTATGTTGGATAATATAGAGCACCACATTTCATTTAGCGTTTTCCGTGATTTGCATCCATGTATCTTGCGTGCATAAGCTTCGGCTCCTTATTCTAACAAGCATTATCATTTAAATACTTCTTTGAAAACGTGTTTAAAACTACATGATTCCAAATTGATTCATATGCTATGCTACTAGCCGGACTTCTAATTGCATATTGCATGTGTTGCATTAGTCATGTTGCATTATTTAGGAGCATGCATTTTTTTTTTTTCTAACTATTTCCTCTCTTTTGGCTCGCCTCGAGAATTTGGGTAAGCTTTACTGCTTTAGCATATCGCATGAGTGTGATTGTTGCCATGTCAAGCATGTTTTCCGTGAGGCTAAGTGCTTAAGTGATACATCTGTTTGAATGTTAGTTAATGAAGGCTAATTCCTCAAATTGGGATAACTTGATCAATATATATATATATATATATGCGATCACTTTTTCGAGTGGTACATGTTCGAAACAATTTTCAAACAAACATGAAATCAAAGTATTCCAATTTTTGCAAATTAGTCTATACTTGTGTGCATCACATAGTAAAACTAGCATAATAATCGGAACAAGAGCATATAATATAAATAAGAATCACATCATGATTTGTTGAGGCCGATCTTTGATCGGGGGAGTGGGGTGCTCAATTCATGACCTTCCCTTCTCGTACCTAAGTTCCCGAGCCGAGACACTTTGGTGATGACGGATAAGTGGCTTTCGGCACGAGTCTTGAGTTTCCTAAATTTTTCAAAAATATTTAGGTGGTAACTCTATAATCTGGCAAAGTAGTCCATTTTTGGCATTTTTGATTCAAAATCAATTTTCTAAAAGATTTGTCGAATTTGGACTCATTTGTGTTTATCTATTTCACATTGCACTTATGAAATTAGATTTAAAACCACAGAAGTCTGCAATGTAGGTCTAGTCGTATCCGAAAGGAGCACGAAAAGTCAAGCTATAATCGGTGTGCTTTGCTTTCGCCTCCTTGGCAGAAATATTTTGTTGTTATTCTCTGACCAATTGCTGCATGACCTCCACCTTCTCTACTGAGGTAGCTAGCTTGACCGCCATCAATTCTGCCTTATGTTATTCGGCAGCAACTTTCTCTTGAAGACGACTGTTTAATTCTGCCGAATCACGAAGGTGACGGCCGATGTCGGTAACCCTCTCGGCAACCTGTAATAATAAAACAACTGTTAGATCAGGTGTGAGCAAAACAGAATAACCAAGGGGTTTTAGGGCACTCATAAGGATCGCTGACTGTGCACCCAATGCAACCACTAGAGCGTCCGGTTTGGCACGGAATGCTGCTTTATCCAACGGCAGTGTGATTGAAGTTGCCACTCAGACCCACCGCCGGATCCTTAACGGTTGAAGCACCGACCGAAATCAGAGTGCCTTTTATTTTGGACAACACCTGAAATGACTTTATCAAGTCCGGCCTAGATTCTATTCTAGCATTTTTTTCGATAGGCTGCTTGGCTAGCATAAATGATTCGGCAGGATGTTTGGAGCTGGCAGAGTCTGTAGCCTCAACCAACGACGATGGAACCTCAGCGGGTGCCAACGATAATGATTATTGCAGTGCGGCTACCGTTTGTTCATTAGCTTCTTCTGTTGATACAGTTTTAGTGGTTTCTCTTCTGCTTGTTTCAGAAGCCTTCTTAGTATTCATCCATTTAGCATTCCTTTTCCTCGCAAAACAGGCAAGGAAAAATGATTCACCGGCTATGTTTGCCGAGTGGGTGCCAGGAAAATCTTCTAGATTAATAAATATATCTTCCTCTTGACCCACAAGATCTACTCGGTTAGGAGAGTCTACACACTCTAGACTTACAACTCCTTCTGAGCCAATTAGGTTGAAAGCCCACTTAAGATTCTTGTCTAGTTTTGCTTAGGCTTCATGCTCAGCGCCATTCGATTATGACAGATCACCTTGTTCTCACTTGGTTTGTTCTTGCTCTACTTGCTCTAAAAAGCCGACAACTTGTTCAGCTTCTTATACATTTTCAGCACCTTTGCTAACAGGCGATTCCCCAACCCTGATCTCCCTCAAGTTCATGTAGTTGGGAAATACGAGAGCTGAGAGCTGTTCCGCGCCTCGTGGAATTGGAACGCAATCGGCCGCTGATAAAGTTGAATAGGACGGATTGTACCTCAAGAGAATGTGAGTCTTTGTCCTTGAAAGCTCGCACGACTAGTGTACTCTAATGCAACCTTCACTTGCCCTAAAATGGCTTCGTCACTAGAGGAGAGGGATTTCTTGAGATCGTTACCTGCAAAAGAGAATGATTTAAGTATACGTTTAAACCAATTAAGTATACGTTTAAGCCGATGAAATGTGAACAACTAAACAAATCTACTCAACCAATTGGTTTGCCCCTTTGCCTAGGAATGAGATACAATTGTTCCTCTCCCTCACCAAATTCCCAGTTGCCTTGAATAGTAGCCGTCACATCGTCCACCCTCTTGCCAGAGTTGGCAAGAATGGTCACTAAATTGTGATCGGTATCTTTGGCCCTAAAAAAATAATGTCCTTGCCGACCGGAAGATTTGGCAAGGGAGTAACAATACCGAATAGCAAGAATACCTAAGTTTAGGTTTAGTCATTAGTTTAGTTCTACTACATCCATCACTATTTGAAAAAAGTTTACATTGGGCTGAGAAGGCATGAGGCCCCAGTAGTTGAGAGCGACCCTAAAGAAATGGTAGAGGGGAAATTGGACTCCACCTTCAGTAATTGCCAACAGGGGGAACCCAATGGTGTTAACGTCAGCTATCTCCATCTTTACCTCTCCATCTCTGACGAGGGCCAGATGGACATCATTAGGGGTAGAGAAATGATGACGGAAAGCGAGGACCCTGTCCTCAGATAACAGGGCTTTCAAGTGGTTGGCCATGAAGTTAGGATAAAGCGTAAAAAACTAAAACAAAAAATGAAGAGGTCATATGACGAAGAGCAAATTTGAAACGTGAAAACACAAAGAAACACGAAACAAATGAAATAAAAACAAAAAAAAAAGTTGCAATCAGAAGGACCTACAGACTGAGAGAAACGACGCTCATTAAACAAAAGAAAGGGAAAGTGAAGAAAGAAGAGCAGTTAGGAGCTAAAGAGTGAAGATGGGAAGATTAAAGGATGTCAGTGCAAAATTCCTTTGGAAATGGAAGGGGTAGAGGTTTTCAAATTGCATTAAATGAGTGGAAATCACGAAGATGCGAGAAACCACAGCCATTTCACATCGCCTCCCGTCTGACATGTCAAAAATCAAATGGCATATCCATCACACCCTAATGACCAGACATAAAGTTCAATTAATTGGAATCCAACCAAATGGTCGAAAATGAAGCAAAGCACACTGCCTATGGGGCTGGAGCTCGGGGCGCAATTGTGGGGGCTGAATAAATATTACAAACCAAACGAGTTTCTAGGTCCATCTATGTATGGGCGGAGTAAGATCAGGGCCCACCAAACTAACTATTGCTGGCAGTAGATGATCGTCGTTTAGCTCTCCACCAAATAGAGCCGAGTGCATCGGATAAATCGACGATTGAACCATTAGCTGGGACCAACGCTCCTTTTGAGGAAATATGACAGGGAGTGGGTCCAAAGAAAGTAATAATGGAACAAGGGATGGGGGGAGACTCTATAAAAGGAGCAGAGAAACTATACAAAAAAAAAAGGAGGTAAGAAAACTTGAATAAGAAGAAACCTAAAACACAGATCCTTATCTAGAAAATAACTTGTCTGTCGGAGTGCTAATCCCGACACAACCGTCCAGAGTTTTATTTTTGTTTCAAGCGACATCTGGAAAATTGAAAGCTTGTTTCGACTGCAAAAGTGTTCTTTCTCCACTTCCACACAAATACAAATGTTAGAGATTTGATGATGATATAAATGATGAGGCTTTATATTCCTTATATATTAAGCAATGGAAGTTATTAATTGGGAAACATGATTATGTTGTTAGATGGTAATGAGCCTATTGGTATTAATTTCCTTGTGGCGTTACACAAACTACCGAGCATAAAGTTATGACGTGTTAAAGTTTTAACATCATAAACAACTGGGAAAAAAAAGAAAGAGAAGCTATCTGAATGTGTAAACGATTTGAACGTAGAGCTATTTGTAAAATACATGTCCTTATGGCCTTCAATGGTTAGCCTCTAGACATATTGCCAAATAAATTTAAAAATTGAATTTATGGTCTGAGCTCCCTAGATAGAAAGGGTACAAATTATTTGTATTATATTTGGTTAAAATAAGATAAATGAAAGGGTCAAACATATAATTAACTTTGGCAATTAGATGAAGTAGAAAAATAATCCGAATGACTTAATCCCCTCAAATACCATAATTCTTTTACTCACATTTAATTAAATTTCGATCTGAACCCATGTCTTTGGTAATTTGAGACCTTGAAGAACATGAACTTACGTATTATTTAAGAGTAACGATGAGTTGGATTGAGCCGTGTTAGTGCGTTTTAGTTCAGGGTTACTTAGTTTCTTATTCTCTTTTAGTATTTTTGAGTTGCTAGTGACATGAAGTTTTCATACTTTGTTCAGGGCACTAGTTGGACTTTCATACTCTATTCGAGGATTATATTATACTATGTTCGCGTGAGTAGTTGCATGCTACATATTTTTATAAATGTTCCCTACCCTGAATTGTTGAAAAGTTAAATTGTTGTTTCATGACTAAACTATTTTGATAAAATTATTATATTATCAATGGAATTAAATTATTTCTGAAACATGTGTAAACTTGGCATACTGTAAACTATTTGTTATGGTGTCATGTTTATAATGGAGAACTACCATGTTTTGTGAAACTAAATTGTATTGATTGTTAAAACCATCTATATATAAAAGTCCAGGGAATTTATTCCATTGTGTGTGGTGACTTTGGTCACTAGGGAACAGATTTGGGTTGTGCTGTGATAACTCTAGTGCTTAACGATTATAATGAAAAGAGCCGAGCTAGGCTAGGTGACCTTTAATTGGATCGTCTTAGAAAAAGGCCTGGGTTGCCACCCCGAGAATGACTCTTGGTTCGATATTGGATCCAACGGGCTTATTGCCTTGAGAACTTTGTGGTGTGTTACTTGTTATTCTTGGTACCCAGAAAATTATTGGTAATCATGTTGTAATCTATTTTAAATGGAGAATGTCATTTGTTATGTTCTTGAGAGACATGAGTATTTTAAATGTTGAACTGTGGAACCTTCTTTTTGAAACAAATTGTCTTTATCAAAATTGTATGCAAATCTAGTTTCTGTGATATATATCATATTTTGGAATTGAACCCTGTTTTCAAAACTGTATTTACTATCCATGCTTCTACTCACTAAGTTGTCAATTAACTTAGTTGTTTATCATTTACAGGTGATAGAAGGACTTAGAGCGGACTCATGGTTGGGGGACTCAATTGCATAGATCTCTAGGACATTTATTTATTTTGTTTTAGATTGTTATGTCGGTTTTATGCATTCATTATGGTTGAGTTTTATTTAGAATAATTTAATTTTGTGGGCGGTTTGTGTCCCATTTAGTATATATTTTTGGAAGTTGGTTGTAGCTGGTTTTGCCATTCATGCTTGTGACATGTCACTGGATTGAGTTTTGATTTATTTATTTCTAGACTATTGTTACATTTATTCTATGTGATTATGGATTCATGTTTAGGCTTACGTGTCCCTTAGGCTAAGGCCCTGTGGGCCACGACCAGTCATGCCTAGGTTTGGGGTGTGACATTTGGCGTACCCTAGCCATACCCATATCTTACTTTTTTTAGATTTTAACATATCAACGTACCCATTCGTAATTGCACCTGTATCCAGATCTGTACCAACATCAGTGCTTCATAGATAGTACCCCTTTTATCAATTTTGTGTTGGCTATTGGTATCAAGAACAATATTTTGTATTTTTCCTCATATAATTTAGCAAAATTCAAAATTATTTCCATTTTTTGGAAACAAAAATGAGACACCAAACAAGTTTTTTGTTTCCCGTTTCCAAAATATTTGTAAAACATAAACAAAAGATTATAAAGAGAAACATTACCAAATAGGAATTTAGGAGCTTAACAAAAAGAAAAATCAGGAAATAATGGAATGGGATGTTGATCCTTGGCTTGTTACCCAATCTTTCTTGAGAAGTGTTGATCCTGATAAGTGTTGAATATCAACCATAGATCGAACTATTTTTTTGTATCTTGGTTGTATTTTTTTTTCTCTAATCATTGCAAAACCGCAATGATTGTGGACATGTGCCTTATTTTGGGATGAACCACCGTCAATCTTGTGTTTTTGTGTGTACATATGATATACAATTCCTGTTTTGTTCCTTTCTATTTTCATGTCTTACCTATCCTAATTAGGTATTCCACATGGGCAACAACTGGCCATAGATCTTGATTTGACAAGTGGAAAAACTTGGACTAACATGTGAGCTAGTGCATTGAAACATCTAATAATGTTGTGTTTTTTGTGCTGTTTCTGTTTTTTTTTTGTCATGTTCTTTTTCTTTTCTTTTCGTTTTTTTCCCCTTTTTAAATAAAGGTTTAACACTGGAAGATTAATGAGGAATACTACTTCAATGTGATTTTTTTTTTCTCAGTTGAATTTCATTGTTTTTGGTAGTGTACTTGTATGTCCTTTGGTTGAAAGCATAAAACCACTTTGATAATATGTTTCAGCATAAAGATCATCATGCTTTGGCTTCAATCCTTTGTTCAGAATCAAACAAAAATGGTGCTTTCAAAGGTGCTATCAAGGAGAATGTATCAATACACAAAGTAGGCTAAAAAATTGAGAGTTTGATTGTGCTTGGCCACATTATTGTGCTAGAAAGTTTGCTAGTGTGCTTGTCTGTGTAATATAACTATTTATGAGTGCTTATCTGTTATTTAACTGTTTGAGGAAATTGTTGGAATATTCCATGACTTGTTTACAGTCAAAATATAAAATAAGAGTAGAGTTTGTGACTCCAAATTTACATGGTTTAAGCAGATTAAGGTGTTTGATATGGCCAGCCACTTCAACTAGGAGGAACAAAGCATTTGATTCAACAATATATCCTTTATTTTTCATATAGGTTGCATACATGATGACATCACTTATTCAGCAAATGAAGGAACACAAGCGAGAAAGTGAACCTCGAGGAAATTCATGTGCGAGCAGAAACAGAGTTCTCAACCACCCACCAATTTTTTTTGAACAAACCACCCACCAACTAGTTCAAGGATTTTATGTGGTCGGTGGTGGAGCCATTTTGAGTATCTAAAATGTTATCTTCACCAACACCACTACCGGTGTTTCTCTACAAAAGTGAGGATCAAAGATAAATTTTAATAATAGACAAGTTGAAGTAATAATTTTCTACAAATGAAATTAGTTTGCAATCATCAGGCTACCACCAGTGACCTAAGAAAATTCCTCCATTTTTTTGTTGTTTTCTTTGTTTTTTCTTTTCTTTTCTTTTTCTTTTTCTTTTTCTTTTCTGTGTATTTTCACTTAGGAGTGGGCACTAATGCTTCAGAATTTTCTCTTTTATATCAAAATTTCCTTCCTCTTAATGCTGTAATCATGCACGCACCCTTATTACAACATTGCGCTCTCTCGAAGACATGCACACATGCACGCACCCTTATTACAACATTGTGCCCTCTCGAAGGAGGGTCTGAATAAATAAGCTAAGCTACACTAAGCTAAGCTAATTATTACAAACCAACTAATTAACTATTCTAGCAAATTAGAATATTACAAAACAAATTGAATGATTAATTACAACACAAGTATTAATTAGCTATAACTAATTAATAAGAGATAAAGTGTCCTCGCGGGCGAGGGAGACATGCATGCTCGGTGGGCGTCATCCCGGAATCGCGAGTTGCCTCTGTTTGCACTCGCCTCTGTTTTCTGAACATTGTACCAACTTCAGACTACTTTTGCCTCAAAACAAGAACATTTATGCACCAAAATGGGCTGGTGGCCGGCTGGCCACCTCAACTGGTCGGTAGGCTACCTCAACTGGCCGATCGGCTAGTGCAAGTAGTCAGTCGGCTGGTGCAAGTGGCCGGCCGACCGCTTCTCCTTCCAAAGTTCCACTTTTGCTGCAACAGAGAACAACAGAGGCACAACAATGTATTTGCAAGGAAATGTGTGTACAACTATCCTCCTTATCATTTCTCAAGCTCAAATGAGTGTAGTACTCGGTTCTCAAGCCACCAACCAAGCATCTCAATGCATGATGGCCAAAGAACCAAGCTTGTACACTTTCAATAAATGCGCAAAACAAGACTCAAGACCACTACCTTGTCACGGATAATCAAAGGCAATGGAGACTAAGGAGATTGGCTCATTTCATCACTTTGAGTATGAAATGGACCAATTTACCTTGTGTTCAATATAACGTCTGATTGAATACAATGCAATGCATACAAAACATGTTTATCTTTGTCATGTTTTACTTGATTCATTTCTTGTTTACATATTTTAAAATTACCGAGTCATTCATTAACCGGTTTGTCCAAATGTGAAAGTCCTCTAATGGGAAAGATGACCTCAGCCACAAGCACATTGAGCATGAAAGAAGCCTCATGCTTTTGGTTAGTAGAAACCCTCAAGAGAAGGCTAAAACCATTAGGCATGGGAGCCTCAATTCCATACTCAAGCCAACAAGAGGCTTAAGACCACTTTCAAAGCACATGAAAGAGTAAATTAATGGAGTGTAATAGCATATATTTCAGCACTGAAATGGCATGCAAAAGACACTAAACCATGCAAGACATGCATGCAAGACATGTTAAAGGCCAAAGGTATTGAGACTAGTGAAGGATACAACACTAGAGGCATGCCATACAAGGCTCAAACAATGAAACCAACTCCGGATAGAGCTAAAACATGCCAAAATAGTGGCTAAACCATGCTGAAACTTAAGCACAAAAAGCATGAAATACATGCTCATTCATTGGCTCGCAAGTAAGGCATAACGCTCAACTCTCAAAAACACTTAACGAGTGATATGTGTGAGAGTGTGACAGAGGTATATGCTCTGAAATTACATGCTAAAGGATGCTATATCATGCAAACATCACAAGCAAAGCATGCTAGGGGCCTTAAAACACAAGGCTAGTAAAGGCCATTACACTATGGCCATACAAGGCAAGCCTCCAAGGGCTAAGATCATTCCAAACAGAGTTTAAGCATGCTAAATCAAGGCCAAAATCATGCTGGAGCATAGCCAAGACAAGTTAGAATGAAAGGCCAAAACATCAAGTATATAAAGCTAATGAGCATGATTACACTACAAGTAAAAAAACCAATCGAAAGGTGACACAACCAACGAAGATCAGAGTTAAAGCATGCCAAAATGACACCAAAAACATGCTTGAACTAAGCCACAAAAGAGTAGAAAGATGGGTTAACTCATTAGGCATGTTAAGCTAGTAAGCAAGATTACACTACAAGTGTAAGATGCAAGCAATAAGTGGCCAAACCAGCCAAAAGCAGAGTTTAAACATGTTAAAATAAAGCCCAAAATATGCTCAAACTAAGCTAAGACAAGCCATAAAAAGATGCTACTTTGCAAGGCTAACTAGGCATAGCATGGAGAGACAAGGAAGGGAAGCCACCCCCTCTTATTTGGGCCTCAAAACAAGTTTTCCACTACTGAAATTCCTCGGGAATTCAGTGGTTTTAAGGCCAAAAGAGATGGACTCAAAATCCTTTAAAAGAAGGCTCTAAAGGCTTTGCAAGCCAAAGAGCAAAGGGGGGTAACCACCCCCTAACCATGCAAGGCTCAAACCAACATTTTAGAACCTTAAAAACAGAGTTTTTTTGAAGTTAAAACCGGCATCAAAATAGTCCAAAACAATGGAAAAAGTATGGTGAAACATGTCACACCCCAAACCCGGGCATGACCGGCTGTGGCCCACAGGGACTTAGCCCAAGGCACATGTAAGCCTAAACATGAACCCAAAAACCAAAAAGAATAAATGTAATGATAGCCCAGAAATAAATAAATCAACACTCAATCCAGTGACATACCACAAGTGAAAACAAGTCATAACCAACTTCCTAAAAATATATATATATACTAAATGGGACACAAACTGCCCATAAATTAAAATAATTCTAAATAAAACCCAACCACAATGTATGCACAAAACTTGACAAGAAACCTAAAACAAATTAAATAAATGCCCTAGAGATCCATGCAATTGAGTCCCCGCTACACCATAAGTCCATTCTAAGTCCTTCTAACACCTAGAAATGGTAAACAACTAAGTCAGCTGATAACTCAGTGAGTAGCAACATGGATAGTAAATACAGTTTTTAAAACAGGGTTCAATTCCAAAATAAGATATATATCACAGAAACTAGATTGGCATACAGTTTGGTAAATACAATCTGTTTCAAAAAGAAGGTTCCACAATTCAACACTTAAAATACTCATGTCTCGTAAGAACATGATAAACGACATTTTCCACTTAAAACAGATTATAACATGAACACCAATAATTTTCTGGGTACCAAGAAAAACAAATAATCTGCCACACAGTTCTCAAGGCTATAAGCCCCGTTGGATCCAATACCGAACTAAGAGTCATCCTCAGGGTGGCACCTGGGCCTTTTCTCAAAGACGATCCGATTGAAGGTCACCTAGTTATTTTTAAAGGTCTTTTCCTTACAATCGTTGAGCACTAGAGTCATCACGGCCCAACCCGAATCTGTTCCCTAGTGGCCAGAGTCACCACACACAGTGGAATAATTTCCTTGGACTAAATACACACTTGGTCCCAATATCAATACACATCAGTTTTGCAAAACATGGTAGTTCATCATTATAAACATGAGACCAAAACAAATAGTTTACAGTATGCCAAGTTCACACATGTTTCAGAAATAATTTGATTCAATTGATAATATAATAATTTATCAAAACAGTTTAATCATGAAACAACAATTTAATTTTCCAACAGTTCAGGGTAGGGGAACATTTATAAAAATACGTAGCATGAAAGTACTCACCTGAAACGAAATAATATAATCCTCGAATCGAATAGAGTATAAAAGTCCAACTAGTGCCCTGAACCAAGTATAAAAACTACACGTCACAACTAATTTAAAAATACTAAAAAAAATAGGAACTAAGTAACCTCAAACTAAAGCGCACTAACACGGCTCAACCCAACTCACCGTTACTCTTAAATATTACCTAAGTTCATGTTCTTCAAGGTTTAAAATCACCCAAGACATGGGTTCCGGTTGAAACTTAATTAAATGTGACTTTAAGATAAAACAGAGTTTCAAACAAGCCTTTCCAACCTATTCGCTAACTTTGAAAATTACAAAACCCACTCCACGCTATTCAAAAAATTCCAATAACCTCCAGATATGATCTAATATATCCTAAGTTTCAAACCCAATTGGTTTCACTTGATTTGCTTATCAAAATAATTATCTATAATTTATTATATCCAAACAGGTTGTTTTCTGCAGCACTTTAAAGAAATTGACGGTTCTCTTAATATACATGAGCAATCAATGCAAGGCAAAAAACGTACGAAACTAGACTCATAACCGGTTCTAATGACACTAATTTGATAATTTTTGGATTTATATCCAAAGAGAACAACAATCCCAAATTTACTGTTTCGGACTGATTTCCTGGACAGAATTGAATACCTCAATTTATATGGATTTCGACTCCCAAAAATTAGGAAAAAAATCAGATTTGCAATTCAATATGTAATTGATCTACTGTAAAAATTTCAGATTAAAATTCATTAGTTTGATATGGTTTCTTGATTTTTAAAGTTTGCGATGATGTGCAAAATTTTTGGACTAAGATTCACACCGATTCTTTATACATGAATTAAACTCCTTAGATTTCTTAACAGCATATATATATACAAAAAATACATACACCTACAATCTCTCCATCAATGAATTAAATAACAATATTATTAGGATAAAGAACAAAGAAAGAAGAGAAGAAAACCTAGGAGGCCACACAGCACAACACACCCAAAGCTCTCCTTCTTGGCTACAACAGTAATCTTGATGATTGAAAAACCCCTCTCTTTCCTTCATAAACCCACAGCTGCTAGGGCTGCTAGTGTTGTGGAAAACAATTATAACAAGAGTTAGGGTTTGTGTTTATTTTATTTTATACTAGTGGTGGGCACACTTAGGTCAAATAGATAGATAAATATACAAAATACATATATAAGTTACATGCAATTCAAATGGTAAGAGTCTAACTTATTAATTTTGTGGTCTACAGTTCAAGTCACACCCTTTTCTCCATTTTTTTTTAATAATAAATCTTGCTTCTAAATCAATGACTTTCACCATAAATTTATTTTAGGTTTAAAATTAATTAAAAGATCCTCCAATAATATTTAATTTGCACTTAAAGATTCATAATAAAATATTTGAGATTTGTAAAATTATTATTTAATTATTTACTTAATTTTTATATTCGAGTTCTCACAAAACAAGTGTGCAAAACAAGTACAAAAGGGGAGAGTTATACCTCTTGATGCACATCAGCAAAACAGCCACTTTCTTGGCTCAAATGACCCTTCAACAACCCAAAATAAGTCCCATGAGGCCTCAGCTCCAAGGTGGTTCAATTTGGTTAAGGGCTTGTATGCAAATGTGTAGAGAATTCCCACTTTCAAGCATAAACAAGATGAGAGAGAGAATTCTAGAGAGAGGGAAGAATTTGCTCACAAATCTTCTAGAGAGAGAGCATTTTTTAGAGAGAAAGGCTCCCAAAATTGCCAACCCTTCAAAAATGTTCTAACCCTTGAATATATGAGATATGGCCTTCATATATAGCAAAAAGAGAGCATTTGGTTGAAATATCTGAATAGAGACAGGTGGCACAACCTGGAAACAGCTGGAGGAGAAAAGATCTGCAAAATATCTGAATTTGGGACCTTAGTGGCCGGTAGGCTACTTCAAGTGGTCGGTAGGCTACCTCAACTGGCCGGCCGGCCACTCCAACTGGCCGACAGCAAAAATCTGCTCTACATGTCAAACTTCAAATGAGCATAACTCTTTCATTTGGATGCATTTTCAGGTCATTCTCATATCCAATTGAAGCCCCGGAAGTAAGCTTTCCAATGGTGGCATCCTCACATCAAAACTCCAACTGTGCAAAAATTTATGCCTATTTTGGTGAAGCCGCTTAGTTTTGGTCCTAACCGAATTGATGCCCAACTTCTCCTCAACTTGGTTTCTCCTCTCTTCTCCTCTTTTCTTCAACTCCAAACCCCTAAACAAGGTGTTTTGGAAGATTTTTCAAAAATTTCACCTCTCTTTCATTCATTCCCACTTTGTCCTTGCTCGGTTTACCGAAAAGTGCAACACTTAACGAAATGCGAGCCTCGGAACATCGTAGGAACTTTATTTCAAAAATAGCTTTGGTCCACAAAAGGGTATATGGTTGGGATTTGAAGCTCTCTTGCTAAACAACTCGAACCTTTGCACTGCATAACTTTCATCACCAAATAATCCATCAATGGCGCCCAACTCTTAAGGGCAGTAAAAAAATGGGGTGTCTACAAAGAGGAGAGCAATCTTGTTCAACTTGGCCTGGCCTAGCAAGTAAGCCACAACACAACCCTCTCTTTTATTCTCCTGTTTCAAATACATGCTCTTAAGGGTTCTAAACATTGTTTTCAGATGTGTTTTAGTGATTTTCTTGTGTTAAAAATGAAAAGAGTTGAGCCATGATTCTATTCTTCTTGTAGTTCCCCTTATTCGGTACAAAACTATCTTTTTCATATCGATCTCTCAAACTTTCCAAAGGCACACCTTCAAGATAAATTTCTGAGTTTAATATATTATTTAGCCTATTTTCATCACACAAAAGAAATGAAAATTTTCCCATAGTGGATTTCTTTCCTCACAAATCTTCTTGTTTTGAGTATTGTGTATTAAAAATCTGTTTTTAGAGCCAACTTTTAAAAATTCTAGAAAAACATAGAAAAATCTTCTGGACCTCATTTTTATGCGAAAATCTTCCTTAAGAAGTTAGTTTTCAAGGAAAATTGGTTTCATTGAAAAAGAGTGAACAGTTTGTAAGAAAACCTGATTTTCATAGCGGTCGACGAATCTGGACAGCGCTGGAGTGTCTCTTAAATAACTAAAAATCTAGAAAAGCTATCCCATTTCCAAAATATGTTATGGAAACTAGATTAAATTCTTTTCGAACCATAGGAAGGCTGAGTTCGGGAAAAATCTGAAACAACCCTTTCGATTTTAATCTTTAACGGGTACTAAATCTGGAATTTCTATTTGGCATTGGTATTTCATGCTATTGTGTTCATGAATATGCTTGTTAATATATATGAATGTGTGTTAATATGATATCACACTTGCCATAGTTGTATATCTTATATTTTAGCCCTTCAATGATGTTTACACTTATGCAAGTTTATTCTTGTTACTTGCTTGTACTAACTAACTGAAACATTAATCTAAACGGAAACTTCATGGGGTGGCTAATGGGGTCTCGATCACATGAAGTATTATTATGAGATAAATTTATGTCCCAATTGAATTATTTGGCGGGGTGTGTTCCCTTTTGAAAGTTACAGTCTTGCGCAAGTAGTTATTCGGAACCTTTGAACGGAGCGGTTGTATTCAGACCCTAGGTGGTTTGGTGTAAGGAGGGAATGGGCAAGGCCCTATTTTACCGTCTCTTTTGAGGCCCTGCGGTTGGCGCTACGTGGTACATAACCGTTGGTAGGCATCCGAGGTAAGGTCTGTAACAAAGCAGCAAAAGAGGGGACATACCGAATAATCCGCGTCCGATTCTTGTGGTTGGGAGGACGAAGTCTCTTTTGGAGATTTCTAGTTTACTAACATCTAACTTTGTAACCCTTTGCTTGTTTAGTTGAATATCATGCTTCATTACTTGTCATATTTGTGATTGTTTATTGGACTGGGAAAAAGGGACGGGGTGTGTGTGCATTTACTGGGCATTCAAAGCTCACGGCGTATCATGTTAGGTGTCGATGAGGAGCTTATAGCTGGAGATGACGAGCTAGAAACCTTCGAAGACATTTGGCTATCTTAGAAAAGTTAGAAATTTCCCTTTTGATATTTTATAAGGCTCATATGAAGATTAAATTTTCTTTTGGGATGTAATGTAATGGAACGAGTTTTTGTAATTAAGGATATTCATGGTTATTATGTATTTATATTCTAACACTTATATAACCCTTAACGTTGCTTATGAGACCTTGTGTCAATATCTCTTAAGATCTGTCAAAAAGGTAGTGCGCTACTTAAGAAAGATGGACTTAGAAGGGAGGCTAATTTGACTCCTCCGACGATCTGGGATCTTACTTGGTTGTTGACCATAGGACTCATTAGTGACTTTCCCTTGACCACAACCAATATTATAGATTTGGGGCGTCACAAAGCTTTCTTTCTCTCTCTCTCTCTCTACACACACACACACATATATATATATATATATATATATATCAATTCGATTCTCTTCTCTTCATTCCGATCATCTATCTTTCTATAAGTAATCAGAGAGGATTGCTAAGTCAAAAAGGTGGAAGACCATGGGAGGAGACATGAATGATGGAGGGAGATATGGTGGTTGAATGAATACAACCTCTTGGGCAAGAGACAAAAGATCTTTTGACAATTGAGACCAAAGAAGGATCATAGAGGGGTCCTAGAATACATTTTGTGCATGAATGAATCAAGAAACAATTGGAATGAACAAGACCCACGCGCTTTCATCAAGAATTCTATCGAAACTGCCCTGTTTTTGAAAAAGTAGCTGGCCGGCCACTTTTCCTACTGGCCTGCCAAAAGATGGGTTACCCAGCCAAAATGGTGGTGGGCCGGCCACTTTTCCTGTTGACCAATCACTTTTCTAACCGGCTGGCCACTTTTCTGTCTGGCTGGCCACTAGTCATCAACACTATTGGCTAGCCAGCTACTATTCATGCTAGCCGGCCAATATTCACAGAAAAAATTTTCTTCTTCGTTTTTAGGGAAAACAGGGATTTTCAGCAGAATTCTCGTCCTTTCCTCCAATTTCTACACTGTTCTTTGCTCAATTTTCTCAGAAAAAGTTTCATTTTGAAGTTTTAAAAACGAGCCTCGAAACATTACGAAAATATTCAGAACGAAGTGCGGAAGGAAAGTTTCAAAAGAGAGTTTTGAAAGGGACTTGAACACTTGGTCAAAACAGGCTTGGGTTTGAAAATGAAGCACAGATTCCATTTTTTCATTGAGAATTATGTGAGAAACGCAATCTTATTTTCATCATCGGGTAATCAAAGGAAAGCGCCAAAGTCTTAGGGCCGGTTAAAAAGGGATGTCTACAGTATATATGAATTTTATCAAACACTAGGACCTGAGCAAACAATTACACATAATTTTACAACGGAGAAATAGAAGATCAAACTCACAAAATAACATAAAAAGTTTGTGTGGTTCACCTAAATCATGGTCTATGTCCGTGGAGTCAGTATGGTTTCACTAAAATCAATATGAAAGGAGTTATAAGAGTATCTCACACTTAATCTCACAAACTTTATCACTATTGTGTATCTTTTACCAAGATCATTAAAAAAAAAAAAAGGCAAATTACCTACAAGTCTTTTTGAAAAGTGTGTATTCTATTTAATCTCCAAACCTTTTAGATAGATCCAAAAGTCCTATACCCATATCTTTCCCTACACCGTACTTCTTCTCTTTATCTCTTTTTCTCTGATATCGGTGACGACGAAGATGACCATGACCACGCCTTCCTTATATTCTTTCTCTTTCTAATCCATAGTCGTCTTCCTTTTTTTCTTTCTCTTTCTAATCTACAGTCGCCTTCCTTCTTTTCTTTCTCTTTCTAATCTACAGTCACCGGCGACCACCATTGATTGGGGTTCGCGGGCAACCACCGAGCACAAACTCCTTACTTCGTGCTCACCGACGACGAAAGAGATGAGTTTCTGACGAAGAAGACGGGTAGATCTACTTAGATCTATATCATATTTGAGTAGATTTACGTTGAAACCGGCTAGACCTAAACCAAAAAATAGTTAACGAAGTACAAGCATCTCTCTATATTTGTTTCTTTTCTTCGATCTCTCAGTTTTAATCCTTTTTTTTTTTTTTTTTTGATTCTATACACTTTTATTTTCCTATTATAATGGAGAAAATTTTCAAATTCTGAACAAGTTGTTTTCAAGTTTTAATTATAGGTAGTGAAAATTGTAAAATTTTACAGTTTCAGTTGTTGTTTATTTATTTATTTATTTTTGTGCTGAAATGAATCATTCCTTAGAACTATAAAATTTTTCAGTTTCATTACTTTCTTTAGAACTATAAAATTTTACAATTTTATAACATGTTTTTTTATTTGATTAATAACGATAATTACTTAATAGAATCATATTTTGAAACTGTAATATTTTACAGTTTCAAAGCTTGCTGTTCAGTTTGATCAATATTGAAAAATATGTGTTTAAACCCTATAAAAATTGAAAATAACATTTTTTTTTCTCTTCTTAGTTTCTTTTTTTCTTTTTTCTTTTTCTTTTCTTATTTCAGTTTATCAATATTTAGCACATTTTGCTATGTTTTTTCACTTTAATTTCTCAGTTTATTCTTCTTCTTTTTTCCAGCAATATTTCTAGACATTCCAGTGAGCCTTCGGCAATATTCTTGACGTCCAGCAAACATTTTAGATATTTTGACGACTTCCGGTGATGTTCAAAATATTCCAATGATACTCCGGCGAATTTCTAGTGGTATTCCGGCGACTTCCCGGTGATGTTGAACATTCTGGTGAGTCTCTAATGACCGTTTGATGGAAGTTGGCGGTAGTGGGATGTAGCAGAATCTTTAATTTTTTTTTTTTAAAAAAAAAGATAGGATTTTTTTGTTAACAATTAAAAATATATAAGACTAATTTGTGCAACTGTTTTGTTTTGGGATTTGATGGATTTTGAACTTTGTGTATGGTATTTATCAGTATGTTCCCCTAAAAAGAAAACTCGGTATAACGAAGTTACAGATTTGTATTTATAGTGCTAATCCAAACCCAAACCCAAACCCAAACCAGCATGGAAACCACTCATAGAAGTCAAATTTGAACAAACCACTAACTTCTGCGCATACTTGTGGATTAATTATGCTTTATACGAAGAGACATGGATCAGACCAGAGACGTGTATATGTAGTGTCTTGGGCTTATTCCAAAATTTGGATAATGATTGCACAGTTCAAAATATTTTAATTGAATCTGAATGGCACGTTGTATCCTTGGCAACACCATCGAAAAGGCTCCTAAAAGCAAGATTTTCGAGATGTACATTGCAATAGAGATGCAACTAGGTAACATTAATCGTTGTTGAAACTCTACGGAAAGTATATGGAGTTTTCTCCTGAAAGCTACCATTCATGGGTGATGCACATGGGCAAGGAGACTTCTTTGCAAGAAATTGACTGGGCCAGATGTATTTTTGAACTTGCAATTGCTCAACCCACATTGGATAAGCCAGAGAACCTTTGGAACACATACATCGATTTCAAATCAAACAATAATCGTGAAAGAGCTAGAGATCTTTTTGAGAAGCTTTTGGAGCAAATGAAGCATGTGAAGGCGTGGATAAGTTACGTGATGTGGAAGACATCCGCTGATTTATTGAAGAATGGTGTTCATGAATCTAATTGCAAACAGATGCAATGCATTCAACCTGCTCAAAGAGTTTTTGAGAGGGCAGTTGATTATTTTAGAACATCTACACCAAAATTGAAAGAAGATAGACAGGTGATATTGATTCCATGTGCGCTAAGCAGCCATGAAAAGTCAAGAAGAGACGTCTGACAGAAACTGAGGATGGTCCTGGTGGGTACGAGGAGTACATACATAACATCTTCCATCAAGAGTCCCTGTCATCAAATGTGGAGACTTTAGAAGTTGCCTATAAAAGGAAGAAACAAAAGTAGTATTTATAAATTGTTTTCTCTTCCCTAAGGAAGTTGGAATTTCACTGATTCAATACAATGTAACAGAAGAACAATCATTATAATTCATAATAATAAGAATTCAAAACAATCTTGGAACTTTCTTATATATGTCCTTATGTATACCTGCAACTTGTTCTTAACTTCAATTTATCTATTCCAATATTAGTAACTTATAACTTCAAATGCCGTAGAAAGCCAAAGGCAATGGTTCAATTTTAAGGTGTAACCATGTAAAGTAGTTTGATGGAAGTCTGTGAATCATTGATGCTTAAACAACCCATCTTTTGAGAAATTATTCCACTGTCCTGGACTATCACATCATCTTTTTTGTGATAACCACTCATAATCGTCCACCTCATATAAAATGGATCCAAGGTTCTACATGGTGAACTCATTTTTCGTACTAATTACTCATAATATGCCCTCAAGTACAAAAAAAAGAAAAAGATAATGATGGATGATGACATCTATAATTCAGGAAATTACAAGGGGAAAGAGTACAAGTCAGACTTCCATCCCTACAGCTTTTCACTCACCTCATCACAGAATGACTTTCAGCTCCATGTTTTTTTTCTTTGTCCCACTGTATTATAATTTTCCCAAGTTACAAATTGAAGGAAACGGTTGGAAAGACACTGATTTTCTTCTGTTATCAATTCTATGGTTCTTAATAGCTTCATAGCTTGAAATGGTCGAGCCCAGACTCGTCAAGGGACCCTAGACATAAACTTGCAAATATATATATATTTTTTTTTTGGGTGAACAATATATTCACTTGCAGAGGAGTATTTTCTTCTGTTATCAATTCTTTGATTGGGCCATAGAGCTTTGGAGTTACAAAAACACCATTGAAAAAGGACTCCACATAAATTCTTGATCCAACATCATTGGCGAGCACTCTATGACCCACATTTCTAAACTTGTCATTTGATATTATCTAAAACCAAACCAAACCAAACCAAACCGAGCCCTAAGTCCCACCAAATGAGGTCGGCTATATGAATCATTCTTCTCTACTCGACTCTATCAAAGGCCATTTGATTAGTCAGGTTAAGGAGATTTATATCTCTATTTACTACACTTGTCCACGTCAATTTAGGTCTACCTCTTCTGCCAATACTTCTATCTACCGTCAGTGTATCTCATCTCTTCACTATTACCTTTGTTGGTTTCCGTTGTATATGACCAAAGCCTCTCAATCTATTCTCTCTCAACTTTTCTTCTGTTAGTACTATTCTTACCCATTCACGATATACTCATACCTAATTTTGTCTTTTTTAGTCTTGCCCATTTGATATTATCTGAATAAATAAATAAATAAAAATAGTGGAAAGTTTTAAAATGCTACAATGCTACGTAACTAGAAAAAAATACTCAAAACACTCTTTGATTGGAGTAATTATCTTAAAACATCACGTTAACTATGTGCCCACCTAATAACAGGAAGCTATGTGCTTACACAGCACACACCACCATAAATTAAAATTTTTTTTTTTCCCGAGTATTTTTCTAGATACATAGCATTTCTGTGGAATGGTGACAGATAACAAATAATATGACTTGGAACGAACAAACCTGGAGAAGATTACCAATATTAATGACCAAACCTCCATGAATTGATTTAACATCAACGCATTGATTTTGATGCATGACTTGGAGGCCTCCAAAGCGGGTCTTGTATGTTAGGAATGCAGGATCAGAGTGCTTTCTAGTTCCCAAAGTCAGCACTGGCTCTGGGGCATGCTGGACAGTAGTGGCACATCAAGGTGCGCCCACATTCGATGGCTGTTACGTAGTCGCGTTTGAGGTGAAGAACCTCTGCTAATAACTCAGAGTATCTCCCAACTTAGTAACATTCTTAATGTACTCAATTGTTGTAGCTCTGCAAATTTACAGAGCAAATTAGGTAGAGATGAACTAGGGTTTGATCATTTCAAATTTTGTACATTGGTATTGATAAAACATAATGAAATTGCGGACAAATCTGGGAAGAAATACATTTAAACTGCCATATCAGGGTTTTAACCTAAATTCTGGATTATGTAGAAAACATACACTCCTAATGGTAGTACAAGTTGTTACACCAAGCTAAGTACCATAGACATGAACATACGACACAACGATTTAAAAAAATAAATAAATTAAATTTACAAGACACGATTCGCCTTGGTGATTTTTCATTTTAAAATTCAAAATAATAGGAGGAATTCATGCTGCTTTGATTATCTATAAATAAAGGGTCATGAAATACGAATTGCATATTTCAAATTCCTTTATTTTCTCTCATTTTCTATTAGTCATTTATAATTTGTTATATCTTGGAGGTGAATTGCTTGAATTCGAAACAGAAGATACACCCCACAGGTCTCCAACCAATATAATTATCATACAAATACATTGACTTGCCATTGACGAAAATTTTGTCCGCGGGAATCGACACCCATGTATACGCTCTTTGCCCAATTTTTTGTATAAATCCCTCCTCAGTTACCCATAACCAGATTAACTTTTGCACCAGGATTCCTTGATCTTATGGAAATCATGGTGGTGGCAGCGGATGTTACTAACAGCTATAACTAGTTTTTATGTCTGTACATCCAACGCTTAACATCGAGGAACTTCATTTTAAAGAATTTGAATCAACAAAAACCCCCATCAGTTGTTGGCCCATTGAGGTTCCCAACTAGCATTACTTTTTAATTTGAGAAACTCAAGGTTGGGTAATAACATCCTAAGGACTGATGTCTTCTCCCACCAACTGGAATTTTTCTGTTTGTATATAATTACTCATTTGTACATTATGATCATAATATTCCTAAATGAAGGGATCACAATGTACCCTATCATTTTGTATAAATATTTTATACAAATTTTCTCTTTATGTATCACTACTCAAACTATTAATGCACGGTGAATAAGTGATATACGCAGCCTACATGGAAAATTGAAGATATATTGGACCTATTTGGTGTAGTTTTTCTGAAGCTGAAAATTAATAATCAAAAAGTAGTTAAAGGACCTCTCCCACAACTTTCACATAATCAATTTTTTTTTTTAAATAACCTTATTCAAGTAATTTCTATCTTATCCGCTATAAACAGAAGCCTCACCAAATGCTTTGGTACAGACTTCCCAAATATTAAAAAAGAAAAAGAAAAAAAGAAGCTACTGGCAACCCTATAAACTGCACCAAACAAGGCAATTGTTAACTCAAAAGACTCTGTCCCAATTGAAGTGGCTGGTGTACCAAACACCTCAATCGGCTTAAACCAAGTAAATTTGAAGTCAGAACCTCCATCTACAACTATTGATATCTTTACTGTAAACAAGTCATGGAATAATACTCCAACAATTTCCTCACAAACAGTTGAATAATAGAAAATCACTCACAAATAGTTATATTAGATACAAGCATACTTAAACTAACAATTTCTAGCACAATAATGTAGCCAAGCACAATCAAACCTCAATCTATAATCCCACTTTTGTGTATTGGTCTCTTTGATAGCTCCTTTCAAAGCACCATTTTTGTTTCATTCAGAACAAAGGAGAGAAGCCAAAGCATGACAATCTTCATCCTGAAACATTATCGAAGTGGTTTTACTTTTTCTGCCAAAGGATATAATGTTATGTAAATCAATTCAAGTACTTCCAAAACAATGAAATTTGACTTAAGAAAAATAATCCTCACCTTGAAGTTGCATTCCTCATTAATCTTCCTGTGTTAAATCTTTCTTTAAAAAAAATAGTGTTAAAAAAAAGGAAAAGAAAAAGAACATGACAAAAAAATTAGAAGCAACACAAAAGCCATGATATTATTAGATGTTTCAATGCACTAGCTCACAGGTTAGTCTAGAGTGTTTCCACTTTGTTGATCAAGATCTTTGGTTATTTGTTTCCCATGCGGAATACCTAACTAGGATCGGTGAGACATGAAAATAGGAAGGAACAAAATAAGAATTGTAAATCACACAAGATTGAGGGTGGTTCATCCTAAAACTAGGCATACATCCGGAGTCATTGTGGTTTTGCAATGATTAGAAAAAATTACAACCAAGATGCAGAGATAGCTGCCCCCCAATTAAATATAAATAGTTGGATCTGCAGTTGAGTGATTAATATTCAATACTTATTAGGATCAACTCTTCCCAACAAAGATTGGGTAACAAGCCAAGGATCAAAATCCCCTCCCACTACTTCCAGGTTTTTCTTAAGGTTAAACTCTTAAGTCCCATTTGGTAATTTTTATATTTGTAATTTATTTGGTGTTTAATTTTTGTTTCCAAAAAGTAGAAACAATTTTCAAAATTTACTAAATTATATGGAAAAAAAAAAAAAAGTATTGTTTTTAATACAAATAGCCAACACAAAATTGATAAAGGGGATACTACTCATTTTTCCTAATACTATATTTTAGTAGATGCACTAGAAGAAAAGATTCAGTAAGTTGTTTAAACATCAACTTTGCTTGACCACAGTTTTCCCAGCCCCGTGCTTACTTGATATACTCAAAACAGTATTTCCATCATAGGAGGAAACTTCTTGATTAGTTTTGAGGATCATAACCTAACACTTTCCCTACTATAAATTGTGTGAGTACACTTGGCTAGGTCGGCTCAACTCACAAACGTAGTGCCCAAGCCCATCAGTGGGCTACGCCCGGCAGGTTATTTTCTAGTGGACTAGTCCAGCCCGGAGCAAAAATTTTTAGGATAAGCCTTCATGCCTGGGGGGTGGTTTACGGGTAAGCCCAACAATTCAAGACTTGGGCTCAACACCTAGGCCCAGCCCCAAACCAAGCCCATCCGGGCTTCCCTAGCCTACCCAGCATATAGGTCTGATCTAGGTCACCAGTCAAATGATGACCCTACTGTACACTTTGATAGCATCTTAAAAACACATATTTCTGTCATTTTTTTTTTTTTGGTTTTTTTTGGGGGGTATGTTTTTAAACTTCTGTCAAAACATACTTAGCTTAAAATGAATATAGATAGAACCCAAACATTGAAATTCAAATTGCAATTACATCTTTATTCTTATTCTCTCATGTTTTTCTAGCTTTCTTGGGTTCACTTTTGGCGATTTCTGTTTGAAAATATTCACCATAAAGTTGTGGACAAATAAAGGAGACAAAAAGCTTCAACAAAAGATAAATTATAGATTCAACTATAAATTGAAGAAGGCATTGTTTAACAATTGGCATTGGATGTAGCCAAGCTAGGCGAATTGGTTTTGCTTGTATTGCCAAGTCATATATTTTAAGTATGGACACTTCTAAAAAGGTGATGTATTCGTGTTGTGTTGTGTCGTGTCCGTATTGGACACTGACACTCTTTGGACACTTCTGGACACGTGTCTAACACTCCTCAAAAAGTGTCTTATTTTTTAATATTTTTTAAAAACCCAGACACTTTTCGGACAATTAGAGAACACGTGTCTATCGCTCAAACAAATGTCTATCTATTGGACACAAGTGAAACTAATTATAAGTTTGAACAAAACAATTTAAGATACAACAATAAAAGAAAAACCATATTATTAATTTATAGGAATTAGTGTCATATTATATTTTTTATTATCTTTGAAGAATAATATATTCATATATATATATGACTTATAATAAATATATAAAATTATATATTTCATGCGTGTTCTCCGCATGTCGTGTCCTACATTTTTTGAAAATTGGCTTGTCGAGGTGTTCATGTCGTATCCATGTCATGTTACGTGTCTGTGTCCACACTTCTTAGCATATATTAGAGAGGAAAAGAAGTAGAAACATAGAGAAAAAGAAAGATGGAGAAGAACTGTAATTGACATTTTAATAAGGAAAAAAAGGATTTAGGATTATTGAAAAGCCAAACTAGCATTACATACATTTATGGTCCTTAAAGTATGCGTTTCATTTTGTGTCACTTTGGTCCTAAGTTTTAATTTTTTTCAATTTTGTCCTTAAAATTTTCAATTTGAGTGACTTTAGTCCAATTTCAAATGGATCATCTAAATAGTTAACGTAATGATAATAAAATACACATATGGTCCCCAAAGCATGTCTTCCATTTCACTTTGATCCCTAAAATTCTGAATTTTATCAATTTGGTCCTGAAATGTTGAAGACAAAAATGAAACATAACTTTACAATATTGAGGGACAAAATTGACAAAATTAATACTTTAGGGAACCAAAATGACACAAAATCTATACTTTAGGAAACATAGTTGAAATTTATAATTATTCTGCTGATTTATACAGCCATTTGAAATTGAACCAATTTAACTCGAACTGAAAACTTTAGGGACATAATTGACAAAATTGGAATTTGAAGGACCAAATTGACCTAGAATACATATTTTAGGGACCATAACTGTATTCTATGTAGCCAAAATATTATGGGTTTTCTACAATCCTTCCATTCTGTTAGGATTTTTATCCTAAAGTGCATTAATGATGCATTAAATATTGGCAATTCCTTTTCTAACAAAACATATCATTATTGATTCAAAATGATTTGATTAATTATATTTTCCACCATTTGTTATCTCTATTGTTATCTTCATCCATTAAATATTCATTTTGTAGAAAACAAATTGAGTGTGTCAATCAGGTGGAGATTTTCTTTTTATTAAAGATTGAACAAGCATGCAAAATAATTCAAAGGTTGGACTTCACAGCTCAAAAGGGGGGCTGACTGTCGTGGCCTTGGTAGGCAAGGCATGGGCTTAATATCTCGAGGAAAATCGTGTCTGCAAATAACAGCTGTGCAATAGCTGACCTGTGCTCACCATCTTGCCACGAAGCCAACATCATGCCCGCAGACAGGGCGCGATAAAGGTTGCGACCAAAACATGCTCCCAGTATCTTCTCAGCATCTGTCTCTGTGCACGCGAAGAATAGACCCTGGCCGCAAATGGGTAGGTCGCGCCGCAATGGTGATGTTTATAAAAACAATGCTGGTTCTAAGTGTTTCTTTAACTTCTTCCAATCCGAAGTAAGAGAGGCTTCTTTGAGAAAGTGCTGTAGTTAGGCTGTTATGTATTTATCTCTATGTTTACTTGAGGATTATTTTGTATTGATCTTTCAAATCATCATCAAGATGTAAAATCATCCAAACATTTTGTGAGTGTTCTTCTTGGTGGATTCCAAGTTCTTGAGTTGTATGCTCTAGTGGATTCTAAATTGTTCTCGTTGTGGATTCAACACCGCTATTGTGGATTCAGTAATGGATGCAAATATCCAGTCAAGGTCAGAGGTGGAGCTACTATCGAAGGTCTCAAACAGACTCGTTAGCTTGGATTGGCATTTGTAAGAAATCTCTAGTGCTACTTTTCTTTATAGTGGATTGTTCTTGTGGCCAATCCCTTGATTTTTTTATCACATGTTGATGGATTCAAACTGTAATTTTTTCATATAAAAATCTTCTAATTGTGTTTGCTATCTTTTATCTCTTCAATTATTGATCATGCTTGCTTTGGATTTCTAAAATTAATAATCACGATATCACGGGACTAAGATTTTTCACATTTTGTGGAGTAATTTATTTGAATGGGCCAGATACAGATTGGTTTATTGATACGAATCATTCTTTTTTTCATTCTTTTTTTCCCAATAGTATATTATATTGTCTTGTATAATGTATCATAAGATTTTTTAACATCTTTACAAGTAGGTAGAAAAATAAATAATAAATTACACTTTGTCCACCCTATAAGTTTAAGGGTATAGCATTTTTTTTCCCTCACTTTTCCTAACATTTGAAATATTTCTCAATTTTCTCCCAAAACAAACTTTCATCAAATTTTCAATGGAAAATGTCACGTGGTGCCATGTGGACAGACATGTGGCATAAAAATAGGTAAATTACATTTTCCCCCTTTAAGTTTCACAATTTTCCGACTTTGGCCTATAAAGTATTTTTTCTTCCTACTTTACCCTTAATGTTTGTAATTTTTCTTAATTTAATCCCAAAACAAAGTACCATCCAATTTTGCATGGAAAAAGGCCACTTTGGTAACTGTGTTGTATAAAAATAATTAATATTAAAATTTAGTTGAGTTTTGAGAACTTTTTTTTATTTATATTAAATCATAAACAAGTTTGACAAAATTAAATACCAAAAAATATATTTTTAAAATTTTAAAAAATATTTGTGCTAAAAAGAAAAAATCATATGAAAATAATTAGTATTTTTTCATTTTTTTCACCAAACTAATTTTTAAATATTTTTTAGAAAATGAATACTTAAAACTCAACCAATCAGAGAGGTGTCTGAGTGTAAACGAACGATGGTTGTGGAATAGGGTGAGACAATGAAGGAAAGGGAAAAAGGGGGTGATGGAGCTAGAAAGGTGGTAGAGAGGTTGGGGCAGAGGGAAGACAATGGAAGTTCTATGGAGAATTTGAAGAGAAGAAAAAGTTGGATTAGAATTTGGGTTTGGGTTTGGATTTAAAATCGACAAATGTCCAAAATTAGTTTTGGGAGTAAATTAGAAAAAAATTACAAACATTAAGGGTTAAAGTGAAAAAAATATATATATTTTAAGGGACAAAGTGGGAAACTATGAAACTCAACGGAGGCAAACTATTTTTTTTTTTTTTATCGGCAAATGTTAGTTGTTAGATTAGCACTTATGGGAGAAAATCTCTCCACCCTTAGCAAAACACCTAAGTGTTTGCATTCTCTTAATACAACTCCCCTAAAATGAATTGAAGCCATGACCTCCTTGGGACTAAGCCCTAAGGAAGGCATGGTGACCAACTATAATTTATCTATTTTTGCATGTAGCGCCACATGGCTACTAACATGGCATTTTTCGTCCAAAATTGGATGGAAGTTAGTTTTGAGAGTAAATTGTGAAAAACTACAAACGTTAGGAGTAAAAGTGGGGGAAAAATACTTTAAAGGGCTAAAGTTAGAAAATCACGAAACTCAAGGAGGGTAAAGTGTAATTTACACAAAAATAAATATAGTTACGGAAAACAAACAAACAAACAAACAAATATCATGTAAGAACAAAACACTAACAATGCATAATCCTTACAATTAGAAAAATAAGGTTCCTTGAATTAAAGATATGCACATATCAATACTACATATAAAACCTATAGCAAAGTTCCAATATAATTATCCCTTTAATTTACAACTTTTGAGTTCTCAAATAGTTTGAAAACTTTAAGCTTCAACATATGTAAGTTGGCATAAATCAATAGCACAACATACTTAATACTAGACGAGTAGAAATTTGTCAAAAAGGTAGACCAAAATAAAAGATAAAGTATGATTATTAAGTTAATGAAAATTTATAACAATATTCATTCACATAAAATAAGTTCAATTACTTGCTTCACGATTGCTAAAGAAATTTTAACATAAGTTACATGTTGATGATATGTATAGATTTACTTCCAAAAATATCAAATCGCAAAATATGTATCATGAATCACAACATACAGACAACACTAGAAAGCAGGCATATATATAAGATAGATCTCGTTTATTTAATGTAGGGTTGAATCCAAAATGAGAAAGGATTATGATAGATAAGAGAAAATAAATAAAACATAAATATGACAAAGAACATACCTTTAGAAGTTGTATAATTATACTGACCAAAGGTCACTGAAGTGTTCCTAATCAGCACTTTCAGCCCATTGTTTCCATTGCTCTCTTGCTCTTCTTTAATTTTCTTGGCAGATTCCTTGGCAGAGGGATGACAAAAGGCTACCTCAATCATTTCTAGAGTGAGTACATCCCCCAAACTGGATGGTATTTCCTCGAGATTTTCACACGATTCCAGCAATAAATGTTGAAGGGCTGGAAAGTGACTAGAGCAGGTGATCCATCGCTCAACCTTGAGGTTCTTCAGTTTCAAGAATTTGAGTCGAAGAAACCCCTGATCAGTTGTTGCCCATTGCGGTCCCCAGCAAGCATCACTTTCTAATTTGAGAAGCTCAAGGTTGGGTAACAACATCCCAAGAATTGATATCTCCTTCCACTCTATCCCTGTATATCTCAAGGTTAACCTCTTAAGATTTGCAGGAAACTTAACCCCTTGGAGATTGGTTGACTGGATGCGGAACATATTGTGTAGCTTTAAAGTCTCAAGGTGTCTTAAAGAGTCTAGATTAGGAAACATCCAACACCCCGAATATGATATCAGAGGTCCACGAAATCCCAGCTTTGTAAGATGAGGAGTCCTTGCCAGTAAATCCTGAACAGGTCCATAAGGTTTTAAGTTTGCGATTGTTCGCAGGTTTTCTAATACAGAGGGACAGCTGTCATACATTGCTGCTTTTTCAGAAAGAAAAGGCGGAGAATATGCTGCTCCTTTAGTATTAAGATGCCTCAACTTCGGAATCGTCCAAAAATTATGTGGCAGAATAACCTCAGAATAAGTAAAAATAATGAGTGTCTCTAGGTTTGAGAGATTGGATATTGAGGGTGGTAATTCACAGTAACCATTCAACATAATTGCCAAATACCTCAAATTAACAAGTTGAGCCAGTTTGCTTGTAAAGTAAGCATTGCCGCTCCATAAGTCCAACACTCTAAGAAGTTTGAAGGTCTGGTAAATAAATGAGCACACATCATCAAATGGGTTGTTCCTAGAAGCAAATTTACGCACACAAAGCAACTTGTCCTCTGAATCATTGCCCAAGCAGAAGAATGACTGAACAATTGCTGGGGAATAAGATAAGGAAATCTGAATGAATTTTTCTAAAAAGTCAGAATGGATGCAGAGGCGACATTTGTTATTTGTTCTGTAATTACTTGAAGGAGGATAAGCATCTTTATAATTGTAAATCCTCTCTAAGAAATTAATTTCCCTTCCTTTCTTCAAGGATAAATCACGTAAAAGATCATGCATGCGGCATGATTTAATTCGACCGTCAAACCTTTTTCGAGCACCAATCACCAGACTTCTCTGAATTAGATCCATTAAGTAATCCTCCGCTACTTCCTCCAAACTACTCTGCCCAACTTTTTGAATAAACCCCTCAGCTATCCATAGCCAGATTAACTTATGCACCGGTATTTCTTGGTCTTCTGGAAATACTCCTAAATAGAGAAAGCATGGTTTCAAGTGATGAGGCAAGTGATCGTAACTTAATGCTAGTGTGTCCACGTATTGGTTTGGATCACTAACAATGTACGAGCTTACACTTTGGGCAACTTGTTCCCACCACTCTTGTGTCTTCTTGTTCTTTGCAAGAAGCCCTGCTATTACAACAATCGCAAGTGGAAGCCCTTCACACTTTTTCATTATTTGCTTCCCAATTTCAATCAGTTTTGGAGGGCAACTGTCATTCTGAAACACCTTCCATTGTAATAACTCCCAACCTTCTTCTTCAGTTAGAAAACGCAGACAATGAGGATGGCTATTAGGTGAGGCATGCATAGCCACCTCTTTGAGCCGACTAGTAAACATAACTCTACTTCCATTGTTGTCATTTGGTAAATACATTTTAAGATCAACCCAAGCACCAATATCCCATATATCATCAAGGACGATGAGATATTTCTTGCCCTTTAATTTCTTGTACAACTTTTCGCCTAACCTTTCATTGCTCTGGATTTCCTCTTTATCGTTAAGGACAGTAACACAGTGTAAAATGTCCAATAACATTTCTCTTTTTCTTGGTACTTGAGAAACATTGGCCCATGCACGAATATGGAAGTGGTGTGCGATATAAGGATCATTGTACACTTTTCTTGCTAAAGTTGTCTTACCGAGTCCAGGCATCCCAACAATTGATATGATGTCTAGCTCCGTCTTCCATCCAGCAAGTTGTTCTTTTATACTCATCGCCTCCTCGTCAAAACCCACAATAATTTCTTCCTGTACCATGTTTCTGTTCATCATTGAGGTTCTGTTCCTCGTTGACGGGACTCCATCAGAAGTATTTCTGTCGTGTAGGACTTGGATCTTATACATCTTGTCATAAAATTGCATCACTTTTACCTCAATGGGATTAATCTGTTCCATGATATCACTGAGATTTAAACGAAAATCAAAGACGAAACCAATTTTATTACCTTTGTTGCTGTCCCTCTGCCTTGCAACGTTGGTAACAAAAGAGCGGATGATTTCTTCTGTATCGTAGGCCACACAACTAATTTGCATCGCCAGGTTTTCCGATTCATCGTCCTCAAAGTGCTTCTCCTCCATATCCTTGAGAATGGCTCTTAGGAATCTTAGCTCATTGTAAAGAGATAGGATTTGATGCCTCTCATTTGCAACCAAATTGTCCTCACTGTTTATTAGCAGCTTCAAGATAGAATCTATAGCAGTTTCCTCCACCATCACTCCTCTCTCTGTCCCTGTCTCTGTCTCTGGGAAGACAAGCCGCTAACAAAGTGGGATTTTTGCAGGAAAACTGGTGGTGATGAGAAGAGAATCATGAAATGGGTTGGTGGTGCTGAAACGAAGAAACTGATCTTTCACAGTGAAGAATAGGCCCGTTGACATTACTATTTTTTTTTTTTTTTTAAGGATAAATTACCCTTACCTCCTTGAGGTTTTTGACAATTATAAGCATCTCCCTATAATTTCAATAGTTACACTAATTTCTCTTATTTTGAAATTATTATTAAGATTTTTCCCTTTTTTTTTTTTTTTTGAATTAATTCCCCAATCTGTTAAGGGTGTGTTTGATTGGGGGGATAAGAGGGGGGATTATTTACTGTGCGGATTGTAATCCGCACAATAAATCCAATCCGATGTTTGTTTTTTTTTTAGTCTGCCGGACATAGAGTCCGGCCGGGCTCCTTATTCCCCATATGAGGGATTATACTATCCTAGGGGGGGTGTGGGATAATTTTGGGGGGATTATTTACTGTTGGAATTAGGTGGTGAAATGATCATTTTGACCCTCTACTATTTAATTATGTATTATATTTAATATAATTCAATAAAATTTAAATGTCGCAATTTAAAAATAAAATAATTTTATTTAACTTTTTATTGATGTTTTATTTATTTAATTTTTTAAAATATTTTTTTATAGATATTTTATTTTAAAATTTTGTTTATATTTTATTTAATTTCATTATTTAAATGTTAATAGATGTTTTATTTAATTTCATTGTTTAATTATTATTATTTTTAAAAACAAATTTATTTAAAATTTTAATTAAAAAATAGTATAAATTTTTATTGATATTTTATTTATTTATTTATTTATTTTAAAAAAAATAAATTTATTTAATTGTGTAAAAAATAAAATAAAATAAATTTTTATTTAATCTAGCTAAAAATAATTAAAATATTAAAGATATGTTTAATATTGCTATTACTTAGTAAACAATTGAAAAAGGGTAAATAATCTTTTGTTCATTTATCCTATCCAGTCCGTCCAACCAAACGTTGGATTCACTAAAAATAGTCCTTTCTAGACATCTAATCCCATGAAAAAACAAACACAGGATACATATCTAATCCAACCAAATAGTCCGGGGGATTCACAATCCCAGGACTCAAGTCCGATAGATTCTAATCCCTCTTTATCCAGTCCGTCCAATCAAACACACCGTATACAAACGACGTTACTTGGGTGTGTAACATGACCATATTACCTTTTGGTCCGAGCGCTAAACCACAAGGGAAGTCCCTATAATCGTCAAAAATCTCAAGAGAAGTGTAATTTACTCCTCTTATATTCTCTATATTTCTATTTCTACCAACTCAAAATTTTTTAACACTAATTATTTCTCACAATAAGTATTTTTCATAAGGAAAATTCAAAATAGCTATATGTATTTTTACGATAAATTTTTATTAAAAATAGGTATTTTCAAAATTTTATAAAAACTTTATTTTCTCCAAATAGCTATTTTCAATACAAAAAATAAAATAAAATAAAAAATAAATACCTGTATGTATTTTTAAAATTTTATTCAATCTCTAACTTCTCAAAATAGGTATTCATAAAATAAAAAAATAAAAAAATAAAAAAAAAATTGCATGCCTATATGTATTTTTAAATATTTATTCAAACTCTAATATATATATTTTCAAATTTTTATTCAAAATCTAATATCTCAAAATAGGTATTTTTTTACATAATTTTTTTATTACTAATTATTTGTATGCATATAAAATATAAATTGGTGGTCTTTTTTTTAAAAAAAAAATCGATATCTTTTATATTTTGTTTCTTAATGTTCAAATAAAATATTGTATTTAATTTATTACAAGATTTGATGGTGATCAATTTGTTGGCCTCGATTTTGATAGAGACTAAATTGATACATCGTGTAAAGTACATGGACCAAATTGACACATTGTTAGACCTTCCGTTAAATTAACTTAACAACCGTTATTTATTGGACTAAAATGACACAATCCATTAAATTAAGGGGCAAAATCGAGCACATTGAAATTACAGGGACCAAATTGACACATCGTGTAAATTACAGGGACTATTTGCATAATTAATCCAATAAAGTTTAATTTTAATTTTAGATATAATAAATGACAAATTATTTGAATAGTTTAATATTCTCAAAATAATAATAAATAAATAAATAAAAGATCTTTCATTTCTTATTAACTAATTTTTATTCGTCGTAACAAGATTATATATGTATATATATATATATATTATCTTTAAACTTTGTTAATAACTTAAAGAATATTAAGTAGCTTTTTTTTTATTACATATCAATTAAAAATTTAAGGACTCAAATATAAAAATTAAAATTTAAAAATAATGTAAGATTGTGAAATGATATACGGCTTAACAATGATGGAGAAAAAAATGATAAAGAAAATTAAGGAAGGATAGAAGGGTGGAGCAAACAAAAAGGTTTATGGCACTACTATTGGTTGTAGCAGCAACCATGAATAAAAGAAGAAAGCGGAGAAATAGAAAGAAATAAAAAGAATAAAATAAAAAAAGAAACAATGGAAATTAATTTAAGAGAAATAGATAGATGGTTAAGAGAAAGTAAGAAAAATGAGAAGAAGAAAAAAATTGAAGAAAGAAGATGAAAAAAAACAAACAAACAAACAAAAAAAAAAAAAAAAAGAAAGAAGAAGAAGAAGAAAGAAGAAAACGGATAAAAATAAGATATGTACAGTAGAAAGAGTATTAATTTAGTGAGAAGAATAAAATAATGTGGGCTAAGATCCATGTAGCTCCGCCCATCAGAATAATAAATAAGAGAGGCCTTAGCAATTATGTAAAACTTCAAGGAAGGTCAATGCAATTTACCTTTTAATAATGCAAGAAATAAATGATCAAGGGAAATTTTGACTTTTTAACAACAAAGGTTGCTGACATGATCTCATTCTGTTAAATATTCTAACAGATAGATGATGGAAAGGGAAATCTTGATAATAATTTTAAAAGCATGAGAGAATAATGTAATTATTGAAACTACAGGTGTAACGCCCTAAAATAATAACAAAAATCCACATCATGATATTCAATGGAAAAACAAAAACTTACATAATATTAATCTTTCATTGATTCTCTTTTACCATACAAAAAATGTTATATGCATGTATATATTTATAAATCTTAAATTTTGAATCTATAGCATATAACATGTAATAATCATATGAAACAAAAGAAAGTACAAATAAGTTAATGCATTAATGGTTACATCTTTCCAAATCGATGCTTAGGAAGAACAAAATGAGTTAAACTTCATACATATAAAGCACAAGGCTTGTACAACAAATATTTATGCAAAAGAACAAAAAGAAGCTCTCGGCTCCAAGGTCCTTCCAAGCTACTTCTTTGGTGGAGGCATATCATCAGTACCTGAAAGTTGTTTTCCACATAAGATAAGCTAAAGCTCAATAGAGATACTTGAACACAACATATAAAGCTTAATAAGGTCATATGGTAAATGCATATGCATGCCATTTACCAAAACATTATACTATCTCTTTTAAAACAATGCAATGCCTTAGTTATATATCAATTCATAAAACAATACTTTTTAAATCAGAAAACAAGGTAGTGGATATAAAATACTAAGAATCTCTAGGTGCGTGTTTGTCAGTATACAAGCACTGCTAAAGCTATTTTGTAATAGTTGATTTTGGGTGACCGCTCGAGCAGTCATTTGGTTGCTCAAGCAGTCATTTGCAGCTTCCAGTATCTTGCGTGTTTACAGGCGAGATCGCTCGATGGATGGAAAGTTCGCTTGAGCGCACATTTCAAGCTCCCAGTATTTTCACTATAGCTCTACAAAACTTCTTAGACCATGCATTTACTGCTCGAGCGATGGAAAGTTTGCTCGAGCGGTCTCTTTGTATTTTGGCACTTCGCTTGAGGTGTCTATTCGGGGCAGCAGAGTTAAATTTCAATCCAAGCACCATTCTAGCTCACTTTTTCATACTCCTCTTTCTAATGGCCTTTTCTGAAAATCCTAGCTCAAAAATCCTAGATTCCATCTAGCAATAACAAGAATTTATCCTTCTGCTTTCAATAAAGTTGTTACTCTTGCCAAAAGCTACGTTTTGAACCGATTGCATCGTGTTATTTTGGAAGTTCATTGCGTAGATCTTTATCTTTCACTTGTAACTCTTAAGATAGGAATACTTTTACCCTTGTATATTTATAGTTTGGTTTAAGTGTGTGTGTATCTTGAGGTGTGGGGTGATTGTTGAGATACGTGATATATATATATATATATATATTGTAGCTTGCTTTTTGTGCTCCTCGGATGGGTTTAGTCTCCTCGGATACGATAGCCCTACAGTTCGGACTCCCGTGGTTCTGAATTTGATTTCACAAGTGCAATGTGAAATAGATAAACACAAATGAGTCCAAATCCGGCAAATCTTTTAGAAAATCGATTTTGAATCAAAAATGCCAAAAATAGACTGCATTGTTAGATTTCAAAGTCGCCACCTAAATATTTTTAGAAAATTTAGGAAACCCGTGACTCGTGCCAAAGGTCGCTTGTCCGTCATCACCAAAGTGTCTCAGCTCAGGAACTTAGGTATGAGAGGGGAAGGTCATGAATTTCAGCACCCCACTCACCCGATCAAAGATCGGCCTCTACTAATAATGATGTGATTTTTATGTATAGTATATGCTCTTGTTCTGATTTATTTATGTTGTCTTTATTATGTGATGCACACAAGTATAGACTAATTCGCCCAATTCGCCCAATTTGGAACGTTTTGATTTCATGTTCGTTTTGAAAAGTGTTTGAATATGTGTCACTTGAAAAAGTGATCTCATATGTACATTAATCAAATTATTCCAACTTAAGTGAAAACGCCTTCATTCAAAGGCATTCAAACAGGTATATCAACTAAGCACTTAGCCTCATGGTAATCATGCTTGACATGGCAACAATCGCACGCATGCAAATGCTAAAGCGAAAAAATGCTTACCTTAAATAGCCGAGGTGAGCCAAAAGAAAGGAAATAGCTAGAAAAATACATAATCCTAACGATGCAAAATGACTAATGTAACACATACAACATGCAATTAATAAGCTCGGCTACTAGTATGCATATGATTCAATTTAAGACATACGGTAAAACACGTATTCAAGTAAGGAATTTGAAATTGACATTGATTAGTATGATGAGCCGAACCCTTATGCATGCAAAAGTGGATATAAGTCATGGCAATGACATGAAAATGTAAAACATGATACTACCATTATAAGCAGGTAAATAAAAGGGAGAAAGAAATGAGGGTTGGAAGACATACGCAATATTACAAGTTTTCCCTCATACAAGAGGGTCTGAATGAATGTACTAATTAAACCAACTATTACAACACTACATAAATTAACTACACTAACTAATTATTACAAATTGAGTAATTAATTACAACACGGAATTAATTAACTAAGTAACTAGCTATTACAAATTCACAAGAATTTAACTAGTTAATGAACTAGCTATTACAAGTTTCAAATAAATCTTCTAATTAGCATTAACATTACGAGCCACGGATAACGAAGAAGTGCACATGCATGAACATGAATTTTCACCCGAAAACTTCTCTATTTTGCTGCCAGAACTGTTCTATTTTGTAGTCAGAAAATTAAACTGTTTTCTCTCCAGCCTCTACTCTGTTCTACCATGAAAAATGCCACTGTTTGCTCAACAAAAGGTGGCCGGTTGGCCAAGAAAAACGGTCCGCCGGATGGTAGGGTAGCTGGTCAGCCACTATTTTTTTAGTACTACCCTGCTGCAACAGAATAGAAACAGAGCAAAAACAGAGTGTTTCCAGGGGATGTTTATCCTCTTTGCCTCTCCCTATCATGGAATTGATCAAGGAAGGAGTAGACTCGATTCGCAAACTATCAATTGACGCAAACTCATTGCATGATGAGCTACGAATCAATAGGGGCAAAGTCTCAATAAATAACAATGAAAGAGCAACGAAGCCTTCTCCCTATCATGGAGTTGCCTCTGTAGGGAAGTGGTAGACATCGCTTCTCGAATTATTAACATCACTAATGAGTATGTAATGACTCGAGACACGATAGTTTTAATTAACGTCTGATTGAACCCAAACCAATTTTATTACTCTTGTTACTATTTTAATCCAATTTTATTAGCCTCTTTTAATTACTTTTCTATTCTTTAATCATTTTAGTCAAAAAATGAGAGTTATCTCCACTAAATGAGAAGAAGTGTCAAACAAGAAGTTGTTATTGGCATGAGAGAGATGTAATGTCTTGATAATGAACCTTTGAAGAGATTAAACCATTAAGCATGGAAGAGTCTCTTTCGCATGCCTTAAACAGCACTCGTTTGAAACAACTCTCAAACAAATAAAACCAAGAAAGGAGGGAGAGTGCAGAGATGGTTATTGTAACTGTGAACACATGTATGAAAAGCACAAAATAAAAGCTAATAACTCAAATAAGTTGGTGTCTAAGGCCTAAACCACCAAACCTATGACTACAACACTACAAGCATACTATGCAAAACATAAATGAAATAAACACACTAAAACAGTCCTAAAACTCACAAAACAGTGTTGGAATTAGTATGAAAAGCTAGAAAAATGAGTTAAAATAAGAGAGAAATAAAGCAAGTAAGCAGGCCTAATGAGGGGTGGCTAACCCCTCTATTTTTGGGACTTCGAAACCACATATTTAGCCTCTGAAAAACTCTGAAAATCAGTAGGCAAAAGTTAGAAAATAGGTGGGAAATACGAGGACAAAAGCTTGGAGAACAAGGTTTAAAGAAGAGTGGTTATTCCATCCACCTTTAGTAGCTTAAAATCACAAGTTTCAGCCCATCAAAGACATTCCAAAACAGTATAAAAATAGCAAGAAAAGAAAGGAAAGAAGTAGAGTAAAGAAGGCAAAAGTTATACCTCTTGAAGAGAGGTAACTCTTTGATTCACAAACCAACAAGTGCTCACCCTCAAGAGCTAAAATTTTAGTTCAAGAACCTTAGCAAGGAGCCTCAAATATTTGGTTTAGAGAGTATATGTAAGGTGTATATAGGTTGCAAGATAGAGAGAGAGAGAGAGAGAGAGAGAGAGAGAGAGAGAGAGAGAGAGAGAGAGAGAGAGAGATCTTTTGAAGAATTTGAGTTTTGGTAAATTTTTCAAGAATTTGATCTTTTCAAGAGGGGTGGGCTTGTATTTATAGAAAAACGGCTTCTCCAGTCGAAAATATCTGTATAGAGACAGTTGGTGCAAGGCATGCACATTGGGGGAGGGGGACAGCTGGAAGCAAAATATCTGCTGGTCGGGACACCTGGTCGGCCGGTCAATGAGTTGTATGGCCGGCCACAAAAAACTACTCTCAAGCCCAACTTCAAACGACCATATCTCCTTCATCCGGACTCGGTTTCAAGTGATTCTTGAGTCTAAATTGAAATCCTGGAAGTATACTTCTAATGGTGGCACCCACTCATCTAAATTCTAAGTGTGCAAAGATATATACCTAATTTAGTGAAGGCTACTCATTTCTTTCTTAACAGTTTGATGCCCAACTTCAAACGGTCATATCTCCCTTATCCGGACTTGGTTTTAAATGATTCTTGAGTCCAAATTGAAGCCCCCAGAAGTCTACTTTCCAATTGTGGTGGCCTCACATCTAAATTCTAAGCATACAAAGAGATATGAATAATTTTGTGAAGACTGCTCATTTCTTTCTTAACGATTTGATGCTCAACCTCTTCCCCAACTAGTTTTCTTCTATCCCCTCCTATTTCCTTCAACTCCAAACCTATAAATAAGATGTTTTTAAATATTTTTCAATGAGTTCACCTCCCTTCCATTTATTTCCACTTTGTCCTTACTCAGTTTACCGAAAAGTGAAAATTTTAAATGAAATGCGAGCCTCGAAACATCGTAGAAACATTTAGAAAAATATTTTCAAAAAAGAGAGTTTTAAGGTCTAAATAGTTTTGGTCAAAATGGAGTGTAAGGTTGGGATTAGAAACCGAAGCCTTTTGCTAAAGAATTTGAACGATTGTACAACGTACTTTTCATCATCGAGTATTCAACCTGAGATGCCCAAGTCTTAAGGGCGGTTAAAAACAGGATGTCTATAGTTGCCCCTCTTTGACAAAACTCGAAGTCATGAAATGACGTGAGTGAATGTCAAAGACCGAAGATGACCCATTTTGACAAGGCCGTAAGACTTGGGCAAACAAATAAAATGTAGATTTAGTTGGTTGAACCCGAGGGTTGCTTACGTATTCCGTTACAAGAAATCAAACCAGCGTAGTTTAAGGGCAGAATGCAAAATGATACACAATGTAACGAAATAATCAAACCACAAGCAGTGCAAAATACACGAATACCATAAATGAAGAAAGATGCAAATCAAACTACGTTTAACACAGAAAAAGTGTCGGAACCCTCAAACCACAATTCTTGCAGTTCGATACAAGGTGAAAACACAAAACAGTACGATGCAAAGTGCACAAAACAGTGCAATACAAGATGAATGCACAAAACAGTACGATTCAAGGTGCACAAAACAGTGCGATACAAGGTGCACAAAATAGTGCAATGCTGATGAATACACAAAACAGTGCTATGTGGGGGAAAATGTACATTATGTAGAGAAAAATGAGTAGTACATAGAGTAGTGTATCATGTACCTTATGAAATGAGTGCAGGGCAACTTGCCATAACTTATTGAAATGTAACTGAAAAACGCTACGGAAGGCAACTCAATGAAACTCTATTAAGTACAGAATAAAGTCAAGAGCAAGGGCAACCAATCATGCAGTTCAAAACAACTAGGGTGTATGAGCATGCATGCATAATCCAAAGCACATGTATTAGTCATAAGAAAGATGGCAATCCCAAGAGAGTTTTGAAATAGTTAGAGGTAACTTTCGAAAGCTGAATCATAGTAGAATCATCATGGGAGTGAGTTACCCTAATCCAGGGAAAAGTGCCCAACAAATGGCTCTAAGTGAATTGAGAGATAGGTTGGGTTCATGTCCCTTATTCAATTGATGACCCGATCAGATTCACTGAAAATTGCCCCTAGTGTCCAATCATTGGCCACCGATTGGGTTCATGCCCCTTGTTCGATGGATGGCCCAATTAGATGTACTGAAAATTGCCCCTCGTGTTCAGTCACTAGCCACCTTCTTAACATTATGCAGGCATGTGTGAAGGAGATCATCAGATTCCGGAACAGTTGCCAACCAATTAGACTCATGCTCTTGCCCGACATATTGAGAACTTACTCCAGTCCCCTCCAAAGTAGTGACGGATTCCTCATATACACCGATCATGAATGCGTTGCCCCTTGTATGGGCACTCTCAGTTTTTCTATGAATTCCACACATGGACTTGTTTTCAAGTTTAGAGTGAACATTCGTGTATGGAATTTTGACCATGCCATTCTATTGAATTTGAGCGACAGACTCGCTAGGGTGACTCAATGAAGAGCGCTTTTGAGTGACAGACACGCTATGGTGACTTGATGAAGAGCACTTTTGAGTGACAGACATGTTATTGTGACTTAATGAAGAGCGCAGACTGAGACAAACACCAGGCACGACACAACAGAACTCATAACTTACCCGAAAGTAGAAAAAGACTCAAGGTAACTGATCATTCATAGTGCCCCTAGTATTACTTATGCTCCTTTTAAAACTCAATTATGCAAAACCCAAGTTTCAATTCCTTTTTGTTGCTCAAGTTAGAGATTATACTGATAAGTTCAAGTGTTGAAAATTTCTCCACTTGTTGATTCAAGCTAGTTCTTTCTTACCCAACGCAAGTATATGGTATGCATAGCAGTCGGTGTAGCTCATGGATTGATGCGAAGCTGACGACGTGAATTGGGCAGGATGATCAGGTTGAGATGAATAAGATAGATATGGTTGAGACTGAACTTCAGGATGAAGTTGCCTACGTATCCCAAGAATGGGAATCAGGTTAATGTAGTTCATAGCTAAGGTCCAATTGGGTGTTGACACTCTCCTTTTGCACTCTAACTTTTGCCAAGGTCTCATTTTCAGGTTTTCAACCTTGCGAGCTCTATTTATTTAATTTCTCATTTTTCATGCTCAAACTTTTGCCTAGGTCACCCTTTCTAGTTTTCGGCCTAGCGAGCCTCTCAAGGATAGCGTTACTACTCTTGCCCTGACACGAGAATTGGCTTCACCTTGATTTGAGCTTGGTTCTCCATTCCTTATGCATGTCTTCTTTTCTTTTGCTCAATTTTAAAAGTTGGTTCTTCTCGCAGTGTGGTCCTCCTCGCATTGGCTTTGCCGAATTCAAACAAAAGTGATCTTCCTCATGGTTGATTAGATTTCATTCCAATGAATACCCATGGCTTGATGGTTGACTTCTTGTCCCTTTTCTTTTTCTTTTATTTTATTTTCCTTTTCCTTTTTTTTTTTTTTGGGTTTCTTTTATCCATTTCTTTTTTTAAATAATGAAAACATTAAGGGGAGAAATTCTGTGATTATAAAATCTGAAAGTCGTCTTATGTTCGCCAAAATGATCACATAACGGTGCAGAGAATCCCCAAGAGAATGTAGAATACCACGCATAATTCTGAATCTATTCGCGGGTTTGCAAAAGAAACAACTCAAATCATGGACTTTACACTGATAAGTCAAAATACACTCAAACCATTTGGGGGATCCTTCTCAACATTTGAGTTTATTAACAGAATCAAATTCAATAAACATTTTTGAAGTTTTTCTATTTTCAAAAGGTCACACATGAATTACTATAGGCACAATAAAATGATAAGAAATTTGACTCTCGTTTTCTTATTTAGAAAAATGAAGACCTGAGGGTACACGAGAGTGATTCAAGGGAAAAGACTTAATTGACGCAACAACGCAAGAAACGACAAAGAAAATAAAACTCACAACTCAACTATTTACAGGACACCACTCAAAACAAAACCAGTACCCTTGAAACAAAAGGGTTTTTCACTCTCTAAGTCCATTTGCAGATTTCAAAAACAAATTCAAGTTACCCACAGGAGGGTCCAAACCTGCCTTCAATTTAGGAATACGAACATCCACACCCAGTAGGATTGATTTTAGACATTCAAATTGAGTCTCACAAATTGAGCCTCACAATTACTCCGATTGTCTTCACAAAGGTTGGTCATTGGCAAGCCACAGATGGAATTTATGCTATGGGATGGCAATCTATTACGATTTGGGGGAGGGTTACTGACAGCTTTAGGATTTTTAAGTGGGGTGATGACCTTTTTGTTAATTAGGTCTTGAATTTCATGGCGAAGACGAAAGCAACGGTCAGTATGATGACCATATTGCTGATGGAGGTAAGGTCATGTCTAGGTGCAAGAGGAATAGGGAGGGGGTCGAGGATTGAGCAGTTTGAGATACCGTTTCTCCATCAGTGCGTTCAATGCATAGGTTGGGCTCATATGGAGATGGGTGAAGATTCTTTTTTAGGAGAAGGAATCATTAGGTTTAGAAACATTGGCAAATGGGTTGGCGGGTGTTGGTTGAGTATTTATGGGCTTGGGACTGGAATCAAGATGAGTGTTTCTAGTAAAGCATCCCTTTTCATTGTTTGCCCCCTAATTCAAAATACTCTCAACCTGAGCGATAAAAGTCTCATCCACAGTCTTTACAACAACTACGAGCACTTACTGCTTGTTCAACCCTTTGACTTCAAAGTCTTAACAGCCCACCGAAGATGTGCATAGGGATCAATACTTGTCGCAACCTTGTTTTTGCCATTTGCTTCAGCTTGGCCAAGGGATTGGGTGGCTATATCGAAGCGAGGCCCATTTGTTGTTGATATGTCATTACCTAGACTTAAAATAGCTTCGAGTTGGCCCTTTTCCACTACAGCTTACCCTGAGATTGGGTAGTTTTTTGACGTGAACCTTTTGGCATATGATGTGGTTGATGATAGAGCCAAGACCCCAAAGGCTAAATTTGCCATAGTTTTCTGAAGATCTTCAATCATGCTCAACAACTTAGGAGTGGTGGGTTTGGCCATTGGTGCCCGTAGTGTATTTAACCCAACTTGGTCTTGACCCAACTATTGGGGTTTGAGACGGTTGAGGCGATTGTGGACTTCAAGTTTGGCGATTGTGGTGGGTTTGGTGATTGTGGTGTTCAAGTTTTGGGGTTTGAGACGGTTGAGGCTTAAGTGCATCCATCACACATTAGCCCGTGCTTTCTAGAATGAATACCTCGGGCTTGGGTAAATGGGCTGGGGTGATATATATACTGGGATCGAAGGTATGAGGTAGTGCATGGATAAGGTTAAGGTGAAGATGAGGTACTTGGTCTTGGATGGGAAGTGGGTTCATGGTTACATTGGGTTCTTGAGGTGGAGCTATTGTTTGGTTATTGATGAGATTCTGAACCTCATGACGAAGACGACAGCAACGATTAGTGCCATGACCGCGCTGCTGATGGCATGCACAGTATTTGGTGGGGTTATGTCTAGCAGGGAATGAGTTAGGAAGAGGTTAGGGATAAAGGGGTTTGGGGTACCCTCTTTCCGTCAGGACTTTTAGTGCGCTGGTTAGGCTCATATGGAGGGGGTGAAAGTTCTGCCTTGAGGTCGGGTTGGGAGGGTTGTTTGTGGATTAGATTTAGCAAAAGGGTCGACAGTTTTGGGATTGGTGGCAACGGTATTGCTTTCAGTGGGTTTGAGAATAGTGCTACTATTAGCATTTCTACTATTGGAAAACACCCTTCTTATTGGTTCGTTTGTTCTAGGAATAATGCCTTTGTTAAATGCGCTCTCAATCTGAATCCCTAATTCATGCAAATTTTTGAAAGTGAACAGTAGAGCGACTATTAACTTTTGCAACATATTAGGCTCAAGGTTCTACGCCACTATCTGCATTTGGTCCCTCTTAGAAGGTCGATTTGTCATTTGTGTGGCCATTGCTCTCCACCTTACAACAAATTCCACAAAAGGTTCTTCAGGATTCTGGTGGGTTGCTTCAAGCTCTTGGGTGGTCATTTCAATTTGGGTATTGTAAGAATACTGATTGACAAACACCTTAGCCAAATCTCCGTAGTTCTGCTTCACTTTATCCTCTAACTTTGTGCATCAAGTGGCTGCTATACCCGACAGGGTTCTTCCATACAGAGAGAGTTTCTAAGGCTTAGTCAGACCCATTAGTTTTAGGACGTTAGAGAAAAGTTAGATATGTATCATAGGATCTCCAGACTCGTCAAAATGGTCAATGGATGGCATTTTGAATATGTTTGGGAGCCTTACGGCAGCTTCGGTGTACCCATCTTCAATGTCGAGAATAAAGTTCATTCCCTGTGCCTTTTTGTATTGCTTCTAAAGGTTAGCAATTTTTAACAAGGTTAGGTCGAGATCATTAATATTAAGGGAAAAAGCCCCTCATTAGGCTGCACCAGGGGTCTGAAAACTCGAGCTTGAGCCAACCCTTCTCGAGGATCTGGACCTTGCAAATCTTCAGCTAGCGGAGGTAGGTCAAAGTTCGGCTAGGGGCCCGGCACTGGATGTGTGGTAGATTCCCCAGATAGGCGTTGCATTTTAGCAATGGTCTCATCCTACATGGAAATTCCCTGGTTTGGGGCTGTCATCATGGCCACAACTTCTTCTGGACTCTGTGCCATCACGGGTCTGCTGAGTTGGATGGGTGTAACCTAAGAGCTTACTTACAAGGATTTTGACCCGGTTATACTTAATGTATCTGAACTAGATTAGTCTAGACAGTTTTGACTGGATTGAGCTTTTTAGCATTGGTTTTTTGCCGTTGGATGAAACTTTTCTAAGTTAGCCTTTGGGATTCAGATGGATTAAATCTTTGCTAAGTGGGTTTTTCTGGGATTGGATGGACTTTGATGGGTTATGGCTTTCCAGGTTTGGATTGGGTTGGGCCTTTGCTGAGTTGGGTATTGCTTCTTCTTTGGCTTAGACAAACCTAGCATTAAAAACAAATGCCCCATCATATCGGGATATCGGGTATGCTGGTCAAAACAAAGCAAGATACAATTTTTATTCCTCGTTTTGGTTCTGGTTCTAATATTTTTTCCACCATATCAAACACAAACCCCTAGATTTTGACCCAAATTCTAATTCTGATACGACCCTCAAGGGTGAAAGGAACCGCCTCAAGATTAAGACTCTCTAAGGATTGCATCACACATTGCGAGAGATTTCACAATTTGCACAAAAGCATTCAAAACACCCCTATGAGAGGTAGGGTTTCCCTATCCTAGTTTCGGCATGATCTAGGGTTTCACTACTTCAAGCAAGTAATTTCACAAAATCCTGCATAAGGGTGAGCATCCTATTCTATGTTGGAGCAATGATTATGGCTTTACTATATGCAGCTAAGCCAAATGGTCAAAAGGGGTACCTTGGAAAGATTACCTAATATTCCTCTCACACCTAACACCAAGAAGTTAAAAGAGGATCAAGTGGTATAACGGTAATCCAGATCCAAGGGTTGTGTTTCCAACATGGTAGAGCCAAAGATTGGTTAGCCGTCCAGGAATAGCAGATGGAAAACATAGTGACTTAGAGCACCAATGCAAATGCAATGCAAAGAACATATATCTATATATAAAGTTTCATATCATGAAGTCCAAGTCAAGTTCTCTAATATCCCCAACAAAGTCGCCAAAAACTTTAGCTTGCTTTTCGTGCTCCTCGGAAGGGTTTAGTCTCATCGAATACAATAGCCCTACAGTTCGGACTCCTGTGGTTCTGAATCTGATTTCACAAGTGCAATGTGAAATAAATAAACATAAATGAGTCAAAATCTAGCAAATCTTTTGGAAAATCGATTTTTAATCAAACATGCCAAAAATGGACTGCATTGCCAGATTTTAGAGTCACCACCTAAATATTTTTAAGAAATTTAGGAAACGCATGACTCGTGCCAAAGGCCACTTGTCCGTTATCACCAAAGTGTCTCAGCTCGGAAACTTAGGTATGAGAGGGGAAGGTCATGAATTTGAGGACCCCACTCACCCGATCAAAGACCGGCCTCTGCTAATAATGATGTGATTTTTATATACTGTATATGCTCTTGTTCTGGTTTATTTATGCTATCTTTACTATGTGATGCACACAAGTATAGACTAATTCGCCCAATTCGCCCAATTTGGAACGTTTTGATTTCATGTTCGTTTTGAAAAGTGTTTGAATATGTGCCACTTGAAAAAGTGATCTCATATGTACATTAATCAAATTATCCCAACTTAAGCGAAAAAGCCTTCATCCACAGGCATTCAAATAGATATATCAACTAAACACTTAGCCTCATGGTAATCATGTTTGACATGGCAACAATCACATACATGCAATATGCTAAAGTGAAAAAATGCTTACCCCAAATAGTCGAGGCAAGCCAAAAAAAAGGAAGTAGTTAGAAAAAATGCACGATCCTAACGATGCAAAATGCCTAATACAACACATATAACATGCAATTAATAGGCTTGGCTACTAGTATGACATGTGAGTCAATTCAAGACATACGATAAAACACGTATTTGAGTAAGGAATTTGAAATTGACATTGATTAGTATAATGAACCGAACCCTTATGCATGCAAAAGTGGATATAAGTCATGGCAATGACATGAAAATGTAAAACATGATGCTACCATAATAAAAGGGAGAAAGAAATGGGGGTTAGAAGACATACACAATATTACAAGTTTGCCCTCATATAAAAGTGTCCGAATGAATGTCCTAATTAAACTAACTATTACAACACTACATAACTTAACTACACTAACTAATTATTATGAATTGAATAATTAATTACAACACGGAATTAATTAACTAAGTAACTAGCTATTACAAATTCAAAGAAATTTAACTAATTTATGAACTAGTTATTACAAGTTTGAAATATATCTTTTAATTAGCAGTAACTTCACGAGCCACAGATAGTGAAGAAGTGCACATGCATGAACATGAATTTCCGCCCTAAAACTTCTCGATTTTGTTGCTAGAATTGTTCTGTTTTGCAGTCAGAAAATTAAACTGTTTTCTCCCCAGCCTCTGCTCTGTTCTGCCATGAAAAATGTCATTATTTGCTCAACAAAAGGTGGCCGGCCAACCAGGAAAAGTGGTCGGCCGGATGGTAAAGTGTCTGGTCGGCCACTATTTTTTTGGTACTGCCCTTCTGTAACAGAATGGAAACAGAGCAAAAACATAGTGTTTCCACGGGATGTTTATCCTCTCTGCCTCTCCCTATCATGGAATTGATCAAGGCAGGGGTAGACTCAATTTACAAACCATCAATTAACGCAAACTCATTGCGTGATGATCTATGAATCAATGGGACAAAGTCTCAATAAATGACAATGAAAGACCAACGAAGCCTCCTTCCTATCATGGAGTTGTCTCTGTAGGGAAGTGGTAGACATCGCTTCTCAAATCATTAACATCACTAATGAGTATGTAATGACTCGAGACACGATAGGTTTAATTAATGTCTGATTGAACCCAAACCAATTTTATTACTCTTGTTACTATTTTAGTCCAATTTTATTACCCTCTTTTAATTACCTTTCCATTCTTTAATCATTTAAGTCCAAAAATGAGAGTTATGTCCACTAAATGAGGAGAAGTGTCGAACAAGAAGCTGTTCTTGGCATGAGAGAGATGTAATGCCTTGGTAATGAACCTCCGAAGAGATTAAACCATTAAGCATGGAAGGGTCTCCTTCGCATGCCTTAAACAACACTCATTTGAAACAACTCTCAAACAAATAAAACCAAGAAAGGAGGGAGAGTGCAGAGATGGTTATTGCAAGTGTGAACACATGTATGAAAAGCACAAAATAAAAGCTATCAACTCAAATAGGTTGGTGTCTAAGGCCAAAACCACCAAACCTATGACTACAACACTACAAGCATACTATGCAAAGCATAAATGAAATAAACACACTAAAATAGTCCTAAAACTCACAAAAATAGTGCTGTAATTAGTATGAAAAGCCAGAAAAAGTGAGCTAAAATAAGAGAGAAATAAAGTTAGAAAGCAAGCCTAAGGAACGGTGGCTAACCCCTCCATTTTTGGGACTTCAAAACCACATATTTAGCCTCTAAAAAGTTCTGAATATCAGTAGCCAAAAGTTGGAAAATATGTGGGAAACACAAGGACAAAAGCTTGGAGAACAAGGTTCAAAAAATGGTGGTTATCCCCTTCACCTTTAGTAGCTTTAAATCACAAGTTTCAGCTCATCAAAGATAGTCCAAAACGGTATAAAAACAGAAAGAAAAGAAAGGAAAGAAATAGTGTAAAGAAGGCAAAAGTTATACCTCTTGAAGATAGGTAACTCTTTGATTCCCAAACTAACAAGTGCTCACCCTCAAGAGCTGAAATTTAAGCTCAATAACCACGACAAGGAGCCTCAAATATTTGGTTTAAGGAGTATATGTAAGGTGTATATAGGTTACAAGATAGATAGAGAGAGAGAGAGAGACAGAGAGAGAGCTTTTCAAGAATTTGAGCTTTGGTAATTTTTTCTAACCTCAAATCAAGAAGGGTGGGTTTGTATTTATAGAAAAACATTTTCTCCAGTCAGAAATATCTGTATAGAGACAGCTGGTGCGAGGCATACACATAGACGAGACAGTAGATAGTAAAATATATGCCCATCGGGACACTTGGCCAGCAGGCCAATGAATTGTACATGCGACCACAAAAAGTGGCCGGCTGGCCACAAAAAACTACTCTCATGCCCGACTTCAAATGGCATATCTTCTTTATCCGGACTTGGTTTCAGGTGATTCTTGAGTCTAAATTGAAGCCCTAGAAGAGTCTAATTTGCAATGGTAGTAGCCTTATTTCTAAAGTCTAAGTGTACAAAGAGGTATTCTTAATTTAGTGAAGGCTGCTCATTTTTTTTCATAATAGTTTGATGCCCAAATTCAAATGGCCATATCCCCCTCACCCAGACATAGTTTTAGATGATTCTTGAGCCCTAATTGAAGCCCCAGAAGTCTAATTTCCAATGATGGTGGCTTCATATCTAAATTTTAAGTCCACAAAGAGATATGCCTAATTTAGTGAAAGCTACTCATTTCTTTCTTAACGGTTTGATGCTTAACCTCTTCCCCAACTAGTTTTCTTCCATCCCCTCATATTTCCTTCAACTCCCAACCTATAAATAAGATGTTTTTAAATATTTTTCAAAAATTTCACCTCCATTTCATTTATTTTCACTTTGTCCTTACTTGGTTTACCGAAAAGTGCAAATTTTAAACGAATAATGTGAGCCTCGGAACATCGTAGGAATATTTTTAAAAAAATTGAAAAAATAGGGTTTTAAGGTCTAAAATAGTTTTGGTCGAAATGGGGTGTAAGGTTGGGATTAGAAACCGAAGCCTTTTGCTGAAGAATTTGAACGATTGTACAGTATACTTTTCATCATCGAGTGTTTAACCTGAGGCGCCCAAGTCTTAAGGGCGGTCAAAAATAGGGTGTCTACATATATATATACATATAGATTTTGTGGTGATGATGCGTTTGTGTGAAATTGATAAAGGGTTGAGTAATCAATCATGGAAGATTATATATAGAGACTTGAATTAAGGGAAATTAACACTTAGAAGAAAAAGTCCTAAAATTTAATGTGTAACCTAAGGATTGTTCTTTGATCTTGACTTAAAGGGTAATTGATGGTTAAAATTGGAGGGTCCTTGTGATTCCTTGTGATGCGTCTAAGGTATTCTTGTTTTTGGAATGTGTTGAGGTGCCCACTTGCCCGGATCGTGCGAGAACGACGAATGTGGTAATTGTTATAAGGTGTCCACTTGTTAGATCGCGTGTGGACGACAAAAGTGGAAGGTTTGAGGTGTCTACTGGCCATCCCTGTGAGGACGAAAAAATATGGGATTTGAACGTCGAGTTGTGTGTTGTGTTATGAAAAAATACGCTGAAATCATGTGAGGAAGAACACACTCCAACTAACAGTAATAGTGAGAGAAGGAACAAACTCCAACCATGCTGAAATCATGAGAGAAGGAACACATTCCAAACATGTTGAAATCATGTGAGGAAGAACACACTCCAACCACGTTGTAATCGTGAGGGAAGGAACAGACTCCAACCATGCTAAACTCATGAGAAGAAGAACACATTCCAAACACACTGAAATTGTATAAGAAAGAACACACTCCAACCACGCTATAATCGTGAGAGGAGGAACAGACTCCAACCATGCTGAAATCATGGAAGGAGGAAAAATCCCATGAACATACTCCAACCACATTGAAAATCGTGAAAGACGGAACATACTCCAACCTTGCAAAAATCATGAGAGGAGGAATAAACTCTCTCACTTCTTAAAACCATAACTCTCTTCCCATCACAATAGATTGCTAGTTCTGAATGGTGGAGAAGAGTTTCCAATGTATTATGAAAAAACAAGAGCCTATCAATTTCGTCAATGGTAGGATCATATCCCTTCCATGATCTTTCATTTTTGTTGTGGTAGAAAGGATTTCGACTGGTAAGGTAAAGATACCAGATTTGATATGTGCCGTGATAAGTTTTGGGCTTGTTCCCATATTTGTAATAGCATATTTAACTATTGCTGGAAACTCATTTAAAATCTAAAAAATCTCTCTATTAATTTCCACAAAATCAACAATTCCAAGTTCAATCCAATGCATATTAATTTTGTCCACTGATAACTTAAGACTTGGCTAGCCATAATCCCAATTTAAGGACTCTCCTAAGGATGTCATATAAAGTATTTCTTCATTTTTTCTTGTTGTTTGGCAATTTTTTTAATTTTTTTTAGCAAGCTCTTTTGGAGGGGGAGGGGGAAATTCTATTTCTTTTAAAACAAAAATTATTTTTTCTCCTTTTTCCATCATTTTTTCATCATTGCGAATGATGTTAAGCTCTTTTTCTAGATACCCAACGTAATCAGTAAAATCTTTCAATTTGTTGCTGTGCAGAGAAAACTAAAAAACTTCAAAATGTTTGCTACTTTCTGGTGCTAGTCTAGGACTGTAAAATAGTTTTTCGATTATAGCAAGGATTTTTACTATTTTTATGTCTTCGAGTTCGGAGGTTAATTCGCTTTTTTGCTCCTTTGATGATTCTTCTATTAAGAATCCCTTTGAATTTTTTGGTTTAAAATTTAGATTTTTTCTCTTTGTTGTCGCGATTTCAACCGTACGCGCCTTGTTAGCTGAAGAATTTTTTGAATCCTTCCACTAACAGTTTTTAACTTTGTGGCCTAGTTTGTTGCATTCCAACAAAGTAACATGGGTTTCTTCTTTTTGTCAGCTAAAGTTGTGATTTCTTGCACCATAAAACTTAATTCCCTAGTTAGAGAATTTGCAATTGAATTTTTTTCAGAAGAAATATACTAAACATCAAAACTAAAATAATGAAACCATTACTATCATCTGTGTAGTCTGCTTTGACTTACATGCATTAAATTTTATTTTTTTTCAAAAATACTTTAAAAAACTTATTATTTGCTTTGATAATGAAATGTTCAGTGACTAAGAAAATATAATAATATTTTATTCCATTTTTTATAGTAAGAAATTCTTTCTCATTTATGTGGTATCTTGTTTTAGCTTCTTTGAAACTACCACTTGTAGACACCCCATTTTAACTGCCCTTAAGACTTAGGTGCTTCACTCTGAACACTCGATAATGAAATGTTACGCTATGCAATCGTTCAATTCTTCACCAAAAGGATTCGGTTTCAAACTTTAAAACCTAAACCTTGCACCCCCTTTGGACCAAAACCTTAATTTTTCTATCCTGACCACTCAAAGAACACCTGGCCAATAGATGGCCGGCAGGCCATTTTCATTAGGCTAGCCATACATCTTCATGGTCGCCCAACCATGTTTAGCACAACAGATATTTTGCAATAGCTAGCTGCTCCCATGCACATGCTTTGGACCAGCTGTCCCTTTTATAGATATTTTCGACATGAGTAACTGTTCTTCTATAAATACAACACCCCCCCATGGTTTGGGGTTAGAAAAAAACTCCAAGAGCCTATAGCTTGTCCAACACACTTCTCTTCCTTCTTGCAATATAGATACACAATAGATACACCATATATGCTTAAACTTGAAGCCTTTGCTGAGGTTCTTGAACACAATTTCAACACCTTGAGAGTGTTTAGCTTGTGGTTTGTGAACTAAGAAGATCATCCTCTCTTTCAAGAGGTGAACTTTGAACTCTTCAACTATTTTTTCTCTCTCTCTTTTTCTTGTATTTTCATAGTGATTTCAAAGTTATTTTTGAGCTTAAAATGTGAGTAAAACCTCATTAAGAGTGGGTGGGCTAGCCATTTTTCCATTGGCCAGCTCACTAGTTGTATATCCTTTGCTTTCTTTCATTTTTTTTTTCACTTTCTTTTCATTTCTTTTGGTTCAATTTCAATACCTTTTAGCACTGTTTTAGATTGTTTTTGCGTGATATGAATTGAATATGGGCTTATAAAAGGGTCCTAGTCCTCCCCACTGCATGTGCTTTTACTTACTATGCTTTGAATATCATATTTGTGTTGTTGTTAGTCCTCTCGGATTTGGCATGTTTAGGATATAGCGGCCAATCCGTTGAGTTGATCATTTTTTCTTTCCTTATGTAACTTGGAACCTTGTGGGCATGGGAAGATTAGAGCTTAGGCTTAGCCACCCCGCCAAAAGTTTAATTATCTAGTGTAAATTTCTTGCTTTTATGTTATTGTTGTCCACCTTGAAGCTAGGTAGTAGCTTCCATGTTCAAAGTGTTGAAAAGCTCTCTTATCGATCATTTTCAAAATATGGAAATGGATATCTCATCCTTGTTCCATGAAAAGTAGGAGTTGTCAATAACTTTGGCTAGTTGTGTGTTTAAGCTTTGATAGATAGCTTGATTTTTGTCTTTTTTTTTTCCCTTACTTACTTTGTTGCTCCTTGAGAGCTCTTTCTTGAGAAGTGTTGAAAACTCTCTCCTAGTTCCACTTTGAAGCATGGATTTAGATGTTTCATCCTTATTCCATGACTAGGGAGATGAGTTGACAATACTTTTTGAATTATTGCAATTTTTCGTTTTAGTTGCTCCATAATCATTACATGCTAGCTTGTGATGTTTGATGGTCTATGAAGCATGTCAACCTCTTCCTTGAATAAATTCATGATAGGAATGAGGTAACCTATTTTTCTTGTGTCTATCTAAGTCTCCTCCTATTGCTCTTATGATCATTATGCAACAACCTTGCTATGGTTAATGATTTGGGAAGCAAACCTACTCCCTCCTTGAAAATCCTCATGACAGGAGGGAGCATGAAGGAAGAATAGCTTTTAGAAACCCTCTATCTTGCTCTGTTCTAGTTTTGTTGCAGCAGGGTATTCCTCAGAAACAGTGGTTGGCCAACCATTATTCTGTATAGCCGACCATCTTAATAGGCCGGCCGACCAAGCATGTTGTACGATAATGGTAATTTTACAGCAGAACAGAGCAAATCCTGAGGTCAAAACAGAACTATTTTCTGGTTGTAAACAGCAAGTTTTCGCAGCAAACAAAGAGGTTTCTGGAGAATGTTCTTGGCTGGGCGCATGCGATTCCCCGCCTTTCGTTTAATTCCTTTAGATTAGTATTTGTAATTAATTAGTTACTTTCATTCAGACTTGTAATAATTAATTAGTTTATTCATTTTTGTTTGTAATAATTAGTTAATTAGGACATACGGACCCTCTTGTGCGAGGGCAAATTTATAATATTTGTATATCTTCCAATCCCCATTTCTTTCTCCCTTTTATTTATATGATTACCATGGTTGTATGTAGTATCATGTTTTCGTTTCATATCATTGCCATGCTTTGCATCCATTAAGGTTTGATTCATCATTTTTTAATATCATTGGCATTTCCTACTTGCTTGAATACGTGCGTTACCACATGCTTTGAGTTAATCCATATGACATGTTAATAAGCCGAACCTAATAGTTACATTCTTGTATGTGTTGCATTAGTCATGTGCATTGTTAGGGTCATGCATTTTTCTAATTGTTTTCGTTTTCTTTGGCTTACCTCAGAGTACTGGGTGAGCATTTTTTGGCTTTAGCATATTCATATGTGTGATTGTTGCCATGCTTAGCATCTTACCATGACTTTACGTGCTTACTCGAAATAAACTATTTGAATTCCTGTGAATAAAGGTTATTTTACTTGCATTGGGGACGATTTTGATCAAATGTATGTACGAGCTCATTTCTTTCCTTTTGAGTTGTGTGCACTCAAAACTCTTTCAAAAATCACATAAAATCAAGTCATTTCCAAAGCAAACAAAACAGCCTATACTTGTGTGCCTCACATAGTAAGTTAGCATAATAAAATCAAAACAAAAGCATATAATGTTGATAAAATTCATATCATAATTAGTAGAGGCCGATCTTTGATCGGGTGATGGGGGTGCTCAATTCCTGACCTTCCCCTCTCATACCTAAGTTCCCAAACCGAGACAACTTTGGTTACGATGGACAAGTGGCCTTTGGCATGAGTCAAAGGTTTTCTAAATTTTTCAAAAATATATAGGTGGTGACTCTGAAATTTGGCAATACAGTCCATTTTTGGCATCTCTAAGGATTAATGGACTTTCTAAGATTTGCCAGATTTGGACTCTCATTTGTTTTTCTATTTCACATCACACTTGTGAAACCAGATTCAGAACCACGAGAGTCCGAACTGTAGGGCTATCGTACCTGAGGAGACTAAACCCCTCCAAGGAGCGTGAAAAACTAGCTACGGTTTCTGGCGACTCTGCCGGGGAATTTAGAGAACATGACTTGTCTTTCATGATGTGAAATTTTATCTACATATATTTGTTCTTTGCATTGTATTTGCATGGTGCTCTTAAGTCACTGTGCTTACCATCTAATATCCTGGATGATTTGCCAAAGGCTTGCTAAAAGCTTGCCAAAAGGCTAGTTGGACATAGGCAATGTCACATTAGGAACACAACCCTTGGATCTGGGTTACCGCTGTACTGCTTGATCCTCCTTTTACTTTTCAGTGTTAGTTGTGAGAGGTATATTAAGTAACGTTGCTAAGGTACCTTTTTGACCAATTGGCCTAGCGTATATAGTAAAGCTCTAATGACTGTTCCAACATAGGATAGGATGCTCGCCCATATTCAAGATATTGTGAAACCACTTGTTTGAAGTAGAGAAACTCTAGATCATGCCAAAGCTAGGACAAGGTGACGCTACCCCTTCATAGAGGTGTTTTGGCTCTCCTTACTTGCTATGTGCTATTCTTTGGATCTATACAAGGGTTCTTGAATTCAGATTACCGGTTCAGTATTAGTTTGTGGGGCAGAATTCAATTTTATAAGTAGGAAGTACAGTCATACAACTGTGATCATATCTGTTGCTAATTTGGGCCGAGGTGCTGTCTGATTTTTTATTATTACTTTTCTTTTTCTTTATTTCTTTTGCTAGGTAGTCTTGAAATCATAGCTTCAGATAGACCTGATATCCCTCAAGTTTTGTGGACTCGTGCCTGTAGGCTTTGCAAAATCCGAGATTTAGTTAACGGTCAGCCAGTGCTAGTCTGTCTCTCACCAGTTGTTCAAAGAAGAAGAACCAAGCAATTATCACTAGTACAGAGCATTTATCTGTCACTCGTTCACTCTCATCCGCTCAGTTCACCAATATCTAACTCGCCTAGATCTATAATGGCGCAAAGTGCAAAAGAAGTTACGGCTATGATGACAACATTCCAATAGGCCATGGATACACTGAACCAGAGGATAACTATGCAAGATCAAACCATTACTGAAATGCGATGCCTATCTAGGGCATCAGCATCTACCACACATCTAGTCCCGGCTGCCTAGCCAAATCTTGATCCACCTCTGTTAGCTGAAAACTTTCAAGTTCCGGATCCCTAAGAGGTGTTAGCACAAGCTCAAGCTTTCAAGCCTTCAGCACAGCCTCATGAAGGGCTTCTTCCTTTCGACATCAATGACATCGATCCTACCATGATACAAATTGCTAAGCTGGAGAAGATGCTTAAGAAATCTCAAGGCTTCAATACTATCCTAGACATTGAAGACGGTTATACTGAGGCTTTTGTAAGATTGCCAGAGAAGTTCAAAATGCCGCACATTGACAAATTTGATGGAAGCAGAGATCCTATCGTCCACATCCGTCTCTTCTTGGATATCTTGAAACCAATGTGCTTGACACGGGCTCAGAAATTGTCATTATTCGAAAAGACCTTATCAGAAGTGGTAGCCATCTGGTATGCCAAACTGGAAGACTTGACCAAGCATAATTGGGGAGATCTATCTAAGGGATTTGTTAATCAGTATTCCTACAATACTCATATGAAGGTAACAGTCAGCGAACTGGATGTAACCTCTTAAAATCCCAATGAACCCTTTATCGACTTTGTTGCTAGATGGAGGGCAAACGCAGCTCAAATGACAAATATTCCTTCAAAGAGGGAACAGGTTCGATTAGTAGTTCAGAACCTTGAACCAGATATGTTACAAAGGATGATAGTCGTGCCACTATCTACCTTCGCCGCTTTGCATGAATTGGAGGTCCAAATTTAGATCTCTTTTAATAAGGGAATTATCCAGAGAACAAGTGAACTGGCAAACAGGTCGTTTACTAAGGGTACCAATGCTAGCAATAGCACTTCCTAGGCTTGCCGAAATCAGTACAGTCACCACAACAGCCAAGATAGCCAATCCATTCACTAGCACAACCTCACAAACCACCAGCCCAACCCGAAACCAATTTAGAACCTTCACCTCTCTTCACATGAGTCTAACTCATGCTCTCAAAGTTCTGATGGACAAAGGCCATCTTAAGTGCCTTGATCCTCGACCTCTCCCTAACCCACTTCTAGCCAAACATGACCCCACTCAATACTGTATCTTCCATCAGCAGCATTGTCACCCTGCTAATCGTTCCTTTTATCTTCGTTATGAGATCCAATATCTTATTGACAATAAGATCATAGCTCTACCCCAAAAGCCAAATGTAACCACCAACCCACTCCCCGTCCATGACCATGTCATCCCACCTAGGAATATTAACCTCATCCAAACATTATCGTTCACCTTCAACCCCAGCATATATATCACCCCATTCTATTTGCCTAAACCCGAGGTGGTTATTCCTGAAGTCACAGACTTGTCCATGATGGATATAACACCCAAAACCCAACCAAAGCTTGTGGTGGCGATAGTTGAAGAGAAGGGAAATTCACTGAAAGAAAGGATGCCTGATACCCAGATTATGGAGAAGGGACCATCACCCATGAAAGAGAATGATCCCAGTCAGTATATTGTGGCTTCTAACCAACCAAAGGCAACAATCATACTACCGGACTCACTCTGCATCAATGCTGTTAAAGAAAATAGGCCTGAACAAAGTCTTGATGAATTAGCAGAGATAGAAGAAGACTTAGAGAGCCTCTATTTTTTTAAGGATGAGGATGTGGGAAGTGTGCATATCGGATGGTGGGATTCGAGCCAGCTTGAATCTAGCCATGGGTGGTTAAGTAGTGAAGAGAAATCTGACATCGAGGAATAGACAAAAAACAAGACAGTCAAGATTAAAGGAAAGAAAATCCAAGGAAAGGGTATAAAAGAAGGAGAAATTGACTGGAACAGCAAGTCTGAGGACATAACTATCGCCGAAAGGGAACAAGTGATGGAACAATTTCAAAAAGAGAGAATGTAGGAGATACAGAGATCAAAACTAACCTAGGAATAGGTGAAAGGGAAAAGAGAAGAGGACGTCGAGTCGGGGAAGAGCGATGTCAAAATTGAAGAAAAGTTTGAATGGGGACCTAGTGACAAAGAGAAGATGCTAAGGAAACTGAAACATTATCGAGAGGCAGAATTGAGTCAGTCTCAGAAAAGAAGCAGCGTGCCAATAGAGAATGGACTCAAACAAGAAAGAAGGAGATCCTTACAGTAATCTACCTAAACTAGCCATATCTACCTAATGGCAGAAGGCATAATGTGAACATGATTCGGGTAGAGCCAGACAATGGCCCAGCAATGACCGTAGGAGAATGGTAAGAGGACAATAATCTCAGCTTTACTTGCACCGATGAATGGTAAGAGACCGGCACCCTTGATAATACGTGGTACACTGAAGAGATCAACCACATGACAAGAAGTGGTCATTATTTCAAACCCCTACCCCTAGACCAAAGAGAACCCTCTAGAAAAGAGGCCGAGAAGATGAAAAAGAAGGAGATTGAATAAGACTAGGTTTTAAGGCAACTTAAGAAAATCCAGGCAGATATTTCCATTTGGGGGCTGTTGATGGCTTTCCAGGAACACTTGTAAGCATTGCTAGAGGCGCTAAACAAGACCAAGCTGCCTTTAGACATCATGCCCGACCAACTAGTGTCTTTGGTCACATCTGGGGATGTTACTCCATTGTTGTCTTTCACAGACAAAGAGTTGCTGCTCGAGGGGGCCAACCACAACAAACCTCTGTATGTAACCTTGGAAAACTGAAAAAAGTGGATCCCGGTAGTGTTAGTGGTCACCAGCTCGACAATTAATGTATGTCCGGTGAGGACTACTTATGCCATAGGCTTGAAGCCAGTTGACTTCACGCCTACGACTCAAGCCGTTCGAGCTTACGACAATACCAGCTGCAATGTCATGGGAACCTTTAAGAGCCAGATACTGATTGGTCCATCCGAACATGAGGTTGAATTCCATGTGATGGATGTGCCAATAACTTTCAATCTACTCTTGGGCAGACCTTGGCTGCACCAAATGAAGGAGATTTTTCAACGGTACACCAACTGGTGAAGTATTCGTTCAAAAAGGGGATTGCGACTGTTTATGGAAATTCTTCAATCCAACCTCCCCCCAGGGACCACCACACCCTTGTTGGAAATAATGAACGGAGAAGAGGATATGTCCTTCTTTGGGTTCACCTTAGCAGAGGCTCGGTTGGTGCAAACTATCATAGCAAAGGATGTGGGGGACTATGTGAGTGCTCAATTTGTACATATGACGAACAAGCTACAGACACCCCATTTTTTACGGCCCTTACAACTTGGACGTCCTCGCATGCACACCCGATGATGAATATATTTGCTTGACAAGTGCTCGAATTCCTTAGTGGAATGCCACAGCTTTGAGCCTTTCAAACTTTGCACCCTTTATAGACACCCCATTTTTGACCGTCCTCAAGACTTGGACGTCATCGTTTGAACACTCAATGATCATCCATGTTCGTGTTCATTTTGAGCTCCTGAAGGTCTCGGCTGAGCACCTTGCCTTGAAGCCTCTCAACTTGTCTGTTTTGTGCTTGGTTGTGGACCAAAGGCTTTGTCATGACCCAAACCCACCCCTAAAAGCTTGGTCCATGACCGGCCTGTACATAGGCCTCAAAACAGAATTTTAGAATAATATTTAATCACATAGGGGGCCTTAAGCGGAAGCAATATCAATAAAGACAACATCCATTGAGCTTGTGCGTACATGATAGCTTAATTATTTCAACATTTACATGCATTCCCATAGTTACATATACAATCATAGAATTATGCAGATCTCACACACACTTAAATAAGACTCCAAAAATTGCACAACTCCCAGTAATCAAAATTAAGGCCTCAGCACGGAGGCATACCCCAGGCGGCTTGGCAAACAGGTTGACCCCAATACAATACTAGTGTCAATCCTCGATGGCTCACCTACATAAACATACATAAAAACAAAGTGAGCAAGGCTCAGTGAATAATAGTACGTGATAATCCAATAAATAACTTGAATCACAAGGTATGTAAATGCAGAGAACTTATGGTTAATCTTATCCTGTGGTTGCTTTCAGAATGGTCATAGGCCCAGCTTTTAATCAGAACGGCTTTAAGCCCTTGAACAGAGTGGCATTGAGCCCTTAAACAGAGTGGCGTTAAGCCCTTATCAGAATGGCATTAAGCCGTTATCAAAATGGCATATAGCCTTTATCAGAATGTATGAACTCAAGAGGTGTCTCGCACGGATTCTAGAGGTGACTCGCATGGCAGCACTTAGCTCCGTGCAGCACTTTGCTTCATACTAACAGATCATACATAATGGCCATAAGCCTCATAACTTTCACAAAATGGCCATAGGACTCAGTTTGCATATGTATGGACTCAAGAGGTGGCTCGTACGGATTCTAGAGGTGACTCTCATTGCAGCACTTAGTTCCGTACAGCACGTTACTCCATGCCAAAAATACAGAATGGCCTCTGGCCTAATAGATCATATAGAATGGCCATAGGCCCAGATTGGCTTTAAGCCTAGTTCATATATGTATGGATTTGAGAGGTGTCTCACATGAACTCTAGAGGTGGCTCACAATGTAGCACTTAGTTCCAAGTAGCGCTTTGTTCCATACCAGTAATTAATAGGTCTTACACACCAAACCATACATATCATGTCAAACCATAAACAGAAACAAATTCATACATATGCATTATACTTGAATCATACACAGAAATCAGAATTCATACTTGATTATACTTGGCACTTCGCTAGCGCTAACAAATCAATATAAAGTATTCTTGTTAGTTCCATAAAGGAATCCCCCAATACTGAGAACTTATAACATACATGAACTTGTAACATACCTAAACTTGTGCATACTTGAACTTGTAACATATGTAAACTTGTAACATACGTAAACTTGTAACATCCTTGAACCATGGTATTATTACCCCCGGGTAAGGGCCATGTGCTACGGATGTCATGAGTACTTTACATATATGGACAACTGTTCATTAAGTCAAAACGTAACATATCAGAACATAGAGCATTTCTTGTTATATCATGTCATTACAGTACACTTAACAAAGACAGAACAGTTTACATCATAATGTAAGTCGCATGACAAGGTCATTGATATTTAATTCTGTCTTCAGGTTGAGTCATCCGTAAGTCAATCCGTTGTTTATCATAATGCTTAGCAGGTATTAATGTATAAAACAATCCGTGGTCTTAACTAATTATTCATTAAGAAATGGCGTAGTTCATTTGATCTATTAATAGCATATAGAGGCATACACCTTTGTTTGATCGTTCATATATGTTACCATAGTTGACTTGTACTTAACAGAGTACTAATGGTAGCCGTTACATCATTCACGTGAGTTAACATAGTTAACTTAAGTTTAACAGGACATTCCTGATAATTATTAATGAGAGATAAGCACATTTACAGATTGAATGATTTCAGAGATACGTGAATACCATGGTTCCATAGTGCTTATACGTTCCCTTTGTTCATCATGAACCACTGTAGCTATCTTGCAAATAACAGAATGTTAGTCTTCTTTGTCAACAGTAATACCGCTTAATAATGCCTCTAGATTTTCCAATCAACACATTGTTAACTTAATTACTTGCAAGGAACAGCATATTAACGATAGAAATCATTAACAATAATTGAACGTACGACTACCGTACTACTACTCACAGTGGTAGGTTTCTGATAGCGGTGGAACGATGTCCTCGTCTTGACCTACAAACAAAATGTACATAGCAGATTATGAGGATAAAACCAGTCTCTTTCTTATTCCTTAATCAATAGCCATGGTGGTTCTAAATTCATTAGTCCTCCATAGGTTATAATCCATGCCTCAGAAAATAAGGGGAATCGATAGGAAAATAGTTTAAGTTAAGAAATGGTACAAAACCGGTAGATAGAAACTGAGCAACTCTCACTAATTTGGGCATAACTATTTCTGTACATAGAATTTGGGAGTGAGACCACCACCATTGGAAACTAGACTTCCGGGGCTTGATTTTAGGCTCAAGAATCACTCAAAACAGAGTCCGGATGCAAAAGATATGCTTATTCAAAGTTACCTAGTACATGCTGAAACAGGGGTGGCCGCTCGTGCGGCCCAAATCCGCTCGAGTGGAATAGCCCGGCCGCTCGAGCGCCCAAAAGCAGAATGAAAACCTGTTTTTTTTCTTCATGTCTGCTCGTGCGGTGCCCGTGGCCGCTCGTGCGGTCTGGGCAGAATCAAACAATCCGAAAATGGTTTTTGCCCCAACACTTAATCTATCCATTTTTTAAGCTTGATTTCAAGTCTAATTACCAAAAAACATGTATAATTCCTTCTAAAACATAATCAACTAACATCATCAAATAGAATCTCATCTTTTTCTATATATCCAACCTTCCATTATATATGCCCAAATCATGTAAATATAACTTAGATTTAAGGAAAGCATGGTTTAATTCCTTGAATATCCATTCATAATTCAACACACTTGCTTATTTACATATGAAACTACCAAATTAAACCTTGATTTCATGTAGTAGATGGATTCTCCACAAGGATAATAGTTAGAGCCACATACCTTACCCAAATCCTTGTTCTTCCCTTTTATCTCTTTAATTTTCCCAAGCTTCTTGGTTGATCTTCTTCCTCTCTCTTCTATTTTCTTCTATCAACCTCAAATCCCCCATGGATGATGAGTTTTGCCTCTCCCTCTCTCTCTCTCTCACAGTTCACTTTCTCTCTCCCTAAGATATTTGACCCAAAGTGATGAGTTCAACAACTCATATATCTATGCATATATAATACACACATAAGTTCATCATAATAGAGGGAACCAAACGTGCCCTTACGAATCGCACAAAATGAAATTCTAATTAAACTTCCCAGATGACTCTAAAAATCATGTTGATCATAAATATGTCCCCTGTTCTGGTTTCTGAAGCCTCTAAGGCCTTCAATTTGCAGTGCCAAGTTAACCACCCAAACGTACATTAAAGAATCAGACAAATTAGATTTCCAATTAATTTTGCCAAATAGTTCCAAAAATTCTCATTAACATATACAAGTACTCAATTTTGATTTCTGAACCCATAAAGGTCGATAATTTAAATTTTAAAGTCGTAACTCAACAGATAGTTCTTCAATTCCAATAGTTATAATTAAATTAAAACACATTATCCCCTAGTTAAATAAGGATGACTTCTTATACGCATTTTGGGATCGTTACAGGCTTGTAGCTTTGCTTCTGGGAGAGGAGGGTGGCCTCTCGGCCAGCCCTACAACCCATCAACCAGGGATTGTTTCCATCAGCCATCAGTGGTGGCCGATCGGCCTCATTAATGGCCGGTCGGCCACTGATAATGGCCGACGGCCATTTTTCTGCTTTTTTAGATATTTTATGTGCTAGTTGTGCCAGCTGTTGAGCACCGAAGCCATTCTCCATTAGCTTGCCAAGCAAGCTTTTGCTTGCTTTGTCTATATAAGGGGAGGTTCCTCCCCCTTTACAGAGGTTCTGAAAATTGAGAAGAAAATTTTCACTCTCTCTCTAGAACTCTCTCTCTCTCTCTATATATATATATATATATTGCTTGAAAGTGAGTGCTCTTTGCATTTTTGGCACACAACCCCTTAGCCAAACATCTTGGCCTTGGAGCTGAGATTCCTTAAGGCTTGTTTGGCCTTCCTAAAGCTGGTTTTAGCTCAGAAAAGCTGTTGTCTTGCTGCTGTCCTTTAAGGGTAAGCATATTCCCCTTTTCAGCTTATTTTTGTACACCATCTTGGCCACCTTTGCATGTTGTTTTGGGCCTAGTTGTCAACTACAAAAACCTCTTTCTTTAAGTGTTTAAAATGATGGTTTAAGGCTCTTTTGGAGTTAGGGGTGGTCTACCCTCTTTATTGGCTTATTTGCTAAGAGTTTTGCTACCTTTTAAGGCTTTTCAAGCAACTTCCTTTTGGCCTTTTAACCACTGAAATCCAGGGAAATTTCAGTGGTAGAAACTTGGTTTTGAGGTCCAAAATGGGAGGGGGTGGTCTCCCCTCCTCGTGTTTTCTTTGCAAGTGTTGATGGCCTAAACTTTGAGCATGTGTTTCTACCATTTCATGGTTTGATCTCAGCATATTTTTGGCTATATTTTAACATGTTTAAACTATGTTTTTGGCCGGTTTAGTCATTGGTTGCTTGCATCTTGCACTTGTAGTGTAATTTTGCTTACTAGCCTAACATGCCTAATGAGTTAGCCTATCTTTCTACTCTTTTATGACCTAGACTCAGCATGTTTTTGGCTCTAATTTAGCATGTTTTAGCTCTGTTTTTGAGTGGTCTTGATCCTTTGAGGCTTGCCTTGTATGGCCATGGTATAGTTGGCTTTCCTAGCTTTGTGTCTTGGGGCCCCTAGCATGCTTTGTTTGAGTTATTTGCATGATATGGCATCATTTAGAATGTAATTTCAGAGCTTATATCACTTTCATACTCTCACATATTCCACTCGTTCAATGCTTTCGAGAGCTATACTTTATGTCTTATTGTGATCCAACATGCAAGCATGTTTTTCTTGCTTTTTGTGCCTAAGTTTTAGCATGATTAGGCCACTGTTTTAGCATGATATAGCTCTGTCTTGAGATGGTTTGATCATTTGAGCATTGTATTGCATGTCTCTAGTATTGTGCCCTTCACTAGTTTCATTGTATTTGACCCTTAGCATGTTATACATGAAGTGTTTACATGTTATTTGCATTGCTGTGTTTGGATCAGACGTTAATCCAAACACAAGAAATGTGAGACGTTTCATACTTGAAGTGATGAAACATGTCACATTTCTTAGTCGTCGTCCCCCTTGATTGTGCATGATAGGGTGGAGGCCTCTCGAGTCTTATGTGCACATTCATTGAGCTTGTACAAGCTTGGTTCTTTGGCCACCATGCATTAAAAATGCTTAGTTGGTGGCTTGAGAGCCAAGTGCCATACTCCTTTGAGCTTGAGACATAATAAGGAGGGTGGTAGTACACATATTTCCTTGCAAATACATTGACATGTCTCTGTTTGCTCTCTGTTACAGCAAAAGGAGGAAATACAGGGAAGCAGTGGCCGACTGGCCACCAGTACTGGCCGACCGGCCATCAAATATGCCGACCGGCCACCATTTTTGGCCGATGATCACCAACCATGGCCGATCGGCCATCAGTGTGTTCTTGAGATCAAACAGAAGCAATCTGAAGGTTGGCACAATTTTCAGAGGTTCAAAGATGTGCAAACAGAGGCATCTAAAGGCAAGGTAATGGATTTTTGGGAGGAAGCAATCGAGCATGCATACCTCCCTCGCCCGCGAGGCCATCCTTATCGCTTTATTAGCTAGATATAGTTAATTACATATGCTGTGATTAATTTAGCTTAGTTCATGTTGTAATATTCTAATTAGCTTAGATTAGCTAGTTATTCAATTCGGTTTGTAATAATTAATTAGCTAGAATAGTTAATTAGTTGGTCTGTAATAATTAGCTTAGCTTAGTGTAGCTAGTTAGTTTATTTATTCGGACCCTCCTTCGAGAGGGCAAAATGTTGTAATAAGTGTGCGTGTGTGTGTGAATGTCTTCCAACCCCACGTCTTTCTCACTTTTATTTATCCGCTTTCAGTGGTTAGATTAGGGCATATTTCGATTAGCATACCTTATGCTTTGCATGCGTGCATCATTCATTTGTCTTGCATGCATCGGGCTCGGCGTATCATACAAACTGCATTGTATTTCAATACATATTTGAATATGTGTTTCAAAGCATGTTATCAAATTGTTGCTTCGTATGCCATCTTAGATAGCCAAGCCTATTTAGTTGCATTATTGCATGTGTTGCATTAGGCATCTAGCATAGTTAGGATCATGCATGATTTTCTAACTAGCTTTTGTTTTGGCTCCGAGTACACTGTAAGTTATTACGCTTTAGCATCCTTGCATGAGTGTGAGTGTTGCCATGATAGCATGCTTGCCATGAGGCTATTTGCTTATATGCTTAACTGCATGAATGCCTGTGGATGAAGGCTTGATTGCCTGAATTGGAACAATTCATCGAATGTGAGTTTTAAGCCTACTTTGCAAAGTGGCAAATTATCATGTTTTAAAGCCCACTTGAGGGTGGCATTTTCAAACCATTTTCAAAAACAAACATGAGTTGTTTTGTTCCAATTCTTGTGATTTAGTTTATACTTGTATGATGTGCGCATCACATAGCAAGTTAGGTTAATAATCAGACAAGAACACGTGAGGTTTTTAAAACAACATATCATGCTTAGTAGAGGCCGATCTTTTGATCGGGCGAGCGGGGGTGCTCATTTCAAGACCTTTCCCTTTAGTACCCAAGTTCCCAAGCCGAGGCAACTTTTGTGATGACGGATATGTGACCTTTGGCACGAGTTAGGGTTTCCTAAATTTCTCAAAAATAAAATATTTAGGTGACGACTCTGTAATCTAGCAAAGCAGTCCTTGTTTGGCGTTTTTTATTCAAAATCGATTTTCCAAAACGATTTGCCAGATTTACTCTTTGGTATTTATCAGTCTCACATTACACTTTGTGAGATTAGATTTAGAACCGTGACAAGAGTCTGAACTGTTTGCACAGATGCATGCATCTGCCCCCACATGTAGGGCTGGATGTTCTTGAGGGAAGCTTCATGTTTTCTATATAGAGAGGACCTCCCTTCATGTTTTAAAGGTCAGAAAATTTTAGAACAAAAATTTTCCTCTCTCTCTACCATTCTCTCTCTCTCTACCAAATCTCTACACTTGTGCCTACAATTCCTTAACCTTTGCCTATACACCCTTAACCAAATCTTCTCACCTTTGAGCTGAGTTGTTTTTTAGCTTGGTTTGAGCTCTAGAGAGGGTGTGTTGTCTTGGTCTTGTTACTTGAATTGTTTCCTCTCTTCAAGAGGTATAAGGTTTTGCCTATTTGTTTGATTTCTCTGCTATTATTCTTGCTACTTTTCAAGTGTTTTTGGACTGTAAAACTTCTGAATTTTTTGGCTGAAACTTGGGTCCTAAGGCCATTAAAGGTTGAGGGGTTGAAAGCCCTTCTTTGTACCTTGTTTTGAAGGCCTTTGCCCTTGTATTTCCCACCCTTTTGCTACCTTTTTTTGAGCTTTAAACACTGATTTTAAGAGCTTTTTCAGTATCTAAAATCATGTTTTGAAGTCCAAATTTGAGGGGGCTAGCCTTCCCTCCTTGTGTCTTGCTTGCTAGCCTAGTTTGTGCCATGTTTTAGCATATTAATCTAGCTTTTTGTAGCTTAATTCCAGCATATTTTAGGACTGTATTAGACCTATTTTAACACTGTTTTGGGCTGTTTGTTGCATTTGAGCTTCGTTTTGCATGCTTGTAGTGTAATTGTCCTCATAAGTTTGGTGTTCTAAGCCTTAGACACCATCTTGTTTGAATTGATAGCATTTATTTATGCTTTTCTCACTTATTTTTAGCACCTAATCATCTCTGCAACCTCCCTTCTTTCTTGGCTTTTGGTTTTCTTTGAAAGTGGTTCAAACAATTTGTTTGTTTAAAGCATGAGATTGAGATGTCATGCTTAATGGTTTAATCCCTTTAGGGGTTCATTACCAATGGCATGATGTCTCTTTCATGCCTAAAATAACTTTTGGTTTGAGCCTTCTTTCCATTTAGAGGACTTAAACTCACCTTTGGACTCAATTGGTTAAAGAATGGTTGGTAATTTAAAATTGAGTAACTAAAATTGGGACTAAAATAGTGCAAGCTAATAATTGGTTGTGTTCAATCAGACGTTAATTGAACACATGGAAGCTTGAAGCATTTCATGCTCATTTGTGATGAAATGATTCAAGTTTCTAAGGTCACCACTTCCCTTGATCTTTCATGAATGGGAGGAGGTATGGAGTCTTATTTTGTTGCATTTATTGAACTTGCACACTTTGGTTCATGAGCCATCATGCAATGAAATTACATGAGTTGATGGTTTGTGGACCAAATTCACTACTCATTTGATTTGTTCATGAAAATGAGGGGTGAATTGTGCAAATAACCCTTGAGAATACCTTGTGCGTGCTCTGTTTGTCCTCTGTTGCGGCAAGGTGAACTAGGCAGCAGTGGCTGGAAAGCCACTTTCCATGGCCAGCAAGCCACCTTGATAGCCGGCCGGCTGTCACTGGTAGTCGACAGGCTTCATCACTGGTCGGCCGGCCATTGATGCAAAATTTAGCATTGTGTTTGTTTGGCAGAGCAGAGTTATTCTAGAAGTGAGCAGCAGTGTAGGTGTTCCCTGTGCAACAGAGGTCTTCCGAAAGCAAAACAATGGCATTTTTGGGTGGAAACCAAGCATGCGCATGAACATCCCTCGTTTCCCAAGGCGGAGTAGTTATTTTGATTAGCTTGCTTACTTCTTTTAATTATACTTGTGTTGTAATTATTTAATTAGTTAAAGTAATTAACTAGTTATGTTGTAATAGTTAATTAGCTAAAATAGTTAGTTAATTCAATTTTTGTTGTAATAATTAGTTAAGTAAGATTAGATTAGTTAAATAACTTAGCTAATTATTCTTTTCGGTTTGTAATAGTTAGCTTAATTAGTTTATCTTTAATTAGTTAGCTAATTAGTTTATTCGGACTCTCCTTCGTAAGAGCGAAATGTTGTAACAATGTGTATGTCTTCCAACCCCACATCTTTCTCCCTTTTATTTAACTGCTTATGATGGTTAGTTTAGGAACATCACATTTTGTTTAACATACTTCATGTTTGCATCCATTTGTATTGTATGCATCGAGGCTCGATTCATCATTCTAACTGCATTGTTAATTTAAAATATTCTTTGAATACGTGCTTAGACCGCATGCTATTTAATTGATTCACATGTCATGATTAAGTAGCGAAGCCTATTTAGATTGCATATCACATGTGTTGCATTAGTCATATTGCATAGTTAGGAATCATGCATTTTTCTAACTCTTTTGTTTATTTTGGCTTGGAGTACTAGGTGAGCCTTTAATCGCTTTAGCATATTGCATGTATGTTGATGTTTCCATGTTTAGCATGTTCACCATGAGGCTAATTGCATATCTGATAAACTGTTTGAATGCCAGTGGATGAAGGCTTGTTGCTTGAATTGGAATAATTTGAGTAATATTCATATGCGATCACTTTTTCAAGTGATATATATTCGAAACAATTTTCAAAACAAACATGAATCAAGTGTTCTAATTCTTGAAAATTAGTCTATACTTATGTATGTGTGGATCACATAGTAATGATAGCCTAATAAATCGAAACAAGGGCATATAATCTACATAAAATTCATATCATGATTAGTAGAGGCCGATCCTTTGATCGAGTGAGCGGGAGTGCTCGATTTATGACATTCCCCTCTGGTACTTATGTTCCTGAGCCGAGACAGTCTTGGTGATAACAAACACATGGCCTTTGGCATGAGTCATGGGTTTCCTAAATTTTTCCAAATAAAATATTTAAGTGGCGACTCTGTATCTAGCAAAGCAGTCCATTTTTGGCAATTTGATTCAAAATCGATTTTTCAAAAGATTTGCCGAATTGGGACTCTTTTGTGTTTATCTATTTCACATTGCACTTGTGAGATCAGATTCAGAACCGCGGGAGTCCGATACTGTAGGGCTTGTTCACCTTCCGAAAAGGGGGTGCGGAAAAGTCGAGCTACAGTTTCTAGCGACTCTGCTGGAGAACTTAGAGAACTTGATTTGAAATTCATGATGTGAAATTTTATCTACACTTATATATTTCTTTGCATTGCATTTGCATTGGTACGTTTAAGTCACTGTGTTTGCCATCTGCTATTCCTAGACGGTTTGCCGGAGGCTTGCCTAAAAAACTTACCAAAAGGCTAACCGATCACGGGCTCTACCATGATGAGAACACAACCCTTGGATCTGGACTACCACTATACCGTTTGATCATCCTTTCACTTCTCAGTGTTAGGTGTGACAGGTATATTAGGTGGTCTTGCTGAGGTACCCATTTGACTATTTTGCCTAGTTGCATATCGAGAGCCATAGAGATTGTTCCAAACTAGGATTGGATGCTTATCCAAATATAGGATTGCGTAAAATCGCTTTGTTTGAGTAGTGAACCCTAGTTCTTAACGAAAGTAGGACAGGGTAACCCTACCCCCTTCATAGGGGTGCTTTGGTTCTCACTTAACTGGTATGTGTTTTACAGTGAAACTGTACAGGAACATGCGTATCAGTTGCATGTTGGGTATCAGTATTCGGGGGCAGAATTCAATGTTGAGTGCAGTCCTACAGCTTTGATTACATCTGTGTGTTGCTAACATCTGAGTTGAGGTGTTATGCGGTTTCTGATTATTGCTTTCTTTTTGCTTTATTTCTTTTTGCTAGGTAGTATAACACCATAGCTTCGGAAAGTTCAGATATCCCCCAAGTGCCCTGGACCCGTGTTAGAAGGCTTTACAGAGCCAGAGATCTTATTAGGGGACAGCCCGTGTTTGTTTCACTGGTTACTAGATGGAGGAGAGTAACCTAGAGTTCACCGGTTCAATTTCTACAACAGTCACCCTTCACTTCACTTGTATCTAGTCCGGCTCAGTCTTCTACATCTAGTCCAGTACAAGATCATTCGCCCATTCTGATGGCACAATATCCCCTAGTCAACATGGAGGACCTAATCCACCACCTTCAGCAAACAGTTGAAACCATGCAGCAAGACGCTGCACGTCAAGCCGAGGTCACAACACGTCAGGCTAAGGTCATAAATAAGCTACAACAACAACAACCACAGCCGACAGTGACTTCTACATCCCATGCACCTCCTACGGGTACCCCAGCACTTGGAGCCACAATCCATACTGCTAATGCCCAGGCTTAGAATCAGGGCAACCCAGCAGAACTGATCCCACCATAAGCCTCCAAAGCACCTGCGTATCAAACCGAAGCTCCGTTTGAATTTGAAGTTGACCCAACTATGCTTAAGGTTAACAAGCTGGAGAAGCTATTCAAAAGGGCAGAGGGTGTTAACTCTATTCCCGACATAGAAGATGGGTATACCGACTCTGCAGTGACATTGCCAGATCGGTTCAAAATAATGCATATCGATAGATTCGATGGTTCCAGAGACCCCATGGTTCATCTTCAGTTGTTTTCAGACATCCTGCGACCGATGAGCCTAACCAGATTGTAGAAATTATCTCTCTTCGGCCGAACCTTGTCTGGTATAGCAGCTATATGGTATGCGAAGGTAGAGGATTCAGTGAAATAGAGTTGGGAGCAAATGGTTGAGGCCTTTATTACACAGTACTCGTACAATACACAAATCGAGGTCACAACTTGTGATCTCAAGGCAACGCGCCAGGAGCCAAAAGAGGGCTTCTCAAAATTTATGATGAGGTGGACAGCTAAAGCTTCAATGATGACTACACGGCCTTCTGAGAAAGATCAGACAAGGATGGTAGTTCGTAATCTGCACGGGAAATTATTGCAAAAAATGATTGTCCTACCACTGTTCACGTTCACCGAGCTCCTAGAGATGGGAGTTCAGATTGAAGATGCCATAAAACAAAGGTTGATCACTGATGAGAAAGAGCAGACCAAGAGGCCTTTTATGCGCGGTTCCAATGCAACCACCAGTGGTCACACAGCTGCCCGGCCGTCAGATGTGAGCGTTGTTACTACCACAACCGAGACTGCCAATCCCTTCGCCAATACAACTTCACAAACTTCAAACAACCTTGCCCGATCCCAGAGGACCTTTACCCTGCTCTACATGCCTTTATCTCAAGCCCTGAGGGTGTTGATTAAAAAAGGGCATCCCAAACCATTAGAGCCTTGCTCGTTACCTTATCCTCTCCCACTGAAACATAACCCAGCCAAGTACTGTGCGTTTCACCAGCAGAACGATCACGACACCGACTAATGCTTTAGACTACGTCATGAGATTCAAGACCTTATTAACAACAAGGTGATCGCACCACCCCAAAAGCCAAATGTAACTACAAACCCTCTCCCGACCCACAATCAAGTTCAACCACCTCGGAACCGAAACGTAATCCATACACTGGTCATCCCCTACAATCCCAGCGTATATATTACCCCTTCCCACCTACCAAGACCAACCGTATTCATTCCTGAAAGTACAGACTTGTGCATGATGGACATGCTTGCACTTCAACCTAAGCCTATGGTGGTGACAGTTACAGTAGAAGAGAGGTTGGCCTTAAAGGAGAGTACGAGTCTGTTGCCTGAGTGCTCTGAGGACTTGTCTGAGGGAGTGTACGATCCAAGCTGCTACATTATGCATACTGATCAAGTCAAGCTAGATGTGGTATTGCCAACTGTAGTGGAGGTCAATGTGATTAGAGAGGATGGCCTAAGCCAAGGGTTGGATGATCTGGTGGAGCTAGAGGAGGACTTAGACAACTTGCAGTTCTTTGATGAACAAGATCAAGGGGATGTGCAAATTGACTAGTTTGATTTGAATGGATCAACGGACAACTTTGGGTGGTTGAGTGATGAACCCGACAGGGAGGAAGGAACTGAAACAAAACCGAAAGAAAATGGAGCAAGAATTGCTGCAGTGGCTGGAATGGCCGATAAAAAGGGAAAACTGCCAGAGAATACCGACGTGGAAAGTTTAGCTCAAAAATTGGGCACTATAAGTACTGTGGACACAGAATAGGAAGCTGCCCTGAAGCAATTTGCACAAGAGGGAGTTGAAGACAAATAGAAAGCCAGAACGGCCCAACACCCTGCGGGGGATACTTGTGATGTGAGAGTGATCAGAATGGAGCCAGACAACTATTTGTCGGCAGTCGGAGGTGTATGGTAAGAAGACAAGGGTCTACTTCTAGTTCACACCGACGAAGATTGGGATGAGTCCTTTCTAGACAACATGTGGTACACTGAGGAGATTGATCACATGACAAGAAGTGGGCAGTATTTCAAGCCACCGCACTTAGACCAAGCTGAGGCCTCTGGGAAAGATAAAGAGGTTAAGAAACAGAAAGACAAGCAACTGGAGAAAGAAGTAGTGTTGAAGCAACTGAAGAAAATCTAAGCCGACATCTCAATTTGGGGTCTTCTTATGGCCTCTCGAGTGCATCGACAGGTTATGATATCAGCAATAGACAGAGTCAACTTGTCCATTAACACTACTCCAGAACAGCTTGTGGGATTGTTCTTCCCAGGTGGTGCCGGGCCAACCCTAACCTTTTCCAATAAAGAATTGCCACTGGAAGGCTCAACTCACAACAAACCTCTGTACATATATGTTGAGTGCAGAGAAAAATAGGTACCGGTGGTGTTAGTCGACATCGGTTCAGCTATCAACATCTGTCCTTCCCGCACAGCTTATGCTATCGGCCTTAAACCAGCAGATTTTGTGCCCTCAACCCAAGTGATTTGGGCATATGACAATACAAGCAGGGAGGTCATGGGCACAGTACAAATCCGAGTTCAAGTGGGCCCAGCGCAGCAGGATGTCAAGTTCTATGCCCTGGATGTCCAGGCCACCTTCAACTTACTGCTAGGAAGACCCTAGTTACATCTGGTGAAAACAATCTCCTCTACCTTCTACCAAATGTTGAAACACCCTCACAGAAAAGGAGTGACGATTGTTTTCGGGAACTAATCCATCCATCCCCCGCCAGAGGTAACTACACCAGTGCTTGAGATCGTTAATGGTGAGGAGGACGTTTTCCTCTCACGGTTTATACTGGTTGAGGCCCGAGTAGTGCAGGCCATCTTAGCAGCAGATAAGAACATGTATGTCAGCGCCCAGTCTGTTTATTTCATGAACAAATTACAATATGTGCTAGGAACGAGACTTGGAAGAAGTGGCCAGAAAGGCATCACAGTATTGGCCGATGTGTCGCATAACCTGCATGCCTTTAGTCTTGGCTATATGCCCACTAAGGAAGATTGAATCAGGAAAAGAGAAGAGATGACAAGCAGAGCTAGAGCCAAGCAGGTCGGGAAACACTATGAGCTCATTCACAGGCCAATCCGGGGAACGCTAAATGCTCACTTTGTTCATGAGGGAAAGATTTCCCCTTTTGCGGCTTTCCCGAGCCCTGGATGAATTCTGCAAGGCAGCGTGTCCCCGGTTTCGAAATTTTCTTTGACTTGCAGCTGCAAGACAGTGATACCGAGGAAAAAGCCAAACCAAGTGCTGAAGCAGGACAGAGCATGAAGAGTGAGTCAGACAACAGCGAGCTTGGAGTAGGGGCAACAAAGGCATGTCTCCTTTCAGATCCTTCGGTCGACTCAGAGAGCTTAGAGGATAACCTTACCATCTCCATGATCAGGGAGCAACCGGGTGTGAACCCATCTAGCAGCATTTTGGATACGTCGGAGGCACCATCTCTTATTTGGCAGTTGAAGAAGGGCTACCTATTTAGTTCTGAGTCGGGTGATGAGCCAGAATCTGATTCCATAGAGTCTGTGGATTTGGAATCAGATTCAGGTTCTTCTGAGTCTGAGTCCGGTATTCCTGGGTGTGACAACCTAGATGCCAAGGTCTTGTCCAGGTCCTCTTTTTCTTTTGCTTTTGAGTCAATTGTAACCGTAGAGCTGGATGAGTCAGATCTTATGAATGAGAACGCTGCTAATTTTGAGGATTTCTCTATACCGCTTGTTTATTGCATAGACCAAGACTTTCAAAATTTTAATGAAAACGATGAGAAAGGAATTCCTCTGGTTTTGAAAAACTTGATTAATCGCGAGGAGGAGAGGTTTGTCAAACCCTGTGCAGATGAAATCATTACTATTAACGTGGGTACTGAGAAGGATCTGCGTCGGGTCCAGATCGGGTCCACGTTGTTTTCGGAGGAGCGCAAGCGCTTAGTCATTTTATTAAAAGATTTCAAAGATGTTTTCGCGTGGTCCTACGAAGACATGCTTGGAATCGATCTTGAGATTATACAGCATCGGATCCCTCTCAACCCCGAAGCCCGACCCGTTAAGTAGAAGTTGCACATAATACGTCCAGATTGGGCTTTGAAGATTAAGGAAAAAGTTACCAAACAGATTGATGCAGGGTTCTTGCTTGTGTCTGAGTATCCAATGTGGCTGACCAACATTGTTCCAGTCCCAAAGAAAGATGGTAGAATCAGAGTCTATGTCGACTTCAAGGATCTGAATAAGGCTAGTCCGAAAGATGATTTTTCCCTGCCACATATTGATGAATTGGTAGATTTCACCGCGGGTCATGCATTGCTCTCCTTTATGGATGGATTTTCTAGGCATAACTAGATTCTGATGGGGCCCGAAGACAAAGAGAAAACCGCTTTCACTACGTCGTGGGGTACCTACTGCTATAGGGTGATGTCATTTGGGCTTAAGAATGTCGAGACTACCTATCAAAGGGTTGTAACCACTATTCTGCACGATATAATCCATAAAGAGGTCAAGGTAAATGTGGACGACATGATTGTCAAGTCCAAAGAAAGAGAGGGCCACTACACTGCCTTGAAGAAATTCTCCCAACGAATCAGAAAATACAGGTTAAGGTTGAACCCGCAGAAATGTACTTTCGGCGTGACAGCAGGGAAAATGCTAGGCTTTTTTATCACACATAGGGGCATCGAGATAGATCCTTCCAAAATCAAGGTCATCTTAGAAATGTCACCACCAATGATTGAAAATGAGGTTGTAGACACCTCATTTTGACCAGCCCTAAGACTTGGGCTTTTTCTTTTGAACACCCGCTGATGAAAATTGGAATATGCCATTTTATGAATTTCTCAACAGAAAATTAGATTGAATCTTTAATCCCAAACCTCACCCATTTTGGCCAAATTATTTTATATCATTAATATTTTATTAATTTGTAATATTTTATAATTTTATATAATTTTATATAATTTTATGTGTGTGCGCATATTTTTGGATGTTATGATATAAATTGGTATAAATAATATCTTTTTGATATTTTATAATAGAAAATAATAAAAAAGCAAAAAAATGAAAATAATAATAAAAAAAGAGATTGAATTAATTCAAAAAAATAGAGGGGCAGTGAGTAGGGTATGAGTTGATCATTGTTTTGAGTAAGGGGAGACACACACATATGGGGGGTGGTGGAAGATATTCGTTTTACAGAGAAAAGCTAAAAGGGAAGGGAGTGGAGATTTCTTTTCTGATAAGTTTGCATGGTGTTCAATTCGGTGGAGGGCATGATGAATGAGAGGGATTATTTTATTGGAGGTGATGGAGATCAGCTGGGGAGGGGCCATAAAAATATTAAAAAAAAAAGATACTCACACACGGACACATAGCACACTCGGCTGAGACAAGGGGGGAGGACAACCCACATAGAGAACAACACACACACATCAACACAGAGGGAGGAGCTGCTCCCTCTCTCAATCTCTCTCTGTCTCCCTAATGGGGGAGAGAAGAAAGAACAAGAAGAGAGTGTGTTGAATACACACAGAGGGGGCTCAGTCTGTGTCACACAGAACACACACACATGATTTTTGAGCTGCACACATACACAAAAGGAGGAACCCATCTCTAAGACAGATATCTCGCTTGGGTTGGCCACTGGTTCTAAGCTCGATGGTGCTATGTGTTGTGGGTTTGTTGTACTGCACCGGTGAGGCATTATGGGTTAGGTCGTCTTCATCGTTGTCGCTAGTGGCTCGCCGGCATTTTAGTTTGGTGCTGTTCAGAGTGCAATTTATGTTTGTTAGCACTCATGAATCCTGAGGTGCAGTGGGCAGCCTCGCCGGAGTTGACGACCTGTTTCCATGGTGGTCTTGAGTTTTGGGTTACGTGGAAGACCGAAGATGATAGTGTGCATGTGTCCCAGTTGCTTGAGCAGTATGCTAATTGTTAAAACTACTCCACTTCACCTACTCCACTACACAACTCCACCTACTCCACCTACTCCACTACACCTACTCTCCACCCACATCTCCTATATAAAGGAGACCAACCATGTACATAATATGTATCAATAATACAATCAATAATAACATCAATAGAAACATTATTTTATCTGTATTTCTCTCTTTATACATTGATTTTAACATGGTATCAGAGCAGGTTTAGAACCTAGTATTTTTGCTTCACCGACGGACGGCAACCTCACCTTAGCCGTCCGCCGGACCTCAACCTATTCCGTTTATTTTCTACACATACCTTCCCATCATTGCCCAAATACTCTCTCCCTTACACTTCGTCCTGACTCTAATTGTTAGAGACTGCGGCGATGCGGTGGCGTCTTCATTGCCGGTTTAGTTGTTGAGGTGGGATTCGCTGCCGTCGGGCTCCCTACAGCTCCGCCACTGCCGCATTGCCTCCTTCGCCTCTCTCTCTCTCATGGCCGGTCGCCGGAAAATCACTTTCAGCTCCGCCCAAATTAGCCACCACACATCGCCACTAGAAAACCTCAAATAAAACCCAACCCATTCTTTCAATTTTTGTTTTTGAAAAAAAAAAGAAAAAGAAAAAATCAATGGAAGTGTTTTTGAGAAACAGTTTTGTTGTTGTTGTTTTGGTGGTGGTGTTTTTGCGCCACCGGGTCGACTCAGAGCCGACTCAGGACAAGCTAGCTCTCCTTGCTTTCCTCGCCCAAACCCCTCACGAGAATCGCCTCCAATGGAACTCCTCCAACTCGGCCTGCACCTGGGTCGGCATCCAATGCGACTCAAATCTCTCCTTCGTCTACTCCCTCCGCCTCCCCGGCGTCGGCCTTGTGGGTCAGATTCCGGCCAACACCATCGGAAACCTAACCCAACTCCGAATCCTCAGCCTCCGTGCCAACCGTCTCTCCGGTTCCATTCCCTCCGATTTCTCCAACCTCAAGCTCCTGCGAAGCCTCTACCTCCAGAACAACCTATTCTCCGGCGAGTTTCCCTTGAGTATCCCCCAGTTAGATCGCTTGACTCAGTTAGATATCTCCAGCAACAACTTCACAGGTTCAATCCCATTCGCCGTGAACAATCTGACCCACTTGACGAGACTTTACTTGCAGAACAATGGGTTTTCAGGTAGCCTCCCCAGCATCAGTCAATCAAGCATAGTAGATTTCAATGTCTCCAACAACCACCTCAACGGTTCAATCCCTACGAGTCTATCCAGATTCCAGGCCTCATCATTCGCCGGAAACATCGATCTCTGCGGCGTACCTCTTCCCCCTTGCAGATCGCAATGGCGTGTGTATCGACTGTACCGGATCAGAGACCATCGATGCCTGAGGTGGTCCGCATGATGGAGGAGATCAACCGGGGTGAGACTGATGATGGGTTACGACAATCGTCGGATGAGCCATCAAAAATAAAATAAAAATATATATATATATATATATATATTCTGATTACTTTTCACACATATATATTTTGATTCCTTTTCATTAGTATATATCTTTTACCACCCCTACTCAACTTTCTTTTACTTTATATATATATATATATATATTTTGCTCCACCTTTTCCAGCGTGTTCCCACTCTCTTCAACTTTCTTTTATTTTCTATCTATATATATACATATTTTTTTTTCTTATAATATATTATATCAACATACGAGCTCACAGATTCAAACCACCTCTGATTTTTCAAATCTTTATTTTATTTTATTTCATTTCCCACAAAAACCAAAACAACAACAAAAAAAAAAAAAAAAAAAAAAAAAAAAAACCAACACCAACAACAACAAAGACCACCATCACAACAACAAAAGATTTGTTTTTCTTTTCTGCAGACGGCCACCCACCGACCTCACTTCTTCGCCTCTTCCGCCGGTCTTTTCTTCTTGCCTCCGTCCTGGACAGCCCTTGACGGTGCTGCCTCTGAGTTTCCCGCGCCGCCGAGCACGTTCACTCCCTCCTGCTCCTCCACTGCAGCATATGGCGTACCTCCAAATCGGAACATAACGGTGGCCTTCCGCTTCAGCTCCTTGTTTTCCGCCTTTAGTACACATATTTCTGCTCGCGCATCCTTATACATGCGCTGGAGCAGAGCCAGTTGGGCGTTTAACTGCTGCACCTCATTTGTCCTACTCTGAAGCCGGTGCGACAAGTTTGTGACTACCGTCATCGTCTCCACACATGACTTCAATGTATACTGATTGGCCTCAATATCTGATTGTGCTGCCATTCTTTGCTCCACAGACCGCATAGGAAAGGTCAACGGAGCAAACTCAGGGGCGCTTGGTTGAGGTTCAAGGGCAACCGCACCAGTTATCTCTCTTGTGGACTCGTTGAGGTCTGGAAACAGAGTGAGTAGACCACGGGAAGAAGAGGCCATGTTTTGGGTTGATGAGTGTTTCAGAGAAGCAGCGATTTCCGACTGGTAATGTCAGAACGGGTTGGTTACAGAATGTTTCAGAATGACAATGCTCAGAGGTTTCAGCCTGGTTTGGTTTACACAGCCTCCGCATTGGTTTATATCGACAATGACGACGCGGCCGACACGCCGCTCTATCGCTCACGTGCATCGCCACGTGTCTGGCGCGCCTTTTGATGGCTCGCCGCTCGATGCTTTCTGTCGGGCACGACTTTTGATGCAGTGGGCGCGCCTTTTGAAGGCGCGACTTTTGAAGGCTCAATATATATATATATATATCTACATATATATATTTGGGCAGTCTATATACACCATAATACAGTGTATTCTAAATCGGTCCGGCATGACCCCATAAACTGTCCCGACATTGATTCCGGTTAGCTTTTACAACGGTCCGGCATAACCCCATAAACTGTCCCGACATTGATTCCGGTTAGCTTCTACATCGGTCCGGTGTGACCTCGTAAACTGTCCAGACATTATCTCCTACAACGGTCTGACACGACCCTACCGTGTCTCCTATCCTATTTTATTTTATTCATCAGTTTACTTTCTTGTTTTGTTACTCTCTCCAAACTCAAGTTGGTTAGTGTCTATCCTCCTTGAGTTTGAGGGGGACTATTAAAACTACTCCACTTCACCTACTCCACTACACAACTCCACCTCCACTTCACCTACTCCACTACACAACTCCACCTACTCCACCTACTCCACTACACCTACTCTCCACCCACATCTCCTATATAAAGGAGACCAACCATGTACATAATATGTATCAATAATACAATCAATAATAACATCAATAGATACATTATTTTCTCTGTATTTCTCTCTTTATACATTGATTTTAACACTAATAGCCACCTGTTTAAGCTGATCAAGTGCAGTGTGATGGAAACGTGGGTCTGACCCACGGAATATGGGTAGAGGGTGGTTTATTGTGCATGGGCATGCGGTGTTTGTTCATGGCTTTTTGTTTAGTTGGGCTCACCAACACGTGCTCCCTAAGTTCTGAGGCTTGCAGTTGCTGAAGTCTTGTTTCCAGCATACAGAAATTTCATCAAAGGCTTTGGGCCGTAAGGTTGAGATGGAGTGGGCTGTGGGCCTTGTTTTTGGATCCATTGTTTTGGTTGAGCCATGTCACAGTTTAATTAGAATCTTATAATTAATTAATTTAGTGTAAATTAATTAGTTAGTTTCAATTTGTAATAAATAGGTAGAATGGTTAATCAGTTTAATTGTTAATTAGTTAGTCATGGTTATTTAATTAGATTATTGAATTAGATTAGTTATTTAATTAGTCAATTCATGTTGCAATTAATTAGTTAATTAGTTTAAATTAGTTACTCTGTAATTAATTAATTAATGTAGTTAGCTAATTAGCTTTGTCTTGTACTTATTTAATTAACTTAAAGTAGTTATTTAAATTAGTTCATTATTATAATTACTTAATTAATTAGCTTAGCATAATTAAGTATTTACTTGTTGTAATAATTAATTAGCTTAGATAACTAGCTTATGTATTCAAGTTTTGTAATAATTTAGCTTTAATTAGTTAGCAAGTTAGTTCATTCGGACCCTCCTGTGTGAGGGCAAACAAACTTATAATAATGTGTATGTTTTCCAATCCCACATTTTTCTCCTTTTTATTTGCGAGCTTATGATGGTTAGTTTAGGAACATCATGTTTAATTTAGTATGCTTCATGTTTGCATCCACTTGTATTGCACGCATCAAGGCTCGGTTCATCATTCTAATTCACATTGTCGTTTCAATACTTCTTTGAATACATACTTAGACCGCATGCGATCAAATCATTTCATATGTCATATTAGTCACCGAGCCTAGTAATCGCATATCACATGTGTTGCATTTGTCATACTACATAGTTAGGAATCATGCATATTTTTCTAACTTTGTTATGTAACTGTTCGCGGGACGTCGGTAAATATGTAAGTTTTTATGCTTTAGCATCTTGCTTGTATATAATTTTCTTATTATATTTAGCATCTTACCATGAGGTTAATTGTTTAAATGTTATAATTGCTTGAATGCCTATGGATGAAGGCTTGTTGCTTGAATAGGTGGCTATTAGCGTACTGCTCAAGCAACTGCGACACCACCAAGGATCCTCTAGAGTGTTTTTTTCCTAAAGTTTCCTAAAGTGGTGTATTGTGTGGTTGAGATTTAATGCTGAAAAATTGATGTAACTTGTCATTAAATCTCAACCACATAATACACCACTTTAAGAAATTTTAAGAAAAAAAAACTCTTGAGGATCCTTACTCCAGGGACACATGCACACAATCATCTTCGGTCTGCCACGTAACCCAAAACTCAAGACCACCATGGAAACAGGTCGTCAACTCCGGCGAGGCTGCCCACTGCACCTCAAGATTTAGGAGTACTAACAACCAGAACTTGCACTCTGAACAGCACCAAACTTCAATGCCGGCGAGCCATTAGCCTTAACGATGAAGACGACTCAACCCATAATGCATCGCTGGTGCAGTACAACAAACCCACAACACATAGCACCATCGAGCTTAGAACCAGTGGCCAACCCGAGAGAGATACCTGTTTTAGAGATAGGTTCTTCCTTTTGTGTATGTGTGTAGCTCAAAAATCGTGTGTGTGTGTGTCTGTTCTGTGTGACACAGACCGAGCCCCCTCTGTGTGTATTCAGCACACTCTCTTCTTGTTCTTTATTCTCTCCCCCATCAGGGAGACAGAGAGAGATTGAGAGAGGGAGCAGCTCCTCCCTTTGTGTTGATGTGTGTGTGTTGTTCTTTATGTGGGTTGTCCTCCCCTCCCCCCCCCCTCCCCTCACCAGAGTGTGCTATGTGTCTCCATCACCTCCAATAAAATAATCCCTCTCCTTCATCATGCCCTCCACCGAATTGAACACCATGCAAACTTATCAGAAAAAAAATCTCCACTCCCTCCCCTTTTAACTTTTTCTCTGTAAAATGAATATCTTCCAACCCCCCCCCTCTCAAAACAATGATCAACTCATACCCTACTCACCGCCCCTCTATTTTTTTGAATTCAATCTCTTTTTTTGTTATTATTTTCATTTTTTTTTGCTTTTTTTATTATTTTCTATTATAAAATATCAAAAAGATATTATTTATACCAATTTATGTCACAACATCTAAAAATATGCACACACACATAAAATTATATAAAAATATATAAAATTATAAAATATTACAAATTAATAAAATATTAATGATATAAAATAATTTGGCCAAAATGGGTGAGGTTTGGGATTAAAGATTCAATCTGATTTTCTGCTGAGAAATTCATAAAATGGCATATTCCAATTTTCATCAACAGGTGTTTAAAAGAAAGAGCCCAAGTCTTAGGACTGGTCAAAATGGGGTGTCTACAGAGGTGCGAGGCTTTCTGAGTAAAGTGTAATTCATAGGACGGTTTATTTCCAAATTAACCTTGACTTGTGAACCATTATTTGGTCTTCTAAAGGAAGGGAACAAATTCCGATGGGATGAACCATGTCAATTTGCTTTTGAGCAGATTAAGCAGTACCTTCACAATCCGCTTATGTTGTCACCACCAGAGCTGGGGAAGCCTTTGATTTTGTATATGTCAGTAATGGACACAACGATGGGATGCATGCTTGCTCAGGAATCTGAGGATAGGGGAGAAAGCTATATACTATTTGAGCAAGAAAATGCTGTATTACGAGATCTGCTATACTCCGTTGAAGAAAGCTTTCCTAGCTCACTCCGTAATTCTGGTTTCGAGATTAGATCCCATCAAATTTCTCTTTGAGAAACCAGCGCTTACGAGTAGGTTAGCCCGCTAGTTGCTTCTCCTCTCCGAATTTGATCTCAAGTACGTCACCCATAAGCCGGTCAAGGGGAGAGCTGTAGCGGAGTTCCTGGCAGATCACCTTGTAGAAGCGGATGAAGCGGTGGAATACCTATTCCCAGATGAAGCCATTCTGCAAGTCGAAGAGGAGACTTGGACAATGTACTTTGACAGAGCGTCCAATCAATATGGTTATGGGATCGGTGTGCTGCTGATAGCACCCGACAATTCCCATATACCTTTAGCCTTCAAACTCCGATTCAAGGTGTCCAACAACAAAGCAGAATATGAAGCGTGCATCACTGGTTTAGAAGCAGCCTTGGAACTAGGGGCAAAAAGGTTGGATGCTATCGGGGACTCAAACCTAGTTGTGTCCCAGGCAAATGGAGACTGAAAAGTCAAAGAAGAAAAGATGAAGGTTGATCACCAGACCCTAGATGTTCTGATTCCTAGGTTTGAAATGCTGACTTTCAATCATCTATTGAGAGAGAACTACAGGTTCGCTGATGCCTTATCAACTCTATCTTCTATGATAGACATCCCGCTTGGAGTCCGGATGCGTTCGATTATCATTGAGCAGAGGTACACGCCGGCCTATGAAACTATCGTCATAATAAATGAAGCGCAAGACAAAAACCCTTTGTACTTTGATATCTGGAACTTCTTGGAAAATGAGGTTTATCCGCCAGGGGCAAATGCCAAGGATAAAAGGAAAATACGGCGAATGGTCGTCCAATTTATCATCTGCAGAGGTAAACTGTACAAGAGAGGTCATCTGGGAATGCACAAGTTGTGTGTTGAAGAAGAGGAATCAAAGTGCCTAATGGAGGCTATCCATAGAGGAGAGTGCGGAGCGCACATGAACGGCGTAATGTTTGCCCGGAAGATTCTTAGGAAAGGCTACTACTGGTCCACCATAGAAGAGGATTGTATTGGTTTTGTTCAGCGATGCCACAAATGCCAAATTCATGCTAATCGCATGAACATCCCGCCTTCAAAACTGTACAACATGACTTCACCATGGCCTTTCTCTGTTTGGGGAATTGACAACATCGACGCAGTCACACCAAAAGGGTCGAATAGGCACGAATACATTCTGGTGGAAATTGATTACTTTACAAAGTGGGTGGAAGCCTAGTCCTATGCCGTGTTGAAAGCATCGCATGTGGCTAAGTTCATCAGAAACAATATCATTTGGCTATACGGAGTCCCAAACGAGATCATATCAGATAATGCCTCCCACATCAAGAAGGAGGTGATAGACTTGTTAGAGAAATACAATGTGGCTTTTCACAAGTCATCTACATACAGGCCGCAAACCAACGAAGCTGTTGATGCCGCCAAGCATATTTTGCAGAAGATGGTTGATACCTACAAAGACTGGTCAAATAAATTGCCATTCGCATTCTGGGGCTATAGAACTTTAATCCGAATGTCTACAGGGGCAACTCTTTATTCTCTTATCTATGGGATGGAAACTGTTCTGCCAATTGAAACAGAAGTCCCATCACTGCGAGTTATGGCTGAGTGTCAGATAGCAGAGGTGGACTGGCAACAGAGCAGGTTTAAAGAGTTGATGCTGTTTGATGAGAGAAGGCTGAAAGCATTGTACCATGTTCAGGGCTATCAACGCAGGATTGCTAGGGCTTTTAATAAGAAAGTTAAGTCCTAGAATCTCAAAGAGGGAGATATGGTGCTGAAAGACAACCGAGTTCCCATCCATGACGTTAGGGGCAAGTTCAGACCCAATTTGACTGGTCCTTACATCATCAAAACTATCTAGTCGGGTGGAGCTGTTAGTCTCATGGACCTAGATGGCCTGGAATTTTCGCGACTGATCTATGTGGACAAGTTAAAGAAATGCTATCCCTAAGAGGCTCGCTAGGCCGAAAACCCAGAAAGGCGACCTAGGCAAAAGTTAGAGCATGAAAAATTAGAAATAAAGAGAAACTGAGCTCGTAAGGTTGAAAACCCTAAAGGGCAGCCTTGGCAAAAGTTAGAGCGCAAAAGGAGAGAGTAAATACTCAAGTGAACTTGAACCGAACTACGTAAGGCCTAATTCCCATCTTCAGGATACGTAGGCAACTTCATCCTGAAGTCTAGCCATAATCACCTCCAACTCAACTGTCCTGTCCATGTGTTTGATCATGTCATCTTTGTCCATTCATTATTTGCGAGTTCGGTTGTGATCGTTACTCTTAAGAGAAGAGCTGGTTGCAATGCAAAGCAGTGGTGTTCAATCAAGGGGCAATTTATGATCTTCTGATTCGGGGTTATACATCTTAAGGATTGACTCCGCGCGTGTCAAGTGGTGATTGTTCAAATTTTGCCTTTTACAACTTAGACCATTTTTGGACCAAGAGAAAAATTTTCAGTGCTCACAACTTTAATTTCATTGATTTCAAACATAAAGTTCTCCAACTCTCTGATACAAATCAAAGTTGTTTTTATTACATCGAAAAAACTTTAAAAGAAAAGTCAAAGCAACAAACTAGGGGCATAGATGAGTTAGGTGCTCCTGCGTCCTCCACTCATGCTTGTGGAAGCTTTTGAAGCCAAAGTGGGCTCGATTTGTGCCTTATCCTCGAGCCAAGTCAAACACTCGCCAGAAAGGGTGCAACTGAAACTAGGGGCAGGGGTCAGAAGCTCTCTCGTCTTCCAAGCAGTGTTGTACCTAGCCAAGTGTGAACCACAGATGGGGAATGAAACCGGGTACTCTACCCCTTCCTCTGGGCGGGTCTGATCATGTCCAAACTGACGCCTGAACAGGAAAGGGAAATAGAACACACAGTGCGTGAGGCTGATCAACTGTATGCCAAGCTGCCGAGCCATGTTGTAGCTCATCTCAGTCAGATTAAACCAGGGGCAACGCCAGGCTATGTCAGCAGCAGATCTGTTGCACATCCAGTCTCACCACCATCCATCGTTATGGAAATCTACTAATCAGTGGCGGAAGAAGTAGCCTCGAGCTGAGTATCCATAATCCACACCTGGGAAGGGATGAAAGAAAAGAGAGATTAAAGAATAGAGAGATGTATGTTGAGAGAAAAGTGAGAAAAGGGTTCTGAGAGAAAAATAGAGCATGAGTGCCAAGAGATGTGAGAAACACATATGAGGAATGTGGGAAACATTACCTAAAGAAGTAGTGGACTTCCCGTGAATCTAGTAGTCTCCCATCGATGAAAGGTGTCTAAGCCCATCAAGGTCTCAGCCAGCACCAAGCCAATGCAATTCTCGCCTTCTTTCAGGCCTTGCGTTACCTCAATCAATCGTATGCTAGACCCGCCAAAACTAGGGGCAACAAGGAAATGAGCCAGCATGCACAAGTAGAGGGCATGTTGCCAAAAATCTCAAGTGTTCTGTTGGCCATCTCAATTCCATGTCCATTTCATACAAATATGGTGCTCATGATGCAAAAATAACAACACTTTTTATAATAAAAAAACTGCGAGGTTTTATTCCGATCATGGTTTTTTACAAAAGAGGAGTACAAGTTTTAAAGAAAAATAAAACCTATCTGAAGCTATACATCTGCTAATGCTACCAAACAAGAAGAAACTAAGCAAAAATACAAACAATCAGTGCCAGCCGCCTCAAGCTCGAGAGGCCTTCTTCGTCCTCTTCCTCGGAGGAGAGGACTCTGGGGCACTGTCTTCATCAGCGCCATTGTCTAAATCAGTCTCCGACCCAGAACCAGAACAAACATCGTCTTCGTTCTCTGCTCCAGAACCCTCCTCAACATCGTCGCCTTTGCTCTCGGGACCGAGCCAGCATCATCATCTCCACTCTCAGATGACTCAGAATGCTGACTCACTGCCTTTTCAGAGTCACTGGTCTCAGCATCATCATTGCACAAGATAGGCTCTGGAGGACTGCTACGGACTCCGATACTCCTATCTCTGCCTCTCCTCCTTACTACTGGAGGGGGTACTACCGGTGCTGGTGCTGTTGCCGTCGTCGGTGCCATCGGTATAGTTGGGATCTGAAAAGGCAGTTGTTAACATATCAGTTTCAGTATGTGTATCAGATGTAAGCACAGTATGCAAAATGAGTGTATGGAGAAGTCAGACACGGTGTGTGAATATAGTGTGCCAATGCAATGTATCAGTGCAGTTTGGAAAGTTTACAGTTAAAATGCTAGTGCATCAGTGGAAATTTGATAGCATGAACTGCAAATGGAAGAAAATTACCGGGATGTCGTGGAGACTGAGCAACGTCTCCCTCCTCTGTATCAAGTTGGCTATTATCTCGAGAGCACTCCCTGTGTACTCTATCGATGCCTGCAAATGCATTTGGTTGATCAGTGTTCGTAATAAACATATCTGAAATGAAATGTGGAGTACAAATTATAAAGTATGGTCCATACCTTAGTTAGGGCCTCGAACCCTGACAAGCTCGTGCCCAGCCGCTGCAAGCTCAATCGGGATCTAGTAAGCATCCTTAGTATGCCGCCAGCATATCAACATGGTGGGAAGCTCTGACCAACAGGTCCTCTACCTCGCCCAAAAAGACCCTCTGGCACGGGCCCTGGTCGCCCTGGGTGCCTCTCTCGTAGCAGGAGCCCTGGCCCCCTCGCCTCCATGAGCGTCTGTCAGGGGTGGCATAAGGTGTGTTTGAATGAAGGTCGCATAGTCACCCTCTGCTCTGAAGTAGTCATCATCCAAGCCCATCACAAATTGAGTAACTGCATCTACGGATAGGTTATCCACTGATCTCATAGACTCCATCAGAACGATAGGGTCTGGTAAGCACACGATCTGACGGATAAACCACTCGCTCAGGAACCAGACCCGGCAGACTGGGCCGTCAAGTAGAATGCGAAAGAGAGAAGTGGCCCAGGCCCCAGCATACTGGTCCCGTATCTCGGTCGACATCATGGCCCAGGGCTGCCACATGATCTGTAAACGGAGAGTGAACAGATTGTTAGTTGCTGTCAGTTGCTAAAATGTGAATCAGAAGAGTGTTAAAGCAAAAATGATTGTGTTTCGGGTTACCTTGTGGGCAGCCACTATGTCAAAATAATGGCAAAATAATACGAAGGTCTCACGGCTCCTACGCTAGCATCTGCCATCATACAGCCTCGAATAAAGGACCGCGAGGGGAAGCTCTTCTATAGGCTCTAGGGCAAGTGCTGGAAAATCAGCATAAACCCACAGCTGCAAGGTAATTTGAATTTAATCATTCACCCAAAAAAAAAATAATAATGTACAAACAGATATAGAAAGTGCAAAGTAGAAAGCACACAACATGAACAGATATAGAAAGTCCAAAGCAGAAAGCACAGGTGTTGAGCAGATATAAAGCAGAAGACGTAAAGTAGAAAATGTAGAGCAAAAAATGAAAAGCGCAAAGAGGGAACCGAGATACATACCTCTCAAGCTCGCTAGTAGCCTCCAACTAGCTCTCTCCTCAGGCGGGAGGTAGAGCTCATGTATCCATACAAGGTGGCAAGACCAGCTCTGCCCCAGTCATAGAAGTGCACCTGGGGAAGGGTCACCAGGGCACTCAGCAGATACAAGCCCACGATGTTCCACCTGTTCAAAAATAATGTGGTACTGAGGACGAACATTAGAAAGCCTCTGGCGTACAGCTCCATCTCTCCCACTATCTCGGGCTCGCTCCCTCTGAAGTGCTCAGCGAACCAGCTATACCTGACCATAGCTGTCCGATATAAGGGTGGACGCACTTTCAACAGCTCGACCCAGGCCACCTCTCACTCCCCCATATCAGTGTCGAACACGATCAGATCACCCCCTACTCCTAAGCCGGTGATCATGGCAAAGTCATAGGGAGTCATCATCATCTCCCCGATAATGGAGAAGTGAAAAGAGTTGGTGGTGTCCCACCATCTCTCCACAAGCGTGCTTAGAAGAGGACGGCTCGCAATAACCCACGTCAGGCCAGAGCAAAAGAGACCGAAGCTAGTCTCATCTACAATGTCACGAACCCTGACAGGGAACTCGTCATACCAATCTCTCGTAATCGTGGCTCTGTACCCTCTAAAGGCACAAGACTCTCTCTATGGCAAAAAATAGGTGAATCAGATCAGGTAGTGACAAAAATGCAGTCGGATAAAAGGCAGTGCAAGAAATGCAGTGTAAAGACAGGCAGGAATGTGTGAAAACAAAGTTCATCCTCAACAATGATGGATGAAAGGTGAGAAGCTAGCTCTCTCAGCAGGAGGTCCTCTGGTACACCGTGAGCGAAGTCGCTAAATCGCCGAATGCCTCCGGGTGGCAAGATATGTGTGCCAGGGTGGTATCTCTCTGAATCAAAAGGCCGTACCCTTAATGGTAGTGGCTCCGGCTCGAGCTCAGGCTCAAATTTTGCATCGATATCGGCCTTGACGCCTCATGCTACCTTGCCAGTCTCGGTAGCAAGCAGCCCCTCTGCCTCAGCAACAAGTAGAAATATGGGTGGAACCGTTGTAGGGGCCCCGTCATGTGAAGAATCATCTGATATTTTGGAAAATGGGTGAAAAGTGGGTGAAAAGTCAAGAAAAATTGAGAAAAAAGGGTAAACTTGAAAAAAGTCAACCCTCAGAGAGAGAAAATGGGAGAAAAAGTCAAAGTCGAGAAAAGTTCACGAAACTTGAGAGAAATTCGAGAGAAACAAGCCTAGAAGGGTGAAAATGAGGAAAAAAGTGTCGAAACCAAAATCCAATTTGTTCAAAGTGAAGAGAATCAAGAAGGTTTAGCGAATAAAGTTTACGTGAGGTGTTAGAAAACGAGTAAAAAGCTCGGATCTAAAGAAAAGAAATGTCTAGAGAGAGAGGGAAGAATTTCAGCCTTGGAGAAGTGAGGAAATGAGCGCTTGTCCTCTATGCTTAAATACCCGAGCCAAAAAGACCAAAAAATCCCCGAATTGCCTTAGTGGTTGGCAGGTGGCCGGCAGGCCACACTGGTGGTTAGCAAGTCTGTTCAGTGGCCGGCAGATGGCCGGCATATTTCCCTTGTGGCCAGTGGTCTTTGTGTCATGATACTGTTTTGTGTCTTTATTTTCCAAAAAGTGTAAGGAAGGTTCATTGTTGTGTTCAGATTGTCTCTACGGAAGCTCAAAACTGTGTTTTGGCGCACGATCTTCATCGCTTGTCAACATGAACGAGGTATATCCTTTTTAAATGTATTCCAATTCCTCCGAGAAGTAAATCGGAAGATGCCATCAAATGTCGCTTTTATTCGTTTTATGCCTTCGTTCTCTTTTCATTCTCTCATGTTGAATAGAATATGAATTTCACATATATTGTCGCATAGAACATGCATTTCACATATACGTATGCTGCATTCGTATTTTGCATTAGTCATGATTCGCACATAGAATATGCTCTTTCTCTTATTTCTTATATAGAATATGCTCTTTCTCTTATTTCTTATATAGAATATGCTTTTGTATCTTGCATGGAACATGCCTTCACTTCACTTTGTCCATCTAGCGCACACGGTTACTTGGTGCATCTATCACACTTGTTCGCTTTGTGTATCTATCGCATATGTTCATTTTCACTATGCCCACTAAGTAAAAGCTTTCACTAACAGGCAAACGATATTGTATGTACGGTTTATTCAGAGGCATTCATGTCTCAGTATGAAAACTTGCACAGCTATGCCGGTAAGATTGTGAGTGTATCTATCACATTTGTCCATCTTGTGCTTTTATCACGTTGTTTGGCACTTTTTGCCTCTTTCTCTTTTATCTCGGGACGTGCAAAGCACGAGCCCAAGTGGCTTTTCTTGTATCTTAGGACACGTGAAATGCGAGCTCGAGCGGTTTTTCTCATCTTCTCATGATTTCAGCGTAATTAGAGTTTCTTAGGACGCGTGACGCGCAGCCCTGGGCAGGTTTCATCTCGCAACGCGTGAAACGCAAGCCCGAGCAATTTTCTCTGGTATCCCAGGACACGTGACTCGTGGCCCTGGGCAAGTTTCATATCGGGACGTGCAAAGCACGAGCCCGACCGATTTTATCTCAAGACACGTGATGCACCACACTGGGCGGGTTTCATCTCGGGACGTGCGAAACGCAAGCTCAAACGGTTTTCTTGTATCTCAGGACGTGTAACGCACAGTCCTGGGCGTGTTTTATCTCAGGATGCGTGATGCGCGGCCCTGGGCGAGTTTCATTTCGGGACGTGTGAAGCACAAGCCTGAGCGGTTTTCTTGTATCTCAGGATGCGTGATGCATGGTCTTGGGCGTGTTTAATCTCAGCACGCGTGACGCGTGGCCCTGGATAGGTTTCATCTCAGGGCGTGTGTAGCGCAAGCCCGAGCGATTTTCTTGTATCTCAGGACATGCGACACGCGGTCCTGGGCATGTTTTATCTCAGAACGCATGAAACGCGAGCCCGAACAGTTTTCTTTTATCTCGGGACGCGCAAAGCGCGACCCTGAGCGATTTTTTATATTTCTCGGAACGCATGAAGCGCGACCCTGAGTGGTTTCCTTTGTTTCTCGGGACGTGTGAAACACGACCCCGAGTAATTTTTCTTTTATCTCGGAACGTGTGAAACACGACCCCAAGCGGTTTTCTCAGTTTTTCAGGGATGCGTAAAACGCAACCCTGAACGGTGTTTTCTCTCCTCGTCTTGCATTTTGGCGTGGTCAGAGTGTGTTTTGTATCTTTTTGCGTGAAACCTGTGTTGGTTAAGCTTGAAGCTGTTCATTCGTATGTTATTATCTCGTCTTGCTTATCGCATTTGTTATTGCTTATTGCATCATCTTGCATGATCATAAGTTTTCAAAATAGTTGGTGCGTAGCGTGTGAGTCCAGCTTTCAAAGTTGCATTTTGCATGTCCTTTGCATCTTGACCTAGGACTACGCTGGTTTGATTCCTTGCAAAGGGATACGTAGGTAGCCTGCGAGCGCAACCATTTGTTTTTGTCTTGATTGTTTGTCCAAGTCTTACGGCCTTGTCAAAATGGGTTGTCTCCGGGCTTTGCAACTCACTCATGTCATTTCATGACTCCGAGTTCTGTCAAAGAGGGACAACTGTAGACACCCCATTTTCTACGGCCTTTACGACTTGGACATCCTCACATGCACACCCGATGATAAATATATTTGCTTGCTAAGTACTCGAAGTCCTCAGGAAATGCCACAACTTTGAGCCTTTCAAACTCTACACCCTGTTGCCTCAGTTTTGGACCAAGCCTTCGTTCTTCAAGCCTGCAACCCTTGGTGGCCTGCCGGCCACCATTTTGGGCTGTTGGCTATCACTTTTTGGCTGCCGGCCACCAGTTTCTTTTGCAGATATTTTGTGATAGCTATGCCAGCTATTTACACAAATGCATACATCTACCCCCACATGTAGGGCTAGATATTCTTAAGGGAAGCTTCATGTTTTCTATATATAAAGGACCTCCCTTCATGTTTTAAAGGTTAGAAAATTTTAGAACAAAAATTTTCCTCTCTCTACCAAATCTCTACACTTTTGTCTACAATTCCTTAACGTTTGCCTATACACCCTTAACCAAATCTTCTTACCTTTGAGCTGAGGTGTTTTTGAGCTTGGTTTGAGCTCTAGAGCGTGTGTTGTCTTGGTTTTGTTGCTTGAATTGCTTCTTCTCTTTAAGAGGTATAAGGCTTTGCCTATTTGCTTGCTTTCTCTACTATTATTCTTGTTATTTTTCAAGTGTTTTTCGGCTGTAAAACTTCTGTATTTTTTGGATGAAACTTGGGTCCTAAGGTCATTAAAGGTTTAGGGGTTGATAGCCCTTCTTTGTATCTTGTTTTGAAGGCCTTTGCCCTTGTGTTTCCCACCCTTTTGCTACCTTTTTTTGAGCTTTTAAACACTGATTTCTAGAGCTTTTTCAGTAGCTAAAATCATGTTTTGCAGTCCAAATTTGGAGGGGTTAGCCTCCCCTCCTTGTGTCTTGCTTACTAGCCTAGTTTGTGCCATGTTTTAGCATATTAATCTAGCTTTTTGTAGCTTAATTCCAGCATACTTTAGGACTGTATTAGACCTATTTTAACACTATTTTGGGTTGTTTATTGCATTTGAGCTTCGTTTTGCATGCTTGTAGTGTAATTGTCCTCACGAGTTTGGTGTTCTAGGCCTTAGACACCATCTTGTTTGAGTTGACAACATTTATTTATGCATTTCTCACTTATTTTCAGCACCTAATCATTTCTGCAACCTCCCTCTTTTCTTGATTTTTGTTTTTCTTTGAAAGTGGTTCAAACAACTTGTTTGTTTAAAGCATGAGATTGAGATGTCATGCTTAATGGTTTAATCCCTTAAGGGGTTCATTACCAATGGCATGATGTCACTTTCATGCTTAAAACAACTTTTGGTTTGAGCCTTCTTTCCATTTAGAGGACTTAAACTCACCTTTGGACTCAATTGGTTAAAGAATGGTTGGTAATTTAAAATTGAGTAACTGAAATTGGGACTAAAATGGTGCAAGATAATAATTAGTTGTGTTCAATCGAACGTTAATTGAACACATGGAAGCTTGAAGCATTTCATACTCATTAGTGATGAAATGATTCAAGTTTCCAAGGTCACCACTTCCCTTGATCTTTCATGAAAGGAAGGAGGTTTGGAGTCTTATTTCGTTGCATTTATTGAACTTGCACACTTTGGTTTATGAGCCATCATGCAATGAAATTACTTGAGTTGATGGTTTGTGGACCAAATTCACTACTCATTTGATTTGTTCATGAAAATGAGGGGTGAATTGTGCAACCAACCCTTGAGAATACCCTGTGCATGCTCTGTTTGTCCTCTGTTGTAGCAAGGTGAACTGGGCAGCAGTGGCGGGAAAGCCACTTTCCATGGCCAGCAGGCCACCTTTGATGGCCGGCTAGCTATCACTGGTGGTCGACAGGCTTCAGCACTGGTCAGCCGGCCACTGATGCAAAATTCAACATTGTGTTTGTTTGGTAGAGCAGAGTTATTCTAGAAGTGAGCAGCAGTGTAGGTGTTCCCTGTGCAACAGAGGTCCTTCAGAAGCAAAATAGTGGCATTTTCGGGTGGAAACCAAGCATGCGCATGAACATCCCTCGTTTCCCAAGGCAGAGTAGTTATTTTGTTTACCTTGCTTACTTCTTTTAATTGTACTTGTGTTGTAATTATTTAATTAGTTAAAGTAATTAACTAGTTATGTTGTAATAGTTAATTAGGTAAAATAGTTAGTTAATTCATTTGTTGTTGTAATAATTAGTTAAGTAAGATTAGATTAGTTAAGTAGCTTAGCTAATTATTCTTTTCGGTTTGTAATAGTTCGCTTAATTAGCTTATCTTTAATTAGCTTAGCTTTAATTAGTTAGCTAATTAGTTTATTCGGACTTTCCTTCATGGGAGCGAAATGTTGTAACAATGTGTATGTTTTCGAACCCCACATCTTTCTCCTTTTTATTTAACTGCTTATGATGGTTAGTTTAGGGACATCACATTTTGTTTAGCATACTTCATATTTACATCCACTTGTATTGTATGCATCGAGGCTCGATTCATCATTCTAACTGCATTATTTGTTTAAAATATTCTTTGAATACGTGCTTAGACCGCATGCTATTTAATTGATTCACATGCCATGATTAAGTAGCCAAGCCTATTTAGATTGCATATCGCATGTGTTGCATTAGTCATATTGCATAATTAGGAATCATGCATTTTTCTAACTCTTTGTTTATTTTGGCTTGGAGTACTAGGTGAGCCTTTAATCGCTTTAGCATATTGCATGTATGTTGATGTTTCCATGTTTAGCATGTTCACCATGAGGCTAATTGCTTATCTGATAAACTTCTTGAATGCCTGTGGATGAAGACTTATTGCTTGAATTGGAATAATTTGAGTAATGTTCATATGTGATCACTTTTTTTAAGTGGTACATATTCGAAACAATTTTCAAAACAAACATGAATCAAGTGTTTTAATTCTTGCAAATTAGTCTATACTTGTGTGTGTGTGTGTTCATCACATAGTAATGCTAGCCTAATAAACTGGAACAAAAGCATATAATGTACATAAAATTCATATCATGATTTGCAGAGACCGATACTTTGATCAGGCAAGTGGGGTGCTCAATTCATGACCTTCTCCTCTCGTACCTAAGTTCCCGAGCCAAGACAGTCTTGGTGATGACGGACACATGGCCTTTGGCACGGGTCTTGGGTTTCCTAAATTTTTTCAAATAAAATATTTAGGTGGAGACTCTATATCTTGCAAAGCAGTTTATTTTTGGCAATTTGATTCAGAATCGATTTTCCAAAAGATTTGTCGGATTGGGACCCTTTGGTGTTTATCTATTTCACATTGCACTTGTGAGATCAGATTCAGAACTGCGGGAGTCCGATGATTTAGGGCTTGTTCGCCTTCCGAAAGGGGGTGCGGAAAAGTCGAGTTACACAAGAAAGGACACCTTCTAGGATTGGGACTGGGTAAAAGTAGAAGGCAAAAAAATACTGTTGCCAAAGAAGTAAGCCATAACCCTCATCCTTTTGGGTTGGGGTATGAGCCGACTGGAGAGGATTAGAGGAGGAAGGGAGATGAATTGAAGAAGAGAATTAAAGCAAAGAAAGCCGAGAGGTAATTTGAGTTGGTCCATAAGCCGATCAAGGGGACCCTAAATGGACGTTTTGTCCGTCAAGGAGAAGACTTCCCTTTCTGTGGATTCCCGAAGCCGTGGGTCAAACGGGAAACAAAGAAAAGATACCCTAGGTTTGAGATCATTTTCAATCACCAGTTGTCGGACAGCGATGAGGAGTGGATTGACCTAAACATCAATATAGGGCAAGACAGAAGTGCAAGCTCAAATAGCGATGAAGAGGAACTATTGGAGATAGCACTAGCTGACCTCCTGGCAGATTCTAACACCGGGGCTGAGCCTGTTAACTTGGAAGATAGTGTTACTATCTCTGTGATCGGGGATGAACCAGTGGCGGATTACACCGATCTCATTATAGACGCAGCTGAGGCTTCATGTCTAGTTTGGCAATTCAAGAGGGGCTCTATTGCAAGTTCTGCATCGAATGAGGAGCCTGAGTCTAATTCCATCGAGTCAGTCAAGTCAGAGTCAGATTCGAGTCAGTTTGAGGAGTTTGAGTCTGGCACTTCCGAGGGTAGTAACTCAGGTGCCAAAGTCCTGTCTAGATCTTCTGTTTGTTTTTCTTTTGAGTCAACCGTAACTGAGGACCCTGACTTTATCAATGAGAATGTAGTAGACTTCGCTTACTTCTCTATGCCTTTAGTTTGCTGCACTGATAATGATTTTCAAAACTTTAACTTAAACGAAAAGGAAAAAATTCATCGGCCATTGAGAAACTTGATTAACCAAGAGGAGGAGAGGCATGCTAAGCCTTGCATGGATGAGGTCATTTCAATTAGCGTGGGTACTAAAAAAGATCCATGCTTAGTCCAGATTGGTTCCACATTGTCTTCGGATGAATGCGAGCGTTTAATCTCTTTGTTAAAAGATTTCAAAGATGTTTTTGTGTGGTCCTATGAAGACATGCCTAGAATCAATCCTGAGATTGTACAGCACAGGATCCCTCTTGACTCCAAGGCCCGACTAGTCAAGCAGAAACTTCACAGAATCCGTCCAGATTGAGCACTGAAAATTAAAGAGGAAGTCACCAAGCAGACTAACTTAGGATTCTTGATGGTATCCGAATACCTGGCTTGGTTGGCCAACATCGTTCCAGTTCCAAAAAAAGATGGCAGAATTAGAGTTTGCGCCGACTTCAAGGATTTGAATAAGGCTAGTCCTAGAGACGACTTCCTTTGCCACACATTGATGAGTTGGTAGACTTAACCACCGGCCATGCCTTGTTATCGTTCATGGATGGATTTTCGGGGTACAGCCAAATCTTGATGGTGCTAGTAGACAGGGAAAAGACTGCATTCACTATGCCATGGGGTACCTATTGCTATAGGGTCATGCCATTCGAATTAAAAAACGTCGAGGCTACATATTAGAGGGCTGCAACCACAATACTGCACGATAAGATCCGTAAAGAAGTCGAGGTGTATGTGTAGACATCCCATTTTTTGACTGCCCTTAAGAGTTAGGCGCCTCATGTTGAACACTCAATGACGAATTGTTATGTTGTCCAAATCGTTCAATTTCTTCCACAAAAGGCTTCGGTTTTCAAGCTTCAGAACCTAAACCTTGCACCCTCTTTGAACCAAACCCTAATTTTTTTCAGCCTGACCACTCAGAGACTTGTTGGCTAGCAAGTGGCCGACAGGCCATTTTTGCTTGGCCGGCCGTCCCCCTCCATGGCCGGCTGGCCATGTTCAGTGCCAAGCAGATATTTTGCAGCCAGTTGTCCCCTCATGTGCATGCCTTGCACCAGTTGGCTTAATACAAATATTTCTAATAGGGGAACTTGTTTTTCTATAAATAGATAACCACCCCTCATGGTTTTAGGTTAGAAAATTTTGTCAAGAACCAAAGACTTGCCAAACACTCTTTCTTTCTCTCTTGCAATATATATACACAATACATACACTTCCTAAACCAAAACTTTGAGGCTTCTTGCTGAGATTATTGAACTCAAATTTTAGCCTTTGAGAGGATTCAACTTGTGGTTTGTGAACTCCTCTCTTCAAGAGGTATAACCTTTGCCATCTTTTGCTTTGTTTACACTACTCTTTTCTTCTCTTTTTCTTGTTGTTTATACACTGTTTTGGACTGATTTTAAGTCCTGAAACTTGTGATTAGAAAGCTAGCAAAGGTGGAGGGGTTAACCACCATTTCTTGAACATTATCCCCATAGCTTATATCCTTGTTTTTTCACTTGTTTCTTTGCTTTTAGCTACTATTTTTCAGAGTTTTCAGAGGCTAAAATATGTTATTTAAAGGTCTAAAAAGTGGAGGGGTTAGCCACCCTTCCTTAGGCTTGCTTCCTAACTTTGTTCTCTTCTATTTTGGTCTATATTTTCCACTTTTTAAAAACTGATTTCAACACTGTTTTGTGCTATTTAGGGGTTGTTTAGTGTGTTTCTTTAGTTTATGCTTTGAATATTATGATTGTGTTATTGTAAGTCCTCATAGATTTGGTTGTATAGGCCATAGACACCAATCTATTTGAGTTGATAGCTTTTCTTTACATAGGTTTCATGTAAATATTCACACTTGTAATAATCATCTTTGCATAATCATCTCTGCAACCTCTCTCATTTCTTTGCTTTCTTTGATTAAGAGTTGTCTCCAAATACTAGGTTGTTGATTAAGGTATGAGAAAGAAACTTTTCATACTTAATGGTTTAATCTCTTCGGAGGTTCATTACAAAGGAATTACATCTCTCTCATGTTAAGCACAACTTCTTGTTTGACACTTCTCTTTATCGCTTTTTGCACTTAGTAGACGTAATTATCACTCTTGGACAAAATGAAGAAAAGATAAGAAAATGGCAAGGTAATGCAAACGAGGCTAATAAAATTGAAGTAAAAGAGGTACAAAGGGTAATGAAATTGAGTTGGGTTTAATCAAACGTTATATTGAACCTATTGAGTCTTGAATCACTACATACTTTGTAGTGATGTTTAGTGATTCGAGAATCAATCTCTACCACTTCTCTTGAGATAACTCCATGATAGGGAGGAGGTATTGTTGGCCTTTTATTTCTTTTATTGAGCCTTTATCCTATCATTCCTAAGATCATCACGCAACAAACGTGTGAATATTGATGATTTGCAAACCTGATCTCCTCATCCCTTGATCATCTTCATGATAGGAAAGGGCAGAGAGGATAAACATCTCCTGAAAACACTCTGTTTTTGCTCTGTTTCAGATTTGTTGCAGCAGGGTAATCCCCCAAAACAGTGGCCGGCCGACCACCTTCCAAGGCTGGCCGACCACCTTTGTTGTGCAGGTAGTGTCATTTTTGTGGCAGAACAGAGCAAAAACTGAGGCCAAAATAAAATAATTTTCTACCTGCGAACAGAATAGATTCTGGCAGCAAAGCAACGAGGTTTCCGGGAGGATGTTCTTAGCTGTACACTTGTGGCTCCTCACCTCACATCTCATTAATTTAGTGCTTTAATATTAATGTATTGTAATTAATTAGTTAGCTTAATTCGGATTTGTAATAATTGGTTAATTTAGCTTATTCATTTATTTGGTGTTGTAATATTTAGCAAAATAGGACACTTATTCAGACCCTCATGTATGAGGGCACACTTGTAATATTTGTATATGTCCTCCAACCCCCATTATTTCTCCATTTTATTTATTTGCTTATGATGATTGCATGTAGTATCACATTTTGGTTTCATATCATTACCATGTGTAAATATCCATTTTTGCATGCATTGGGCTCGGTTCATCATTCTAATATTGTTGCCATTTCTTATTTACTTGAATACGTGCACTATCGCATGCTTTGAGTTTAGTCATGTGTCATGTTAATAAACCAAACCTAGTAGTTGTATTTTGTATGTGTTGCATTAGTCACTTGCATATTAAAGCATGCATTTTTCTAACTATTTCTTCTATTTTGGCTTGCCTAGGCTGAGTACTAGGTGAGCATTTTTACTTTAGCATATTGCATGTATGTTTGTGCTGCCATATTAAGCATATTTACCATGAGGCTAAGTGCTTATTTGATATACCTCTTAAATGCCAGTGGATGAAGACTAGTTCACTTGAATTGGGATGATTTGATTAATGCATATATGAGCTTACTTTTCAAGTAGCACATATTTGAAACTCTTTTCAAACAAAGCATGAAATCAAAGCATTCCAAAGCGAGTGACTTAGTCTATACTTATGTGCCTTACATAGCAATGATTAGCATTAATAAAACAAGACAAGAGTATATACTGTATATAAAAATTACATCATGATTAGTAGAGGCTGATCTTTGATCGAGTGAGTAGAGTGTTCAATTCATAACATTCCTCTCTCATATCTAAGTTCCCAAGCCGAGACACTTTGGTTATGATGGACAAGTGGCCTTTGGCATGACTCACAGGTTTCCTAAAGTTCCCAAACATATTTAGGTGGCGACTCTGAAATCCAGCAATACAGTTCATTTTTGGCATTTCTTATTGTAAATCAATTTTCTAAAGATTTGCCGAATTTGAACTCTCATTTGTGTTTTTCTGTTTCACATTGCACTTGTGAAACCAGATTCAGAACCATGGGAGTCTAAACTATAGGGCTATCAATGAGACTAAACCCCTCCGAGGAGCACGAAAAGCCAACTACAATTTCTGGCAACTCTGCTGAGGAAACTCGAGAACTTGACTTGGACTTCATGATGTGACATTCTATTTACAGATATATTCGTTGCATTGCATTTGCATTGGTGCTCTTAAGTTACTGTGTTTTCCATATGTTATTCCTAGACAGTTTGCCAGAGACTTACCTAAAAAGCTTGCCAAAAGATTGGCCGATTATGGGCTCTGCGATATTGAAAACACAACCCTTGGATCTGGATTACCGTCGTACCGCTTGATCCCCCTTTCACTTCTTGGTGTTGGGTGTGAGAGGTATATTAGGTAATTTTGCCGAGGTACCCCTTTTGGCCAATTGGCCTAGCTGTATATAGTAAAGCCATAGTGACTATTCCAACATAGGATAGGATGCTCACCCATATGCAGGATTTTGTGAAACTACTTGCTTGAAGTAGTGCAATCCTAGATCATGTCGAATTTAAGACAAGGTAACCCTACCCCCTCATAGGTATGTTTTGGCTCCCCTTAACTGGTATGTGCTTTACAGTGAAACTGTATAAGGGTGCTTCATATCAATGGTACGGTTGATATTAGTTTGTGGGGGAGAATTCAGTGGGAAGTACAGTCATTCAGCTATGATCATATCTGTTCTAGTGAAATTAGGCTGAGGTGCTGTCTGTTTTCTCTTTTGCTAGGTAGTCCTAGAACCATAGCTTCAAAAGGCTCTGATATCCCCCAGGTGCTCTGGACTTGTATTGATAGACTTTGTTAGATCGGAGATCTAGTGCAAGGACAGCCAGTGTTTGCTTCACTGTCACCAGTTACAAGGCAAAGAAAGGTCAGACGGGGTTCACCAGATCAGTTATTTCAGCAATCACCCCTTACCTCACCTATACTTAGTTCACCGCAAGCACAGTCATCTACTCCCATAAATGGCACAATATCCCTCATCAAACCTAGAAGAACTACTGATTCGCCTTTAGCAATCAGTCGACTCACTCTAGCATGACTTGCCCTGTCAAGCCGAGGTCACAAATAGATTGCAACAACAACAACAGCAGTCGACTGCGATTTTTTGTTTCACAAATACCTAACATGGCTATTCCTATGCCAGATGCCACTGCCAATCCTACGGCCCAGGATCTATCAGCCAACGATGTTCCTAACCTTTCAGGCCAAGCAGATCCAATCCCATTCTAGAGTTTGAAAGCTCCAACTGAGGCACCTTTTGAGTTTGAGTTTGACCCGACCCTATTCAAAGTCAACAAACTTGAAAAACTACTCAAGAAGGCGCAAAGGGTTAGCTCTATTCCGAATATTGAGGACAAATATACAGAGTCTGTTGTTACTCTGCCGGAGTGGTTCAAGATGCCGCATATTAACCGCTACGACGGCTCTGGAGATCCAATGGTGCATCTACGTCTTTTCTCTGATATTCTGCGACCAATGGGTTTAACCAGACTTTAGAAGCTGTCGCTATTTGGTCGAACCATGTCTGGTATAGCTACCATCTGGTATGCTAAATTGGAGGACTCTGCGAAACAGAGCTGGGAGGAGTTGGCCGAATCTTTCATTGCCCAATATTCCTACAACACGCAAATCAAGGTCACAACTCGTGATCTTGAGTCAACACGTTAGGAACCGAATGAAGGCTTTTCAAAGTTTGTTATGAGATGGAGGGCAAAGGCCGCTATGATGGCAAACAGGCCTCTAAAGAAAAAGCAAGTTCGTATAATTGTTAGAAACCTGCATAAAAGGCCATTGCAAAAAATGATAGTCCTCTCACTATTCAACTTTAAGGACCTCCATGAAATTGAGGTTCAAATCAAGGATGCCAATAGATGAGGGATCATTGTAAAGAGTGATGAGCCTGTGAGGAAAGATGTTGTTCGCAGTTTCCAATGCTACTACTAGTGGTAGCACAGTTGTGAAATGCTCAGAAGTAAACATTGTCACCGCTCCCATCAAAAACCTTTTTGTTGATAATAGCCTAAAACCAACCACTTCAACTCGGCCCCAAACCCGAAATTTCCATCCTTTTTACATGGCTCTCTCACAAGCTTTGAAAATGTTGTTAGAAAAAGGGCACCTAGAGCTCCTAAAACCCCGACCTCTCCCAAGTCCTCTTCCACCAAGACATAACCCCGCTAAATATTGTGTTTATCATCAACAACACAGTCATGATACAAACTGTTGCATCCGCCTCCGTCATAAAATTTAGGATCTTATTGACAAAGAGATCATAGCTCCACCAAAAAAATCTCATACCGCCAATTACCTCCACACATCAACCTAATCCATACACTGCCATCCACCTACAACCCCAGCATATACATCACCCCAGCCCATTTACGTAAGACTAAGGTATTCATTCCACAAAGTATGGACTTGTGTATGATGGATGCACTTGAACCCCAATCATCTCAAACCCCATCAAATACACTGCGGGCACCAATGGCCAAACACACTACTTCTAAGCTGAAAAGCATGATTGAAGATCTTCAGAGAACTGTGGTAGATTTAGACTTGTTGCTTGTTTTTTTGAATAAATTGAAAATGTCTGTTAAAACACGGGAAGAAAACCAATTTTATTGAAAAGTGTTAATTTTACTTTTCATTCTTGAACTATTATCAAATTGTTTATTTAATTTATTTAATTTTTAGATTTTCGATTGAAATTATTGAATTTGTAAAATATATAAATAAAAATTTATTTAATTTCTAAATTATCGATTGAATCTATTAAATTATTAAAATATTTAATACAAACTTATTTAATCCTTTGAAAAGATTATAAAATTAAAATATAATAAATTAATTAAATATCTTACCTAATCAAAATTTTATTTTAAAAACTTTTTAAATTTATATTATGTTTTGAGATAAAAAAATAAAAAAATAAAAATAAATCCCACCTTTAAGTTGTAACTATTTTTTTTTTTTTTAACTGGAGGTTGTAATTCTATTTTTTACACTGTACATGGGCCTAACCTATCAGTATTAGCGGTGATGGTATAGATCAATGTCCCTCCCTCTTAATATTGCTTTTGCTTGTGCTTTTGCTTTTGCTTTTCCCTATTGTCCCTCAAAATTTTTGGTTTTCTTAAATTTTATATTTGGTTCACTGTAGTGCAATAAAATATTTTGGTTTTTTTTATAAAATTATTTTTGGTTTTCACTGGTTATTATAATTCTTTGTTCGCTTTAGAAAATGAACAGAAATAGAATTTCATTATCGGAAGAGTTAAAAGAAAAATAATTTTTTTCATCATATATACAAAACACACATGTATATATAATATGATAAATAAATTATATAGACAAAAAAAAATTAAATACCATAGAAATAATTTTTAATAAGATGAAGTTTTTTGGTGCAAAATAAAGAGAATATAAGATGAAAAAAAAATGACATATTTTATATTGAGGATATATATTTTTAAAATTCTATAACAAATGAGGTTGCTTTTTAGAGAACACCAATTGCATCCTGCTACCACCATCGCCATCCGTTGCTACCACCGAGCGGGGATGGAACTAGAAAAAAAATTATTGGGGGACGATATAAAGGTTTTTCATTTTCAGTGAGAGAAGAAAAAGTTTGTTAGAAGAGGTAGAGACTGATATGGAATGCCTGTCCAGCATAGAATTTGGGGAAAGTTGGCCACAGATAAATTAAAAGACAAGGTATTTAATTGAAAAAAGAAAAGAAAAAGAGAGAGACTAGTAAGTAATATACAAAATTTGAGTCCAATATAAAAGAATGCACCACCGGAGGTGGTGGTGCAGTGATGAAGGCATTCACTTTTCTTGACAGAGAGTTAAGTTTGATTTTTGGGGGTGCAAAAAGTTGGGTAATTTCTAGTGGTTCTCTGCAAAGATCTCGCATTGTATTCCGATCGAAATTTTGTCATGTTGGGATGATCGATGAGTTTCACTGGTATCTTAGTGGTGGGTCCTTTCCTATGGGTTGAGTTAAATCAAGTTGGCAGTCGACTATCCCGAAATCTGGGCCCACAGATACTGTGATGACATTTCAAAAAATCCTTTTTCTCGATTAAAAAAATATAAAAGAATGTATTATTTTGAATTGCCTACTACCTAGTCATGCCATATGATTATGCTATACTCAAATCAAGTAGAAATTTAACACGGGAAAATTGATGCAAAAAAAGGAAAAAAAAAAAAGAAGAAGAAGAAGAAAAATAAAAATAAAAATTGGACTAATCTTCAAAACACAATATATCATAAAACTAGTTTACATCGAACACTGCTATCAACAATGAACAATGAATCATGTTTAAAATTAAAACAAATATCATGATATTAACGGGAGGAAATAATACTGATCAAAAAAAAAAGGGAAGAAATAATAAAACTAACCTAGAATGCAAAGATGATCTTTCGAATTAATAATCTAAAGAAAATCATGCAAACAATACTAAGCCTTAAAAAACAGTCATGATTAAAACAATAAACCCTACTCCTAAAATTCTATCATGATCACAAGAACATGAAAATTCTAAACATGTAGCATGTAAAATTTGAAAAATGTCATCCAAAGAACTCAAGAATACACATAATCAAAATACATTACGGGCCCGTTTGGTAAAACTTATTTGCAGCTTAAAGCCACTTATAGCTTAAAATAAGTTATTTTAGAGTGTTTGGTAAAAATTATGAGGGATGGATTATAGCTTAACTTGAGCTATTTCAGCCATAATCTCTTAAGTTGGTTCCTAGGTGCTTTTCAAAATAGATTATGCGGGAAGCTGTTTAGTCCTATTTGTAATGACTTAAATGCCCCTAAGATATTTCAACTATTACCAAAAACTCACCTATATAAGATTTGTTCTCAAGCACTGTTCACTCAAGAGGGAGAGATAGAGGCGATTTCCGACAATGGCGATTTCCAGCGAAGGCGATTTCCGGTGAAGACGATTTCTAGCTCTCAACACTATTCTTAACTCTCTCTCTCTCTCTCTCTCTCTCACAGACACACACACACACGAACCAGAGCTCTCACTCCCTCCCTCTCTCCATCTCTCTCTCTCCATCACGCATCAATGTTGTCGGCGGCTAGGGTTTTTCTCTCTCTCTCTCTCCCTCTCTCTTTCCATCCCGATCTGAAACTGGAAATCATCTCTGCCGTTCGCTCTCTCTCTTCTGCCTCCCGCACCTACATCGACGGCTGGTCATCTCTGCCGATCGCGATTTGCGTTGAAACCCTAGCACCGGCGGCTGTTCGCCGGCGGGGTTGAAACTCTAGAAAAAAAATTGAAGAAAAATATAAAAAAATCAATATTAATATTAATTAAAAAAGAAAAAAAATGTTATTTTTGAAGAAAAAAAAATCAATATTAATTGGTATTAATTATTAATAAATTAATATTATATATTTTGTAATGAATTAATTATTAATTGATACTAATTGATAACAATTGTTGATTATTAATATTAATTGATACTAATTAATAATCTTAGTATTAATTGAGATTAATTAAGAAATTGATACTAATTAATAATTTTAGTATTAATTGATACTAATAAAAATTAATTATTAATATTAATTGATACTAATTAATAATTTTAGTATTAATTGAGACTAATTAAGAAATTGATATTAATTAATAATTTTAGTATTAATTGATACTAATAAAATTTAATTATTAATATTAATTGATACTAATTAATAATTTTAGTATTAATTGAGACTAATTAAGAAATTGATACTAATTAATAATTTTAGTATCAATTGACACTAATAAAATTTAATTATTAATATTAATTGATACTAATTAATAATTTTAGTATTAATTGATACTAATTAATTTTATAATGGAAAAAAATTGTTACAATAATACTTCCATTACATTTTTTTCAAATGTATCAATTTTTTTATTAGTTGACACTAATTAATACTAATTATATAAAATTTTATTAATAAAATAATTTTTTAAATTAAAATTGAAAAAAAAATGACAAAATTATCAATTTTTAATCATATAAGGGCAAAAATGACAATCATACAGTAAAAAACTATTTTACAGCTTATCAACCAAACACTACTTTGCTGCTTAAATTCATAATCTCACAGCTGCACCAAGCAGGCACTACAAGAAAAGGGGGATTTTGTGGCGTTTTTTTAACGACGTTTCTATAAACGTCACTATTATTATCATTTAACGGCGTTTTATAAACGCTGCATATTCTATTAAACAAAACGATACCGTTTTATAATGGGAGGCGTTTAAAAACGCCTCCGAATGTGGTGACCCACACGCGCGCCTTTCTGTGAAAACCTTATTTTGAATCAGAGCCTACATGCGCACAGATCTCTCTCTCTCTCAACTATTCGATTCACCTCTTCGTTTGCTAAGTTATTCCAAATAAAAGTCATACCGTAATCGATTAATCTGCAAGATTCAGATCGAAGCCCGGATCTGAACAAAACCTGATTCAGATCTCTCTCTCAACCCTCTCCATCGAACCCGAAGTTCTCTCGATTTCAAAGCTCAGATTCGTTCGGCGATTTCGAAGTTCTCTCAGATTCGTTCGGCGATTTCAAAGTTCTCTCAGATTCGTTCGGTGATTTCGAAGTTCTCTCAGATTCGTTCGGTGATTCAATCTCAGATTCGTTCGGCGATTTCGAAGTTCTCTCGATTTCAAAGCTCGGTGATTCAATCTCAGATTCGTTCAGCGAGGAAAGTGAGCACCATCATCTACCAAGGTGAGCACCATCGCTTCAGATTCGCTTGTTTTTTTTCCCTAAATTAGCATGTTGAATTTTCCTAGCATGTTGAATTTTAATCTCTGTTTTTTTATTACCCTAAATTAGCATCAGTTTGGATTGATCAATCAGTGTAGCTTAGATATTTAGGTAGAATATCTGGTTACATTATTATTATTATTATTTTGAATTCTAAAATATAGAACAGTTCATTATATCTTGGAATGGATTGTGATTTTGTATTCATCATATTGAATGTTGAATTACCCTAAATTAGCATGTTGAATTTTCCTTTGGCATTTTCCACTTTTCTCTATCCATTTCCCTTTCAAACATCACCTCTAATACCTGTCAATTCAAAAAAATACCAATAATTTAACAGTTTTGCTACGAACACATAAACAAAATTTAGAAATAAACACAAAACACTAAAAAATAATGTCTATCCAGATACACTCTCTATCCGGTTCAACGCCACTCTCGATTCATAATGTGAAGGACATAACACAACAATATCACACTTATCACTGTACCAAGCTTCTCCAACGAGAGAAGCACCTTAATTAGCAGATTATATGACAACGACAGCCAATGCTTTCAATTCCGAATAATTACTATACAGGTTCTTCATATAAGGTTTCATATCATTATTTTTGCTTGATTTATAATAATAAAACCAAGGCCTAAAAAGCTCAATAAGTCATATGCTCTCCAAGCAATTTTGTGATCTTGTGAACAACATCACATAATTTGGAGAATCATTGCCTTATTTTGATATGAATACCTGTCTATTTAGCAATAGGATTTTACGTTAGGTAGCATAGAGCATCAGTTGATTAATATGAATTGCTTGAGAGAAAACCCAAATCCACCCTCACCAATACCAGAAAAGACCATATCTTAGAATGTGATCTTGGCTGTAGAGAACTATGTCAAAAAGGTTAGAAACATTTTAGTAGCTTAAGTAAGATGAACAATCCATTTTGTGACTCCAATTTATGCTCCTCTCTTTTTTTGATTATGTTATTTCAATTCTTTGGGCAGTGTAAGACTTTGGTTTTCGAATACAGACCGTTCATCTCTGAGGAGAAATGGAGGTTCAACTTCTAGCTTTTATTGGTACTTAGATTCAAGTGGCATCTCTTGTGGTGTATTTTACTTGGAGATACTTTGATGTTTTGTTTATTATCTCCTAGGGAAATCACTGTTACAATTTACATGACTGCTTTTTTTCTTAATAGTTCTAAGCTGAAACAAATCATGTGTTTGGCTCATCACTAGTCCATTCCATGCATTTAATTTTTTATATTCAGTGAATTGATGATTGAGACATAGTTATAAGATTAGTTGTACATAATTATTCATTTCAACCATCTCATTGCTGATCAGTAGATCATTTTATGGACTTTCCTCTTAATTCCAGAAAATTTTAAAATAAAATGAATTTAGGAGGTATTTGGCTTTGAGTTTGGAACTTTACGGCCAATGAACTATGAACAAATTGCAGAGTTGCTCAATGGTATTGCTGAGAGGTTTGATTGGGATAAAATAATGGGGGGTGACAACATTATTGGACTCAAACAGGTAGACTTCTCTTCCATAACGTTTTCAAAATGCAAAAACTTCTTCTCTAAATCCATGGTAACTGGTTAGTTTTGAACCCTTTTCCAGTTTATACATTGCTTTGTTATGGATGGTGATGCTCGAGATTTTTATGCTTTTGGCACCATTAAATGATATAAATGTTAATTTTTTAAATTTTTTTTTGTTTTTTTACAAAATATCAGTTTTTCAAACAACCAGCTGAAGAAAAACAGTTATTGTGTCTGCCTAGCATTGTGGTGGTCTGAAAGTAGTCTTGATGGCATTCTAGTGGAAGTGGTAGTGTGATGGTGATGGTATCAGTGGTGATAGAACTAGAAATCTTATTGAAACTACAATTGGACAAGATTAACCTATAGCCGTGCATCCTGAATGAAAGTAAGTTTGGATTCACATGTTTAAAGCAAGGGCCTATGAATCTGCGTTTTATGTACACACATATCTGGGATTATATACTAGTTTGATCACCACTATGCTATGAAAATTCAACATTAGCTGGTTTCTTTGCTCTTCAAATCTTTCTACTTTTGGAGAGATTCAAAAATTGGGTTTTAAAAGAAAAGCATTTCACACCATTTCTCTCATCTTTTAATTATCCAAACAGGTAATTAGGGGCAAGAGATTTCTATTTATTTTCTTTTCTTTCCAAATCACCTAATCTAAGCGGGTGGCTAATGAAAATTTCCAAAATGTCCGTTAGACAATCATTGGGAGGGTTTGGGATTTAATCCTCTTCAAACCTTAAGAAGAACAATTTATTCTTTTGCTTAGATACACGTTACGAAGAATAAGTTGTCAAACACTTTTCAAATTAACAGTATATTCTAAAATCTTATTTTGTATTAGTCCCATAACTATTTATCATATTCACCAGAAGGCAAACTCGTGCAGAATCATTGGCAACCCATTTCAAGCAGCTCCTCCAGAGGCTGACTAACTTTGAGTTCTATGGATCCTTTTTTTAAATTTTTTTATTTTATTTAATATAATATATAAACAATTTACTTTACTTTCAAGTTTGAATCAAATAGTTCATTATATTTCTGGATTTGTTATTAATTCAATTTTTAACTTTGCCACAGGATAATATGGAGTACAGGTTCACGAGTGTATAAGAGATTCACCTTGCCCTCCTCAGTGATTATGGTACTTCTAAGTAAACTAAAGTTTCTTACCTCTTTTCCATTCATAATAACACTTCGTAGATGATGGCATACCCTGACATTTTTGCTTCTTTATAGATTTTTTTAATCTCATATAAAAGTTTTGGCTACATTACAGAACTGTGACAGTGTAATTATTAGCTGTCTGGGTTAATCTTTTCCCTTTCTAACATCTACATCTCTTTGTACTTTACGTCAAGTGTGTGGAGTCATTTTTCCAGTCCTTTCCTCTTCTTGTTCAGTTAAGCTTCCAAATTAACAGGAGAAAAAGTTGTAATACCGAATGGAATGACTGTTATGTTATTGCTGCAAACAAAATTGCTTTTGGGAGTTTGGTTATTTCAGTTTTGAAGACACCAAACAGTTTGGTTTTTGTATGGAAGAGTGAGATGTGTGATTACTTTTGTGAGTTTATCTCTTCACGATCTTATGGGTGATTTAATTCTAGTCAAGTCTGGGGCTGGGGTGCAGCAGTGCTTGTCTTTCAAAGATGCAGAGGTCTGTGACTTGAATTGGATGTATTTGTCGTAGAATGTAATTATACAGCATGTCTCTGTTAAAAAAACTTGCTTAATTATCCTCATCAATTTGTCTATCTTATATGTTATACTTGCTTTTAAATCATTGTTTGATTTTACCAAGTTCAATCATTTTCACAAATATTTTAATTCAAATTATAGGCATGCTGGTGTCATATGGGTGATATGTCTGAGGCATCACTTTGTGTTCTACAAAGTGATAGTTTGACAATCTATAAGACAACAGGTGAGTAGTTTGAAGAGGGCGGTTTTGATTACAAGAAAGCAATTGTTGATTCAATTGTTATCCTTATAAGAGACATCCCAGATGCCAAAGAAAATGGGCTACTTCACCTTTGTGAATTTTGCGATATCTCATAATTCACTATGTTTTCTTTATTCTGAGAAGAGGAATGGTTAACCATTTGTTTGCAGGTTCGTGATAGAAGAAGGCCCAACTGCTCCTGGTAAAAAGCCCCTGGTAAAAAGGCCCCTGGTAAAAAGCCAACTGGTTTAGGTGCTGCTCCAACTGCTCCCACGTCCACTGTTGATGCTTATGAAAAGCTTCTTTCCTCTATCCCAGAGTTCTCGAGCTTTGGGAAGCTTTTCAAGGTTTTTTACCAGACACTCCTTCCATTATATATACTGATTTTGACTATTGTTGATAATCTGCTGATTCAGGTTTTTTTTTCATATAAATTTTTGTTTCCTGTACCAGTCTTCGGCACCTGTGGAGCTTACAGAGGCTGAAACAGAATATGCAGTTAATGAAAATCCAGAAGACATTCTTCACTTCAAACAACTCCTCAATGAAAATCCAAGCCTACTTCTAAAACTAACACCTCATGAAAACACACCACTTCATATCGCCACACAGTTTGGACACAAAAACATTGTTGCTGAGATTTACAATCGGCAGCAGTTCCTCCTTGCTCAGCCGAACTTGGACGGAGACACACCTCTACATGTCGCTGCGAGAGCTGGCCGCATCTCCATTGTTAGTTTTCTAGTCAACGAGCTGTTATCTTTGTCTTATGGAGACATCGAAAACAGAGGAAACAGAGAGACTGAGATTCTGAGGATGAGAAATAAGTGGGGCAACACAGTTTTGCATGAGGCTGTGAGGAACCATAATCTCAGAGTGGCTGAGTTTTTGATAAAGGTTGATCCTGAGCTGGCCTGTTTCGAGAACAACACGGGTGAATCCCCATTGTATCTGGCTGCTAGAGATGGAATGCTGGAAATTGTGAAGCGCATACTGATGGCAGCTTGTTATTCGGCTTATGGCGGGTCAGATGGCCAAACAGCTTTGCATGCTACCATCGTAGAGGGGAATTTTGGTAATTTTATACTTCTCTCATTTATTTTTTTTATGCATTTATTATAAAAACAAACAAGAATGCAGCTTGCCTCCAGTAAATGACTGGACCATCCAGTTTTTAGTTGTGGGCCTACTATAGAGCCTATTTTGATGATACATTTAATTGGTCTTTGAGGTATATGTTGATTGTTTATCAAAAATATCAAATCAATTTGATAATCGTAACTATATGATTTCATAAATAAACCCACATTTTACCGTTTCATTTTATATGTTATTTAGATGCCATGGAAGCCCTTGTTAGAGCGAAGCCAGAACTAATAAAAGAAGCTGATCATCATGGTAGAACTCCACTCTACTACGCAGCATCTATGGGAGACCACAGGACAGTTCAAAGATTACTTCAACTTCACACCGACATAGTATACATGTCCGATCAAGATGGGCTGTCACCACTTCATGTCGCGGCATACAGAGGCCATACCAACATAATCCAAGAGATCATCCAATGTTGCCCGGATTCTGGAGAACTGCTAGATTTAAGAGGCCAAAACAGGAAAGAGAATGGTTTGCAGTGAGTTTCAAGCCAGAGAATTTCATTCCAGGTCTAGTCATTGGTTTCATTTTTGGGTTGTTCTTGGACTTATCAAAACCCATCAAAAACAATAATAATACTACTCCTAAGAAGGCGGCCAATCTCTTACTGGGAAAGCAGCAAAGACTGGTCTCAACTAACACTGATGAAGAGCTTAAAATGGTACTGTCTCTTATTGTACCGCCTCAGTTCTTTGTTCACTCTGCTTTTTATCTTTCTTCAAACATTATTGTTGTAGAACTCAATTAAATGTTGTAGAAAACATTGTTTGATTTTAATTGTTTTTGCTTTTGGGAGTTTTCTATCAATGAATTTGATTTAGAGGGTGATATGTGATAGGTGGGTTTGATCTTTGTACTTAGTATAAGGAGTTTGGTGTGATGTATTTGGAGATTTTGATCAATACTAAGCAGTTTGGTAGGAATTGTTGTTTTTTATTTTTAATTTTGTTTTCAAGCTTAGTTTATTTATTATTTTAATAAACAATAATTATTAGTTCTTAATAATTGTTTGCCAGGTTTTTTTTTTGTTCAACCATATAAAATTAACACAATCTAAAAATTAAAAAAAAGGCTATGGTGGCGTTTAAAAAACGTCACTATATCCCATCCCAACGGCTAGATTTTAAAATGAATAAATGTCTATGACGGCGTTTTCAAAAACGTCGCTAAATGTCAGAGTGACGTCACAGTACAGTTAGGGTAGGACATTTGGCGGCGTTTTTGAAAACGCCGCCTATACTAATATAACGACGCTTTTTAAACGCCATAAAGTTATAGCGACGGCCGCGTCCTCGACGTTTGGTACTAAACGCCACAAAAAAAATTAACGACGTTTTTAATACTTTTAGCGGCGTTTTTTAAACGCCGCTAAAAGTGAATTTTCCAGCAGTGAGGTTAACAACTTATGTTTACAGTTATAAGCTATATTCTGTTAAACTATAATTTATAATCACTTTCTCACAGCTCTACCAAACGGGACCTATATCATGATAGACACTTTAAGTTGGAATAAAATCTAAATCTTTAATGCATTCATTAATTCATCCTAATAAGTTGGAACCTAACCTTTTCCACTCGATAGACCATCCTTGGATACAACTTGACCACAACTCCATTACCGGCCCAACCACGTGCTAACATACGGCTCCAACCTAGTTCACAAGCTCACATTGCTATTGAGTCTTCATTGTGCACCTCGAATTGATAAGGGATTAATTACTCTTTCCCCACACAATCACTGAGGGTCATATAAATACTAACACACTCATTGTGCACACGCGTGCCATTGATCAAAACACCTTAGAGGCCCTTAGGTTGGTCCAATCCTTTATGAATTAATTATTTTTTTTATTTTTATTTTTATTTTTTTTGTGACTTTGTATCATCTAGAACAAGGAGGAGAATGGTTTTGTATAGTGAAGAAAGGGTGTCCCTTTCCAATGTATCAAAAAAAAAAAAAGTATAGTGAGGAAAGGGTGGACAATCGCTCGGGGTGGAGATGGCATGGTGTTTGTGTAGTAGTGATTAAATTTATGCAAGAGAAGATGTGTTGAAGAGAATTGAATTGTAGGAGTATAATAAATGATAAAATCATCAAGTTCACCCATTGGATTACTAGATAAGCCTTAGTGTTTTATTTTGAAAATAAAATATTGAAGTGATAAAAATTTGAATAAAATGACCTAGGAGCCATTTCAACTCTCTAGGGATAGATTAGCCTCTGTATCGGCTCCAGAATAGCTCCCTCAGCCAACCGGTTTGTATTGGCTCTCTAGCAACAAATTGCCTTTTTTTATGTTCAAGTTCCAAATGTTTTAGGTAATGTTTTGGTTTTTCAAGCCTAAACCATTTCACATGTGGCCACAATTTCGATTCATTAAATCATTGGCAAATTATGTCAGTGGTCCCTATATTTTATTTCCTGTGTCTTTTTGATCCCTACACTTTTTATTTGACTCAATTTTGACCCTTAATTTTAAAGTTAGTGTCAATTTTGTCTAATTAATAATATCTTTAGTGTTTTTTTAAAGAAAATTATCACTAAATTAGTTGAAATTAACTTACTAAGTTGAGTAAGTTTATAATTTTACCCTCAAATGTATGACACATGACACTTGTATGCATATTTTCTACAACAAATTGATAAATTTAATAGAAATTATAGGAATTAAAATGACACAAAAATCAAAGTATAATGACTGCTGTTATAATTTATCTTAAAACATTTAAGAATTTCACTTACACAAAAATAAAAGAAAAGTAAAGGTCTCATGTAGGAGACAACCTGAATAATGCACCACCTTCTTCAAGGATCTTAGGAGATGATATTCAAGCAAGTAGAAATAAAAAATATATCCTGTGGGGAAAAGATTTTGAAATGGAATTTAATTTTCATAATAAGGGATTATGAGGTATTATATTTGTCATATTAATTGTTGAATTTTATATGGAAAATAAATATCTACATTTATTTATTTCCCAAATTAGAATAAAATCTTCTAAACCCGCTTTAAATGTAAAATACCCAACAAATTAGTGACATATATCCAACATAAATGAGATGGATTTTTTTTTTTTTTCTAATGCTATAAATAAGAGAGTCCCTATAAAAACTTGAATAGTAGATCTTTCTCTTCTCATCAAAAATACCAAATATCCCATTTCCAAAATGAATTTTGAGTGGAGCCACTACAAGAATTTACACATTTGGCGACCACTTTTGGCGACTAAACAAAATTTAGTCGCCAAAAAATTGACTTTGGGCGACTAAAATATGTCTTAGTTGGCGTTGGTACAGTTTTTAGCTACTAAAATTTTTTAGTAGGGAAATATTATTTATTGGCGACTAAATTACCTTTTTGCCGGCAAAAGTGATCCTTTTAGCGACTAAAAAATTTATTAGTCGCCGTTAGTCTCAATTTTAGGCTACTAGTTTTTTTTTTTAGTCTTTATATATGAATTTTTGCCTACAAAATAAATGGTAGTAGCCAAAAATAGGTATATTTTTTTGGTTAATCTTTAGCGACTAAAAAATTTAGTGGGAAAATACAAATTTTTTCCGACCAAATGGAGATTTAGTTGCCAAATAGTCGCTATTTCTTTTCCTATGGCTGCCAAACAGGGTAGTCGCCCGTAATAACACTTTTGCCAACAAAAATTTCTTTCATTTGCTAAATCTTCAAAAAATTTAGGGCACGCGCGGGGAGTCTTTTAATGTTGTCTGCCCCTTTCTCTGTTACACACAACAACATTCAAACCTCAGAATCAGACACCAAACTGAAGAGACAAACACCTCACCGCAGCCCACCGTACAGAAGACATTGCCACGGGCACGACCATCACCAACACCGCAAAGCACCATCGGCACAACCACAGATCTCAGGTTCTCTCTCTCTCTCTCTCTCTCTCTCTCTCTCTCTCTCTCTCTCTCCCTCCCTCACTCGCTCTCTCGATCTTGGTGTGTTTGTCTGTCTATCTCTCTCTCCTTCGCTCGCTCTCTCGCTGTTGGTGTGACTGTCTGTTATCTCTCTCTCACTCACAGTCTCCCTGTCTCTCTCTTTCTCGCTCTCTCTCTCTCTCTCCATCTATTTCTCCCTTTTCTGATTGTGGCTTTAGGATTTTATATGCTTAATTTATACTCGAGTCAGTTGGTTTATATGCTTGATTTAGTTGATTTATTCTCTCAATGTCGCTCTTAGTCGAACCCATTTCAATACATCATTGTCTTGGTTTATATGCTTGATTCAGGTGCATTTACTGCTCATTTTTTAAATGGATTTGTCCATATGATGACTGTCCCCCAAACCAGAGTTAAGAATGTAATCTCAGCAGTGATTTTTTCATTGTAGAGGAATTAACTTAGGACCTAAACCAGAGTTCTGAAATGGGATTGTGCATTTACTGCTCATTTCTGAAATGGGTTTGTTGTTATTATTATTATTACACACTTTCAAAGAAACACCTGATATGGCCAAAAAAATCAAGGATTAGCATTATTGCCCTACATTACCCCTGTTTACCCTATCTAACATTTCTTTTTCTTTCTTTGTTAGTGTACACAAGCATATGCAAGGTGTTGGGATCTGGGATCCCGCCCAAGACCTTATAGAAATTATTCCATGCAGAAAAACACACCCACACTCAAGGAGACACAATATTTAACGTGGTTCGGCCTCAATGCCTACGTCCACGGGAGAGTAGCCGGTTATCACTATAACAATGGAAATATTACAAAAAGATTACAATAGAGGAGGAGCTCACACTCTCCTCACTCACCCACTCTCCCGTCTCCCTCGCTCACACCGAGGGAGACGGTCTCTCCGCCTTACATATTTCACTCGGTGGCTTGCTCTGTTTTCTCACTCTCTCAAACCCTCCCCACAACCTCCATTTATACACTAACAGAGGGAGATGGAGAGGCTGGCCTTGCATATGGCCAGCTCTCTTGTGTGCTGGCTTCACATGGCCAACTCACCTTTGTTGGCTTTGCACTCTTGCAGCACATGGAGGATCACCCCTCACATGGGGTGATGATATTCCACAAATCACCCCCTCAACCCATGTGAGGTGATCTACAACACACATTGCTGCTAATCTTGTCACGCCCAAATTCAACATAGTTTGCATCTCCTCACTGAGACGCTGCATCCCTTGAAAGCTAGAGATAATACACCAGAGATACAAGAGGAGGAGGGAATCCTACATCCTCAACTCAACTCACACCACTCTCTGATTTGAAGAGAACCGTTGCTCCTATCTCCTACAGATCTCTTCCACGCTTCCTGTCTCGGATGTTTTCAGCATAGTCTGCATCTCCTCACTGAGATACTTGCACTCCCTGAAGCTAGAGATAATACACCAGAGATATAAGAGGAGGAGGGAATCCTACATCTTCAATTTTCCTTGCTCGGAGCTTATTTCTGAACTTTCAGCCTTTGCACTTCTGAACAACCTCCTAGCGTTTCCACAAACGCTTGTTGTCTGTGCTGCAATCCCTGATGTTCGGTTCTGTCTTACTTGTACGTCCGTACTGATGTTTGACAGTTAGCTCTTCTGCCAAGACAACTTTCACCGGTCTGTACAAGTTACCACTATGTAACTCCGTGCATAGTGCTCGCACCCATGGCATCTGGTCTCCCTGCGTCAAGCTTGCTTGAGTGATCTGCATCAACTCTATCATCTGCTGCCATGGAACTAAAGAAACCACCATAGAGAAATAAGACTTGCCACTCCTTGGCACGCACTCTTGCGTTTTACCTGTCTCAACTTCTCTGTCTGGAAGTTCCTGTGAACTGTCAACAACCCGTTGCTGCATACTCCACTTGCGCCTCTGTACGATACTCTACCGTACCCTTGCACTGCTGCACGTCCATATTTGTGCTTCTGCGCTTAGTATGCTCCTCTGCAACTATTGTTCTACACGTTCACGTACCACCAGTACTTACTCGTATACAGTAGCTCCAACAGCCACAACATTTCCCTGAGCCTGAACTGGTTGCCAAATCATCTATCCGTCGATGAATGGTCTTCTCTTTTGATTGAACCAGATCCTCCAACGAACTTCGGAGATAATCATCTTTGCAATCCTCTGATCACCCCTGACCAATCCTAATCTCCCTTGATTTGCCATTTGATCAAGCCTGATCTCCTCTAGTCTTCAATGATCTATCTCAATCTGTATCTGGTTGTCCAATCTGGTCAGAATCTGCCCATTCTAACCTCTTCAGTGAATCCGCAGCGTTCCACAATATCCAGCAACCTTCCTTCGAGTATTGAAGATGACAAACACCCATGTTTTGACAATCTTTCCAAACCGTTCAGAATTTCACTATTCTGACCTCGCGGTTGCGTCCGAAGCGGTCCGTTTAGCTAGAACCAACCTTTGCTGCATTTTCGGGGACCTCACTGAAAACTATCCCCGAAAACTGGGCCACACCACAATTTTCTGAAAATTCTGGGCCAAATTATAATTTTCAGAAGTTCAGGGAATATTCCGTTGTACCAACAGAATATTCCGTCCGCTACCCCTGACGCCGTCTGCCACTTTAATCTGCCTTCTTTTTACAGAAACTCCGTATCCAAAATCTGACCGTACGGATGTGTCCGGAATACTCCAAATAGTCGGAAACCACTATTGGATCACCAAAACCGGACTCCCAATGGCTTCGATCTAGCCAAAACATTTTGTACGCCTCAGATCTGCGGCTACACCCTTGCCGCGTTGCACTGGATCCTTCCTCTGGATGATGACGTGGCAGATGACGTGGCACAACCGTGCTGACGTGGCGCTGACATGGCTGCCACGCGTCGATGACCTGGCTGCTGACGCTGCTGCTGACGGGGCTGCCACGTGGATGACACGTGGCGGTGATGATGACACGTTGCTGCTGACGTGGCGCGCGTGTTGATGGCGCGTGTATCGCACGCGCTGTTCCCTCAGTCGTCGTCCTCCTTGCGTCGCACGTGGGGCGCGTGCGTGAGACTGGGCCGACACGCCGACCGACTTCACGGCACGTGGCAGCGCGTGCAGAGACTGGGCCTCACGCGCCTTCTTCAGGTGGCGCGTGAGGGCACGTGGAACCTCCTCTGGGTGTCTGCTTTATATGGTTGGACTCCTCTTCTCGAGCCCTTGCTCCTGGTATGCTCAAAACCTGATTTCGAGCAACTTTATTTCTGGGCAGTTTCAAACAACACGCTGTTTTTGTTCCGAAACGCCTCCAACGAGGCTCTGATACCAATTGTTGGGATCTGGGATCCCGCCCAAGACCTTATAGAAATTATTCCATGCAGAAAAACACACCCACACTCAAGGAGACACAATATTTAACGTGGTTCGGCCTCAATGCCTACGTCCACGGGAGAGTAGCCGGTTATCACTATAACAATGGAAATATTACAGAAAGATTACAATAGAGGAGGAGCTCACACTCTCCTCACTCACCCACTCTCCCGTCTCCCTCGCTCACACCGAGGGAGACGGTCTCTCCGCCTTACATATTTCACTCTGTGGCTTGCTCTGTTTTCTCACTCTCTCAAACCCTCCCCACAACCTCCATTTATACACTAACAGAGGGAGATGGAGAGGCTGGCCTTGCATATGGCCAGCTCTCTTGTGTGCTGGCTTCACATGGCCAACTCACCTTTGTTGGCTTTGCACTCTTGCAGCACATGGAGGATCACCCCTCACATGGGGTGATGATATTCCACACAAGGAAGAAAGAAAGGAAAAAAAAAAAAAAAACAAATAAAACAAACCTATGGGAAAATCAATCTCAATTTCAATTTCAAGAGTTTTGAAATTAACTCCATCTACTTAAGCGTGTCTTTGTCCCATTATTGTTTCCAAAGGTGGTCAATGTTGAAGCACAAAAGGGTTGTTCATGCAACCTGAGGTCCATGGAAAGAAAGGTTTTGTCACTTTTTTATAATGTATATGAATAGGCATTTACAAAGTTAAAACTAGAGACTTAAAGGCAGAAACAGAAGCAGTTTGATTTATTAATAGATTCTTCTCTCTCAAAAGTGGTTTCATGGATTGGGTACTTGAAATACTGTGACTGAAATTTGATATGGAATATTTTTTAGGTAACGCTGGTTGTCTTTCGCAGTTGGTTCCTGATCAAACCCTCAAGCTAAAGCAACTTACTGTGCTAACACTGGCCGAGACAGACAAGGTATTTATTTTTAAACTTTCAAAAGTTTTTAACTTGTTTGTTGACTTAAATTGATGGTTAATTGTTTCAAATAAATTGATTCACTTGTTTGATGAGTAATCTTGGTAACTTCAATGTTTGAGTTAAGGGAAGGACTACTAAAATTTGCCGTTTTCAAAACTACATGGTGCTTATTTTTCAGTGCTTGGGTTTCTATTTGCAATGTAATCATCACTTTGCTGGCAAAACCAATTTGATTAGCTTGTGGCCTGGCATAGCCAATCAAAATCTGTAGCATGCATTTTCACAAGGGTGACTCATCTCATTGTTAGAGAAAGATGCTCATTCTTTTGTTTCTCTGTACTGTGTTGGACTTTGTAGAGATGTTAAATTGTTAGTCCTCTTTGGAGTTGAATGAAATGTTAAATTCATTAACTGATTGATAGAATTTATTGGTCAAGTTTGTATATGGCATATACAAAGTAAAAGATTAGTATTTCAAGATTTCTTTCTATGAGTTCCATACAATGTATATTATTAGAATGTAGTATATATTGCCCTACCAATACAAACTACAAATATACATGATCATTTTGTTTTGATTTTCTTGTTGTGTGGTCATATTTTCTCTAACATCTCTGTTTCTTTATAGTTTGTAGAGCATTTGTTTTTTGTTTTTATTTTTTATTTTTTTATGTTGTTCATTTTATGGTTATATAACTATTTCCTAATATGGTGGTAGACAATCCATAGGTTTTTCTTATACTATATATCTACTTTTGGAATTTATCAGGTTCTAATTTTTTGTTTTTATTTTATTTTATTTACTAAAAAACAAAAAACAAAAACCATGTTTGGTGCACATGTTTTCAAAACATGTATTAAAAAAAAACATATTTCTTATTTTTTGTAGATAGAAAACACGAAATTGGCAACATTATTTATGGAATTGAAATTCTCAGGCTCTAATTTTTGGTCCTTTCCTAGGATTTTCCCTATGATATACTGATGCAGGAGTTGGATGTGACAAACGTACGCGAACTTGAAGATTTTCTTATCAACGAGTGCATGTATGTGGTAGGTAATCCATCTTTGCTTCCTCATCTGACAACATACTAGTTTTGAGATATACTACCACCCAACAAAAATGTGCTTAGTTGCCAACAGGGCAAGGAAGAAGTGGTTGTTTACCTCTCTCTGTCTGTCTCTCTTCTTTAAATCTATGTTTTTGGGGGTGTTCACTTGTGACTTGGACAGAAACAATTTATTAGTTTAATAACACTTCGATTCGTGCCATTTTTTTATTTTTTTTAGTGACAAAACTGGTGATCTAGGTTTTGAAAGTGTCTTGAGTTCTGGATGATGACCCTTCATTTGATGTTGTACAATTATTACCGACTAAACATTTAGTAGCCAAAGATGGAGACTTTCAGCGACTAAATTTTTAGTAGCCAAAATAGAACTCTTTGCCGACTAAAATTTTAGTAGCTAAAAAGGTGGGACTTTAGGCGACTAAAAGTTTGGTCGCCAAAAGGGTCTAATTTAATTTAATGTCCAACCTTTTGGCGACTAAATATTTAGTCGGCAAATAAATACATTTGGCGACTAAAATAATTTTAGTTGCCAATTAGCTTTCCCGACTACTCTTCGGCTACTAATTTTGTGACCAAAAAATTTAGTTGCTAAAGTCCTTCGGCGACTAAAAATTGACTTTTGACAACTAAAAATTTAGTCGCCAAAAGTGAAAATTCTTGTAGTGAGTGTAATGGTTGGGAAAATAAAGATAATGCAGTTGGCTTTGAAAGGGATGAACTTCAATTTCATGTAAATGACAAAAATATCCTGCACATCACAGGAAGCAAACACATGAAAGGAAAAGAAACAGAAAAGTTAGCTTGTGGAACCAAGTCACTCTCACTGTCGCTAATAATGAGGTTGTTGTAACCATTCCTATGGATGAAGTTCAAAAAAGTGATGTTGTTAATACAAAAGAAAAAAATTTAAAGCTTTGTTTAATATATTCTTTAATCTATCTACTTTATAGTAGTTTGCGAATTCTTTAGGTGTTTGTTCTCCTCCCCTAACTCATCTTGTATCCCATGGCTCATATCTTTTTATCGGGTGACAAAATTAATCTATCTACGTTGCTAATTATTTTCCTCAATTTCATTATAGTACCCATCTTCACACACACCATCGTCATGCGTCGTCCACAACACCTAGTGAGTCTCTCTCTAAAAAAACCGGCTCTTCACCGTTGAAGGTGAGGATGTGTACATCTAATCCTCCTAAGACCTGTAAAAGTTAGGAAATTTTGTGCACTGGGAGTGCCCTAACTATATTTTGTTATTTATATTTTGACAAATCCTTTGGCCATGCAATTTAATGGGTTTTAAGGGCTAATATAGAACCTGGTTTTGCTTGACCATGCATGCATGTAATCTTCCTTAGACTTTGCAAAAGCAAGAGTCTCATGCATGTAGGTCTTTAAAATTAATTTTTTTAGTGATTTTTTGTTGATATATATATATATATATATTTGTATTTAGTGAAGTTTAAATTATTATTATTATTTTTACATTTTTAGATTCAACTACATTAAATGGACTAAAAATTTTTTTAAAAAAAATTTGACATAAATTTGAAAACAAAATACTAAAAATTAATATATATATATATATATATGACTATTTCAGTTCAGCCGGATACCAAACTAACTGCCCTAACTACATTTTGTCTGCTTAAATTGATTTTTTCAAATCCTTTGGCCATACACACTACAACATTTTCTTAATTTAGTGACATTTAAAAGTGCCACAAAACTATTGGTTTAGTGATATTTTTTAGTCTTGTGGCATTTTGAACAAGTGTCATTTGTATCCGTGCCATGGTAGATACTAGTGTCACGGTAGATACTTGCAAGTGCCACTACACCATCATGGCTAAAAACTTTCAATGACGTGTTGATATCATGGTAGTTATTATTTGTGGCATTATCAAACGCCATTAAAAAAAGAGTTAGTGACATTTATAAGTGTCATTACACCATCAAGATTAAAACTTTTCAGTGACACTTTAATGTCATGGTAGGCACTATTCGTGATGCTATCAAGTGCCATTCGTGACAATAATTCGTTGTAGAACAATTTGATCCACTCTTGCAAAGACTCGAACCCCCAACCTCCCACACCATAAACCTTATACACCACACTCTTTCCACTACACCTCTATAGTACCACATGATTATATATGCAACATATATTATTTATATAATACATACATCCATATTAATATAAAAGTATATGTATAAACATAATTATTTTATTGAACATAATTTATGTAAAATAAACTATTTACTAGCAAAATAAAAAAAGACCATTTTTGGCGACTAAAATTATTTTTTTGTCGTCAATTATATATTTTGGCTACTAATTATTTTTTAGTTGCTAAAAGTCTTAACTTTTGCCGACCAAAATCGGATTGGGTCGCCGAAGATGCACTTTCAGCTACCAAAATTTTGGTCGCCAAAAAATTTAATTCCCGCCTTAGGATTTTAGTTCTCTCGCGCTAAAAATGACCACTTTTGGCAACTAAACTTACTTTCTAGTCACCATTTGTAGACTTTTGGCTACTAAAATTTTTTTAGTCACCAAAAAGCTTTACTTTTAGTCGGTAAAACCCATATAATCAGCGACCAAACTTAGTTTTAGTCACCAATTGTAGACTTTTGGCTACAAAAATTGTGTAGTCGCCAAAAAGCTTTACTTTTGACTACTAATGTTGTTTTGGTTGCTGAAAGCTATACTTTCAGCGACCAAATTTTTTTTGGATAGGAAATTTAGTCGCCGAATGTGCTTTTTCCTTTAGTGTATATTGAGTTTAATTTATTTATTTTTAATCATTTATTGCATTTCAAAAATTTAGAAAATATATTGGCATTTTTTGTTTTTTCAAAAATGTCATTATAAGCTTGGAAAGTTTTTGGCTTAGTGGCATTTATCAAAATGCTATAAATATTTGTTTATGACACTTTTTACCTAAGTGCCATAAAAAGTAATTTGCACCTACCTAGTGTCCTGACATTTTTAAAAAATGCGATTGCTATTAAAGTTTAGTGGCATTTGTTGGAAAATGTCACGAACATAATTTTTTGTGTCATTATTTTATAAAATGCCATAAAATTTATGTGACATTTCTTTATTGAAATGCCACTAGAGCCTTATATGTTTGTGGTTCTGTGACATTTTTCTAAAACATTTAATGTCAATTTTTATTGTTGTGGCATTTTCTAAAAACATGCCACTAGTGTAGTGTCACTAAAGTGTAAATTTGTTATAGTGACATTTTTGTTGTAGTGAAGTGACACTTTTTTAATTGAAATGCCACTAGAGCCTTGTATGTTTGTGACTCTATGACATTTTTCTAAAAAATGCCACCAAATAATCTTTTTGTGACATTTTTTAAGAACATGCCACTAGTATGGTATCACTAAAATGTGTTTTTGTTGTGGTGACAATTGGCTGGGTGGTAAAAGCTAATTTGGAATAAGTTTTGTTCGACCGCGCATATCCTCCCTAGACCCCTCCTTTCATTTGGTATGTAATTGTTTCTTCTTCTTTTTTCTTTAAAAAAAAAAAAATTCTTTTGGTAAATTAAAAAAATAAAAATAAAAACACACTCTAAAAAGTTCTTAAAATTTGATTTAAAGAAAAATTAAGAATTCAGCTTTTAAACTCATACCAACATATTGTCCTTAAAGGGTCAAATTTCTTACCAATAACTTTTATCAAGCACCTAATTGGGATGCTCCATTTCCAACAATGCTAGAGACCCACTTTTGCACCCACAAATACATCCACGATGATGTGGTAAAGGTAATGTATAATCAATAAAAAAACTAACACTCGTTAGATCACATTATTATTGGTAGAATTGTAGGAGATTTTTTAGAGTCTCAAACATCTTCTCTCCATTTCCTTGATTATAAACTATTTCTGGATAATTGTTTAGGTTCATCTCAAGTCATTTAAACATTAGAGATTTACTTATCAGTTGGACAGAAAGAAAGAAATTATACAAATATGGAGGGGTGGAAGTGAGACATATTGGAGATAATTTCGACAAGTAATTAATTTAAGCAAATCAAATGTAGCATTCTGGGGAAAAAAATCTTTCTTTTTTCTTCCTTTTTGCTCGAGTGATGGATTGTTCGCTCAAGCAATGGATTGTTCGCTCAAGCGGTCTGGCGGCTCATCCAGTACCTTTGTAGGTCTGAGATTTTGGGAGATATTGCACTTTGCTCGAGCACAAGTTTGCTCACTTGAGCAGTCTGCCTTGTTTGGTATGAAATTTTGGGAGCGTGTGTTCTGTGCTCAAGTGAAGGTTTTATCGCTCGAGCGGTGTGATGTCTTTGGCGCTTGAGCGCAAGAGTGGTCGCCCAAGCGGTCTGTTAGGGATTAGCGAATATAAAATTCACTTTTTGTTCATTTTCTCTCACTTTTCTCTCTTTTCTCTCCCTCACCTCTTCATGTTCGAAAACCCTAGCCACAAAACCTTTGATTTCACCTCATTACACCAAGGATCCACCATAGATCATGCAAGATTAGTAAAGGAGGACCAGAGATCTTTCTTTTGACCGACTGAATCATAGTTTCGTAGAGGTTTTGCTTCGGTCTTCCTAAGTACCTCTCATCCTTGAGGTAGGGAGTTCTCTTAACGCTAATTATTTATGATTTCATTTGATTATGTTGTATTATGGGAAGTATGGGTTGATTTGAGTTTGAAATCTTTGATTAAAAGATGTTTATATTAAAAAATGAGATTTTCACTTAAATTTTTGAAATATTTAAAATGTTTTGAGATATTGATGAAATTTTTTTTTATAATTGCTGAATTTGATAATGAAATGAGGAAAACTCCCAATTTTCATGAAACCCTGAATTTTTGTTTTTAAATGAGGGTTTGCATTAAAAAATTAGTACTTTATGTTGAAATTTCAATTAATCTTCTTGAGTATCCGTATGTGGAATGAAATTTGAGTTATGATGATGTTAATGGAGGATTCAAAAAAGTTATTTTGGGTGGAAATCCGAAAATGTTGAAAGGTTTAATATGTTAATTGGTATATAATTAAAATTGATAGCGGGAATGACTTGGAGATATGGAAATATGTATGTATTTCATATCTTATTCATTTGTTGATTTTGTGTGATTGAATTGGACTTCAGTTAAGTTACAATATTGTGAACTTTTGCATTGCATTACATCCACAAGGCGATGGATAAAGTGTTGAATTGTGTAATTGTGTGTGTTTAATCTTAGTATATGTTGTGTGTGTTGAGGTTCCCAAATGCCCATATGCACTCAAACGCTGGAGAATGTGGGAATGCCATTGGTATATCGTTAAGGTGCCTAATTGTCCTTCCGTGCTTGACCCTGGTATTCTTTTTCTTTTTTCTTTTTTGGTCTTTAGTGAGGGCTTTTTTTGTCAATTAATTTTTTAAAAAAACTTTTTAGATCCTTCTGTACTAAATAGACTTGAAGAGTAAATTTTTTTTACACCAATTTAACTACAAATAAAAAAAATTCAAAAAAATGTTACACTTCTAGGTTGATTCCAAACTCACACTAATGAGTTATCTTTTCTCTCAATTATCTGACAAAATATGAGTCATTATATCCCATTCGTAAATTTGTTTACGAAGTGAATAATTTGAAATACCAAGGAGACATTGTCAAATAATGACTTAAGATTATTGAATAATTATCCCTAAATTATAGACACATAGAATGTGTTAATTAATTTTAATATTTTTTGAAGTCAATCTATTATATGAAGTGATATCATGAACGTAATTTTTTAAATTTCTTTGTTAAATTCATATTACAAGATGTATACCATATGCAAATTATTATTACAAATGTACCATCTCCTCTTCAATAATATTGCATTGCTACTCTAAGTTGGGTTGATGTGTCTTAACAGAGTGTAAGTGGTTATAGCGATCCCGGGTTTACCCTTGTTGTACAGTGATCCGGACATGTGTCTGTGGATGTTGGCAGTTGATTAGTATCTTATTTACATCCTTTTTACTTCGTAATTGAGTTATAGGATGTGTTGGGCAGGATTGTTACAGGTTGGTTAGGCCTTGGTTTCAATTCCTTGTCATCTAGTTTTTAGGCGTTCCGCTCGAGCGGGTCTTCTTGCGCTCGAGCGGGTATTGCACACCTCCAGTATTTTGGGTTTCTGCAAAACTTCTGCAGACGTGATTTCTGCGCTCGAGCGGGTTTGTTTACGCTCGAGCGGTGGCGCTCGAGCGGGTCATTTGGCGCTCGAGTGGGTAGTACTTTCTGGGTGTAAGTTCTGGGAGGTGGAAATCTGCGCTCGAGCGGACTGGTTTTCGCGCTCGAGCGGAAGTGCTTTATTCTTGTGTCTTGGCGCTCGAGCGGGCCTTATTGCGCTCGAGCGTGTCCAGAGTTTTGTTCTTGGCGCTCGAGCGTCGTGTTCTCCGCTCGAGCGGGCCATACGTATATGAGTTATCCGCTGGGTGATTTTAAATCACTTTTTACATTTCTTTCTCTCTCCTACTTTTTCTAAAAGCTATTTTGAGAGCTCCTCTCTCTAAGATCTTGCCTTCTCTCTAGATTTTGATCTAGCTAGGGTGAGTTCCTCACCTTCGGTCTTGGTAATAGTTGTGTTGATCGTCGAGGGCGTCGTTTCAATCTGAAAATTTCAGAATTTGGAGCATTTTGGTTTTGGTCTTCATCTCCATTCGAGCTCTAACTTTGAGGTAGGGATATCCTACTCCTCTCTATGGATCTTGTCTTTAAATTTTGGTATTTTGAGATGTTGGGGTTGGTTTGGTAATTTTGTGAAAGTTTGGGGACCTTCGGGTAATTTTACAAAAGTTGGGTTTTTTATTTACAATAAACTTAGATGCATGTTTGGCATGGAGCAATGGAATAAATGTTAAATCATTGATGAAAATGAGACCTTAAGGGTTGTAATGTTAATTATGGAAAATACCCTAATTACATTGTTTGATTAATTGGGTTAATTAATCGTGAGAAATGAAGAAATGAAACGGAATTGTTGAGAATGGGAATGTATGGGGTTAAAAGGTGTGGTTGAATTACTTATCACTCACCGAAATGAAATGTTGATTGAATATCCATTTGTGCATTTATTTTCTGTTTAGAAATAACTGCTTTGGGCTATCGGTGGAGGATAGTAAACGAAAACTAATCAATGGAATGTGTCATGAAATTTGACGGTTGATAGAATACATTAACTCTATGTATTGGATGACTGTATATAGGACCAATGTGTTTGTATACGTTGTGTGTAGAGGAGGAGATGGGGGATGTACTCCGCGGTTTAGGGGAAGATGGGGGATGTACCTCTAAACTGGATAGTGTTGGGAGAAGATAGGGGATGAACTCCGTAGACACAGCTCATATGCTTGTCTAGAGAAATGAAGATAGAGCTCATATGCTTATCTTTGAGAAGTGTAGATACAGCTCTTATGCTTGTCTAGAGAAGTGGAGATAGGGCTAATATGCCTGTCTTTGTGAAATGTGGATGTAGCTTATAGGCTTATCTGTGAATATGGGATATAGTTGTTATACATATCTGTTGAAATGATAATGGAGCTATTATGCTTATCTATTGAAAAAGGGAAGATGAAAAGTAACTTGGACTTATAAGTCGTATGACATAAAACGTGATTTATGTGGATGTATCAGTGTTGGCCATCTATCAATTGCTAATCTTTTAGTCATTGTTCATGGTTGGTTTTGTATATTTCTACTGGGCTGTGGCTCACCCTATATGGGAATATCATTTTTCAGGTGCAGGTAGCATGCCACCTCCAAGGACGTAGCTTGGGAGGCTAGAGGCAGGCGGATTCTTTTGTTGTTTTAATTTTGATGTATTACATGTAATCTCAAGCCAAGGGCTTAAACTGTAAATGAGTTAGTACTCTTTTGTTGTAACCAAGTGTTGACTTGGAAAGCTGTAAGCCCGTAGGGCATTTGCTTTTGTTGTTAACATGTAATACTTTTGTAAGGAACTACTCTGATGAATAGAAGAACGTTTATCTTTATTGCCAATTCATGTCTTTATTGATGAGTTTAATGTTATTATTTTGGGGGCGTTACATGGGTGCTTTATAGGAAGGCAATGATTTAACAAGTTGCATTGATATCCAAACAAACAAGGCCTTAATTTATTACCTCTCATCATTATCATATTTCCTTCACCACTAAGTTATTGCAAATGCGATGAGAAAGAGAGAAAAGAGATAGGTATGGTAATAAAAGAAAACAAGAAAATAGTAGGTATAGAGAGAAAATAGTAAGCTAAATATGATAGCATGCTTGAAATTATGATTTGCCATAATGGAATCCAATTCAATCAACCACACAATGAATACCTATGAATCCTTTCTTGGACAATGATGATCAGTGTTTAGAGAAGAATTCACAAGTACTTGTTTTGAGCTTGATTCCAATGGATTCCATTCTGGCAAGCAGATCATAAGATTAACAGATCATTAGCATCCACAAAACTGATTCTAATGAATTCCATTCTAGTAGATCATTAGTGTCCGGAGAAGGATTCACAGATCAACAGTAACTAGAGAAAGATTCACAAGTACGGGCATGATTATTCTAATAAAATCCATTTTGGCAGATCATCAGTGTTCAAAGGAAGATCCACATATACTTGTTTTGCATTTTTTATTTTGCATTTTTGAAATTATAAAAATGTAAAAGAGGGGGCTTGTTGGCCGATTAAAATTTTCTAAGCAATATTTTCATCTAAAACTTTAAACATGACATTTAATGTTCCAAATCATAAAAATATGATGCGAGATTCATGGAAACTCATTTTTATGCAAAGATTTAAAAAATGCAAAACAAACTTCTGTAGTTTCAAAAATGCAAAACAAGAATATGTGGATCTTTCTTTGAACACTGATGATCTGCCAAAATGGATTTTATTGGAATCATGCCCAAAACAAGTACCTGTGAATCTTTCTCTGGATACTGTTGATCTGTGAATCCTTCTCTAGACACTAATGATCTGCTAGAATGGAATTCATTGGAATCATGCCCACAACAAGTACTTGTGAATCCTTTTGGGGACACTGACGATCTGTTAATCTAATGATCTGCAGAATGGAATCCATTTGAATCAAGCGCAAAACAAGTATCATCCATTGGAATCAAGCTCAAGATAAGTACCTGTGAATTCTTCTCTAAACACTGATCATCATTGTCTAGGAAAGGATTCACAAGTATTCGTTGTGTGGTTGATTCAATTGGACTCCATTCTGGCAGATCATAATTTCAAACATACTATTATATTTAGCTTATTATTTTCTCTCTATATATACTTACTATTTTCTTGTTTTCTTTTATTACCATACCTATCTATTTTCTCTTTTTCATCACATCTGCAAAGATGGCTAATAACTTAGTGGCAAAGGAAATAACATTAATGATGAGAGGCAATAAATTAAGGCCATGTTTGTTTGGCCCTTTAGGTGATGGGTTTGGATTAATAATCCTCGTGGGTCCCATCAAACCCATGTTTGGTTGCTCTATATGCTCAGGGCCTATGAGTCCTATAAGATTACCAATCCTACTTGGGGGTAGGATTAGCATTCACTTTGATGGGGTAGGATTGCTAATCCAATCCCCTTGGTTGAAGCAAAATATCTATTTTGCCCTCTATTTATCAAACACAATAAAATCTCTTTTTTATGTAGAAAGGGTTTTTACGTAATTTCATTGATTTAATCATAACCAACTAATACCACCATACTACTCATCAAACAAACACACTTTATCTCACATCTCTGATTTAATACTATTACATTACTAATCTCCTCATTCAATCCTACCATATTCATAATCCTTTCAACCTAATCTACCAAACAAATATGGCCTAAGAGTTTTACAAATAAGAGGGTGATAGGGATCGAAGGGTATTTGGGAAGTGAAAAAATAAGGATGGGGTGACAGATCTAAATGAGTTAAGAAGGATGTTAAAGGAATAAATGGAACTGACAGAAGGCTGGTGAGAGTCGGTGGAGTAAAAGGGGAATTTGGGTTTTGGAATGTAGGGATGACAAGAAAAAAAGAGCTAAAGACATGAGGCCTTGGGGTAATGAGGGAAGATGAGAGGGTGAAGAATTGTAGGAGAGGTGGAGGTGGTGCATTAGGACGATTAGTGGTAGTAGGCGGGTGGAGGAAGTAGAGGGGCAATGGGTGGTATGCAATAGTAGTAGGTGGCGGCCAAACGGAAGATGGGTGGGTGGGTGGGTGTGGAGAGAGTTTTTTATTTCAAACCTTAGAATTTTCGTTTTTAATGTTAATTTATAGTTAAAAGGGTAGAACTGTACTATTAAAAAAAATTAAATAAGCATTAAAACTAAAATTTTGGCATTCTGTAGTGTTAGAAAGTTGCAATATTGCCCTAATCATACGAATGTCATTTCTTCTATTTTCTTTACAAAAGATTAAATATAAATATTATTTATGGATTTCATCATAAAAGATATAGGGAGTGTTTGATGCAGCTGTTAAAATAAATTATAAATTATATCTTAATATTATAAATTATTATTTTAATAAAAAAATTGTTAATATGTTTGGTGTAATTGTTGAATTATAAATTTAACTTGTTGAGTTGTGTTTGGTAAATAAATTGTGAAATAACTTTTTGATGTGTTAATGTCTTTTTTACCCATGTTAATTATAAATTGAATTAACCTTTATTGGTTGTAAATTGAATTAACTTTTATTTTTTATTGTTCACTAGTAGTTCACATTTCTCATAAAAAAAATTAATCCATAGTCCATTTGGGTCTTTTCTTTCAGAAAGAAAAAAGAAAAAAAAAATCTCAGGATATAATCGTAAATTAATATGTCCACAGTACAAGTTGATAATTGAAGCATGTGATGTTTAACTTTTAGAATCAGTTTTTTTTTTTTTTTTGTTAAAATAAGTTGTTAGAATAAAAAATTATTTGAAATAAGTTTAACCAAACAATTCAAAATAAATTTTCCAAAAACTAAAATCTATTGGGCAAAAAAAGCCACACCAAACATCCCATGGAGAAGTCTTGCTAAATTTCGGCATTGCTATAATTTGAGAGAGCATCACCCCATTGGATATAAATTTGCAAAAATTAAACACCATTGTCAAATTTTGACTTTGACATATAAATCTCATGTTTTGTTTTCAATATTACTAAAAATGTTATATGTTAACAATTTTATTCCAATAGTGTAAATATCATTTCTTTTATTTTCCTCACACAATATCAAATAGAAATACTATAGTGAACTTATAATGTGATAGATAATGTGATAAATAGAAAGAAAAAATATTGTCAAATTGTGAAAATAGTATAATTAGTAATTATACTTCAATAATATGATTATCATTTTTCCTTATAGCATTTAATTTATATGTTTATGTGTTCTTTTGTGTTTGTTAATACATACCATGTACACTACGTGCTTGACAATATGTCCATAATAGAAAAATAATTATTAAGTGTAATATTTATTGACATTGAAATTGTTGTTTTTTTAAATATCTTTTTTCATGTTAGAAAATCACCCTAGATAAATTCCTCAACTTCTTGTCATGAAAACATTATCAAAAATAAATAAAAAGAAAGAGAAAGGAAACCAGAATTTTTATAATAGAATTTTTTTTCTTTCTGTTTTTTTCAATCGATAGGAGAGTAATTATAAGTATGAATAACTAGAAAGTCAATAAAGCATAACACAACCAATATACCAAGCCTAACTACTCCATAATGGGGGAGAAATAAATAACCACAAAGGGTATCAAACTCCTCTCCATAGGAGTTGAACCAGAGATCTCATACCACAAAAGATGTCTATACGACCACTAGGCCAAATGCCGTAATTATCATAAAGTTACCACAAAACTTTAAAAATAAAGAAATGAATTTCAATTGTATAACAACAATTTTCCATATTATAAGCTTATTAAAAGCAATAGGAATTGATTTTATTTGCCAAACATCATGCTATTCAATTAAGCCAAAATAAACAATTTCAAACCCAATTCCAAGGGGATAATCTCGACAACACAAATAAAATTTAATCAAACAATAATAATAAAAAGTCAGGAAAAGGTTCTAAAGACTGAGAAATTCCAAAAATTTTAGAAAACACAATTTCTGAGAACAAGAAAATGCAAACAAAGTAGTTAATATTATTTCTTAAGTATAATTCAAATGTTGGATTTTTAGATGGGTTGCCTTGATTTCATCTCTTGGTTTCTATGTTTTTTTCTTTCTTTCTCCATTTTGGAATGGGAAAAATAGATTGTGGTTTAGAGGATCAATTTCTTTTATTATTTTTATAGGTTCATTTTCTTTCTTCTCTTTGATTTATTACTTTTAGTTTAAGGCAACAATTGATGACACAGACAATGAATGGGTGTTTTTTTTAAAAATATTTTTCACAAGATATAATTATTTACTTAAAGTGCAGCATAAAGTAACAAGCTAATGTACAAGTTTTAAGCGAAATAAACTTAGTTATAGCCATCAAAATTAATCAATCCATCAACGTTAGTGTGTTTTTATGTAGCGTATGGACTAAATTTGCATTGAAAAAAGGGTAATGACTGCAATATCTATTCGATTTGAGAAATTATGCAATTGTTATACCTTGTGCATATGCTATGCATAAGAGCTACTTAAATAAGATGCAAAAGATTATCTAAATTAATTAATTAATGTTTTATTTTACAGATTAAATTAAATGGTTCCAAACTATTTCTGTGTTCTTTGTTTTTTTGGTATGTATAAATTTACTACGTTATTGAATACATATTATTAAATAGGTATGTTGGCCTTCTCTATATTTTTCTCAACTTGGTTCTAGAAAATAAAAAATCTTTGCTGCAAATGTCAAGATATATTTACATCTATGTTCATATTTCTATACATAACTAAATGTATTAGAAATTATTTCTATAATTTTTTTTTTTAATTGGCAAAAGTTAGTTGTTAAATTAGCACCTATGAGAGTTTAATCTCTCCACCCTATGCAAAATATTAAGTACTTACCCCCTTAATTCAATACCCCTAAAGAGAGTTGAACCATAACCTCGCCCTGAGACTAAACTCTTACAAAAGTCATAGTAGCCAACTAGGCTAGACCTAGTTGGTTTAGTTCTATAAATATTATATTCATCCCATTATAATTAGACAATAATACACAAGAAATTTGCATTATACCTAAAAATATTTAGATTATAATAAACCTGTCCTTCACATTACAATTAAAAGTATTTGGATTGAAATTGTAATGAGGCCCTCACGCGCATGGTGGCTAACTAGTAAAATAAAATGTTATTATTCATCTATACGTTCAATGAAGCTTATTTATATGTATATTAAGGAAAATGAGATTTTTGATGAGAAGGCCTTGTGAAACTCAAAACCATCATGCTATTTTTCTAGAATTTTAATTTTTTAAATAATTAAAAAAACTTCTATTGGCTAGCATTTTTGAATCATTTAAAAAAAATAATTAATCCATTTAAAAGGAAAGTTAATATTTTAAATTTTAAATAGCTTTTATGACTTGATTTACACATTTGAAAATGAAAGTTAATTAATCTATTTAAAAATTTAAATTTAGAAATATGAAAAAGAAAGTTAATTAATCAGTTTTAAAATGTAAATTTTTGTACCACTAAAATATAGAAATCAATTCACATCTTCCATACAAAAAAATTTCCATGTTTAATGGTATTAGGAAAAGGGAATTTCTAATGAGAAGGTCCTTGTGAAGCTCAAAACTCTCATATTATTTTTCTAGGATTCTTATTTTTTAAATAATTAAACAAATCTTCTATTGATTAGTTTTTATTGAATCATTTAAAAAAATTAGTGATTAATCCATTTAAAAGGAAAGTTAATTATTCTATTTAAAATTTTTAATAGCTTTTATGCATTGATTTACACATTTCTAAAGGAAAGTTAATTAATCTGTATAAAAATTAAAATTAAAATTAAAATTAAAATTAAAATTAAAATTTTGAAAAGGAAAGTTAATTAATTAGTTTTAAAATGTATATTTTTGTATTGCTAAAATATAAAAATCAATTCACATCTTCCGTAATTTTTTTTTTCTTGATCTTTAAAGGTTTTATATGCATCAACATTTCAATCTATATATCTATATCATAGCAAAGAGGCATTTCATTAAAGAAGACCGTGAAACCTCCAAAGTTTCATCCAAAATTTTTTAAATTTTAGTAATTAAATAAAAATATTAAAAAAAATATTGGTTGTTTCCCTATCCTAAAAAATTCCATAACCAATTAACATGTCTCACCAAAAGATTTTTACAAGATCGTTGACTTGTGATCTCTGTAATTTTGTTCCTTTTTTTTCAAATATATTTTTAGATGAGTAATTTTGTTTCCTTAAACCCCCAAAGGATGCTTCCATAGCCTAAGGATTATTTCAAAAAAACCTTAAATTTTTATTTGTTTTTGAAAAGTGGGTGTCAATCTATATATTAAATCTATACTATATACTAAGGAAAATGAGATTTCTAATAAGAAGAGTTTTGTGAAACTTAAAACCCTCATTTCTAGAATTCTTATTTTTTGAATAATTAAAAAACTCTTCTATTGGCTAACTTTTATTGAATTATTAAAAAAATGTTATACCTTGATTTACACATTTCAAAAGGAAAGTTAATTAATCCATTTATAAATTTAAATTTAGAAATTTGAAAAGAAAAGTTAACTAATCAATTTTAAAATTAAAGCAAAAATCTTATTATGCCTTAATTTACACATTTCAAAAGGAAAGTTTCATTTATAAATTTAAATTTAAATTTAAAATTTTGAAAAGGAAAGTTAACTAATCAATTTTAATTTTTTTTTTAAAAAAATCTTCTAATTTTTATTGAATCATTTAAAAAAATTCTTATTATGCCTTGATTTACACATTTTAAAAGGAAAGTTAATTAATCCATTTATAAATTTAAATTTAGAAATTTGAAAAGGAAAGTTAACTAATCAATTTTAAAATTTTTTCAAAAAAAATCTTCTAATTTTTGTTGAATCATTTAAAAAAATTCTTATTATGCCTTGATTTACATATTTTAAAAGGAAAGTTAATTAATCCATTTATAAATTTAAATTTAGAAATTTGAAAAGGAAAGTTAATTAATTAGTTTTAAAATTTTTTAAAAAAATCTTATAACTTTCATTGCATTATTTTTTTAGTTTTTTTTATTATGCCTACTTTGCGACAACCAATCAAGTGTTGGTAAGACACAGAGTAATAAGTATAGTGGAATAGGAATGGCAATCTGAACCCGACCTGATGGGGACCCGATGTCCCGACCCCGAATTGAGCGGTTATTTCCCGAAAAATACCCCGACGAGCTGGGGATGGTATTCAAAAGTGAATCCCCGATGATATCTGGGCCGGGGACGGGGATACATGTCCAAGCCCCGAGTTCGGCCCAGCCCAGCCCTAGACTCGGCCTGGCCCGGCCCAGCCCTGGACTCGGCCCTGCCCCGTTTAGCGCCTGATGTAAAATTACTATTATGTCCATGGGTATATATATGTGTGTGTTTGTATAGGGTTTGACACACTCTCAGTCTCTCACTCACACACACAAACACAGGCACAATGGCACTACTCCTCTTTCCCTCTCTCTCGCTCGCCGCTGTGTTTAGGGTTTCGTCTCCCATTCTCTTTCTCTTACCATCGCTCCTCATTCACTGCCGATCCTCCCTCACCACCGCAGCTGGTTAGGGTTTTGCCTCATTCTCTCTCTCACACACGACGGGACTGCTGCTCTCTCTGCTCCTTTACTGCCAATCCTCCTTCACCTCACTGCCAATTTTGAAAGGACATCTCTCTCTCTCTCTCTCCCTCTCTCTCTAGGGATTTTAACCTAGGGTTTACATATATATGTGTGTGTGTGTGTGTGTATATATATATCAGACTGAGTGTATACATATTGCAATCTAGGGATTTCACTGTTTCGACCTCTGTTTTTTTTTTCCTCTAAATTTATTTATTATATATATGTGTGTGTGTGTGTGTGTGTGTGTGTGTGTCAAAAAGTGCGAATTTGATTATGAATTTGAAAACAGAAAAATAAATGAAGCAATAATTTAATTTATATTTCAATCATATATAAATTTTTTTTTTCAAATTCACAATTTAAACACAATTTAAGAATATGCAATAATTACTAAGAAAGCCCATAATCTTTCATTTTATATGAATTGATGTAAGAATCAAAAATTAAAAAAAAAAATTTGTTTACAATGGGATTGTGTTTCAAGTGTTTAAAAAAATATATAATAATCTGTTTGAGAATAAAAAATTCAAGTGTTCCCATTTGGAATGGGATTGTGTTTCCTTCTACAATGGGATTATGTTTTCTTTCTACATTTTCCTGTTTGGATGTGAGAAAATTGTGAAAATCTAGGGTGTATAAGCTTTGTTTGGAGAGCACATAAATAATCTGTTTATTGATTTATTGGTGACTTTATGGACTAATATGTAATGTATGATCTGTTTGTCATTGTTATGCAATGTATGGTCTGTTTTTTAATTATTGATCTGCTTATTTTAAATATATATATCATTGATGATCTGTTTTTTAATGTATGATATGTTTTGTCATTGATATGTAATGTATGATCCTCTTTTTTTTTAATTATGACCCAAGGCTGAATATAATAGTTTGAGGGGATAATTTGACACAAGTGATGAAATGAAAGAATTTTAAGTTTAAAACAACAAAATTTAACAAACCATGAGAATTTGAACTGTGGTTGATTTATATGCAAATATATGTGACTATAGCTTTTCAAACCCTAAAAAGTTGTGACTCTTTGTTGTTATATATATATATATATATATATATGTGTGTGTGTGTGAAAAGATGGGTAGATTATGGTGAAAGAAAATTATAAGACTTTCCTAGATTCTATATATAAATCATTTTCCTCAGAGAGGGACCCCCTAGAGATTTCATTCCAAATCCTTCTTTGATCCATGGAGAGAAAGAAAACTTTTCTTTGTCATGTTTTAGCTGTGATAATTAACATGTTAAATAAATAAATAAAAAATCAAGAAGAAGAAGATTTTTCTTTTTTTTTTCTTTTTTTTTGGGGACCTTAGTCTTGGAATGTCAAATGTAGTGACTCTTAAGTGATTAGTGTTTACATTATAATGGGTTGCCTCTATTTATTCATTTCATATTATTTTTGTAAAGGTTAAAAATGTCAGAAGTTAACTCTCAAGTACCAATTGAGAGCGAGGCCTCACAACAATCATCGCTAGCTACCAACTCACCATCTTCCCTCTCTAATCAAAATTTCGTTAACTTAGAAGAAGAGTCTAATACTTGTGGAGGAACTAAAAGGAAAACTAGTATTGTGTGGGAATACTTTAAGAAACAACAAGTCAATGGGGTGTGAAAGCAATATATAATTATTGTAATAAGCATCTCGGAGGTGATTCAAAAAATGAAACTAGGCATTTGCATGATCACTTTAAGAGTTGTACTAGGAAAAAAGTGATGGACATGAGACAAAGTTTGAACTAACAACTTTAATAGAGAGAGTCTAAAAATGAATTCTTATATTTTTTTATCAGGATTTTGCTAGGAAAGAGTTGTCACTTGCCATAATATTGCATGAATATCCCCTCTCTATCGTAGATCATGTTGGTTTTAAACGATATTCAGCAGCACTTCAACCATTGTTTAAAGTACCTTCTCGAAATATGATAAAGAGTGATATTTTAACATTTTATGGTTATGAGAGGGTGAAGACATTGAGTTTGGTGGAACATATTAAAAGTAGGGTGACAATCACAACTGATATGTGGACTGCTAGCAATCAAAAGAAAGGATTCATGGTTGTCACCGCACACTTTCTTGATGATTCATGGACATTGCAAAGTCGCATTTTGAGGTAAATTTGCAAATCATTTAAAAGTTCTATCTTATTCAGTTTAATTTGCATATTATTAATACTTGTTCACGAATATTATAATTTAGGTTTATTTATGTTCCATGTCCACACACAAAAGAAGTTCTTTGTGATACTTTGCTTGCATGTATAATGGATTGGAATATTGATAGAAAAATTTCTACTATTACTGTTGATAATTGCTCCACAAATGATGCCATGATTGCCATGTTGATGGATAAGTTGAGTAATGCATTGCTTTTGTTGGGTGATAACTTGTTTTATATGCGTTGTTGTGCGTATATTTTGAATTTGATTGTGACAGATGGACTAGATGTCATACAAGTGGGTGTGGAGAAAATTCGAGATAGTGTATTGGACAGCAGCACCAAAAAGACAAGAAAAATTTGAAGAAACAGTCAATCAATTGCGTAATCCACATACTAAAAAATTAGGCCTTGATTGTGCAACTAGGTGGAATTCAACCTACTTGATGCTTCAGACTGCCTTATTGTATAATGATGTCTTTTCTCGGTTGAAAAATAGAGAGCCCCAATATAAGACCATGCCAAGTGAGGAAGAATGGGAGTTTGCTAGAGAGATTAGTGAGAGGTTTAAAATATTTTTTTCTATCACAGAGTTATTTTCTAGTACTAAGTATCCCACAACCAATGTTTGTTTCCCAGCTTTACGTAAGACTAGGATGACACTGTCTCAATGGCTTTCTTGTGAAATTAAAGTGATTAGAATAATGGCATAAAAATGGTGGAAAAAATTGATAAATATTCGTTAGTGATACATGGTGTTATTGGAGTTGTTGTTGTACTTGATCCTAGGTATAAGATGAGTGTATTGGAGTTTTATTTTGAAAAACTTTATGGAGACAAAGCTGAAGATGAAGTTGATAGGGTTCATCAGATTTGTTATGATTTGTTGCAAGAGTATCAGCACCGAGTTAGTATGGAGACCAATGTTGTTGATGACTCTTCTATTCATCCAACAATTGTTACAGAGACCCTTTCAGAGTATGATTTGTTTATTAGTAGAAAGAGAAGTAAAAAAATGAAGAATGTAAGATTAGAGTTGAACCATTATCTAGAAGATGATGTTTTGCCAAGAACTTTAGGTTTTGATGTTTTGAATTGGTGGAAAGCCAATGGATCAAAGTATCCGACCTTACAAACAATAACTAAGGATATTTTAGCTATTCTTGTATCCACTGTTGCTTCTAAGTCAACATTTAGTACTAGTGGAAAGTTGGCGAGTCCACATCGTAGTAGACTTCATCCAAACACATTAGAAGTATTAATGTGTGTACAAAGTTGGTTGTGGGGTGTAGAGATGAAAGGTACTCATATTATTATTTCATCCAATCTATATATTATTATTTCACTTTTATATTATCATGGAATAATTTCAATACTAAATTTATATTCTTTACTTTTTAGGAAATTCAACATTAGAATCGGTGGACTATGCAACTATATATGATGATGATGAGATCGACTCGGATGAGTCATGTGTCACTTTTGTATTAGTTGTTATCTTTTTTGTTTTAATTGTTAACATTTTTTACATCTTATTATTAGTATTGATTATTTATTTTTTTTCCTTTTGTTATTTAACAGGAATTCAAGTTGAAAGAGACGATGAAAGTTGTGATGTGGTTGTATGAGTATTGGACAAACAATATTGTTGTTGTTGTTTTTTTTTTTTTTTTCCACAATGGATTTGGTTTTTTATATTGTAATGGATTTTTTTTTTAATTTTATTTTTTGGGTAGCCTATCCCTTACGGGCTGTGCTTGGGGCTAATTATTATCTTTGCAACTTGCTCGATTTTCCTTTGTGTGGGCTGCTGGATGGAATATGCTATTTGAATATGTTGAAAATATATTGACAGATATGCTATTGACAGATTGCCATCCTTATTGACAGATATGCTATTTGAATATGTTGAAAAAATGTTGATAGATTATTTGAATATGTTGAAAATATGTTGACAGATATGCTATTGAGTGAAGCTTGAATATGTTATTTGAATTTCTTTTGTGTGGAAAATATTTTGACAAATATGTTTGAATAGGATGTTTACAGATCAAACAAATATATTGACAAATTTTTTAAAGATGGACTGGATGTTTAAAGATGGACTGGATACAGATTTTTTAATTTGAAAATATATTGACAAATATGTTTGAATAGGATGTTTACAGATCAAAAAAAAAAATTGATATGCTACTACAATTCGGGGATTTTTCGGGGTCAGGGATACCCGATTCCCGATCGGGGGCAAGGGGGGGTGATGGGCTCCCCGCAAGGGATCGGGGGCGAAGACGGGAAATTTATTACTTTCGGGGAATAGGGACAGGGAGTGCAGTCCTCGGCCCTGCCCTGCCCTTCTCCATTGCCATTCCTATAATGAAAGGTCCATACATTTTCATCAAAGACATAATTTCATACGACAACTACTTCCACATGTTGTCACTATAGACTTATATAGTCTAAGAACAATATTACAGATCCGTTAACCTAAGGGTTAAATAGAGAGTTCATAAGAAGTCGTTAAGGAAAATGTGGCTGAGGCCTTTTGCGAGAATGTTATCGGAATAGAAAACCCAACCTAATTGACTAGAAATCCCAAGATGTAGGTTCAAAAAGACAACATAATTGCATGTAACGGTTGAGTTACTGTAGAGGTAAATTTTTTTCCTCATTCCTATGTACAGTGATACCCTGTAGGGTGAAAGATTAAGCTGATGCTTTTAATGACCTGTATGTATTGATAAGTCAAGCATGCTATAGCGAGATACTTTTAAAAAGGTCACCTATGTAAGTGCGAAATAGGATCTCTTCTTTAAGAATTGACAAGACCAAATTCTTTAAAACCACTCACTGAAACAGGCAAGTATTCCAGGGCCAAACATGACACAACAATGAGAGCAGAACTATGGTAGGAGAATTCCTGTATGAAGTCTATTGTTTTGGTTTATACAAAGGGTAGAATAGTTCAAGATATCACATTCACTACTCAGCTAGTAAATCCGATAAGCTTTCATTAAGACATGTTCAAAACCAAAAGCTATCTTATCCGATGTAGGGATTTTCTATGGTGATCTCTCGTCGAGTCATTGTTTTCTCTCATTCTTTCTTTATGTGGCCAATTTTATTCATGTAGAAGATTGTTGAAAATACTAATTTTTCGGCAACTTTAATTTGAAATTAAAGTGAGACCCAATTAAGGTGGTGTGAAAACCAGCATTTAATTATTCTAAAAATAAAAATGAATAAATAAATAAATAAATAAGTTAATTAACAAATTAATTAACAAATTTTATCTGGAGTTTGTCTGAAATATATTAGTGTATAATTTAGTTTTAATTTAATCTAATTAAATCCCTAACAAAGGAATTATTAAGAATAATAATTTTGTGGGTATTCAATATTTATTGTTTATAAATTATTTTAATTAGGATTTAACATGATAATTATTCTTACTAAATACCTTAGTTAAAAATCTTAGTGTATCAATTTTGAGAAACCCATACAAATACACACACACACACAAAAAAAAAAAAAAAAAATCTGAATCGAATTCTCGGTGGCAGAATAGTGCCACCTGTTTGTTTGCATGTAAATGTAGGAACCCTCACCTCATCATACTTCTTGGATTTAGAAAATACGAAGTGACCAGAGAATGATGAGAAGAGAGAGAGAGAGAGAGAGAGAGAGAGAGAGAGAGAGAGAGAAGGGAAAAGCCTCAGCCTCAGTACGTTTATATATATATGCATGCTACTCTTTGATTAGAGAATGTAAAGGAAACCTGAGAAAAGAAAATCTGCGAAGTGGAATGAGTTAACAAGAGGAAGAGGTTAAGACGGTTGCATATTTTCTTACCATTTCACTATCCCATTTCAATCCTACAAATAAGTAAGAAAACCGTCTCAACCCTCTCATTTTTTTTTTAATTGTTGAAATTTTCATATTCTATTTATATGATAAAATGAATAACTTATAGATAGAAATTTTTATATATATGTATATAAATTTTGTGATGTGTATATCAAATATTTGAAGATATTGATAGTCTTAAAGTCATGGTATTATTGTGGAAATAGGTTTGCATGTGTAGTTTATACCATTAAAGAAAGGATTGAAGATTTGATTTGGTCCTTGAATCTGCCAGAAAATTTGTATGAATTTTTAGACAATTTTATACTCAAAATTTGAAGATGATTTCTTCTACAAAGTTGTTGATAATGATGTCTAATTCATCCAGAAATTTTGGCAACAATTATTGAGCTTTGTACGAATTTATACAAATTTTTAATTAAATATGAAACTGTAAGACAAATTTTACTATATGTTTGAAAATTTATAAAAAAAAAAAATTCTATATTAAGCCAAATCTGGTAATTTCTAACTAAAAGATGAAATTTGAGAAGTCTAGTTTCATGATAAATTTTTATATTGTGGAGTTGATCTATGAATTTAAGTATGGAATTAATTTTAGAAAATGTAATAAATTTGTGTCATAAAATTTCTGGAAATTTTACAGAATTAATTATAACTTATTTTTGGGAAATTATTTCTGAAAAATGACCTAAACATCTTTATTGAATATTCTGTACATTTGCACGAATTTTAGAATTGTATAAATAATTTATTTATAATTTTTATTACCTAAGGTATAATCTGAAATTTTCTGGACAGATTTAAAATCATCACTTCAACCATTTATTTGGATAAGAATCAATTACTGTGTTGGTCTAATTCATCAAATATTGTAAATTAGTAATCCATGTATGGGTGTATTGTGGTTTATTTAATATTGTTCTAGTTTAATTTTGTAAATTAAAAATTCATGCATGTGTGTGATTATGGTTTATTTTCTTTGTATCTAAGTTATTATATTCATATCATGGTTTAAACTAATTGTTTATTTAAATTTTGTACATTGAATTATTATTGCGTTACATGTGTAATATTTTATGTTGAGAATTTTAATGAGTTGGTATAACATTATTGGTGATTGAAATTTGAATAATTTGTGATTAATATAAAAACTAATCGAAATGATTAATGGTATATATAAAGTTAATAATAGAGGGTTACTACCGGTTGTTCAGGGTGAGCCCTGATTTTTAATAATTTTTACGTAAATTGTGTCGCGAAACCCTAGGATGGCACGGGGCTTATTTGAACCCTTATCGGTATTTGATTTTGGAATAAGGGTGGATGTGCGGGTGGCACGCAGAGAAGTTACGTATCCCTGGCAGACTGTTCCCTTGGGGCAAACCACGGATGCTACGGCTTGGGTATATAACTCCGGGCGTGGGAATCTTTGGTAGTTCTTGAATATTTGACCAAGGGGGGTTTCCAAACTAACCGTGGCCATGGCTCAATGGTTGGTAAGAAAATCTCTTGGGTGAGATTTTGAGCGTCACCTAAACTATTAAAATTGTCAAAATTTTATAATGGTCGTTACATTTATCATGCAATTAATTATTATGGTTTGATCATTTTCTCTTAAAAAGAATGGTAGGTTGGTTATATTTTCTTACTCTGTTGCAAAACTCATGGCATATATTTGTTACCCTGGCGTTTCATGCCAAATTATGTCGAAGAATGGACTGAGGCTGAATTTGGAGCTGCTGCTAATATTGAACCTTGGCTAACTTAAAGTTAAGACTTTATCAAAATAAATTTTTATTATCTCTTGTATTAGTATTTAAAAATGTTGTGACATTGAATGTGAACTTGTAATTTTATTTTTGTTGTTGAACTTTGACTATGTGAGAATTTAAAATTTCCTAATTAGTTGTTAAAATTTTATTTAGCAAGTTATTTGTTATTTAAATTTTATGATGTTCAAAAAAAAAATTTGGGGCGTCACAAGTGGGTTCAAGTGGAGTTAAATTTTCTTAAGTGAAAAGATTATAATATAAAAATAATGAGTTGAAACCATTGAGTTATGAATGAGAATTGTCTCATAAAGTGAGTATTAATTAAAATTGGACTTGAACTTAGACTTGAACTTAGTCTTGGCCTAGACTGAGCCTAGGTTTGTGCATGAACATGTGTTGGGTATAAACTTGGCTTTGGACCTAATCTTGAACTTGGGCTGAGCTGTGCTATGTTAGGGCTTAGCTTGTACATGTATTTGAAATTGGGCCTAGATCGGGTTATGACCCAACACCCGCATCTGTTTTGCAACTCATCGGGTTTGGATAGCATCGTATACATATTTAATTATATATATTATGTACCTGAGAGTTTTGCACATTTTTAACTCTAACCCTAATGGCTAGAGTTAATGGCTATTGATGCTAGATTTTATAATAGCCTTCATAGCTAAGACCCCTTCCCTACAAGCATAAAAGAGCATTTCCCCTCAAACTTAAAAGTATGACATAGAGATGATTTTTGAGATGAAATTTTTTTGGCTTTCTTTAGGTAAATTTCGGGATATGTTTATACTAAAGGAAAAATTAAAAGTTTTTTTTTTCGTCTATTCTTTTTGCTAGTCCCTTCATTGATTCTTGTTAGAGAGAGACAGAGTACTGCCCTTAGTCAGTTCATCGAAGCTATCCATGAGGTGCTCCTGCAGTAGTTGGTCTCAACCGTCATATCCTGAGAGACAGACGCCGACGTTCCTCCAACACCCTTCAACGAGATGGTGAATCTATTTTAGGCAAACTATGTAAACCATAGGTTTCAATTTGCTTCTTTTGTTATTTGTTATTTAATCTTTCATAATTAATTTTACTTCAATGAGTTCTAATTTTTATTTATCCATGTTATTAATTTGTTTTATTAGTGATTTTGTTTATGCGAGTTCCATGATTTAATTCAATTCATTCCTGTATTTTTAATTTTATAATTTATTCTATATTTCATTCTTTAATAAAAAATAAGATTATTTTGTCATTTCTCTTTAATTTTATTATATATATATTTAGTATTATTATGCAAAAAAAATCAACAATAACAATAAGGATGCAGTGTTGCTGCTGTACAGGAGCAACTGTTGTGCAATACTATGATTTTTCATTCTTTTTTTCTTTTCTTTTTTTTTTTTTCTCTCAAAATCTTTTTCTTTCTCTTTGTTCTTTAACTCCACTTGCTCCATATAATACACACACACACACACACACACATATATATATATATATATATGTGTGAATAATTATATATAAATAAAAAATTTATACAATATATATATATATATATGTGTGTGTGTGAATAATTATATATAAATAAAAAAATTTATACAAATTTTTTATAGTGATGTGATTTAATGTGAGAATAAAACACTTATGAAAATGATTTTTAATTTTTAAAAATGACATTGTCACATAATTCTTGTAGTATTTTTTGAATAGTATTTACAAAAAAAAAAAATCATTTAAAAAAATAATATTATGTGCACCCGTAAAAAGGTCAATATGCTCACCATAAAAAAAATTTGAGTTGAGTTCACCTGATGTCAAATGTAACTCACCAAACTAAAACCATAATTATAAAATTATAGACCAAATTATGAAGTATGCTTTATCTATATTTTCTCACCAATTTTTAATGGTGTATTAAAGCATCTCAAATTCTTCACATTTTTTTCACCAAATATAAATTTAATGAAAAAGTACTAAAAAGTATCCCTAATCCTTTCATCAAATGTTCATCAAATCAAGGATGAATTTTTTTTTTTTTTTGGTGTGTTAAATTTGAATTGGATAAAAATTTAAAAAGATGAGACATTAAAGATGATTTTTTTCCCATCAAATTGTTCATTAGTGGAATTTGAGATAAGAGAGGAATTTTTAAAAATATTTTGATAAAAAGATTGGAATAATTCATATCAAATTAAATTTTTTTATTCAATTTGGGATTAAATTTAATAAAAATATTCAATAAAAGTTATCAATGACAAATTTATTATGCAAAATCTAAAATTACAAACCAAGAAATTATGTCACTTTAAAAAGTTTTTTTTTTTTTTTTTTTTTTTTGTGTGTGTGGTCAAAAAAATTATGTTATTTTGTGGTATATTATGAAGTGTATAACATATGGACCTTTCTAAGGGTGCACATAATACTATTTTTTTAAATGATTATTTTGTTAATACTATTCAAAAAATACTACAAGAATTACATGACAATATCATTTTTATAAATAAAAATCATCTTCATAAGTTTTATTTTAAAATGAAAGATTTACATTAATCATATTACTATGAAAATTTTGTATAAATTTTTTATTTATAAATAATTATTCATATATATATATATATATATAGATTATATGGATCAGGTGGAGTTAAAGGACAAAAAGAAAGAAAAGGATTTTGAGAGAGAAAAAAAAAATTGAAATTTGAAACAGAAAAACGAGTCTGTTGGAATGGAAGCACAAAACGGTGCCACGGTGCCATAGTGCTACACAGCAGTAGCTTCTGTACAACAGCAACCCCTCATCCTGAGAACAAACTTGGTTGGTAAATCCAAAATACATTTTGTGTTGAAAAATTTTAAAATCTCATAACTTGAGTTGTATAAATTTATTTTTAACAAAATTAACATTTATAAATTTTTCTTTTCGAGATCTTTCAAATAAGACAAATATGGAATATAAATTGTGAAGATATATTTTCTAAGTACTAACATGTGGCAAGATGACGTCGACGTGTCAACCGAGGTGTCACGTGTCCTGGTCGTGACACCGAGGTGATCTCGGCAAGGCCGAAATTATCTTCGAAGATATCGGAATCCGAGATAAGTGGATAAGGGACAAGAGTCCTAGAATGAAAAGGGAACTCAACCTGGATGAGGGACAAGAGTCCTAGAATGAGAGAAGACTTCAGTTTGTATTAAGATAAGACTCTTAGAGAGTTTATCCTAATCTTACTGGGAGTCCAAGATTAGCAGTAATCCTGAGTCCATAGAAGTTAGGCTTCTATTGGGACTAGGTTTATGTTGGCTATAAAAGAGAGGCACCCCCATGGGCTTAAGGTATGCTTTTGATACTCAAGCTTGTGAGTTTAGCACTTGATTTATCTTTGAGAGATATACTGACTTGATCGTCGGAGTGCCCCCGGGTGGGTGAACCACCGCCGGAATCTTCTATTTCTATTGCAGGTCTGCCAAGTGCCATCTATTCTACCGGTGCTCTCCAGCTGGTTACTAAGCAGGCAGTGTGGTCAGAAAATCACTCACACAATTTGGCGCCGTCTGTGGGAAAGAAAAAAGAATAGATGGCCAATGACGGACAGAAGGATCAGACTGGAGACAACGCTCCTGCTGGGAATGGGAGATCTATCAACCTCGACGTTGAAGGGGACAACCGCAACACAGAAACTCGTGACCAGAGTCACGGAGTGAAAGACGCCGGCCAGGAAGGTGACGCACCAAAGACAACAGATCGAAGCGGATACTACAACGAAGATGACCTCCAGGTATGGAAGGATAGATACCTGCGGAGGAACGAAGACCCTTCCAGAAGGGATGCAAAGACAGGGGGCATGAGCGCTCCCAAGGAGATAACATTCAAGTATAGAAGAACTCATCCTGAGTGAGCAGATCCCAGATTCCAGATCCTGGATCCCGGATCTGTGAAGACATGATCTCAGCCTAGACAAGTAGGCCCGAGAAGACGAGAGCTCAACCTAAGTGAGCAGATCTCGGATTCCAGATCCCGGATCGTAGAAGACATGATCTCGGCCTAGATGAGTAGGTCCGAGAAGAGAAGAGCTCAACCTGAGTGAGCAGATCCAAGATTCTAGCAGACAAGATCTCGGCACTTAAGTCCGAAAGGAGAAGAGCTCAGTGAGTAAATCTCAGATCCCAGAAGATAAAAAAGAAAACACACAAGGTTGGACTGCAGTTAGCTAGGTTGAAGACCTTTTATAAGGTTCGCAAAGGAGTATGTGGAAGCCATGTAGGGGGCAGAGAGAAGAAGAATATGTTTACCACTTGTTGAAATTTGTAGCAATTCACAAGTTGGTTAAACCGAGATGATATTTACCACTTGTTGAAATTTGAAGCAATTTACAAGTTGGTTAAACCGAGATGATGTTTACCACTTGTTGAAATTTGTAGCAATTTACAGGTTAGTTAAATCGATATGATGTTTACCACTTGTTGAAATTTGTAGCAATTTACAAGTTGGTCAAACAGATATGATGTTTACCACTTGTTGAAATTTGTAACAATTTACAAGTTGGTTAAACCGAGATGATGTTTAACACTTGTTGAAATTCTGTGTGAATTTACAAGTTGAAGTTAAACCGAGATCATATTTAACACTTGTTGAAATTCTGTGTGAATTTACAAGTTGAAGTTAAACCGATGTGATATTTAACACTTGCTGAAATTCTGTGTGAATTTACAAGTTAAAGTTAAACCGAGGTCGTATCGGAAGAAGATTGGTTTAAACACTTGTTGAAATTCTGTGTGAATTTATAAGTTATAGTTAAACCGAGGTTATGATAAAGGAAGATGGTTTAACACTTGTTGAAATTTTGAGAAAAATTTACAAGCTGAAGTTAAGCCGAGGTAATGATAAAGGATGACGGTTAAACACTTGTTGAAATTTTTGAGAAAAATTTACAAGTTAGAGTCAAGTTCAAGCAATATCTGCGTACTTGTCGAGACTACCAGGTTGTCAAAACTTGAAATATGGAAAATTGAAGTCTTGATAGAAGACATTGAGAAAGTGACAAGTCCTAAGCAACACTTGTGAAAATATTTGTTACAATATTTTCAAGTGTTAGGACAAGGCCGAGATGAGCAAGATTAGAAGTTGTGACAGAGGTATTTTACCCGAAGAGATTGCACAGTCAAGGTGTATTTTGAAGACATGCAAATTATTCTAAGTATAGAATCATACAAGAGCAGAAAAAAGAAGACATACATTCAAAGAAGAAATCAGAGAAATGCATTTAAAGAAGAAAGAAGACACTTCGGCCTGAATATTGAAAAATAAATTATTCAGACTACAAAAATGGCACGTCGGTCGGATTAAAAGCATACAAAGACGGACAAAGTACAAGGTACAAGGAGTAAAAGAAGGAAACAAAACTACTCGGCATCAATGGCAGGATATAGAAGACAGTTGGGAAGACTTCTCAGCAGCTTTCTCGGCCTCGAACTCAGCATCGATCTCCTGAAGAGTTTGATCAAGGCTCTTCTCGGTAATTGGCACCTCGAAGTTTGAAGGCAAGGATTGAAAGCAAGAATCTGGAAAAAGACACAGAAAACATAAACAAGAATGTAATTCGTAATCAAGAATGGTGATGAAACTATCAGGAAATAAAGACAGAAAGATTGTACAAGTGTGTCAAGCCAAGAACAGTGGCAGAAATCAACAGATGTGTGAACAGTGTGTATTTAAGAAGATAATTTGGAAACAACGGGTAAAACAGCAATGGTGATTAACAATGAAGCAGAGCTTCTTGGAAAGCAACAAGAAATAAAACCAGGAGGAACAGTGGCTTACCAGAAAGAGGGAAGCCGAAATGAGAATTGCCAAAGTCTGACGACAATGACAGAATGACATAAGCTTCACCGGAGAAGAGGAACGAAGACAGTTACAGAAGCTTGAAAGCTTGGAACAATGACGGATAAGCAAAAAGAGCTAGAAAGAGAAAAAGCCAGAGGATTGAATGAAAAAAGAAAAAAATAGTCAAAAAGATGACAAAGTTCAAGAATAAAGCCAAGTGCACAGGCACTAAGTAAGTATGTGAAGAACAATAAAGTAATGACTCAGACACGATGCTAGCAACAGAAAGCGGATATGACAAGAATAGTGCCAAGCATTCAAACAATTCAAAACTTGAAGACAGACGAAAATAGAAGGCAACAGATGGCAAGTAAACAGATTCAGAAGAGTTATGAAAGATTGAGCTTAATAGCAAGTAAAGAGTTTATGAACCTACCATGTGAAATGAACGCCGATATGAAAATCGTCGGAGTCAAATAGATGACTGGAAATCGGGAACTCACCAGAGAGTGTGAGTGGAGCAGTTGCAAAGCTTTTGCAGTTTACGAATTAATGGAACCAGAATCTCGGCTAGGAGGTGCGATTTCAAGCAGCTTGGAAAGCATGAAACTTGATTCTTGACACCAGTGGACAGTAAAACTTTGAGATCGGCGAGTTTGATCTCGGACAGAGGGGCACAGATGAACAAACAGTGTAGGTTCCATCACCTCAGAATGCCGAGGTAATAGAACCTAGGGGGCAGTTGTGGGGATATATTTTCTGAGTACCAACACGTGGCAAGGCGACGCCGACGTGTCAGCCGAGGTGCCACGTGTCCTGGTCGTGACGCCGAGGTGATCTCGGCAAGGCCGAGGTTATCTTTGAAGATATCGAAATCCGAGATAAGTGGATAAGGGATAAGAGTCCTAGAATGAAAAGGGAACTCAACCTGGATGAGGGACAAGAGTCCTAGAATGAGAGAAGACTTCAGTTTGTATTAAGATAAGACTCTTAGAGAGTTTATCCTAATCTTACTGGGAGTCCAAGATTAGCAGTAATCCTGAGTCCATAGAAGTTAGGCTTCTATTGGGACTAGGTTTATGTTGGCTATAAAAGAGAGGCACCCTCATGGGTCTAAGGTATGCTTTTGATACTCAAGCTTGTGAGTTTAGCACTTGATTTATCTTTGAGAGATATACTGACTTGATCGTCGGAGTGCCCCCGGGTGGACGAACTACCGCCGGAATCTTCTCTTTCTGTTGTAGGTCAGCCAGATGCCATCTATTCTGCCGGTGCTCTCCAGTTGGTTACTAAGCGGGCAGTGTGGTCAGAAAATCACTCACACATAAATTTTTTTAAAAAAAATAATATATTGATTTTTCAATTAATCAAAATGGCAAAACATCATCTTTTGAGGGCTCAAAATTGCTTTTGCCAATTTTGTATGGATAGATCTCGAAAAAACATACATAGAATAAAAAAATAAAAAAAATAAAAAAGATCATCCAAAAAGGACTATCTAGCCCAAACTTATAACTTATTGAAGTTTTAACACCATAAATGATTTGAACAGATAGCTAATGTACTCCATGTATCTATCTATATGTCCAAATTATTTGAACTATCTATTTAAATTATATCCTACTATCATAATGTATCTGTTCAAAGAAAATGTCCTAATATCCTAATATTATAATTTATCTGTCCAAATTATAGCTAATGTACTATGTCCCAAGAAAATGTCCAGTATATACCTATTTGTCAAATTTTTGGAACCTATTTGTTCAAATTATGTCCTAATATTTTTAATCTATCTGTTCAAATTATTTTAAACTATCTATCCCAAGTAAAAGCCCTATGTATACCTATTTGTCCAAATTATTTTTAACTTGGTTATTAACATATTTATCTAAATTATTTTAATCTATCTATCCCAAAAATTTTATCATATCTATCCAAATTGTCTAAATTATTTTAATCTGTGTTTTCAAATTATTTTAATCTACCTATCCTAGTATTTGTGCTTATCTCTCCAAATCAAATCTATTTATGCTAATATTTTTGCTTATCTATACTAATATTCTTTGCTTATTAGTCCAAATTTTTTGTTTATTCAAATTGGTCATGCTAATTATTAGTTGTGTTAAATTTTCGATACCAATGTAATTGTGACATGTTTATTCAAAATTTGATTTGTTTTTATTCATTTATATTACACTGGTAGCAAATTAGGTATTATAGCCCAATCAATGGAAATAACAGAGGGGTTGGAAACTCGTAAGCAGACAATTACCCACAAACCCACAATTTTTCTCTTAAAAATCCAAAAAAAAAAAAAAAACAAACAAACAAACTAATGTAATGATCACTTGGTATTGTTGAAAACTGATATTTTTTTAAAAAATAAATAATCAAAATTGGCATCAATAATTTTGAATGAATAGATCTCGAAAAAATAAATTAAATAAAAAAATTCATCCAAAACAAACAACCAAGCATAAAGCTATGACGTGTTAAAGTTTTAACACCACAAATAACTGGACAAATAGCTATCTATCTGAAGGTGTAAACAATTTGAACATAGGTATTTGTAAAATACATGTACTTATGGCCTTCAAAGGTTGGACTTTTCTTAAGTGTGCAACTTACACCTTATACTTATGTCTTTCTGTTTGCTGTCATGTTTTATGTTTATACCTTCCATTTACACCTTTTGTGTTGGTTGCATAAGGGGTTGCACACCATAACAGTACCCTCAAAGGTTAGCCTCTAGACATATTGCCAAATAAATTTAAAAATTAAATTCATGGCCTGAGCTCCCCAGATAGAAAGGGTACAAATTATTTGTATTATATTTGGTTAAAATGAGATAAACGAAAGGGTCAAACATATAATTAAATTTGGCAATCAGATGAAGTAGAAAAATAATCCGAATGACTTAATCCCCTCGAATACCATAATTCTTTTATTTTTATTTTCATTTAATCTTTATACTTGTATTAAAGTTAACTAGAATTTTCATACCATGCACATCAAACACTAGATTAAAAAATATGTACTGCTCAATTTTCTCCATTTGTAATCCGTCTTCTTATCCCACAATCAAACACGAGATTAAAATTAAGTGAGACTTTAATTGTTCCCCATTTTATACTATGAAATAAATGTGCGATCGTATATTAAGGAATGGTTAGTGTGTGAGTGAATTTTCGACCACACTGCCAACTCAGTATTCAGCTGGAGAGCACTGACAGAATAGATGGTGCCTGAATGACCTGCAACAGAAAGAGAAGATTCTGGCGGTGGTTCGTCCACCTAGGGACACTCTGACGATCAAGTCAGTAAAGTATCTCTAAAAAATAATCAATAGTGTTGAACTCACTGTTCAGAATATAAATTGCTTACTTTTGACCCATGGGGGTGCCTCTCTTTTATAGCTAACTCAATCCTAGTCCCAATAGAAGCCTAGCTTCAATGGACTTTAGCTTAGTGCCTATCTTGGACTCTCCAATAGATAAAGATAAACTCCCTAAGAGTTTTATCATTATCCAGGCTGAAGTCCTTCCTTACTCTAGGACTCTTGTTCTTTATCCGCTTATCCCGGATTCCGATATCTTCAGAGATAACCTTGGCCTAGCCGAGATCACATCAACGTCGTGACCAGAACACATGGCACCTCGGCTGACACGTCGGCGTCACCTTGACCACGTGTTGGTACTCAGAAGATATATCCTCACAGTTAGGTAAACAACTTTTTCTACAATAAAGTTTCATAATAGGGAAAAATTATCAATATTTAGCTAGCCAGTTGGATAAGTAATAACATACTATCTTCTAATCAGTAACTCCCAGCAATTTTATCGCGTGGATTCCCAAGTGTCTGTTCTAGTTTGTGAAACCTTCTAAGACTTTGTTTGGCAAGTTGGTTTGTGACTAAAATAGTTACAAAAGACAAAACTGTTGGCTTTTTGGCTTTTCGAAGGGTATTTTTGTGAATGTGAGCGTGCCAGCAAGGATCAATCAGCCCTTACAGAAGTTGTGATTGCCAACCAATTATCAGACGATTGTGTTTTAGTTCTTTTCAGCCTCAATGAAGAGGACTTTTACTGGTGGCTTGATTTAGGAGAAGTTAATAGAAAATAACAGTAATATGAAGAACAATTGAAGTATTTCATAAAAATGAACACTTACAATGGTCCGAACTCAGCCTCAGAGAGGTTTACAACAGCAATCTACTTGAATCTACTTGAAGCTACTCCTATGAATCGAAGTGCAGTGCTGGTATTTAAAGTGCAGGTATTTAAAGAACAGGTATTTAAAGACTGGAAATGTAAATGACTGGAAAAGAAAATATATGAAGTAAATGACTGGTTTGTATGATCTGAGTCCATTCTTTTTCCTGGGGGCTGCTCTGCTATTTATACTCGTCAGTGATGACCTTCGAACTGCACTTCGATCCGTCGAACTGCTCCTCCATGATCGCTGATCATGCTTCCTTAAAAGTAGCTCCATTACGCCATTACTGGCAGTTGAGCTTCCCTCTTGTACTGGATTTGAATATGAGTAACCGTTGAAGACACGTCATCTTGCATCCCGTTATTTGATCTAGTGTTACTCAGATCATGTGAGGACCAATATTTATTGCCACGTGTACGATCAGGATTAAAGGCTTGAATAACCTTCCTTTATTACCCTTACTATGCCACGTGTCGAACTGTAACTGGCTTTTACAAAATATGTAGCCAACATTACCCCCCGCACTAATATACCCAATACTTGGTGATATTAGTGGATTGCAGTTTTCCCGCGCTTCCAAAACGTGTATGGAGTCCATATTCTGGAAACACAACCGTCATCCATTTGGAGATCATCTGCATTAACTCGTCGAACATCCCAATACCTTAGTATTCGAACAGGCTATGGCTGCATCAACTTCCCTTTCTATTGATCAAGCATATGAAGAGCCTTTAAGTGATGTGGTTCCCCCTCGAAAGAACCTCCACGCATTCATTAGCCACCTTTACCCGCCCTTCTATATTCAGGTAATTGAGGCTTTTGCAGATTATAAACCTTTGGACTATGAACACATTGCCTTTAATCCCTTGGTTTACAAACTTACAGATACAAAGAGTTCTTCCCCTAAGCTCCCTTTGTATTCTGACCGAACTACCCTCGAGCCTTTGCTTCGACAAGTTGCAAATATGGATCTAGGAAACTCTTCTTCACAGACCTCTGCATGGGATGAAACTGTGACCTCTTCATCCTCTGAAGCTTCTGGCTGGACAAGCTGGTTCACTCCTGAGACTTATGATCTAAGGGAGCGAATCAATCACCATTTTGTTGAGTTTACTGACCCCTTGGAGTTTCCCTCCTACGCTCGAAGCTCAGTGGTCTACTCTTACGTGCCCATTGACCTTCGACGTAGCTTGGAGGAGAATCTACTTGTGGCTTGGTATACTTCTTCCATGCCTACGAAGATAATGCACCCTGCCCAGCGTCCAGAAGAAGCACAAGGGTACACCCCTTCCTTTTTAGCCAAAAAGGCGAAGATTTGTTCTTCTGATTGGATTGACTACATTAATGCCTTTGTTCCATCTGCTCCCGTGCCATCTCCCATAATAGAAGCATCCACACCTTCTTCTGCATCTGCATCCTCTGAGATAGAAACACCTGCTCCTTCCCCTTCGTCTTCTGAAGCAGAACCATCTTCTCCTTCTCCTTCTCCTTCTCCCATCCTTTCCTGGACAGAGAAACTAAGGCTTGCCCTTCCCATGGACAAAGTCTTTCCACCTTACCAACCTCCGTCACCCCCTTCTTCAGCCGAGCGAAAGCAAGCTCAACTTTTGCTCGCGGCTTTCTCCCATCTGCCCTTCAACGTTCTTGAAGATGACATTCCTCTTAAGAACTTTCAATGGGCTTGTGATATCTTGACTAGAGGTCATGTTCTCAACCCTATTTCCCAAGCAGAGCTTCATTTGTTTTTGGACCAACTCCCAGTGCTCCTCTACTGGCATCGAAATTCTAAAATCACCATCCAAAATCTGGATCAACTCTTATCTCTCCGAATTCATGCCCAATATGAAGCAGAGAATTTTATCGAAGAGTTCGATGACTTCAGGAATAAAGATTCTGCATACTGGGATGATTTGGTTATAGATGAATTGGAACAAAAATCAAGGGAAGAGGCCTTCGAAGCAAAGGCTGAAGAACTCTATTATGAAGTGAGAGCTCATCAGCTTATGCAATCAACTTTAGAAGAGATAGAAGAAATAATAAAGAAAGAACAGAAATTTATTGACCATTGCTGGACAAAATTTCATGACCTTGTTATTTATTCTATTCCTTATTTTTATGAGCTTGAATTTGTGCCCAGATAGAGTTACTTAATGTAATCATCTTGGCTTTAATATAAAAAAAGTCTTTCTGTACTCAACACTGTTTGACTCTATTTCCTTTCATCTCTAAAAGCTAACTCATAACTTCGAATTGAACAATCTCATCCTTCGAATCAACTGTTTAATGAAGAACTAAAAGAACCAATCATGTCTTTGTCCAATTTCATGGAGTACAATTGACAATTCTGGCAAATATTATTTTAGTACTTCGATTTCAATGACTTTACTTTTTCAACACTAACTGTAACCAATATATGGTCATGGTTGATATAGCCAATCAATTTTAAACTGATCTCTTTTGGCTTCGAAGGGCAACCTATGGCAATTCCCACTTGCTCATACAGAAACCAATGATTGGTCTTGGATGTTTCGAACAGTGCCCCTCTTCCTTAAAGAGTCATTTTGACTGATAACCTTCAAACGGGTCTTTGGATTTTTTGAAGTAGACCAATACTTTGAGCATTCAGGCATTTTTAAGCATGTAGAATGCTCTGAACAGCGCTTCTCATACTCAGAGAATACTAGGGTTTGCTCCGAAGGTCGTTACTTTGATTCCTAAACAGACCCATAATCAAGCAATTTAGCACCTTTAAGCAGATACTAGGCTTCAAAGCTGACTTATGTATTTCGAAGCCGTTGTTATTTGATTTTCTGACGCCAAGATCTTGTTTTCGAAGCCAAATATTTCATTTCGAAGCTGGCCCCAATCCCCGGAATAAGCTCTTCCCTCCAAAACTATCAATTTGGAAGAAATTCCTCGCATTCGTACTTTTTGTACTTAACGACTTACGGGGTATAATTTCGGACACAAAGGTTTTAAAACCCTCTCGTTTTGTGTTCCGAAATCTCTTGCCTTTTACAAACCCTTCTCTCTACTGGTTCCTCTTTGCTTTGGTCTTCATCTTCTGAAGAGTGTATCATCAATAGCTTCTTCTTCACAAAAGGTGCCAGCCCCAGAGCGCGTAGGCTCATCTTTAGCTTTGAAAAGGCTTATTGACGCAGAATGTGAGAAGTACAAGGCCGGAGAGAAAAGCGCCATCGATGGGCGTATCTTCGTCCCTCGCCATCATGAGCAGCAGAACTACGTGCTCGGACCAATTTTCAAGGAAGTCCTTACTGAGCTCCCAACCTTTTATCCGCGTCTGGAGGACCAACGTCTCCTTTATGAAGGTGGCCTTGACTGGAAGAACTGGAAAAGCAATCATCCTCATCGATGCTGGCCCACGATAAGACCGGAATGGCAAGAATGGTATGATCGGATCATTCCTGCTAAGACACTGGATCTCCAGGAGCTCTGCCTCCTCGATGCCCTTCGACTATCTAGGGTAACTATCTCTGAGGACCCTTTCCTAGTTCCTACTGCTTTGTGCTTTTGGAACCCCGTCTTCAATTTCTTTCAATTCAGATGTGGGATGATGGCCCCCACTGTTCTTGATATTTGCCATCTATTAGGAGTATCTCCCATTGGTACCCCCATAACACCAGATTTTCCTGACTTAGCAGTCCCTTTCTCCCTCCCCTCTCTTAATTCATCTTATAGTGATTTTGTTAGAGCTGAGAACAAAAGAGTGGGTCCAGTAACTGATAGGGAATTCTTTTCCTTTTTATTATATTGGCTTTGCAAATTTTTATTCTGCACCTCCTCCCAAAGAATCATGCCTGAATTTGCTCCTATTGCCAAAGCCTTGGTTTTGTAGAAAAGAGTGGCCTTAGCCCCATACATTCTGGGTCATGTATACAGAGTTTGTTCCCTCTTTTGTGAGAAACCTTTAGATGCTAGTCAAGGGGGACCATTTTGGATCCTTCAGCTTTGGCTCTTTGCCTACTTTACTGAACTACAATCCAAATGCCTCAAATTTTCTGGGCTACACTCTCTCACTCATGGCATAAAACTAGCCAATGCTTCTCTCTATCCAGCTACTTTTTCCTTTTATTTCTCCTTCTTTCATCAACTACCAGCTGCTCTTCCTGATCACCGTTTCCGTCCCTTCGAAGCTAGCATAGGTCCAGCCTGGTTGAATCACTTCCTTAGTGACAGGCTCTGTGCCTTGCCTATTCACAAAGATATGTGGGCTTCCCTACTGATCCCTAGAGAACTGTTTATTGGGACCACCAACCCCAGAGCCTATAAATGCATAGCTGAGCCTTATTGTCCTGCTCAATTTGCTAGACAATTTGGCCTCACACAAGGAGTTCCAATACCTCTCTGCAGCAACACCAACCTAACTCTGACCAAGAGGGATTTGAAGGTTCGAAAGTCAAGGCTAAAAGAGGCAACCTTCAAGTTTATGGATGATCTGGCCATTTTGAGTATATCCCTTTCATACCTCACGGCTCCTTTTTGAAGAGATATCAGAGTTGGTGGGTGAGTAATATGGAAGTTTATTTAGTTGAAGGTAATCAGAAACAAAAGAAACAGAGACTGCTTGGACCTTTGATGAGAAGAAAAAAGGCGATTGATTTGCCCCAAGAAGAGACAACCATTAGGAAAGTAGAGGAGGAGATTATTTTTAAGGGATCCGAACCTCAGGCTAAAGGGGCTGAGAAAACAATTGAGGGGCATACAAAGCCAATTCAAAGAAAAAGGAGAAGAAAGATTACTGTCTCTCCTTCTGAGTTTGATATCTCCCCTTCCAGTTTTGATGAGGATTCTGATTCGGAGACAATTGCCCAAGCCATAGGAAAGAGAAGAAAAATGACTGCTTCAACTACTGCTTTGGTTGAAGATCCCCTTCATGAGGCAGCCGCCAAGGCCGTGGAACAAGAACATTCCAAAGCCATAGTCGTCTTTGAAAGGGCTGGGAAAAGACGGCAACAACAAATTTTAAGAGAGAGAACTGCCGCTGCCAATGCATTGCAAAGGGAACTAGCCAGAAAACAACGGTCTGCTGGACACTATTCTCTCCACAGTTCTCCCATCAGTACCAGTGCCTCTGGAACAAGTAATTTCTTTCATACCTCTGCTGTTTTTTTTTTATTTTTGTCAGCTTGTGGTATTGAAGTTTAACATTGTTCTGCATTTCCTCCTTTTGCAGCGACAACTACTGCACTCACCTTTCCAATGAGACCTTCATCAATTTCGGTTGAGGTTGACCAAATGCAGAATGTCAGGGTTGTTCGAGTCGTGCTTCCACTTCAAAAGCCTATATTTGTCATACCTTCTTTAGACTCCAGTATTCCTGCATCTCCTTGTCTTGGATTAAAGCCATACCTCCCTTTTTTGGCTCGTAACCTTCCTCAATCTACTTTTCCTTCGAGCCTTGCTCTTTCTCCATCCTTTATAGAAACTCCGACTGCTACTCCATCCCCAATGGCAGTTGATTCTTCCACAGAAGACACTGGTAGCCCTTCAATTCATGGTTCATCACCAATGCCCACTTCCAGTCCCTCTTCTCTTGATTTGCTGGTGGCCAAGACCATAGAGGCTGCCAAAGATGCTCCATCCGTTTCTCCCATCCCTATGCAGCCCTTTGCGTCTTCCACCACAACACTCTCTATGCCCTTAATGTCAAGGGATGAGGTAGACATTTTTGAAGGAAGACTAGCTAGTCTTTTTGACATACCTTCTACCTCTCCCACCTCTACTGTCACGACCCCAAACCGCCCCTAGTAGTTTGGTGCCGTGATGGCCAGTAATCCGTAATTATCGAAGGCCAACTTACAAAATTCACACACAATCAGAGTATTTATATAGGGGGCTCACAAATGCGGAAGCAATAATTCAAGATACAAGTGGTCCATAAGAGCAGTGCATAAGTCAAATGAAATGGCATACATCTTTACATAGCTTTATAACTTGAATACATAAAGAAATGAAGTACAAAATACATATCACATCTTAACAAAAGGGCTTCTCAGCCGACATGTTCAAATACAAAAGCTTCAAGATTGCCGACGTCCTCACTGCCGACATAACATGCATACAAAACACACATCTCGGCGTAGCCGACTTCTTGCTTGTTACCTACATATATACATAGGGAGGGTGAGCTTGGATACTCAGTGAATGATATAAGTAATAAAGGGGTAAATGAATGATTCCCGAGGTTCTTGTCAAAACAATACATATATCATAGCTTGTTCAAAACATGGGATGAATCAAGTTCATCAATCAAATCTTGGTCTTTCAAATCTTGCTTGGGATGTTAATAACATCTACATAATACATGGGGTGATGACATTTCGGACAAGACAAGGGAATAATCGACCCGGAATCGATTAGACAAATCCACCCGTTCATAGACCGTCGGTGGGGCCATCCGTTCATAGACCGTCGATGACAGAGATCTCTCAAACATGGTGCTACATGGGCTTAGAGTCCCCTAGCATGGGAGGACTTTCCAAGAATGTCATCAAAACAAAGCTTATACTTGATACACAAAATAGAGATAATCATTCATGCTTGATCAAATACTTTTCTAAAACGAAGCAAGGCTTTGTCAAAACTTTATAACATAACTTTATTAAAAATACCACTCACTTAGTTCTTGGGGCGTCGGGATCAAGGCAAAGGTCCAAGTCCTACAAACACGTGGCAAAGTCTATTGAACGCACTCTTAAAACAAGCTTCACATGAATGCAAATGATCTAGGGAAAACATGCTGAAAACATCTAGGGAAAACATGCTAGAAATCATCTAGGGAAACATGCTGAAAACATCTAGGGAAAACATGCTGGAAATCATCTAGGGAAAACATGCTGAAAACATCTAGGGAAAACATGCTGGGTACCAACCAGGTCTTGGAATGGATGCACAGAGATGATCTAGGCTAAAACGACCTAGCTGGGTGAACTCAGGAGGTCTTGGCCGAGGTCCCACACCTCTTGGCCGAGGTGTGGTTACCTAGGCTTCAGTATGCAGCTGCCTGCCGAGGTGTTACAAGGTGCCGGCATGGGTGTACCATTGTCGGCCTAGGTGTGCAGTGGTTAGCCTAGGTGTGCATGCAAGATAAACTAACGTCCAAGTGATCATGCACGGTAGGCCAAGGTGAGATACGATGCTTGGCCTAGGTGTGTGATCTAGGCAAGAGTGGTGTCGGTGATCACACCTAGGGAAATGAAGCCTGGAAATCTGGGTTTCCTCCTTGAAGAACATGAAGAACATGAATGCTAAAATCATAACTTGTTATTACAAGATCTGGGATTTCATGACATGAGTTCGAAAACATGGACCTGGGTACCCATACTTTGAAAATCATGCAAGAACAAACACAAAAACATGGATCTAGGCATGAGCCTTCGGATCAAAACATGACTTTTCTTGAAGAACACACGAATGCCATTTTCTCTTTCTAAAACCGAACTTCAAAGCAATGCATGTCTTACAAATCATATTCAATCATGCAATGCAATATCATAAACATATAGAACAACAAGAGCGGATCAAGAATCTAACCTTAGAACACGGATCTAACGGTTCGATCTCAAAGAATCAAGCTTGGAAATCCACTCTCTCTCAAGAACTCTTCTCCCTCTTCTAGAGCTTCTCTCTCTACTCTTCAAAACAAGATACAACAAATGAGGGGTTTCTCTCTCTGCCGGCTAACTTAACTCTCAGCTCGGACACGTGGCAACGGTTGGTTGGTTCTCTTCAAAAAGGTGATAGATTGACAAGACAAGGCCCTGACAAGGCGTATCTTGCAAGCTACTCGGAATGGCACTCCGGCAAGGGGTGACATCGGCTAACCACAAGACTTCGGCAACTAGGGTGACAATGACCTCGGCTAGGAAGGACAACACTTGACTAAGCTGTGCCACACCTCGGCCTAGATGTGCCACACCTCGGTCTAGGTCACTCCAGTCCCAGAACAAGGTCACTAGGTGCAAGGATTAAGGATCTCGGACGCCTAGGTGATAACATCTCGGCCAATATGCCTAGGTGACGGTGGAGGTCAACCAAAGGGGTTCCAAGATGGTCCAAGGTGTAAGAGGTTCAAAGGTGTGACCTAGGCTTAACTTGACCTAGGCTTGACATGACCTAGGCTTAACATGACCTAGGCTTGACATGACCTAGGCTTGGCATGACCTAGGCTTGGCATGACCTAGGCTTAACATGACCTAGGCTTGGCATGACCTAGGCTTGGCATGACCTAGGCTTAACATGACCTAGGCTTGACATGACCTAGGCTTAACATGACCTAGGCTTAACATGACCTCGGCTTGGCATGACCTAGGCTTGGCATGACCTAGGCTTGGCATGACCTAGGCTTGGCATGACCTAGGCTTGACATGACCTAGGCTTGACATGACCTAGGCTTAACATGACCTAGGCTTAACATGACCTAGGCTTAACATGACCTCGGCTTGGCATGACCTAGGCTTGGCATCACCTAGGCTTGGCATGACCTAGGCTTAGCATGACCTAGGCTTAACATGACCTAGGCTTGGCATGACCTAGGCTTGGCATGACCTAGGCTTAGCATGACCTAGGCTTAACATAGCAAGGAAGGAACAAAGCATGCATACAACACTTAGGGAAAACATGATAGCATCAAGACAAGACAAGAACCTTTACCTAGGCAAAACAAGTCCAAGTCTACAAATGCAAGCTTAACAAGACAAAATCATGCAAATGTACATGAACATGACTAAGACATGAATGTGGGTTATTACATCTACTGCTGAAGCTGAGCCATTAGCCTTGGCTAACTCCTTATTGGAAATCTTCGAGAGTTCTCCTTCCTCCAGTAACAAGCCTTTTGTACCTTCAGTAGATTTGGACACATGCTTGCAACTGCTGACTTCCTTTTCAAGGATCCCCTTCGAGGCTTTACAATGGCCAATCATCAGGAATGGGTTCCTTCAATGCTGTAATATTGCTGAGCAGTCTGCCACGAGTGTCTCAAGTCATCTATCTCAGGCTGCAGCTACTATTGATTTTTATCTCAACATTTGCCATGCTGCTAAGGCTGCGGATGATAAGCTGGCTAAGGACCAGAGTTTTGTTTCTCAAGTGCATACCGAAGTATCATCTCTGAAAGAACAACACTCTTCTGCCTCCCACTTTCGAGTCCAACTTCTGGAGAAGAAAGCTCAGCTCGAAGAGGAGTTAGCCGCGGTAAACCAAGCCTTGGTTCGAACTGATAAGAAACTGCACATCACCAATCAAGGGCTGGCTAATCGAAAAGAAGACATGGCTGCGGCTATTCAATTATTTCCTTCTCTTAGCAATAGGAAAGCTATTGTACAAAAACAACTAAAGCATTGTAATGATTTTTGGGCCAATTTGTGGCACAATGTACTTAATTCTTTATGAAAGCACAATATTTTGAATATTACTTGAACAAGCTTGTGTTTTTGCATATGGTGTTCACTCTATCCCTTGTGTTTCCCAAATGGTTGGAAAATAAGGTTTTAAATATCTGCCATTAATCTTTTTGGGATGTACATAACCATTCAAATTTCTTAAATGGTATGCTCCAAAAGGCAGAACCCTATGAATTTGATATGGTCTTTCCCAATTAGGTGACCATTTGCCAAACTTATGGCTTTTAATCCCAATTGGGAGTATTGTCTTCCATACCAAATCACCTTCATCAAAGCTAATGTGTTTGACTTTCTTATTATAATTCTTGGCTGCTTTCTTCTTTTGGAAAAGAATGCTATTTAATGCCAAAATTCTGGCTTCATCTATGCCTTCTAATTCTAAGCACATACTTTGATGGTATTGTTCAGGATTCAATTGATCTTGACATCTTACTCTCAAAGATTTAACATTAATCTCTACTGGTAAGACTGCATCATGTCCATACACCAAAGCATAGGGAGTGACTCATGTGCTTGACCTCGGTGAGGTCCTATATGCCCACAGAACATCCAATAATAGGTTATGCCAATCCCTGGGATTGTCATCCACAACCTTTTGTATTCCTTTTTTCAAAGACTTATTGGATGACTCAGCTTGACCATTAGCTTGTGCATAATAGGGTGTGGAATTAACAAGGCTAATTCCAAATTCTGCCACAAAAGCCTTCACCATTTTCCCATCAAACACAGTTCCATTATCAACTGTTATGGTTTGCGGGATGCCAAATCTATGGATCAAGTCTTTAATAAAACCAATAACTTCTGTTTGGTCTACAGCCTTGTATGGCTTAGCTTCGACCCATTTAGTGAAGTAGTCAGTGGCCACCAGAATGAAACAATGATGCTTCGAAGAAGGTGGGTGTATTTTTCCCATCATATCCATGGCCCACCCTCTAAATGGCCAAGGCTTCACTACTGCATGTAGGTCAGTTATGGGCACGTGCCTTATTGTGCCATGCTTTTGACATGCCTGACACCCCTTTGCATATTCTATGCAGTCTTTAAGGATGGTTGGCCAATAATAGGAATGCCTTCGAAGCAACCATCTCATTTTTACACCAGGCTGATGAGCACCGCAGATGCCTTCATGAACCTCAGCCATGGCTGTTAATGCTTCTTTCGGGCCTAGACATTCTAATAATAAGCCATCTCCCCCCCCCCTTTTGTAGAGAGCATTACCATATATCATATATTGCATAGACTGCAATTTAACTTTTCTACTGGCCTTCGAAGATGGACCAGCCAAGTACTGCATTATTGGATGCCTCCAATCTTGTTCTTGTAAGTCATTATGATTGACTTCCAAGATCACATTCCTTTTATTCAAAGGTTGAATTAATTTCTGATATGTTGTTTGGCTTATGTCCCGTTGGGTATTATCCCTTCTCTTGAAGTTCGAAGCCTTTTGAGCCACATCATTGGCTCTATTGTTCAAGAATCTTGGAACATGGGTTACATTTGCTATTTGAAACTGAGAAAGCAAATGTAATGCAACAACATAATATGGTAGGATACTTATGCTTTGACACTTGAAAATTCCTTTCACTTGGTTAACCACCAATTGAGAATCTCCAAATATGTCAACTGCATGTACTTGTAATCCAATAAGAATCTCTAGTCCCACAATTAAGGCTTCATATTCAGCCTGGTTATTGGAACAGGTAGCTTCATCCACTCTAAAACCATGGGTAGTTTCTGGCCCCTGTGGAGACTTGATTACAATACCAATTCCAATTAACCCATTTGCTTTCGACCCATCGAACCACATTTGCCATGGCTCAACACTGGTCATACCAAGTTCCATTATCTCCTGGCTCTCAGTTTGAGATGGATGATCTGCCAAGAAGTTGGCTAAAACCTGCCCTTTTACTGCCCTTTGAGGGACATATTCTAGATGAAATTCTGATAAGGCAAGTATCCATTTGCCAATTCTTCCCCTCAACATTGGTCTAGATAACATATATTTAACCAAATCTGTGGTTGCAATTACCAAGACAGTTGTAGGCAAAAGATAATATCTTAATTTTATTGCAGCAAAATACAAAGCAAGACACAGCTTTTCAACAACTGAATATTTACATTCACAAGAATTTAAAAACCTACTAAGGTAATAAATAGCTTGCTCCTTGCCTTCTTCATTGTCTTGGGCTAAGAAAGCTCCCAATGAATCCTCTGTTGCAGCTATGTACAACTTCAAGGGCTTGTTCCCCTTTGGTGGCATCAGCACTGGAGGTTTAGCCAAGTAGGCCTTGATACCTTCGAAAGCAATTTGATGCTCTGCTGTCCACACAAATTCCTCTTCATCTTTCAGCCTTAACAAGGAAGAAAATACTTTAGTTTTCCCTGCAGTGTTAGAAATGAACCTTCGAAGAAAGTTAACCTGCCCAAGGAACCTTTGTAATTCTTTCTTACTTGATGGGGGTTTGGCTTCAATGATTGCTTTGGCTTTATTCTGATCAATCTGTATTCCTTTCTTGTGAACAACATAACCCAAGAAATTTCCAGATGATACACCAAAAGCACATTTAAGAGGATTGAGCTTTAATTTGAACTTCCTCATCCTTTCAAAAGCTGCTTCTAAGTGAAATAGGTGCTCTTCCATGGATTGGGATTTAACTACAATGTCATCAATATAACATTCCAGATATCCTCCAATAAGATCATGAAAGATAGTGTTCATGGCTCTTTGGTATGTAGCTCCAGCATTCTTTAGACCAAATGGCATTTTAACCCACTCAAAGGTGCCAATATTCCCAGGACATCTGAATGCTGTCTTGTGGATATCTTCCTCTGCAATGCAGATTTGGTTGTAGCCGGAATGCCCATCCATCATTGACAAGACTTGGTGACCTGCTGAACTGTCCACCAGCAAGTCCACTATAGGCATAGGGTACTCATCTTTGGGAGTTGCCAGATTTAAATTTCTGAAATCGATACATACCCTCATTTTGCCATTCTTCTTGACTACAGGCACAATATTAGATAGCCACTCGACATACCTGGTTGTTCTAATAAAACCTGCCTTGAGGAGTCTAAGGATCTCTTCCTTGACCTTCTGAATTACTTCTGGACTCATCCTTCTTGGTTTCTGCTTATATGGCCTGAAATTAGGCTTCATAGGGAGCCTATGTTCCACTAATGACCTGTCCAATCCTGGTAGTTCATTATAAGACCATGCAAAGCAATCTTTGTATTTCTTTAGAACAACCAAAAGCTGGTTTCTGTCCAGAGCGTTCAAACAAGTACTTACGTAAGTGGGCTGTTGTACAGAACCTTCCCCTAGATTTACTTCTTCTAAAGGGTCTTGTGCATGAGAACTCCCTCTGGTTTCTGCTACCTTTGAAGTGATCTTCAAGCTTGGTTCTGCCCCCAGGTTCTTCAATTCAATATTTCTGTCCTCCTCCTCGTAGACAAAGTCTGTCCACAAGGCTTCCTCTTCCTGTATCTCCTGGACTTTTGTTTCAATGTCCAATGCACAGTACTTACCAAGAGTCAAGACTCCAGCCTGTTGCTTCTGCTGTTTGCGGCCAATTATCATGGCCTCTCTCTCTTGCTCCTGAACTTTCTGGACTATTGCTTTTATGTCCAATGCTGAAAATTTAATCAAAGCCAAGGACTTGGCTTCTTGCGGTTCCTCTCTTTGCCTATAACCAGGCATCATTGTCATCTCTAAGGACAACCTCTTCATCAGCACCTTTTTGGACTAAGTGCTTCAGGTGTGTCACCTCCTCATCAGCCGTCACTTCGGCTGAGCTGTCATCTTTCATCAGTATACTGAGAGGTGTTACTCCCTCAATATACAATTTAGCCTCCGCAAAGTCTGCACAGGCTATGAAGGGTTGAGGATCTGCATCGATTTCCTCTGTCTCTCCATTGCCTAGAGCCATCATGATTTTCTGATGTAAAGAAGAAGGCACACATTTGTTAGTGTGGATCCAATCCCTTCCAAGCAAAGCATTGTATTTAGCATTACTGTCGATTACGAAGAATGCTGTCATACAATCCCTGGTTCCCACACTTAAATTAATGGGAAGAATCCCCTGAGCCATTTGCTTATCTCCAGCAAAACCAGCAATGGTTGTGCTGGTTGGTAACAACCTGGGATTCTTTTTTCCTAGTTTCTTCAAAGAAGATTTCGGGAGTAGGTTTACTGCTGCCCCATTATCTATCAGGACTCGGTTCAGCTGTATTCCATCAAAGAAAGCCTTGATGTACAAAGGCCTGACGTGTTGCGTCATCGAATCTGAGGGGTACTCGAATGGATACGATAGATTGATGCTTACCACTTCCTCACTTTCATATTCATCTTCCATCGGTGTAACCATTTCGAAGTTATCTTGCACCATGCTTGCTTGCGAGTCTTCACTAGAAATCTGAACTGGATCAGCTTCCTACCCCTCTTGGTTTTCATCTCCAGCTCGGAATTCCTGTGGTAGTATGTGTACCATGTTCACTGAGACTGGGGGAAACGAGCCAAACTGGATGGCTGGCTGTACTTGTTCCCCCTCTTGGTTACTTTGGTCGACTCCCTCAGAAACATCCTGCATGATGCATTCTGGTATTTCATTGCTAACTGATCCATTCGAAGGATCTTTCTCAACTGGTTCTTCAGTCAGAAACGTTTGCTCAGCCATGAAGGCTTCGAACATCTCTTCCTCCACGACCTCTTTCTTCTGGCTTACGCTACTCTCTTCTTCGGTCTCGCTATCTGTCTCCATCAGAGTCTTCTCCAATCCAATAAGACTAGACTTCTCTCTGGCTGTTAGTTCGGCATGAACCTTAGCCAATTGTTCTCGGCTGCAGACCACTTTGCTTTGTGGAACCGGCTTTGGAGCATGGTCTGACTTTGGGTTCTTCCTTCCTTCCATTTTGACTGGTGAAGAATTTTCTCCACTTTCCTTCAGATCTTTCTGGTATTGGGTGTACCTGCGCTGAATTTTTCTTCTCTGTGACCTTGAGATGACTAGGACCATTCCTGGTTCCTTCGTCTTTGGGTGTTTAAGCAGCACCCAGCTATTCGGAGCTACCATAGGAGGCCTGATCATCCTGCCTTGGTTTACAACATCTCCTCGAACAGGCAATTCTCTAGGTTTGTTTTGCATTACAAACCAGTCTGGGACTCCAGGTACCCATGAACTTGCTGATTCAGACGCTGAACTGCCCCTTTCCACCTTCGAAGCCATCTTCGAAACTGGCCGTGAAGGTAAGTGCTTGGTTTTGTCCTCATGTTTTGAATCTGATTCAGACCTTCGATAAGGGTGACCATTTTCTGTCCTGCGTGAAACTGGCCTAGGGGCCAATCTCTGGCTCCGATTCCATGAACTGAACCTCTCTCCAGTTTTCTTTCGGAATGGCTACTCTCCACTCTATAATAGTTATGTGGCCTGGATTCATGCAAGAGCTTCTTGCCTTTGTCATGCATTCTGTTCACCACAGGCTCAACCACTGGTGGTCTCTGCCTATCACTAGCCGGATACGGCCTTTTGTTGTAAGCATTGGTTGACTTAGGACGTCTCTGAACATCCTGTAGTATTGCTTCCCATCAGTTGGGAGCCCCTTCAACCACTTGTAACTGAGTCTGCACCTGGGGCACATTCTCTGCATCACCGCTGCTTCTAAAGAATCATCATCCAGTGATTCTTCATCAGAGTGTTCCTTCTGGTGCGAGAAACCTTGTTCAATAACTGGTGGGCCTCTAGCATTCTTCTTGATGTTGGTTTGATTAGCAACATGCATCTGCACATTGACTTCCTCCAATTCTGTCAAGGACAAGTTCTGAAAGTCTGATGTGATGACATTGGCTGCTGCCTCTCCAACTTCTGGAAAGGGATCACTGTCAATTCCCATGGCTTTTTCTGTTTTAGCTGAGAACTTCAAACTTCCCTTTCGAATCTGTTCTTGGATCCTGTCTCGAAAAACAATGCAGTTTTTAGTCGAGTGAGACCAAGAATTATGCCATTTACAGTATACTTTTCCTTTCAGTTCATCTGGAGACGGTAGTTTTACTCCTTTAGGTAACTTAAGGAAATTAGCCGCGAGCAAATGATCAAAGATGTCATCTGCTTTTGTTAAATCGAAAGAGTATTTTCTGTGAAAGTCTTTCTTTTTAAACTGCTGGTCTATAATTGTATCCTTATGAATTAATGCTTCACAGATTACAGGTTCTTTGCCTACAATCTCTGCTGCATCTATTTCATAATTAGGATCTCTATAATATGTCTTATATGATGCATTATTTCGATCTTGTTCCTCTTCTAATAATGCTTCATATCGAGACACCTTATAGGTCAGTTCGACTAAATCTCTGAATTCAGTTGAATCAAACTTCTTTCGAAGCCTGAATTCCAAACCATTTTGAGCCAATCTGACGAATTCTGGCTCTGGCAGGATAACTCTACATTTATTTCGAGCCCTTTTAAATCTGGCAATAAACTGAGTAGCCTTTTCTTCAGGCCTTTGACTCAATCTAGCCAAATCTGCCATAGATACTTCTGGCTCTGATTGGAAGAATTGGGCATGAAATGCCTCTTCCATTTGTTGCCAATTTTGAATGGAGCCAGGTGTAAGGTTGATGTACCATACAAATGCTCCCCCTGTTAGGGAATTTGGAAATAATCTCAGTTTCATATAGTCATGGTTAGTAAACTCACCGCATTGAGCAGCAAACCTAGCAATATGTTCTATCGTTGATTGATTTCCAGTCCCGTAAAAAAGGGTAAAATCTGGTATCCTGAATCCCCTCGGGTATTCATGTACCCTATCCACCCATTCTGGGTATGGTTTTCTGTATATGGGAGTCTGGACCCCCCGAGCCATTGGTCCACATATCTCCCTAACAATATCAGCAATCTGGTCTCTAGGGACCATATTTTGTGCCTGCTGAACCACTACTGGAGGGGCAAACACAGGATTTGGTGGACAAACTTGTGCTTGTGGTCCTCTTGGTCCATAAGGCGGTAAATTTGGGGCTGGTTGTCCTTGCAGTGCAGGTTGCTGTTGAGGGTATGGGTAACCTCTTTGAGCATGACCCACGAAAGGACCTGCAAAAGGTGCTGGAACAGGTGTTGTGTCTCTGCCATTTGTGGGAAAACCCTCCAACCCCCCGGGTGTAAATTCGAATAAGGGATTAGTGTACCCCCTCGTGCCAGGTATGGCTTCGAACATGGGATTTGTAACCACTCTTATGCCAGTTTCTTGTGCTTGGCCAGATCCACCAACTTGTGTGGCTTCATTATTAAGTACTGAGGCATTTTGGCCTGCTATAGGCCTTGAAATGGGTTCATACCAAGACTGAGGCGATGGTCTTTCAAAGTTTTGGGTACTAGTTTGACCATTAGCATGTCCATTAACTTGCATAAGCTGTTTTTCTCTAGCCAATCTTTGTTGGGGGACATTTACGACTTCCTCCGTGTGTCTTGTGTTTGTTGGTTGGTGGTTATTCATTCGATCCAAAAAGGATGTTGCCCACCTTTCCATTGTGTTCATTAATTGTTGTCCCATGGCATTTACTAAACCATCCCATGGATTTGTTGGTTGAATAAATGGCACAGTGGACGGTCCAATTCCTTGGTTTTGTCCAATAATATGAACATATGGTTCTTGTCCAGAAGTACTGGTCTGTTCGACCATAGGTTCTGACAATATAGGAGTTTCCACAGGATGTGTTACTACATTATCCTCTGGATTTGGTATTTCTACCTCTCCTTCCACGCCTTCTTCGAAGCGTTCATTTTCTCCTTGTCGTCTTCTTCTAGCCATTTTTAATTAAGTCCCACTAGGCGTGCCAAAAATATATGTTGGCTTTTTGGCTTTTCGAAGGGTATTTTTGTGAATGTGAGCGTGCCAGCAAGGATCAATCAGTCCTTACAGAAGTTGTGATTGCCAACCAATTATCAGACGATTGTGTTTTAGTTCTTTTCAGCCTCAATGAAGAGGACTTTTACTGGTGGCTTGATTTAGGAGAAGTTAATAGAAAATAACAGTAATATGAAGAACAATTGAAGTATTTCATAAAAATGAACACTTACAATGGTCCGAACTCAGCCTCAGAGAGGTTTACAACAGCAATCTACTTGAATCTACTTGAAGCTACTCCTATGAATCGAAGTGCAGTGCTGGTATTTAAAGTGCAGGTATTTAAAGAACAGGTATTTAAAGACTGGAAATGTAAATGACTGGAAAAGAAAATATATGAAGTAAATGACTGGTTTGTATGATCTGAGTCCATTCTTTTTCCTGGGGGCTGCTCTGCTATTTATACTCGTCAGTGATGACCTTCGAACTGCACTTCGATCCGTCGAACTGCTCCTCCATGATCGCTGATCATGCTTCCTTAAAAGTAGCTCCATTACGCCATTACTGGCAGTTGAGCTTCCCTCTTGTACTGGATTTGAATATGAGTAACCGTTGAAGACACGTCATCTTGCATCCCGTTATTTGATCTAGTGTTACTCAGATCATGTGAGGACCAATATTTATTGCCACGTGTACGATCAGGATTAAAGGCTTGAATAACCTTCCTTTATTACCCTTACTATGCCACGTGTCGAACTGTAACTGTCTTTTACAAAATATGTAGCCAACAAAAACAGATTATTTTAGCCACAACAAACAAAATATCACATCCAATCCATAATCATTACATTTTTCTCTCACAAAAAAATCCAAAAAAGTCAAAAAGCTAAAAAATCCTTCCCAAACCAAGCTTTTTAGCTCAGGCTAAAAAAGTCAAAAAGCCAACTCACTTTTCAAACGGAGGCTAAATCATTGTATTGTAATTTTTTTTACCTAAATTGGTTTGGATATTTGGTCATTAAAAAAATAAAATAAAATAAATCATTATATCGTATTAATGATTACCATTTTGTCACTAAAGCCGGAAAATCATATTGAGTGATCAGTAATGTTGGAAGTCAAGAACAGATAGAAAAATATACAAAAAGTCAATGCCCGAGTTCTATCCAACTTTTGCTTAATTGCACCAATACTCAGAATAAATCTCAAATGCACACTAATTTATTTATTTTTAATATTTTTCTTTGTCAAGCATTAATGTTGGGTACGCGGTTATTGTAGATATGTGTTCCTCTCATACACTTTTGTTGTGCCAGTAGACTTAGGCCTTGGTTATTAATTATACATTTTATTTAAAAAGTTAATATAAATTATTATATTATTTTTTTTATTTTTCTGCATATTTTTTTATAAAACAATTAAAAAATTATTAAAATAACTTATTTTCAAATGAAGCCTTATGTTTTTCGATCTCTATACTCGTAAATTGCAACATTTCTCTCATACCATGTCGATTGGTTTCTGGACCTGTGTAGTCTTCTTGTAAAAGACCGGTTTGCCAGTAGTTTTGTGAATTTTGAACTCCTCTCTTATCATGGCACCTGAGATGAACTTGGGTGGTCCTGAAAGCTCTTCATTACCGGAATCAGAAGAACTGGACTGCTTAGCTTTTGATTTAGACATTGCGTAAAAACTTGTAAAATAATTGATTTTTTTTTTTTATTGTGCTTATAAATTGACTTATTATTTGATTTGTTTTTGTTTTTAGTGCATTTTTCAATTTTAAGTCCTTTTTTTATTATTAATTTTATTTTTTTAACGTCTATCTAGACTGGACGATATTAATAATTAATTTTTTATTAACTTTAAGAAATTTAGATCGTCCAATTAAAAAAAATTGCAAAAGAAAAATAAGTTAAAAAATAATTTAACTTAGTTGTTGCGCTAAAGAATTCGATCCGCAAGTAGAATTAAGTCTAAATGAAATTTGGAAAATTACAAATCAAAAGAAAAAAGAGGTTTATTTATATAAAAATAAAAATAAAGCTATATGCATCAAATGATATGTCAATTAGTGTACTAACAGATGATGTAATATAATTTTAGAGATTTTAGCTCTTTGTAACTTGTATAACAGGTAGGGTCTATAATTTTAAAGTGACAATATCATAACATATATCAATATACTAATTGATACGTGTAGTATCACTAAAAAAAATAGTGCAAGCAGGATTTATGCATAAGTGCAAGTTAGGCAACTATGTTTACTTTGCAAATACTTTATCTACTTTCCACTTTAATTGCAACTCCATCGAATAAACTTCCCACAAAAAATGTAAAGAAAATGAAAATAAAATGGAACAAAATGACAAGTAACCATCTTGCATTTTTATTGAAATTTTTTAATATTTTCATTTTTTTTTTTAGACGTATCTAATTTAGATACACATAAACAATTTTTTTTTTAACAAAATTCACTAAATACAAATATATATATATATATATATCCAACACATTTTTATATTCTTTTGTATTTATTGAAATTTTTAAATAATTTTTCTCAAATATTTTTAAGTGCATTTATATTAGGTAATTCTAAAAAGTAAAAATATTACTTATAATTTTTTTTAAAACATACTAAAAATAAAAAAAATATGAAAAACTAAAAATTTAATTTTTAGAAAACTACTCTAAACCAAACAATTTCTAATTTTTTTTTTTCTTATCTAAATCCCTCCCAAAATAGTTGATCCAAACACAATTTTAATTTTTGCTATCTCCCAACTTTTTACGAAGGCAACGTGTCAAGTACCAACTTAGGCTCTATTTGGTTTGGTATTCAAAATTTGATTTCAAAAACCTTTTTCTAAAAAATTAAAAATTAACTTGAGAAAAAAAATGAAAAAAATAAAAGCAATAATCATTTTCATATGATTTTATCTTTTTTGAGGTTAGAAATAATTTTTAAAAATTTAAAAATATTTTTTGATATTTATTTTTCTTAAATTAGTCTCTATTTTTTCAAAAAACAATTTCTGAAAATCAAACCAAAAAGGGTTTTAATTCTTTCAAAGAGGAGAGTTTTTTGAGAAATGTAAAAATAAACAAAATAATTTGAAAAAATTACTCATAGATCCCATTTTAATAAATGTTACTTTAGTTAGTCCTAAGTATTTTTTCTTAAACCATTTAGTCCTTTTTATTTTTGGTATGATATATATTTTTGATATATTATATATAAAGTTTACATTTTTACCCACCACTGAACCACATCATCAACATCAACATCTGAATCAATCGCTCCCATCTCGATTTTGAAACCCTAATTTTCTTTCACTCATTTGCCGTTGCAACCTCCTAGGAAATCTGGTTTTGCCTCGGAAGAGTGACGATGATGGTTCTCTGATGTCCGCAACCCATGATGATCCTGATTTGGTCTCCAAACCGAACGACCCTGATTTGTCTATCTTGAAAGATATTTAAATTGGTAGAAAGAGGAACCATTTGTTCTTCATTCGAGCTTTCTCTCTCTCCTCCTGTAGAGGCAATATATACAACCATGTTTGATGTTGGATTTGAGGGAGGAACTGCATCGGTGCCTTTGAATCTGTCGACTCGGCCGTCTTTGTAAACTCGAAGGCCTAGGATAGAGAAATCGTGGGTTACTTCATTGGAGATTGAAGAAGCCATTTCTGAAACAAACAAACAGTGCAGCGCAGTGGTGGTGATGGTCTAAGTCTTCATAGACTTTTGATTGATTGAGACAGAGAGAGAGAACCCAATTGATGGGATCAGTTTTATTAGACCATATAATTTCGAAGATCGGCAGTGCTACGTAGTTCGAAATTCTTTGGCTTGAATTTGGCTCGACACCAAAACGACGTCATTTTGGTGTCCTTTTTTTTTTTTTTCCTGTGTTTTTGTTCAATCAGAAACGAAGAGGGGAGAAGAAGAAGAGGGGAGGAGAAGAAGAAGAAGAAGAAGAAGAAGAAGAAGAAGGGAAGGGAGAAGGGAGAACTGGACAGGAGGGGGCCTCAACCAGTGGCGGAGGAGCGGCGGAGGAGCGGCGGAGGCGGAGGAGCGGCGGAGGAGCGGTGGAGGCGGTGGTGCTGCGACGAGCTGTGATCGGCGAGACGGTGGTGCTGCGACTGCGACGATCGGCGAGGAGGTGGTGCTGCGACGATCGGCGGCGGTGGTGCTGCCTCCTCCTCTTTCTCTTCTCCTCTCTTCTTCCTCTCTTCTCTCCCTTTTTCTCCTCTCCTCTTCCCTCTGTTTGTGCAGAGCTCCTTTGCTTGAAAAAGAAAAAAAAATTCGAGCCGCTTCCAGCCTCTCAGTTTCGAGCTCTGAGTCATTTTCCTTCGAAGATACCCACAATATGATGTTCTAATGAATTTGATGATGGATCTGGAACAATAGATTCAATTTTTTTAAAATAAATCTGATGTTGAAACACCCACAAACATCAATGAATCTGATGTTAGATTAATGAATACGATGTTGGATGAATAATGTTTGATGTGGGATAATATTTGATATTTGATGAATAACGTTTGATGTTTGATGAATAATCCTAATGTTTAATGTTTGATATTTGATGAATAATCTTAACGTTGCTAATGTTTGATGTTGAATGAATAATTCTGACGTTGCTAATGTTTTCACCAACATTATTGGAATAATCTTGACGTTGTTAATGTTTGATGTTTGATAAATAATCCTGACGTTACTAATGATTGATGTTTGATGAATAATGTTTGATGTTTGAAAAGAAGGGAAATCATAAAAAGACCTATAGTAAGTTTCTTGGGCAATTTGGTAAATTACACATAAACACCAACCCAAAATTACCCCCTCAATTACTAACCCAGACATGTAAATAAATGGGTACTAATGTCTTTACATATAAAATAGGACCTATTAGTCCAACAAAAAACCTTCGGAATTAAATGGGTTAACATTCCTAAATTAGGGATTTAATGGTGCTTTTCCCAAATAATTTCTTTTAATTAAAGAAAAAAGAACACTAGGGAGAGGAGATGCAAGGTTTAAGCGGTTTGGGCATGATGACCTGTGTTCATGAGAGAAAAACAATACCATTATTTACTTAAGCAAATGCATATATGGATAATAAAATAAAAAAATTAAAAAAGGGGCAAATTATACACATGGTCCATGCAAATTTTTTTTTTTTTTGAGTTAATTTGCTTAAATTTAATTGTATTGGTTTTTCTATTTAATTTTTAACATTGTGTGTCATTTTAAGCCGATTGATAATATTGGTCAAAAAATTAGATAAAAATTAAGAGTAAAAATATCTATTTGAAAGAAAATAGATCATTTCAAACAGGGGTAGAGCCAGGGTTCAATCACTGGGGAGCCAAAATAATGGCAGCAAGATAAGTCCCGCAAGGCATACGAGTTTAGTTAGACCTATTTTATATGTAATAAATTTTGAATCAAATAAAGGTAAATTAATATAAAATATAATAGGGCTTCATATATCATTTAAATGTTTTACCAAAAAAACTTATTTTCATATAACTTTTCACGTGGCATGATGGGTTCTATCATATGCCTCACATATACACATACATTTATTGTGTAAATACACATAGAAAATAAAATAAATATTTAAAATAAATGTGGTGATAAATAGCATATGGCTTGAAATTTAAAGAAGTAATAACAATGTAAATCAATTATGAATGAATGAAAGAAATATGAATGTAAATCATAGCTGAGAGGGAAGTTTTTACGCACACTAGGGCCGAGCTAGGCCAAGGCGCGGTAATGGGCTGTTCTTTGGGCCGCAGTAAAAAGGGATGAGTAAAAGGACCTTGCGGTTAGCTCGGTCCAATTGTAATGGTGGTTACCACGGTCGGTATGGTGATAATTAATTCGGTCATGGTATTCAAAACCGAGGTATTTGGGTTTGCAGTGAACCTTGCTCTCGATAGCCCGATCGGAGTTTACTACGGTTAGCTCGGTCTCGACAGACCATACCAAGATACAAGCAATGAAGGGAAGAACCGAGCTAATTGGAGCTCAGTCATTACTGCCGCTTTAGCATGGCTATGTTAGCTCGGTTGTGTTGTTATACTACCGAGGTAAAATCATCTCACTTGGTTTAAGTAGTGAGGGGGGTGCTGAAGGATAAGCATTATTTTTCAGGAGTGTGATTCTTAAGAGGACTCTACGTGGAGGAATAAGAGTCCTACTAAGATTATGCCACGCGGAACCTATAAAAGCACACAACATTACCTATGGAGAGGTAATACAATTTTGATTCTCGAATACACAGAACTTTTGTCTAGTTGTCTATTTTGCTGACTTAGGTATCAGAGAGGTATCCGGCACACACCCGCCGGCTAGCTCACGTTTGTGTTTTCAGAGAGTAAAGCGACGACGTTTAGAGGAGCGCAGGCTTGGTCAACAGAATTATACGAGAAGAATTATTTCGTGCTCGTACAATAGCAATATTAAGATGTGTTGCTAAATGAAAAGAGAAAGGCTGAAAAGGGACAGAGGTAAAGAAAAAAGAAAAGAAAGATGTTATGAAACATGAAAATTTATCTTGAATTTTATCCCAAAATTATATGTGCGATGTAGATTTAAAGTTAATGAGATGTGAGTTACACTTACAATGAATATAAACCATTGATTTTTTTCTAAATTTTTTTTTGAGAATATTTCTGAGTTTATAACATTGCTAAACTAATTAAAATGCAAGAAATGAATTGTATTATAAAAAAGGTTTAAAGTTACTCCAAAAGTACATGGAGGACAAGTTGTTTAATGAACTCCTTTGAGAGTAGAGGATACCTACGAAATACAAAACAAAAAATAAGATAGAATGGAAGATTGGGATCTTTTGGGCTTCACTTAGAGATAAGGAATGGATAGCCAAAATAAATTTTGGCAGGGTCATTTACTGCAGTGCCATGAAAATATATAGAAAATGTCTAATATATGCAGTGCATTCTCAAAAGTTTGCAGGGGCAGGACCCCCGCCCTCCACCCTTGATTTCAAATTGGATGTCAACCCTTCAATCATTTTGAAGAGAGTAATTGACTATTTTGTCTCTTGATTTATGCTTAATTTTTTAACGAAAGTTGTCAATTAAACTAAATTGACATATTATAAAAAAATTTAAGATAGAACTACAAGAATTGAAATTGACACAAGAAGTAAATTATACAGGTTGTGGGTCTAATTTTCCATTCATGTACAAAAATATTTATAGGATTGTGAAGGTACAAATAAGGTTGTTTCTGCTTATAAAAAAAACAAAATAATAATAATAATAATAAGGCTGTTTCGAAAAAAATTAAAATATAATAATTTGAATATAACAGATGGTTTAAAATATGATAAATTTATCAGATTGTCGTTCATTAGAAAAATGAAAATAAATACTACTAAAAAAACTGTATAACTAGTTGTATGGAAAGCTTGAGACAAACCTTGGAGCCTTGTTCCGAGTGAATATGAATTTTTTTCCAAGTATATGTGAAGGAAGATGAAACCATCACATGCATAGCAAGATAACAATTCATGGCATTACTTTGGTCCACAATATTATATAGCATTTAAAATATTTGATCCTAGTTTGATATGTGCATGTAGCATGTGTGTGTACGAGAGAGAGAGAGAGAGAGAGAGAGAGAGAGAGAGAGAGGAGTAAATGAGAATAAAGGGGGGGGAAAAAAAAAAGGGTGAGAGTGGAAAATTATAGCACAACCCAAATAGATTTTCCATTTCCCATGAAACGAAAATAAAGAGGACTAAAAACGATATTAAGAGCATCTCTATCCTTTTAAATTTAATGTAATATTCTAACAGTCATATTTTAGTATCAAGTATTAATGTACTTGAGATGCCAAATGCTGAGTTTGTATTTGGCATCAAATTTGACGTACTCCATATTAATGTCAAATGTTGAGTTTACCCAATAAAATAATTTTATCTTTTAAAAATAATATAATAATAAATTTGACATATCGGGTGGAGAGTTTTTATGTCAAATTAGCATATGTCAATTTGCCACTTAAACCTTCAAAATTTAAAAAAAAAAATTGACACCAAATTTTGAAGGTTTGGATGGAGATACTCTAAGAGCCCTCCACCCGATATGCCAAATGTAATGTGGTAGTTCAATAACTATATTTTGACATGAAAAATGAAGGCCACACAATATACCAAATGTTGAATTGGCATTTGACATTAACTCAATATGTCAAATTTGACATGTTCTATATTGATGTCAAATGTTAAGTCCACCCAATAAAATAATTTTATTTTTAAAAATAAGAGAATAATATATTTGACATATCAGATGGAGAGTTTCTATGTCAAATTGACATATGCCAATTTGCCACCTAAGTCTTCAAAAAAATTTGACACACTAAATTTTGAAGGTTTGGGTAGAGATGGTTGTTTATTGGTTTATTAGCATATTTGGATCATATTATCTCTTTATTTATATATATATATATATATATATATATATATATATATATATATATATATTTACACATTTTTTCATAATAAACAAAAAAAACTTACTTATAAATCATCCCAAAAGAACCCTAAGTTTTGAAGGAAATATTTGAGAGTAAAGCAAATTTCACTTTGTTTTTTTTTTTAAAATTTTTAATTTTTATATATTTTATTCCAAATCTCACTTTTGTTCTTTAATTGTCTTAATCAACTCTTTAAATTTTGAGTCAAGTTGAAATTTGGCTCAGACATATAATGCCGTTTGGAAAACGGATAGAGGCACTAATGTGGAGGATTAAAATAAGATTTTGATGAAGGGAGAGTGACTAGAGCATACTAACTCACCACGGGTTCCGTTTCGATAATCTGAACCATTCAATGTGTAGAGCTCATTGAGTGCTTCATGCTTGCAAAAAATCATGTTAATCGAATATCAGTAGCACCTAGATCAGAACACTTTTTTTTTCAATGGTAAATAAATAAATTGTTAAAAAAAATGTATTCCGATCAAGGGGCTACCAATATTCGATTAACAAAATTTTTTACAAATATGAAGTACTCAACAAATTCTACATAATGAATAGTTTAGATTATCTAAACGAGATCCATAGTAAACCTCACAAGACCAAGAGTAGGCTCCAATTTACACACTAAACTGGGGAGAAACACCCTTGATAAAAGAACAAACATGCTAACGACTTCAGTGGAGCGATTAAAAGAAGATATTGATAAAAGTGCATGGTGGGTGAGTGTAATAACACTACCAAGTAGTTGTTCTTTGTTAGAGTATCTCCGATAATCTATTCTAGTTTTTTATTTGGGTGAATTATAATCTATTCTAGTTACAACAATGCTATAGAGCTCTAAAAAGAGCTCTACTGAGCTGGCATGTCCAAAAAAAAAAAAAAAATTCAAGCTAAAACATCACACCAAACTAGACCCCACACACCTCCATGTCATTAGTGCATGTTTTAGAGCTCTTATCCTAGAGCTCTCAAGCATTTTTCATTCTAGTTATTCCTCAAATTTTAATTAAAAAGTGTATTTCTTATTGGAAAATGTTTGAGGGCCACAATTTTTGTGGCCACAATGGCTCAAAACTGCCAAAACGACGTCGTTTTGGCATGTTTTGCACCCAAAACGACGTCGTTTTGGCATGTTTTGAGCCATTGTGGCCACAACAATTGTGACCCTCTAGCATTGTTGTTTCTTATTTTAGGGAACTTCTTTTTTAATTATCACCTCTAACAATACCCTCTACTTTTTCTCTAAAAATTTAAAATCTTTTTTAATCTTTTTTTATTAGACTATTTTTCCAAACTCTCCTCTCTCTTTCACCATTTGAGAAATATGAAAGATGAGAGAGAAAAAATCATTTTTTAATCATAGAGAGTGATTAAATCCTTCCAAAATATAGCGAGTCAAAAGTTCACTCCCATAGAGATTTTTTTTTTCTTTTTTAAATTTTTACCAAGACTGTAGAATATTAGTTAAATGTTAGGAAAGTTAGATTATAACTTAATGGGTTTACCATTGCTCCATCAACTCGAACTCCTGACATTTCTCTCACTGCATCCTAAAGCTCAGTTTATTTAGAATGAATTAGGTAGAAAGTGAAAGAAAGAGAAAAAAAAAAATTAACTTCAATGAGTTTGTTTAACTTGAAATTGGTGAAAAGTCTAAGAAAACTAATTTTCTTGTACAACCCATATTAGCGTTGTAACTAATTTTTTATTTATTGCAAAAAACACAATAAAACGTAAGAAAAATTGAATGTGTGAGTTATCCATAACTAAACTTTTAAATTTTTTTACTTTTTCTTACAAAATTTTCATCTCAATCAAATGCTTACAAGACAATATATTTCTTTTCTTTAACTTTCACTTTTTATCAAATTTTCTTTCTAATCAAATAGAGCCTAATGTGTGACTATAAAATCATTGGACCAAATCCATGGTCTAAATAAGGAGTTGAGTAGGGAAACTCTTGGAGGAAATTCTTTTGGATTATACTCCTTAAAATAGGAAAAAAGTGAGAATAGGAAAGTTATTGTAAATGCTTTTAGTTTTCAAAAAATAATGTTATATGAATGAACCTAATTTTAACTTGTCTCGAAATTTAAGAGATTAATTGGGACAATTTAAAGGTCAAGAACAAAGTGAGATTAAATATAAAGTATAAAAATACAAAATAAAATTTACGCTTACATTTCTTAATTATTACTATTATTATTATTATCATTATCATCATCATAGATTACACACATAACCAATCAACCTCACATTAATAAATAGTCAATGAAAAACTTTGAAGCAGCCTACTTTTAATTGTTAAATCTAAAATAATAATAATCATGAATTTGAATTGTTGAATCACATTCGGAACAACATAATTTTGGGACATAACTGAAAATTATTTTAGCTGCAACTAAATTCATTATAATAGATTTTAATTAACACCTTTAATAAGATAGTAATTACAATTATGCGATACATCAGACTAGACTATTAAAATCCCACAAAGCTAGAAACCCGCAATCATCAAGCCCAACAAATGCAACTATTACATACAATCCCCATAATAATAGGGGAAAAAAAAAAGAGTAATGATTCATCCCCCTTTTCCCCCCACCCCCTTTGACCCCCTCTCTCTCTCATTGGTTACCTTTTCTTTTTCTTTTTCTTTTTCTTTTTTTTCCTGCTCCACCAATCACCTCCTGCCACGTGGCAAAGAGGGGTGAGGGGGTGACCCCCAAAAGGGGGTCCCAAGCATTATTCAAAAAAAAACTATCTTAAAGGGTATCAAACTCTTGTTCATAGGAGTCGAACTCACAAACTCACACCACAAAGTGCTACACAACCACTAAGCGAAAAGGGGACATCAGTTGGTTTAGTGGCCCATGTAGCTGTCTCTTGGAACTAGAACTGTGCAAAATATCATCCAATCCGCTCAAATCGTACTGATTTGCACCAATTCGCATCATTCTATCTGCTAAATGCGAATTAAACTTTAAAATTTATAACTCGCCTTTAAAATCGCTCCGTTCCGCTATAGTTAGTACATATATATTTTTTAATCTCTAATAAAATATTAAAGCAAATATGAGTGTCACACCCCATATTTTCAAAATCTGACCACGAGATGTAATGATGAATAAATAAGGAAGAAACAATATTAAACATAATAATGGATTCTCTCATTTATGTTTGTTAATGCCATCTATTACATGAGATTTTTCATTTACATACATTCTACATTCAATATCTACATGGAGTAAATATACGATATCTAAAACAAAACTAATAACGTCATGAGTAAATAAGATGCCCTTAGGCTTACAATGAGTTAAAAAAGTATAATCCTTACAAAAATTACACATGACCTACAAAAGATGGCTCAATGCCTACAAATCAAAAAGCTCTCCTAACTCTTGCACATATCCCAATACCTCGCCTCAAGGTTGGGGCATGGGATCAAAACCTGGAAAAGATTTCAACCACGTAAGGAGAACATATAGTCCAATAGGATAACATTTCAGAAGATAATATGTTCTAATACATGTACATGATCATGATGCTATAAATATATATATATATATATATATAGCATGCTCAAAACGTTTTATTTAATTCAACATTTTCCATTATCATCAATAAGACTCGGTGAATCCTCTCAAGTACATGTATCTGCCAATGGTCATTGCTAAGCACCACCTGATCCAGTGCATTATTTGAAACTACACTTTGTTAGTGACCATTGCTAAGCATCACCTAAACTCACCAAATTTATCGATTGTCAATCAGAAGGACCTTGGCACCTACATATCGTGTAGGTTTTCGGTACTATCAAGCTAAATTAACCTCAATCCCAACTATACATGACTTAGATTCACCACAAATATTTCAATTTAAAACCAAGATGTTTTAATGTATCATATGCAACAATGTAATATTCAATTCTCGTAAAACGTGTTCTGTGCACCTCCGTTCAATTACAAATTTTCATTCTCATAAAATCAACAATTCAATAATATAATGAAAGTAGTTGTCACCTTTTTTTCGTACCAATTTCCACAACAATTAAAATCAACAATTCGGTAATATTATGAAAGTGGTTGTCACCATTTTATCGTACCAATTTCCATAACAATTCAATTCTCAACAATGATCCAACAATCATCTCTAATCAACAATATAATTTCTCAGGTTATATATTCATAAGTGGCAACCACTGTCTGTCATCATAACTTGAGAAATTATATTGTGAACCCTTTCGTCTATGAATATATAACTTGAAGGGTTCAAAAATACTCGTTTAAGGGGTTGCCACATCACTGTCTGTCAGCTTCGGCTACTCATGCTATTAGGATCATGGACACCCAGAAAATAACAACAAGCAATCACACACACAATCACACACACAAATGAGACACAAATATTTACGTGATTCGACCCAATGCCGATGTCCACAAAACCAAAACGAAAGTTTCACTAAAACAGAGCAAATACAAAAACAAGAGAAGGAGAAGTATTCTCACTTAACTCACAGCTCTCTATCTCTCAATTTCTGATACAATTCATCCACTCCCTCTCGTCTCTATTTATACACAAAGAGAGAGAGAGAGAGAGAGAGAGAGAGAGAGAGAGACAAATCCCACCCAAAATTTCTACATTCTTTAATGGTTAATGGTGAGAATCAACAAAGGCAACAACGTGAAGAGAAGAGAGAGTTTTGCAGATACCCAGCTCAGACTTTTACTTCCAGTAGAGGTCCTTGTACACCATTCTCCTTGACTCTGCATGCATGCATGGGGTTGGAGCAACAATTCTCTCTCTCCATACCCACATGCATGACTGACTTCTCACTTGAAGTCCATCTCTGTAATGCCTCTACAGATTTCAAGTTTGTCTCTCGAGACCATCTTTGTAAGCATGTCAGCTGGATTCTTATCTATGTGGATCTTGATCAATTCCAATAACTGCTTTTCCATCACTGCGCGTATCTAATGATACCGAACATCAATGTGCTTTGTACGAAAATGGTACATAGAATTTTTGCTCAGGTCTATGGCACTCTGGCTATCACAATGTACTATGAACTTCTTTTGTTTTAGTCCCAGTTCTTGGAGAAACTGCTTCAACCACAACATCTCTTTCCCAGCTTCCGCTGTAGCAATATACTCTATAACGAGTTGAATCAAATTGAATTTATATTTTAATCTCAGTTGGAGATTTATTTTAAATTATTAAACTCCATTCATTTTGAACCTAATTGATTGAATCGTGACCCGTTAGCAACCATATAATATTATTGTGGTTTCATTATTATTATTTAATTACCATAAAAGAGTTGTGAATATTTATGGTGTGTACCATTAAACGAAATATATTTTGTGGTGAGAAAATATTATATTTACTTTTGTCATTAAAGATGTTAAAATGTATTTTTAATTGATATATATATATAGTTAGATATTTGTTTAGGAAAATATCTACAAAAGTGACCGAATGGAATTTTTGTCAAACTTTGGGAGTTCTTGCCTTGACAAGAAGAGAAAAAGGGTTCCAATGTTGGTTTTTCATTGGTTTGATCTAGTGTAAGCCATTTTTGACCCCTAGTGCTTTGGATCAAAACGTAGAGAGCGGAAAAGGCGTCATTTGGCCCAAAAAAAAATTTAATTTCTGTTGCCGAAAAACTTCAAAGTTCTTGGCTTGAGGAAGGGATTTTTCCTACACTTCTTTATGTACTTTTACTTGATTATATGGAGCTTAGAGTTGTATATAATTTAATTAGAATTTTTGAAAAATTTGTGATTTATTTGCTTAAAAGGAAAATTTTGAAAAAAATAAAGAGTTGATGTCCAAATTGAGAAAGTGTAAACTTGGAATATGTTTGTAAGGTTATGAAAGAGTTATGTTTTAAATTTGAACAAAAACGAACTTTGACTTGATTGGTTTTGAAATTTTTACCTATTTGTGACCAAAAGAGCATTTTTAAAGAAAACAAGGGAATTACGTTTAACTTTTGAGGCTTTTGATCAAAATAGGATGTCATAGTTGAATAATGCTTGGAGAATGAGTTTGGAAAGAAAATGATGTTTTCTTGGGCATTAACGGTATTATTTGCTTAATGTATCTGTTGGAATAAAATTGACACGGTTAAAAATGGACCTTGAGAGTTTACCGGACATGATTGTGATATGAAAACTAGTGTAGTTGTTCATATTTTATAAGATGTGGAATAGATTGTATTTATCAAAATTTTTGAAATTTAATTGTTTAAATATCTGTTTAGAAATATCTGTTTTGGGCTATCAGTGGAGGATAGCCATGATTGTTGTAGAAATGTATGAGACTTAGGTAAATTGAACCACATTCCTCATTTGTTGCATTGGACATTACATTACATTCATTTCATTGAAAATGTATCTGTTTTTGAGAAATGTTTGGAAATGTATCTGTTTGTGAAAAGATGAATACTTGGTGAATCTGGGTAGGGGGTATAGAACCACATAGTTAGGTGTCGAGCCTTCTAGTTTACTGGTAGAAATGACTACGGTAGTACATTAGGGCCTACTTGCAGACACTCACCTAGAGATTTATATAGCATGTATACATGTAATAGATATGGTTTAAAATAGAAATGTCTTTATATCTATTGTTGCATCTCAGCATTGCATACTTTATAAAAAGAGAGACAAACTGTTTTATTATGAGCATGGCATGAGCATACTCCTCTTTAGTCTTGTCATGGTCCATATGTTGCGTAGTATATCTTTACTGGGTTGTGGCTCATCCTATAAGGGAAACTATTTCAGGTACAGGTGATATGCCTCCGCCAAGGCACTAACTTGAGAGGACTCGGAGATAAGGCTTCATTTTTGTTTTATGGTTATTTGTTGAATGTAAGTCTAAGGCTGTATTTGCATTGAGTTGAAACTCCATTTTGTGTAACCAAGAATGTTCTTGAATAAATTTGTAAGTCTGAAGGACATTTATTATCTGTTTGGTTTCCATTTCATACTTGTTGTAAAATGCATGCTTGAGATGGGAACTGGGGCATTGAGATGTGAACAGTAGGTATTTGGCATTTGGGATTTAATGGAAATGGATGTATGGATAGTTAACTATATATATGTGTTTGTCTATTAGGTGGGTTTTGTTACATAAATAGATATACCCTGCCCAATTTTCGGGGCGTTACATACTCTGCCTCAGTTGTGGATAAAGCAATACACTTTTGACGCTTGGACTGCCAAGACACAGCTCTCCCTGCAAAAGTGAACAGAAATCCTGATGTAGATCTTCTACCATTGTAACGCCCCAAATTTCTAGCCCAAATGATAATACAACAATCATGGCTCTTTCAAGGAAAACCGAATGTAAATCTTCAAATTTGCATTACATGATACAATAGTTCTTCATACAACAATACATTAATCAAACAACAAGTAAATAAACAAATAAATACCCCCAAGGGTTTACAAGTTTCCAAGGCTTGAGCCTGGTTACACAAAACCGTTATTCAAACCCACACACATACAACCCTTGGCTTACACATAGAGTCACAGCAAAATAAGAGTCTCGTACTCTCAACACTCATTTCCTCGCCTTTAGTTAGGCGGCATCATTATATTTTTTCCTGCACAAAAATCCCGTTGGATAAGCATAAAGCCCAATAGGAAATCCTTAACAAAGTATATAAATTTTATACAAGTCTCAAGAGATGAAATGCACATGCCATGCTATGCCCATTTTTTAAGATAAATCACATTTTCATCTTTTGAAAACCATCATGCTCAATAATGTCATGCAATTCCAATTGTTCAAAACTTAATAATTTATTTCAAAGGCGGTAAATACGACTCTGGTAATCCGTAGGTCGGTGTCTGCAAGTAGACTTTACAAGTACTACCAAATTGTCATTTTTACCGGTATTAACCGGAAGGCTCAACACCTATTCACGTGGGTTTTCGGTCTTTCACCCCGGACTCTCAGGCCAACTTATTCAATACACCACCTATCAAGACTTACCAACGTATTTACCCTAAAACTATTTCACGAAAACTTGTTTCTCAACATTTTTTTCTCAATACATGTTTTCAAATCAACTTTCAAAATTTAATGTAATCAAATGAATTGTTATGCCAATAACACAAGATGAATATAAATACTTTTATTCCAATTCATCATCCAAGGAATAACACAATTCCCTCTTCTCAAGTATCCTCAACAATTAGTCATTTCAAGACTATTTCAACGTTTTGAACAATAATTTTCAAAATAAACAACAATTCTCATATTCCCTGAAATTCATCATTTATATAAATATAAATAAGACATTTTCCAAACATCAATTTATTTTGACACACAAAATAAATACAACAATATCATTTATAGATTTTCAGTCTCTTTTAAAAAAAATCCCCAAATTCTAGGTTTTCTCACAAAAACTATACAACTCAAATCCTTTGAAAGAAAACTTTCCAAAATCATCTTTTCTTCAATCAACGAAGATCAAAACCCATAAGATCATTTTAAAAGAACAAGAGACAAACCCACTTTCAAAATCGCTCAACTTCTTGAATCAACAATCAATTTTCAAAGTTATCGAAAGATGATTTCGAAAATCATATAGATCTTGCAAAAATATATATATATAACTCTAAGAAAATCCCTACCTCAAGTTTTGAAGAAGAAATGAGATACCAAAATCAATGGTGTCGAAACTCGATCTTCACCGCACACAACGAAGCCGTCGAGAAGTTAACCAACTTTGATGAAGAACTTATGGCAGAACTTTAATAGATCTTGAGAAATCAAGGTTTTGATATAATTTGGTGTAGGGAAATGTAGAGAGAAGGGAGAGGAAAGGGTTTTTAGAGCGAGAGAGATATACAAAAGTGATCTGAAATATCAGATTCACGAACTGATATAACATGGTTCGCTCGAGCGTGGAAAGCCCCGCTCAAGCGTCAAATACACTTTTTCAGTACTTTTACAGACAAGTCAAACTTTTGAAACCAAACATTCTCTGCTCGAGCGCATAAACAGCCGCTCGAGCGGACAAGCAACTTCTAATGCATTTTGCATTTTTGCTTCAGGGGCGCTGCCCCTCAACCCTGCCAAGGTGCTGCCCTAGGACCTGCCAAGGGGCACTGCCCCCTAGACCCCCGTAAGCTGACTGGGCAGCTCGATCCCCGCCAGGGCGCTGCCCTTGGACCCACAAAGGGGTGCTACCCCCTAGACCCCCGCGAGCTGACCAGGCAGCTCGATCCCCGACATACTCAGCGAAATAACAAAACTGGGATCGCTACAACCATCAAGATCTCCCGCGCATATCTGAATCTGTATAGCCTTTCAAGACTGGTTTAGTATCTCTAAATCACAAACACATTTTTGTTATACCCTTGAGGTACCTCAGAATCCAATTGACTGCTTCTCAATGCTCTTACCCTGGATGGGAAAGGAATCTGCTTACTACTCCAACAGCATGAGCAATATATGGTCGGGTGAACACTATTGCATACATTAAACTCCCTGTAATGACCCAGATTTTTTTTTTTAAATAACCAATGCATAATTTAATTGAGCAAATTTTCGAATTTGATTGCTGTGTAAATTCTGTGCAAAAATAGTTTGATTTTTTATTTTTTAAAAATAGTTTTTGATCTCAGAAAATTATGAAATTTTTATATGTTGTTCTCATATGAGTCTAGCACGTTGGATAAAAATTTCAGAATTAAATGATGAGTATTTATTTTATGAAAATTCACGGACTGATTGATATTCAATTTAATTTTTAGCAAAATTTGAAATTGAGTTTTGGGTGTTCGGATGAGGATTTGACATAAATTTATTGGGACTATTTTGGTATATAATTGGACCATATTTGACTTATGGGTGAGACCCATGATTTAGATTTAATTTAATTTGAGTTTGTTTAATGACTCATGTTTAACTGTTTGGTCCTTTTTAATTAGGTGATTGGTAGTAATCACCTTAAGAGTGGTTATTATTTATTATATAGGATTATAATAAATATTTGATGATGAGTGTGGAATAAAGAAAGGCGGTGGAGAATGATGATTTGGGGGGAGCTCACAGATGGGCATTGATCAAAAGGAAATTGAGTGGTTAACAGAAGAGATCTCTAAAAGAAAAAGGAGATGGAGATAATTAAAAAAAAATGAGTTTTGTGTAATGGTGGGGGTTTTTGGTTGAGAGCATTTTTAAGATAGAAAAAAAGGTTAGAAAAAGGGAGAGACACGCATATGGGGAGATAAGGGATAGCATTGTTTTAAAGTTAAAAAAAGAAAATACACATCAAGAGAATATATGATGACTCTCTATCTCTCTCTCTGTGGGTCTAAGAGAGGTTTTCGGTGGAAATAAAAAAAAAAGGGTAAAGAAGAAGTTCACATGGCTATCATCTTTATCTCTCTCTGTGGGATATTTAAAAAAAAAGAAAAGATGGCATCAGCCCACTCTTGAACCTATTAGGCAGCTTGATACAGTCAAATGAGGGAATTGAAGTGAGCAGATTTATGGAAAAAGTTGTGAAAAAGATCAATCTCTCTCTCTCTATTTATTTCTCCATTGATGCTCAATTTTTGAGCTTGAAATGAGAGTCTTTAGGGTGAGATTTTACCAAAGTGTTGTACATGAAAGTCGGAGAGCTTGTCGTGATTTTTGCAATGGTGATCTCGAATCCATGATCGGATGATGTTTGCATTTTCAGATTAACTTTTCTTCATATTTGAGGTAGGGACTTTCTTTATATTTTTACATTAAAGTTATGTTAAGGTTATTTTGAGAAAATATGTCATAAGAGGTATTGCATATATATATATATATATATATTTCAAATTTTTGTTTGGTAATTTTTGGAAGAAAAATTAGGTTGAAGTGTTAAGAATATTGTTATTTTGAAATTGATTTGGAAAAATCATCTTGTGTTAGAGAAATACTTGTTAAAATCCGAAAATAAAATAAAATTAATAGTTGTATGAGTTGTATCTACCTCATATATGGTTAAATAATTTATTTTGGGAAAATAATGTTGAAATATTTATCTCATCTTTGAGTTTTTGAATTTATTTTTTAGAAGAAAGATAAATTGATGTTGAAGAATATGGAGTAAATATTTAAGTAGGAATTATAGAGTTGTTTTGGGATTAAAAATTCTAAAAGTGTTATATTTATGATATTTTATAAAAGATGATATGTTGATGATCAAGTTGTGTTCATTTTTATAAAAATTAAAATGTGAAATGTGGACTTTCAAACTCATAACCTTGAAATGTTACTATTGGGTATATTTCATAATTTTTGATGTAAATATCATGTTGGTTAAGTAATTTTAGAAAAAGTTGTAAAATTGCTATTGGTAGAGAATTTGGTAAAAATATTACCTCTTTAAATAGCTTGGCATGAAAATAGTTATGTTGAAATATAATTATGTTTGAGAGATGAGACATGCGAAGTTAGGTTTGGTATTATTAATTTGAAAATTTTTGAATATAATAAACTTACTAATTTAGTGGATTAAATTAATTTTGGTTAAAATGTTATATCCGTTATGGTTAAAAGTGTGTTATTAAGATTATACCATAACTTTTGACATAGTAGGATAGAAATGTAATATTTAATAAGTAGGGATTTCCTTTGAGTTATGTATATGTTTTTACAAGATCTAGATGATTTTTGAAATCATCTTTTAATTTGTTTTGAAAATTGATTGTTAATTCAAGAAGATGAGAGATTTTTTTTAAAGTGGGTTTACTTTCTTATTCTTTTTAAAATAGAAATTGAGGGTTTTGAACTATGAGGATTGAAAAGAGATGTTTTTGATGCCTTTCTTTCAATAAATGAAGACGAGTGGTTTTGGTGAGAAAACCTAAAAATTTGGGACTTTTAAGAAATATGTTGACAATATTTGAAGATGTTGTTATATTTATTTTGTGTGCCAAAATAAATGATGCTTAAAAAATTGTTTATTTGTTTACATATAAATTATGGTTTTCATGGAATATGAGAATTGTTGAAGTTTTGGAAATTGTTGTTCAAAATGTTGATTATTACTCTAAGTGTGAGAATTATGTTGTCCCATGGATGAATTGGAATAAAAGTATTTATATTCATCTTGAGAAATTACATTGAAATGAGAAATGAGAAATGAGAATTTTGATTACAATGGAAATATTATGTGGAAGTATTGAAAGTGGAAAAAATATTGCATTGTATTATTAATCATTGCATTGGCATATCAATTCATTTGATAATGATGAGTTTTGAAATTTGATTTGAAAACTTTGCATTGAGAAAGGAATGTTGGGAAACAAGTTTTCATGAAATGATTTTGGGGTAAATACGGTGGTAAGTCTTGACAGGTGGTGTAGATGATAGATGTCGAGCCTACCAGTTAATACTGGTAAAAATGATAGATTACAAGTGTTGAACCTTCCAGTTAATACTAGTAAAAATGACAGATTACAGGTGTCGGGATTTTCAGTTAATATTGGTAAAAATGACAAATTTGTAGTACTTGTATAGTCTACTTGAAGGCACCAGCCTAGGGATTACCTGAGTCGTATTTACCATCTTGGAATTTTATTGAAATTGTTAGATTAATGTGTCTTCAAAATGGCATTATGCGTAAGATTTTCAAAAGATGAGAAAAATATTTTGAGTATGATATGGCATATGAATTCATCTCATAAGACCGTATAAAATGGATTTGATGAATTGTTTAATTATTTGATTCAATTGATAATAAGATAATTGAATGAATTGAAAAGGATGTCATGTTGCTATTGAAACATGTTTATTTATTTAAGTTAATTTGTTGTGGTTAATTAAATAAATTGGATTTAAGAGATTACGTAATAAAATCATATGGTTTTGACATGATATAATTTCACGTATATGCATGAGTATTTTGGTACCCGTATATCTTCTAATATTTTAATATGAGATTGCTTGGTGAACTAGTAGTTGCTCACCCCTTGCCTGTACATGTGTACATTGAATGCTTTTCGGATTTGAAGATCAAACAATAAGTTTTACCATTTCATAAGTGTAATGTAGTGATCGATTGTACTGCTTCATTTGTTGTTTGGATGAGTGCTATTTTTTTATAAAGAGTAGTATCCTCTCTTTTATTGTAAGCCTCAAGGCATTTCTTTTATTTTTATGTAAATGTCATTGTTGTATAACAAGAGGGAATATGTATATTTAATTATTCATCATTTCATCCAAGGATGAAATGTTATTTGTAAATGGACTTAATTAATGAATATTGGTAAAGTTATCCGAGTAATAAAATACGAGGCGTTACACTCCCTGCGGCGGATGAGTAGGGAATAGCCTCTATCTTTTCTCTTTCTTTTGTAGAGGAGGGGCAAGAACTCTTGCTCAGCTTGAAATGATTAGCCAGCGGAGTATTGACTGGCTTGGCATCTTTCATGTTGAACTTCTCAATCACCCGTTCAATGTACTTCTCTTGTGACAGCCACAACTTCTTGGCTTTCCTGTCACGCATAATTTTCATGCCCAAAATTTGTTATGCAGGGTCTAGGTCCTTCATGTCAAAGGACTGTGATAACTCTTTCTTCAGCGATTTGATTGTTGTGGCATCCTGTCCAACGATCAGCATGTCATCAACATAGAACAGGAGTATGATGAAGTTTCTACCAAGAGATTTCCTAACATATACACATTGGTCTACAGTAGTTCTCTTGTAATCATGACCCACCATGAATGAGTCAAACTTCTTGTACCACTGTCTTGGCGCTTGTTTGAGGCTGTAGAGACTCTTCTTTAATTTGCAGACTAAATTTTCTTTCCCTTTGACTTCAAAACCTTTTGGCTGCTCTATGTAAATTTCTTCCTTTAGATCACCATGGAGAAATGCCGTCTTCACATTCGTCTGTTCAAGTTCTAAATTCAAACTGGCTGCTAGTCCCAAAACTACTCGAATGGATGTCATTTTCACAACTGACGAGAAGATTTCATCAAAATCAATACCTTTCTTCTGCCCAAAACCTTTGACAACCAATCAAGCCTTATACTTGACTAGCTTTCCGCTGCTATCTTTCTTCAACTTGAACATCCGTTTGTTCTTCAGTGCTTTTCAACCCTGGGGAAGTTTCACCAAATCATAAGTGTGATTTTTTTGCAAGGACTACATCTCCTCTTGCATAGCTTCTTCTCCTTATGATTCTGAGTTTCTTGAAAACTTTCTGGCTCTCTCTCATCAGTAAGCAAAATATACTTAGAAGCAGGGTACTTGGATGACGGCTTAGACTCTCTTGTTGATCTTTGCAACTGTAGACCAATAGTCTCTAGCGGATGGGGTTGTGGCTCCCCCTGTTCAGCACCATTTTCTTCTGGATTTTCTTCTTCTGGAAATCCATCATGCAACTCTACATCATTGGCTGCATGCTGCAGTAGCTCTTCTTCATTAGTGGTATGATGTGATGGTGCAGGATTGGGAATAATTTCTAAAACATCATCAACTTTGGGTTTGGCTGGTTGCCCAAAGTCTTCTAAGGTCTGGCTTTCTTAAAACACCAAATCTTGGCTTTCTTGAAACTCCACATCTCGGCTTCGAATGACCTTCTTGTTTTTCGGATCCCACAATCTGTATCCAAATTCTTCATCTCCATAGCCAATAACGATATAGGGAGTAACTCTATCATCCAGCTTCTGTCTGTGCTTCTTAGATGCATGCGCAAATGCTTTGCACCCAAACACTCTCAAGTGAGAGTAAGATATCTCCTTTCCAGATAATATTTCTTCTCGAATTTAAAAATTCAGTGGAACGGATGGCGATCTATTAATTAGATAGCAGGCAACACAAACAGCTTCTCCCCAAAATGGCTTTGGCAACTTTGCCATTTTGAGCATACATCTGACCTTTTCTACAATGGTCCGGTTCATTCTCTCGGCTACACCATTGTGTTATGGGGTTCCAGAAACATTCTTCTCATGCTGGATACCGCGAGTAGCACAGTAGGCTTCAAATTATTTTGACGTGTACTTGCCTCCATTGTCTGTTCGGAGACATTTCAACTTCTTTCCGGTCTCCCTTTCCACCATGGCATAGAAAGTCTGAAAATACTGGAATGCCTTAGCTTTGGTCTTCAGGACATAAACCCATACCTTCCGTGATGCATCATCAATAAACGTCAGGAAGTATTTTCTGCCATCCAAATATTCCACTTCTATGGGACTGTATACATTAGAGTATACTTCGCTCAATAACTCTTATTGTCTTCTGGATGATGAGTGGAAAACGACTCTATGATGCTTCCCAAATAAGCAGTTATCATAAGGATTCAATTTCGCGTCTTTGGGAAAGGGAATAAGAGACTTTTTTGCCAAAATCTGCAACCCTTTCTCACTCATGTGACCCAGCTTTTTGTGCCACAAATTTGGTGACGCCTCATCTTCTGCTGCGTTGAGGCTATCTAAATTCACCTCCACATGAGTCTTGTACAGCATGCCACTTACTTGTCCTCTGGCTACCACTAGAGATCCCTTTTTCAACTTCCATATGCCTTTATCGAATTAGTTCTCATAGCGTTGTCGATCTAAGGTTATCCCTGAGATAAGATTTAGGCGCAAATCGAGAACATACCTGACACCTTTCAACACCATCGTGCACCCAACTTTGGTTTGGATGCGAACATCACCGATTTCCATAATCTTCGAAAAACTGGAGTTACCCATCTTCACTGTACCGAAATCTCCAGCTTGGTACGTACTGAAAAACTATTTCCGGGATGTAGCGTGGTAGGAAGCTGCTGTATCTACCACCCACTCAATGTCGTTGTCTGACATATGGAGGCATTCTTCTTTTTCAACAGAGAATAATGCAATATCCTCTGAAATAGTAACTGCAGTGTTCCCATCTTCGGCGTTTGGCTGTTTAGTGCCTTGTTTTTGTTCTCCCTTCAAGGCATAACAATATTTCTTTATATGACCCTCCTCGCCACAGTGGTAACACTTGAACTTTGGCTGGCTCGTACCTTCTCTGGATTTCCCTCTGTCTTGAGATCTTCCTCTGCTGCGTCCTCTACTTTTGCTTCTTCCTCTACTTCTGCCTCTGCCTTTATTTTCTATAACAAGGGCATGGGACTGATCTCCACCCATGTCTTTCTTTCTTGCCTTTTCACTGAATAGAGCATCTATAACCATGCTCATGGTTAGTTTTCCTTCTGGTGTAGAGTTACTGAGGGACACCACCAATGTCTCCTAATTGTCTGGCAAAGAACTGAGCAGGAAAAGGGCCTGCATTTCATCATCTAACTCCATTTTGATAGTTACCAGTTAGTTCACTAGATTTTAAAACTCACTGGTGTGTTCAACAACAAAGATATCGCCTTTCAGCTTCAAATTTATAAGTCTTCTCATCAGAAGGGCTTTGTTCCGAGCAGTCTTCGACTGGTACATGCCTTCTAACTTTGTCCAGAGAGCACAGGCATCAATCTCCTAAGCGACATGGTGGAAGACACTGTGATCGATCCATTGTCTGATCTGGCCAATGGTTTTCTGATTCTTCCACTTCCAGTCTTCGTCATTTTTCGTTGCTGGTTTAACTCCGTTAAGCTCAATGGAATCAAACAAATCTTGTCAATACAAGACATCCTCCATTCTGGGCTTCCAGATTGCATAGTTAGAAGCATTTAGCTTTATCATGGATCTTGAAGTCGAGGTTAATTCCTTCATCAGACTTTGCCGTTGAGTCCGGACTGATCAAATTAGCCAGAAAAGCACTTTGGATTGCCAAAATAAAAACTACAAATTTTTGAAAGTTGATTTTAAAAATCTGATCGTACGAATGTGTCCGGAATATTTTAAATAGTTGGAAAGCACTATTGGATCATCAAAAACGGACTAAGAATGGCTCAGATTAAGCCAAAATAGGTTGAACGGTTCAGATCTGCAAAATCGGGAGCGTCTGAGAAGCACCGGATAATTCCTCTGGATCGGCTGACGTTAGCGGCTCGGCTTGGTCAACAACTTAGTCAACTCAACTCGGTCAACGTGGCTCGGCTCTTTTCAACGGCTCGAGTCAGCGACTTGGGCCGCTCGGCTCTAGTGGATTTTCAAAACAAAGAATTTGATTTTTGGTTGCCAAAGAGTTTTGAACTCTTAACCTTCATGGCCTGGGCTTTACCCACTCTGCCAACAGAAGACTTGTGTCTTGTAACTTCCCCAATAAGTATTTATTACATAAAGACAGAAGGGTCGTCTTCTTCCTTGGTTTCGTGCGTGAAGTGCGTGAGTCCAGTCTCCGGCGCGTAGGAACGACGTCAGTAGAGCGTGGAGCGTGTGATGCTTTCTCCGACCTCCATTTTTGATGTAGTTTTTTCCAGTGTCCTCTTCTTGTCAAGATCTTTCATCTGGTGTTATATATCAAAAGTGGATTTAGACCACTTTGATTTCTGGGCAATTTTGAAAATCGTACTTTGTTTTTTCGAAAAACATACAAGTTGCTCTAATACCACTTTGTTAGAATCATGGACACCCAGAAAATAACAACAAGCAATCACACACACAAATGAGACACAAATATTTATGTGGTTCGGCCCAATGTCTACGTCCACGGAATCGAAACAAGAGTTTCACTAAAACAGAGCAAATACAAAAACAAGAGGAGGAGAAATATTCTCACTCAACTCACAGAGATCTCTCAATTTCTGATATAATTCATCCTCTCCCTCCCGTCTCTATTTATACACAAAGAGAGAGAGAGAGAGAGAGAGAGAGGGAGACAAATCCCATCCAAAATTTCTATCTTCTTTAATGGTTAATGGTGAGAATCAACAAAGGCAACAACGTGAAGAGAGTGAAGAATTTTGCAGATGCCTAGCTCAAACTTTCACTTCCGGTGGAGGTCCTCATACGCCATCCTCCTTGACTCTGCATGCATGCATGGGGTTGGAGCAACACATACGGCATTCAAGCAAAATGGGCCTCAAGGTTGGCCACTAGTGCAGTGGTCTTGGCTACTCGTGCAGCCAAACCTCAATCTCCACTTCTCACCTATACGCTCAAAATAAATTAAAAAGAAATATTAACAGAGTTACGAACTAAATAGGAATCAATTTATCTTAACCAACTCAACAAAAATGCAATCCGTCATCTCAAGGATTCGAAAGTGTACCGGACATCCATATAAGCTGGTTCAAGTTGAGTTTAAGATTTTGGAACGCTACAATAAGTGTAAGAGAGATTTAAGATGTAAAAATTATTATAAATTAGTAGTTATATATATAAAATATTATGTAAAATTAGTTTGTGTTATATATATAATATTATGCAAATATTTGACAATTGGTTAATAATATTCTTCAATCCTTCAATCCGCCCCAAACCGTTTAAATCACGATTTGGATATTTTTAAATCCGTCAATTAGTTTATAATTTTACTCTCAAACTGTACGAACCGTACCACACCACACTGTATTGCACCGCACATGTCCGTACTTGGAATAGTGAAAATGTTAGAGGTTCAAGGTTCGAGTCGATGAAACGACTATGATCTTTTTTGTTGTAATCTAAGTTACTAACCAACTAGTATCCTATTATTTGTCCTAAATATGAAAAATAAAAAACCACTAAGCCAAAAGTCCTCATTTAATTAACACCATTTTGCTGCTATCGAAAAAAAATAAAATTAACACCACTTAGAGAAAATGATATAACCAACTTTGATTTGTCAATTTATTGCGCTTAAAAACCTTGGAATACAATCTTGCCTCAATATTTTTTATTATATATATATATACTAGATTTTGACGAGCTATATATGCACGGGCTGTGTGTGAAAATTTCATTTATATATTAATATTATATATAGTATAAAAGCTAAACAGAAAAAAACATAATTATAAAAAAAACTATAGAGTAAAAACTTATAAAAATAAATTAAAATAGAATTTATATTCTCAATTAAAATTAAAATTGAAATTTTGATAGGAAACCATACTATCTTACTAATCTATCCAAACATTTTTTGAAAATCGTTTTAAATAAGACGTGAACAATAGTTAAATTGAATTTGAAAATATATATTAATTAATATATCAATTCAATTTTTTTAAACATAATATAATATTGTGTTGTGTATATATATTTTGCATTTGGAGAGTTTGACTTAAGTCAAATTGACTGTGATTTTTTTTTTTTTTTTTTTTTTCACGCAGCACCGTTACATACACAAATTTTTTACAATCCGAATGTACATAATTGAGACTCTTACGAGCAATAGCTTATGCAACGGAAAATTCTTAACGGTAAGAGTCTCATTCGGCGGATAAAATTGTGTGAATAAATAAATTGCTGCTCAAAAAAATAAAATAAAATAAAATATTGTGTGAATAAATTATTAATCTTTTTCATGTCTGCAATTATTGTCAATGGCGGAGTCAGGAATTTAATATAGGAGGCACTTATTAATTATAATATCAAAATTTTTCTTCCCCAATCAATAACAATTACATAATAATAATTTTTCGAGCTAATATTAAACATCAAAAATTAATATGCATTGCAAAAAGTTTTTAATTTTAAACTTTCACAATTGATCCTGACGAGTTTTCATCTTTTGAAATATTTCCATGATAGTATCATTGTCAATACCATCAAAGATATCTCTCTAATTTTAGCACAAATTATAACAAATCATAATCCCTAATTTAAATATTAATCATTGCAAATTAGTATTTTTAATTTTAGTACAAATCAAATCCCTAATTTTAGCACAAACAACAACAAACCAAAATTCCTAATTTTAATATAAATCACCACCAATTAAGATTCATAATTTTAGCATATCAAAATCTCTTATTTTAACATATATGATAACAAATTAAAAAAAATTTGCAAATCAAAACTTAACAAATAACTATAAATTAATACTTATAATTTTTATTTAAAAGTAAAAAATAATAAATAAAGTTAACTGTAAACAATGAAGAGAAGATATCAAGGTTGTAGTGTGGTCCCAAATCTGTGTTGTGTGATCTTAATCTGGTGAATCGCGAGTTAGTAAATTACAAAGCAACAAAGGGAGATAAAGAAGACAAAGAAAATACGAAGACACTTAACAAGTACGGTGAATAAATAAAAAAAATAAAGAATTCCATACACTTTTAGGGTATGTTTAATTGGACGGGCTGGATAAGGGGTGATTGAAATCCACTGAACTGTTAGTCCTAGGATACATTGTCCCTGGACTATTTGGTTAGACTAGATTTGTATCCTATGTTTGTTTAGTCATGGGATTAGATGTCTGGATTAAACTATTCTATTGAATCCTATGCTTGTTTGAGATATTGGTCCCGTTTGGTAGAACTGTGAAAAAGTGATTATAGATTATAGCTTAACAGATTATGGCTTATAGCTGTGAACATAAACTGTTAACCTGTTTGGTATAGCTGTGTGATTATGGATTTAAGCAGCAGAGTAATGTTTGGTTAATAAGCTGTAAAATAACTTTTTACTATATAATTGTCCTTTCTGCCTTTATATGATATAAAAATGATTATTTTATCATTTTTTTCAGTTTTAATTGTTTTTTAAAAAAAAGTCATTAATAAAAATTAATATAATTAGTATTAATTAGTATCAATTAATATAAAAATTGATACATTTGCTAAAAATGTAATGGAAGTATTATTGTCACAATTATTTTCCATTATAAATTAATTAGTATCAATTAATTGCTTAATTAGTATCAATTAATTCTAAAATTATTAATTAGTATCAATTAATGACTTAATTAGTCTCAATTAATACTAAAATTATTAATTAGTATAAATTAATATTAATATTTAATTTTTATTAGTATCAATTAATATTAATAATCAGCAATTGTTATTAATTAGTATCAATTAATAATTAATTCATGATAAAAGTATACAATATTAATTTATTAATAATTAATACCAATTAATATTTATTTTTCTAATTAATATTGATTTGTTTTCTTTTTCTTCATAAATATACAATTTTTTATTTTTTAATTAATATAAAAATATACAATATGAATTTATTAATAATTAATAACAATTAATATTTATTTTTCAATTAATATTGATTTTTTTCTTTTTCTTCAGAAATATACAATTTCTTATTGTTTTAATAAATATTAATATTAATATTTGGGTTGACGAGGGCATTTAAATAATTTTAGCCCCCCACACCAGCTGTGCGCTTAAATAAAAAATTTAAGCATCCCCTGACCAGTTTTTGAGATAAACTGAGAAATAATTTGATTTGAGCTATAAGCTGGTTAACTTAAGCTGTACCAAACACAATATTTTAGCTTAAATTAAGCTAAAAGCTGAAATAAGCAGCTTATAAGCTCTACCAAACAGGCAAATTATGGAGAAAGATAAATGCTCAAATGACTATTTTATCCTTTTCAATTATTTACTAAGTATCTTTAATATTTTAATTATTTTTAGCTAGATTAAATAAAAATTTATTTTATTTTATTTTTTGCACAATTAAATAAATTTATTTTTAAAAAATTAAATAAATTAAATATCAATAAAAATATATGTTATTTTTTAATTAAAATTTTAAATAAATTTATTTTAAAATAATAATAATAATAATAATAATAATAATAATAATAATAATAATAATAATAATAATAATAATAATAATAATAATTATAATTAAATCAATTATACGAAATTTTCCAATTAAATCAATCTATTACTAGTTCCTCTTTTTCTGACTATCTTGATACTTCATCTGATTACCAATCCCCAAGTGATGATTCTAATGACAACATTAATATAGGATGTAATGATATTTGTTGCAAACCAGTTAAACAAGTTACCGTTCTTACCAAAAACACTCAAGAAGAATCTGCCCTTATTGACCTTATTAGTAAATTAGACGATCCAAAATTAAAACAAAAATATACTGATAAATTAAAATCCTTATTAATCCATTCGGATACTAAACCAAAGTTTGATAAACCTATAATAAGTTTAACCAAAACTTTAGAACGATTTAAAAATAAACAAAAAGAAGTTACATTACAAGATTTACAACACGAGATCAATCAGATTAAACAAACAATCAAAGAATTGCAATGTAAAGATAAAACACTCGAAGATGAAATTATTGCTCTAAAACTTGATAAAAGTTTAGATAATTTCCAAACTAATGAGCACGAATCCCCACATGAATCTGAACATGAATCTGATCCTACTAATCCTGATAATTTGATATTTGACAACCGATCACACCACTCTCAATCCAACAATCCTGAAGAAAAACGATTAAGTTTAATTAATAAGCTTTACATTCAAAAATGGTATTCGCAAATTAAAATAATTATAAATGATTTTGAATTAGAATTAATTGCTTTAATTGATACTGGTGCTGATTTAAACTGTATACAAGAAGGATTACTCCCTACTAAATATTATGAAAAATGTCACGAGAAATTAACTTCTGCTAATGGTACTCAAATGCATATCAAATATAAATTACCCAAAGTTCATGTTTGCCAAGATAATGTATGTTTTAAAACCTCTTTTGTTCTAGTTACCAATATGACTGATAAAATTATTTTAGGTTCCCCATTTATATATCTATTATATCCATTTACTACATCTAGTACTGGAATAACTACCCATGTTTTAGGTCAACCTGTTACCTTTAAATTTTTATCTCCTCCTGAACTATTAAAACTAAATCAGTTACAAGACTGTTCTATTTCCCATCAAATTAACCGCCTAACTCGGCATATAAATTTTCTTAAAGAAGAAATAAATCATAAACGCATTGACCAACAATTAACTGATCCAATTCTTATTTCTCAAATCAATGATTTCAAATTGAAACTTGAATCAACTATTTGTTCTACTTTGCCTACTGCATTTTGGCATAGGAAAAAACATGTAGTCACTCTACCTTATATTAAAAATTTTGATGAACGACATATTCCTACTAAATCTCGACCAATTCAAATGAATCATGAATTACTTGAACTATGTAAAAAAGAAATTAATGACTTATTACACAACCGAATCATTCGTCCAAGTAAATCACCATGGTCTTGCTCTGCTTTTTATGTTAATAAAAATGTTGAATTAGAACGTGGTGTCCCTCGTTTGGTTATCAATTATAAACCTTTAAATGATGTTCTAGAATGGATTAGGTATCCTATTCCTAATAAAAAAGATTTAATTAACGACTCAGTCAAGCTGTTATTTTCAGTAAATTCGATTTAAAAAGTGGTTTTTGGCAAATTCAAATTCATCCGAAAGATAGATATAAAACTGCATTTAATACACCATTTGGCCAATATGAATGGAATGTCATGCCATTTGGTTTAAAAAATGCTCCTAGTGAATTTCAACATATAATGAATGACATATTCAACCCATTTAGTCATTTTTCCATTGTTTACATTGATGACATATTAATTTTTTCAAAATCAATTAGTGAACACTGGAAACATTTAACTGCATTCTTTTATACTATCAAGAGTCATGGTCTTGTCATTTCTGCTCCTAAAATTAAATTATTTCAAACCAAAGTCAGATTCCTAGGATATGATATTCATCATAATACTATTTTACCCATTAGTCGATCCATTGAATTTGCATCCAAATTTCCTAATGAAATTCTTGATAAAACCCAATTACAAAGGTTCTTAGGTTCCCTTAATTACATTGCTGACTTTTACAAAGACCTTAGGAAAACTTGTCAACCTCTATTTGATCGGTTAAAGGATAATCCTCCTCCGTGGTCTTCTGTTCATACTTCTATTGTTCAACAAGTCAAACAATATGTCAAGTCTCTTCCTTGTCTTGGTATTCCTACCGAAAATTCGTTCAAAATTATTCAAACTGATGCTTCCGATATCGGTTATGGTGGCATTCTTCTTCAGAAAGTTACTCCTCAGTCCTCTGAACAAATTGTTCGCTATCATTCTGGTGTCTGGAATAAAGCACAATTAAATTACAGTACTATTAAAAAAGAAATTTTATCCACTATTTTATGTATTCAAAAATTTCAGGATGATATTTTAAATCAAAAATTTTTACTTCGTGTTGATTGCAAATCTGTTATTGAAAAAGATGTTCAAAATCTTGCTAGTAAACAAATTTTTGCCCGATGGCAAGCTATTTTAAGTATTTTTGATTTTGATATTACCTATATACCTGGATGTCAAAATTCTCTTCCTGATTTTCTTACCCGGGAATTTTTACAGGGGGGTAAGGGATGACTGCACCATTTACTTCTTACCATAAATCCCGAATTACCTATTGCAAAACCCAAATTAAGCAGCTTACCCATCGTATTCACCGCCTCAAATTAGCCCGACCAACTACCAAACGAGCCCAATATATCAATTACCACCAACTTCAAGCCCGTCGCAATTTACTTGCTCACAACTACAATTGTTTACATCGCCATCAAGATTATTTAGATCTTCTTTCTGGTTGCTAACCATTATTTCTTTCTCAGCAGATGTCTCGTCGAAGGCCTCCCTCCAAGGCTTTGGCCTCATCCTCCAGTAAACCTAATCAACTTATTGTCCCTCCTCCTTTGGAAATAGTTACCCCATCTTATTCACTCGAAATGGTTAACCGTTACCAAACTCTTGGTACCATTCATCGTCCTGATTATTCATCTGCATTGGCTTCTGATCCTTTTACATCTAGCCAATCAGTTTCCGTTACTCCGTTCCCTATTAATCCTGTTAAACCATCCCGATCTGAATACACCAATTCACATGTTACTAACCTGTTCTACAAAGAACCCAGTCACTCGAAAAATCAAACCATCAATGACATTGCTAAATTCCATTTTGGCTCTGGCTGCCATTTCACCATTTCCCATCCAGAGAAAACCCTAGCCTACTACAAGGATATTCTAATCAATCACCATTCCATTTTGATTAAGCCAATCCAGGATCGCACCTATGCTTACAAGATCCTATATCATTCCATTTATATTCATAACATTGTTTCCATGGCTGAATGGGGTAATCCTAATCAGCTTCGTGATTTACCGGGTCATTCTATTCAATATAATTATCATGACTACGTTGATGCTTGGTTCAAGATTTTCTTGTACCAAAATGAAACTTTCAGTCATTCTTGGTTCATCTCATTTGATCAAAAATTCAAATCTGAGTTACCTACTTGGTTTCTAAGATGGTGGACTCACTATGGCGCCATTTCAGACATCCTCCCTGATGATCTTAGTAACATAATTCATTATTTTGCTTCTGTTTACCCATTTTCTACTCACCAACGGCAATTTCCCTTATTACTCATATTTATTGCTAAATACAAAATTCCCTGGATATTCAAATGGCACTATGGGATTGATGATAACATCATCATTCGCCAACATACAGTCAAATGGTGGGTCAAGTATAATGTTCCCCGAATTCTTGAAATTGTTCAAGACGAATTCCCATCTGATCAATGTGCTCCAACTCCTGCTCTTGCTAAAGCCCAGCAGAACCCAACTGCTGCAGTTACTCAAGGAAGTCAGCCCAGTCTTCCTCCAGTCAACCTTGGAAGCCCCTCATCTAGTAGTTCCAAACCCAAATCATCCAAATCCAAGTCCAAAGCTGTTGCTGCTCAGCCAGCCCAATCAAAGCCTAAAACAAAGTCCAAAGTCAAGGCGAAGCCCATTCCACCTCCTGTTCAGCCCAAAGGCAAGTCCAAAGGTAAAGCCCAATCATCCAAAGAAGACATGATCCAGTTAGCCCATCGACTTTTGGATCAAGCTAAAACCCAATCCACCAGTTCAGAAGACGGTTCAGATCAGATCCATTCCTCTGAAGAATTAACTAATCAGTATTCAGGACCCGAGTTTCAAGATGCTCAGGATCCATTTGTCTAATCAACATTGGATTTCATATAGATACAAATTAGCTTCAATCAATACTCTTTTGAGAAAAGCTGCCAATTTGTATTTATATTGATTCCATTATTCACATGTTCCACCGAAAGTGATGAATAGTAAAAGTTACTATTCACTTTTACTGTTCACCGTCACTATTCACCCAATCAACTTTTGCTAAAGGCTGTTCAGCTGGGCAATCACCCCACCGAAAGCATCCGACAGCATCTCCTTTACTTCATGGTCTGCCAGCTGCTTTCAGAAGTCACATGCTCACTGTTCTACTTTTTATTTATATATATTGTAATCAATTGTAAGCATTCGGGCATTCATCAATTTTCTTCCCCTTCATTGTTGTAAGAAAACCCAGAGTGTGCTGAGTGCTCTTCCTATTTTTCCCTTTGTACCGAGTTAAGATCCTTGCAGTTGCTACAATTGTAATTGTAAGTTATGTTTTAATTTAAATATTTTAAATCAAATGTTTTAAATTAAATGTTTTAATTATAATATGTGCAAATAATAATAATAATAATAATAATAATAATAATAATAATAATTAAATAATGAAATTAAATAAAACATCTATTAAAATTTAAATAATGAAATTAAATAAAATATAAACAAAATTTTAAAATAAAACATCAATAAAATATCTATAAAAAAATTCTTTTAAAAAATTAAATAAATAAAACATCAATAAAAATTAAATAAAATTGTTTTATTTTTAAATTGAGACATTTAAGTTTTATTGAATTTTACTAAATATAATACATAATTAAATAGTAGATGGTCAAAATGGCCATTTCACCACCTAATCTCATATCCCCCTTATTCCCCATTTGTGTCCCACCCCCCATGGGACACAATAGTCCAACATATTTGGGACTAATAGTCTAACACATTTGGGACTAATAATTCGGAGTAACAATTTTGAACCAAACAATAGACTATTGGTCCGAAAAGACTATTAGTCCAGTCCTATGTCTCAATCCCTCAAAACAAATACCACCTTAGGGTTTTAGGATTTTAGCCTTGCCATAATTGGAGTTGTGTGCACTTATCCAAAAAAAAAAAAAAATTATGTGTCAATGTTTTATTGGGATTGGGATTCAAAAAAAAAAAAAGGTGGTTGCGAGTGGTGTGTCAGTGTGTTTGGATAAATTGGGAGGGCTGTGTATTATGCTTGGGAGGGGCACTGTGTGTAAGAAAAAAAAAAAAAAAAAAAAAAAAAATTTGAAAAGTCAAGGGGGACACGTGACCCCCTCACCCCTATGTCCCTCCGCCACTGATTATTGTAATGTCTTTTCATAATAAAGAGGATAATTTGATTCTACAAAATGATTTACGTATTTAGAAGTTCATAATAAAAAATAAATAAATAATAAAAATTAAAATTGTAAGTGCATGCTTGGGTATTACATATGTAAAATTTCTAATAGCATAAAGAAAACTTTCTAAATTGAGAGTGATTTAAATTAAAATTTTGACACATGATTGCATTTGCTTTTAGATTGAATAACCAAAAAAAAAAAAAAAGATCACAAAGCTTCATCCAAAGCTAAAGACAAAAGAGATGGAGGAACTTCCTCCATCCATGCAGACAACCCATCGAGGTGACATGTCATGCGAGCTAACCCATCAGCCAACCTATTACCAATTCTAAATGTAAAGTGATATGTTTGTGGAGGAATAACTAGAAACACAATAAAAGAGAAATAGTGTGAAGGAAAAGAGGAGTTAACAGGAATAGAAAAAGCTTAAGAAAAATAATTAGTTCTTCAATGTTTGTAAAGATTAAAGAGACTTGGAAGGATTTTATCATGTTGGAATGGACACTTAGTAATATTTTAGAGCCTTCAAATGAAAGGCATAAGTTACTTATATATTATATGATAGAATATGTGAACTGTGTGGGTGATTTTCCGACCACACTGCCCGCTTAGTAACCAGCTGGAGAGCACTGGCAGAATAGATGGCACCTGACGGACCTGCAACAGAAATATAAGAATCCCGCGGTGGTTTCGACCACCCGGGGGCACTCCGACGATCAAGTCAGTATATCTCTTAAAGATAAATCAAGTACTAAACTCACAAGCTTGAGCATCAAAAGCATACCTTAGACCCATGGGGGTGCTTCTCTTTTATAGCCAATACAATCCTAGTCCCAAAAGGAGCCTGGCCCTAATGGACTTAGGATTACTGCTAATCTGGGACTCCCAGTGGGATTAGGATAAACTCTCTAAGAGTCTTATCTTTACCCAAACTGAAGTCTTCTTCCAATTTAGGACTCTTGTCCATATCCAAGTTGAGTTCCCTCTTCATTCTAGGACTCTTGTCTCTTATCCGCTTATCTCGGATTCCGATATCTTCGGAGGCAACCTCGGCCTAGCCGAGATGACCTCGGCACAACGACCAAGACACGTGGCACCTCGGCTGACACGTCGGTGTCACCTTGCCACGTGTTGGTACTCAGAAAATATATCCCCACAACTGCCCCCTAGGTTCTATTACCTCGGCATTCTGAGGTGATGGAACCTACACTGTTCGTTCATCTGTGCCCCTCTGTCCGAGATCAAACTCGCTTTCCTGTCCACTTCTGTTAAGTATCAAGCTTCATGCTTTCCAAGATGCTCGAGATCACACCTCCTAATCGAGGTTCCGGTTCCATTAATTCGTAAACTCCAAGAGCTTTGCAACTGCTCCACTCACACTCTCTGGTGAGTTCCCGATTTCCAGTCATCTATTTGACTCCAGCGATTTTCATATCGGCGTTCATTTCACTTTGTAGGTTCATAAACTCTTTACTTGCTATTAAGCTCAATCTTTTATAACTCATCTGATTTACTTTGAATCTGTTTATTTGCCCTCTGTTGTCTTCTATTTTCATCTGTCTTCAAGTCTTGAATTGTTTGAATGTCTGGCACTTGTTCTTGTCATATCTGCTTTCTGTTGCTAGCATCGTGTCTGGGTCATTACTTTCTTGTTCTTCACATACTTACTTAGCGCCCGTGCACTTAGCTTTATTCTTCAACTTTGTCATCTTCTTGACTCTGATTTTTTCTTTTCTTGTTTTTTTCAAAAAATGCTCTGCAACTGTCTTTGTTCCTCTTCTCCGGTGAAGCTTATGTGATTCTGTTATTTTCGCATCCGTCGTCAGACTTCGGCAATTCTCATTCAAGCTTCCCTCTTTCTGCTAAGCCACTTTTCCTCCTGGTTTTATTTCTTGTTGCTTTCCAAGAAGCTCTGCTTCATTGTTAATCACCATTGCTGTTTTACCCGTTGTTTCCAAATCATCTTCTTGACTACACACTGTTCATACATCTGTTGATTTCTACCACTGTTCTTGGCTTGACACACTTGTGCAATCTTTTTGTCTTGATTTCTTGATAGCTTCATCACCATTCTTGATTACATTCTTGTTTCTGTTTTCTGTGTCTTTTTCCAGATTCTTGCTTTCAATCTTTGCCTTTAAACTCCGAGGTGCCAATCGCCAAGAAGAGCTTTGATCAAACTCTTCAGGAGATTGAGGCTGAGCTCGTGGCTGAGAAGGCTGCTGAGAAGTTCTTTCCAACTGTCTTCTGGGGGTGAGACACAACCTACCGCTGATGCCGAGTAGTTTGCTTCCTTCTTGAAATTGATGCCGAGGTAGCGGTAAAGAAGCTCCTCTAACTGACTGCCGAGGCTGAACCATTGTCGTCCGTCGAAGCAGATTAGTCCGACGTTCTTGCTTTCAGTCCCTAGTTCTTTAAGGTCCTCATTTTTGTACTTGCCAACCTTCTCAGCTCTTAACAAGCTAGTTGGTCATCTCGGTTGATCATATCTCGGAAAATGTCTTTCAGTGTTATCTCGACTATACCAAACTTGTAAATTGCTACAAATTTCAACAAGTGGTAGACTTCATAATCTTCGGTTAACTCATTTTGTAATTTGCTCAAAAATTTCAACAAGTGATAACATTCCTTGCTCCTTAATTATCATTCCTTCCCCCTACACCTTCTCCCTGCCCCCTAATGTGAATGCAAGTTGTACTTAGGATCACATTAGGGAAGTGGGCTTCGTGCTGTAGACCTGATGTGTTCTTCTTTCGCCGATGTATTACAACTTCTGGTATTTAATTCACCCCCTTTAGACCCTCTTTCTCTTTGGCCTTTGCAAACTATAATCGCTGTCTCTTGAAGCATTTATTCCTTTCACAATTCTGGTCACCACTTCTGGCGTGCACTTAGTGGTTCTAATCAAAACGTCGTTTGAATCTGGCGAATCTTTTGCCAATATTTTAACTTTGTGCACTCTTTAGCTTGTAAATTCTCTCAGAATTTCAACAAGTGTTAAACATCATTTCAGTTTAACTTCGGTTAAGCACCATCTCAGTTTTTAAAGTTTTTTTTTTTTTTTTTTCGCTTGTACTCTTGTACCTTTTTGTTCTTTAGATAATGTAAGCTCTGCATATGGCCGATGTGCCTCCTTGTTCTTCAATGTCTAATTCAACTTTCCTTCTCTGAATGAAGCGCTCTTCGTCGCCCTCCTAGACGAGGATTTTCTTCAGTGTCTCTTCACTTTTTTTGGCTGGCTCCTTGCCGACATCATCTAGGACCTCCATGTCCTCGTCTTAAATCTCTGCCTTCCCTGGTTCCCGAATGTTGCAGGTAGTTTTCATTGCTGCCATGGAGTAATTCTTTGCCTGCAGTTGGTCTCCTCTGACTTCTTCAATCTCATGTTCTGTGGGAAACCGCAATAGTTGATGCAACGTTGAGGGAACAGCCCCCATTGCATGCAACCATGGCCTTCCCAAGATGATGTTGTAAGGTGAAGGTGTGTTAATCACCATGAATTCCATCTTGATCTTTTTCTAACTGCCCTTGCATGATTCTATACTTAGAATATTTTGCATGCCTTTCATATTTTGCCTCCTTTGTGCAATCTTCTCGGGGTTACATACCTCGGGTATAATAGCTACAAAACTTTTACTTCGGCAAGATATTGACCTGCAAACTTTTCATAAATTCTAACAAGTGCGAAACATATACTACTCAATGTTAACTTTGCAAACTTTTTCTCAAGTTTCAACAAATGTTTAAACGGTGATCTCGGTCTAGCCTACTTGTAAATTGCTACAAATTTCAACAAGGATTAACATATACTGTAAATTTTTCTCAAGTTATAACAATGATCTGCTTGTAAATTGCTACAAATTTCAACAAGTGTTTAAACAATATACTTAGCTTTTACCTTAACCTGTAAATTGCTGCAAATTTCAACAGATGATCACATGTCGGCTTAACATTATCTTGTAAATTGCTACAAATTTCAACAAGTGTTAAGCATCTTCTCTGGTTTAACCAACCTGTAGATTGCTACAAGTGTTTAGCAATAATCTCGGCTTCACTTCGACTTGTAAATTGCTACAAATTTCAACAAGTGAAGAGAAACATAAATCTCGGCTTTAACTTCAACTTGTAAATTGCTACAAATTTCAACAAGTGAAGATAAGGAACCATCTCAGCTTAACTTCAACTTGTAAATTGCTACAAATTTCAACAAGTGAAGATAAGGAATCAGCTTAACTCCAACTTGTAAATTGCTACAAATTTCAACAAGTGAATTAAGGAATAATCTCGGCTTAACTTCAACTTGTAAATTGCTATAAATTTCAACAAGTGAAGATAAGGAATCAGCTTAACTCCAACTTGTAAATTGCTACAAATTTCAACAAGTGAAGATAAGGAATCAGCTTAATTCTAACTTGTAAATTGCTACAAATTTTAACAAGTGAATTAAGGAATAATCTCGGCTTAACTTCAACTTGTAAATTGCTACAAATTTCAACAAGTGAAGATAAGGAATCAGCTTAACTCCAACTTGTAAATTGCTACAAATTTCAACAAGTGAAGATAAGGAATAATCTCGGCTTAATTTCAGTTAAGCATCATCTCGGCTTAACTTCGGTTAAGCATCATCTCGGCTTAACTACGGTTAAGCATCATCTTCGGCTTAACTACGGTTAAGCATCATCTTCAGCTTAACTTCGGTTAAGCATCATCTTCGGCTTAACTACGGTTAAGCATCATCTTCGGCTTAACTTCGGTTAAGCATCATCTTCGGCTTAACTTCGGTTAAGCATTATCTTTGGCTTAACTTCAACTTGTAAATTGCTACAAATTTCAACAAGTGGTAAACGCATTCTTCTTCTCTACGCCCCCAGTGTGAACTTATAATTTGCTTGGGTTCTCATCATACATGTAGCTTCGACCTTGTCGCCGAGGTTGAATTCAAGCCGAGGTTGTCGGCCTTGGTTTCTCTATTGATCTTACTTGGCTCCAACCTGAGTTTGATTTTCGGCCTCGCATCGGCGAGCCGTTTCTCTTTTCTCGTTCCGACGCCTTTGTTCCCGGCATGTCCTCCTCGGCCCTAGCATACTTCTTAATTCTGGCCAACTTTAGTCTGATCTTGTGTGTTTCCTTTTTATCTTCTGGGATCTGAGATCTGCTCATTGTGCTCTCCTCTTGTCGGACTCAGGTGCCGAGATCTTATCTTCTGGAATCTTAGATCTGCTCACTCAGGTTGAGCTCTTCTTTTCTCGGACCCACTCATCTAGGCCGAGATCATGTCTTCTGGGATCTGGGATCCGGGATTTGCTCACTCAGGTTGAGCTCTTCTATACTCGAATGTTATCTCTTTGGGAGCGCTCATGCCCCCTGTCTTTGCATCCCTTCTGGAAGGGTCTTCGTTCCTCCGCAGGTATCTATCCTTCCATACCTGGAGGTCTTCTTCGTTGCTTCGATCTGTTGTCTTTGGTGCGTCACCTTCCTGGCCGGTGTCTTTCACTCCGTGACTCTGGTCACGAGTTTCTGTGTTGCTATCGTCCCCTTCTACGTCGAGGTTGATAGACCTTCTATTCCCAGCAAGAGCGTTGTCTCTAGTCTGATCCTTCTGTTTGTCATTGGCCATCTATTCTTCTTTCTTTCCCACAGACGGCGCCAAATTGTGTGGGTGATTTTCCGACCACACTGCCCGCTTAGTAACCAGCTGGAGAGCACTGGCAGAATAGATGGCACCTGACGGACCTGCAACAGAAATATAAGAATCCCGCGGTGGTTTCGACCACCCGGGGGCACTCCGACGATCAAGTCAGTATATCTCTTAAAGATAAATCAAGTACTAAACTCACAAGCTTGAGCATCAAAAGCATACCTTAGACCCATGGGGGTGCTTCTCTTTTATAGCCAATACAATCCTAGTCCCAAAAGGAGCCTGGCCCTAATGGACTTAGGATTACTGCTAATCTGGGACTCCCAGTGGGATTAGGATAAACTCTCTAAGAGTCTTATCTTTACCCAAACTGAAGTCTTCTTCCAATCTAGGACTCTTGTCCATATCCAAGTTGAGTTCCCTCTTCATTCTAGGACTCTTGTCTCTTATCCGCTTATCTCGGATTCCGATATCTTCGGAGGCAACCTCGGCCTAGCCGAGATGACCTCGGCACAACGACCAAGACACGTGGCACCTCGGCTGACACGTCGGCGTCACCTTGCCACGTGTTGGTACTCAGAAAATAATTAGTTCTTCAATGTTTGTAAAGATTAAAGAGACTTGGAAGGATTTTATCATGTTGGAATGGACACTTAGTAATATTTTAGAGCCTTCAAATGAAAGGCATAAGTTACTTATATATTATATGATAGAATATGTGAACCATTGATCATGTACCTATGCCACACTAGATTACACCCCTTCCAACATGAATCCACTGACCTGCGACTTATTTTATTCCTTTGAAGACAAGTTGCAGAAAGTCCATTTTACACAAATTCGGACGCTCGCTAACAACTGCACAAAGTGGTCGAATCCTCCCGCGACTGTTATGTGATTACTGTGACAATGAGCACGGTCATTTTTTTTTTAACAAAAAAAAAAAAAAAAAACTATTTCGTACTTTGAAATATTTTTTCTTTTTTAAATTTTGCTCTAATGCCAATTTGTTGAGATTTTGAATTCCACATTAATGGAAACATTAAAAAAATACAGAAAAATATGTCACCAATATTTATGTGTTTGGTACCAATTGCTTACATCCATCCATTGGTATGAGATATCCACTAAATTATGAGTAATTACAAATATGAGATAAAAAATATTCAAATTCAAAATCCTTATTTGTTTGTATTCTTTCTCTCACCTCCTTGCCATTCCTGTGATTCTCGCCCTATGTTACCAGAAAATGCTAATATCTTAGCAAATTACATATTGGTATACACGTTCCAAAATATGGTACACTTCTGTTCCAAAACGGTAAATTTAGCGATATGAAATTATCCTAAAAGTTTTTTCAATAAATTTCCTTAAATATTTCCTTAGGAGGAAAAAATCAAATATAATGAATTAAAATCTAACATAAGTTAAGTTTTGACAAGACAAAACATAAAAATTAGACCATAATACTCATAGAAATGTTTTGCTACATGAAGAAGAAAATATAATTTTATTAGTTGCCTAATAATTAAAAGAAAATTACTTTATAAGTACCTTAAATTTGCACGTATATTATATATACAAGTCTACCTCCATCGTATCACATTTTAGAACATGTGGCATATCACGTTCCCATTCTTATTTCCCGTACTGAAATAATCCACGTTCCAGGTAACATCGTTCTCGCCACATAAATCCATGGTTTCATTTAGTTATTTATAGGCAAATCCAAAACATCCTTGTTGGCTATTTTTGACACTTCGAAAGTTAGAATGTAATTCAAACGTGCTAGTAAAGATCTGAAAAATCCTTACAGATAATGAATGTCAATTTTTATCAAGCGATTGGTTAAGGTTCTCTTAACCTCAATGAAGAGGACTTTACTGTTATGTTGAAAAGATGAACCAAAGGTTTAACTCAAATTCATAATAGAATGGAAGGGAGAGACTGGGCAGAAATTGCAATTGATTAACTGAATAAACAATTACAAAATATTACCTTTAGTAAGGGCAATTTCGAAACTTTTAAACCGACCGGATCCTGGAATTACAAAGCTAATATATTCCTATGAAATGTAAGTGCAATGCATAAAAGTAAAGTGCAGAAATTTAAAGATAAATGAAATTGACAAAGATGTAAAGTTTGGATTTGGTTAGGGAACCTCTTAAGCCTTGCTTCCATCTATTTATAGCCTTCTTTTGGCGCCTTTAGAGTAGTTGGGCCATTCTCTTTCACCATTTCTTTCTCGTTACTTCTTAGTATCATAATCCTTTCTTTGGACGTGTTTAACTGCTAGCAATTACTCTTTATTAACTCCCTCTTTACATGCCTCTCATATGCTACTTATACTGTTTGGCGGTTTGAGGACTTGCATTCGTAGCTCACGTGAACACCTTCGAAGGTGAGACTCTTTGGTACCTAAATACCCTTAATTGGTTGCCACGTATCGCCTTCGCACTGGATGGTTTGACCATGGTGCCAACAATCCTAATCTCATGCAATTAAGAAATCAAATACATCTTGGATTACTAATAGATTTTGAACTATCCCACACCAAATGCATTTATAAATCAAATAAAAAACTAAAAAGACCCACTTGGATGGACCAATCTAACATAAAGTGTTTGACAACTGTTTTTTTAAAAAAGATTTAAAGAGAAACGAGTTAAAAAGAGATGACACAGATGAGTGTGTTTGGTTTGAGTTTTCTGGATTAAATTTTTTGAAAATTGAGTTTTTTGGTTTTCATGTTTTTTTTGTTTTTAGTGAATGTTTTTAAAATTTTAAACATTTTTTTTACTTTTTTAGATGTACCTTACTTAGATGTATCTAAAAAGTATAAAAAAATGTGAAAAAATATTTTAAAAAGTTAAGAAATGCATAAAAATATAAAAAATGTACTGAATTCTTGTATTTTTTTGTATTTTTGGTATTTAGTGAATTTTTAAAAGATTTTTTTTACAATTTTTTTACTTTTTAGTTGTATTTATGTTAGGTGTGTCTAAAAAGTAAAAAATTTGCATAAAATATTTAAAAAAATCAGTAAAAACAAAAAAAACACAAAAAATAAGAAAGTAGAATTTTCTGAAAACTGTTTTTAGAACAATGGAACCAAACATAGCCAATAGTTTTATTATTTTAGATTTGATGTTGAGTATAATTTTTTCTAAGAAAATTTTTATTACAAACTCTCTAACTAGGGAATTAAGTTTTATAAGCCTCAATTGAAAATTGAAGAAACCTACATTGCTAATTTGTTGGACTTGCAACAAAAATTAGGTCACAAGATGAAGAATTTAAAAAAAATCTTCAACTAACAAGACATGCATGGATGAAACCGCAATTAGGGATGGCAATTTGAACCCGGCCCGACGGGGACCTGACCCCCCGACCCCGATCAGAATGGTTTTTTCCCGAAAAATACCCTGTGGGGACGGGGATGGTATTGGAAATTAAATCCCTGAAGCATTTCGGGTCGGGGACGGGGATAACATTCACTGCCCCGAACTTGGCCCGTCCTCGTACCCCGCCCCGGTTGCCCCCCGACATGAAATTAGTAATTTGCCCCTGTATATATATATAATATATGTGTATCTGTTAGGATTTGTCTAAACTGAAGACACTCATTCACACACATTACAAACTGTTTTGCCTCTCTATCTATCTCTCTCTCTCTCTCTCTCTCTCTCTCTCTACAGGTGCTCCCCACGGTCACGGCGTCGGCAGTGGTGGCAGCAGCTCCTCCACTGTCCTCTTCCTCCTCTCACTCGCCGATCTCCGATCTCACCGATAGTGGTGGCAACGGCTTCTCTGACGTCTCCTACGTCTTCTTCCTCCTCCCATCTCGCCGATCTCACCGATGGTGGTGGCAGGGGCTTCTTCGACATCTCCGACGTCTTCTCCCTCCTCCCATCACGGCGATCTCCGATCTCACCAACTATTGCGTCGTCGATCTCCCTGCTCAAGAATATCACAGCGATCTCACCTCCTTTCCCATCTCTTTGATTTTCCTTTTTTTATCTATTATGTATAATGATTTTGTTGATCTGTTTGTTGTGTAAGTATACACTGTTGTTGATGCATGATGTTGTTGTTGTTGATCATCCGTCATTTTTGTTCTTTTTTTTTTTTTTTTTTTGGACCGGGGAGTTTTTAAGGTCGGGGAACCCAATCCCCATTAGGGGACGGGGGCGGGGGTGGTGATGGCTCCCCCGTCAGGGATCGGGGCCGGGGTCGGGGAAATTGTTGCTGTCGGGGATCAGGGATGGGGAGGGTGATCCCCGGCCCCGCCCCGCCCCGTTGCCATTCCTACCGCAATAGCAAAAGAAATTGTAATAAATTTCAAAGAAAAAAATAAAAAAAAACTTTAACAAGAGAATCATCGAATGAGCGAAAAAATGAGTTAACCTCCAAACTTAAGAAATCAGAAAAAGAGAGTATAGCAGAAACCACTACTATAACTGAAAAATCATTTTACAATCCAAGAATAGGACTAGAAAATAAAACAACTTTTCAAAAAAAATTGGTTTGCACTACACAATAACAAAAGAAAATTTTGCATATAACTAACAGTTTTATTACTGATTATGTAAGGTTTTTAGAAAATGAAGTTAATATCATATACCATGATGATGAGATAATGGAAAATTGGGAAATAAAAATTCCTGTTTAAAAAAAAATAGAAATATGTTTTTAAAAGATCTTGTTGAAAAATTTAAGCAAATTACAAAAAATGAGAATGAACACCAAGAAAATTTTCTATGCCATATTTAGTGGAATTCTTTAACTGAGATTATGGTTGACCAAAACTTAAGTTATCAAGTGAATAAAATTAATATATGCTAGATTGAGCTTAGACTTGTTGATACTATGTGTGGGGATATATTTTCTGAGTACCAACACATGGCAAGGTGACGCCAACGTGTCAGCCGAGGTGCCACGTGTCTTGGTCGTTGTGCCGAGGTCATCTCGACTAGGCCGAGGTTGCCTCTGAAGATATCGGAATCCGAGATAAGCGGATAAGGGAGAAGAGTCCTAGAATGAAAAGGGAACTCAACCTGAATGAGGGACAAGAGTCCTAGAATGAGAGAAGACTTCAGTTTGTATTAAGATAAGACTCTTAGAGAGTTTATCCTGATCTTACTGGGAGTCCAAGATTGGCAATAATCCTGAATCCATAGAAGTCAGGCTTCTACTGAGACTAGGTTTATGTTGGCTATAAAAGAGAGGCACCCCTATGGGTCTAAGGTATGTTTTTGATGCTCAAGCTTGTGAGTTTAGTACTTGATTTATCTTTGAGAGATATACTGACTTGATCGTCGGAGTGCCCCCGGGTGGTCGAAACCACCGCGAGATTCTTATATTTCTGTTGCAGGTCAGTCATGTGCCATCTATTCTGCCAGTGCTCTCCAGCTAGTTACTAAGCGGGCAGTGTGGTCGGAAAATCACCCACACAATTTGGCGCCGTCTGTGGGAAAGAAAGAAGAATAGATGGCCAATGACGGACAAAAGGATCAGATTAGAGACAATGCTCCTGCTGGGAGTGGGAGACCTATCGATCTCAACGTTGAAGGGGACGACCGCAACACAGAAACTTGTGACCAGAGTCATGGAGTGAAAGACGCCGGCCAGGAAGGTAACGCACCAAAGACAACAGATCGAAGTGGATACTACAACGAAGATGACCTCCAAGTATGGAAGGATAGATACCTGCAGAGGAACGAAGACCTTTCCAGAAGGGATGCAAAGACAGGGGGCATGAGCGCTCCCGAGAAGATAACATTCAAGTATAGAATAGCTCAACCTGAGTGAGCAAATCCTGGATTCCAGATCCCAGAAGACATGATCTCGGCCTAGATGAGTAGGTCCGAGAAAAGAAGAGCTCAACCTGAGTGAGCTGATCTAAGATTCCAGAAGATAAAATCTCGGCACCTGAGTCCGAGAATAGAAGAGCACAATGAGCAGATCTCAGATCCTAGAAGATAAAAAGGAAACACACAAGATCAGACTAAAGTTGACCAAAATTGAGAAGTATACTAGGGCCGAGGAGGACATGCCGGAAACAAAGGCGTCGGAACAAGAAAAGAGAAACGGCTCGCCGATGCGAGGCCAAAAATCAAACTCAGGTTGGAGCCAAGTAAGATCAATAGAGAAACCAAGGCCGACAACCTCGACTTGAATTAAACCTCGGCGACAAGGTCGAAGCTACATGTATGATGAGAACCCAAGTGGATTTTAAGTTCACACTGGGGGGGCAGAGAGAAGCCGACAACCTCGACTTGAATTAAACCTCGGCGACAAGGTCGAAGCTACATGTATGATGAGAACCCAAGTGGATTTTAAGTTCACACTGGGGAAGCAGAGAGAAGAAGAATACGTTTACCACTTGTTGAAATTTGTAGCAATTTACAAGTTGGTTAAACCGATATGATGTTTAACGCTTGTTGAAATTTGTAGCAATTTACAAGTTGAAGTTAAACCGAAGTAATGCTTAACGCTTGTTGAAATTTGTAGCAATTTACAAGTTGAAGTTAAGCCGAGATAATTGTTTACCTTCACTTGTTGAAATTTGTAGCAATTTACAAGTTGAAGTTAAATCGAGATGATGTTTAACCGAAGTTAAATTGAAATAATGCTTAAACTGAAGTTAAACCGAGATAATGCTTAACCGAAGTTAAGCCGAGATGATGCTTAATCGAAGTTAAGCCGAAGATGATACTTAACCGAAGTTAAGCCGAAATAATGCTTAACCGAAGTTAAGCCCAGATGATGTTTAATCGAAGTTAAACCGAGACGATGCTTAACCGAAGTTAAGCCGAAATAATGCTTAACCGAAGTTAAGCCCAGATGATGTTTAACCGAAGTTAAACCGAGACGATGCTTAACCGAAGTTAAGCCGAGATGATGCTTAACCGAAGTTAAGCCGAAGATGATGTTTAACCGAAGTTAAACTGAAATAATGCTTAAACCGAAGTTAAACTGAGATAATGCTTAACCGAAGTTAAGCCGAGATGATGCTTAATTGAAGTTAAGTCGAAGATGATACTTAACCGAAGTTAAGCCGAAATAATGCTTAACCGAAGTTAAGCCCAGATGATGTTTAACCGAAGTTAAACCGAGACGATGCTTAACCAAAGTTAAGCCGAGATGATGCTTAACCGAAGTTAAGCCGAGATGATGTTTAACCGAAGTTAAGCCGAGATGATGCTTAACTGAAATTAAGCCGAGATGGTTCCTTATCTTCACTTATTGAAATTTGTAGCAATTTACAAGTTGAAGTTAAGTTGAGATGGTTCCTTATATTCACTTGTTGAAATTTGTAGCAATTTACAAGTTGAAGTTAAAACGAGATGGTTCCTTATCTTCACTTGTTGAAATTTGTAGCAATTTACAAGTTGAAGTTAAGCCGAGATGGTTCCTTATCTTCACTTGTTGAAATTTGTAGCAATTTACAAGTTGAAGTTAAGCCAAGATTACTGTTTCTCTTCGCTTGTTTAAATTTGTAGCAATTTACAAGTTGAAGCAAATCCGAGGTTATTGCTAAACACTTGTAGCAATCTACAGGTTGGTTAAACCAAGAAGATGCTTAACACTTGTTGAAATTTGTAGCAATTTACAAGATAACGTTAAGCCGACATATGATCATCTGTTGAAATTTGCAGCAATTTACAGGTTGAGGAAAAAGCTAAGTATGTTGTTTAAACACTTGTTGAAATTCGTAGCAATTTACAAATAGCTTATTGTTTAACACTTGTTATGTTAATCCTTGTTGATCCCTGTTACAGTATATGTTAATCCTTGTTGAAATTTGTAGCAATTTACAAGTAGGTTAGACCGAGATCACCGTTTAAACACTTGTTGAAACTTGAGAAAAAGTTTGCAAAGTTAACATTGAGTAGTATATGTTTCACACTTGTTAGAATTTATGAAAAGTTTGCAGGTCAGTATCTTGCCGAAGTAAAAGTTTTGTAGCTATTATACCCGAGGTATGTAACCCCGAGAAGATCGCACAAAGGAGGCAAAGTATTAAAAACATGCAAAATATTCTAAGTATAGAATCATGCAAGAGCAGTTAGAAGAAGATCAAGACAGAATTCATGGTGATTGACACGCCCTCGCCATACAATATCATCTTGGGAAGGCCATGGTTGCATGCAATGGGGTCAGTTCCCTCAACATTGCATCAACTATTGCGGTTCCCAACAGAACATGGGATTGAAGAAGTCAGAGGGGATCAACTGCAGGCGGAGAATTGCTCCATGGCAGCAATGAAATCCACCTGCAGCATTCGAGAATTAGAGAAGGCAGAGATTGAAAACGAGGACATAGAGGTCCTAGATGATGTCAGCAAGGAGCCAGCCGAGAAGAGTGAAGAGGCACTGAATAAAATCCTCGTCCAGGAAGGGGATGAAGAACGCTTCTTTCTTCTCAAGCTTAGCCGAAGAAGAAGAAAGAGAATTGGAAGCTTGTTTGAGAGCAAACATTGAGATATTTGTTTGGACACCTTATGAAATGCCTGGCATTGACCCCGAGGTCACATGCCACAAATTGAACGTTGACAGGTCGGCCAAACCTGTAATCCAACGAGCAAGAAGGCCAACGTTGATGCACACCGAAGCAGTAGAGGAAGAAGTAGACAGACTTCTGGAGCTCAGGGAAATCCGAGGAGTCAATTACCCGACCTGGCTATCAAATATAGTGGAGAAAGGAATGATAATCAAGGAGCAAGGGATATTAACATCGGCCAACAACAGACATTTTTCAGAAGCAAAAAAGCATTGGCAGTCAGCTGGAAGAGCTTCTCTACCATTATCTCGGCAACAATTTCAAGAAGGGACGTGGTTCTAAGACTATGCAGAAAACAGAAACGAAGGCAAGAATCTGGAAATACAACAACAAAAACAAGAAGAGAAAAAACAGAGTTAAGAAGATGACAAAGTTCAAAGAATAAAGCCAGTACACAGACACTAAGTAAGTATGTGAAGAAAGAGAAAGTAATGAACCAGACATGATGCTAGCAACAGAAAGCGAATATGACAAAGAACAGTTCCAGGCATTTTAGCAATAAGAAATCAAAAACTTGAAGACAGACGAGAACAGAAGGCCACAGATGGCAAATAAACAGATTCAAAGTAAATCAGAAGAGTTTTGAAAGATTGAGCTTAATAAAAAGTAAGAATTTATGAACCTACCAAATGAACGTCGATATGAAAATCGCCGGAGTCAAATAGATGACTGGAAATTGGGAACTCACCAGAGAGTGTGAGTGGAGCAGTTGCAAAGCTCTTGGAATTTACGAATTAATGGAACCAGAACCTCGGCTAGGAGGTGCGATTTCAAGCAGCTTAGAAAAGCATGAAACTTGATTCTTGACACCAGTGGACAGTAAAGTCCAGGGAACTTTGAGGTCGGCAAGTTTGATCTCGGACAGAGGGGCACAGATGAATGAACAGTGTAGGTTTCATCACCTCAGAATGCCGAGGTAATAGAACCTAGGGGGCAGTTATGGGGATATATTTTCTGAGTACCAACACGTGGCAAGGTGACGCCGACGTGTCAGCCGAGGTGCCACGTGTCTTGGTCATTGTGCCGAGGTCATCTCGGCTAGGCCGAGGTTGCCTCCGAAGATATCGGAATCCGAGATAATCGGATAAGGGACAAGAGTCCTAGAATGAAAAGGGAACTCAACCTGGATGAGGGACAAGAGTGCTAGAATGAGAGAAGACTTCAGTTTGTATTAAGATAAGACTCTTAGAGAGTTTATCCTGATCTTACTGGGAGTCCAAGATTAGCAATAATCCTGAGTCCATAGAAGTCAGGCTTCAACTGGGACTAGGTTTATGTTGGCTATAAAAGAGAGGCACCCCCATGGGTCTAAGGTATGTTTTTGATACTCAAGCTTGTGAGTTTAGTACTTGATTTATCTTTGAGAGATATACTGACTTGATCGTCGGAGTGCCCCCGGGTGGTCGAAACCACCGCGGGATTCTTATATTTCTGTTGCGGGTCAGTCATGTGCCATCTATTCTGCCAGTGCTTTCCAGCTGGTTACTAAGCAGGCAGTGTGGTCGGAAAATCACCCACACACTATGAAAATTGATAGGGATGATGTTCGACTCTTAAATGAATTTTCGACAATAATTAAATATACTATTATTGGCATAGGAGCAAGCTCAGTTATTATTACGGAACAAATTGTGTGTACTTTAGCTGAAAAAAATTGGAATTTAATTTTATCAATCATATCAAATTTGATTTTTTACCCAACAATCAATTCAAATGTCATTTTCGAAAAAGAAGACAAACCATGGAAAGGGTATGACTCTATCATTAACAAAATTGATAGGCTTGTGTTTTTATAATAATACACTAAACATTATTCTCTAATATGATGAATCAACAATCCATTATCATGAAAAGAGAATTGTGGTGACGAGAAACGAAAATGTCTTTGTAAAAATCTCCAAGTTAGGACATGATAAAGTAAAAGAAGAAATACTCAAAATGCTTAAGAAAAAGCACTAGACATTTCTTCACTTGTTTAGAGAAAATCTATAAGATCAAAAGAGCAATTCGAATACATTATGCATCAATGCAATAAATGAACATTTGCCTTTCTGAAAAATAAGCATACATCTTGCAGGTAGTTCATATGAGGGACAAGCCAAAAGAGACTCACATAAAGGATACAACTAGAGAGACACAACAAAATGGATCACATTATACATAAATCCGATGTGTATCACTTGATGAACAAGGCTAAAATGGTGGATATATCACTAGATAAATATGTTGTCTTTAGTTCAATAATTTAGATATGGTAAAATTACAAATACACTCTTTGAAATTTGTTTAAAATACAATTTTCTTCTTGTAATTCTAGAAATTACATCTCGCCTATTTAAGTTTTTAATTGTATAACAACTAACCACTTTTATTGATAAATTATCAAATCAATTAATTATTTTTCATAATGTTATAAATAAATTTCAATAAATAATTTAAGTAATTTTATTGTTGTATAGGAGAGTAGTTAGAAATTTTATATTTCTATTAATTGTGTTAAATAAAAAATTATGACAATGAGATATTTATAATTTTTAAAATCACAGAAGGTAATTCATATTTTAAGTAAATCTTAAATGTTGTATTTATAATTTATTCATTTAGATATATACAAGATTCATTGTCTTATTGCCAGAATCTTATCTTATATTTTAATTTTGTGCATTTTAATTCCGCAATTGAAGTTTGCTCTTTGCCTATAAAAGGGTGTGACTGCCTCTTGTAAAATTTGACTTAAGAAATAGTCTTATAGATGAGTAGAGATTTTATCTCTATCTTTTTTTTAAAAGTTTTGAGAATTCAATAAAAGTTTGTTTTTTTATTTTTATAAACACTTTTTTTTTACTGTCTTTTAATTTTTTTAGAGGTTTGAGAGTAGTGATATAAATAAAATAATATTCACTTACGTTTACTGTCTATTCATTGGGAGTCTTGAAAAATATTTATAGTAGACGAACTAAGGTAGATATGGAAAAAAAAAATCTTAATAAGGTCAGTATGTGATAATTTTATAAATAATGAATTAAAAATGTTTCAGAACTCGAAATTGGCCTGAATCCAAAACAACATCATTTTGGATTTTGTTTTGCTTTGTTTTTTTCCCTCCTTTATATTTGAAACAAAGGGAGAGATGAAGAGAGAGAAAGAGAAAGAGAGAGAGAGAGAGAGAGAGGATAAGGAGAAAAGATGGAGATGGGGAGGAGGAAGAGAAGAAGATGGTGATGGCGGAGGAGGAAGAGAAGGAAGATCAACGATGATGGCGGTATCTCTCTCTCTCTCTCTGCCAGTGGCGGCGCTGGTGGGTGTCGCCATCCAGATCTGCAGATCGCCAGTGGGTCTCTCGCCTCTTTCAGATTCTACAATTTTTTTTTTTACAATATATATATATATATATTTTGTGTGGTGATTGTTGGTTGTTGTTGATGATGATGTGTGTTGTTGTTGTTGATGATCACCTCTTTCAGACTTTGTTTTCTCTCTATTTTTTTTCTCTCTAGTGGATCTAGATCTAAAGATAAAGGAAAAAGAAAGAAAAAAAAAATTGTTGATGATTGTTGGTTGTTGTTGATGATGATGTTGTGTTGTTGAATTCAGATTCCACGATTTAATTTAATTTAATTTAATTTTTTTTTTGTGTGAATGTGTTGTTGTTGTTGATGATGATGTGTTGTTGTTGATGTTGATGCTCTCAAGCACAGCACAAGCACAGATCATGTTTTATTTTATTTTTTTGATTTTTTCTCTCTTTCTCTTTTTTTTTTTTATTTTGAGTTATGGAAGAAGCAAAGAAAAGAAAGAAAAAAAACGGAGGAAGAACAGATAGAGGAGACAGAGGAAGAAGAAAAGAAAAAAAGAAAAAAAAATCCAAAACTACGTCATTTCGGTTTCGGGCCAATTTCGAGCTCGGAAAATTCGAGGTACATAGCGGAACTGATAAATAATATTTGAAGTCTTAGTTTGCAAATGATATAATTATAATTTTGTTTTGTAATATTATAATAAGAGTAAATTACACTTTATCCTTTTTATATTTGACCATTTTCTCACTTTGGCTCTTGAAATTTTTTCTCCACTTCAACGTTTAATTTTCAAGTTTTCACAGTTTTCTCTTAAAGTTAACTTTTGCGCAAAAGTATATAGAAAATATCACGTTAATTGTCACATAACATAAATATATATTCGAATTTGTGTTATATGTATTAGAGCATCTCCAACAGTGCATCAATTTTTTTCACCAAATTTGAGTAAAAACTTTCTTTGATATCAAGTGCTGCAACAGAGAATTTTGGAGTTTTATCAAACCACCGATTGAGCAGGCGGACAACTGGCCAGTGTAATTTTTTCACAACTTTTTGCCTTCAGGTGCTCATCTAAGGGATGATTGGGAGGAGAAGGACATCCGACAACGGCAATAAACAGTAATTTGATAAAAGCCACATTGGTCCTCAATTTGATGAAAAAAAAGTGAAATTCTCGATTTGATACCTATTTCATGAAACCGTTAGAGTAGGAAAATGAGTAATTTTTCATCAAATTCAAATTTGATAAAAAATTTGAGTAATCATTAGAGATGGTCTTAATTATATATAATAAAATATTTTTATGATATGTAATTGTTAATATGTCATTTAAGTTAATTTTTTGAAAACAAGTTAAAATATGAAAAATCAAAATAAAAAAAATAAATTTTAAGAGTCAAAATACAAAAGAAAAAGTAAAAAAAAGACACAAAATATGTTTTACCTAATAATAGTAATAAGTGGTCCCTTCAGTCATATTTTCGGTCAATTTCTCTGTGTTTATAGCAGTACTCCCTGATGAAAAAAAAAAATTATGCAAAACTTTTAAGGGTTGGTTTGGCAAGGGCTCATTGGGCTTTTTTGGCTCAATGAGCCATAAAAGACAGAATAGGCTCATGAGCCACAACAGACAAAACATCCCATCCAACCCCATAATCATTACACTCTTCTCTTACAAAAAAATCAAAAAAACCAAAAAGCCAAAAGCCCTTCCCAAACTAAGTTTTTGAGCCCATGCTCATATAGTCAAAAAAGTCAAAAAGCCAAAAAACCAACCCACTTCCCAAACTTTTTTGAAGTTGATAATATCAATTTGAGAAAACGTTTGAGTTCAGGCCATCTTTAATGGTTCATCAAACCTTACATCAGATTTAAAATTTAGTAAAAAAAATCACTTTTTGGAGCTCCAATGGTTTCAGCAAATTAGTATTAAAATGATAATGGAGCAAAAAATTCATCAAAGTGAGAACAGGTTTCAGGTTTCACCATTTTAATGTACGTGACAGTTGGAGGAGACCAACCGATCAATCAGCCGGTTGACCGACCGGTTGACCGGTTCCTCAATTCTGGCCAACTTTGAATTTCTTGTTATTATTTGATACCTTCACTTTTCTTCTCATCTTTTAGCCTTCCTCCCCTGTTGGGTAGTTGGTTGTACTGGTATTGTGAGTGGCAAGCTCCGGGGATTTCATGGAAATTGATCTGAACCATGCCGTGATTGAGGTGGAGAAGAATGCATGTGGCAATGGTGACTGTGACATGGGTGGTGGTGGTGGATGGGGTGGTGGTTGTTATTTGTCTTTTTCAACTCCCTCATCCTCTTCAAATTCATCTTCTTCACTTGCTTCTTCTTCAATTCACATGGAGCTTTGGCATGCCTGTGCTGGCCCTCTCAACACTCTACCCAAGAAAGGGAATGTGGTTGTCTACTTCCCACAAGGTCACTTATTATTATTATTATTATTATTTAGTGAAGATAAGGCTTACAAGAATTGGGCACAGAAAGGGAGGAAAAAAAAAAAAAAAATTTATGGCCTTACGACCTTCTCCCTTTTGATGCTCACTGTTGGAGCAAACCATATCAGATTGAGAAAATTAGGTTTTTTTTTACTCAAATTTGATGAAAAATTTGGTCCACCGTTAGAGATGCTCTTAGTAATTTTTTTTGAGATTGATTTCAGTAGTTTGAATTGTTTATTTTTTTTAAACTTGTTAGGTAGAATATCCATTTAAAAAAAATATATGATAATTAAATAATGATAACTATATATTTAAATTAAATTTGTATTACAAAAATTAAATAGTTATTTTTAAAATTATATTTGTTAGTCATTTTTTTTAAACAAATATAATTTAAATATATAATTATCGATATACAATTATCTTAATTTTTTACATAAATATTTTATCCAACGAATTCTAAAATAAGTAATTCATATCACCAAAATTAATTTTAAAAGTATTGTATGAAACTTAAATAATCTCTTACTGTGTTTGGTTGGAAGATTTAAAAATGAATTTGAAAAGTAAAAATAAAAAAATAAATAAAACGAAATAAAATATAAGTATTTTTATTCACATTTTACTTTTTATTTTTTATTTTTTTCTAAGGTCTCGTTTGGCAAGTGTTTATTTTAATCTAAAAGTCAAAAAGTTATTAAAAAAAACCAAAAAACTTATAACTATACTAAAAAGTCAAAGATTCTAATTTCTCTTAACTTTTTACATATTTTTTCATAAAAAATAAAAAATTCATATTAAATTTATTAATTTTTTTACCTCATATTTTAATTAAAAAATTAAAAAATTATTAAAACGGTCTGTATCAAACGATTCCTACATTTCTTAACCATTTCTTAACCAAACAGCGTTACAGATGACAAGTACCAAATTTTTGTGAAAACCGCTTTCCGAACCGCGGTTGGACCGTCAAATTGGTCAAACCGGTGTGAGGGTTTCATTGATTGGGATTGGGGCTTAGACTGATTCTGTCACTTCTCTCTTATGTCTATGCTCTGTCTGTCGACTCTCATTCGACACTCACACAAGTCTCTCTTACTGTGACTAAGACAGCCGAAACCCCAAGACTATTATCAGCCCTTCTCCGGAAATTCATTTTCTGTAAGTGTTCAATTCTTTGATCTATTTAATGATAGTCATAGATATGTTTTCATCTCATATATTTGTTATTTTTGATGACCCATTTTGCTCAAATCGTTTTTGGGTACCTGCTGGTTTTTGTTTTTATTTTAACTGTTCACATGTTACTGATTGAAGTTGGGTTTTGTAAGTGAATATTATATCTGTACGGACCCTACCACAACGAAAACAGAGGGAAACATGTATGTCATTTTTGTAGGTAATATATATCAATAATATATATAAGGTATAATAGTCTAACAAAAAATATAAATCAAGAAAAAATATAAAAATATAAACACATGGCCGTGCAGAAGAATCACTCAGCCCACCAGCGCGTGTTGGAGTTGAGGAAAACAGCTCAGGCTGCCGTTGCTGTTGCTGATGCTTAAGCCAAGGCTGCCGAGCTAAAAGATCTCAAGGCAAAGCTGGCCGAGCTGAGTGCCGACCGAGATCAATTAGCCGAGCTAGTCAATGCAGCGGAGGCGGACAAACAAAAAGCTTTGGCTGAAAAAAAAAGATCGGTCACATGTTGGTCGTTGTTGATAAAGAAATCCAACGAATAAGATGATCAGCTCTACCTTACGATCGCTATCTACAAGACAAAACACCCCCAGTTGTAGCCGGGGGCCATCCGACGCCTAAGTCAGTCCTCCAATATTATTAAAATATTTAATCGACTAATTCATAGAGAGAAATTGCGTACCTCAACCATGAGGGTATTGCCTATTCATAATATCCAGTGACTTACTTATCAAGTAGTTTGAATGTTCCAAAAGTCCTATCCCAAACAATCTCCGGTTGTTCAGGACTTCTATATCGATAAGATTTCATATCTTGATGAGTTTTGCACAATATAAACATACTAATGCAGTGTTTGATAAGAATTTGACAACTGTCATATATGTAATAATCCATAACCATGCCACGTAGCAATGCCTAGACCCTCACAAGTCTTGTGGTTATTTTTATTCCCTCTCAATTGCCCCCAAGCTTTCATTCTCTCTGAACTCAGTGAAAGAGTGGAAACTTTCTATTGTTCTGATAAAAATAGTCGTGTAATAATGCCCAACAAGGTTTTGAAAAGCGGTTGCGGTTGCCGTAACGGTGGCGGTGGAGCGGGAGCGGTTGCGGGGTGTAAAGGCCGTAGCGTAACGGTTGCGGTAACCGGAACCGTGAATTTGTTTATTTTTCGCACAATTTGAAATTTTTTTACCGATACGCATATTTTTTTTCCATAATCATTTTTATTAGGTTTTAAAATAAATATTGATCAATTTTTTGTAAATTTTTAAGTATGATCTAATATATTTCATATTTTTAAATTACTATAAGCTAAGTTTTTTTACATTTTATTTTAATAATTAATGACTTTATATGTCACAAATCCATATTACGCTTGTGGCCAAAAAAATAATTATTGGACTTAGATGTATAAATTTATTTTTTTAATTATTATACTTGTGGAAGCATATAGTTTTAAAAAAAAAAAATTATACATGCTAATGTAATCATATAAAAATTATAAAGAATTTTTTTTTTTTTGGTTTGGATCACTTGAATATTCATTCTCTTTTTGGATAACCTGTAAATAAAAATAAAATAAACTAATAAAAAAAAATTGACATATATAAAATATGTATTAATATATAATTATACAACTGTTATGTTTTCTAGATATTTTACAAAAAAAATCAATCACTAACTATTATATATAAGATAAATAATGATAAAAGTAAGAGAATAAATAACAAAATAAATATATATATATATATATATATATATATATATTTTAATCAAGCCAAATACATAATGACCACACTTATTATTATGATTATTATTATTTTCAAATAATATATAGATAGACACACAAACAAAATGGTTGAGTAATAGCAGCTGAATAAAATAGCATAGGTTTTATAGCTTCAACAAATCAATAACATGTTCTTTTTTTTCCCTCTCTCTCTTGCTTCTCCATCTTCCCTCTTCATCATCCCTCTTTTCCCATTTTCATTTTTTTTTTTTGAGTTTTTTTGAAAGAAGCAGTTCGAAACTGTTACGTAACAATGCGCAATAGGCCGGTACGGCCGTTATAGCACCGTTATGACTGTTACGGCCGACACACCTGTGAATCTCAATCACACCGCAAAAGCAGCTGTAACGGGTGGCGGTAACCACCACAACTGTTACGTAACGGCGTTACGTAACGGTTGCAGCTGCTTTTTAAAACCTTGATGCCTAACTAAAACTATACATGGGTGCTAGGGCTTATTCCAAAATGCATAACCTTATTAGGACTTATTTCGAAAATGCCTAGCCTTGCTAGGATTTATTCCAAGAATGCCTAACCTCGTTAGGATTTATTCTGAAAACGCCTAACCTTGTTAGGATTTATTCCAAGAATGCCTAACCTTGTTAGGACTTATTCCGAAATGCCTTGTTAGGACTTATTCCAAGAATGTATAACCTCGTTAGGACTTATTCCAAGAATGTATAACCTCGTTAGGACTTATTGCGAAAATGCCTAACCTTATTAGAACTTATTCCAAAAATGCCTAATCTCGTTAGGAACTACCAAAACACCAGCAAAATCAGCTCAGCAAGGAATCCTACTACTGGACAAACCACCAACCTACTCTGCAATGATTTTCAAAGTTAGTTAAACATGCAAACTCCCTTCGACAAGCAAAACCCGCTCGATAAAGATTTTCTAAGTTGGTCAAACTTGCCAACCTACTTTGTTGAGCAAAACTCGTTCGATAGCCCCGCCTTTTTGCCTTCAACGTATATATCCTGTACACTCGAATGGTTTCAGCCACTGTTCATCCTATTCGTTCACAAACCCTAAACCCAGTGCTCCATTTCTTTTTCCCATCGAAGCACAATCCAATACCTTCGAGTTCGCAATCGTACAAGGAGGTGTTCTTTCTGTGTCTTGTCGAGTAGACTAACTCGGTTTACACTATCCCTGCCAACCTTTTTTGGTCAAGATAACCATCTCGGTTCAAGAGTTCAAAAATTTGTTGGTCAAGCCTGCCAACCAGCATTGACCGAGATAACCATCTCAGTCAAATAGTTCGAAATAGTTTGTCAAACCTACCAACTTTTCTTGGTTGAGATAACTGTCATCTCGGGGTAAAGAGTTCAAAAAATTATTGGTCAAACCTGCTAACTTGCTTTGGCCGAGATAACCATCTCGATCAAAGAGTGCAAAAAGTGGTTGGTTTATTTCGGCCAAAGAGTGCAAAAAGTTGTTGATCAACCTACCAACCTTCTTTGGCCGAGGTAACCATCTCGGTCAAAGAGTAAAAAAATTTTGTTGGTCCAACCTTCCAAACTGTTTTGGCCGAGATAACCATCTCGGTCAAAGAGTGCATAAAGTTGTTGGTCAAACCTGCCAACCTTTTTTAACCGAGGTAATCATCTCGGTCAAAGATTGCAAAAATTTGTTGGTCAAACCTGCTAACTTTCTTTGGCCGAGGTAACCATCTTGGTCAATGAGTGCAAAAATTTGTTGGTCAAACCTGTCAACCCACTTTGCCCTTAGTTGTGCAAAGATTTCTAGAAAGAGTTGGTCAAACCTGCCAATCCACTTTGCCCCCAGTCATGCAAAGATTTGTTAGAAAGAGTTGGTTAAACTTGCCAACCTTTTTTGGCCAAGGTAATCATCTTAGCATTTTTTACCCAAATAATTTATTCTTGTATATTCTAAATCCAGCAACATATCTGACCAATTTACACGCTCGGTATATAAAAAATTCTTTGTGGTCGGAGTAATGATACATAAAATCCATGCTCCATAGATAACCAAAATTCGGCACAATACATAATAAAATATCTTCTAGAAAAGCTTGTGATTACTTAACATTGAGTAAAACACACTAGAGATCTTCCACGTTGCCGTTGTTACGGGCACCATTTGGTAAAGAAAAAGTGATTTGCATGATCATGTTTCCAAGATTGAGAAACAATTGGCGGGAGATACCCAATTCAAGAATATTTCATAATAGAATGAATACAACTTCGAAGAGTGCAATCATGCACACCCAATAGCTGTGTAGAGAAAAACAAACGAGGATCATCTCTTCTAGTACTACATGGGATATAATAATTTATAAATATAATCTTCCTCGTTGGACTCAATCGTTTCCACAGACGGCGCCAATTTTACGAACATAAAAAAATACCGTATTTGATGATAAAGAAATCCAACAAAGAAGATGATCAGCACCACTTCGCGATCGCTATCTACAAGACAAAACACCTTCAGCCGTAGCTGGGGGCCCTCTGATGCCCAAGTCAGTCTTCCATTATTATCAAAATATTTAATGGACTAATTCATAGAAAGAAATTGCATACCTCAACCCATGAGGGTATTGCCTATTTATAATATCCAGTGACTTACTTATCAAGTAGTTTGAATGTTCCAGAAGTCTTATCCCAAACAATCTCCGGTTATTCAGGACTTCTATATTGATAAGATTTCATATCCTAATGAGTTTTGCACAACATAAACACACTAATGTAGTGTTTGATAAGAATTTGACAATTGTCATACATGTGAAAATCCATAACCATGCCACGTAGCAATGCCTAGACCCACACAATTCTTGTAGTTATTTTTATTCCCTCTCAATATCACTAAATATATATTATGTCATGCCCATTTGATTTCTTTGTTGTTGTGGCCTACAGTCAAGGTTCTGAAAAGCGGTTGCGGTCGCCGTAACGGTGGCGGTGACGCGATTGCGGTTGCGGGGTGTAAAGGCCGTAGTGTAACGGTTGCGGTAACCGGAACCGTGAATTTTTTTATTTTTCGCACAATTTGAAAAAAACTTACCGATACGCATATTTTTTTTCCATGATCAGATTTATTGGATTAAAAATAAATATTAATCAATTTTTATAAATTTTTAAATATGATTCAATATTTTTCATATATTTAAATCACTATAAATTGAGTTTTTTACATTTTATTTTAATAATTAATGACTTTATATTATACAAAAAATCAATCACTAACTATTATATATAAGATAAATAATGGCAAAAGTAAGAATAAATAAGAGCTTAAATATATATATATATACATATTTTAACCAAGCCAAATAGATAATGACCACGCTTATTATTATTATTATTTTCAAACAATATATAGATAGACACATACAAACAAAATGGTTTAGTGACAGCAGCTGAATAGAATAGCATAGGTCTTACAGCTTCAACAAATCAATAACATGTTCTTCATCCTCCCTCTTCTCTCTCTCTATCTCTTGCTCCTTCATTTTCTCTCTTTATCTTCCCTCTTCTCTCTATCCCTCTTTCTCCATTTTCAGCTTTTTTTTGTGTGTTTTTTCGAAAAAAACAGTTTTGAACCGTTACGTAACGGTGCGTAACAGGTCGTTACAGCTGTTACGGCACCGTTATGACCGCTACAGCAGCCGCTACGACCGACACACCTGTGAATCTCAATCACACTGCAAAAGCAGCCGTAACGGGTGGCGGTAATCGCCAAAACCGTTACGTAACAGCGTTACGTAACGGTTGCGGCCGCTTTTTAAAACCATGCCTACAGTGTTTTTTTCTTTTTCTGTTGGGTAGGTTAGGTTAGGAGTAGTGAATGTTTGGATCATTTTATAGGTTTTGAAGAGGGTAAAATAAATTAGAGCAAGACTAGGCCAGGTCGAGCTACTGTACCTGGTAGAACCATTGACCCACTCCAAAGTGGACTGAACAAGTTGGACCAAGCCTAATAATGGGGCCAGCCCAAGGTGGGCCGAACAACAAATTGACCCAGTGCCAGACCTGCAGCCCCGAGGTGAGATGAACAAGGGGTTGGCCCCTATGAAGCATGGATACTCTAAAAAAGTTGTGTATGTACGAACGAGTATCAGATTTAGATATGTGTCTGATACGGCAGGATAGTATTGGATACAATAAATAATATCTGATTTATTTTTTAGTTTTTTTCTAATTTTGGATACAGGAGGGATACTTGAAAGACAGTCAGTATCAAATTTAATTTTTTTCTTATTTTTTATATTTTAATACGCCAAATAAGTATCTAATTTATTTATTTTTCTTATTTGTATTTATATTTTTTCAAAGGTCAACGCACTCTCCCTCTTTCTCCCTCCTTTCTATGCCTCTCCATATTTATAGGAGTTGCATTGTCATTATTTATTCCCTTGTGATATACCATTTTCTACTTTGTTGGCCTTGCTATAAGGGCCATTTACTCATGTGTTAAAAAATTACACTTTCTATTTTTTTTTAATTTCTTTCGATTGTTGTTTTATTTTATTTTTTAATTTTGGATATTATGACTTGGTGCTATTGTTAAAATTGCTTAATTTTGTTAGCTTTATTGTTGTTCTTTAAATTTTCTTGAATATTTGATCGAATCCTCTGTTACTATTTGTTGTTAATTCTTTGTCGGTATGGCTGGTTATTAATTGATTTCTCTTTTATGCAATCTTTGACGAACATAAAATTCTCTTTTTGATATTAAGGAACTTAGTACTAAATATTTTATAAAAGTACTCTTGCATTATGTTTTATTTTATACATACTACATACTACATTATGAGAAATTATATATAAAAAATTATTTTACAAACATATTTGTGTTGTATTTAAAGTTTTCCTTTATCACTGTATCCATATTGTATCATACCTGTATCTTGTATCTGTATTGTATATGTATCCGTGCTTCCTAGGTTGGCTCAAAGCTAACCGGCCGCCTCGAGACGGGCCAAGTAAAAGTCAATCGGCCACCCCAAAATGGGCCGAGCAAGGGGTTGGCCCAAAGCCAACTGGTTGCCTTGAGGCAAGCCAAGCAAACTATGATACGACTCAAGTCTTGAGAGCCAAGTCTGGCTTCCCTTCTTATGCTAAGCTAAAGGACAATGTGGAGCCGAGTGAGGCCATGAAAGGTCAAGCCTTGCATCTAGCTTGAGTTCACAACGAGAGAACACATAATCCTAACCCTACACTCTTATCGATACAAAATTTTTTTTTTTTGGGGAGGGGGGGGGGGGATGTGTGGCATGCCTATTTGTAAGAAGGGGAAAACGGCATTACCGCCCAACGTATCGAAAGGAAAATCTAAGTCCTTTCGAAATGCAAAGTCTGCAGGACAACTCAATCCTGAAGGAAATTCTAGTGAGATAATTTCCTTGAAGATGAAGGCTTCAAGCCCAAGCCCAAGCCCAAGCCCAAGCCAATGGATAACAAATTCAAGTCATGACTCTCATAAAGTCCTCGGATAGGAAAATCTCTCGGATAAGAGTCTCTCAGAGGACGATATCCTCAAAGAAACCCAACAGATGAGAAACACTTGCACATTATTATACGTGCTTCTCAAAAGGGTCAAAGACCTGAGGATAGATTCAGCTTTCCGAGGTTGCAGTGATTAAGTCTCCCTTGAAGATAGGAAGGCCGCCAAACGGTCCCTATTCAAAACCCGCATCCTACAAAGGAGCAGATACCCTGAAGCTCCCTAGATAGCTTTTTTGAAATTGAGCAATACGACTCTCTCGAAGATAGGAAGGCCAGCCATTCGTCCCTATTCAAAACCCGCATCCTACAAAGGAGTTGCATACCGTGAGGCTCCTTGGATAGCTTTTCGAGATGTGGCAGGCAAGTCCTTCTCGAAGATAGAAAGGGTATCTGCTTCTGTAAGGGTATCCACCCCTATTCAAAACTGCTTCTGTAAATGGGTCCTACTATACCGAGGCCCCATGATAGCTTCCGAGAATGAGTGACATGACTATCTCAAAGATGGGAAGCATGATCAAGCCCCCGTTAATCATACAAATAAAACAATCATCTCCACCCAATGTCAAAACGGCAAGACTTGGGAAGTCTCTCAGATTTTAAACATCGAGGTAGATGTATAAGTCGATCTCAAGACTATACTCTGCTAGCTTTGTCGGGATGTAGGGAGAACCTGCGGTTTGGTGGCTAAAAGTAAGGGATCATCTAGGCATTTGTGAATCTCGCAAACTTCGGTTACTCTTGAAAACCACTCAAGGGGATTAACCCGAGGGGAAGAAGATTGCATTTGTCTTGACTGGATAGTACGAGAGAGGAATATTCCATGTGGTCCCTAAAGGCCACGTGGCAACATTATATACATTTTCTTGGCCCCCAAGCTGGACCTGAGTGCCTATAAATAAGCACCCATATTTCATAAACCCTAATTTTCAGGCTTGAGTGAGACTATTCACCAAGAGTGAGGGGTAGTGGTGCACAAGAATATTCTGCCATTCTCTCTCTACTCTATTTGCCTTGCTTTTCATCCCACAGTATCTCTCTCACCATCTCCGTCTTCATCTTCTTGTACCAATCATTCACCAGTTTCACCTCACCATTTCATTATCTTTCATTATTACATGATCTTCATTTGTACCCCTACAGTATTCATTCAGTTAGCAACTCTATGGGCATTTTTGGAAAAAATCAAAATTGCATGACATAGCATTCAATAAGCTGTTCTGAGTTGTGTGTTCCATATAATAGAATATATAATAGGCACATGAATTTATATATGTAGGTGTGTGGTATGTTTCATTAGCCAAATTGTTGGCACGGCACAACTGTGACACAAATCTCTCGAAAGGTCATGGCTACAATATTGCCAATGGGCCATCATATATGTAATATTTTTTCCCCTGATTTGGAGCCTTATAAGGATTTGGCTTAAAACTTTTAAACTTTAATCTCAATGTAGTGTGTTCACTCTCATTGTTGTTCAGAATGGAAAGTGAAGAACACATATTGATGTCTGAATTGAACGAGAAGATTTTCCAGATATTTTCAGATTTTATGACAAGGTTAATCTCAAACCTTCATCACTATGCTAATGGTTTATCAATCAATTTGAAGAGTATACCTTGAGCTTTATTTTGCAAAATTACTATTTGATGTGGTATGTCTATTGAAGGAACCATATCTGACTTGGAGATTTAATTTTTTTGGTCTCTTGCTTATTTTTTCCCCCACCATTATCCTTTTCAAATGAAAGACATGTTTGGCCTAGGAGATTAAAGATCGATATGTGGGATCATAATTTTGTACAGTGAGTAATGATATACAAACATAATTTGTATTAAAAAAACTCATACAAAATGATGTGTCTCATTTATAGCCATTCATTGGAACTCAAAATACCCATCACTTTGGTTCATAATTGCAAGAATACCGTTGCCACATCATTCTTGTCTTAAATTTTGTATGAAAATTATATCATTTTCCTTGTACAATTTTTCATTTCACGTTAGCATTGTAATGTCTTCAAACAATCTACCGGATGTCTTTAAATGTTTGCTGAAAGATATAAAAAACTGTCTATTAATTGAAACAACAAAAAGGCAAAATGCCAATTTTTGGATGCACAACCCATAGAAATTAGAGAATTGCCCCATAGTTGATGATATTGGCATACGAATACTTGCATTATGGATATCTTTAATTCCCTACTAGAAGTGAAGTGGATGAGTTTGAATGCTCAATCATTTAAAAAAGAAAAGAAAAGAAAAAAAAAAACTATACAGATGGCAGATTGTGCATACCAATCTGGCCTACCTTACAAAACTGTAATAGAAGTATGGGGCTTTTGATTATTGCAAAATACCGAAGAGGATCTCAAGCCCAATGCTAAGTTTGCAAGCTTATTGGTTACTAGATTATGTTCTATACATGTATGAAAGCTGGGAAGCAGAAGCAATTAAAAAATACAATTGTGAAGTGCCATACAAAGCATTTTTTTTTTTCCTAAGATAGGCATGTGCAACTCAGAATCTTATTACTTGGATTATGAAAGTACCTGTGTGACGTTCCAAACCTTTTGAAGTTTTAAGCTTTACTTGAAGAACATTGCAATTATTTATTTGAAGGAATGAATAAATATGTATAGGCATTGTTGATGTAGCAATGTGATGGAAAATGGCCATTGAAACATGTCTTGCATGTACATCCCAATTTTTGGCATTAAAAAGTCTAGATACCTTGTTTCCTCATTACAATTGGAGTCAAAGGTAAAGTTTCACTAGGTACCTTGTTTCCTCATTACAATTGGAGTCAAGGGTAAAGTTTCACTAGCTTGACAGTGCATAATGAATCTTGACACTGCTTATGCATCTTATGTGATTTATATCATAGCACTTTTTGAAATGCTCTCATCTTCAATGTTGGGAAATTTTTTGTTTTTATTTGTCATCTAATACCTATCCTATAGGGTCATAAAATTCGAGGAGTTGGTTGCTGTGGGAAGTAGGTTACTTGTTGGCTTTCATCAACGGCTAGGTTAGTGGTTTTGGGTTCTTTAAATTAGTTGCTGCCGGCAGTGGGATTAAGTTTCTTTGCTTCTTTTAGTAAGCTCTGTCCCTATGTTTTCATACAGAGTTTATTCGACGTCCTCCAATTAACAAGACATCTGAGTTGATCGAGCGCATCTTTAGAGCTAATGAAACCAGGAGGGTCTTGACATATGTTGAAGCTGGATGTGTAAATGCTCACGACAGCATACAAAATATAAGCAACTGTAAGTGGATTTTCGCTCATTACTTTTCTAGAAACATTTAGAATGAATGAATATTTTTCTCTCCCAAATGAAATTAAATGTGATTTACTTTGCTGCATAATGAGAGGCCACAGACTCATGTATTCTTGCAATACTAGGCTCATTTCGCCCTAAATTCTTTGGCTCTGTTTGGATGAGTTTTTAGAATTTGTTTATGAAATATTGTCAAAGACTAATTTAGTGAAGAAAATGAATATTTTTTTTTTAAAAAAAAAAAACTCTTTATTTTCATATGATTTTCTCTTTTTTGGGATATAAGTAACTTTTGAAAAGAAAAAAATTGGTGTTTATTTTTGTCAAACTAGCTTCTTCTTTTTTTTAAATATTTTAAAAATTAAGTTTAAAAAACTTAACCAAACGGAGCCTTTGTCTCTAATTGAATCCCATTACAGGTGATGCAATGTTGTGATTATCACAATTGCCACATGTTGAAACAGTTTGGTCGATGTTAATGGTCTTTGCTGACTACCAGAAAAGATTTCTTTGGGTCTATTGGCTTTGAGCTCTTTCTCTGGTTTGTTTCAGCGGCAAGCTTATCTGCACACTGTATCTGTATTGGATTCAATTGGTACTAATGAAAAACTTTGGATTTATCTCTTTTTTGCTGCTATTGCATTGGTAGTCCATTGTGTTTTTAGATACAAGTATTAGTTTTTAAGTTGCTAATGTGCTATCTGAAAGTTTATTGTCCTTATTTTTTCATACATTGGGGATTTCGATGGAGAAGTGCATACATGCCAACTTGGACTTCATGACCACTTAAGTAAAGGTACGATCATTCCTTGAATTATTATTATTATTATTTTTTTTGGTTTTCTCAATAAATGATAATGTTTTTGTATATAAAGCAGTGTAAATCAATGATGCAGTTGTGATTAGTTCAAAGTTTCATGTTTTTGGAATTGTTAGCCATCTTTGCTGGGTGGCTTTCATGATGTCTAATATTTTCCTGCAGAGTATAAGTTTGTCGTCAATACATTTTGATAATGACTTTTCCAAATTTCTTTTTTCCAATATTATTTATTTATTTTTTTTTAGATAGTGTTTTTTCCAATATTCTTGAATGTTTATCATTAAGTGAATCTCCAGAGATATGGCTTGCTCTTTCCTAGGAATCCAATATTTTCATGAGCTGTCTAGAAAATGAGGCATATCAATTGTCTACAGAATTTCCATCTTTGATCTCTGCAAATGTCGAACTTATAGAACTTTATGGTTGTTTTTGATGTTTTAATTTTTCTTAAGATAGCAATTGTTGTTAGTTTTGTGATAACCCTGTTCCGTATTATGCTAATTGATCTTATTTATGATTGTGATTATGTGTTTAATATGATTTTGAGTGTCATTTATATGATTATATGTGATTTTGAATTTCTATCTGTTCACCGTAGAAAATCTGTTCAACTTATTGTTAGAAACTGAAAATTGAAGGCCTTATCGGCCACAGAAACCGAAATTGACTACGCCATTTTGATTGGCATAATTTTTAAAGCCTATGGTGAAATTTAATTAGAAATTGATTTGGATCAAAGTAATTAGATTCAGAACGACTAATTTAAGCTCCATTATTTGGTCTAATCAATTTGATTAGGCAAGCTTATATATAAGGGCTTTATTTCACTTAAACCCTTTATTTTTGTGAACTCAAAATCTGAAATCACACTCTAGAGAGAGAGAGGACCGGTTCTAGAGAGAGAAAGAGGGAGAATTGTGTATCTTGGCTCAAAGGTTGTGAATTTGAAAGTTTAACTCCAAGAATTAGCTAGAAATTGGGAGCTTGGGACTCCAAGGTGAGTGTTTGAGCATTGGTTCATTAGTTAAGGTTGTAATTTTGAGAATTTGATGTTAGATTGTAATCAAAAGTGTGGGTTGAGTTGAATATGAAGTTGGAATGCACATGCATGCATAGAATTACCATGAATTGCCATGAATTTGTATAATCTAGCATATAGCTTGTTAATTATGAAAAATTGAGTGTTGGATCATACATGCAAGCATGGTTATGATGAGTTTCATGTGTGTAAGCACCACTTGAGCCGTTTGAAATGGAATTGGAATAAAAAATTAACTTGCGTGGTTGATTAATGAAGATCTAAAGCTTATATGAAGTTTGAATGCATGGATTTTGATTATACAAGAGAAATGTTGATTGATTTGGGAATTAGATCATGATTTTGAACAATTGACTTCATAATGGTTATGTTCTCATAGTGTGTCATGTGTTTATATGTTTTTGTGTCCAAAAACTTGAGTTTTGAACCCTTGGACATTGAGTTTGAAGCTCAAGCAGCTTGTTGGAAAACCCAGAATTCAGCATGTCCGCTCGAGCGTGAAATGTTAGCTCCCAGAACTTTTGCAGACATGGATGTCCGCTCGAGCGGAGAGGTTCACACTCGAGCGCCAAGCCGTGTGGTTTGGCTTTCAACTCAAGCGTCCGAAGTCACGCTCGAGTGTAAAAATGAGGCAACTAGTACTTTTGCAGACCTAATGGGTCTGCTTGAGCGGCAGAAACCACGCTGGAGCGGGGAGCCCTGTTTCAGAAATTTTGAAAAGATGTTTCGTGTTTCATTTTCCGTTCTTTTTCATTTCTAAGCACTCTTAGGCATGTATTGGGCTTTGTATATGACCTAAGGGATAAGAAAGAAGCCTAAGAGAAATAATAAGTTAAGAACGGATTGAATAACTTATGACCCATTGTGTTATGAATTATGTAGGGTCGAGTGCAAGGGCGAATCAAGCACCGGATTACTGTGAGTAATATCTTAGTAAAGATATTTTTGTATACGCATTACTTCCTAAATGTTGCCAACGTGGTAATTTCTAAATTTGTGAAATTGTACTATGAATGAGTATTCTATTCGTTCGTACCTGTAAAATGAATGTTGTGAAAATGAAAAATGGGCCTAAGGCCGTTCAGTATATTTGACAAAGATGTAGATTGGGCCGAAGGCCGTTTTGCATAATTGATAAATGGACCAAAGGTCGTTTTGAATAAAGAACTGATTGGATCAAAGGTTGTTTTGAGGGTGAATACAGATGCGACCATGATTAAAGGCGCATCACCGTGAATATGAGAATGTTGGACCCGAGGTCGTTTTGTAATGTGATAAGGAGGACCGGTGGTCCTTGGCACATGGATACATTAGACCTAAAGTTGGTCTATGAATGAGTATTGAACCCGAGGTCGTTTTGTACAGGTGGACCCAAGGTCGTTTTGAGTGCAATAGACCTGAGGTTGTTTCGTACCTAGATATGACATGGACCTGAGATCGTTTTGTACATGGATATAATATGTTGGACCCGAGGTCGTTCCGTATGTTACAGTCTATGCATTTGATACAAGTGGAACTAGTAGTTCAAATGTTTAAATTATACGTATGACTTATTCACGAACGAATCTCATTCATTAACCTCTTTACTCTGGTATTATTCACTCGGTATCAGCTCACTCTGTATTTATATGTATGTAGGTGAGCAGCGGGATGTCTAACCCCAGTCCCAGTAAGCGTTGAGAAACCAAGTTTTGTGAGGTCATCCAAGGTCGCCTCATGCAGAGGCTTTGCTTTTGTTTTATTACTCTTGGAGCCTTTTTGTGGTCATGTAGTACAACCTTGACCGACCATGTATAGAATCTGAATTTTTGTTAACACTGGTTGAATAATCCTGGGTGTATGTATGACATACTTTCTGTGAATATGCTTTTGGTGTGAGTTATTATGAGTATATAAGAATGTTTGGTTAAGCTATGTAAGCACAGCTCTATGGACAATTCATAAGTTTGCTTCCGTTTTGGCCCCTTAACTCTGATATAGTATGTTTTACTTGGTTTGAGGCCGCAGGTAATCTCTTGATTACTGGCCGGTTATGACCCTAATCCATAGGGGCGGGTTGTGGTCATGACAAGTTTGCCTCTACCTTGTGTTTTCTCTATGTTCCTTTTGTATTATTAGTGAATAACAAGCTTTTCAGAGACAATTTCTGCCTTTTCAAATTTTGGGGGGCTTTGCTTTCCTTAATGAATAGTCATATTCTTTGCCTCTACCTTGTATTTTCTCTATGTTCTGTGTGATTCTCATATTCTTTGACTATATATTATCTGCCTTTTCCACCATGTATGCAGACAAAGGAGCGAGTCATTTGCTACATTACACAAATCACAAAACATTATTTTCACACTTTGTTTTAAATGTGGATTATATCAAGTGTTTTGTGAAAATGAGCTGAATCAGCTAATCATATTTCCATGATCCTTGAGCTTTGTGCTGTGAAGCTCAGAAAAAAAAAAAAAAAAAAAAGGAACAGAAAAGTTTTATTTCTTTTGAAGTACATATATGAAATACTAGTTAAAATACATTTTTTGAACAGTGGAAATCCACTTATTTCATAACTATTGCATACTTAACTGTTAAGAAGTATGGATTCCTTTTCTTGGGAAAGCCAAGCTGCTGTTCACAATCTGCAAAATTGAGCTGACTATATGTCTTCATCAACCACACAATATTAACTGACAAATTTAAACCAACTTAATTGGACAATCTCATTATTGTTTTCCTCATATCTGCTGATGCTTGAAAGCTCAAAAGAGCAGTCTTCGACCACAGTAACCCTATGTTAACAAGAACGCCTGCACTTGACAATCTTCCACACATGAACTCTTGCACAATTACACTCCCAAAATCTTAAAACTCTAAAACTCTTCCTCAGTCCTTCCAAATTTCCAATACAGTCACCTGTGCACACACACACTGCCACACGCTCCTGCTCTCTCTCATGCTCTCCCACACACTTCCACACCTGAAGAATACATCAGATTGTAAGCTTTTTTTTTTTGGTGTGTGTGTGTGTGTGTGTGTGTGTGTGTGTGTGTGGTAATTATCAGATTTTAAACTTGGTTATATTTGATATTTTTCTGGTGTGACTCATTTTAAGTATCAATCCTAATGCTATCTATGCACAATGCACAATGTTCATAGGAACATTGATTGTTTTAAGTGCTAGGTGATGGGAAGGGGATATATGATGTGCCATTTATTCTAGGATGTGCCATGCCATGTGGTTCTTCTTTTAGATTATTCAATTGACCATTACAAGCTGTTTCATATCCAATATTAGATTTCTTTTTAATCAATGAAGATGTTTAAGAAAACTTTATCTTTGTAATGAAGCTTTATATGTTGTTCATTGTTTTTTTCCCCCCACTTTTTGCATAGCCTTGAAAAAAATATTAATAGTAGAGTACTGATGGCTTATTTTTATCATCATACATATTTGAGGAAATTTCATTTTACCCCTTAAACTATACATCGATAATCAATTTAACCCTTGTACTTATTATAATTTCAATTTTACACCTAAACTATTTGATTTTGGATCAATATTACCTCTGCCGTTAGCTACCGTTTATAATCAAATGGAAGTTGCTGATTTGGCACAGAAATTTCGTTTGAAATTTTATTTTGCCCCCCAAATTATCTAAGAAATATAAATTAGACCCCCCAAATTCATATTGTTTAGGGGTGTAATTGATATTTTGGAGATTGTTTGGGGGATAAATTGAAATCTCAAATGAAGACGGCAGCAAGTGTCGTCAGCAGCTAACAGCAGGGATGAAATTGATCAAAAATTGAATAATTTAGGTGTAAAATTAAAATTAAAATTATAAGAAGTGTAGGGTTAAATTGATCATCGAGGTATAGTTTGAGAGGCAAAATGATATTTCCTCTACATATTTAACAATTTTTAATGGAAATCTACCACATTTTGGATCATGCAATCTGGATGGAAGATCACTAAAAGTAAAGTAAGAAGCTTTCCTGATGTCGACTTCATGAACAGGACCTTCCATCACTTTTACGTTGTGTTTGGTTGGGAGATTTGGGAAGGGATTTGGAAAGAGAAAGGGAAAGGAAAAAGGTGTGCGATATTAGATGAAATATAGATATATTTTATTCACATTTTACCTACCTTTTCCCTTTCCCTTTCCCTTTCCAAATCCCCCAACCAAACACAACGTAAATGATTTCCAGTATTACACTATCCAGCAAGTTAATGGTGAGAATTGCCACATTGCTATATTAGCCTCTTTTTGGTAATTTGTTTTTTTTAATGCACATGTTTGGCATGAGGCTGTGGATGCTGATGTTCTTTTTATGTTTATGAACTATAATGCAATTTTTCTTCTTGTATTTATTTTTTTCTTGAACTTTTTTTTGTTGGAAAAAACTTTTTATTCAATTTCTGCATCCATATCATCCTCAGGCTTGAAGTTGGTTATTTAATTTGATTACATTTGTTGCAGCCAAATGCATAGTCAATGAACTTGAAGGCCTTGTCAAGGAAGTAACAGGTGCGATGCGAACTGCAAATGAAAGCAAACCACTTTCGCAGGACAAAGTCACACAAGATGAGTTTGGTCCAGAAGCAACTTTGTACGATAAGGTACTGTATACTTTATATCTTTTAGTCGGGGTGCATACTCTTTTTTCTGTTTACTTATTTCAGTTATTCTCTAAAACCTTTCATTCAGTTTCCTTGTGTTTGTTTGCCATCAAAGGACCTGGGGAGAGGGGGGATTCAGGTAGGGATTGTTACATAAAAACGTCTTTCTTTTTTTTCCTAGAAGTTGTCATTCTTCTAATGAGAATTAGTAAGCATAGACACTCCAAAATGGGTAGTAAGAACGGATGCTCCAAAATGGGTAACATCAAGTTCAACACGAGTTGAACATCAACATGGTGCGGTCACATCTATCCACTTGTTGGAAATGCCATGTGGTGTATCACTAATACTTCATGGATAGTGGACATGCGTATCCTATGTCTGGACTAGACTCAGGATTTTTTTTTTTTTTCCTGCTTTATGCAAATCAAATATCTCTCCCAGGTTACTAGCCTTTCGTTTTTGGCCTCTAGCTCTCATCTTGAAAGTGCAAAGTCTTTGAGGTGGCAGTAGCTCTCGATTGAGAATTCTTCTTCTGAGCAAGTCAGAGCAAGACCTTAGTGAGAATCAAATTATCACTATATTTTTCCCCTTTTCAATTTCTTCTTCCAAGTGCAGGATAACACAAAGGAATTGTGAGTTTTTTTTTTTTTTTTTCCTGCCAATCGGGGCCCTCCCTGCACCACCCCCATGGGGATGGTCTATAGGTTTCATAACTACTCCTTTCACTACATGATTAGCGGCTACACCCAAACTTTTCTGGTTTTGCGGTCGAACAAAAATATATGGAAACAAAGAGGTGGAAATTGAAAAAAAAATAAAATAAAAATACACCCACATATACACAATGCTTTTCATGTCTTATATTAATATACATAACAAAAAAATTGTAAGAAAAATTGATGTATATTATTGATTGATTGTATTTGTGTAGATATTACAATTACAAGGATTCCTATTATATAGGAGTGTGTTTGGGAGTAGGTGGAGAGTAGGTGAAGTGGAGGTGGTAGTGGTGTAGTGGGTTAGGTTTAGTGGAGTAGGTGAGGTGGTAGTGGTGTAGTGGGTTAGGTTTAGTGGAGTAGGTGAGGTGGTAGTGGTGGTAGGTTTATGGTAAATTCTAACAGCCCCCCGCAAACTCAAGGAGGATAGAAACTAACCAACTTGAGTTTGAAGAGAGGAACAAAACAAGAAAATACATAAAAATAAAAAAGGATAGGAAACACTGTATGGTCGTGTCAGACCGTTGTAGCAGACAGTTTATGGGGTCATGTCGGACCGTTGTAGTAGACAGTTTACAGGGTCATGTCGGACCGTTGTAGCAGACACTGTGTGGTTGTGTCAGACCGATGTAGAAGACAGTTTATGGGGTCATGTCGGACCGTTGTAGAAGACAGTTTATGGGGTCATGTCGGACCGTTGTAGAAGACAGTTTATGGGGTCATGTCGGACCGTTGTAGAAGACAGTTTACGGAGTCTTGTCGGACCCTTGTAGAAACTAACCGAAATCTATGTCGGGACAGTTTACAGAGTCTTGTCGGACCCATAAAGGAGCTAACCGGAATCAATGTCGGGACAGTTTACAGAGTCTTGTCGGACCCATAAGGGAGCTAACCGGAATCAATGTCGGGACAGTTTACAGAGTCTTGTCGGACCCTTGATGGAGCTAACCGGAATCAATGTCGGGACAGTTTACAGAGTCTTGTCGGACCCTTGTAGAAACTAACCGGAATCTATGTCGGGACAGTTTACAGAGTCTTGTCGGACCCATAAAGGAGCTAACCGGAATCAATGTCGGGACAGTTTACAGAGTCTTGTCGGACCCTTAAAAAGTCGCACCCTCAAAAGGTGTGCCCAATTTTTCAAAAGGCGTGCCATCAAAAGGCGTGCCCAATTCATCAAAAGGCGTGTCCACTTTATCAAAAGATGTGCCATGAAAAGGCGTGCCAGTTTGTCGGGCGTCTTGGCTTGCGCGCCCGTTTTGTCGTCTGGTGGCAAGAGGCGCGTGGCTACCTCGGCTATTAAACCAAGACGGAGGCTGAGGCTTGAAAGCATAACTAACCAGTGGAAACCTCTTCGTTCTCTGAGAGAGATTTCTGAGAGAGATACTCTGTAATACTCTGGTGTCTCTGTTTTCTGAGAGAGATTTCTGAGAGAGATACGCTGTAACACTCTGTTTTCTGAGAGAGATTTCTGAGAGAGACACTCTGTAACACTCTGTTGCCTAGAAAATGGCTTCATCGTCTTCCCGCGGGCTGCTCACCCTCTTTCCCGACCTCAACGAGTCAACGAGAGAGAGAACTGGTGCGGCGGCACTAGAAACTCAACCAAGCGCCCCGGAGTTTGCTCCGTTGAACTTTCCGATGCGGTCGGTGGAGCAAAGAATGGCAGTGCAGTCGGATGTGGAGGCCAATCAGTATACTTTGAAGGCATGTGTGGAAAGCATGACGGCGGTCACAAACCTGTCGAACCGGCTGCAGAGTAGGACAAATGAGGTGCAGCATTTAAACTCCCAACTGGCTCTGCTCCAACGCATGTATAAGGATGCGCGAGCAGAGATAAGTGTGCTGAAGGCGGAAAACAAGGAGCTGAAGCGGAAGGCCACCGTGATGTTCCGATTTGGAGGTCCACCATATGCTGTAGTGGAGGAGCAGGGAGGAGGCAACTTGCTTGGTGGTCTAGGAAGCACGGAGGCAACACCGGCAAGGACCACCCAGGACGGAGGCAAGAAGAAAAGACCGGCGGAATAGTAAAGAAGAAAAAATTCCACTGTGGGTGTGGTGGTTTTGTTTGTGTTTTTTTTTTTTTTTTTGATGTAAAATGGTGAACGGGGGGAGCCCCGACATGAATAAAAGGAGTGTGGTGTGCAAGGTCGTCTTATGCCTGGTTGTTTTTTTTTTGTTTTTTTTTTTGTTTTTTTGTTTTTTTTTTTGCAAAAATAAAAAAAGAAACAAAAAAATAATAATAATAAGAATAATAATAAGACTAATAAGAATGGGCTGTGCAATAGATTAAAAGAAACATAGATATATATAGATAGAGATATATTAAAATAAGAGAAAGTGGAGTGGGGTGGATTAAATAAAAAAAGGAAAAAGAAAAGGGGCTCTTTATGCAGGTGTATGTCGGCTAGTGGAAAAAAAGAAAGGAAAAGAGGGTGGCTGAATATGCCTTTCACTATGCTAAGGCCCATGGTAGAGAGAGAGTGTCTGCAATCCACAAAGCCAACATCATGCAGAAAACTGACGGTCTCTTTCTTAAGTGTTGTCGCGAAGTTGCCGAGAAGTATCCTGACATAACATATGAGGAAGTTGTTATTGACAACTGCTGTATGATGCTTGTGAAAAATCCAGCTCTTTTTGACCTTCTAGTGATGCCTAATCTGTATGGTGACATTATCAGTGGCCTTTGTGCTGGGTTGATTGGAGGCTTGGGCTTAACACCAAGCTGCAATATTGGTGAGGGAGGCATTGCTCTTGCTGAGGCTGTGCATGGTTCTGCACCTGATATTGCTGGAAAGAATCTGGCAAACCCAACAGCTCTAATGTTGAGTGCTATAACGATGCTTCGCCATCTGGAGCTGCATGATAAAGCTGATCAGATACCATGTTAAAGTTGATGACAGATCTGGCTTCAACCCGCATGGTTTCGAGCCATGGCTTGTTCTAGAAAGAGAAAGTATGAGAGAGATCTTGCGAGTTGATGGAGGTCTCAAATTGGTTGAGGTCCGGCGGGCGGTCAAGGCAAAGTTGCCGCCCGCCGGAAGGCGAAGAATACCAAGAGCTTAACCTTGCTCTGATACCATGTAAGAAAAATTGATGTATATTATTGATTGATTGTATTTGTGTAGATATTACAATTACAAGGATTCCTATTATATAGGAGTGTGTTTGGGAGTAGGTGGAGAGTAGGTGAAGTGGAGGTGGTAGTGGTGTAGTGGGTTAGGTTTAGTGGAGTAGGTGAGGTGGTAGTGGTGTAGTGGGTTAGGTTTAGTGGAGTAGGTGAGGTGGTAGTGGTGGTAGGTTTATGGTAAATTCTAACATAGTATATATATTTTTTATTGTGTTCCTGCTGTGTCCGTATTCTAATTGTTTAAAATCGTTGTCTCGTCTTCCTACCAATGCCCATATCCATGCCCTTGTCTGTACTTCTTAGAACGAGAGTATGAAATAGATAAACAAGGTATACGATTTTGTTATTTAGATGCTTGCTTGCACACCTACTTTACTTGAATTAGGGTTGTTTGGGATTTGACATGGGGTTGTTAATTTCGATATTCTTGAGAGACGAGTATTTGTTTTGGGGTGGATATCTTTCTAGAATGTTCATTGCTGCAATTTGACTTGTGATACATTTATTTGAGGTGCTAGGCACACTGAGGCACCAAGGTCTCTTGGTGCTAATTGGGTTTGAAGTTAATGGTCATCCCAAATTTTTGGTGCAATTATTTTGTGTTTTAATGTTGTGGCCAACAGATATGATGGCTTCTGATCTATCGTGCTTGGCTGGTAAATTTTTTGGCTTGTTGGGAGAAAGACAAACCATGGATCCACCAATTGTTGACTAGCTCGAGAAAAGATCTTCATAGTTGGGAGCTCTAAGACAATGAGCGATATGGAATCCTAGGACTAGAACTATGGTGTACTACTTCCCAATAATATAGTTGTTTGATCTCATGGTGAAAGGGGAGCCTGGAGTGAACTTGCCCATTGCCGTATAGTAGTGTGTGTAAGGGGAGATTTTCAACTAAATAAAACATGACAAATAATTTAATAAACAGCTTAATGATGTCAGATCTTTCTGTTGGAGTGACATGGTATTAATGTGGTGGTTGGCAACACTCGCCCTCCTTTTGCAGAAATAACTTAGTCTCTTTACATGGTTTGCTATTTGCAAAATTTGAGCTGATTGTTTCCACTTGCAATGATTGTTCCCAATTTTTGATGATTTAATTATTTGCATTGATTCGTCTACTTCCACTACATTTCATGCCTAGATTTTGGTTATATATTAAATCCAAAGGGCTTCAATAAAATTTGATTTTGGAAAAAATGTAAAAGAAAAGGCTATCTAGCTTGAAATTGGCCAAATTATTAATTTTTGATTGATGTGCAACAATTTCTTGTTGCAAACACCGCCTGCAGAGGTATTTAGAACTCTTATTGAGATTAGTTTCCAGTTTGAATTATAACATTGTGATTCTTTTTTTCTTCAGGAGGAAACCATATCTTCTGAGCTTCCGAAACCAGAACACACTGATTATGCTGCCATGATGAGTGTTATATATAGTATGGTGAAGCTGGACTACATTATGCAGGTACTAAGCTCCCTCATGTTGTGTGATATTTCTAATTTGAAGATTTATTGCCTTGTTTGGTTTCATTTTCAGAATATGTTTCCTAATTTTTTTTTTTTGGAAAAATCAAAGTTAATTTGATGAACATAAATACCAAATTTTTTTTTTCAAATTTTTGAAAAAACAAATTGCCCCAAAAAAGTGGAAATCATATGAAATTATGAGTTTCTTTTTTTTTTTTTTGGTCAATTTTTTCCCCAAACTAGTTTTTAGGTTTTTTTGAAGAAAAAATAACATAATAGATTTTGAAAACCAACCAAATTGGGAGATTAATTTCTTCTCTTTTTCTGCATAATGATCCGAATCTGGGAAAATTGTGTACATTCTATGACAAGGTTTAAGTTCTCCTTCGGTCAACACTTTTTAGGGGGTCTGACTGAGAAAATTATCACTTTGTTGTAGCAAAGGATCGTTTCTTCACTTAATCTCAAATCGTCGTCAGGAGAACTAGAAAGCTACAGCCTGATGTGGTCCTTGCGCCCTTTTATAAACAATGATATCATGCATCAAGCTTGGAGGCTTATTCCATGAGTCTCGTAGGTATGTTCTGCGAAGATTTTTTATTTATATTTAGATTAATTGTAAAGGAAGAACAATCTGTTTGACTAGTTTTGTTTTTTTAATAAAAAATAGGTTTTATTTTTATTTTTTTTAGCGCATTGGTAAATTTTTGGACTAAAAGCAAAAACACACCAGTTCTAGCTAGAGCAGTCACTTTGCACATAGCACAAAGGTTAGGTCTGCGTTGCATTGGTGAAAGCTAGGACTAACAAGCACGAACACACTGGCTTCACTCCATTTGCTTACACATTCTCTTTGCTGATTCTTTCAAACTGACCATGCCTTACTACAAGTCTCTTCCTAATTGTCTCATTTGCTTTGGATTCCTTCATGAAGCGAAAAATCCAAATCTAGTATTTACCTTGGACCTATAGCTTTGTGCGCCATCTGTTGTATCTCTTGTTTTAAGTCGTGCCATAAAACAGTAAATTTGAACTTGTAGCAGAACACCCTCCCTTCACTTCACATACAGGAATAGGATGCAAGAAGATCACCTCCCTACACTCCAATATCCAGAGTAGGAGGCAAGGCTTACTCCTTCCTATTCCTATATGGAAGCCAGGACACAAGGTTTGATTATTCAGATATACCAACCTCCTTTCCCTAAATAATTTATGAAATATTATTTTGATTTTCATTCTCCTTTTATCTCGTACATACGGATCAACTGCTAGCATTTCATAGAGTACAATGATTAGGATCGCTGTAGCAAGTGTGTAGAAAAATTAAGTGGGTGTATTTAGGCCATGTTTGATTGTTGGATCAAGTTGAGTTAGATTACAAGTGCAATGGGATTGAGTGATGAGATTACTAGTGTAGTTGATGTGTGCCTTTTAAGGCACACGTTAAGTCATGCGGAATGTACATTCTTTTTAAACTTGTAAACTCATGCCCTAGGGACACACTTCAACAAAATCCTTGTCTAAAAGGTGGCTTTGTTGTTGTAAAGTACAACAAACTAGTCTTTTCACATCCAATTTTATAGGATTGGATTCACAATCCCACTTCATGGGAATGCTAATCCCACAATGTGAGCGATTCATAATCCTAAGGACAATTAGTACCATGTTATTTTTACCAACCAAACATGATTATATGGGATCCACTGGATTCCTAATCAAGTCCCATCAACTATGGATTAGATGCCTTGGGTGCTTCCTACCTGATGTATTAGACAACTAGTGATTTTCCTTCTATATAACATTGACAACAATTTTTGACTAACCTCACTTTTGAGGTGAGTTTCGAAATAAAAATTCATGGTACATAGATTTCCTGCTCAAACAAAGAGGCTCTTCTGGGATTGTATCCAACATGGGCTTCTTTGACCTACTCACCGCTACTCTATACTTGAACTCTGGTGCCGGAAACCCCTCGACACCCTCCAAATTTAACCTTGAATCGCCAACTTGACCAGACTGCAGTGATATCCTCACGTTTCCACCCTTTACCTGCTTGGTCCGTGAGTTAGCCGCCATGAAAAACACAGCCATATCTGGTGCCGTGACTATGGAATTCACTCTCTTCATAGGAAACAAGAAGTACAGGTTACCGAACTCCAAGTCTTCATCAGCGGCAAGAGGTGAAAACCTGCGGCCAATGTTCAAAGACCGCGAGTTGACCAAGAAGAAGGTTGGGCACTCAAGCATGAGGTCCGCTGCCTTCATGGGTTCACGGAACTGCCGGATTTCACCGCTGGGAAGTATCACCCTAGCTGCCTTGGATTTCTTCATTGTAGGGGAGATAAGGCTGCATGAATAGTTTCCCATGTTAGAGACAGAGAGTTTTGGAGAGAGGAGAGACACTGGTTATGGGTATGGTATGGCACAAAGTCATGTAGACTCAAAAAGGATTTATAGAAAAGGGCGAGTAGACATTGACTATTATGGTAAATATCACGTTGTATCACTAATCAATGAGAAATTTTATATTATAGGAGATTATATGGTTAAGTTAATAAGAGACGTGATATCTATCTAATTTTATGCGCTGCATTTTTTTGATGATGTCATCATTATAATTAATATTTGTTCTAAAAGAACACAATTTTTATGTGCATATATATATCTAAATATAAATATATTGTACATAGGTGATGGAAATGGTAGGAAAGCACATTTTAGGTGTAGAAAAATGAAGGGTGCAACGGTTATGATATGGTTTGGAGTTAGGCGGAAGAGTTGTGGAAAAGGCATGGAAGGTGCACGTTTCTTTGTCAAGGATGGTTTTGTTGTTGTTGATGATACGTGTGAGACGTGCTACGGGAAAATTGGGTTGTGTGCTTGGTAGGACCCACTTTAGACCCATATAATAATTTAAAGGGTAAATTACAAAAATATTCCTGAAGTTTGTTTAAAATACAGATTGTTCTTTGTAGTTTGGAAAATTACAAATGTTTTTTTTTGTCAAAAATTGTTATTTAACAAAATTAACTGAAAAAATAAAATTTATAATTACTCTCCTATATAATAATAAAATTGCTTAAATTATTAATTGAAACATATTTTTAACATCATTAAAAATGGTTAATTGACTTCATGATTTATTAATAAAATGAGTGATTTGTTATGAAATTAGAAATCTCAGTGGTAGAATGTAATTTTTAAAACTACACGAGTTGATTCGTATTTTAATCAAACCTGAGTTGTATTTATAATTTACCCTAATTTAAATGGTTCTTTTATTTTTGGGAAATTATAAATAAATGGGAAAATTATATATAAAAATAAAATCAGGATTTAACCTTTATAATAAAATAAATCTTGAGTTTTTAATTTTGTCAATTTAAACTTTAATCTTTTGATTTGTTTTTAATATAAATCATTCGCCTATTTTGTCAAGTAAAATTGATAAAATAATATTTCAGTCATTAAATTTAATGTACGTGTATATAAAATATTTAAAATATTATTTTTTAGTTAAGTTTAATGAGTAAATTATTTTTTTTTAAATTTACTTAATAAAAATAAGTAAATGGTTTAGATTGAAAACAATTTAAAAGACTGGAGATTAAATTGATAAAATTAAAAATTTAGGATTTGTTTTGTTATTTTTCCTAAATAAATAAAAATATCAAGTTTGACCTTTGTAATTAAATAAATTTTGAGTTTTTAATTTTATCAATTTTAATCCTAATCTTTTGAATTTTTTTTTTTTCAATCTAAACTATCAATATATATTTAAAACTAATGAAAAAAGATATTTAATAATTAAATTCAATGAAAATTAATATTGAGTTTTCATTGAATTTAATGATTAAAATATTATTTTTTGGTTAGTTTTACTTAATGAAAATCGACATATAACTTAGATTTAGAACAAATTAAAAAATTAAGATTTAAATTGATAAAATTAAAAAATTTATTTTATTATAAGAGTCAAAACCTTGGGGTTCTTTTGTAATTTTTCATTTTTTTAATTTGGCTGAATTATTCGGTCTTTTTTGAGATTTGAAAAAAAAGAGGTAAATTACATCATTAGTTCTTGTGATTTTAATTTGAATAATTTGATCTTTATACTTTTAATTTTGTTACAATGTGATTTTTTCATCACTTATCATTAGAATTTGGAAAGGAAAAAAAATAAAGTGCAAAATGTTAATAGTACGTGTTTTTTTTTTTTTTTTTTCATCCAAAATATTAGTAGCAAATAACGGAGAGATCCTATTTCAACAAAATTGAAAGTGTATGGGCCAAATTGTTTAAATTGAAATTACGAGGACTAAAGTGACATTTTGCCTAAATTATAGGGACTAATGATGCAAAAATCTAAAATATATATATATATATAATAAATCTCATAAGTTTGATATAATTACACGAACGTCCTTTTTGGTAAGGTTAAAGTAACTAAAATTAATGCAAATAATAAATAGACACAAACAATTGCAAAACGCAAGAATTAACAAAAGGCATTACATTTTAATATAAAACAGATGATATTATTTTTTCAATCTATATAACTAATGAATAGCTTGTGAAAAATGGACTAAGTATGAAATGAATTAAAAACTTAAGAAAAGAATGCGATTATGTCAAAAGTGCAAAATTAATGTATTTTTTTCAAACTTTAATTAAAGTGACCATAATTTTCCGTTTTATGTTTTTTTATGCGATGAGACTGGGCTTATGTGGTACAACTTTTTACAAATTAAAAATTGATAATTAGAAGTAAAAATTAAAAGTATCTATGTTTATTTTTAGAATAATGTTATATGCATTAATTGGTATATTAATTAGTGTACTAACAGATGATGTGACATAATTTTAGAGGTTTTGGATATTTGTAATTTGTATAATAGGTAGGGTCAATAATAATGTCATAATATATGTTGATATACACTAATTAATATACTAATTGATGTATATAACACAACCGCTGTTTTTATATCATAAATTATAAACTGAAATTACACGAAACACTACGGGTGTGTTTGGTAACGTTTACGTTTTCAGTTTATATTTACAAAAATTTTATAAACTGGTTTTTGTTTATTTTTTATTTATTTTTAGAAAAACATAAACTACAAACGCGTTTGGTAATTGACAAAATGTTTAAAAAAATTTTAAAAATATAAAAAGAGTGAGAAATGGCAAGTGGTGGCAAGTAGCGGCGAAAGACGGTGGTGGAAAGTGGTGACAGTGGGTAGTGGGTAGCTGGTGGTGGTGGGTCGTGGCGGGTGGGTGGTGGTGGCGGGTAGGTGGCGGGTGGCGGTGGTGGGTAGGTGGGTAACGGTAGCGGGTGGTAGCAAGTGGGTGGAGGTGGTGGTGGCGGTGGTGGCGGTGGTGGTGGTGGGTAGTGAGTGGTGGGTGGTGATGTTGGGTGGGTGGGTGACGGTGACAGATGGTAACGAATGGGTGGTGGTGGTCGTGGTGGTGGCGACGGGTGACGGGTGGTGTTGTTGGGTGAGTGGGTGACAGTGGCAGTTGGTAACGAGTGGGTGGTGGTGGTCGTGGTGGTGGCGGCGGGTGGCGGGTGGTGGTGGTAGATGGGTGGCGGATGACCGGTGATGGTGGGTGGTAGTGGGTAGATGGTGGTGGTGGTGGGTGGGTGGGTGACGATGGCGGGTGGTAAGTGGTAGCGAGTGGGTGATGATGGTGGTGGTGGTGGTGAGTGGTGGTGGCAGGTGGGTGGAGGGTTGGTGGTGGTGGTGGTGGGTGGGTGGCAGGTGGCTGGTGGTGGTGGCAGGTGGGTGGTGAGTGGTAGCGGCAAGTAGGTGGCGGGTGGTGGTGGCAGGCGGTCGATGGTAGTGGCGGGTGGCAGGTGGATGGCAGGATGGTGGTGGTGGTGGCGGCGGCGGTGGCGAGTGGATAGCAGGTGGGTGGTGGGTGGCGGGTGGCGGTGGCAGGTAGGTGGTGAGTGGTGGTGGGGGTTGGGTGGTGGTGGCGGAACACAGTGGTGGAAAATGGTGGTGGGTGGTGGCTAGTGTTGAGTGGTTAAAAAAAAACTGAAAACTCAAAACGGAAACATATTTTTTGTGTTTTTATTTTTTGGCCAAATTTATAAACTGAGACTACTGATTTATAAATCAAAAATTTTACCAAACAAATTTTTATTTAAATTTTTAAAATTTTTATAAATATAAACAAAAAATTAAAAACGTAAATACTACCAAACGTCACATACATAATTTTCCAAAACAAAAAAACACCATAAGCGAGTACCAAACAACCATACTGAATGGGAATGGTAAGACTTTGGGGACTTTTTATTTTATTTTTTTTCTTCAATGGAATTGTAGGTTACTTGTCACTACTTGCTAGATTGGGACATGAAGCTTGCCATTTAACATCTATTTAAGTACCCATACCATGAAGTCTTTTGTGCAGTCAACTACCTATTTAATCTTTTTTGTGGTCATAATTAATACTTGACAAGTGATAATTCACCTCTTTTGACAGATTATATGATTAAAGTTCCACCAATATTCTATACAATAGAATGATAGCACCATCTTTATATAATAAAAAATATATATATTGCAAAATTACAAGAAATTTAATCTAATTGAAAGGGGAAAATGTAGAACAGTGGTTTAGCATATTATTGTGTCCATGAATCCAAATATCACACCGCCAAATTGTTATTGGCTTAGATGCGGGAAGTATTAACAATATATACAATTTGAATATAATCAAATAACATTTGAGATAAATATTAAAATACATACATTATGTCAATAATCATGAGATTTCAGGTTCGAATTTATAGAACGACGTTGCCTTACATTATAATCCAACTATTAACATACTAATCGCTATCTTGTATAAAAAAAATTCATGACATTTGACTGACTCAAGAATCATGAAATGTTATTTTCAATACACTCATCCTCAACTAAAATCAATAAAAACTGATCTTGAAAAGAAAATCCTAAGATCCTTTTGGCTAATATAAACAAATTTCCATTATCAATCTCAAAAACCTGTGTGAGAAAGGGGTGTTAGTTCTATGATTTTTTTTTTTTTTTTTTTTGTGGTTATTTTTTGCTTTGATATTAAGAAAATGAATTTATGATTAGTTTCTCTAATTTATCTTTCACTCAAGTCCATATAATGTATTTAACAACAAATGGACAAAATGTAACAAAATGACTATATTGAACCAATTTGAAAAGTTAAGGACTTAATTTAACAAAAAATTAGTTTAAGGATTAATTAAAATAAATACGTCAAGTTCAAGGACTTCTGCCATAATTTACACTATAGTTCAAATATCATCTCTTAATTTTTCACGTTTGGTTCAAACGTCAACCTCAATTTTTACATTCAGTTTTTGGGAAAATATCAACTGAACCACCATTTGAGGACTTTTCAATTGCCTCATGCTCAAAACTGGTGAGTTGATTGAATATTTTGAAAATAAATAAAACCGACACACTCAATAAACCTCCACAAGTTGCATGTTTTAATTTAATTCTTGATCATATAGTATCAATGCAATATAATTATTTTCTTTAATCTCTTGCTCAAATGGTTCTGGTTGTACTGTTCAATCACGAGCATAGTTTTAAATAGCAGTATCGAGATTACGAGTGAAGTAGGGTAATGTTCGCTAGAGTCTTCAAATTGAAGGGTCGAATCCGGGATTGACTTCCACTCCATAAAAGCTTAGAGATGAGGTTGTAAGTATGCTCTGAAGGGTGAAAAAAATCCCAGAACAAGAATTGATTAGGGTTTGAGCAGATGTAGTAACCCTCCTTCCCACACTGCATCTGTCCTCCAAGAGTTCCATACCCACAACATGCACTGGATACATTCAAGATGCCTACATGTGCAATATTTGTAATCATGAATTACGGAAATGATATTCATGCAGAATTTAAGACTACAATAATGTGACATTACTATTTTTTTTTTGTAATATAAGCATTTTGATGGGATTTTTTTATTTTAAAGTGATTGAATCAAAACTTGTCACATTATATTATATTAATTTTATTTATCTTTATATTTATTTTGTGTTTGGATTATACTACTCTATGAATAATGTGTAAAACTAATAAGAATGGCTTTGTCATAATGTCATACATACAGTTACAAAGAGCCCTTTAGGGTAGGGGTGTGCACAAACCGGATTGGTTCGGTTTTAGAGTAAATTAGGAATCGAATCATAAGAACCGGTTTCAAAAAAATTAAAACCGTAACCGAACTGTTAAACTATAGAATCGGACCAGAACCGAAACCGATTTGATTCGGTTCGATTTTACATTTTATCTAACAATAAATATGATATATATTTTATGTTAGTAAACAAATTAATGATAATTATTTGGTAAGTCGGTTAGACTTTATCAATTTTACATTGAAAACTAGTATTCAAATCTTATAGGAGACATTTTATATTTTAATTTTTACATATAAAAGTAAAATAAACAAATATGTCACGGTCTAGTTCGGTTCAAAATCATAACCGAAGTTTTGAAATCGGGAATCAAATCAATTTGAATGATTCTACTATTTTCAAAACCAAAATCAAAATTAATAAAAATTATACCAAACCGACAATTTAGACCATGTACACCCTACTTTAGGGTTAAGCAAATGTTAAATCATGTGACACATCACATGAGAAATTTTAGTCCCCATGTTGTGAGTTGGTTGGATAATACTTATGAAAGCAATGATTTCAGATTGTGTTTGGTAACATTGATGGTTTCACACACAAAAAAAAAAAACAGTAAATATATTTTGTTTCATTTGTTTCTTTTTTATTAAAAAAAAAATAAAAACGAATAACAAGTTTGGTAGATAAACATTCTTCTAAAGTAAATAGAAAACATAATTAAAATAATATGTTTAATGAGTTGTTAGAAAGAGTGGAGGCAGAGGGTTGCGAAGTCGGTTGCTTGAGGAGGGGAGTGTGGAGGGTTTTCAAAGGAAGGGGAGGGAATAAAAAATCATTTTAAAAAATGAAGAACACTTTAAAATATATATATTTTCAATATTTTAAAAAGTTTAAGCATTAATTCACGTGTATCGGGATTTTGAACTTTTATATATTCGATATCAATCAATATATAATTACATTGTTGATATTAATATATATATATATATATATATATATATATATATATCAGCAATGTTAGGTATCATGAAAAAATTTTGATGAAAATAATTATGAAAATTTTGTAACCCTTGGATTACACTTAGAATAAAACACCACATACTAATTAAGGTAATCCAAGGATCATAAATCTTTCATGATCATTTTCATGAAAAAATTTTCATGATCCCTAACTTTTCTCTATATATATACTAGTGGTTGGCACACGCAATACGTGTACAAGTTAAATAAATAAAATATGTAACATATATTGGTTGTAATCTCAAGTGATAAGAATCTTCCTTATCAAATTTGTGGTCTTGAGTTCAAGCCTTGGCCCATTCTCTTCTCTAGTGTTTTGTTTTTTTTTTTTTTCTTTTTTTTTTTTTTATAGATTACTGAACACTTCACCTTTTTTTGATAGATTACTGAACACTTCACCAATGATCCTCTAGAGTGAAATTTCCCTAAAGTTTCCTAGAGTGCTACATTGTGTGGTTGAGATTTACTGGCAAGTCACATCAATTTTAGAAAAAAATCACTCTAGAGGATCCTTGCTCTGAACACTTGTCATGAAAAGAGACAAAGCTACGAGAAACCAATCTAAGTGCTCACATATATAATATAGATATATCTGGAAACCATTAGTTAAAACTATGTAAAGAAAACAAATGAAGCAAAAATAATTACCATAACGCATTGGCATAGCTCGAAAGAGTTGAACAATGTCATACACAGCTCCATAAACCCCAGCAACACCTGGATACTTGATATGCACATTCTTCACCAGATTTTCCAAACCCTGATTATAATTCTTCACCATTTTATTCATCTTCCCGAAACATCGGTCCACAGGTGCACTGGGCAAAACAGCCCTAGCTGGAACACAGCCGACCGGGCCCAACGAAAACACGGCTAGGCTACGAGCGCCAAGCCTGTAAAGACTGTCAATGAAGTCTTCGACTTGTGTCAGCATGGATTGGACATAGGCGTCTGGATTGAGAGTTGGGGGATCAAATGAAAGGAAGTAGTTGAAGATGTCATTTGAACCGGACTCGAAGAGGAAGAAAGATTGCCTGATTAGGTCTTTGTCTATCTTGTTTTGGTCTACTAGGGTTTGGAATTGTTGTAGCTGGTCTTGGATTGGCATCACTCCCTGCAACAGCCCACCCCACACATGAAGGGTTAGAAATTGGACACAAAATAATATATATATGAAGGGATAAGTTTTTTAAAATGAGAAAATGTTTGAGATCCTCATACATTTTTCACAATTCAATTAACACAATGATACAATCTGACAAGTATTAATTTTTGATTGGTTAAACACTAAATGATACGGGACTTAGGACCTTTACTATATCATTGTGGATACATTCGTGAATGTAAAATGTGAATCTCTAACATTATTGTTTTAAAAGTAGGCTTCAATAATAAATTGTATAAATTCTTTTTCATTCATTTTTATATATATATATATATATACATATGTCCAATTCTGTGATCTATCATTGAATCTTATTCAATAAAATTCTTTGATCTATGTTTATGTTTGTAGCAAAATTGAAACATTAGCAAAAAGAATACAGGTAAAATAAAGAATAGTGTCATACAATGAGAAAATTCATACAAAATTATATGATTTGGTGCAAACATTTAATTTTAGAACAAATATATATATATATATATATATTAGTCATTTACAAAAATATTATTGTCACGTTTTTTTAATAGTGTGTTTGTCCAATTTTTTTTTAACGTAATTCCAAAACATTAATAAGGTGATGTACAAATCAAAGCTTAATTTCTCTCGTAACAAAATGCAGTAAATGTGAGGCAATCAACAGCATAGACATAAAAACATGTTAGAATAAATTATATTGGTAGTCTTTGCATTTTATCTCTTGTGTTATTTTGGTCTCTATAATTGTAATTAACTTGATTTTGATACTTAATTTTAAATTTTGTATTAATTTGGTCTAATTAATAACTCCGATTAAAATTTTTGAATGAAAATGCTTAGAGTTGATTGAGATTAACTTATTGAATTGAACTAGTTTTCAATTTTACCTATGTAAATGTGGATGCTGATTTCCGACCACACTGCCAAACAGGAACTCAACAAGAGAGCACAGGCAGAATAGATCACGCCCGAATAACCTGTCACAGAAAGATAAGACTCCGGCGGTGGTTCGTCCAACCGGGGGCACTCTGACAATCAAGTCAGTACTCAGTTATTTTTCAAAGATAGCAAATAATGCTTAACTCACTAACCATAATACAAAAAGCGTACCTTAGACCTACGAGGGTGCCTTACTTTTATAACTAGCACTAACCTGATCCTTGTAAAAGCCTAGTTTCAATGGACTTTGGCTCAATGCTCATCTTGGACTCCCAGTCGGATAAAGATAAACTCTGTAAGAGCTTTATCTTTATCCATACTAAGGTCCTCCCCAATTCTAGGACTCTTGTCCCTTATCCGCTCATCTCGGATTCCGGTATCTCCCCAAGTAACCTCGGCCTAACCGAGATCACCTCGGCATCATAACCAAGACACGTGGCACCTCGACTGACACTTCGGCGTCACCTTGGCCACGTGTTGTCATTCACAAAATATGTCCCCATAACTGCCCCTTAGGTTCTATTACCTTGGCATCCTGAGGTGATGGAACCTACATCGTTTGTCCACATATCATGTCGGCTAAGACTTCCCATGACCAAGACTCAGCAGTATACTGTATCAATGATCAAGAACCAAGAACCAAGTTCTTCAAGTTCCTTAACTGAGATCACCCTTCTAGCTGAGGTTTTTGCTTCATTAAATCAAGAACTCCAAGAGTTTTATCTGCGCATGAGTTGTTATGCACGGTTTTCTCAACCGTTTTCGCCACGCGTCCTTCTCTCATTGATTCGTACCAGACATGCGCTATTAGGTCGCGTCGTTCTACACATGCCGCCTGACAGACACGTCGTCCAAGGAATATCATTTATGGTTTGTCGTCTTTTCACATTTTAACAAAACTTCTCCCTCTCTCTCCGTCTCTTTACTTTTGCAAAAACAATCTCTCTCTCTCTCTGCTCAGAGCCTTTCTTTCTAAAAATTTCCTAAACCGCCATTTTCGTACCTTCAAAGCTCTCTGCAATCACTCCGTTTACCTCCTTCGGCAAAGCATTTACTATCTTGCTTCACTCGTCGTCACCGTCTGACTCCGGCAAAACTCAAACCGGTGTCCTCGATCTCGGCCCCAACCGGTGAGTTCTTTATTTCTTTCGATTTTAGTTTCAGTCTTTCATTACTCTACATATGTTCCTTGCATGCCTATTTCGTTGCTGTTGAATTTGTTTTTATGGTTGTACTCTGTTTCTTCTTTGATCATGAATCAATTTCCCATTTCTTTGGATTCTTCTGGTACCTTAAGCTTCGTTACTGCATTTACTTGTGATTCGTACTATTCAATCTATCTCTAGGTCTATATATGTACATATGAACTGTTCACATGCATGATGCTTTAGCAATTTGTCATTGTTCTTTGGCTTTTGCACATCTGCACATGCTTACATAGTGTTCTTGAATTTCTGTTTGTTTTCTTGAGTCTGAATCATTGCTCTTTTCTATTTTTTTTGGCTTATTTCTAGATCTTTCCCTTGATTTCCTATTTCGGTATAGAGTTAGGTTTGGGATTTGTAGAAACAACATTCCTTAGGAAAATTGAAATAAACTCCCCTAGATCTTGAAAAACCCTTGCCCCAGTTCCTGTTTAGGGTTTAGTCGAGGTCCTTCAAACCCACACCAACCACTCTCCTCTGAAATCTTGCACCTCCTTTCTTTAGCCGACATCATGGGTATGTTCAGGTGGAGGGTATATGCCTTAGAAAAACTCGGATACTTCCGTCGAGAGTTTTCTATCCCAGCCGATGTCCACCTCAGGTTGGCTAGGGAGGAGGACTCCATCATGCCTGGTGGGGATTCCATACCTTTCCCAGTAGTAGCCTTTATAGAGTGTGGATTTCGGTTTCCCCTAGACATTCTCTTTAGGGAGGTCCTCCATTACTATAAGCTCAACCCTATACAGCTAGCCATCAACTCATATAGGGTCATCAATGGTATAATTGCTCTAGCTAGCCGAGAAAATGCTAGGATAACACTAGCCGACATCCAATATTATTATACCATGTGTGGCCTAAAATTTGAAAAAAGCTATATCTATTACCTCAAGCCGAGATCCACAGCCTACAAACTCATAGCCGACCTCCCAGACTCCAACAAAGGTGCTGGAGATGATTACTTCATGGTCTCTGGCAACTGGGAATTTGCACCTGACGACGACCTTCATCTCTATCCTTTGCGCTGATCGCTGTTTAAAGAGAATGAGGGTAAGAACTAAGTGTCAACTTTTCTACTTAAGACTTATTACTTTATTCCCTTTATCTATGCTAATGTTTGAATTTTGTACTTGCAGCTCTCCCTCAGCCATCAAAAGATTTTCGCAAAACCTTTTTCCCCAATAAAGACTTTAAGAAGCTACTAGGCTTGCCAGTTGACCAGCGCAAAGCCCCTTTGCTGCTCAATTATATACCAACTTACAAGTCCACACCGCCCGACATCTCCAAGAAGAGCAAGACCCCTCATTCTGCTAGAACTCCACAAGCTAAACGATCATCAAGGCCAGATCAGGGATCTACCTTTGGTCCTGTGAAGCAACCGTTCACCTCTGCTCCCAAATTGATTGCTCCACATCAATGCCAACGTCGTCGCCAAGTTCTTGCCAACGCTCTGGCTGGGAGGACTCGAAGTTGCAGACGCCGAGGTTCTGACACACCGGTGTTCGACCCATTTAATCCTCCTACTGCCCTTCCAGCAATACACTTTGGCACTAAAGTTACAGTTGCTTCCACTGCCGGCGAGATGGGCCGCAAACTGGCAGTTGTTAAAGACCTTCTCGCCAATATCCCCGGGGTTATGACGATGCAATCCTCATCCTCCCCATCCTAGCCAAACCCGAAGTCGAAAAGAGTGAAGAAGGCCAAGGATAAGGCCATAGTAACTCAGATTGATTCTGAGGACATTGTACCAATTTCCAAACTAGCCGTGGCTGAAAAAAGCACCCCTTCTGCCGAAAAAAAGCCAGTTGAGGCCCCATCATCCGATGCCCCACCAGCTAAAAAGCTAAGATCCGACCACCCTAAAGGTAGCAGCTATCGCCGCACCATGACCTGGGTGCCCGAGGTTATGGTGGACGACAGACCCTTAACAGTCGGTGACAACACAGCGAATCTTAAAGTCGGCGCAACCCTGTCAACGGCTATTCTTTTACCAAAAAAACATGAACCGTATGGCTGAGTTGCATAAATATGAGAACTTTGCTCTTATGATGCAGCACTCGGTCTTGGTAATCCTCTTTTACTTACTCTTTTACAGTTTTTCTATACTTAGTAAAATCTTACTAATCTGTTTTACTTCTTGCAGGCTATTCAGCATGCTCACTCATATGTTGTCAAGACCAAGATGACAAGGAAGAAGTTGGCAAGGAAGACCAAGGAAGCTGCCAAACTCCTATCATCACTCAATAACGCCGAGGCTAACAATCGAGCTCTATTTGATCAGGCTGAGGCTACCAAAGCTGCTCAGAATTTAGCTAAGGAAAAAGCCAAATTGGCTGAAGATAAAGCCGAGGTCGCTAGACCCGATCTTGCGGCTGCCAAGGCCAAGGGAGCTGACTTAGAGGCTAAGCTTCAGGAGGCCCTTGACTCAAAAGAGGCCGAAGTCAAGGCGGCCGATGAAAAAACTTTTGAAAAGGGGCAAGCCGCCGTCCGCGACCAATACAAACAGCAAGTTAACCTGGCTTGTAACCGAGGTTACTACCTTGGTTAAACAGCGGCGCTCAACAAGTTATCTGTTCCCATGGACTCTAACCTCAGAGACATCAATCAGCTTCAAGTGCCTTTCCCTCTAGAGCTTGAAGATGATGCCGAGGATGGTGAAGTCGATGAAGTAAAGGAGGAGGCTGCCACTGATGCCAAGTCTCCCACCCTCAATGAGCAAATAGACTTGACTCAAGATGAGGAGAATGACTTTATTTCCAAGGGCATCTCTCTCAAACCAACCACATCTGAGGCCGAAGTCCAATGCGCCGAAAAGAGTCTGGATCAGACTTTGCTAGAAATTGACGCCAAGATAACGGTCGAAAAAAATGCAACACCGCCCGCCGAGGTGGAGAGATCAGAGATCAATCCTAGTACTTGGGATATTTCATCTTTATTTTGTACTTCTATTTTGTCTGAACAATGTTTAGCTTGCAATTTGGCCGAAGCGCCCTTTTTGTAATTTTGAACAAGTAATCTTTTGCAGGTTAAAGTGCTTTTTTTCTGAATGCAACTCTCCTTATTTCTTTAAGTGTTGAATGTTTGTTTAATGTATGTTTTACTGCTTTCTTTCATGCCTTTCATGCTTTCATATTTAGAATATTTTTACATTTCTTCAAAGTAAACATTTAACTGTATAATAACTTTGGGGTATAATACCTCGAATACAAACCTTGACTGTTTGCCTTGGCCAACCATCAGAATATCTCGGCTAACACTTAAAAATATCAAAATATTTTTACAAGTTTTATTCAGGATTGCTTTTTACTTTCATATGCTATCTTCTATCAAGACTTCTTCCTTCTACCATTTCCTAGCCTGGCAACCTGGTTGCCCAGCTCGGCAATTACGTACCTCAGATACTTTTTTCAATATAACCTCGGCAAACTTGTAAATTTTTGTAAAATTTCAACAAGCGTTAAGCCCATTCTAACTTGTAAATCTTGTCTAAGTCCCAAGCACTTCAAATTTTTAAGCTTATTCATCATTCTCCAGTTCTCTACCCCCTAATGTGAACCTAAGTTTCACTTATGTTCACATTAAGCACATAACAAAGACTAGCCGAGGTTCTCAACCTTGGTTTCTTTGTTAATCTAACTGAACTCCACTTAGTTCCATTCCAAGTTTAATCTTGCCAACATAGAAAGTCTAGTTTCAATTCAACTTAGTTCAACTCTATTATATGCAAGTATAATTCAACTCTACCATATAATAAGTCTAAGTTATAAGTCTAAGTTATTCGTCTTGTTTCAATCAGAAATATCGCCAACTTAGTTCAACTCTATTATATACAAATACAATTCAACTCTGCCATATAATAAGTCTAAGTTATTCGTCATGTTTCAATGAGAAACATCGCCAACTTAGTTCAACTCTATTATATGCAAGTATAATTCAACTCTACCATATAATAAGTCTAAGTTATTCGTCCTGTTTCAATCAAAAATATCGCCAATTTAGTTCAACTCTATTATATATAAGTACAATTCAACTCTGTCATATAATAAGTCTAAGTTATTCGTCATGTTTCAATTAGAAATATCGCCAACTTAGTTCAACTCTATTATATACAAGTACAATTCAACTCTGTCATATAATAAGTCTAAGTTATTCGTCCTGTTTCAATTAGAAATATCGCCAACTTAGTTCAACTCTATTATCCGCAAGTATAATTCAACTCTGTCATATATTAAGTCTAAGTTATTCGTCATGTTTCAATCAGAAACATTGCCAACTTAGTTCAACTCTATTATATGCAAGTATAATTCAATTCTGCCATATAATAAGTCTAAGTTATTCGTCATGTTTCAATCAGAAATATCGCCAACTTAGTTCAACTCTATTATAGACAAGTACAATTCAACTCTGTCATATAATAAGTCTAAGTTATTCGTCATGTTTCAATCAGAAATATTGCCAACTTAGTTCAACTTTATTATATACAAGTACAATTCAACTCTGCTATATAATAAGTCTAAGTTATTCGTCCTGTTCAATCAGAAACATCGTCAACTTAGTTCAACTCTATTATCTGCAAGTATAATTCAACTCTGCCATATAATAAGTCTAAGTTATTCGCCATGTTTCAATCAGAAACATCGCCAAATTAGTTCAACTCTATTATATGCAAGTATAATTCAACTCTGCTATATAATAAGTCTAAGTTATTCGTCATGTTTCAATCAGAAAACATCGCCATAGGACTAGTTAGTCCAATCACACAAATTTCAAATTTAAAAAATCAGGCTGAAATTTTATTACTACCTCAGCTAATAAAATTATGACATAAACTTCAAAAAACAAAGAGTCTAATGATAGAAAAACTTCAAGTTGCAAGTATTCTAGGGTCTTGGCAACTCTTTGCCTTCACTGTCCTCAAGCCAATATGCCCAATTGCCGGCGACCGTGATGATTTTATAAGGCCCCTCTTAATTTGCGCCCAGCTTGCCCTCCCTAGGATTCTTCTTGTTGCTAACCACTTTCCTTAGCAACAAGTCCCCAACTTTGAATTCTCTTAGGTTGACCTTCTTGTTATAAGCCCTAACAAGTTGTTGCTGGTATACCTTTAACCGAATTGCTGCTCTCTTCCTTTTCTCCTCAAGTAGGTCTAGGTCTCGTACCAAGAATGCCTTGTTAGTCCCATTCTCTACTCCTTAGGTTCTGATCCATGGGATGCCGACTTCCAATGGGATTACTGCTTCTATGTCATAAGCCATGACATATGGGGATTTCCTAGTTGATCTTCTCGGCGTAGTCCGATATGCCCAAAGTACATTGGGCAATTTTTTCATCCATTTCCCTTTTGCTACCTCCAGCCTATTTTTGATCCCATCCAAGATAGTCTTATTGGATGCTTCTGCCTGACCATTGCTCTAAGGGAAACTTAGAGTAGAGTAGTAGTTCTTGATTTTGTACTTTGCACAGAAGCTCTTGATTAGCTTATTGTCAAATTGTGTCTGCTATTATTGCCCTTGGGATCCCAAACCTGGTGATGATGTTTTTTCATATGAAGTTCTTTACATCAACATCCCAAATCTTTGCAAAGGGTTCAACTTCTACCTACTTTGTGAAATAATCAGTTGCTACTAGCAGAAACTTCCTTTGCTCAATTGCTTGGGGCAGTTGTCCAACAAGATCCATGCCCCACTGGGCAAATGGCCAAGGACTGGATACTGGGTTCAAATTTGTTACTGGTTGATATATCAAGGGTGCAAACCTTTAACACTTTTCACACTTCCTGACGTAGGCTTCGGCATCCTTTTGCATGTAGGGCCACCAATATCCCTGAGTAATGGTCCTATGAACAAGTGATCTGCTGTAGACACCTAATTTTTTATCGTCCTCGAGACTTGGACGTCATCATTTGAACACTCGATGATTACCCATGTTCGTGTTCGTCCTGAGTGCTCGGAGGTCTCGGCTACGCACCTTGCCTCAGGATCTCTCAGCTCAACTGTTTTGTGCTTGGTTGGACCAAACACTTGTTGGTTTTTGCTTTAGAGGGTAGAGAATGGTTTGTTTGTCATTCCCTAAACCCACCGGCCATGGCTTGAGGCCACTGGCCCTGTTTTCTTTCCACAGGCCATTGGTGATGGCCGGTCGGTGCCTTTGATGGTCGGTCGGCACCTTTTGTGGTCGGTCGACCAACTTTGTTGGCTGATTAGCCACTTTTTCTGGCCGAGACCTTCTCTTGAGGGGGTTTGAACCTTTTGAATCCTTGGTTTTAGCTTCTTAAGGAAGCTTGAACCTTTCGAACCTTTATTTTAGTTTCTCCAAGAAGCTTGAACCCTTCTAAGCTTCCAAGAGAAGCTTGCACCTTTTCCTCTAGCTTCTCCAAGAAGCTTGAACCCTTGTCTAGTTTCTCCAAGAAGCTTCAACCTTTGTTTTAGCTTCTCCAAGAAGCTTGAACCCTTCTAAGCTTCCAAGAGAAGCTTGCACTTTTTGACTTAGCTTCCCTTAGAAGCTTGCCCCCTTTGACCCTTTTGCCTTAGTTTCTCCAAGAAGCTTAGGCCTTTTGCCTTGCTCTATAAATAGAGGGCCTCTCCTCCCATTTCAAGGGTTAGAAAATCTGATATATATCATATATATATCACTCTCTCTCTCTATATATCTCCCTCTCTCTACATTTGTGTGGGTTAGAGGGTGCAAAAGGATCTAGTTCTTGGCCATTTGAATTACACCTCCTAGCACAACACCTCCATCATCAACCTAAGGAGCTTGGAGGCCATTTTCAGAGGCTAAGAGACTGTTTTTTTGGACCAAGAGGCTGCTGTCTCCTTTTGGCTACAAAGGTAACTCATTTTCCCTCTTTATTTCCCGTTTTTGCACACACTTTTAGCGTGTCTTTCTTGCTGATTTGAGCTTTGTGTATAACATACAAAGGTTCTATTTTTTTGTGTTTAAGTTACTTCATTAAGGTCACTTTTATTTTTGAGGTTGTTTACCCCCTTTTAGGCCTTGTTTGGCCCCATTTTTGTGTGTTTTTGGTGAGCTCCGGGACCACCTTGTTTGGGCCTCCTCACCGCTGAAATCTTGAGGGATTTCAGTGGTGCGGATAGTGGTTTAAGGTCCTAAGAATGAGAGGGCCACCCCCTCTCCTTGTTGTCTTCAAAAAGTGCCATTTTAGCCTCATGTGTGAGCACCATTTTTAAGTTCATGTTGGCCATGTCTTAAGTGCTATTTGTGCTTATTTTGCCATGATATAGCACTGTTTTTACCTGGTTTAGACACACCATGCTTAGTTTATATACATGTCTTGTAATGCCATGATTTGCCTTAACATGTGCCTAGCATGTAGACTACCATGCTCATGTGTTTTGGCCTAATTTTGTGAAGCTTTTATGCTTATTTTAGTATGCTAAGGGACTATTTTTGGTCAGTTGAGTCATCCATGCTTTGCTTTGTATAGCTACCATGCAAAATCTCTTGTATGCCTTGAGCATTGACCCCTCTAGCATGCCATCCTTGCATCATTTCAATGGTTTGGAACCACTTGTCATGTTATTTCAGTCCTTGTGGCATGCCTATATGCTTGCATTTGATATCCCTGTAATGTGTCAAAAGGTTGTTGTCTTATGCTCCTTGTTTGGGCCCTTGTGCATGCTTCCATACTTAAGCCATTTAGATGCCATTTAGGTGGGTTTTGAGGCTCATTTTAGCAGGTCACATCTCTGTTTTCAGTCACTTAATTCATGCCATGTGTGGTTGCACTAAGTGTAGTTCAATGCTTATTTGGTGAGCCTTAGGCTTTAGATCATTTGTTGTATGCTATGCTTGTATTGATTGCTTGTTTTGGCACCATCATTAACATGATTTTCAGAGCTTACATTGCATGTCATATGCCCATGTTGTTCCTCTTTTAAGTGTGCTTAAAAGTTGTCTCTATGTGCCTAAGTGTTGGACCTTGCATGCATGCCTATTTGTATGTGTTTTGGCTTCCATTCTTGAGCATGTTGGCCACTGTTTTGGACCTAGTAGGGGGCTGTCCAAATTAGTTTAAGACCATCCCTTTGGCATGTTGTTGCATGCTATACATGTTTGTATTTTTAGGTACTTAGCCTATTAACATGTTGCATGTTTAAGTGTCATTGCATTTGGCATGCTTCTTATGTTAAGTCGCTTTGCATATTTACATGTGTTATGCCTTTCATGTTGTTGCATGTGTGTCATTAACATTGATGTTATATGCCTTGCATGCTTACTTGTTTAGTTCATGTGCCTATTGCACATGGTTTTGTTGTTTGTATGATCATGTTGCACACTTAGCTCACATGCCTAGGTTGCAATACATTGGCATGCATGCTTTGCCTCTTGAATTGAGTATGATAGAGGTTGAGTTCATTGTGTGTTTGTGTGCATTAGATTTGACATTAAAATGCACAACTTGGTTTCTTGGGCCATCACGTATTGAAATGCGCGATTGGTGTCCGAGAATCGAGTACCATACCCCTTTGAGTCATAAACATGATAAGGGGTGTGTTGGTGCACACATTTGCTTGAAATGCATTGCCATGCCTTATTTTGCCCTTTGCTGCTGTCAAAATAGGTTCTGCAGGAAGAATTGGCCGGTCGACTACATATAGTGCCGACCGACCATGTATTTCTGGCCGAGAGTCACACCAATGGCCGATGACCACATCCCCTTAGCTGGTGATCATTTACCTTGGCCGGTGGCACTCCACAGTGTGTAGAGAGCATACCTTGGGACTTGTGTAGTCTTCAGAGATGCCAAACAGTGAAAACAGAGGCAACATGTGTCATGGCAATGGATTTCCGAGCGAAGCCAATCCGAGCATGCATTCATCCCTCTTCCCGAGGCTGTGTTACTGCTTTAGTAGCTTAGTTAATTTGTTTAATTAATTAAGGGTTTGTAATATTTAATTAGTTAGAGTAGTTAATTACTTATTCGATTTGTATTATTCTTTTGGTCCCTCCGAGCGAGGGCGAATTTGTAATAAGTGTGGGTGCGTGTGTGCATGTCTTCCAACCCCCACTTCTTTCTCCCTTTTACTTACCTGCTTTTGATGGTTAGTATTAGGTCATATTTAAATTAGCATACCTTATGCTATGCATGCATGCATCCATACATTTGTCTTGCATGCACCGGGCTCGACGCATCATACTAACTGCATTGTATTTCAATTCCAAGTTGAATACGTGTTAGTTGTAGCATCATCATATGCCATCCATAGATTAGCCGAGCCTATTGTAGCTGCATCTTGCATGTGTTGCATTAGCCATCTTAACATGAATTAGGATCATGCATATGATTACTAACTAGTTTCTGTTTTGGCTTGGAGTACTCGGTAAGCATTTATGTTTTAGCATCCTTGCATGCGTGTGAGTGTTGCCATGATAGCATGCTTACCATGAGGCTACTTGCTTATGTGATATAACTGCTTGAATGCCTGTGAGTGGAGATTGAATTACCTAAATTGGAATAATGCATTAAAACTGTGAGTTTTAAGGCCACTAGATAGTGGCAAAACCATTTTTTTAAAGCCCGCTTGAGGGTGGCAAAACCTGTATTTTAGTCTACTTGCGAGTAGCAAACATTTTCCAAACAAACATGCAATGTTTTATTCCAATTTAGGTGATTTGGTCTATACTTGTTTGCTGTGCGCATAACATAGTAATTCTAGGCTAATAACCGGAATAAGAACACATAATGCTTTCAAAACAAGATATCATGGTTAGTAGATGCCGATATTTGATCAGGCGAGCGGGGGTGCTCATAGCTGACGTTCCCCAATTGTACCCAAATTCCCGAGCCGAGGCAACTTTGGTGATGACGGACACGTGGCTTTAGGCAAACGAGTCAGGGTTTCCTAAATTTCCCCAAAATAAAATATTTAGGTGGCAACTCTGTATCTGGCAAAACAGTCCATGTTTGGCACTTCTTTTCTAAAAATCTGTTTTCTCAAAACGATTTGCTGGATTTGGACTCTTTGGTTCAAATTAAGAACCGACAACAAATCGAGTCCGAACTGTAGAGTGAGGCCCTCCCGGGGCGCGTTTACATCTGCCCCCGGCATGGCTGCCACATACTCCTTCATATATTTCATACAAGAAGTCTTCAACTTAAGAGGTATGCACACATCTCAAAAGGGGACTAGTAAAAGACCTACTGTGGAGATGTCCTTCTGCTATTAAGTTAAACCTTGCCGACTTCAGTTTGGTCTTATACGCCTCTTTGCAATCATCTGGCAGCTTCCCATCTCTAAGAAACATTACTATTGCGTCCATCCAATTTGGACCCATCTCCACACACATTGCCTCATACTCTGTGATAAGTGGTTCCACACTTAAGCCTGACAGATAATCAACCATTATTGTCCTTGCCTCCCCTGATTTTATTACACTAACCAGGTTAACCAAGGTGTCGGCATGGCTGTTGTCATCTCGGCTAACCTGCTGTAGTTGGCAATCCTGAAACAAGGCTAACAGTCTGACAATTTCTTTTACATAGACTATCATTCTTTCATCTCGGGCTGCATACTCGCCTGTTGCCTGGTTCACAATAAGTTGGAAGTCGCAGAAGAGTATCACCTCGTCGGCTTCCATTGCTGCTGCCAACCTCAATCCTGCGATCAGTGCTTCATATTCTACTTCATTGTTTGAGGCTTTAAACCCCAATTGAATAGATTGTTCTAACATCCACCAATCTGGCGATATTAGTACTACTCCTGCCCTCCTTCCTTGACGGTTTGAACTCTTATCAACAAATAGGCGAAATGAGTCGTCGATGTAAATGTCGCAGGGCTTGAGTTTTTTTTTTTTTCTTTCTTTTGATCTACTGTAACGTTTTTCATTCCCAATTAGATCTCTTCTTGTTCCCCTAGACACCTTAAGCCACGGCTCATTGGAGCCCGACGTGGGTTGGCTCCAAGTGTGAACTCGGCCACAAAGTCGACCAAAACCTGGCCCATAATTGCTATTCTGGGCCTAAATTCTAGGTCGTACTAGCCCAATACTATTGCCCATTTGGTTACCCTGTCTGTCAGATCTCCTTATTGTAGCAGAGACTTCAAGCAGTGCTCAGTTAATACCACAATCTTGTGGGCTTGGAAATAATAGTTTAACTTCTTGGAGGTCATCATTAAAGCCAATGTCAATTTCTCCAGGGGTAAATACCTGGTCTCTGCACCTACAAGGGTTTTACTCACATAGTATACTGGCCTTTGTTCTCCCTTCCCCTCTCTAATTACCACTGCACTCACTGCATGCTCTGAAACCGCCAAGCATAAGAACAGTTTCTCTTCAAGTATTGGATTTGAGAGAATTGGAGCTGTGGTGAGGTACCTTTTCAAGTCGGCCAAGGCGACTTCACATTCCTCTGTCCACAAGAAATCTGTGGCCTTGTTCAATAGACTGAAAGACGGTTTACACTTATCTGAACTTCTACTTATAAATTTGTTTTACCGACGTTGGGCTTTTCAAATCTAGGATGGCTTTAATTTGATCTGAGCTTACCTCAATGCCCCTTCCGGTAACCACGTATTCCAAGAACTTACCAGATCCAACTCCAAATGCACATTTTGAAGCGTTGAGTCGGAGTCGATATGTTCTAAGGATGCCGAAAACTATCTTCAAATCGGCCAGATGATTCTTAGGTTCTTTGGTCTTCACGACCATGTCATCAATATATACTTCCACTATTTTGCCAATTAGATGTCTGAACATCTTGGTCACTAACCTTTGGTACGTTGCTCCTGCATTTTTCAACCCGAAAGGCATCACTTTGTAGCAATACAACCCTTTTTGAGTGATAAATGCAGTCTTCTCCTCATCAGAGGGTACATTGCTATCTAATGGTACCCCCTGTAAACGTCCAGGAAGCTTATCCTTCTATGTTTTGAAGTGGCATCCACTAATTAATCAATCTTGGAAAGTGGGAAACTATCTTTGGGACAAGCCTTATTCAGGCTAGTAAAGTCCACGCAAACCCTTCATTTCTCATTCTTCTTTTTCACAACCACGGTGTTAAACAACCAAGTAGGGTAGTTTACCTCTCAGATGGCTCTGGCCTCTAACAATTTGTCCACTCCCTTCTCTACTGCCTCCACATGAACCAATGTCGGCCTCCTCGCTCATTGAATGACGGGTTCAGCTAACCTTTCTACATTTAGTCTGTAACCTCAAGGTCAATGCCAAGCATCTCATATGGCGTCTAGGCAAACACCTCTATGTTTGCTCGCAAGAATGCTTCTAACTCCCTTTCCTCCTTCTCGGCCAAGCCTGAGTCGAGGAGGAAGAAACACTCTTCATCTCCTTGTTGGACCATAATTTTCTTCAAGGCTTCCTCACTTTTGTCGGCCAGCTCTTTGCCGACGTCATCTAGGACCTCCATGTCCTCATCTTCAATCTCTACTGTTTCTGCTTCTCGTATATTGCAGGTGGATTTCATTGCTACCATGGAGTAATTCTTTGCCTGCACCTGATCCCCTCTAACCTTCTCAATTCTATGCTTTGTTGGGAACCGCAACAGCTGGTGTAGTGTTAAGGAAACAACCCTCATTGCATGTAACCATGGCCTTCCCAAGATAACATTGTAAAGGGAGGAGGTGTTAATTACTATAAACTCTATACTTACCTCCTTGGTGCCTGCCTGCACCTCCAAACTTATTGCTCCCAAGGGCCATGTCGGCGTTCCATTGAACCCGACCATTGGACTGCTCCAGATCATCTCGGGTGAAGGCCGAGCTCCTTGTAACATTTGACATACATGATGTCACAAGAGCTGCCTTGGTCAACCAGAATGTGCCTTACTTGACATTCTCCAATCTTAAAGGATATCACCAGAGCATCGTTGTATGGATACTGCACCATGTCTAGGTCAGCTTCAGTAAAGGACACCATTGGTCCTTAGTACTCGTCTGCCCTAGGTCTTTTTTGCTGGACCTGGTACACATGCTGTAAGTGCTTTACCTTCTGAGTCTCCCCACGTACCTCATTCTCATTGACCTTCGAATAAATCACATTGATCACTCGAAGGTCTGTCTGCTTGTGGTTGAGTGCTGGTGGAGGTGGTGCTGCCGGTGCTTGAGGTAGCCTTGCTTGCTCTTCCCTTGTTCTAGCCTCATCTACTAGGTCCTTTAAGTGACCTTGTCTTACTAGATCTTCCAAATGTGCTTTTAGGGCTCTATAACCCTGTGTCAGGAATCCATCTTCATTGTGGTAAGCACAGTGCTTTCCCAGGCTTCTTCCCATGAATTCGCTAGGAATTTTTTCTGGCGCTCTATAATACGATTGGTTCTTGATTCTTTCTAGAACTTTATAAATCGGAATCTGGATTACGGTGGTGACTGCCTGTGTGGCCCTCAGTCATGTTTCTTGTCTGTTAAATCCAGTATTACCTCGGTCTCGCTTCGGCGAGCCGTTTCTCTTCTCGTGTTTCGACGCCTTTGTCCCTGGCGTGTCTTCTTCAGCTCTCGCATATTTCGTGATCCTGGCCATGAGTTCCTCCATACTTTTTGACAGCGACTTTGCCAGTGACTTTCGAAGCAGGCAGTCATTGTTCTGGCCATTCTTAAAATATATGACCACTAACTCTTGGTTGCACCCTGGTATTCAGTTAAAAACCTCATAATATCTTTTGGCATAAGCCCTAAGGCTTTCATCCTCCTCGATTCTCAGAGCCATCAGGGTGTCTACCCTTAACGGCTGTAGTTTGTTTGTAACGAACCTGGCCACGAATATGTCGGTCAGGCTTTTCCAACTTTTCACAGCTCCTTTCGGCAACTTGTGAAACCAATCTGATGCGATTTCCCCAAAGAATGAGGGGAACACATTGTAGAGCAACGGTTCGTTCCCGGTATATAGTGCCATTGAGTTCAGATATAAACCAATGTAAAAGTTAGGATCAGACTTACCATAGTATATCTGGAATCTTGGCATGTAGTATCTTTTCGGGACCTCAAACTTATCCAATTCTATTGAGAATGGCGTTCTCGGCTTGACTGGTGATGTGACCTCGGCATCTTGTCGCTTCTTCTAGAGATAGTCCCTCAAATCCTCCTTAGTCTGTCCAGGAGCTCAGCTGTCAACGGATTTCAGCCTTTTTGGTACTCTGCCCCCGGTGTCATTATAAGTCCTCTTGGACCTCTATCCATTCATCATGTCAAAACAAAACTCCTTTCCTTGAACATGTCGATGGTCCTTGACATAAGTTTCCTTAGCATGAGGTGTTTTTTGAGACTCCCCTCTCATCGATTCTCCTCGCTCGACCTCCCATAAAGGCCGATGCAAATGCTCCTTTGCCCTGTCATACTGAAGGACTGCAAAGATTGCTTTTGTCCCCCTTTGTGGGCATCGTCCTTGGCCACTGGAATCGGCGTGTTCTCTAATGGAAACGGTGGCTGCATGGTGTTGTTTTGCATCATGATGTTGACAACTGATTGTAGGTCTACCAACTTGTTCGCCATTCCCTTTATCTCGTTGTCCTTCCTCAAACGTCTATCTTTCCATACCTAGAGGTCGCTTTCGTTGTAATACCCGCCTTAACATGCTTTCTTCGATGCGTCTCCCTCTAGGCCGACGTCCTTTTCCCCAGGATTTTTATCCCGAGGTTCTTCATTACAGTTGTTCTCTTAACGTTAGCATCAGTGTTTTTACCACTCCCACTAAGGATATCGCCCCCAATATTTACTTTTTGCCCATCCTTGGCCATTTATTCTCCTTACGTTTCCCACAGATGACGCCAAATTATGGGTGCTAATTTCCGACCACACTGCCAAACAGGAACTAAGTAGGAGAGCACAGACAGAATAGATCACGCCCGAACAACCTGTCACAGAAAGATAAGACTCTGGTGGTGGTTCATCCACCCGGGGATACTCTGATGATCAAGTCAGTACTCAGTTATCTCTCAAAGATAGCAAATAGTGCTTAACTCACTAGCCAGAATATAAAAAGCGTACCTTAGACCCACGAGAGTGCCTTACTTTTATTACTAACACTAATCTGATCCCTGTAGAAGCCTGACTTTAATGGACTTTGGCTCAATGCTCATCTAGGACTCACAGCCGAATAGAGATAAACTCCCTAAGAGCTTTATCTTTATCCATACTAAAAGTCCTCCCCCCAGTTCTAGGACTCTTGTCCCTTATTTGCTCATCTTGGATTCCGGTGTCTCCGCAGATAACCTCGGCCTAGCTGAGACCACTTCGGCGTCATGACCAAGACACATGGCACTTCGGCTGACATTTCGGCGTCACCTTGGCCATGTGTTATCATTCACAAAATATGTTCCCACAATAAATATAATATATGTCACTTATGCGCTCATTTTTCATATTTATATATTTACTAACAATTGTAATCAATTGAGTTAAAATCATAAATTTAAAGTCAAAATCGAGGTAATTATAATAGTATGGACTAAATTAATATAAAAACAGAGGTTATTTGTGTAATTTGGCCGTGATGTTATATCTAATTTAAGCTATAGACTGAGCATTACCTTCTTTGTACTAATTAAACTAAGGGGTTGTTTGGGATGATCTAAATAAGTGCACTTTTTGACTTTTTATGAAATATGGGTTGGGTTTGGGTTATGTTTGAAGTGATGTGTTAGAGAGGTGATGTGACTTAAATAAGATGATGTGACTTAAATAGAATAGTGATTTTTTGACTTTTTGTCTTTTTTTAAACATGCCAAACTTGACCTAAGACTAGTTCTACTAACATAGAAGAGGAAACATAATTATTCACAGAATGATGTGGCTTCCTTCAATAGGTAAGTGGGAAAAAAATGCAAAGTTAATAGAATTATTTAGGGCAAATTACATATACACCCCTCCAGGTTTGACAAAATTACAGATACCCCCTGAGGTTTGAGAAATTACGAATTCCCCCCTGAATGCTATATTTGCATAAGAAATTAGGGGGTAATTTGTTATGAAATATAAACCTCAGGGGGTAAATTGTTATGAAAATACAAACCTCAGGGGGCGGGATGTAATTTCCGAAACCTCAGGGGGGTATCTGTAATTTAACCAAACCTGGAGGGGTGTATATGTAATTTGCCCAATTATTTATTAATAGGACTACTTACACTATGTTTGGTTTGAGAATTTGAAGGATTTGAAAAGGAAATAGAAAATATGTGTGAAATTAAGGAAAATATAAATATATTTTATTCATATTTCACTTAATTTTTATTTTTTTCTTTTCAAATCTCTTTTAAAATTTTCCAACTAAACACAATGTTAAAATTTGTTTAAGAAGTGTATAAAATAACTTAAAAATTTAAAAGTTACGACCAAAGTCAAAAAAAAAAAAAAAAAAAAAAAAGTCAAAGATTATTTTCCATTTACTCTATTTTTTATATATCTTTTTGTAAAAAATTAAAAATTCATTCCAAAAAACTAAAATATTATATTTTAATAAAAAAATTAAAAAATCACTAAAAAAATCTTATTTCCAAATGAACCCCTCAATAAATAGAGCAATGGTAGAGGGCCCAAATTCTGTGGCTCAAATGTGGCTCAAATGGCCAAAACGACGTCGTTTTGAGTACAAAACAACATCAAAATGACCAAAACAACGTCGTTTTGGCCATTTAAGCCACATTTAAGCCACAGAATTAGGGCCCCCAAACATTTTTCCAATAAATAATTAGCCAGTAGTTACACCAATGCCCGAGCATTAAAATCTGCGTTCTAGAGGGTTTTAGATGAAAATTACAACAATGCAAATAAATAGCTGCGGAAGCAGCCAAAAGTGGTTCTAAACTGTTGCTCTTCTTTTTATGCAATGGCACTAGAAAAGTGTTAAGAAAATTATCATGAATTTCAGATTAATCGTGACCACAATCTAAGTACGGTCAAGTTTGGCAAATTAAATAAAAATTATAAAGTTAAAAAATTATTTAAAAAGTTAAAAAGTTATCACCATTTATTAAAAGTTAAAAAGTACAACTACACAATTCTCAATTTTAATTTTTTCCTACATATTAATTTATACAATTTTTTAATACATATTTTTCTATAAAAAATCAAAAAGTTAATCCAAACATCCATATTTTTTTCCTCAACTTTTTAATTCAAAAAGACAAAAAATACACTTATTTAAGATGCCCCAAACAACCCCAGTCTTGACTATTAATGTCAAATTCTAAGGATTTTTCCGATTTTTGTTCTCTTTTTTACTTTTAGAATTGGAGCATTGCTATATATACAATCAAATTTATTAGTAATTAATTTTCATAAGACAAATATTCACCTTACTTGTTTTTACTTTTCAAAAATATTTTTCAAAAAATTCTACTTTCTTATTTTTCGTGTTTTTTTGTTTTTACTGATTTTTTTTAATATTTTAAGTAATTTTTTTACTTTTTAGACGCACCTAACATAAATACACCTAAAAAGTAAAAAAATTGTAAAAAAAATCTTTTAAAAATTTACTAAATACCAAAAATACAAAAAAAAATATAAGAATTCAATACATTTTTTGTATTTTTATGTATTTATTAATTTTTTAAAATATTTTTTCACAAATTTTTTACTTTTTAGATACATCTAAGTAAGGTGCATCTAAAAAAGTAAAAAAATGCTTAAAATTTAAAAAATATGCACTAAAAACAAAAAAATACAAAAACTAAAAAAGTCAATTTTTAAAAAAATTAATCCAAAAAATTTAAACCAAACACACTAATTAGTACTTTTTGCTTTTTAGGTATAGAAAGAATTTAGATCACATTAATTATCACTGCAACAAATAAAAATTTAAAGTATCAAACTCTTAAAAAGAGTAGTTGTTATTTGGGTGGAGGGGGTTTTCTTACCAAATAATGGTTTGTTCCACGAAGGACACCGCTGCCAGCACTTGCAAAGTTGATGCCATTGGATGGATATTCCTTCATACTTCCATTCACCACTTCACTTTGTAACTCAAGATATGGCTTTTGTAATTCTATTCCAACAAATTGAGCTACAAGGACAAAAACAATACATTACAAAAAATCAACCAAACATATCTCACAATATCAATATATATATATATATATATATGGATTTTAATCATGTTTTGTTATCATTTTATATCACCTGCTATATATATACTTATTAAAGAATTAATGAAAGTAAATAATATATTGTTATGTAATTCAGTTAGACAAAATGGTGAAAAAGAAAACAAATGATGTTATAGCAACTCCCAAACAATAAATATAGCAACATGGAAATCAATCACAAAATGGACACAGAATGTATATAGAATTGTTAGAAGTGAATACGACCAACAAATGCAAGTAAAATATTATTAATTCATATGTATTGTGTGTTTTAGGATATACAGAAATCGATCACAATATCACATAAAAAATGCATATGAATGGACAAGTTAGATTTGTCAAGTGGATAACAGGTTCTATAAAATATTTATCAACTTATGTGTATTTGATGTTCTATTCTGTACTTCATTTTTGTGTTTGCAGTGGAACTAAATGGAAAAAAGATTAAAAAGTTGATCCAACCAACGAATTTTGTAAAATCTTATCAATCATATGTATTATGTGAGTGTCTGAGAAGTGGGTTTTTTTGTAGATTTTTTTAGTTGTAGGATATTATTGGAGAATTTTTTTTGTTTTTGTTTTTGAGAAGATAGTTTGGTTTTTTTGTAATTGGATGTGATATTTGTGAAAAAAAAAAAGTGAAATGATTTTAGGGTTTGATGTGATATTTTGTTTAGATTTGTTTTTTTTTTATTTTATAACCAATTTATCTTTTAGTGAAAAAAAATAAAAAATAAAATCTAAAAAATTTCTTCCCAAACACCGCCATGTATTGTTTCATTCTGTATTTGATTCCCGTGTTTGTAACAGAACTAGAAGGAAAAAGAAAAACAAGAACACTCACAAATGAAGTCCACAACTGTTCTGCCATTGGTGAATCTACCAGTGGGATGGCGAAAAAAACTCGATCCATAGGGCGGAAAATCTGCTTGTGCAGTGCAGTTTTTGTTGAAATGATTGTTACCCGCATCAAAAATTGAGTCTCCAAATGTGAAAATCGCACGAATATTGTACGCCAAGGCCAGACTCGGAGCAAAGAGGAAGCTGATTAGGAGGAGAGAGATGAGCAATATGTATGGACTCTCCATTGGAAAGTGAAAGTTGAAGAGAAGTTATGGAGGTTTATGGGGGGACAATGGAGGTTGAAGAAAAGTGTGAGTGTGTGTGTTTATATATTGAACAGAAAGAGAAAAGGTGACTGACAAAGAGACAAAAATAATAAAACAGACTACACGAGCTAAGTGCATGAACATTTCCATACCCCATCATTAAAGCGATCGATACAACCCATTCCTCTTCCATTTTCAAAAATATTTTCGGCTACTTTATGTTCTTGGATAGAATTCTCATAGTCTATTGTTAAAAAGTTGGGTCCATGGTTTTAAATGAGTATTCCGATATGTGTTCGTATCATATCGGATATTATTAACTGATAAATCAGTGAATAATAGTAATAAAAAGTCAAAATCTTATTATTATGTAACTGTCTATATAATATATGACAGACGGGATTGTAATCCTTTTCATTACATATTTGTAATGAAAATGCTTCATTATATCATTCAATTATAAGTGTAATGATCTTTTTTTAATTTAAAATAATTATAAATTTGTATTTCTATTTCATAATCATTAGATATGTAAAAGAATTTATCTATTACAAACATATAATAGAGAGAATTAAACATATGTGTGGGTAATGATATTTTAACATTAGAGTATTTTTTTATTCTTTTATTTTTTTATATTTTTTTGGGTGTAAGGGATAGGCTTGTCTCTAATTCATGCATAGTGGACTAGTTCAATTTGAACACCATAGGCTCAATACAGGTCCTATTTTGATCTTTTAAGTTTTAATGTATAATAATTCATAAAAATGTTAAATTGATTTGATAAGAAAATAGGCTTGGTGAATTTTCAACAATAAACAAATTAGATAATTTCAAAAGATAGCTTGATTTGATTTCAACAAATAGTGTCATTTTGGACAAATTATGTCCTTTTAACCCAAATACATTAGAGCTTGGTCCTGATGGTCCAAAAGATTAAAAAATTGGCCTATGAGGTGGGTGCCCTGATTTTAAAAATATACTATTTATTTTTTTAAAGACAAATATAATTAAATTAAGTGCTTACAATTAATAAATCACTCAATGTTTTAAAAATTGTTTAAATAGTGAATAGAAAAAATTAAGTATTTGGTTATTTGTTGTTAAAATTGTTTAAATTTTAAAATAATCTTTTTATCCATCAAATTAAACTTTAACAAGTTACTGATTTGGACAATTATCTCCAATTAAATTACATTAGATGAAATTAGAAAATTTAGAGACTAAATAGACAAAAATATTAGTACAAGAATGAAATACAAAAATGGCAATAGTTTAGAGAATAAAATTTAAATTAAACTTGTTAATAATATGAATAAAAATGATAGGATAAATTATAGATACAACCCCTGAGATTTGTTTAAAATACAGACTGCCTCATATAGTTTTTGAAATTGCATCCCGCTCCTTCAAGTAATCGCATAATAAATGATCTATCTTATTAATAAATAATCAAGTTAATTAGTAATTTTTAGTTTTTAATTATATTAAAAATATATTTTAATTAATAATTCACGTGATTTTATTCTTGTATAAAAGAGTAGTTAGAAAATTTATTTTCTTATTAATTTTATTAAATAAAAAATTCTGACAAAAGTATATTTGTAATTTTTAAAATCACATAAAATAATCCATATTTTAAACAAAGTGTATTTGTATTATACCCAAATGATATTGAAATAGTATATATTTTCTCTTTAATTATGCTTATGCATGTGTTCATACATTGTCTATATTGATTATGTCAAACTTATTAGATTTTATTATACTTTCTCTAATTCTTAGAAAATGTTAGTGCAATTTACTTTTGGAATAATTATTCACAGGTCTTATTATAAGGACCTATGCACCATTAAATTCTAAATGTTTGTGTATACAAAAAAGTCTTGATTTGTTCCTTCTTCTCTTTCTCTTGATCGGCAATCACTGGCCATCTTCTCTTGCCGCACCTGCTCCTTCACCTGATTGACTTCGCCTTCACCTGATTGGCTTCGCCCTCACCTCTTTCGCCGTCGGCAAATCCCTCTCCGTGTTCTCTTATACTCCTCTCATCTTTCTCTGCTTACTATTGTCAACAAGAGCTCCATCATCATCGTTGTCCATCAAATTTAGACCAGATTTGGCCGCTGAAATATAATATTCTCTCTATATTTGTCTCCCTTCTTCGATCTCTCACTTTTTCTTATTTTTCTTTGCCACACACTTCTTTTCCTATTTTAATGAAGAAAAATTTTAAATTCTAAATATATTTTTTTTCAATTTTAGTTATAAGCAGTGAAAACTAAAAAAAATTAGTTTTGAAGATACATTTTTGCTTTTCTTTCGCCTTTTTTCCGTTTATTAACACAATAAAAGAAAGAGCAAATATTGACAAACTGAAAAGTTACAAATCCTGATTTGAGATCTCCACCATTGCCACAACTTGAAATTGTGATTTGATAAATTGCAAACAAGAAAACTCATAATTTTTACAATTTTGAAATTACAAATTTATGCAGATTGATGAACAATAAATTCAAACTCCAAATTTTTACAATTTTGTGAGCTAAAAATTATGTACTCTTTACGATAAAGAGATTTTTTTTTTTTTTTTGTGTGGTGTCGAAGATGATGTGATTAAATTTTGGTATATTCTAGCTCTAATTTCTCCCTTCATATTTTTTTTTCCTTTTCCCAACAATGTTCTAGATATTCCATTTAGTCTCCGGCGATATTCTCGATGTTTTGAACATTCCGACAATTTCCGGTGGTGTTTATAACATTCTGGCGATTCTCCAATGACTTTTGGTGATGTTTTGAACATTTCAAGTCTTCAATGACTATCAAACGAAAGTTCAACGATGATCTGAAGGTGATAGATGTGGCAACTATAGTGACAGTGAAACATAAGAGTATTTTGATTTTTAAATTTTAAAAAATAAAATTTTATAATAACAATTAAAAATAAACCAAAAAATCATGAGAACTTATTAGTCCATCTATCTCCCTGCCAAGAGTTTTTCAGTCAGCCCTCTCTATTTTTTTTTTTACATATTTTTAATTTAAAATTTTTTATGGGTAGTGTAGCCTAGTAAAACATCTGGGTTGGGTTTTTAACAGGTCACCAAAACTCACTGGCCCAGTAAACAAAGGCCTGGGCTTACTCATATCCTCTCTCTCTCTCTCTCTCTCTCTCTCTTACTTTGTCCTGTGAGTAAACTGAGCAGTGCTTGAAGTTCTTTTCTCTGCATAACCAGTAAGATGAGCAATCAAAGCCAAGGTGAAGACTCAGCAGATACAATGGCAAAGGCCATGAAAGCTTCTGATGATCTTTACAACATTCGGGACTCTTATTTTCCATCAAACCCAGATGACAAAATCTCCAGATTGCAATCCGATTCGGATCTTGCTCTCAAGCTCCTCGATTCCATTCCTTCTGGTACTTACTCAAAAAACTCTTCAATTATGTGTATAATTATTATTATTATTATTATAGTATCTGTTGGTTCCTGAGAAAATGTAAATGATTGGGAATTTTGGAGGGCTTTAGTTCTGCTTTTGTTCTTCAATTTGTGTTTACGCTAAAAATTATATTAAGATATGAAATATTTGATGAATAATTTCAATTTGTGTGATGGGGATTAGGAAATGATCAATGTTGCCATCGTGAGTCTTTGTTATTAATTTAATTTACTGTTGAATTGAACAATTCAAGTGCTTATGTTTTTATTGGTGGCTTCAAAATGAAAACAAAAGATGGAACAAATGATGGTCACTTTGTGAATTCACGATTGGTCGAGGCCTATTGAAAAAAGTGAATATATGAACAAGAAGAAATGGAACATATGTTGCTAAAGTTAATATCAACTTATGATTTTAATATTGTTCTGCTTTGAAATTTTGAGTTGCATGATGCAAGAAATGGTGAATGTTATTTGATCAGTAAATTTAGCAACCCAATTAAATGTTTGACATTCTTTTCCCATTTTATAGTCGAATACAAAAATTTGACAAAAAATGAAGTAGAAAAGATTGCGATGGTGAGGAAAATAATAGAATTCTGTGTTTGTTATAATAAAACAATAAAGACCATTTGAGGAGAGTACAATGAAAATTAAACTGGTTTGTGCTTTTTCCATTTATTCACAGGTTTTTAAATTGTTATTCTTATTGGAGATTAATTTATTTCTAATAATGTTTAGAAGTGTTTATTTATTTATTATTTTATTTTAGTTGTGTGTGAGGAAGAAGTGTTCTATTTTGTTATTTTGAAAGCTTGCCAATTATCTGTTTTTAGAAACTCTGTTTCTTGGCGTTTGAATTTCGCTTAGTTGCTATTTGGTTAATCTTGGTTAGGAAGTAATTTTTGGGATTTATACCATATCTGATTCAATATTCTGTCCTTCAAAGGAAAGCAATCTTGAACTCGAAGTTTAGAAGACATCAAGGGTACACCTAAATATTTGACAAGAAAGTGCCCTTCCAGAATTTGCGTAAGCTCTAACAATTCAACCTTAAATTGATCATCCACCCCACTGATAAACATAGAGCTCTTTTGCAAATTTGGTTGGAGGCCAGGCATTTGATGAAATGCAACACATTCTGAATCAACTGCAATGAATATCTGTCAGCTCCACTAAGGGTTGGTTTGGGATGTCCTAAAAAAGTGCACTTTTTGACTTATTGGTGGGTTTAGGTTGGGTTTGATGTGTTAGAGAGGTGATGTGATTTAAATAAGATGATGTGACTTAAATAAGATAGTGACTTTTTGACTTTTTGGCTTATTTAGTACATGCCAAACTAGCCCTAAATATGAACAAATCATCAACAAAAGCAAGATGCAAAATGCCCAATTCTTTACACCTAGGATAGTAAACAAAATTACCAACAGCAGCTCTATTATGAAGGATACAATGAAAACTTTCCATGACAAGTAAGAATAGATAAGGAGACATAGGGTCATCCTGCCTAAGCCCCTTCTTAGCTGGAAAGCAATCAACAGGCTCCCCATTAATCACTACTGAGTACATGACAGAAGAGATACATTATTTTACCCAATCAACCAACTTTTGGGGGAAATCCCTAGCAACCATAGTATCAAGAAGAAAGTCCCATGCAACTGGGTCATAAGCCTTCATAAGGCCAGTCTTCCAACATACATCTACCGGGCCCCTTATTTTTATGAAAACCTCTAGCTAGCTCTTGCATCATAAGAACATTATCCACTATGTACCTTCCCACAATGAAAGCTGATTGGGATGAACTGATTAGAAAAGGCATCACTTTTTGCAATCTACCAGATATTATTTTAGCGATGCACTTATAAGTTATATTGCAACATGAGATTGGTCTAAAATCTTTGACAGTGATGGGGGACTTAACTTTGGGAACCAAGGATATAGCAGTACATTCCAACCTTTATGCATTGAACCGGTATGAAAGAATGACTTCACCGCAGACTCTACATCAGGCCCTACAATATGCCAATTAGTTAGGTAGAACCTTGCATTATACCCATCTTGACCTGGAGCTTTTTCTCCCTTAATGCTGAACATAGCAGCCTTAATGAGATCAATTCCGGAACAGTGTTGAACTTTGGGTAAACCTAGACGTTGAAAAGTATCCAAATTTGTGTATCTACTGAGAAAAGCTGAGCCCAACAACCGCTTATAGAAATCAATAATCTCCATTTTGATAAAACTAGGGTCTTCCAATAAAAACCCCATCATGACTCTGAATGCTCAAAATCTTATTCTTGAAATTGTTGGTACATAACTTCTTGTGAAAGTAACTAGTATTTTGGTCGTCCAACTCGAGCCATTGTGTAGACACCCCATTTTTAACCGCTCTTAAGACTTGGGTGCTTCACTCTGAACACTCGATGATGAAATATTATACTGTGTAATTGTTCGAATCTTCAACAAAAGAGTTCAATTTTAAGCATCAAACCCAAACCTTGCACCCCATTTAGACCAAAACCTGTTTTTCTAGCCTGACCACTCAAAAAGCAGCAAGACCAAAAAATGACCGACAAGCCACATTCTTTTGGCCGGCCGGCCATCCTCTTGGCCGGTCGACCATGTTTACCGAGAGCAGATATTTTGCAATAGCCAACTACTCCCATGCACGAGCTTTGGACCAGTTGTCTCTTTTGCAGATATTTCCATTGAAGGCGGTTGAAAGTCTATAAAAACAACACATTCCCTCTGATTTTACGGTTAGAGAATTGTTGGACAAGCCTAGAGTTCCCTCAAAGCTTTCCTCCACCCTCTTGAATATAGATACAATATACATGCACCATTAAAGCTCAAACTTGAAGCTTTTTGTTGAACCTTTGAACGCAATTTCAGATACTTGAGAGTGTTTAGATTGTGGTTTGTGAACTAAGAAGATCATCCTCTCTTCCAAGAGGTGAACTTTGAACTTTTTACCACCTTTTCTCTCTCTTTTTCTTGTCTTTAGTACTGATTTTCAGAGTATTTTAGGCTTTAAAATGTGATTTAAACCTTGTTGAAGGTGGGAGGGTTAGCCACCCTTCCATAGGCTTGTTCTCTAGTGTTCTCTCTTGTTGTTCTTCCTGTTTTTGCTTCTTTTCTTTCATTTCAGCACTGTTTTAGGTAGTTTTTGATTAAATATGAACCGTATATATGTATTTAAAGCTTGTATAGATATTTTGATTCTTGTCTCATATCTCTCTCCTTGAAAGATATTGCAAATCTCTCTTCTAGTTCCCTTCTTTTTAGCATGGAAATGGATGTTTCATCCATGTTCCATGAGTAGGAAGATGAGCTTGCAATCATCTCTCTATAGCTTTCATTTCTTGCTTTTACTTAGTTTAGTTTTGTTTTTGCTTCATAGCTATATGAGAGCTCTTTAATCAAGACCATTAGAGACTCTTTTCTGGTTCCTTTGAAGTATGGAAATGGAGGTTTCAATCCATCTTCCATGAGTAGGGAGAAGAGTCTCTTTGGTTTTCTTAATGATGGAACCTCTTGTGCATGAGCTTTGCTTCCAAGAATGGCTTCTCCTAAACCTATTATCTCTAAGCTTCACTTGCTTTTGTTTTGCATGAGATTAAGTGGGTTTTGGCCATATCTTTGATTGTATCTTTCATAATTAGTTTTAGTTAGCTTTGCATCCGTTAATTGCCATCCCGTTGCTTCACTAATCATCATTTAAATACCCTTGGAATGTTTGATGATTTGTGAAGCAAACCTACTCTCTCCTTGAGAATTTTTCATGACAGGAGAGAGAAGGAAGGATGAACATCTTTTGGAAACCCCCTGGTTTTGCTCTGTTCCAGTTCTGACTGCAGTAGATCCTCTCCCAGAATCCTTGGCCGGCTGGCCATTATCTTGTATGGCCGACCACTTCTTAAGGTCAGCCAACCCCATTTTTTGTACGACTGTAGTGTTTTTTCAGTGAAACAGAGCAGATCTTGAGGCCTAAAACAGAGTCATTTTCAGACTGTGAACAGAGCAGCTTCTGGTAGTGAGCAGTGGGGGTTTCTAGAAGATGTTCTTTCCCATGTGCATGTCCCTGCCTCTCATTCAAGTCCATTAGATTAGTAGCCTTGACATTTGTGTTTTGTAATAATTAGCTAGTTAGTTCATTCATTCGGTGTTTGTAATAATTAGTTAATTAGGACATTCAGACCCTTTTGTGTGAGGGCAAATTTGTAATATGTGATGTGTGTCTCTTAACCCCCATTTCTTTCTCCCTTTCATTTATATGTTTACCGTGGTTGTATATCATATTATGTTTTCGTTCCATATCATTACCACGCTTTGTATCCATTTTTGCATACATTAAATTCGGCTGATCATGCACAATGCTCTTACCAATTCCTAAATGATTATGTGTGCTACCTCATGTTTTGAGTGGCTTCACATGTCATATTAGTAGCCGAATTTAGTAGTTGCATTTTGTATGTGTTGCATTAGTCATGTACATTGTTAAGGTCATGCATTTTTTTTTTTTGATAAATAAAGATTTATTAAGAAAGTATCAAGGAGATGTTGAAAGAATACAAAAACCGAACCCTCAAATAGGGACCTAACCAACTAAATCATCCACAAAATTTAAAACAACAAATAAATCAGGATCTACCTGACCCGACACCCAACTATACAAAACACCACAAAAACGAGACTGTAGTTGAACAATCGATTCCTTTGGAAACCTGACAATTCAGCTCCAACCAAAGCAGCCACATCAAACACAAAGGAGCAAACGCCCAGGCTCTTTGCTGGTGCTTCCTGACTCGACCACCCCCCCAAACAACCACGCACATCCCGAACTTGCTTGGGTTGCACCCACACCAACGCCAAACAGAGAAAAAACAAGCACCTACAGGCGAGAAGCAATCGGACAGTGAATAAGCAAATGATCAACGGTCTCCGCATCCGCACAACATATGTAGCACCAATTCACCAAAATATGATGCCGGCGAATAAGATTATCAATAATCAATAACCTACCAAATGTTGCCGTCCACACAAAGAAAGCCACCTTCGACGGAACACCAGAAACCCACACATGACGCGAAGGGAAAGACCTCTCACCATCGCCACACAAAATCCCATAAATGAAGAGACGGAAAAAACACCTTTCGTGCAAGGAGCCCGCCAAACCAAAACAACCTCCTTCGCATGGCCAATCCTAACCCCATACAAGAAGGCCAACAAGTCCACCAACTGACCAACCTCCCAATCCTGAGTCTGCCAATGTAGCACTATATCCCAGACAAGCGCCTCACTGCCACCACCCAAATATGAAGCCACCGTCACATTAGGATCCACTACCAACTTAAAAATCAAATAAAAACGTTCTTGTAAGGTGATCTCCCCACACCACCGATCTTTCCAAAATCACACACGCATACCATTACCCACTCGATAATTGATTTGATCCCAAAACCTAACCCTACCCAACCAAATACTTTTCCACAGCCCACATCCATGAGAGCCCCCCACCTCCCTGGTGGCTGGTACACCAATCACCCCTCCCTAAAACATATTTGGATGCCACCACCCTCTGCCATAACTGATCTTGATCATTAGAAAACCGCCATAACCATTTACCCAACAAGGTCAAATTGAACTTACACAACTGCCTCACCCCTAACCCCCCCTCATCCTTAGGACAACAAATCTGCTCCCAACTAACAAGGTGATACTGAAACTCCCCACCATCACTTCCCCACAAAAAATCATGCTGCAATTTCTCCAAACAACTAGCCACAGACACATGAATAACATGGATCGACATTAAATAAGTTGAAACATTACTCAAAACACTCTGCACCAAAGTCAAACGACCACCCTTCGACAAATATTGCCGCTTCCACCCGGCTAGCTGACTCTACACCCTTTCTAACACCCCATCCCACACCTCCTTCGCCTTATAAGGAGCCCCCAAAGGCAAATCCAAATAAGACACTGGCAAATGAGACACCTTACAACCCAAAATGGTTGCCAAAGTTGAAAGCTAGGCGACCTCCCCTACCGGAATTAACTCTGACTTGGCTAATTTCACTTTCAGACCCGAGACCGCCTCAAAACAAAGCAAGACACAGTGCAAATGCCGTAATTGTTCCGAATCAGCCCCACAGACAATTAAAGCATCATCAACATACAAAAGGTGAGAAACACAAACCTCATCCCCCACTGAAAAACCTGCCAGCAAATCGCCCTGCACCGCTCGCGACAACAATCTACTCAGCGTCTCCATGACAATAATGAACAGCAAAGGAGACAATGGATCCCCCTGTCGTAAACCCCGAAATGTCTGAAAATAACCCGCCCGCATCCCATTCACCAAAATCGACATTCAGACCGTCGAAATTCGAAACCAAATCCACCGCCTCCACTTTTCCCCAAAACCCATCCGTTCCATAACAGCCATCAAAAAATCCCAATTGACATTATCATAGGCCTTCTCAATATCCAACTTACAAAGAACGCCTGATTGCCCTGCGCGCAGATGAGAGTCAACACACTCATTTGCTACTGACACTGCATCCAAAATTTGGCGGCCACCTACAAAAGCGTTCTATGACTCTGACACCACATCCCCCACTTGCAACTGAAGCCAGTTAGCCAAAACTTTCGCGAGAATCTTGTACACACTGCCCAATAAACTAATCGGCCAAAACTGACAAATACCCGCAGCCCCTCCCACCTTAGGGATCAGAGCAATAAAAGTCGCATTGAAACTCTCCGCAAATTGGCCCGTCTGATAAAATTGCCCTATAATTGCCATCACATGCCCTTTGACAACCTCCCAACAATGTTGGAAAAAGGCCATAGTGAAACCATCTGGCCCCGGAGCCTTATCTCCACTCATCCCCTTCAAAGCATCTACCACCTTCTCTTCTGAAAATGGTTGCTCCAACCCCTCAGAATTCAAGAGGCCACTAAACACCACTCCATCAACCACCGGGCGCCATCCCTCTTCTTGTTCCCTAAACAAATGCTCATAAAAACCAACAATCCCCACCCGAACCTCCTCTGCGTCCGTCAACTCCACCCCCCATCCACCGTAATCTTCCCAATCTGATTCACTTTCCTATGGGCATTTGTCATCCGATGAAAAAACTTTGTATTGCGGACCCCTGCCTTCAACCATAAACACCTTGATTTCTGTCTAAAACTAACATCCTCCATCTGACCAATCCGAACATAAGTAGCCCACAAGCACTCCTTCTGAACCACCTCCTCGTCAGACAAACCCACATCAGTTTCCACAGAATCCAATATCTGCAGTTGAGCCAACACCTCCTCCTTTTGTCCATCCAAATGACCAAAATCCTCCTTATTCCATTGTTTCAAATCCGCAGCAATTTTAATTTCCCACCATTGGCTCACCCGATCTATAAACCCATAATAACGAAGCCATATATTCTCAAAACGAAAAGGCGAAGGGCCCCTCTGAATACCCCCACCATCCAACGGAATAGGCTAATGATCAGACATCGGCCTAGCCAGACGCCGCTGAACTGCCCCTGAAAACGATCAATCTGAGAAGCACCGCCATGTGTAATCCCTCCCTGTAAAGGCAAATCCACCGAACGCAACTCATCAGTCAAATCTGAAAAAGCTCGCATGATGCCCGACAAACGACCCCCTCCCAACCGTTCCCCCGACCACCGCACCATATTGAAATCTCCCCCCGCACACCACGGCAACTCCCAACGAAAAGCAACACTCTCTAACTCCTCCAGAAACAGCCATTGCTCCGTATAACGAGCTGGACCATACACTCCTGTGAACACCCATCGATAACCATCATCCACACATTTGAACAAACAAGACACTAAAAAAGCCCCAACCTCCTCCTCTCTCACCACCACCCTTGTATCCCACTAAACAAGAATCCCCCTTGCCACACCAGATGCCGGAAGGAACACCCACTGAATACACGACCCCCCTAAATCTCTTTAACCACCTCCCCACCCACACACTCCATCTTTGTTTCTTGAATACAAACGACATCTGCTTTCACACTCCACAACTAAGCCCCCACCGCCACACGTTTCCCTAGATCATTCAGACCGCCCATATTCCAGGATAATACCTTCAATCTCATTTCAAAAATAACTGTTTGTCCCTTCCCCGCCTGACTTTCTTCCCAGAGTCCCCCGAACGCCTATCATAGTTAATAGAACACTCCAAATTCCGTAACTCTCTATCCTCCCTCTGACATTGGACCCCAGTCCGAACCACCTCCCTCAACGGAACCCCACTACGCCAAGACATCTCTATTGCTGAAAATAATTGCATTGCCTCTGACTCATGCCCCTCAAAAGAAACACCCAACAAACGACTAACCTCACTAATTCTTTTTAAAACCCAATCTGAAACCTTAGTAGGTGAAGGCTATGAAACCCCAAAACCGCCCCCTACCTCTGCCCCCCGCCCTTCACCACCTAAACCTGCCTGACCCTCTGAAAGTGATGTCGATGCACCCATTGGTGACCGTCGTCAATCGTTATCTCGCCCGTGAACCTCTATTGTCGCACCACCACCACGGCCTAGGGCACCCGAAAGCGACCCAAACACGTAATGAACCGAAGGGTTCAAATTGGGTTGACTCGGCGGACGTGTAGCAACAAACGAACCACGACGTGGGTCGACTCCCAAACGGCCCTGCAAACCTCGTGGACCCAAATTGGGCTTCATAAATCCAAGCCCAAATGACTTCAGTCCAAGATGATCAACTTCCATATCCCGACGGTGCCATGGCCCAATATGGGAACCTCTCTCTCTTTGGTCCAAAGCCCCATCTCCCAAATAGGCTTTATTAAACTGGCTCAGACCCACACCCCTCATCCCAAGTCCATGGGCTCTACCTTGATCCACCCTTTGTGGCCCAAAACCTCTACCCAACTGCTCATTAGGAAATCGTCGAAAATCTCTCCTATGATCATGGCCCAGCATCTTTGCACGAGAATCGCGGCCCCAATCTTGCTCCAGTCGCATTGTTGTCGGCGGTGCCCATCTACGCCGACCCCCTGACAGCCACCATGATTTCCGCCGGCCCATTCATCCCCAACCTAGGTCGAAACCTTCCAGAACCGGTGCAAGACCTTCCTAGCGGTCATCCACTGGAGGTATGAAATTCTGATGACGACGAACCCCTGAAGACATGACCACCTGTACCACACGCTCATTCTGCTCAGACTTCAGCCACGCAGCTACACTCCGGCTGCCACCCGACACACGACCTAGAAACAAACCAGAAGCAGTAGCCCCATCCACCTGTCGTAGCCGTGAAACCAGCCATCTGATCTCTGCCCCATACAAAGCGATCTCACTACGGCGGCCTTGTCCTCGTTCTACCATCAACAGCCGTCGAAGACCAGTAGCAGCCGCCCCCAATGTCCTCTATCTCGTACGACCGAGGCCCTAGGAACAGAAGGCACCGACGAGGACCACGCTCTGGCACCGACAATAGGTTTGCCAAATGCCCTCGCTCTCGCTCTTTCTCTCTCATGCTCTTTTACCTCTATAACCTTTAAAAACAGCTCAAGAACAATTAAGTGTATTGAAATGCCTTGTGACACCAAGCAAACTTAATCCCTACATCTCTCTCACCTTCGAATTGCCAAAGCTTTAATCCCAAAATGTGCCTACTCAACTCCAAAAAATAAGCACTATAACCATTAAGCCATCAACATAACTGTTTTATGCATTTTTCTAATTGTTTTCTTTTCTATGGCTTGCTTCGGAGTACTAGGTGAGCATTTTTGCTTTAGCATATTACATGTGTGTTTGTGTTGCCATGTTAAGCATACTACCATGAGGCTACATGCTTCTTTGAAATACCTCTTTGAGTGCCTATGGATGAAGGCTATTTTGTTTAAGTTGGAATGACTTTGATTATTGTACATATGAGCTAACTTTTCTTTTAAGTTGCACATATTCAAAACTCTTTTAAAAAATGCATGAAATCAAAGCATTCCAATATAGGTGATGTGGTCTATACTTGTGTGCCTCACATAGTAAGTTAGCATAATAAAATCAGAACAAGAGCATATAATATTTATAAAATTCATATCTGATTAGTAGAGGCCGATCTTTGATCAGGTGAGTGGGGTGCTCAATTCATGACTTTCCTCTCTCATACATAAGTTTCCGAGTCGAGACACCTTGGTTATGACGGACAAGTAGCCTTTGGCACGAGTCACGGATTTCCTAAATTTCTCAAAAATATTTAGGTTGCGACTCTAAAAATCTGGCAATACAGTCCATTTTTGGCATCTCTGATGATTAATGGATTTTTTAAGATTTATCGGATTTGGACTCTCATTCGTTTTTCTGTTTTACATTGCACTTGTGAAATCAGATTCAGAACTAAGGGAGTTCGAACCTGTGAAGCATGGACACGCCAGATTTCATGCCGTGGCAGTGTCTGACACGGGGACACACCGGATGGCGTGTCCCTTTAATTTAATTATTTTTTTTGCAGGGACACGGCGGGGACACGCGTGTCCACCAAATCTGGACACGCGTGTCCAAATCTGGACACAGAGAGCAAAAGAGAAGAGTAAAGTAGAAGAGCAAAGGTCAAGAGACAAACCTGGTCTTCGATCCAGTCAACTCGCCTGTTAACCTCCATCCAGTCGACCACCATAAGTCTCTCTCTCTCTTGCCAGTCGACCTCCATCCATGACCTCGACCTTGACTCGCCTGTCGACCTCTATCCGTAAGTCTCTCTCTCTCGTCCCTCTCTCTCGCCTTCCTTCTCACTCGCGTCTCTCGCTCTCGCTCTCGCTCGATCACTCTCTCTCTGCTCTGATCTGATCTGATTCATATAATATATATATATATATATATTTATTAGGTTTAATATTAATGTATCTATTAGGTATAATATATATATATATATGTATTTATTTAATATTAATAAAAAAACATATCTTATATCTTATATTTTATAATATATATATATATATATATATTAATAAAAAAAAAGTAGATAAAATAAAATAAAAAATTAATAGAATCATATTTATTTAAAAATATAATAATTAAATAAAATAATTAACTTGTATTAAAATAAAAATATTTATATAAAAAAAATTTTGCCGTGTCCCCAGCCGTGTCCGTGTCCCCATTTTTTTAAAATTGCCGTGTCCCGTATCCGTGTCCGTGCTTCATAGGTCCGAACTGTAGGGCTATCGTACCCGAGGAGACTAACCCCTCCGAGAAGCGCGAAAAGCTAGCTACACATTGCACTCTAGATTTCTGCCTTTTAAAAGATTCTTCGGCAAGGCTTAGTTCTGGATACTTATGCATACTTAAGAGAGTAACTCAGATCCAACCTTCACTAGGCTATCATTGAGAATAGTATCTGTATTCTGACTCTGAAATTGCTCAAGGTTAGCTTTTGCTTCTGCCACTCCCTTAGAGATATCAGAAAAATGAGCATGGTTAAGGTTCCTTAAGATGGGCTTAAGCCTTTTCAATTTGAGTTGCAAAACCTGCATGGGGGAACCGCTAGCAGGAAGCAGCCACGATTGAGTCAATAAACCAATAAAAGTCTTATGTAACATCCAAAAATCGAAAATTTGAAAGCTTTCATCATGCCATGATCCTTAGAAATGGATACAACAAGCGGACTATGATCAGAAGAAATACCAGGATTAAGGGCCACAACTTGAGAATTTGGAAACAACTCCAGCCATTTCGGATTAATGCAGACCCTATCCAACTTGCTTTTCCTACTTCCCATACCATCCTGCTTACTAGACCATGTAAACCAGGCACCTTTAGTAGTAATTTCAGTAGCATCAGTATCATTGAGACAAGTGATAAAGTCATCAGCTGAACTTGGATCAAATCTAATACCATCCAACCTTTCAGAAAAATGTCTAACAACATTGAAATCACCTAAAATAATCCAGGCCTTATCATCCACCCTATATTTGAGATTCCTCAAAACAGACCATCATCTCTTCCTAACAGTGGAACTATTAGAACCATAAACAACGGAAACATAAAAGGACTCCTGACAAGAACTCATCTGTGCTAATACTGTAATAGATCGAGGAGAAATATCAATAGGCAAGACCATCAGGCAAAATGGCTTTTGTTGCTTCTTCAATCTCTCTTCTCTCTCTCTCTCTCTCTCCCAGATAACAGTAAGAATTGACTTGTAAGATCAAAGTTGTAACATAACTTATCGAAGTTGGATCGGTAAGTTGCTTTACATCGCACATTATAAAATAGTTACTTCGAAAATGATTTTACCCAACTTCTATGCAACCATACACCAAAATTAGGAAAATATTTTTAATGAAAAAATCTTACATCAAAACAAACAGATCCTTAATGTATTATGGGAAAAAAAAAAAAAACAGAATTGAATCATAATAAATCGTAGCGAATTGTAATTAATGGTAAATTGAATCACATGATTCACTTAATTTTTGATTCAAGGGCATGATTTGAATTCGTTTCATTCCAGTAGAATTTTATTTGTTAAGAGACTGATAAATGCGTTTCAGTTTGTTGCTTGAAATAGTTGTAGAGATGAAAGTTTATCCCATAATTTAAGTTATAATTTATGTTTTCTACTGAAAGGTTGGGGGGATCATGTACTTATTTGGTCATAGGGATAAGATCGTTGCATTCTTCCATTTTGATTTTTCTGCAGAATTTGAAAAATGTAGGAACCTTTGGCAATACAACTAAAGGATTTGAAAACCTAGCTCTAGGTAAATTCTTGTTTTGCATGGATTTACAAGAATTTACCATACCTATGTTATGTGATATTTCTGACTTTGATGATTTGTCATTATTGCTTGAAGAATTGATTGTATTTTTTCTACTGAAGCTGGTGTTCTGTTATAGTTTGGCCTCGAGGAAATAAATAGATTAACAACAGGCATTGACTTAAGGTGTATAAATATTTTTTCTAAAAATTAATCTTGGTTATCATAATGGACTGCCATTCTATTTTGGTTTAACCACTGATACACTGACAGTTAATTTTAATTGTTAATCTGGTGTTCATCAAGTGATTTTCTGTACATTTCTGCATTCTATGGTTTTTGTTATGATTATGTTTTTCAGAGCGCAAAACTTACATGATTGTATGCAGAGCAAAGGAAATTACCTATGCAACGTGCAACATATGAATATTTGAGGGGAAAGATATTAGATGTATTTCCTGATTACAGAAAAGAAGCAGAAGACCATCTCTCGAAAGCTGTAAGTCAGAAAAAAAGTTTCAATCCTGGTTGTTTCATGTGCTGCACTGCTAAGGCTGAGGGTTACGTTTTGAAATTGGCTGATGTTATTCCAGGTGAAGTTGAATCCATCTCTGGCAGATGCTTGGCTATGCTTAGGTAACTGCATTTGGAAAAAGGGAGATCTACCTTCAGCAAAAAACTGCTTTACACTTGCACTAAGCAAGGTTACGTTTTTTGAGTTCTGATATATTTCCATTGTTTCTCCAATTTCAGCGGTGATGTGTGCTTTTATTCCATCTGTGTATATTCAACTACCAATACTTTTATATCTGATGCAGGGTCCAAACAAAAAGATACTTTGTCAATTATCTATGCTAGAAAGAAGAATGGCTCAAGGCAAGGATCTCAGTTCAGTGTTATTTTTCTGTTTTCTCTTGGTTCCTCTTGAATACAATCTTCCATATTTGTTAAAACACAAGAAGTTATGATTCTGTTTTCTCCTATGGTTACATTATACTTGGGTTCTTGGTTCTTTGGGAGATAATTTATGGAGTGCTCTCTATTTTAGATCTGGAATGTTTGGGCCATTTATTTACATGAGACTTTATTCTGGTCAAAATCGAACAGTCTGGGCTGCTGCTGCCCAGACAATCCGTGCAGAGGGCAGTTTGAGTATGTTTCCTTCTAACCTGCAACTCCCCCAGTTTGACTCTTATAAGATAGTTGAACTGCTGATGTTGAAATCTGTTAGGAAGTGTTACCATTGGATGGTGCATGCTTCATTTGTAATTTCCATCCTATAGAGATCTTAAGATATCAAATTTGAATTTGCTTTCAGGCCTTTTTATCTTATCTCTTTGGTTCTTGGTGGCATGAAACTTAATGCCATAGACTCTTTCCTCCATCCTTCTATCTTGTCTTATAATTCTGTAGCCATACAAACATCTCTGTTACCTATCATGGTCATATTTCTTCTCATCTAATCCTTGCAAAATAAATAAATAAAATACCTAAATTAATTTATTAAATAATAATAAGAAAGAAAGCAAGGAAAGTTGTCCTAATTCCCAGTGAGTTTATTGTTTATTTTTTTACATTCTCTGCAGTGAGCTTATTTAGGAGATTAATGAATCTATTTTAGTTAATAATAACGCTGTAAGAGACATTGCTTGTACCTGTGATCGTATTCTTGTTCCAAAAACCTTTACTGGTTTTTCTCGTGTCTTTGTCTATCAAAAGGAAGAAGGAAAGAGAAAACATTCACTGCTCTATCTATTTTTTGATTTTGAGCTTCTTGAGTTCTGAATCTTTCTGCTTGTTTTGTTGCTACCAGTTTCGTTGATGTCTTTTAATCTAGTACCTCTGTTGTGGTGTTGATGGAAGCAACAGGCCTAGAGATGGTGAATTTTGTTAGAATTTTTGTGTTCTTGACTGACTTTTTTGCCCTTGTATTGCCAGCTATATTTGCTGAAGACAATCTGATAATCATCAAATTTAACTGGTCTAGAAACTTTGGGAGTACAAAGAATAACTCCATCGCTTGGGAAAAAAAAAAAAAAGCATGATAGATGGAGATAAAAAAAAGATGGTTTATGATTTTTATATTAGGTGAGTATTCTTGTAAAAATGTAAATAGGGCATATTTTCTAGTCAGTCAAAGAAGGGTAAAATATATAAGAGAAAATTAAGATTGGTTTATCATTTCAAATCAGAAAGTAGCCTCATTCTCATGCTATTTGTGGTCTCTAATTTTCAATTTCTGGTTTGCTAAGGCTTGTATAAGGTGTAAATATAAAAATAATTCGGAGATCTGATCACAACAAATGGAAGCATTGCAGAGCTCACTCTCTCTTCGAGTCAAAGGCTGTGCATCAATCATAATATAAATGCATTCATCTGCTTTCCTAATTCTTTGTTATCTTTGTAGGTGCTGATAATCAGGCAGAGATTGTCGAGGAAAGCATCAAACATGCAAAGGAAGCTATAATGCTGGATGTGAAAGATGGGAATTCTTGGTGTAAGGCTTTGTATCAGATCTAAGCTAAAACAGTAGTTTGAATTTCTTTGGCCCCATATATCCCATTTGGTATGTTGCATTATGTAATATATTGTTTTCTTAGCCATGGGAAAATGCATTGTTGTCAAATCGGGATACGAATCGTGTATTGTTTTTTAATTTTTCTGAATCACGTATCATATTGTATCGTATCATGTATCGTAAGATACTTTAATACCTTTAGAAATAGGTAGAAAATTAAATATAGTTATAAAAAACAAATATCTTATGAGAATAAAACACAGCAATGTATAATTTTGTCAATTACACAAGCAAAGTTCCTTAAATTAAATATATGCATGTAACAATACATATTATCTTCACAATACATAGATTAATAACGCAAGATTCTTAATACCATACAAAAGATATGTTAAAAAGGTCAAAAAATAAACTAAAAGGTACCATTCTCATCTCAAAAACAACTTTTTTATAATAAGTTAATGAAAATTTTTGACAATATTAATTTACATAAAATAATTTGAATATTTTTTTTTTCAAATTTGTTAAAGAAATTTAAGGGCTTGTTTGGTTTGTGTTTGTAGAGTAGTTTTTGAGATAAAAAGTACGAAAACTTATTTGGTTTGCCTTTTTTCAGAGATGGTTTTGGAAAATTATTTTAGGGAGAGAGTTTTAAAAAAAGTGATTGATTTGATATGTATGAGAGAGAGAGTGATTTTGGAAAGAAGCAAACCAAACAAAATTTTGAGATTTTTTTTGGAAAAATTTGTTTGGTTTAATTACTCTTGAAAATTTGTTTGTAGAGAATTTTTCTCAAAATTTTTTCCCAAAAACAAACCAAACAAGCCCTAAGTATTTATGCAACATATGTATCGCATTATGTATCGCGTATCGTATCTCGCAACATATATCGTATATATATCGTAAGATACATTTAATTTAAGATACGTATTGACGATAGTATCGATTTCCTTCTGAAAGGTTTCAAATCATAAGATACGTATTGTGAATCGTAAGATACTGACAACCTTGGGAAAATGCACAATGTTCCTTCACATGTTAGCTATCAACTAACTTTTCTAAGCATACTTAGTTTAAATAATGGTTTGACTACTCTCCTCCTATCCATGAACATGCATATTTGAATGCCTGCATGCATGCATATATGCATACTATCAGACATACAAATATTTAAGGTTGCATACATAGACATGATATATTCACATACACACCTACTTATAGTGTTCTAATTAGCTTAACATCTTCTAAAAGGGCAGTGCTCTCCCTAGATGCCAAATATTTGCTTCTGCAACATCCTTTGAGCATCAGGTTGTCAAAGGACTAGTGTTCCCATCAAAGCCCGTAAGATAATCTTTCTGTTGTTTCTCCCTCTCTCACAGCCAATTCTCTATGTTTCTTTCACAATCACACTGTGGGCTTTAAGTTCAGCTCACTCTTCCTTGTCTCAGGCGGTGCAAAATTGCCATCATCACATTGCACTAAATTAAAGAGATGAAGTATTTTGATGTTCCATAATTTTGTCATTCCAAAAGATCTGTTTAGAAGTGAAGCAGAGATATTTACTGGGCAAAACTGGATGTGGATGTGAGTGTTCTAAGGGAGAATCCTCAGGAGAGATGGTGTTGCTATTGTTAGTCATCAACTAAGGTTGCACGAATCATGGAGGTGAGGTGTTGCATGATGTAATTGCTTTTACTTCCCCATTCCAAAAGTTCTGCACCAGATATCAGCTGCCCAGAAATGATTGTGTTCTAATCAATAGAGATCATGTAATGATTTAATTTGATAGCATAAGATAAGCTTATAAAAGATAAGCACAAACATAGGAGGAAGGTACAAAGTGCAAATGCCATCAAAATGGAATTGCTATTTAGTCAAAATAAATATAAAATAAAACAATTATAGCAAAAGTCAGCCACAAAACCTATGAACAATAGACCCATTAGTCCATTAATTACTCCTCTTCAAGAGAATGCTTGGTGTAAGAATAAGTTGACTGCAGAACTTATTTTATTGTTAAAAAAGAAGAAGAAAGAAAGAGTGTTGATCTCCCTCTGACTGTTGTTATTTATAATCAATTATGCTTAACTAAAAAAGTAGCCACCATATTTTTTATAATGCTAGTCAACACTGCACCTCAAGTTGGTGTGATATAGACATCACACATTGAGCTCGCTGGGGATACAGTTGAAAATAATAATTGGAAGACCTTTTGTGTATCTCCCATTTTCTCCTGTCGACTTTTCTTTTATAAAATGCCTATATACTTCAATATGCCTAGTCTCTCATGTTTAACTGGATTATGAGCAATACTAATAGTAGATTTATTATCATAATGAAGCCTCATAGGCTCCTTAAAGAGAAGGTCTATCTCCTTCAACAAAACCGTTAACCACGAGAGTTTGCACACTTCATGTGCCATCACTTTAAATTTTGTTCATTTTACTATGTCAAGTGAGGTTACTGTGAAGTGAAGTCCGACGTCGCCCGAGTACTTAATTAATGTTAAGTATATACCCTCACCTCTTGAGTTCGTTTTTAAGGTTGAGTTCTACCCAAGACCGTGTAACATGGTATCAGAGCTAGAGTACTCAGAGATTGGTAGGGTGCGTGTCCTTAGCCTGCATGCTGCAGGTGCTGCCGAGTAAGCACGCTAGGCGTGAGAGAGGGTGTGAAGTGATGTCCTAGATCGCCCAAGTACTAAAGTAATGTTAAGCATATAACCTCTTGAGCTAACTTTTGGGGTTGAGTTCTATCCAAGACCGTGTAACAATTATCTATAACAAAGGTACCCACATCTTGAAGTGGACCCCCAGTCCATAATTGATCCCACCTAGTTAGCGTTTGTATAGGATTTAACTCTCAAATAACCATGTTTGGCAAAAACCTTTCCCGGGAGCTAACTTTAGGGACTGGTTAAGAAAAGTTTGAGGGACATGCACAAAGGACTCACCAAGCTAGCTGCATAGACTATGTTACGTAGTGTGAGATAAGTTTCCTAACCGTGTTCAAATATCTTCTAGCATTTAGCAAAACACTCTAAAGTCTTCACCCAATTTATGATTTTGACCAATTGGGGTATCTATTGGCTCACAGTTAAGCATTCCATTCTCCTTCAACAAAGTAAAGGCATATTCCTTTAGGAATTGAAGACACGCTCAAAGTTTGAAGTAATGGTTGCAGTCACTATAATGGTAACAGTGGCAATGATTTGGTTTTCGGGTGTGATGGGTGTGGCATAACAGTTTCAGCAATTAGAGCTGCAATTTTTTTTTTCAGGCAACTTTGCGAAAACTTACAGATACATATGTTTTGTTATTTCAAAATTACATTTATTGGGATTAAAATATTTTTGGGTGGGTTTTGTTTAATTTCAAAACATGGTCTAATATATGTACTGATTTTTATACTAGTTCTGAGTCCCATATTAAGAGAGTTTTACATATTTTCTTTCAACAGTTAATCATTTCTTGAGTCATAAATTCATAATGCACCACTTTAATATTATGTATTTTGTTACTAATAGTTTATAGAATAGTGTTACATTGTGTTTTAAGTTTGCAGGATTAAGAAGATCTAAGTTAGTAATTACAAATCCTATCTAAACAAAGAATTTCTATATTAGTAATCACAAATCTAAGTTATCTTGAAGGGATAAACTGGAAAATTAATGGAAAAATAGATCTAACCTTGTTTGCAAACTTTAGTTTAAGGATCGAGATGCTCACATGTAGATTTGAGGGTTGGTGACAAAAATCTTGTACATCTAGGTTTTTTAGAGGCCAATAGTGTGTTTTGTATGAGATTGAGAAGTTGAAAGGGAAAAAACTTAATAAAAAAATAAAGCTTTTATTTTGTTAGAGCCAATTATGCCGTTACAATAGCCATAGCAGTCATAAAGATCTGTTAAGGAACCATAACAATAGTTACACCTGTGACTTTTATTCCAGTAAATATTGTGGCCGTAAGGGGTAGTGGAGGTGACCCATCCGGTTATGTTACACCATTATGTAATGATAACAATCACTACTTTAAATTTTGGATACATTTATCATTTCCCCTATATCATTTTTGGTGCTATGTGCCCTAGCCTTGTGGCTACCTACCCATTACCTCACTTAGGCCCTGCTGTAAGTGACAGGCTTGTGCGCTGGGTACAACATTTTACTAAATCATATGCATAAACTATGAGGATAGTAATATTAATTATGTACCTAATGAAGACAGTTTGACCAGCTTGAGATTGTCAAAAGTGAGACCCACCCCAAAGTGAGAGAGCTTTGTTTATTTTCTTGTTTGGTATTCATTGGGTTATGATGGCATCATGAGCGGTAGGCAGGAGCTTGCAAATTGCAGAGATAAAGGAAGGCTTGGATTGCAGCCCCCATGGCCATGTGTGTTGTGTGGTGCATGTGGAGAGATAGGAACTGTTGGCCTTTGCTGATGTTGAACTGCCAATACAGAGATTGAGATCAGTTTTGATGTGTACTTTTCATTATTGTCTATCAGGTTAGTTTTTAATTCACTTCCCCGAGTTAGCTTCAGCCATACGTCTTTTCTCGCATTGAAGGAAACAACCTTTTAGATGTACAAAATGTGTAAGTTCTATTAAAAAGGATGCAAATAATCCTAAGTGATGTGAATGAGGATGATTTTTGAGAAGGTTTGGTGTGTTGCTGAGGAGGTGAATGTTGGAATGGCTGTTTTTCTCTCATCTGAGACAGCCAAGACAGTTGCAGAGATGATAGCTATCACTACAAACAGAAAAGGAGACAGAAAGAGGGAGAAAAAAAGAGAGAGATGTATTGAGGAGTGAGAGGGAGAAAAGTTATTTTGTTGACCTCTTCACTTTTGTGAGCTTATTGCCCTTTCACAACCTGAAGCTTTAAAGGCACCTTACAACCATTATGTCCGTAGCATTAATGCCCCCCTTTTTAAATCCTTGTTTATTCCATCGGCATATTTGTTTACCCACTTTTTGGTGCCTAAAGTTTCATTTTATTTTTATTAATGTTAATGTCTATATTCTCTTTCTTTAACATCTTTACATCTTCCTGACAGACAACCTAGGAAATGCATGGCTCACATTTTTCTTTGTGACTGGAGCATGGGATCACAGCAAACTTCTGCAATCTTTAAAAGCATATCAAAATGCTGTAAGTGTGCACAGTACTAGGTTTTTGTTTGAATCCAATTTCTGATGGATTCTTGTGATTTTTTTGTTGTTGCTGAATGTGTTAAGTTTCTATGATATTCTTTTATACAGAAACATATTGTCAGCCTTTTTGTTATAATTTTTGCCTTTCAGAAGTATGAAGATGTTCTAACATTTTATGATTTGTACCAGGAAAAAGATGAGAGTATGAATTCCAACCCTGATCTCTCTTTCAACTGTGCAACAGTAAGTTGTTTTTTTTAGTCCCCAACTTTCACCTTTCTAAATTTTATGATTTTCTGGAACTTTCTTTTTTTGTCTGCTAGAACTGAAGATTCTTCAAATATGTAACTTTGCAACATTTCTTCGTATTCTATGTGTCCATGCCTCACATGATTTATGGATATGGACCATTTGGCTATTTTAGGTTGATGTTTACTTTTGCCAGTCTGAAAACTAGGGATTAAGCAAATTAAGAATATAAATCAGTTTCTTCTTCTTTTCTTCTTCTTCTCATAAATGTTTTCATGGACAGAAAACAGAAAACGAAAACAATACTAAACGCACTAGTAGTTTACTTCTATTAAAATTAGGTGTAGCAGTGGTGGATTAGTTTTGAGTTACCAATTTTGTTGTCTTAATTTGGTCATTACAAGGATAGAAAATATAGCTGCATGGGTGTTGGTGAGGTTCTTCCTGACTGTTATGTGATTGACACTGCCTATCACTGTGAGACATACAAAAGCAGTTGCACTTGATGGCATGGGAGGCTGGTCTTCTATTTAACAAAAAAAAAAAAAAAAAAAAAAAGAGGCTTGGACTTCTAGTTTTGTGAAATAATGCATGCATAATGTGAGGCATTGCTAAAGTGAGTTGACCCAGGTGGGTGACATAGATTAATACAATGTAGGCCAATTCTGCACCAGTGGAAGGAGCAAATGTAGTTGAAGTAGTGGCACTGAAGAGTTAAGGGAAATGGAAAAGGCAAAAATTATCTTGGCTGGGGCAATCGTATAATGAAATGGCCAAACAGATTCATGTGTTGACCCAAATCACTAGGAGGGCAAATCAAGTCGAGTTTTATTTTATTTTATTTTATTACTATTATTATTATTTTTTTTTTTTTTGGGGGGGTGGGGGGGGATAGTTTTTCTCTCTTATTTAGTGAAGTAACATTTATTTGTAAATCTTGTGGACATTTGTGAGGCTTCGTTAATTATAACTGCGTAAATTGGGTTGGAATGGTCATTTTAGCCAGAGATTAATAGTGAGGGTGGTTGATGCCATGGTAGAATGGTCAATCAAGTGAACGAGTCCTCCTCTCGATTGCTGCTATTCGCCATTGGTCTCCATCACTTACATGCTAAGAACGCTAAGCAGCAGAAATTGGACATAATGCACCGATGCTTGTCTGCCGACTTCTCTATTTATAGATTTCTATTCTATGATGAACGAAATCTCTAGCTATAGTAGTTGAGCCGTATGAGAGCTAAGCTCCACTTTTGGCTTAAGAAAGATGGAGAAGGGCTCTTCCTAAGTAGGAAAATTATACTTGCAGGCATCCTTTCCACTAGAACAAGTCCTTGATATTGAGAATTTACATGATGTCATGTAATAAAATATCTGCATGATATAGTTCTTTGTTTTACCTTTTACCTTTTACCTTTTCAGTTCACTATTGTGATGCACCTTTGGTACTAGTATTACAGCAATTTGATACATTTCAAATTCGTACCACATTGGTGCCATAGCTAATTTGCTATTTTGATAATAGTGTTGGAAAATGTGTATAAAGTGTATTGAAATATGTTAAAAATGAATAAAAATATGTAAAAATGTTTTGGGATATGTAAAATGTGTATTGGAATTATAAATATTTTGGCTTTATGTTGTTCTTACTGACAGCCCTTAGGGCTGCAAGACCCATAAAATAGCATCTAGAGTTTCCTTTAGAGACTAACTATTAATTATTAGTTGGCTTTATCATTATTCATTGTCCGGTCACATCTCAGTTATGGAGTTTTATTGTTGCTTCGTTTAGTTTGGTTTGGGTGCAGCCGGGATCCGTGTTGGGTGTATTACAAAGTTGGGGTGAGGCAAGGGTGGGGAAAAGGCGTCAGAAGGCTTGGTTACTTGCTTCTCATTGTTTGCTCTGATTGGTTTGGTTGGAGTGTAACAGGCATGTTTTCAGTATGTGTGTTACTCAATTCTTTGGTTAGAAAGTAGGTTTCTCTTGGTGTTGCATAGTTGGATTACGGGTTCGGTTGATCTTGACGTTTTGACTTTTGTAGATTTTGTGGAGGATTTGATTAGTTTGTTTGTTTTGCCCAAGGTGGGTTGGTTTAGTTTTCTTTGTATTCTTTGCATCACTTTGATGTTTTTCTAATAAAGTTTGATTATTTATCCAAAAAAAAATGTTGAAATGCTTAAAGTTGCTTCAACATTAGCCTTAAGATTCTTTCTTATCTTCATTAAGGGAGTGTTTGATAACCCAATTCAGCTCTTAGAACTGAAAATATTAAGTGATTTCTTAATTAAGTTGGTTTGATTGTACATATATGGTATCACTTAAAAAATTAAGTCCCACTTAAAAAAGGTAAAATTTTCAGTCAAAAAAACCCTACTTTTTTCTCATCACTTAACGCACTAAGTGGGGGAAAAAAGAGGTGCTAAGTCATATAGGTTTAGAAAAGTTATTTCTCAAAGCATCCTTCCTCGCGGTTTTGGCTGCTTTGTCTGCTCTCCCTCTCTGTTTTGGCTGCTCTTCCAAGAATTCAATTCATCTATTGCGACAAGCAGGTAAATCTAAAAAATTATTTTTTTATTTGGATTTAACTTGCATATATATACATGAATACATTGTTTATGAGTTTTTATTTTTTATATGTATTAACTTGTGTATGTTTGCATATATATACATATATACGTTTGTGGGATTTTTTATTATGTCTTTATCTTGGTTCTTCATCTGGTTTTTCTCTAGTAGGTCTTTCAAACAAAATCTTTTGATTGAGTTTTCTGAATCTATTTTTGAAACAAATTGAAAAAATAGGAGGGGAATTGACACAAGCTAATCAAAATTTTATGCTCAATTTACATGAGCAAATTGCAATGCAATTGCACTATTTATATTGAGTTATAAATGTAATTATCATATTTGCACATTGACAATTTTTTAGTTATTATTAGAAATTGAAGAACAATTTTTTTTTTTGTCACCAATTTTCTAAGATAAGTTATGATAAATTTTTATAATTCCTACATGTGAAAGGATTCTACGGACATTTGATATTGGCGATACCATGAGCAAAATGATGAAATACGACATAAGTTTTTAATTGATTATTTTTGTAATTATTATTTTATTGCATGAATGATTTAAAACATATACAAGAGAGAAAAATCCTAATAATTATAATCTTTTGAAATTTTGAAATATAATGTTATAATTACGATTACAATAATTTTTTTACCAATTGTATTAGTGTGATAAAAGAATTTAATGAAATATTTCAATGTAAAAAATAAAAATTAAAAATTTAATTATTTTTGACTTCAGCTACTTGTATAGATCAAATAGCTTAATTGAATCAGTATTTAAATTTCAGTATATACCAAGCAACTTTTTAGATTAAAAAATTCAGCATTTAGTTTTTCGTACTTAATTTTCAGTTTTATCAAACAGCACCTAGTGTCATCCTTTGCAAGTGTTATCTTGTGCAATTATTGCTTATATATGCTTTTTAGTTCTAAACCCATGTATATTACTGCAATTGTAGGGCTGCAAAATCTCCTCTTTTTTGTTTTTTGTTTTTTAATTTGAAAAAGCATTTTCAGAATAAAAATAAGATTTCTAGAAATACAAAAGAGCTAAGCTAAGATTATAAATTAACCAAATGACAAATAAACGTTACTTGTATGAATATTATGATTGATTTCTGTTGTCCACTGATTTGTTAAAAGTTAAAACTTCAAGTTGCAAAAATTTTAAATCCAAAAATTAGTGATATAAATATTTTTTTCCTTTTTAAATTATCAATATATAGAAGATTTGTGTACACATCTACTTAACAATGTTCTTTCAGATAATGGTTGGTTCGGGAAAAAACTTCTTTTGCAATTTGTTATGATTGAAAAGCTTAAAATATTCTTGTGATTCAGTTGTTTTTTTAATTCTGATGAAATAAAGTTCTGTTTTTTATTTATCAAAAAAAAAAAAAAAGTTATTTTTCTTCTTAGGATAATTCAAAGCGTGAAGTATTGTCCATTTTATTTTATTTTATTTTTTAAAAATTATAGTAGTATCGCCCAATTTCTTGTGCTGCTATTTATTGTTTTTCCTATTTGGTCAATAGCTTATTTTTGTTTCTTAAAAATCTTCTTTGGATGGTTATTGTTGACAAAATAAATAATGAAGTTACCCCTCTTTCTAACATCTTAAGCTTTTAGATGAGTTGGTGGGTAACAATTCAATATGGTACTCGAGCAGACAATAGATTTTATGTTTGAACCTCACTATTTACTTGATTATTAAAATACTTGCATGTGTTTACACTAACTATGAAGAAGAGCTTGGCCACACATGAGGATCCGTGTTGAGAATATAAATACTAAAGTTACCCCTCTTTCTAACATCTTAAGCATATGGATGAATTGGTCGTTAATAATTCAATAGTTATTGTTATTCTAATGTACCTTTGTTAATTCAATGTTTCACAGCATGTCTATGCATATCATTTATCTCTATCAACCAATCATGATTAATTAAATGATACTAATATTGCTTTCATTTTATCTCTATCATTATATCACTGATTGTGATGTCAGGCCAACTTACACTTGGCGTAAAAATAGCTATTTTTTTATTATTTTATAGCTGTTAATTCATAAAAACCTTCCTCCAAGCCATATTTTATGAAGTCTAACATCAGATTGAATTCTTGTCTGGGGCTTATCATGCACAACAAGTATCAACTTGATAGGACATCGTTGTGTTTTATCCATGAACTTGTGTAACTTTGAACAGAACTCTAAATAGAGTTTGGTATCAATGGGAAAGTTCTGCACCTCCAATCAAACTTGGTTTTGTTTTGCATGACGAACTATGGGGGTGTGCATTTTATCCAGGGATTCACTTGTTGGGAGATGAAATGAGCCAAAAGTTCTTGAAGGTGTAAGAATTGTAAGGTGTGAATTTGATCTGACGTTGTAATGATAATTTATATGGGTGATGGTAATTTAAATGATAATTTAATGATAATTCATTTGTTATTGCTTACCAACATAGTTTTCGAATTAAGTTCAAATTGTGAAACAAACTTCCAGCTTTTAAATCATGAATCCAACCGAATCGTGAATCATAGAATTTGATTTTCATCAAAACATATGTAGAAATTACACAAAATTGAAGTCTTATTACTTTTATTGACATGATCACATGACCTAGTGGGTAAGGAGCTTGGCATCGTAACTGACCATTCTTTTCAATTCCATTTTGGTACATGATTAGTTTGTTGTTTGTCAAAAAAAAAAGTGGCTGTACTATATGATAACAAAGAAGTTATACATGTTGCAAATCACCAGAAATATTACCAACTTCACAAACGTATAGCTTTAAACAATTTAAATGCTAAAGTATGTCTTCCTCAAAACAACTACCTGTCGTCATCTTAGATATTGGATATAATTCAAATACTTCATTAGCCAATAATGCCAAATAATTTCGAAGTTTCAAGGCACATTGCATAAATGAGTAGTGTGCTTCATGGATTGTTATGCAAATTAGTTGCACTATTTTTATTTTTTATTTATGAATCAAAATAAAACTAACTACTATACAATTAGGAAAAGCTCGGGAGATTCCAACTAGGTCTGGTTAGGCTTAGACTTTCTTGCTCGCCATGTTTCCATTCCCATTCAAAAACCAAAATAATGAGCCTTCTAGTTAACATTGGCTGTGGCTTCCTTAAATTAGTCATGAAAACTTTGGCATCATGCTTGTTTGGTGTTTAAAATAAGCTTACAAATCCCATGGATGCGGTATTGGTCAAAGTGAATGTTTGATGGAAATGGATTTAAATTTCCCAAAATCTCTGAACATATAATGATATCTAGCTTTTGGTTTCATTGGTTTCTAAAAAGTTTTTCACTGCTCAAATAATGAAATTGGACTGAAAGCAGTCAAGCGCAATTATATAATTATATAATAAAAAAAAAGGACTGAAAGAAATTCTATATCATGGTAGTAGGCAAATCATGTGTTTTATGAAATTTTGTATTTTAGATTCAGGGAAGATTTTCTTTTTGTTATACTTCAGCTGACATTGGACATTCTTCCTGGCTGTAGAATAGCTGGGTAGGTATTGGAATCCTACTATTCTGGTGTCATGGCTTATATGTAGGTATCTGCATGTATATATCTTTTCCCTTTCCCAACCACCTCTAATTTAAGGTTGTTACATAATCTTTGTATTTGGTTGTCCATGATCAGCCGTTGATCCATCTTTAGATTTATTATTTTTGTCCAACGCTCTTTTGTTGAATGAAAGCTCATATTTGACTATTTGTCTGTTACATGTGTACGATTTCCAAAATTCATGTATTCATTTCAGGTAAACAAATATCTAGAGAACTATGAGAGGGCTCTTACTAATTTTGAAAGTGCTGCCTCAAGGGATCCTGGTCTGAATGCTGCTGAGGAGGCTCACAAGATAGTCAACCTTCTTGACAAGTTGGAGAGTTTGTTGAGGGTAATGAGTTCCTTCTACGCGTAAACAGTTTGCTATAGTTCGTTTTTCAGGCTTGCATATACATTTCACGAACTGCACTATGATGAGACACTGGGGTTGTAGAAGAATGCATGCCCATGAAAATTTGTTGGCATATTATCACAATTGAATTTTCATGATGGCAGTGAAGTACTTTTATGACAGTAGAGAATTGATAGTATGTGCCCATGGTTTTAGAAATTTTGATGTCAGTTTTGGTAATGATGACATGGATAAGAGCATTGTTCTTAAGCGTATGTGATCTCATATCGAAAGGATATGGGTAGGGGCTTCAGTTCTTGAAATGAAATCAGTATTGGTGTGTCCAACTCTTGGAAGTATGAGCGGCAGTGGGTGGTGAACTGGATTTCTAGTTGATATTCAAGGGTTAACCTTTTACACTATACCCTCGGTGCTGGTGAGACGTGTGACAGCCAGAGTATTGATATCAAGGAATAGTTAATCTTTACTAAACAATTGGATAGTTTCCATGAGGAAGAATTAGTTGTAATTTCAATTCCATAATAGTACTCTTGGTTTCAATGTTTTATATTGCAGTACAGTTCATTAGTAATTTGAATATATTGATAAGCTTAGCATTTCTCAAGTTAGTTCCAATTTCCCCCAGGGAAAAAAATCATGGTTCTATCACAATAGAATTCCAAATAGTAAAAAGCTGTTAAAAGGAATCATGGAATTGCAGTTCCAAAGCCAGATCAAGCTTTTGGCCTTGCCATTACTTCCCATTTTAGATTCCATCACAATGTAATTTTTGTTGAAAGCTATAATTTTTTGTCCTCTAAGAACATTGCATACTATTCAATACACCATATCAATCATCCATGTTTGGTTGGTTTGCTAGTTCCTTGACCCCGGTGTATTTCAATGTTCAATCAATACCTCACCCCTGTAGAACTCCAGCAACCATGTTCGAACGATGAACTTCTGTCTTCTTTTCTTTTCTTTCTGAAAAAGAACCCAAGAATCCAATGTTCATTTTGAATAATTAAATCAATTCATTGCTTTTCCCAGACTGATATAGCTTCTTTGCACAGAGAACATTTGCACTAATGTTGCTTTGTTTTACAGGGACAAACTAAGACGAAACGACTTGTTTCTTTGGCGTCATCTCTAGCTGCAGTTAATTGTAAGCTACCTGATTCTTCTATGCTTTATTTAGTGGCCTACTCTCTTTCCATTGAACCTGTTATTTAACAGTTCATATAATTGGAACTTTTTTCTGCAAGTGAATCCTTCATACAGAAGAGCCACTATAGATAGTCTGTCAGAGGGTCTGAACAAACAAGTTGCAATTATTGGAAAAGTGCTATTCTTTGTGAAGCATGAGAATGTGGCTCCCTTGTAAGTTCCTTTTGGCCAGAGGCTGCATGTTTGGGACATTAGTGTTTTGTGTATCACCATTTATTTATTTAGGTGGAACTACATTTGCTTTGATTATGCAGATACTATTTGGTGTGTGATTCAAATCACTTTTGCTATGTCCTCTCGGTGTATGGAATACGTGATGATGCAGTAAGTTCCTTGACTCTGGTTGATAGATTGGAGATCCTTTTTTATTGGAACTTCACTTTCTCTTCTCTTTATCCATATGAAGGGTCTCTAAATATTCTTTTAAGTTTTTTCCCTTTTAATTGAAACAAAAAAGAATTTAAAGGAAGAAAGTTTTGTTGAGCTAGTTCAGCAAAAGACCTAGTTCCTTCTTGTGGAGCGAAAAAAGAATAGTTCCCAACGTGCTTCAAATGAGCAGCTTTGATTTACTTTTAGGCTGTGTTTCGATTATAGATTTAGGTAGGAATTTGGAATTGGAAAGGGAAAGGAAAAAGTGGTTGAAATGTGAATGAAATATAGTTGCATTTCACCCATATTTTTCTTTTCTGAATCCCTACCAAAATTCATGATCCAAACATAGCCTTAGTATATCTTTCATTAATTTAATAATTTACTGAGATTGGTGGTTCCCTCACAGATTAAAGAAGGAGATCAGCTCACACTGGTGGAGCCTAATTACCGTAATGTTGATTTTTCTTGGAAAGGAAAGGTATGTTCTTTTTTTTGGTCTATCCTAATTTCTTTAATTTTTAGGACAAAATCCATTTTATCTCCTGTGGTATAACTTGATAGCACTTTACCTCCCTATTTTTTAAAAATGGCCATATGGCCCCCATGTTGTTTTAGACTAAAATGCAACCATTGACACCGTTAACTATAGATGTGAAATGACTATAATACCCTCAAATCCTATATTTTTTTGTTATTTTCTTTCTCTTTGATTTCTCGTACACATAATTTATAATGTCTAGCATTAATTCAATTAAATCAAAATTAATTATAAATTCTTAATTATTTTTTGTAATTCTTAATTCTTAATTTTTAATTTTAATTTTAATTTAATTATATTTTAGATCACAAATAATTCTAAATTCTTAAATATTTATTATAATTTCTATCATGTTAATCTAATTTTAATTTAATTACATTTTTAGATCAATTCCTAATTATTGTTTATTTTATATTTTATTTAATTGTAAAATAAATCAATTCTTAATTTTATTTTATATTTTAGATAATTCTTAATTATATTTTAATTTATTGTATTTTATTTTAATTAACATATTAATCTAATTTTAGGTTTGGAGAAAATGATGGTAAAATTGTCATTTCGTTGTGTTAATTTCATTTGAATTTTACAGAAAACAAAACCCAATCTAAAAAATAGTGTGTAATATTCATTCTGTTAGTTTGGATGGAAAAACTAATGGTAGCACTTTAGTCCAAAACTACATGAGGACTTTCTGGCTATATTTGAACGATAAAGAGGTAAAGTGCTCCAGCCCCAAACCATAAGGGGGTAAAATGAATTTAACCCTAATTTTAATATGCTAGTCATAGTTGTGGAACCAAAACTAACATCTTGTCGTCTGAGTAATTCATTTCATGGTATATTATATTCTTTGAAGTTATTAAAGACTTTATTTGAATTGTTTCCTCACTCTTAAAAATAATTTCATGACAACTTTTGTTTTCATACGCGTGTTATTGTACCAGTTTTACCAGTTCAGATCAGTCCGTGTGGATTTCTTGGAACAAGTGCTTGTGAATGGGAAAGCTCTATCTTTTCAGCAAGCAGTTCGGTCATCGATCCATGCTCAACATAAACCTTGAAAAAGTAGTCATTGTTTCAGTGTAGTTGTTTGATTTGTGTGAATGAGATAATGTAAATGGAATAGGGATAGGAAGAGAAAAAAAAACCCGTCAACTGCAAATCCTTGCCTCCAAGTCCAATTACCAGGGGAGAGGGGAAACACAATAGGGGCACATGTTTTTTTTATCTGGAATGCTTAAATCTGGGGAGGGAAAATCTATTTTTGGTTATAGTTCTAGAAACACAGAAACCGATCACAGAATTGAATACAACCCTTTCACATGGGTGTGATGTGTTCTCAGACGTTTCCTTTTGATTAATAGCATGATTAATAGCAGAAGATAGAGGGGAGTTGTAATGTAAGAACAGATTTGCTATGAGTGCACTGAATAATATTTTAGACTGGGACATGAAAATGAGGAGAACCTAGACGAACAGGTCTGCTACCTACTGTATTGGACCTTCGACCAAGCAATTTTACCTTTGTCGAATTGGAACCCACCACCACTGCATTGCACTCAATCCTCCATGCACAAATATAGATTCATTCTTCATATTTGGTTCAGCCTCACGACCCTTTGCGGGTTGGTAAGTTAGAGTTGGTATGTTTGGATTGTAAATTTACAAAACAAAATGATATTTTTAGTGTGTTAATGCTTGTACATTGAGATGGACTTGTTATGTTTGGAGTGTAATCTCATACACATTTCATTGCTACCTCAAATTGATTGGAGTCATTCAATCAACTTCCATGCACAGACAGATTCATTCATTGACTCTTTTTTTAGAACGATTCATTGACTATTTGTTTCACTTAAAGCTCTTACATATATAGAACACTGGAGGTGGAAGAGAACTCAGGTGATCTAACATTACAAGCACTAGTTCAATCAATCAAGAAAGTAACAAATGGAGGACTCTATGGTGATGAATAGTCGCTATGGCCCTGACAGCTGTGTCAAGAATTCCAATTTCAAAAGTTCAAGATGAAAGCTTTCAAAAACTAATCCACCAGCATTGCAGTGAAAATGAAGAAGATTTGCAGAGTTTTCTCTTGCACTGTGCATGTTCTTCCCTTGCACCTGACCTTGTTCTAGCAGCAAGTTGGGTTGGAAGTTGCAGGGTCAAAAGGGGGACGAGGGTCCAAGAGGTTGTGGTGGCTGTGGTGGCTAGGGTTGTGGGGTGGCATGGTGGAGGGAAGGGCCGGAGGAGAGGGTGGAAAAGAAACTGGTGTGGTGGGAAGAGGTGGGTGTGGTGGTATAAAAATGGCCCCATTTTAGGAATGGGAATGGGAAAAAAAATTAAAATCGCAAATCGGGGGTGAAGAGTGTAAAACCCAACCCGCCCCGCCCTGCCCTTTGACATTCCTAAGCAGCACTCCTTTTAAATTTATTTTCTCCCATTTGAAATTTTGAACAAGTTTTTAATTACAAATATTTTTCCTTCACAAATTGTGTATTGGTATTCTCAATTTGTTTCTCTAAATTCAATTAGGGGTAAATTACACTTTTTATTCTTATAATTTGATTCAAATTAGATTTTGATTCTTATAGTTTTAAATTGAACAATTGGATCATTCATTTAAATTTTTTTAATCTATTCTTTGTGTACATCTATGGAAATTGACTAATGTTTAAAAATTATTAATTTTAACGTAGAAATTTGAACTATAAGACTAAATCAAAACTAAACTTAAAGTATATAGGGATCAAATTATTCCTTTTTTAAATAATAGAGATCAATGCAAAATTTAAATTTAAATGTAATAGTGGGTGTTTGAGTTTTTTTTTTTTTTAATGGCTTATTTTTTTTTTGTAATGAATTTTTTTTTTAATTTTTGAAAAAGTAATAATATTCTAAATTCTACTTGACAAGATAAATCAGGAAATCAATTTTTTTTTTTAAATCAGGAAAAATAAATAAATAAAAAATAGTGAACTTTTACCAACATTTTAAAAGAAAAAGAATTAAAAAGTAATTTTTAAATTGATCTACACATGATGAATCAAAAAAGTCAAAATTTTGACATAATTTTTTTAAAAAAATTACTAAAAACTAACAAGAAAAATTAAAAAAAAATTGTCACTTGAAGTTTCAAACAACCAACCTCCTTGTGAAACAACATTGTTTCCCAAAAAAATAAAATAAAATAAATTCTAGAAAAACAAAAGAAGGGAAAGTTATTGGGGTACTCTTCGTTGGACAATGAAATGTCAGAGAAAATGAGGCTTATGATTTTCTGTTAGGTGATATTCAATGGGGAATGGGTCGTCGGTCGCCCTTCCCCATCGCCCTTTCTTGTCGCCCCCAAAACGACGTCGTTTTGGGGGCGAATTTTCAAAAAAAAAAAAAACGCAGAAAAGAGAAGAAGGAGAGGAAGAGGGAGGGAGAGGGAGGAGGAGGAGGAGGGGAAGGGCCGGACTGGAGGGGGCCATAAATACAGGGGAGGAGGAGGAGGAGGAGGAGGAGGAGGTGGGGACGGGTCGGAGGCGGAGGCGATGGCGGTCGCAGGTGCTGCGACGAGGTGGAGCTGCTGCGACCTGCGACGGCTGCGACGGCGGCTGCAACGGCGGTGAGGGACGAGGACGGCGAGCTCGCAGCCTCCTCCTCCTCCCTCCTTCCTCCCTCTTCTCTGCATTTTTTTTTTTGAAAATTTGCCCCCAAAACGACGTCGTTTTGGGGGCGACAGGAGAAGGCGACGGGTGATCCGGATTCATATTCAATGTGTTTAGTTTTAAGTTTTTGAATTTAATTTTTTTAAATTGAGTTTTTTTTATTTTTTGTTTTTATTGAATACTTTTAAAAATTTAAGTAGTTTTTTTATTTTTTTAAAATGTACGTTACTTAGATGTATCCAAAAATAAAATATTTAAAAATAATAATAAATATACAAGAATATTAAGATATATTGAATTTTCGTTTCTATTTTTATTTTTAGTATTTAATGAATTTGTTTTAAAAAAATTTCATAAATATTATATTTTTTAAATATATTTAAGTTAGGTGCATTTAAAAATTAAAAAAATATATTTAAAATATTAAAAAATTCAGTGAAAATAATAAAAAAAAACACGAAAAATAATAAATTTTAATTTTGTGAAAAGTGAATCATGAGAAGTGAATTGGTAAAAAAAGTAAAACATATTATTTGGTGTTAAGTGATGGAAAAATATAATAAACAATAATTAGTAAAATCGTATAGATAGATACGTGATACTCAGCAATACTGAATGATTTTCCGAAAAGAAGTGTGTTAGTATTAGAGAGCTAACACAGATATGCTGAAATGAAAGCAGAAGCTCTTGATGCAGAAGATAACAAAAGCTCTCTCCAACAAAAACCTCTTCTTCTTCTTCTCATTCTCTACACATTCTTCTTCTTCTTCTTCTACGATCCCATCACATATACAAATACCCAACCTCGTTTCCTTCTACTTCCCTCTCCTCCACACTTCCCCAAGCCCAACCCATCTTCGCCATCTCCACGCTCGCCTCCTTCGTACTTCCCTCTACAGCAATATAATCCTCAGTTCCAAGCTACTTTTATCATATTCCCGCCTCAACAAACTTTCCCCAGATGCTCTCTCCGTCTTCTTCCACATGCCCCACAGGAACATCTACTCCTGGAACATCATAATCGGAGAGTTTTCACGTTCTGGGTCGCCCCTCAAATCACTAGAATTGTTCCTCCAAATGCGTAACTCCGATGTTCTACCCGATGTTTTCACGGTTCCTCTTGTTCTGAGGGCTTGTGCTGCTGCTGGGTCGATCGATTGCGGGATTTTGGTACATGGGTTTTGTGTGAAGATGGGAATGGAGAGGAGTTTGTTTGTTGCTTCTGCTTTGGTTTTCATGTATATGACTTTTGGGAAAGTTTTTTATGCAAGGGTTGTGTTTGATGAAATGCCTCTGCGGGATTCGGTGTTGTGGACATCCATGTTGGCTGGGTATGCTCAAAATGAGGAACCCATGTTGGCCTTGTCTGTGTTTAGGGACATGGTTTGTGTAGGAGTTGAGCTTGATGGGGTGGTTATGGTGAGCTTGCTTTTGGTTTGTGGCCAATTGGGTTGGTTGAAGCATGGGAAGAGTGTTCATGGGTGGTGTGTGAGAAGGTGTATAGGCTTAGGGTTAAGTTTAGGGAATGCTTTGATTGATATGTATGTAAAATGTGCCGCATTGTGTTATGGGCGTAACGTGTTTGATAAAATGCCGGAGAGAGATGTCATTTCGTGGAGTGCTTTGATCTTAGGGTACGGATTGGGCGGTTGTTTAGATATTGCTTTCGGGCTTTTTGATCAGATGCGTATGCAAGGAGTAAAACCCAATGACGTAACGTTTCTTGGTGTTTTGTCTGCTTGTACCCACGGTGGATTGGTGGAAACTGCACGGTCTTGTTTCAAAATGATGAAGGATTATGGTGTGGTGGCCGAACTTAAACACTATGCTTGTATGATTGATTGCTTGGGCCGAGCAGGGCTGCTTATAGAGGCTGAAAGGCTTATTGAGGAAATGCCGATGAGGCCTGATGGGGCTGTACTTGGGGCTCTATTAGGGGGATGTCGAGTTCATGGTAATCTTGAGGTTGGGGAACGAATTGCAAAGAGACTCATTGGGTTGGAGCCAGAGAGGACCGGGTATTATGTCCTTTTGGCCAACATTTATTCCGATGCTGGTAAATTTGATGATGCAGGGAGAGTTTGGGACATTTTGAAACAAAGGAATATGTCTAAAGTACCCGGTTGGAGTCTGATAGAGTCAAAGAGTTGTTTCCAATATTTGCCTAAGGATAAAATTTCATCTAGTTTTAAAACCAGCTGAAGTCTGGACTCTGGAGAGCATGGTGGCCAAGGGTCTGTATAATTTACTTACACGGAATATGGAATGAAGAAAAAAGTGTACATTGCCATTGGACAAGGTGTATAGAACAATGACTACACAATTGTTGCAATTTTTTCATAATATGAAAGGTTTGGCACGTACACAGCAACCTGATTATCTAACATTTCGTAGACATTTTTACCATAGTTGGAGGATCATAAAAACTATTATCATCTAATAGCAGTCATCTCTTGCTGCAATACTAACCATAGGAGGAATGATTAGGGATAAAAGAACGAAACATTATTGGTTTGTGAATTAATTTATGAAATTTGTAGTTCTAAGAATCTAACTCCAAAATAGACATTGTAAGAGAGAGATTATGTATCATTTGATCTGATATAGTTGATTTCTGAATAAACTTCATGTGTTGATTACACTTTGATTTTGAATTGGAATGAGGTGGTGTTAAGGGAATTGAGACATGTCCTTAAAATTATTTTGGAACTTTTGGTTTCAAAACCATAAACTTCTTTATTCTGAAAGTTTGTTCGGAATTTTTCTTTTCATCATTTGCCCTCTGATTGGTTGGCTTAACATATTCTACACCCTAATGGTGAGGAATTATTCTAATCTTCCGGGAATTTTACATTGGCAGTGTACTCAACTAATAGCAGGGGGCTAAGAATTACATGATGCCAAAAATAAGAAAATGATAGAAAAATGACGTGATCTCATTGGATAGGCAAATTGGATAGGCAAATGGCCATGTAGTCTTCCTGACCTATAGAATAATTTTTAGAGAAAATTGTTAAAAAGGACAAGATAAGAGGGGAATAAGGCATTATGTTCAATGAATATTTTTTTATTAGTGAGAGATCCACAATTTGTGGGATAGTTTAGTGAGAAGTCATTTTTTATTTTTTTTTGAAGGACATTTTATTTTCAATTTTACCTCTTAATTTACCTGTTGATTTTTTTGTTGACTATCTGTTCAAAGAAAATTTTTTATCTGTCCAAATTTTATTATCTGTTCAATTTTAAATTTTTTTTTTCTATCTATTGAAATACCAAGCAAAACCAAATTATATATGTTGAAATAGATAGCCAAACCAACCCTTATCTGTTGAAATCTCTCACCACCAACACTCAAATATAATCCAGCACATAAACATATATCTGTTCAATTTTTTTTTTTTTTTTTTAATATGTTCATCCACCACTATAACAACAGCCACAATCAAAAGGGTGGAGAAAATTGAGAAGCGATCGGGGCTCCGCCGCACGCCTACATTGCTAGGTCATTCTCTCGCAAATCTAGTTCTCTCTCTCTCTCTCTCTCTCTCATTCGAGTGGCAGATCTGGTCCAAAGATCCTGGAAAATCAATTATTCAGTGAAGTTATATGCAAGCATACTTATTAATATAAGTACGCATTTTTAAATGTAGATCACAAAACAAACAACAAATTTGAGCACAAGTGTGTGTTTTCTCCTTCAGGTTTTGGTTGCATCAAAACCAGGTTCAAATTAGATAGAAACAATTCAGTGGCTAATAATTCATAAAACCACGAATGTATTACTCAACAAAACTATTAGTGAAACAAAACAACAAGACACTTAAATTAATCATACATCAAGTAGCAGTGCGTGCTCCGCCTAATAAAGGATGCCATGCCCATAAACATCAAGTAGCAGTGCGTGCTCCGCCTTATAAAGGATGCCATGCCCATAAACCTCCAAGTGAAAAAATAAAACCGTGCGTGCTCCGATAGTGGGGAGGGGAGGATAAAAAAAATACTGTAATAAGAAATCATATACTATTGAGCTGTGAATTGATCATTGTCTAAGCTAATCAACATCATTCATTCACTACTTTGGTGGATTATGTTAATTGTGGTGGATTCTATAGGTATTGTGGATTTGATACTCAACCATTCATTGTTATTCGTTGAAGACAGATTGTGGATTTAATTTTATAAAAAGAGCACACCAACTAGTTAAGAGGGTTCAACACCATGAATTTGGTTAGACTTAGTAGTCGGTAACGGTCCATTTGTTTTGGAAGATAGAGGAAGGAATAGCATTGAGATGAAAGTGAGACTCACTAATATTTTTGGAAATTTGGGGAGAGGATTCATAAAACGTATTAGGATGGGCCTTCAATGTTGGGATTTATAATCTGTCTAGAGACATGGTATTAGAAAATAGTTTGTTTGGCTTAGGATGTTACCAATCATCTGGGAGATGTCCAGCTGGTCAACCAGACAAAAGCAAATTTTTATTTTTATTTTTTGTAAATGTTGGAGAGCACATTTTGAACATTAATATTTAATAAATTCTGTTTTTTGTTAAGTAAAAACCATGGTTTTTATTTGTTTTATTATTTTATATAAAAATAATTTAACAATTCCCATACTAACAACTATCATCAAAACAAACATAATTTTACCACTTTCCTCACTAACAATCCCCTCCCTCACTAACAATCATTTCACTATCAATACTCTTCATTCAATCTCTGAAAACAAACAGGCCCTAAGTTTGTAATTTGTACTTTATTGGTGGATTGGTTGGCTAAACAATGTCCCATAGTTTTTCCTACTTGAATTTTTCACATTAAAAAATAGGAGAATTACAAATCAGTGGGGATAAAAAAAAAAAATTTAATTATAACAAGGTAAAAAAAGTTTATAATTTTAATTATTAATATTTATAATGTTTATTAATTTTTTGTAAATACCTTTTTTTGATCCCCACTGATACGTCCGCTTTAAAAAATCACACAAGTCTCATTGTAACTCTCATTGTACATGGTTGATTTTTACACTTGTGATTTATGTTGCTTAAAATTAGTAAACCAATAATACCAAAGCAAATCCATACTATTGAATTAATATATTATTAAAAAATATATTTTCAATTTTTTTTTTTTGTGTGTGTGTGCGGAAATCTTGCATCGAAAACATGTTACACAAAATATTTATCGAACTCGTCATGTAAAACAAGTGATCATAAGGAGACACTTAGGTATTAGTAAAGTAAGATATTAGATTCGAATCAATACAGTTGTGTTAACCTACTATTCTAAACTAATTCTACTAATGTACAAATATATCTTACTATGTTTGCTAAAATCTAATCACACAGTCAACTTAATCCAAGCAGTTTACCTTATTCGAGATATCGAGGAATGAAGCCAGTAAATTGAGACATCAGGGTTAGTGCCTTTGTTGATCGTTAACTAGGAAAGCATTCTTATAATAAAATCAGTAACAACTCACAAGAACTCTATGCACAAAATAACTTGAACGCAATAACACTTTTATTAGGACTTTTTTTCTTATTTGTTTGCACCATAAAATGTTTTTCAATTGTGGCAAGCCGCCTTATAAATCATTCAATTGGATTTCATGTATCCTCAATCCATTTAAATGAAGAGGTATTGTTGACACTATAATTTAATTTTCCGTCGATTATGGCCAAATCTATTTTAGTTAATTATGGTCTATCAATTATGGTTTGTCAATTCAGACCATAAATCATCTTTCAAGAATAAATTTGGCCACATTCGTTACTACTATTATTAGTATTATCTTTATCATCTTTTATTGTTATTATGAATTTGGTTGCTAAATTTGTGCAGCATGTAAAGGAATTAGGTGGGTGGTCAAACATTGATATGGATGATGTTGAGAAAAGTATGGCCTGTTGAGGAACTCATGGGTTTAGATTACTCCTCTCTCATGTGGTTGAGCCTATAAATAAGTCCACTAGAATATAAAGAAGAGATCTAACACAACTCACACAAAGTGAATTCTAAGAGTAATTTCTATCTAAGAGTATACAATTAGCATATTAGGAGTATTTTAGCTATACCATTGCTACTGTTTTCTTGCCAGTTGGCAATTTTACTATTTCTTTATTTTTGATCAAGTTCATGTAACTCATAATAAGTGATAATTTTATCAATTTAATACCAATTTAGTTCCTTTTCTTTCATATATATATATATATATATAATTTTTTATTTAATTACCTCCAAAAAAATTCTTAATCCGTTTAAGGTATAAAACTCCACCACATTATCTGATCTATTTTTGTTTTACAAAAACTAAGGCAAAGTTTGGGAAGACTAAATAAGTGCACTTTTTGACTTTTTTTGTATTATGTGTAGAAAAAGTAGAGAGGAGATGTTGATTGATGTAACCTAAAAAAGATAAAAAGATGAAATAAATGCACTTTTTTAAGTTAGCCAAACTTGACATAAATATTGTCTGTGGATTGACCTTAACAAAATTTTAGTAACAGTATCCTAATAACTTGGCCAATGTATTGTCCACAACAATACTTGCGCCAATACAATTCCGCAACTTTAACATCTTGGCCCCAAGACCATGCCATACGACCTTATTAAAAAAAAATATGTTCCCATGAGAAAATAATAATAATAAATAAATAAATAAATAACTCGTCGGGTAGAACAAGTTTGGAAAGTAGGGTTATTTTGTGTTGGATATTTTATCTTAGTAGAGTATGAGACCTAATTAATTTATTAAAAAAAATTAATTAATTTGATTTGGTTTGATTATAATATATTGGGTAAATTACATTGACACATCTTGAGATTTGGTCCAATTACTACTTCTTGACGTTTTGGAGATTACATTCCCAACCCTACGGTTAATAGTCTCATTTCACAAACCCCCTTACTTATATAAAAGGTAACAACTTCTAATAGAAAAATAGAAAAAATTACATTTAAAAAAAAGTAAAGGAAAGTGGAAAAAAGAAAAAGAAAAAGAAAGTAAAGCATAGCAAAAAAAGAGAGAGTGCATGAGTTTAATGTCTTCATTCCGTTTAAATAATTACAATGACAAGGGAGTTAGTATAATTTCTCAAACGTCAGGGAATAATATGTATTAAACTTAAATCTCATAAGATGTAAATATAATTTACTCTAATATATTTTATATATTATATTTAACTTTTAAAAATTCAATAAATATTTAATAATTTATTTAATAACAGCTAGAGTTTGATTATAAAAAAAAAATCTCAAGAATCAATAATATATATATATATATATATTGTTTGTGTGTAGCGTGAGGTTGCGGTGACTGTTACAAAATTGATTTAATTCGGGGATAATGCTTGGGATCTCCTTTTGGGGGTCACCCCCTCACTCCCCCCTTTGCCACGTGGCAGGGGGTGATTGGAGGAGCAGGAAAAAAAAGAAAAAGAAAAAGTAACCAATGAGAAAGAGAGGGGGTCAAAGGGGATGGGGGAAAAGAGGATGAATCATTACTCTTAATTCGGTGGGCTGACATTGGGTGAGGGCATAGTGCTTGGTGCAAAATTGATTCAATTGGTGAGAAGTGTTGCTGGTATTTGACTTGGTCAAGTTCAATAATTTGTGCGTTGATTGCTACTCTGCTTTGAAGTATCTAGTTTGGTTTTTAGTTTTGATTTGAGCATATTATTTTGGCTCTTTTATAATTCTATTTTAAAAATTTTTATTCATCTATTTAGTGAAATCTTTCCTTTTGATTATTTGTAATTATTTAGAATTCATCTAAGGGTGATTTGTGAGACCATTTGTGTCTCGTTTGGAAACTTTTTGGTTGATAGTGGAATAGAATTTCGATTCCGTGGATGTACCTCATATTGAGGGAACTACGTAAAATTCCTGTGTCGTTATTGATTTAATTTTTTGGCATTAATTTTTATTTTCATTGATTAATTTACTTGTGGAAAATCATCTATTTTCCCTGACAACTCGTATCAGAGTTTACGATTTATTTGAGTTTATTTATTTGTGTAAATCAATGGAGGGAAATATGGGTCGCATGTCTAACTTCAATAAAAGCAATTGGGTAATTTGAAAAACTAAAATGGATAACCTATTATTTTGTAAAGATTTGTATGGACCCATTGAGGGTAATAGTGGCAAACTTGAGGGTATGAATGATAATGAATGGAAGAGGCTTAATCAAAAAGTTGTTGGTGTTATCCGTCAATGGATTGATAACAGTGTGTTTCATCATGTTGCTACTGAAATTTCGACACATGATTTATGAAAAAAAATTAGAAAGTCTTTATGATAGAAAATCAGCCACAAATAAGGTTTTTCTATTTCGAAAGTTAGTTAATTTAAAATATGAAGATGGCAACCCCATTCCGGAACATTTGAATGAAATAAAAAAGTATTGTTAACCAACTTGCTTCTATGAAAATTATTTTTAACGATGAGCTGCAGGTTTTGATACTACTTAGTTCTTTGCCCGAAAGTTGGGAGACTTTGGTTGTGACAGTTAGTAATTCGATGCTCGATAGAGTTGTAACAATGAGCCAAGTCACTAGTAGCTTGTTGAATGAAGAAACAAGAAGAAAATCAGTGAATTTTTCTCATTTGGAGGCATTTGTTGTGAGAGGCCGAAGCAAAACAAGGAGGAGAAATAAGACTTCTCATGGTCGTGATCAAAGTAGTGACAAATCAAGAGATGGTTCTCTTTCAAAGAAAAACATTGAGTGCCATTATTTTCATGAGAAAGGGCACATGAAGCGGGAATGCGAAAGCTCAAGAAGAAGGAGAAAAGACGTGAAAAAAGTATAGATAAGAAGCAAGAAGACACAACGGTGGTTACTACCGATGATCTCATGGTTGTTCGTGAAGATGATTGTATTAATTTTGTGGGCCAAAAGAGTAATTGGGTGATTGATTTCGGTGCTTCTTTTCATGTGACTTCTAAAGTTGATTTCTTCACTACCTATACCAAAGAAGATTATGGTTGTGTTCGAATGGGTAATGAAGGTTTGTCGAAAATTATTAGCATGGGTGATGTTTGCTTGGAAACAAATTTGGGCTGCAAGTTATTGCTTAAAGATGTGAGGTATGTTCCTAACATTCGCCTCAATTTGATCTCTACCGAAAAGCTAGATGACGAATGCTACAATAACAAATTTGGTGATGGAATATGGAAGCTCATGAAGGGTTCTTTGCTGGTGGCTAAGTGCAAAAAAACTCATACACTTTATTCAATGCAAGGAAAAATTTGTAAAGGTCAATACACTTGAAGATGATACTTCTACCGAGTTGTGGCACAAGCGGCTTGGGCATATGAGTGAAAAATGGCTACAAGTTTTGCTCAAGAAAGAGTTTCTACCTGGTTTGAAAGGTACACGTTTTAAAATTTGTGTTCATTATTTGGCGGGTAAACAATATAGAGTTTCTTTTCATAAAAATGTTACATCTAGAAAAGAAAATGTTTTGGAGTTGATTCATTCGGATGTTTATGGTCCCTTAAAAGTTAGAACACATAGTGGTGCACTTTATTTTGTTATTTTCATTGATGATTATTGAAGGAAAGTTTGGACTTTTATACTAAAAATTAAAGGTCAAGTTCCAGATGTATTTAAGCATTTTCAGGCCATGGTTGAAAGAGAAACATGACAGAAATTGAAGTGCATCCGATCAAACAATGGTGGTAAATACATTGGGTCATTTGATAAGTATTGTCGCAGGAAAGGTATTCGGCACCAAAAAACAGTTAAGAAAACTCCTCAACAAAATGGCGTTGCCGAGAGGATAAACCGTACCATTGTGGAAAGAACAAGGTGTCTGCTTTCACTTGCTAAATTGGCAAGATCCTTTTGGGGTGAGGCAATGAGGACAGCGGTTGATGTGATCAATTTGTCTCATTCCTATCCTTTGAATGGTGATGTTCCAAAAAGAGTTTGGACCGGAAAAGATGTGTCTTATGAGCACTTGAGAGTGTTTAGTTGTCGAGCTTTTGTTTACATTCCAAAGGATGAAAGGTCCAAGCTTGATAGTAAGTCAAGACAATGTATTTTTCTTAGTTATGGGCGTGATGAATTTGGTTATAGATTGTGGGATCCAGTCGATAAGAAAGTTATTCGAACCCGTGATGTTGTGTTTCTTGAAGACCAAACAATTAAAGACTTTGGAAAATGTGATCAACCGAAGCCAAAAACTAGTGATCTCATTGACCTTGATCCATCTCCTTCGTCTTCGGTAGATAATGAAAATGGAGGAGATGTGCAGCCACCTCTTGAAGATCTAGATGATGATGCTACTCCAAAAGAAGTTAAGCCCGAAATTGAGGAAGAGGATCCAACTAAAGAACTGCCACAACAACTTGAGTTAAGAAAATCGACAAGGGACCAGCAACTTTCGAGAAAGTATCCTCCCAATGAATTTGTGTTGATTTCCAATCAAGGGAAGCTCGAGAGCTACCAAGAAGCAATTGAGCATGCAAAGAAAGATGATTGGAAAAATGCCATGGAAGAGGAGATGAATTCCTTACTTGAAAATCACACTTATGATTTAATGAAATTTCCTAAGGAGAGGAAAATTCTGAAAAATAAGTGGGTCTTCAGATTGAAGAATGATGGCAAGAATCTGAGATACAAAGCACACCTTGTTGTGAAAGGCTTTGAGCAAAAGAAAGGTATTGACTTTGATGAAATTTTCTCGTCAGTTGTGAAGGTGTCTTCTATTCGGGTTATACTTGGCATAGCCGCAAGTATGAACCTTGAAGTTGAGCAACTTGATGTGAATACCACATTTCTTCATGGTGATTTTGAAGAAGAAATTTACATAGAGCAACCAGAAGGTTTTGTAGAGAAAGGTAAAGAGAAATTTGTTTGCAAATTGAAGAAAAGTTTGTATGGCCTCAAGCAAGCGCCGCGACAATAGTACAAAAATTTGACTTTTTCATGATGAATAATGATTTTTTTAAAATCACTTCGGACCATTGTGTGTTTGTGAAAAAAAATTTAGATGTAAATTTATTATTCTTTTGCTTTATGTTGATGACATGTTAATTGTGGGTCAAGATTATACTATGATTAACAAATTGAAATTGGAATTGAGCAAGTCTTTTGCTATGAAAGATTTGGGGCCGGTAAAGAAAATACTTGGTATAAAAATTATTCGTGATCGCAAAAAGGGGCTGATTTGGTTGTCTCAAGAAAGCTATATTGAGAAAGTTCTTGAGAGGTTTAATATGGATAAAGCAAAGTCAGTTGGTTGTCCACTTGCGGGTCACGTCAAGCTTAGTTCGAATCAATGTCCTATAAGTGAGAAAGATAAGGAAAAAATGTTGAAAATTCCTTATACTTCAACGGTTGGTTCCTTGATATACGCCATGGTTTGTATAAGGCCGGATATTGGTTACGCCGTTGGTGTGGTGAGTCGTTTTCTTTCCAATTCGAGAAAAGAACATTGGGCAGCGGTGAAGTGGATTCTAAGATATCTTTAAGGGACTTCAAAGGTTTGTTTGTGTTTTGGAGATGATAAGCCTATGCTTGATGAGTTCACGGATTCTGACATGCCCAGTAATGTTGATTTTAGGAAATCTACGTCGGAGTATTTGATGACTTTTGCAGGAGGAGCTGTGGCATGACAATCTAAATTACAAAAATGTGTTGCTCTCTCAGCTACCGAAGCTGCATTTATTACCATCACAGAAGTTTGTAAAGAAGAGTTATGGTTGAAGAATTTTTTGCAAGAGTTGGGCTTGAAGCAAGAAAAGTATCTGCTTTATTGTGATAATCAAAGTGCTATTTATTTGAGCAAAAATTCTACTTTTCATTCGAGATCAAAACACATTGATGTTAGATATCATTAGATTCATGATGTGTTAGATTCGAAATTGTTACAACTCGAAAAGGTTCACATAGATGATAATATTTCAGATATGTTGACTAAGACTTTGTCGAGAGATAAACATTTGAAGTATCGAACTTTGGCGGGTATGGTTGATGTCTCCGCCTAAGTCTATAGGAGAAGAATTGTTAGGTATACCTCCTTAGTGGAGTATAGGACTCAATTAGTTTATTAAAGAATTTTAATTTGGTTTGGTTATAATATATTTTATAAAGAGTATGGAACCTAATTGGTTTATTAAAAGAATTTTAATTTGGTTTGATTATGTTATAATATATTTTATATATTATATCTAATTTTTGAAAAGCTGATAAATATTTAATAATTTATTTGATACTAACTAGAGTTTGATAAATAAATAAATAAATAAACTCAAGAATCAATAAAATATATATATATATATATATATATTGCTTGTGTGTGCCGTGAGGTTGCAGTGACTGCTACAAAATTGATTTAATTCGGTGGGTTTGGCATTGTGTGCTAGCATAGTACTTGGTGCAAAATTAATTCAATTGGTGAGAAGTGTTGCGGGTATTTGACTTGGTCAAATTCAAGAATTTGTGCCTTGATTATTGCTCTGCTTTGAAGCGTCTGATTCAGTTTTTGGTTTTGATTTGGACATATTATTTTGAATCTTATACAATTCTGTTTCAAGTACTTTTATTTATCTAATTAGTAAAGTCTTTCTTTTTTATTATTTGTGATTATTTAAAATTTATCTAAGCGTGTTTTGTGAGACTATTCGTATTTCATTTATAATTGTTTGAAAACTTTTTGATTAATAGTGAAATTGAATTTTAATCCCGTGAACATATCTCACATTGAGAAAACTACGTAAAATTCTTATATCGCTGTTAATTTAATTTTTTCACATTAATTTTTATTCCCATCAATTGATTTACTTATGAAAAATCATTTATTTCCCTTAACAATGTGGTCAATCAAACTTGTCATAAACACCAATTTGAAAGTAAATGCTGGTGAGTGGGAGCACCATAATGAGTCAAATTGTTCTTTGCAATTCTCAATTCCAATTTTAGTGATAAATTAATTAAAATTATCAAACGGACTCGGATTTTCTCACCCATCTTTTTATGTATTTTGATTAATTGTTGATTTATATCTCAACATTACATATGATTTAATGATTATAAAAATATCGAGATAGAGGATAAGAAAATTTAAGTACAAACACTTCTAACTCAAAATTAAAACAAACTATCCAGCGAGAGAGAAGAAATCAAGATGTTGAATATCGTGTCAACTGTCGTAAAATAAAGAACCACCTTAGGGAATGTACATTATTCCTTGAAAAATTTAGAACCATCTTAGGGAATGTACATTATTCCTTAAAAAATTTAAAAGCACCATCCATTTTATTTATTTTTTAATAGATTTATCGAATACAAGTTATTTTAAATTTATTTTTTAGGTAAATTATGTTGATACTCCTTAAGATTTATGTTTAATATCAATTTCTCTCTCACATTTAAAAAATTACACGGATCTTCCTGTGAGTGTAATTATGTTGACGATGTTAACTTTTGGATTAAAATGACATATTCGTCTCTTAACCTTCATATATATATATAATAATAAAATAATATAGATATTTTATTCATGTCATTTCAAGAGAAATAACAATCATATTGTTTGGTTTAAGTTACTTCTCAGAAAATTGAATTTTTTTATTTTTCGTGTTTTTTCATTTTTACTGAATTTTTAAAAAAATTTATGCAACTTTTTTTTATTATTTTTTAGATGCAGCTAATCTACATATACTTAAAAATTATAATATTTTGTGATTTTTTTTTGAATTCACCATATATAAAATAAAAATATAAAAAATTATAAAAATTTAGTACATTATCGTATTTCGTTATATTCAATGAATTTTTAAAATTTTTTTTATACAAATTTTATACTTTTTAAGTATATCTAGATTAAATGGATATAAAAAGTTAAAAAAAAAATGATCAAAACATTTTTAGAAATTATTAAAAATACAATAATACGAATTAAAAACTCAAAAAATTATTTCTAAAAACTCCATGATGGTGTGGAGTACATTTTTGTTGATGTTATTTTTGTATAAACGTATTATATGTATTGTATTTTTGTGCTTTCAAGTTTGATTGGGTGATTAGTTAGAGTTTACGTGAATGGTGGTGTTTGGAAATACTATAATAAATGTGGGTGAATAGATGAGAATGCAAAATGATGGTGGAAATAAAAATGAAAATTTTTATTCATATATAACAATTAACACAAAAAATATCATAAAAATGATGTGATAGTCATATTATTGTAAATATAAATAATATTTATGGGTGCTTTGTTTTAAAGTGAATGACCATCATTAAACTATATCATTGTGTTTGAAAATTCTATATAAAATTTATGTTTGTATATCATCACTCTATAAGAATATGTTAAGGTAGAATTGAATGATGAAAAGTTATTTTTAGAAATTGGGCGCCCATGTGGCATGACCCTTTAAACCTTTTGAAACCTAAACCTTTTGAACCTTATCTATGTAAGTTTGAATTTTGAATTCAAAACTTATTTGGATAACCACTCAGGTTATCTATATCTATCATATCAACTGATATGGATAGATGGATAGATAGATGTTGGTTGTTATATATTATATACATCTGATATGATGGATATAATATATCGATATCACAGATACGTTATGTGGTTTTACCCATAACCTTTTTTCCCAGACTCTCTCTCTGACTCTCTCCCAGAAAACAACGAGCAAGCCATTTTGCACTGTGACTTGTGTGGGTGATACTCATTTTGTAGTATCACTCCACTGTTAGGTTCGTTGACTGATCAGATTTTGGAAGCACGTGATTTACCACGAGGTTGTGTCATTAAGGTATGACCGAATTATCTTTATCCGCTGCGTTAATTTATAATGCTTTATGATTTACATTGGTATCAGAGTCAATATGGGTATTTTTGTGCTTATTTGTATACGATAAAATGTGTATAATTTTATACAAATATACATACACATTATATGCATGAAAATTAGATTGAGGATGTGATACATCTCATTTTTATGTCCATTAAATGTCATTTTTGAGACTATAAATGTATTTATTGTGAAAAATGGAGTCCGATAGTACAAAAATCGAACTAGAAAACATCCTGGAAGGCGGAGCGTGGGCCTCACGCGCCACCTGACGCCGTGGGAGGCTTCCACGCGCTTCCACGCATCGCCACGCGCTTCCACGCGCCTTCCCGGGCTCTCACACGCCTCCACGCGCCGAGATGCGCTGCCACGCGTGAGCTGTTCCGCGCTGTGCACGCACGCGCCCTCCGCGCCACACACATGCGCCGAGCCGTGCGTCGAGCCGAGCCATGCGCTGAGCCGAGACGTTTTTCTCCGCCGGCTTGGCTGCCGATGGTAAGGGTCTGTTTGTTTTGTTTTCAAATTCTGAATCGCGTTAAATGGTCATAATTAATTCATTATAGATTTGTTTTATGCGTGGTTAGTACTGTTAGACTCAGAATTAATTTTTCTATATTCTGTAAAATTTTAAAAATTTTACAAAAATAAAAAACATTTTTTCTGTGTTAATAATTCATGTTTTATGCTTTAAAAGGCTTCTGGTATTGCATAAATAATTTTCTGGGGTTGAAATTATTATTGTAGACTTCTGAAAAGTTCTACTATTTACTGATATTATTGTTTCAGTTTATCAGTTTCTGGATTTTTTATTTCTAATTTTATGTGTGTTTATTAGTTATTTAAAATTTTAGAAAAATTCCAAAAATTTCAGAATGATGTACATTTTAATTATGGCATAATCTGAATATTGTTTCAGTTTTTCAGTTTCTGGATTTTTTTTATTTCTAATTTTATGTGTGTTTATTTGTTATTTAAAATTCCAGAAAATTTCAGAAAAATTCCAAAAAATTTCAGAATGATGTACATTTTAATTATGGCATAATCTGAATATTGTTTCAGTTTATCGGTTTTTTGGATTTTTTATTTCTAATTTTATGTGTGCTTATTAGTTATTTAAAATTTCAGAAAAATTTCAGAAAATTTCAGAAGTGATATAGTTTCTGTTATGGAATAATTTGAATATTAAATACAACATATTATTTTTTTTAGGGTTTGTAATATGTTGTGATTAGAATAGCATGATTAATTGTTTTTTTATTTTAATTCCGTTATTAAATGTAACATACCGTGTATTGATTGTGAATCTACATTATGATGTTATTGTATGGAATTAGAATATTTTATCATATTTTTTAGACATGCCATAGTAAGTGGGAGGTTATTCAGTTGAGAGAAATCTTTGTAGATTAACTCCCGAAAACCAATATTTTGCACATAAATTAAATTAAATTTTGGATAATTGTCACTTGTGGCGTAAGAGATGATTACGAGCATAGCGGATTTTCGATCTTGCGACTTGTGTAATATTGTCACTATTTAATTTAGATTTTTGTGGCAAAATTATATTATGCTAATCAAATTAATCCCAATGCGAATTTCTCTCTAAATTGACTTAGCTTATGGAAGTTAATTGGTTGACCTAGACTTAGTAAAGATGTTCAAATGTGAACAATTTAATCCCATTCTTTAGATGAGCAAAAGTCTTGGAGACTTTAGGTCAAGCCTTAATTGAGCCAAAGTAAGGAAACATGACTCAAAGTCGCCGTGATTTTGTTGCCTTGTTTGGCACAATAAAAACTAATGTGTGCACTATGGTTAGTGGCATGCTACGTAGTTTTGGTTGGCAAGTTTTGGAGTTATGAAATTAGTAAGCCCTCAATAGATTTGTATATTGAGCTGTGCGGATTGACTTTGTAATTTGACTTGTAATGATGTTGCATCATTGGATGAAGTAACATTCAAAAATCACGTCATCCAAGAAATACGAGCTTAAATAAATTAGTCATTAAGTGTAAGATGAGTAGCTAGTATGAGCAGTGTTTTGCTCTCTACCCAATTATTGGGAGTGGATGGAGCAAAATTTCATGCACTATAATAGTGTGTGTTGAAATATCACGTGAAGTTAAAAGATTAGCGCTTAGAAGCTGCAAAATCTATTAACATTAAGTGAAAAGATTAGCGCTTAGTGGCTACAAAATCTATTAGCATTGCCAACTTGTCTAAGTCTGTACACTTACTGTTTCCACACTTGAGTGTGAGACATGAGGAGGGGCTCCTTTGTATGATTCCTTAGCTAGGCGAACGTTTTTTTTTAATAACTTTTACCACTAAGCGCAAACGTTACAGCATAGTAATGAAAAGGTCAAGGCTGACAAGGTTGTTATGACTCTAAGAATTTGACGCATCGCTTGTGAGAGCATTGTGTTGAATTAGACTCTTTAGCCTAATTCGCGCTTAAGTTACTTCAGGAATTGTCATAAAATGCAAGTAACTATGAAGCGAGAAATAGATATGGCAAGAGGAGTAACGTCATCTTCCAACTAAATGCAGTAAAGTGTATGGAGAATAAAATTGACTTGAAGGTGCAGGGGATTAGCACTTACTAGTTAAATTTGCGACTTAGGCGCACTTGATATCTCCATGACATCCTTTTATGATCTAGTGAATATGAATTAGTCGTGAGTCATTACCTAGTTAGACCTAAACCTTTAAAACTTATCTTTGAGAACTCACACATTAAGATGATTGGAATTAGTTTATGACATTGGTCATGAGCCAGTGGCTTATTATACTTAATCACATTAATGAAATGATGACACGATGGTTTGAGTAGGCCTTCTCGGGCCCACTCGCTTATGACATCCTGCTTTCATGTAAATGTGTAACTTTGTTCGCAATGGTTGCACACAAGTAAGTAGGAAAGCCGTAGAAAGTCATTTGTATTGGCGCATTTAGTCCACTATGATATTTGTTACTAGATATGTGTAAGGGTATGATAGCTAAGCCTCAATCTCGACACATTTATAGATTACGATACGCATCTGAGTCAAGACTATTTGATCTCCCATAAGTCAAAAGTTTTGAGATGATTTTTGACATAGCACATATGAGGTTGAGATCAATGAGATAATGGCTTTCGTGCCTTTAGTTTTGACCAAGGTGGCGAGTATCTATTTGAGTTATTTTAGAAAACTCTGTGAAGAGAGATAGATGCTTAGAAAATTGATTATTCCTAGTACTCAACAAGACAATGGTGTAGTAGAGATAATGAATTAAATATTGTTAATGTTAGGTGGATAATGGCGCAAAATGTTTCCCAATTGGGAATTGCACTAGTTTGTTGCCTATATCCCTAACTAAGTGCCCTCCATATCAGATTTTACACTCCATTTGAGTAATGGGTTAGCGAAGAGCCATCTATGGGCGATCTATAACCGTTAAGAAGCTTATCTTTATTTTACTTCTCATAAGATTGCGAAGTTAAGACCTAGGGTTCTATAGCGCATTATTGCATGCTGTCTTGTAAACACAAAGGGTTGTGTGGCGCATTATTGTATGCGGTCATGTAAACCCTCCGAGTCATGTGCATATAGGTAAGCAGCTTTGTGGTAGTGTAACTAAGTCACATAAAGTTTTATTAGTAAAGGTGACGTGAATAGAGTTTTTGGAACTCTATAAGATAGAGAATTCTAAGCATAGCGCTCTATGTAGCCTAGTTGAGAATGGAAATAAATTTCCAATATCCTAGGGACAGTGGGAGCGATGTGCCTACTAATGGATTACTCCATTAGAGAAGAATACTCTAGATTCTTAGTTGCATGGTAGCGAATGTGAAAATTTTCCACGTCATCACTGGGTGATTGAGAGGGAAACATTCATGATTGCTCCGCAAGATGATAAAGAGCCTAGGATAATGCCTAAGGCTCTAGTCACCTATTTTTAGAAAAGTGGATCAATGTTGCGCAGTTTAAGACAAAGTCTTTGAGGATTAACCATTTTTATAATTTGGTTGACTTTCCATTATGACGCTGTAGACACCCCATTTTGACCGGCCCTAAGACTTGGGCGCTTTCTTTTGATTACCCGATGATGACAATTAGAATGTGTTTCTCACAAAATTCTCAGTAAGAAAGATGGAATTTAAGTTTTAATCCTAACCTTCACCCATTTTTTGGCCAAACTATTTTAGACCTTAAAACCCTCTTTTCAAAATATATTTTTTTTAATGTTTCTACGATGTCCCGAGGCTCCCATTTCGATTAAAATATTGCGCTTTTCAGTAAACCGAGTAAGGGCAAAGTGGAAATGAATGGAATGGAGGTGAAATTTTTGAAGAATATTTAAAAATATCTTCTTTATAGGTTTGGAGTTGAAGGAAATAGGAGGGGATGAAAGAAAGCTGGTTTAGGAAAAGGATGAGTATCAAATCATTAAGAAGGAAATGAGCAGCCTTCACTAAATTAGGAATTTCTCTTTGTACACTTGGAATTTAAATGTGAGGCCACCACCATTGGAAAGTAGACTTCTAGGGCTTCAATTTAGACCCAAAAACCACCTTAGACCAAGTCCAAATAAGGGAGATATGCCCATTTGAAATTGAGCTTAAGAGCAGATTTTGTTGATCCAGCCCGAGACAGCCTTCACTAAATTAGGCATATCTCTTTGTACACTTGGAATTTAAATGTGAGGCCACCACCATTGGAAAGAAGACTTCTGGGGCTTCAATTTGGACCAAAGAACTACCTAAAACCAAGTCCATATGGGGGAGATATGCCCATTTGAAGTTGGGCTTAAAAGTAGATTTTGTTGATTCGACCCAAAACAACAATAGCCCATTTTTCTTGGTTTTGGTTCGGTTGGGACAACCCATTTACCCATTTTTTGAGCCATTCAAGTGCATCCACTCATCCTCCATTATACCTAATCATCCTCCATTGTCAAAAAGAGGTTTGGTTTGCATCCATAAAGGAGTATCCCATGCAACCACCTAGAAAATTTGCCCTCCTATCACATTCTTGTCTCCCACCTTGTCTCCCACCTTCTTTTTGACCTTTACTCTCCCTCATTGCCTATATAGAATGATCACATTGTAAGAGAGGAGGAGGACCACGAAATTGAAGAGAAAGGAGCGAGAAAAGGGTGAAAAAAGAGAAAAAGATTGAGTTTTTGAACCAAAAATATTCTTATCTTCCATATACACCCCATACCTTCCATAGCTGCTGAAATTCCTCATTTCCATACACCAAAACCACTCCAAAAATTCTGATATAGCCAAAGATCAATTGCCTCGACCATAAGGAAGAATGTTTAGTGATTGAAAGTGAGAAAAAACTAGAGAGTTAACCACTTTTCATACCACAAACTCCATAAACTCCTTAATTTCGAATTGAGGATTTGAGAACACACTTTCTACACTTGAGGGTAATCAAGAGGAAGTTTGGAAATCAAGAAGTCCAATCTTTCTTTGGAAGGTGAATTTTTAATCTTTCATTTTCTTATATTTTGTATCTTATATTTATTTTCTTGCTTCTTATTTCATTGTGTTTTGTTATAATCCAAGTGGTTGTTTATCTCATATTTATTTTCTTACTTTATATTTCATAGTATGTTGTTATAATCCTAGTGGTTTGTTTAGCTCATAATTATTTATTTATTTTTATTCGCATACTTTAATTTCATATTAGTTTTGTTGTAATCTTGCATGTTTTACCTCATATTTATTTTTTTCGTGTATTAGTCTCATATTAGTTCTGTTGTAATTTTGCATGTTCTATCTTATATTTGTTTTATTGCTTTAGGTTTATATTGTGAGTTTGCACTTTTTATTTTATTTTATTTTATATTTATTTTCTTTTTTAATCTAACCGGTAGTGGTTAGTTGAGCCACCTATATATTTTTTTGCTTGTTCCTTTTCTTGGTTTTGCAACAAGACAGGTTTTGCTTGGCCTAGTTCGCCGGCCGGCCTATTTGGCCGGTCGGTTAGCTTCTTCCGAACAAGATGGCGTAATCTCCCAATATTGACCAATTTCCGCCGGCGGTTCTAAAGAACATGAAGCTTTTATTTTATTTATTTATTTTATTTTGAGTGTATTGTGAGGTTTTTATTTTGTTGTAATATTCTCCTCATCCCTCTCTAATTTGGTTTGTAATTATTCTTTAAATGTTGTAATAATTCCCCGCCCCGCTTTTTTCTATCCCGTTCTTTTACTTGCTTTCTTTATTTGTACATAAACATCATATTTATTTTTCATCATAGTTATGCTTTGCATCCATGTTTCATGCATCTTGATTCGGCTAAGTTTGCATTTGTGGATTTAATCAATTCCTATGTGATTATGTGCGCTACCTCATTTCTTGAGATGATTCACATATCATATTTTAGAAGCCGAATCTTTAGTTGCATCTCATGAGTGAATTGCATTAGGATTTTGTATATAAGATCATGCATATTTTACTAACTTTGTTTTACTGTTTGTTCGTGGGACGTCAAACATGTGAGTTTTTATGCTTTAGTGTCCCGTGTGTGTGTGTTTTTCTTACTATGTCTAGCATTCTACCATGATACTAGTTGCTTATGTGATATAACTCTATGAATGCTAGTGGATGGAGGTTGTGTCACTTAATTTGGAATGATGTTGATTTTTCATGCTTGTAAACTCAATTTATTTGGGTTGTACATCGTCAAAACTCTTTCAAAATGCATGATATCAAATTGTTCCAAAATGAATGGCATAGTCTATACTTGTATGCTTCACATAGTAAATTTTAGGATTTATTAACTAATCAGAACATGAACATATAAATAAAATAAAATTCATATCATGGTTAGTAAAGGCCGATCTTTGATCGGGTGGGCGGGGGTGCTCATTATTGACCTTCCCCTCTCATACCTAAGGTTCCGAGCCAAGCATCCTTGGTAACGACGAACAGTGGCCTTGGCACGAGTCATGGGTTTCCTAATTTTTCCAAAATAAATATTAGGTGGCGACTCTGAGATCTGATGACGCAGTCCATTTTTGACAAAATTGCAATAAAATGGATTTTCAATAAAAGTTGCCAAATCTGGACTCTCATCTATGTTTCACATTGCACTCGTGAGAATAGATCAAAGAGATCTCGGGGGTCCGAACTGTTTAACGTGCGCGGGTACCCCCCGAGCATGTTACAGTTTCTGGCGACTCCACTGGGGATTTTATGAAACCTTGACTCGAACTCCATGATATGACCTTTATTTTCAATTATATGTTCATTGCATTGCGTTCATTGGTGCACTTCGAGTCCTTGTGTTGCCCAGATACTAGTGGGAGCACAGGTAAGCTTTTTGTGACACTACACCTATTTTTACGATACTTTAGAGGCCTTGTGTTGTAACCTTTTGAGATTTGTCAAAAGGGTAGCTTTGCTATGTAGCCCTGCTATCTAGCTTTGCTAGCTAAGGTTCTCAGACTCCGAAGAGAGGCTATTTGACTCTTCTAATTTCCTGGGACCTTTATTGGTTATGACCCAAAGGACTCTTTGGTAACATTACCTTGGCTTCAACCCGTAAAGTAGAGCCAACCTTGTACATATAGTGAGCTATAGTACCTTTCAAATTAGGATAGGATACTTTCCCATTTCTAGGATGTATGATACCGCTTGTGTGAATAGTGAAACCCTAGATCATTCCAAGCTAGGACAGGATAACCCTACCCTCTTTGGGGGTGTTTGTTCTCTTTCCTGCTTTATGTGTAATGTATTGGATCTATACAGGGGTTCTCAAATTTGAATGAGTGGCTCAGGCTGTTCAGTTTAGCACCATTACTTCAAAAACAAAAAATAACAAAAACATAAAATAAAAAAAAAAACAAAAAAAAATTTGTTAAAAAAAAAAATGCCGATATCCCACAAAGTCGACCATCTTTGTGATTGGGGAGTGACCACCTGTTGATTGCATGAGCTTTATTTTGAATGTTGTGGCTGGCCCACACTTTGACTAGCAATTTATTTTGAATGTTGTGGCTGGCCCACACTTTGACTAGCAAAATTGAGAATGGTTTTATTCTGAGTTCTGAATTGAGTATTGAGTCTAAGTTTGACTCCACCAAGTTTGTAGAGTTAGAGTCAGGCTCGAGTCAGCCTAATGAGTCAGAGTCTGTTGATTTCGATAGTGCTAACCTAGACATTTCTGTCCTGTCTAGGTCCTCTTTGTCATTTTCTTTTGAGTATGTTGTCAAAAATCTGTTGCCATTGCTGAGTCATAGTCTCTTTTCAATAAACAGAAAAACAAAAAAACAAAATGCCATAGAGTCTGCCTACTTCTCTGTGCCTTAATTCATTGCATTGACCAAAGTTTTTCAAAACTTTTTCCAAAACTCTGATGAAAACAAAGAGGAAGAATTTCCTCGGGATTTGCAAATTTTGATCAACTGAGAAGAAGAGAGGTGTGCTAAGCCTTTGATGAATAAAATCATTTTTGTTAATGTGGGTACTGAGAATGATCCTAGCTTTCCAAATTGGTTCTATCTTATCTTCGTAAGAGTACGGGTGATTAGTCACTTTGTTAAAAGATTTCAAAAACTGTTTTTGCGTGGTCCTACGAAGACATGCTTGGAATTGATTATACAGCATAAGATCCCTCTTGACTCGTGGTCCGACCTCCTTAGCTCCTTAGCTTTCAAACCTTGATTCGAAGTATTCAATGATCATTCAAAGTGTAAGGCTTGCATAGCTGAATTGGAAATAGCCCTTGAACTAGGGGCCATGATGTGATTCAAATGGGGGCAGCCCTTCAACTAGGGGCAATAAGGTCGAATATGATTTAGATTGGAAATAGCCCTTGAACTAGGGGCAATGATGTGATCCAGATTGGAAACAGACCTTGAACTCAGGGTAGAGAATGTGATATCGATTTGAAACAGCCCTTGAACTAGGGGTAAAAGTGTGAGGCTTGGATAGTTGAAATGGAGGCAGCCCTTAAACTAGGGGCAATAAGGTACCACCCTTGAGAGGCTCGCTGGGTTGAAAACTCGGAAGGGCGACCCAGGCAAAAGTTAGAGCACAAAAAAAAATAAAAAAAATAAAAATAAAAATGAAAAGCTCGCAAGGTTGAAAACCCGAAAGGGCAGCTTTGGCAAAAGTTAGAGCCTAAAAGGAGAGTGTCAATACCCGAGTGAACCTTAGCCAGAACTATGTAGGGATTGGAAACAACCCTTGAACTAAGAGCAAGAAGGTCAGATGTGATTTAGATTTGAAGCAGCCCTTGAACTAGGGGCAAAAGGTTGGATGTAATCAAAGAGTTAAAACTGAATTGTTTCCCAATGAAGACCGCCCAAAAAGGCAAAACCCAGAATTTGAGAGAATGAATTTTATTATTGAAGGACAGTCGAGGTCCTATCCACTACACTAGGGGCAACACTAGAGGCAAATTCAAACCCAATTAGCCTAATCCCTACATCATCATATCTACTGGTCAAGTGTAGCAGTCGTTCATAGATGGCCTAGAGATTTCACAATCAATCAACATGGACAAGTTAAAACCAAAAGTACTATCCTTGAGAGGCTCGCTGGGCTGAAAACCCGGAAGGGCGACCCAGGCAAAAGTTAGAGCAGAAAAACAAAAAAAATATATAGAAAAAAAAATGAAATGAACAAAATGAAAAAAAAAATTAAAAAAAATAGAAAAATGAAAAAATGAAAAGCTCGCAAGGTTGAAAACCCGAAAGGGCGGCTTTGGCAAAAGTTAGAGCACAAAAGGAGAGTGTCAATACCCGAGTGACCCTCAGCCCGAACTACGATGGCCTGATTCCTATCTTTGGGATACGTAGGTAGCTTCATCTCGAAGTTCGGCCCTAATAATTTTTCAACTCACTCTTCTCGTCCATGTTTGATTGGGGTATCTTTATTCGACTCGGCTATCTTTGATTGGCTCGTTCCCATTTGATTCAGTTGTCCTATTTCTCTTTCATGACGGGTTCAGGCACAAGATGAATTCAGTTGTACATCTCAAGGGTTGATTCCATGTTGGTTGGGTAGTGGCCATTTGCAAAAATAGGTTTTAATTAATTTGAATGAAGTTGACTGATTTTCTCAAAAATTATTCCATTTTTTCAAAACTTAGACCATTCTTTGGATTTAAAAAGGGAAAATTTTCAGTGCTCATAGCTTAGCTTACGTGATTTCAAAACAGAAATTGGAATAAGTATGCTAATCTAACTCTTATGTTGATCAAAACATTTTTACAAAAAAATCAAGAGACAAAAAAGGGTCAAGGCAATGAACTAGGGGCATAGTCGAGTTAGAGATTCTGTCTTCTCCACCGCTCCAGTCAACTATTCAGTGTATATAAGTGTGTATTCATACCAGTCAGTATATATAAGTGTGTATTCATACCAGTCAGTGTATATAAGTGTGTTCCTTTCATATCAGTCAGTATATTTACACCAGTCGGCGTATTCATACCAGTCAGTGTATATAAGTGTGTTTGGATCGTTTTGCTTCGTTCTTGTTTCGTTAAGTCATTCTTTGATTCAGGTCAGTGATAGGCTCAGAATTCACTAAAATACAACCATTGTCAAGTTTAAAATTCAAAACAAAATGATTTTTATGTTCGGTGTTGTGCCATTCATGCTATCCAGATTTACAGAACAAACTTGTTTTATTAAATGCCAGGGATCAACCCCGATCAAAGTTGTACAAAAAGGAGTTGAAGGTATAAGTGCTCACTCCAAAAACAAAAAAAAAACACACACACACAAAAAAAACACAAAAAAAAAAAAACACAAAAAAAAAACAAAAACAAAAAAAAAACACAAAAAAACAAATAGAGAGAGAGAGAGAGAGGAATCTTTTTCTTCTTTCTTCTCCGGCAGCAACCCGGCGGCGGAGATTGCAACCGGCTTCATTTGCACACAACTTCGTTGCCTGACTTTACCATCAGCTGCCTCGCTTCATCTTTACTCCTTTGAAGCTTTTGAAGACTCTGCCTCAGCCTTGGCAGAGTTTCCAAAGGAGATTATTCCCCGCCGGCCATCAAATTGGTTGTGCGAAGAAACTCCGAATCGAGTCACGGAAGTCGTCAGTCGTTTCAGCTCTTTGTTCTGCTTTTTCAGCGCACTAATTTCTACTCGAGCGTCTTTGTACATACGTTGAAGAAGGGAGAGTTGTGCATGTAACTGATGTACTTCACACATCCTGTTCTGCAGTCGACGGGACAAGTTGGAGACCGCTATCACGGTCTCCACACATGACCTCAGCGTATACGAGTTTGCTTCGATGTTAGACTGTGCCGCCATGATTTGTTCAACTGACATCGCTGGAAAGTTAAAAACAGGAGAAGGAGGAGGAGCTCGTGGTTGAGGTTCAGGGGAGTCAGAATTGGTCATCTCTATCGTAGACTCGTTTAGGTCTGGAAAAAGAGTGAGAGAACCTTGTGAAGAGACCATGGCAGAGAAGAGTAATGCAAAAGAAAGAGGTTGCAGAGCGGTGACAGAGAAAGTTTGCAGGCTTTTGCTCTGCCTCTCTCTTTCATAGGCTTTAACTTAAGAAGAGGATGAAGCCAAAGAAGAAGACAAAGAGGGAGGAAGGCTCGAGACGATCTTTGAAAATCGGGGTAGGATTGGATAGCCTGTCGGTCAGGCGCCGCGATTGTTGAAATCGCACGATAGACACGACGCTCAAAGAAGATGAAGGAAGAGAGAGTGAGACAAAAATAAGAGAAGAGAGTGAGACAAAAATAGGAGAGGCGGGAGAATTGTATATTTATACATATATGTATACATATTGTATATCTATGTATTATATATATTTGTTTGAACGTTTTGGTTACAAGAGTGGCTTGGGTTCAGTGGTTGAAGGCTGGAAGGTTGAGCCCGAGGTCAGGAGTTCGAACCCCACAAACAAATGTTTCTTTTGTTTTGTTTTGGTCTTATATATATATATATATATGTCTCGTATACCTATATATATATATTTGTTTGAATATTTTGTCACAAGAGTGGCATGACTCAGTGGTCGAGGACTCGAAGGCCAAACTTGAGATCAGAGGGTCGAACCCCCGTGTCTATGCATTTTGCATTTTGCATTTTTCCTTTCTTTCTTTGCGTGTTTTGCGTACGTGCGTTGACGTCAGCAAACGGAATATGCCTTCTCAGTAACGGTATCTTTCCGTTGATGGCTGCAAACAGAATATTCCCCGAATCTATGTATGTATACCGTACATGCATGTCTGTGTATATTGTCGTATTTGTATGTATTTTGTCTGTACATAGTATATGTATATAGTATTTGGTTCGAGCATACAATTCCTTCTTTCATTCTGTGCATCTATCGTACAATAATCTCATTTCGAGCATCTATCACACAATTCCAATTCAATCGCGCTATCTTGCGCATCGCACTGTCTTGTGCACCAATTTTAATCACATTATCTTGGGCATCGCATTGTCTTTTGCATCAAATTCAATCGCCCTGTCTTGGGCATCGCACTGTCTTGTGCATCAATTCACGCGCCCTATCTTGCGTATCGCACTGTCTTGTGCATCTTAAATCAATTGCGCTATCTTGCGCATCGCACTGTCTTGTGCATCTTAAATCAATTGCGCTATCTTGCGCATCGCATTGTCTTGTGCAATTTCAAATTCAATTGCGCTATCTTGCGCATCGCACTGTCTTGTGCACCTGCATTGTGCTGCATTACGTTATCTTGCGCATTTACCCCGGTTAAAATACAGCTAGGTGACCCTGTCTGTTTACACCACCTCGGTTAAAAACAGCAGGTGCGCCTGTCTGTTTACACCACCCAAATCAGTTAAAAAATAGCAGGTGAGCCTGTCTGTTTACACTATCCAAATCGGTTAAAAACAGCAGGTGAGCCTGTCTGTTTACACCAACCATCCTCCTCTCGTGTGAGACGCGTTAGGATTGCAAATTGGTTAAAAACAGTAGGTGTGTCTGGTGTTTACACCATCTTTCCTCCTTACATTCTGTGCATCTAACGCATAATAAAGCACATATCGCACAATTTCGATTCCATCGCACTGTCTTGTGCAATTTCAATTTAATCGCGCTATCTTGCGCATCACACCATCTTGTGCACTCCCTAGGTCTAGGAGACCTTAAATCCTCTGAAGGTGCAATTCCTTTGGTGTTTGTCGTGCCCGAACGACTTCAATGGTCTAAGAATGGTCTAGGAGACCTTAAATCCTCTAAAGGTGCAATTCCTTTGGTGTTTGTCGTGCCCGAACGACTTCAGATGGTCTGGTATAGCCACTTGCCTGTGATTGCAATGAGTTCCTAGGAGACCAACTGCGACGGTGGAAACTAGAGTTCGAATGGCGATGCCTAGAACGCGAAAGGTTTGGAATTTCCGTGACTAAAGTCTGGTTTAAATACCCAGGGGTGTATCCCCGGCTTGAAATCTGTATGGCAGCCCCATAGGTTGAGGTAGCGTGTATGCGCCTCAATTCTTGATACTGAACCAACCTAGTTTGTCACCCCGTTGGAGAATAGGTAAAGTTGTGAATATGATCAGGAAGAAAAGCAGCATCGGTGGCTTCTACATGTAGAGGTTACCCATTGTCATTCTACCATACCTTCTTCCACTTGCGTGAGACGCGTTTGGATTTCGAATCCACCTTTACTCCTTTCACGTGAAACGTGTTAGGATGTAACGTTCTCCTTGGTTAAAACCTTCCCTCTCTCCGTATAAAATACGTTGAGATATGCCTGTTGGTTACACCATTGTCATTCTCTTTGGTTAAAACCTTCCCTCTCTTCGTATAAAATACGTTGAGATACGCCTGTTGGTTACACCATTGTCATTTTCTCTGGTTAAAACCTTCTCTCTCTCCATATAAAATACGTTGAGATACGCCTGTTGGTTACACCATTGTCATTTTCTACTTGGTTAAAACCTTCCCCTTCTCCGTATAAAATACGGTTAGGTACGCCTGTTGGTTACACCATTGTTGTTTTTCTCTGGTTAAAACCTTCCCTCTCTCCGTACAAAATACGTTGAGATACGCCTGTTGGTTACACCATTGTCATTCTCATTGGTTAAAACCTTCCCTCTCTTCGTATAAAATATGTTGAGATACGCCTGTTGGTTACACCGTTGTTTTTCTCTGGTTAAAACCTTCCCTCTCTTCGTATAAAATACGTTGAGATACACTTGTTGGTTACACCATTGTCATTTTCTACTTGGTTAAAACCTTCCCCCTCTCCGTATAAAATACGGTTAGGTACGCCTGTTGGTTACACCATTGTCATTCTCATTGGTTAAAACCTTCCCTCTCTTCGTATAAAATACGTTGAGATACGCCTGTTGGTTACACCATTGTCATTTTCTCTAGTTAAAACCTTCCGCCTCTCCATATAAAATACGGTTAGGTACGCCTGTTGGTTACACCATTGTCATTCTCATTGGTTAAAACCTTCCCCCTCTCCGTATAAAATACGGTTAGGTACGCCTGTTGGTTACACCATTGTCATTCTCATTGGTTAAAAGCTTCCCTCTCTTCGTATAAAATACGTTGAGATACGTCTGTTGGTTACACTATTGTCATTTTCTCTGGTTAAAACCTTTCCTCTCTCCATATAAAATACGTTGAGATACGCCTGTTGGTTACACCATTGTCATTTTCTACTTGGTTAAAACCTTCCCCCTCTCCGTATAAAATATGGTTAGGTACGCCTGTTGGTTACACCATTGTTGTTCTCTTTGGTTTAAACCTTCCATCTCTTCGTATAAAATACGTTGAGATACGCCTGTTGGTTACACCATTGTCATTTTCTCTGGTTAAAACCTTCAATCTCTCTGTATAAAATACGTTGAGATACGCCTGTTGGTTACACTATTGTCATTTTCTACTTGGTTAAAACCTTCCCCCTCTCCGTATAAAATACGGTTAGGTACGCCTGTTGGTTACACCATTGTCATTCTCGTTGGTTAAAACCTTCCCTCTCTCCGTATAAAATACGTTGAGATACGCTTGTTGGTTACACCATTGTCATTTTCTACTTGGTTAAAACCTTCCCCCTCTCCGTATAAAATACGGTTAGGTACGCCTGTTGGTTACATCATTATTTTTTTACCTGGTTAAAACCTTCCCCCTCTCCGTATTAAATACGGTTAGGTATGCCTGTTGGTTACACCATTGTTGTTCTCCTTGGTTAAAACCTTCCTCCTCTCCGTATGAGATACGATTAGGTACGCTTGTTGGTTATACCGCCATTCCTCCTATCGCGTGAAACGCGTTGGGATTGCAAGTTTACTCGGTTAAAAACATCAAGTGCGTCTGGTGTTTACACCATCTTTCCTCCTTTTGCGTGAGACGCGTTAGGCTGTTGTTTCACTCGGTTAAAATTATGTTGTGACACATTTGTATGTGATCTTGTGGCACATTTAATGCAATGCACCCCCTGTTATGTTTCATATCATTTGCACGAAGCTTGCCTCTTCATTGTTGTCATCTTCATATCTTTATCATCACTCCATGGCACTCTATTGCATTACATAATCATGAATTTTCAAACAACTGGCTTCGCAAAGCGTGTAAGTCCAACCTTCAAACTGCATTTTGAGCATGTCACTTCCATTCTGCCCCTGAACTATGCTGGTTTGATTCCTTGCAAAAGGATACGTAGGCAACCTTCGGGTTCAACCACTTGCATTGCATCTTGTTTGTTTGCCCAAGTCTTACGGCCTTGTCAAAAGGGTCGTTTTTGGGTTTTGACATTCACTCACGTCATGAAATGACTTTGAGCTCTGTCAAAGAGGGGCAACTGTGGACACCCCATTTTGACCGGCCCTAAGACTTGGGCGCTTTCTTTTGATTACCCGATGATGACAATTAGAATGTGTTTCTCACAAAATTCTCAGTAAGAAAGATGGAATTTAAGTTTTAAACCCAACCTTCACCCATTTTTTGGCCAAACTATTTTAGACCTTAAAACCCTCTTTTCAAAATATATTTTTTTTAATGTTTCTACGATGTCCCGAGGCTCCCATTTCGATTAAAATATTGCACTTTTCAGTAAACCGAGTAAGGGCAAAGTGGAAATGAATGGAATGGAGGTGAAATTTTTGAAAAATATTTTAAAATATCTTCTTTATAGGTTTGGAGTTGAAGGAAATAGGAGTGGATGAAAGAAAGCTGATTTAGGAAAAGGATGAGTATCAAATCATTAAGAAGGAAATGAGCAGCCTTCACTAAATTAGGCATTTCTCTTTGTACACTTGGAATTTAAATGTGAGGCCACCACCATTGGAAAGTAGACTTCTAGGGCTTCAATTTAGACCCAAGAACCACCTTAGACCAAGTCCAAATAAGGGAGATATGCCCATTTGAAGTTGAGCTTAAGAGCAGATTTTGTTGATCCAGCCCGAGACAGCCTTCACTAAATTAGGCATATCTCTTTGTACACTTGGAATTTAAATGTGAGGTCACCACCATTGGAAAGAAGACTTCTGGGGCTTCAATTTGGACCAAATAACTGCCTAAAACCAAGTCCATATGGGGGAGATATGCCCATTTGAAGTTGGGCTTAAAAGTAGATTTTTTTGATTCGACCCAAAATAACAATAGCCCATTTTTCTTGGTTTTGGTTCGGTTGTGACAACCCATTTACCCATTTTTTGAGCCATTCAAGTGCGTCCACTCATCCTCCATTATACCTAATCATCCTCCATTGTCAAAAAGAGGTTTTGTTTGCATCCATAAAGGAGTATCCCATGCAACCACCTAGAAAATTTGCCCTCCTATCACATTCTTGTCTCCCACCTTGTCTCCCACTTTATTTTTGACCTTTACTCTCCCTCATTGCCTATATAGAATGATCACATTGTAAGAGAGGATGAGGTCCACGAAATTGAAGAGAAAGGAGTGAGAAAAGGGTGAAAAAAGAGAAAAAGATTGAGTTTTTGAACCAAAAATATTCCTATCTTCCGTATACACCCCATACCTTCCATAGCTGCTGAAATTCCTCATTTCCATACACCAAAACCACTCCAAAAATTCTGATATAGCCAAAGATCAATTGCCTCGACCATAAGGAAGAATGTTTAGTGATTGAAAGTGAGAAAAAACTAGAGAGTTAACCACTTTTCATACCACAAACTCCATAAACTCCATAATTTCGAATTGAGGATTTGAGAACACACTTCCTACACTTGAGGGTAATCAAGAGGAAGTTTGGAAATCAAGAAGTCCAATCTTTCTTTGGAAGGTGAATTTTTAATCTTTCATTTTCTTATATTTTGTATCTTATATTTATTTTCTTGCTTCTTATTTCATTGTGTTTTGTTATAATCCAAGTGGTTGTTTATCTCATATTTATTTTCTTACTTTATATTTCATAGTATGTTGTTATAATCCTAGTGGTTTGTTTAGCTCATAATTATTTATTTATTTTTATTCGCATACTTTAATTTCATATTAGTTTTGTTGTAATCTTGCATGTTTTACCTCATATTTATTTTTTTCGTGTATTAGTCTCATATTAGTTCTGTTGTAATTTTGCATGTTCTATCTTATATTTGTTTTATTGCTTTAGGTTTATATTGTGAGTTTGCACTTTTTATTTTATTTTATTTTATATTTATTTTCTTTTTTAATCTAACCGGTAGTGGTTAGTTGAGCCACCTACATATTTTTTTGCTTGTTCCTTTTCTTGGTTTTGCAACAAGACAGGTTTTGCTTGGCCTAGTTCGCCGGCCGGCCTATTTGGCCGGTCGGTTAGCTTCTTCCGAACAAGATGGCGTAATCTCCCAATATTGACCAATTTCCGCCGGCGGTTCTAAAGAACATGAAGCTTTTATTTTATTTATTTATTTTATTTTGAGTGTATTGTGAGGTTTTTATTTTGTTGTAATATTCTCCTCATCCCTCTCTAATTTGGTTTGTAATTATTCTTTAAATGTTGTAATAATTCCCCGCCCCGCTTCTTTCTATCCCGTTCTTTTACTTGCTTTCTTTATTTGTACATAAACATCATATTTATTTTTCATCATAGTTATGCTTTGCATCCATGTTTCATGCATCTTGATTCGGCTAAGTTTGCATTTGTGGATTTAATCAATTCCTATGTGATTATGTGCGCTACCTCATTTCTTGAGATGATTCACATATCATATTTTAGAAGCCGAATCTTTAGTTGCATCTCATGAGTGAATTGCATTAGGATTTTGTATATAAGATCATGCATATTTTACTAACTTTGTTTTACTGCTTGTTTGTGGGACGTCAAACATGTGAGTTTTTATGCTTTAGCATCCCGTGTGTGTGTGTTTTTCTTACTATGTCTAGCATTCTACCATGAGGCTAGTTGCTTATGCGATATAACTCTATGAATGCCAGTGGATGGAGGTTGTGTCGCTTAATTTGGAATGATGTTGATTTTTAATGCTTGAAAACTCAATTTATTTGGGTTGTACATCGTCAAAACTCTTTCAAAATGCATGATATCAAATTGTTCCAAAATGAATGGCATAGTCTATACTTGTATGCTTCACATAGTAAATTTTAGGATTTATTAACTAATCAGAACATGAACATATAAATAAAATAAAATTCATATCATGGTTAGTAAAGGCCGATCTTTGATCGGGTGGGCGGGGGTGCTCATTATTGACCTTCCCCTCTCATACCTAAGGTTCCGAGCCAAGCATCCTTGGTAACGACGAACAGTGGCCTTGGCACGAGTCATGGGTTTCCTAATTTTCCCAAAATAAATATTAGGTGCTGACTCTGAGATCTGATGGCACAGTCCATTTTTGACAAAATTGCAATAAAATGGATTTTCAATAAAAGTTTCCAAATCTGGACTCTCATCTATGTTTCACATTGCACTCGTGAGAATAGATCAAAGAGATCTCGGGGGTCCGAACTGTTTAACGTGCGCGTGTAGCCCCCGAGCATGTTACAGACGCAAAACTGTTATAAAGTTATGCGTAATTTGGATTGTCATTGTTGAGGCATAAGGCTCGCTAGATACCGAAAAGTCGTACCATTAAGGAAAGTGTAGACCATGAGAATACTTCCTCCTCGGGAGTGAGGTTATTTTGACTTAGGCTATGATTGACATAAGTTCGGAACATTGATTTGTGGACATTGTGACCCAACTTTATCGTTAGAGAATTAGATAAGTAGATCCGTAGGGATTTACCTTCTGCTTTTATGGTGAAAAGTTAGGAGCGCAAAAAGGTTGCTAGTTCCAATAAATCTTTATAGCCTAAAACAGTTATCCAAATAGTGGTTCTTAGATTTTGTTAAGCCATGATAGGCCAACGATGATCGATGAAGACCACTGAGGCATGATCAATGGTCCAAAAGAAGTTTTTCCTTACTTAGTCATTATGAGCCAGGAATTTATAAGGTTGTCGCCACCTAGGGTGGGTAGTCCTCTATTTTAGATATGATGGACATGGGTGATGTAATTTATATGCTTGGGTGTACGATCCTTAGGGATTGTTTTAGGAAAATTCTCAGTTTGTCTTCGATGACTTACATAAGGAATATCCTAGAATGATTCTAGATGCAAAATTACAAACCCATTGACTTACCTATCGGTAAAAGCCAGAGCCTTCGCTACTGAGTGAATCCTCGGATTGTCTTTGGGAGAAACAGATGACCTACATTCCTTGATCTTTTTTGTTGTGAGAGCCTGAAGTACGCTATGTGGGCGTATTTGGCATGATAAGTGTTATCTTTGGTAAATGGTCAACTGAGTTATTTAGACATTGACCATGCTCATTAGATTGTGGATAAAATACTTTACTAGTAGTATATTAATTTGCTTCTTGTAAGATTCAATGCGCTAGTTGGGCGCATCCAGAATGAACGCAAATTGGTTACCAAAATATCTTTAGAGAGGTAGTTGCGCAAGAGGTAGTGATCTTGAACCACTTCATATAAGGCGCAAATGGTGGATTCTGTTGTATATGCTTATCGCAAGAGGTGCTGATAAGGGTTATGCTTGGAATCTAGAATTGCACAAGCTGTGGTCAAATTTTTCTTAATCGATCACTTATTTGTTATGAGATAATGGGATGTTGACACTATTATGGTTAGTGTTATAATGATTAGCAGATGATGATGTCAGCAGGCAAGATTAGCTCACTCACACGAGCAATCGCCCTTGGCGCTTGGGAGCAAGCAAGGATGAGGCTAGTGGTTTATTTTTATTTGGAGCCAAGAGAGGCTTAAATAATCCACTATATATGTCGCCTTGGTTACAACCAAGATGAGGTCGTGTTAAGGATCAAACATGGATATTAGTACCCACTTTCCATGTTGTGCCTGTTATGATTAGCCAGATGCGAAATCTCATTTGGCGCCTAGAAGGCAAGCAAATAGAGAATTCGAGTTAGGCGCTAGAAAGCGACTAGACTTATATTTGTACGGTGTATCGAGGATGACGTCACTCTTTTGGAAGAGTTACTCCACCGTAACATGTATTCATACTATATGTGTTTGGCGACTAAGTAATGAGGTGAGAGAATGGATCCTTGTTTCCTCACCGTGTGAGTCTTACGTGTCATTATTGATATGACTTTCATTTATGTACCCTTTTGTGACTTTTGACTATGTCATAAGGTAAGGGGTTGATGTTCTGCTACTTTGGTATGTTGCCTGCGGTCATGTATGATTCGGCCTTAAGGGACATCACTGGGAAAGCAGTCAATCCTAAACTAAATGGCATGCGGGCAAATGGAAGATCATCTAGTATTACACCACTATTGTATATTCACTGCCGGCAACTCACATCGCTCTGCATGAGAGGCGGATTGAGTGTGAATATATTGCAAGAATTGAGAGGGTCAAACATGCTCTTTTGAGGGATTAGAGATGTTTTTTGGACCGGTGTAATTAGATGGGTCTGGGGTATATGAGACACTATTTCTGTTCTTTTTGGGTTGATGTCTCTATGCTGGCTCATTTTGAGTTTCTAGTATAGAGCTCCCACATGCAGGTGTTCTCAGCAGTCGCACGGTGCATTGGCTAGTATGAGATTGTTCTTTTTTTTGGGGGGGAGATTGAGATAGAGATGTGGCAGTGTCATGCCAACTCATGTGCGAGTGGGAGATGTTAGAAATTGGGCACCCATATGGCATGACCCTTTGAACCTTTTGAAACCTAAACCTTTTGAACCTTATCCATGTAAGTTTGAATTTTGAATTCAAAACTTATTTGGATAACCACTCAGGTTATCTATATCTATCATATCAACTGATATGGATAGATGGATAAATAGATGTTGGTTGTTATATATTATATACATCTGATATGATGGATATAATATATCGATATCACAGATACGTTATGTGGTTTTTACCCATAACCTTTTTTCCCAGACTCTTTCTCTGACTCTTTCCCAAAAAACAACGATCAAGCCATTTTGCACTGCGACTTGTGTGGGTGATACTCATTTTGTAGTATCACTCCACTGCTGGGTTCGTTGACTGATTAGATTTTGGAAGCACGTGATTTACCCACGAGGTTGTGTCATTAAGGTATGACCGAATTATTTTTATCCGCTGCGTTAATTTATAATGCTTTATGATTTACAGTTGTAGATGGTAGTCATGACGATAAGAAGAAAGAAAAATAGGCAAGATGGTCATTTAAAAAAAATTTTGACATAACATCAGCGATTTTTATTTAGTTCTTAACGTTCACTTAACGGGAAGGGGCAATTTGTAATGTGACTATAAATCCCAAGGAGAAGAATGTAATTTTCATAATGTGAAGGGAATCCGTATTAAACATAAACCTCAAGAGTGTAGGTGTAATTTACGGTTATTTTTTTAATCAAGTTGTTGAAGTTATATTTTTAAAACACATATTTAATTAATTTAGTATTAATTTTTTTTTTTGTTGAAGTTTTCATGTTTTAAAAATATGACTTACATAAGTTCAAAAGAATTTGTATTTAAAAAGTTTATTAGAAAATAACATAAATTTTGATAAATCAAGCACGGTCAAAACCTAACATTAAGTACATGTACCGAAGAGAATTGACGTGTAAAAATAAAATTATCTTAATATTTTATACATGTAATTACTTTCTTATTGATTGACAATAATAATAATAATAATGAATTATTGCAGACCATTACCTCTCAAATACGTTAGAAAAGGTATTTATCAAACTCGTCGTATACACTAAGCTTGAAAATGTAAGGTTTGTGATGGCTCCATAATGAGTCAATTGACATTGGAATATTTTGACATTGCTTTTCTTCCATTTTTTAAGGTAAATTGTAAATACATCTTGAGTTTTATTTAAAATATAGATTATTTCTTTAATTTTAAAAATTATAAATATTTTTTTATCAAATTTTTTTATTTAACAGAATTAACAGTAAAAATAAAATTCTTAACAACTCTTTTATATATACAACAATAAATTATATGAATTGTTAATTGAAATATATTCCTGATATCGTTACTGTTAAAAATTGTTAATTACTTAATAATTTATTAACAAAATGGATCAATTATTATGCGATTAAAAACTTGAAAGGATGGGATGCGACATAATTTCCAAAACTACATGAACAATGTATATCTCAAAGAAATCTTAAGGATATATTTATAATTTATCATTTTTTAACCAAGTTTTGTCTTTTGTTTTTTAAATCAAGGTATGTATCAAACACGTGAACCACTTTAGAAATGGTCTTTATGAAAAGAAAGGAAAACTCTAAGGTGGTGTTTGTTTTGAAAGATTGGACTATGGAATTGAACTATTCGTCCATTCGGACTAATAGTCTGTTGTTTGGTTTAATATTTTTGCTCAGAACTAACAGTCCCTCTAGATTATTAGTGCCTCATATGAGAGATTAAGCAATCCTAAGGAGGGGGTGAGATTATTTTCATGGGACTGGAATCTCATGAGACTAATGTGTGAATGTCCATTTTATTCTCATACTATTACTTAGTAAACAATTGAAAAATGGTAAAATAGTCTTTTGAACATTTACAAATTATTTTTTTGTGTTGTTAATTTAAAATTATATATTAAATAAAAAATATAAATTATAAATTTAATTTAATTAAAAATAATACATTAAAAATTATGGACTTATAAATTAAATTTTTTTTAGTGTTGTTAAAAAATTAAATTAAATTTTTTTAGCGTTGTTAAAAGATTAAATTTATATATTAAACAAAATTATTTTTTTAGTGTTTTTAATTTAAAATTATATATTAAATAAAAAATAAAAATTAAAAATTATAAATTTAATTGAAAATAATAAATTAAAAATTATGACCTTATAAATTAAAAAATTTTAGTGTTGTTAAATTATAAATTATAAATTATATATTAAACAAAAAATATAAATTATAAATTACAAGGGTAAAATAATCTTTTAAACATTTATCCTTATCTAGTCCGTCCAACCAAACCTTGGATTCACTAAAAATAGTCCAATCTAGACATCTAATCTCATAACTAAACAAACATAGGATATAAATCCAGTCCAATCAAATAGTCCCAGAACAATGTATCCCAAGACTAACAATTTGATAGATTACAATCTCCCTTTATCCAGTCCGTCCAAACAAACATGCCCTAAGGACTCATAATTTAATGGATTTAGAGTGGCTGTTGTGCAAGATTTAGAGTGGCTGCTAGAAGCCATTGCTGTACAGTCAAATGGACTTATTTCGGAACCCATTTCGATAATTCAAATCGTTCACAATTTAGAATACATCAAGTAGAACATACCTTCAAAAAAATCAAGTTTATCGGATATTGTTTACCCATTCATCCACTCACATTTGTATCTACAAAATAAATAACAATTGTGATTTAAAATATTAAAATAAATACAAATGGGAGTGGATGAAAGGGTGAACAATATCTGATTAACTTAATTTTTTACATGTATGTTCTACTTGATGTATTCTAAAATGTAAACGGTTTGGATTATCGAAATAGGCCCCAAAATGGGCCCATTTGACTGCATAACAGTGACTGTTGTGTACCCAGCAGAGCAGCGATCCCAATTCCTAATTTAATTTGGTCAATATATTTACAAATAAAAATATAATTGAGGTTTGATTGTATATTGTGGGGTTCACTCCCAGTGAATCTCAATCATAAATTTACAATTTTGGGTAATAATTCCAAATTTATAATATAATTAAGTAAATTGTAATATCTGTTTGTTGAACAATAATTAATAGGGTTAATTTGTGATAAATCTAATACAAGGAGGGTAAAAGGTATTAGGTCTAAGAGATATTTTTTTGTTGACGAAAGATCTACACTTTGTGAAATAGTTTGGTGAGAAGCACTGGAGAACATTTTTTTCCAATTTTAACCCTTGACTTTTTTTTATCTGTTTGACTTTTCATTGACTGTCTATTGAAAATATTTTTTATCTGTTAAAATTCCTCTCTGTTTAATTTTTTTTTATCTATTTAAATTTTCTATCTGTTCAAATTTTTTATATGTTCAAATTTGTATCTGTTCAAATTTTTTATCTATTTATTTTTTATCTGTTTAAACAACAAGTCATCACAAAAGAAACCTTTCACTTTCGGATTTAGATCTAGTCAACTACTCATTAGAGACCTTCATTGAAGACTTGGTATATCTCTCTCATTGATTTGTGAATCTGTAATAGAGACAAAAATGAGAGAGATTAAAGACATTATATATATATATATACATTTATGCATTTAGGGCTTTGAAATCTTCACATTTTCAAAACCCAATGAGCACAACTTATTAAGCCATAGATCAAGTGTGTCGTCATAGGCCTAGCTCTGAAATCGATCAGATCAAACCATCACAAGTTCACAATTTCTCGAATCAATCTTCAAAACCCTAACAAATTTCCAAAACCTAAGGTTTTGGGTAAATCCCAAAAAATGGCGATAATCGGAAATACACTTCAACAAGCTTTCATGCTAAAATTCGAGTACAAGAGCCTCCGCAATGATGATAGAGCTTGACTTTGATTATAGAGGCCTTTGTCGATGGCTGGATTAGCATTCGTTTCATTTGCGATTACAATCTTCCCTTGGAAGAATGATATGGCCATGAAAGAATGGTCTAAAACCACCTAATAATCTCTCCTAATATAGGTGAAAGGAGAGAAAAGATGAAAAAAGAGAGAGAGGCGGAGAGGTAGAGCCCTCAGATCTAGACCCGTCGTGAACGATGGAGCTGAGAGTTACGACAGCGTAATGTGCGACGGTGCTGGAGGAGGATCTAGAACTTTGCGTCGCTCGAAAGGTTGTTAACTACCCAAATCTCGATAGCGACAACAGCATTAACGACAACGATGAAGACATTGTGATTGCCTTCACTGTAACCTTCGACGCCATTGATTCCTCTCTCTCTCTCTCTCTCTCTAACTCTCTCTTGCAAGTCGTAGTTGTAAAAAGTTCTAACCCTAGGGTTGTATACTCGAAGATACCATGGCGATCATGGTGGGGAGGAGCTCCAACTACGGCGATTCGATAGAGAAATGAGAATTAGGGCTTGGTCGTGTGGCAAGATCGGTGATGGTGTAATGGCCCGATGGCGAAGATGAACACAAAAGAGAGAGGGGGAGAAAGAGGGGAAGATTTAGAGAGAGAGAGAGAGAAAGATCTAACGAGATGAGAGAGTGAGATAAAATCAATGCATGGGAGACAGAAGATATGGAGGGGTAGTTTGGTCATTTTACAAGATCTTGTCCTTATGGACATTATTGTTTGACGCGTGAACCTCTGGGCTAAAGAAATCCAATTTTGGACTTTTGACCCAAGTGCCCTAATTAACATTCATATATGTGAAAGGCCTATCAATATAAGAAAATATTTTTTTTGAAAAAAATAGTTGACTTCTCTCCATGGATCAGAGAGGGTACAGTCTAGGCCTTTTACGCTCACTACAGGCTCTCGTTTGATGATTTAAATTGATTTGATAAGTATAATTACATGATTTGATCGTATTTATCTTTAAAAAAGAACATAAAATAAGATTTAAAAAATAGATTGTTCATTTTTTGATATGTTGTTAAGAATCCAATTAAATATGATGTATGCTTTAAGTAACTTACATCTTGTTAAAAACAAAACTAGAAAATAAAAAGAAATGTTTATTTGTTTCGATGGCTAAGATTTTTATATCTAATAAATATTAGGTATAACGGTGATACTAAGTGATAGTATCATCAATTAATAAAAAATCTCACATTACAATAGCATGTAAGATCTATATCATTAGGTTAGTGGGAGAAAAGTGGTGTTTACCTTATGGTAGTATTTCGAATTTATTCACATGTTAAAGGGTAAATTTAAAATAAACAATTATGGAGTCTTAAAATAATTTGACAGAAATTATATAAAATAAGATTTATTTGTCTAGATTAAAAGTCGTTAAGTCTTAATAATAATTAACCAACGATGTTAGTCTAATTGATTAGAATTCAAAGAGATTAATGGTTCAAATCTCTCCATATGTGTGTACGACTTAATTTTTGTATATTTATTGTGACTTTTTATCCTACTTTGGGGGTTTTGTTATAGGATTAATTACCTAAAAGTCCTATTTACATATTTAGTGGTAGCTTAGGTCCTATTAAAAAGTTTTTGAACCAATAAGTCCCATTTAGAGGTAAAATGACGTTTAAACTGAGAATGTTCTCAATTTCAAAACTGAGAATGTTCTCAATTTATAATTATCAAAACTAAGAAATTTTTCAATTTTTTTTCTAGTATAAACTAAAAATATTATAAAAACTAAGAAATTTATAATTATCAATTTTGAGAAATTTCTCAATTTTTTTCATGATTAAAATTGAGAATATTATAAACTGAGAAGGTTATCAATTTCAAAAAATCCTAGACCAATGCAGCACAATGGATTCATCTCAACAACAAACACACTAATCACTCAAATCAAACTAAAGATCAATCTCATCACAGTGAATGTGCCTTCAAAATACACACCAATCTCTCAATTCCCGGTGTTTTTGAGCTGGAAACAGATCGGTGAGAAACAGAGCACCCGATTCCAAACGATACGCAAAGTAAAGATGGATCAGACGAGTGATTTTGAGTAACATGAATTAGATATATATATAGAGAGAGAAAGTGAGATATAGATATAGATATAGATATATGATGAGAGAGAAAGAGGGGGCAATTATAGTGGCAATTAAAGGCAATTAAGCTTGCAGTTGCAGACGATAGAGATGTGCATGTGTTGAGATAACAGATCCATTTGAATTCACTGCTCAGTGATTCTCAGTATCCAAACAGTGCAACTATGATCTCTCTCTCTTTCTTTCTCTCTAATGGCAGTGGCATGGCATCTGTGATGGAAAACAGATCAGGTCAAAGCCCAGTGATAATGCGATTGGTAAATCGAAGAAGAAGGTTGATGGGTCAATATAGGAGAGAAGAAGCCCGCTGAGAAGAAGCCGGCGGAGAAGAAGAAGAGAACCGTCGTCGAGAAAGCTCCGGCGGAAAAGAAGCCGAAGGCGGGGAAGAAGCTGAAGCAGGTTCATCCGGACATCGAGATCTCGAGCAAGGCCATGGGGATTAGAGATAGTGCAAGGCCATGGGGATTAGAGATAGTTTGCCTGAAGTTTGTTGGAAGGGTAAATTAGTTTATTAAAAATTAATGGGATCTAAAAGAGCAAATAATTTTATCTAGGACTTAATGGATCATAAATTCACAAAATGGGACTTGTATGTAAATAGCCCTTTGTTATATTACTTAAATTACTGTATTTGATTTTTCGTTATTGAAAAAATTTCCTACGTCAATTGTGTATTAAAGTTTTAATATATTGATATTATTTAATTCTTAATGAAGGCCCAATTAACAATCATTTTGTATAAGCCAAGTTAGAAAATGTAAGGTCAATGTAATATGAATTTTGTATAAGAAGAGAACAAAGGCTTAGAAGAGCAGAGATTGGAGTGAGAGAGAGAGAGGTTTTTGAGACTGTAACTAACTGCCTTTTTATTGCAAAAGTTCCCAGGCCATTTATAAGGCAAATGAGAACACCACAACTACAAGATGTAACAACCATAAATAAAAACGTGGCACGAATTGTGAAAGCATAAGCAACCATTACAACCATTATTGAAAATAATCTCCAACTAATTCCTATTCTGGAGGCAGCAGTTCAATAGTACCTATTCTGATGCATGACCCACTTCCAAAAGCAGCAAGACAACAGACATATCATTCCTCTCCCTTGGAATTATCCTTGTCCGCAAGGATAAAGGCAGGGTAAGTCTTCAAAAAACGCCAACGATTCTCCCAGGTTGCATCCTCAATTGGCGCCCCAATCCATTTAACCAAAATCTCGGTTTTAGGGTAGTAACGTCCCTTTTGAACAATACGGGTGTCTAACACGGCTTCAGGTTGAGGAAGGATCTCGGATGTGTCCGAAACTGGTGAAAGTTGATGGGAAACAATGGTGATGGGACCGTCGTGTTTCTTGAGAAGACTAACATGAAAAACATTGTGGATTTGGGAACCCTCTGGCAGCTCGAGCTTGTACGCCACTGGACCAATTCTAGCAAGATCCTTATAAGGACCAAAGAACCGAGGTGAGAGCTTCATAGAGCTGTGAAAAGCCACTGATTTCTGCCGGTATGGTTGGAGTTTGAGGTACACAAAATCACCGACCTCAAAAACAAGCTCTCGTCGATGTCGGTCAGCCTGGGATTTCATTCGGTCACGAGCGATAGTCAAGTTATGATGCAATGCACTAAGGATGTAATCTCGGTTGTGCAAGAGGTCGTCAACGGCCTGAACTTTTGTTGTGCCTAGAATGTAGGAAAGTAAAGTGGGTGGAGGTACCCCGTACGCGGCCTCAAAAGGGGAAATTTTGGTAGACGAGTGAGTGGAAGTGTTGTAGCTATATTCAGCCCATGCAACCCAGTCCATCCATTTTCTTGGCTGCCCATGTGTGAAGCACCGAAGATACTGCTCAAGCATGGGATTAACCACTTCCATTTGACCATCGGTTTGTGGGTGATAACTAGAACTCATGCAAAGAGCTGCACCTTGGATCTGAAATAAAGTTTTCCAAAATAAACTCATAAAGATTTTATCTCGATCACTTACAATGGATGCCGGCATGCCATGAAGTCGAACAATTTGTTCGATAAAGGCTTTAGCCACAGTGATGGCAGTAAATGAGTGCTTGAGTGGAATAAAATGTGCATATTTGGTCAAGCGATCCACGCCCACCATGATGACAGTTTTACCGTGGGACGGCGGCAACCCTTCTACGAAATCCATGGAAATGTCAGTCCAGACTTTGGCCGGTATTGGCAATGGTTGTAATAGGCCAGTGGGTCGCAAGCAATTAGATTTGCATCATTGACAGACATCGCAATTTTTGATGAATTCCTTGATTGCAGTTCGCATGTGAGACCAAGTAAAGCTTGCGTTAATGCGGCTCAATGTTTTATGATAGCCAAAGTGTCCACCACTTGGTGACGAGTGATGTGTTGACAAAATTGCTGGAAGTAGTGGCAAAGTAGGACTTAAATAGATGCACTCTCCTTTGAAAAGAACCCCATCACGTAAAAAGTAATGCGGCTGGAGGTGTGATGGAATTGATTCCAGTAATTGGCTATAGAATGGATCGTTGGCTACCTCACATTGGAGTGTGGCCCACCAATCGGCAATGGGCAGGGACACGGCGAGGAACTCTAGTTCTCCAACCCGTGAGAGAGCATCCGCACCACAATTCTCCCTTCCTTTCTTGTACTCAATGACATAATCATAGCCAAGGATCTTCGGTAACCACCGTGTTTGTGCCAGTGTCGTGATCCGTTGCTCTAGAAAATATTTTAAACTCCTTTGATCCGTCCGAACAATGAAAGGTTTACCGATTAAATATAGTCTCCACTTTGCGGATGGCCTTCACTATTGCTAGCATCTCCTTCTCGTAGGTCGATAAAGCTAAGGCCGACGGTTTGAGAGCTTCACTGAAGTAGGCTACGGGTTAGTCTTGTTGTGACAAAATAGCCTCGATACCCACCCCACAAGCATCGCATTCAATCACAAAGGATTGTGAAAAATCTGGTAAACGTAGGACTGGAGGAGATGTGAGGGCCTGTTTGAGTTGTGAGAAAGCTGCGACGACCTCAGAAGTCCAATGGAACCCATCTTTGGATAATAAGCGAGAGAGAGGTGCAGTGATCCCTCCAAATCCACTAATAAATTTTTAGTAGTATCCGGCTAAGCCAAGGAAGCCGCGAACACCTCGGGTGGAAGTGGGAGTTGGCCACTCGAGAATTGAACTAATTTTGCCGGGATCAACGGCCACCCCTGCAAATGAAATGAGGTGTCCCAAATATGCCACCTGTAACACGCCAAAACAACATTTAGATTGTTTGGCAAACAACTGATTGCTGGATAAAACAAGAAGGACTGCACGGAGGTGCCTGAGGTGATCAACCCAATTTTTGCTGTACACCAAGATGTCATCAAAGAAGACCAGAACAAATTTCCTCAAGTAAGGTCGTAGCAAGTCGTTCATCAAACTCTGGAAGGTGGAGGGGGCATTTGTAAGGCCAAAGGGCATAACTACAAATTCGTAATGTCCGTCATGCGTGCGAAAAACAGTTTTGTGTATATCAGCCTCTTGAACCCGTATTTGATGGTATCTGGCGCGGAGGTCAAGTTTCGAAAAATACCTGGACCCGTGTAATTCGTCGAGGAGTTCATCTATGACCGGGATCGGGTACTTATCTTTGATTGTAATATTGTTGAGAGCTTGATAATCAATACAAAACCGCCAACCTCCATCCGCTTTTTTGACGAGCAATACCGGTGAAGAAAATGGGCTGGTACTGGGCCGAATCAAACCTGAGTCAAGAAATTTCTTCACCATCCTTTCAATTTCTGCTTTTTGATAGTAAAGGTATCGGTAGAGTCGGACGCTCACTAGTTCTTGATTTGGTTGTAATGGTATGTGGTGATCATGGGTTCATATTGGTGGCGTGGTGTTGGGGACGGCAAAGACATGCTCAAACTCAATGAGGATTTGGGCGAGGTCAGCGGGGTGGTCCTTGTCTGAAGTTGGTTCGTGGCTTGGAATGATTTGAAAGAATAAGGTTGTGCCATTGACGTGGAGTAGTTCCTTATCACTCAAGGCAGTGGGTGTACGTTGCTTAAGGCCTTGAAACATACAAGATTTTCCTCCTTGCTGGTAGGACATTATGAGACGGATGTAATCAGTCTCGATCAGGCCCAGGGTGGCCAACCACTGAACTCCCAAGACCACTTGACAGGCCGCTGCAGGTAGAACATAAAAATCTACATGAATTGGAAAGTCTTGGATGAGGAGGGTGAGCCCAAGGCATTGTCCATCGCAGTCGATTTTGTCTCGATTGGCCACCATTACTTGCAACTTCTGATCGCGTGCTACGGGCAACCTGAATTTCGTGACTATGGCTTGATCAATGAAATTGTGGTTGCTTCCCCCGTCAATGAGGACAGTCACTGCTTTACTTTGTAATTTGCGTACCACCCGGAATGTTTGAGGATGTGTCGTCCCAGGTATTGCATGGAATGAGATTTCAGGGAGGAGCTCGGCCATATCGGGGTCTTCAGGAGGGTCCATGGCAACGGTAGGTTCGAGGATTGGTGACTCTTCAATCATAAACAACTGGGGTCTTTGACAGCGGTGACCCGGAGTGAATTTCTCATCGCAATAATAGCACAACCCTTTTTCGCGACGTTCGCGTGCCTCTTGACTGGTAATTCGTTGGACTGGAACTGGAGCATTGGCCGAGGTTTGACCCACCTTCGATGTGGGTGGGGGTCCTAGAACACCGGCTGTGTTGTTTGGAGAAGACCGAGGGGTGAAGGTTGCCGCTTGAGGACGAAAGGAGCTATTCCGTTTTTTTTGTAGAGCATTGCGCTCTTCAATTAGCTGTGCCGCTCCAATGGTGTCGGCCAAGGTACAAGGTTGCTTGAGTTTGACATCCATGCGTATGTCGTCACGGAGTCCCGCAATGAAACACCCAATCAAGTAATTTTCGGGCAACCCATCAACACGATGTGAGAGCATCTCGAAGGCTTCTTGATAGGTAGCCACTGTCGAAGTTTGTTTGAGGCGGGTCAAGGCTTCTGAGGGATCCTCATAATCAGTGGGACCGAAGCGGAGCAAAAGGGCCCTGGTTAGCTCGTTCCAAGTTAATGGACCTCTGAACTTGGTTAGCCATTGAAGCCACTAGAGAGCTATGCCTTCAAGGTGAAAAGAAGCAAGCTGAACTTGTTGGTCAGGAGCAACACTCTTGAAATCAAAGTATTGTTCAGCCTTAAAGATCCAGTCCGTCGGATCATCTCCGTTGAATTAGGAAATGATAGCTTCAAGTGTGTGTGGTTTCGGTCTGGGGTGTTGTTGCGATTTCGGTCTGGAGTGTTGTGGGTAGTGGAAAGAGGTTGGTTATGAGAGGTTTTGGCTGGGGCAAATAGGTTATCAATGGAAGGGGTGTTTTGAGAGACTCGCATGGTCTGGAGTTCTGTCAAAACAGTTTGGAGGGTGCCGTGGATTTGGTCAAAGTTGGCTTCGTGACGAGCTAATGCTTCGTTGACTTCACTGCGAAACTTAGCGTTGCTTTTGGCCTGCGTATCCATGTAACCTAGCTCTGATACCAAATAATATGAATTTTGTATAAGAAGAGAACAGAGGCTTAGAAGAACAGAGACCGGAGTGAGAGAGAGAGAGGTTTTTGAGACTGTAACTAACTGCCTTTTTATTCCAAAAGTTCCCAGGCCATTTATAAGGCAAATGAGAACACACCAACTACAAGATGTAACAACCATAAATAAAAGCGTGGCACGAATTGTGGAAGCATAAGCAACCATTACAACCATTATTGAAAATAATCTCCAACTAATTCCTATTCTGAAGGCAGCAGTTTAACAGTTCCTATTCTGATGCATGACCCACTCCCAAAAGCAGCAAGGCAACAGACATATCACAGTGGAGGCATGATAATGAGTAAATTGGTCAAATTGAAAGACATGTCGGAATTGACTCATATTTCTTTTTCTCTTTTTTGACTATCAATGTCACCAAATAAAGCTCGAGCAATCTCACAAATTATAACCACCACCTCTCACAAATCACCATGATGGTATGTGTTTGATAGTCTTCCTTTTTCTTGTTCTCTCTGTTGGAAATGGTAAAAAAAATTCTGGGTAAAACCAGAACTTTTTCTCAAGTTTGGTCTATTTTTTAGGTTGGCCCCGAGCGTCGATTTACTCGGGTCAAAGTGGTAACGCGTTCTATGTCGCGTTGTGATTCACGTGGTATATTTGGTTGCTCAAAACCATTACCGAGTGAATGGAAAATTGAAGCCAAAGTGTGCTCCATGGAAATGGAGTTTTGGTGGAAATTTCTTAAGGTTGTAAAATGGCTTGTCCCACATTGATTTGGTGGGAAGCTTTGAAAGGGTTTATAAGGCATGGGTTTGGTACTTGGGGTGTGCCCCAAGGGGTACCCAAGTGTTTTAGAGGGAAAGGTTATGGGCAAAATGGGCTAGACCCATTGGACTCAAAAATCACCACACACACGCGCGCCGCCGTCCGGTCGGGCTGGGCTGGGCTGGGCTGGGCCTGGGCTTGGGCGCGGGTGCGTGGTGTGTGGTTGGGTTGGGCTTGTTCGGCCCAATACTAATCTTTTTGGGCCAAAAACATTTGAATTTAATTTTAATTTTGGTAAAATAAAATCCAGAATTCAAATTAAACTGATTTGGATTTTCTGTACATCCAAACAGGGCCCTTCCCGTTTTCAAACAGAAATAAACTAGTTTGGAATTAGTGCACACCCAAACAGGGCCCTTCCCGTTTTTTGCTATCTGTTTGAATTATTAAACAGATTCAAATCTATTTGAATTCAAAACCAACAGGTATCATACCTGTTCAATTTAAAACCAAGAGCCACCTTTACATCTATAAATAGGACCACCCTCATTTGATGTCATTCATTCAGAAATTTCGTATTTCACCTCTGCTTATTCTATTCTTCATTTTGTTGCATTTTATTTCTGAAAGAAAGAGTGTAAACACTTAGCGTGTTCGTAAGGCAAACAATTTGTAGTGCTGCTATTGTTTGTGGTAGATCATTTCATCCTGGGAGATAAACGTCCAAATTCTGAAAGCACCGTGGAGAGGACGAATCTGTCTTAAGGACACAATGTCAAACACTGGACTTGATCAGAAAATAATTCGAAGAAATTAAATCAAGTAAGTTATTTAATTTATTTTCAGTGTTATTTTTATTTATTAAAATCAAATTTAAATTTTGTTTTTGTAACAAAATAAAATCTGTTATTTATTTATTTATTTATTATTTCGAGTTTGATTTTTGTAATCAAACATATTCTCTCATTTTCTTTATTTCTTTAAATTCTAATTGTTGTTGTGTACACAATAGAATTAAATCTTTTAAATACAGTGAAGATTGTCAAACAATCTTAAGCCATACTCCTTTTTGGTATCTTCATTGTATTTAATTTTCTGTGTTTTCAAACTAATATTCTGGTTGGAAAAATAAATAGTGATTTATGCTATTTGACAGATAGTAGTAATATACTGTCTCTTTTCTCTGGCAACTAGTAGTAATATACTGGTGTCATTAACAATTGCAGAATATTATTTGGTGTTACAGAAAATTATTTTGGTATTTTATTTTTCTAGTTTTAGTAACAAGGAAAATAAAATTATATTATTTTCTAGTTTTAGTAACAAAGAAAATAAAATTATTTTATGTTTTAATTTATTTTCTGATTTTGGTAACTAGAAAATTATTTTGTGTTTGTTCTGATTTTTGTAATCAGATAGTTTTGTGGTATTTTATTTTCTAGTTTCAGTAACAAGGAAAATAAAATTATAGTATTTTCTAGTTTTAGTAACAAGAAAAATAAAATGATTTTGTGTTATAATTTATTTTCTGGTTTAAGTAACTAGAAAATTAATTTATGGTTTGGTTTTCTGATTTTTGTAATCAGATATTATTTCGGTATTTTATTTTACTAGTTTTAGTAACAAGGAAAATAAAATTATTTTGTATTGTAATTTATTTTCTGGTTTTAGTAACTAGAAAATTAATTTTGTTAATCAATCATGTAACTTTGTAACTCGGTCACAATCTGTTAATTTTATAAGTGACTTATGGTTTCGTTTGGTAGACCACTTATTTTTTGAACCCTTTATGAAAATGTGTTAATTCTTTTGACTTTATCATAGTTCATCGTGAGTATACATGGAAGAATTTGTTTCTAGAGTAAAATATTAGTTTTACAAACTAATTTTATTTTTAGTACAATGTGGATTCATAGTCTTGAATTGTTTCTGCACTTGAGTCGGAAAAAAAAAAAAAAATATATATATATATATATATATATATATTCAGAAGAACATTTTAATGCATATTTAATTTGTTTATTTATGTACAAATCAAACTTATTAAATGAAGGTATGTTTTCTCATTTTGAAATTTAATGTTTAAATGCGTTGGATTTTATTTATGAGTTAAGAATCCTTTTATTTCATGATGCAAGTGATGGGATCATGCATGATTTATTTATTTTGTTAATTCATTATTTTTAGTTGGTGCGTTTGATATGCATGTATGATATCAACTCAAGTTATTTCTTAACAATAATTTCAAGTGATTTGGAATGATAAATTGTTATGTCGACTTTGGACATAAGCAGGTTAATTTGAATATTTCGAATCAATTTTGAATGGGTGTTTAAACACCAGAGAAATTTAAACATGAAGATGTATGTAATTATATCGTTCCGTTTAATTGGGAAGTAATTTAAGAAATCTTTTACGTTGATTTTTAGTTTATTTTGAAATTGTGTGACATGAAATGTCATTAATAATTATTTTACTTGTGTAGTAGAATTTGTTAAACCATGAACCATTTTATTAATATGGGGGTGTATCTCTTGCATTTGTTGAGATAATTTAATTTTCTTCTGTCACAAATATCTTTTATGACAGTGACACTTTTTCCATAAATGAGTTGCAAGAATGTATACAATTAATTGGGTTTTTGAATTGTTCGTTTCTTAGGCAAAATTTTTATGACGATATGATTTTGTCAAAACATTAATTCTGATTTGTGTAGTCATAATTATTTTGGATTTTTGGATTTGAAATTTATGAATCAAGCACATCATAGATAAGAAATGATGAATGCCATGTTACTAAGTTCAGGCTTACCACAGAACTTGTGGGGGGAAGCAATATTGTCTGCTAATTATGTTCTTAATAGAATACCCCACAAGAAAACTAAAAGCATTCCTTATGAATTGTGGAAAGGTCGACCACCTTCCTACAAATACTTAAAAGTGTGGGGGTGTTTGGCAAAAGTTGAAGTTCCTGTTCCTAAAAAGACTAAGATTGGACCAAAAACAGTAGATTGTGTGTTTATTGGTTTTGCTCAGAATAGTAGTGCATATCGGTTTCTGACTTATAAATCAGAAATACCTGATATAAATGTGAACACTATTATAGAGTCAAGGAATGCTGTGTTTTTTGAACATGTTTTTCTTTACAAGAAAGGACTGGAATTAAGTTCACAAAAAAAAAAAAAAAAGAACTTATGATTGTACACAAAGTCAAGAGACTAATGACAATCAAACACAAGAGACTAGTAATGGTCTTGACCAACAGGATTTAACTGATGATGAACCAAGATGAAGTAAGAGAGCGAGAACATCAAAATCCTTTGGTCCAGATTTTCTAACATACTTGTTAGAAAATGAACCTCAAAACTTTAAGGCAGCAATGACAAGTCCTGAAGCACCTTTGTGGAAAGAGGTTGTGAATAATGAAATTGAGTCCATTATGCAGAATTATACTTGGGAATTGGTGGATCTTCCACCAGGTTCTAAACCTCTTGGATATGAATGGATATTCAAGAGAAAAATGAAAGCAGATGGTTCAATTGACAAGTATAAAGCAAGACTTGTGGTTAAAGGTTACAGACAAAATGAAGGTCTGGATTATTTTGACACATATTCCCTTGTGACAAGAATAACATACATTCGCATGCTTATTGCTATAGCAGCGTTGTTTAAATACATCAAATGGATGTTAAGACAGCTTTCTTAAACGGTGATCTAAATGAAGAGATCTATATGGAACAACCCGAAGGGTTTGTAGTATCAGGGCAAGAAAAGAAAGTTTGTCGACTTGTAAAATCCCTTTATGGATTAAAACAAGCACCTAAGCAGTGGCATGAAAAAAATTTGATCATGCAATGCTTAGTAATGGGTTTAAGATAAACGAATGTGACAAATGTGTCTATGTTAAAAACATTGACCAAGGATATGTCATAGTTTATCTTTATGTGGATGACATGCTTATCATTGGAAGCAGTCAAAACATGATCAAATCAACTAAGCAGATGCTTAACAAAAGATTTGATATGAAAGATATGAGGGTCGCAGATATTACATTAGAAATGGAAATTACTAAAACATTTGACGGATATGCATTATCTCAATCTCATTATATTGAGAAAAATCTTGATAAATTTATCAAGGATGATTTGAATTTAGCTAGAACACCTGTAGACATCAGTCTTTATTTATCGAAAAATAAAGGTGATACAGTGTCTCAGTTAAAATACTCCTAAATCATTGGAAGCCTAATGTATCTAATGAATATTACTCGTCCTGATATAGCTTATGCTATTAGTAAATTGAGTAGGTACACTAGTAACCCCGGAGAAGACCATTATAAAGCGATCATTCGGGTTCTTAGATATCTAAGATTCACCCGTGATCATGGTTTGAACTTTACTCGATATCCAGCAGTACTTGAAGGTTATTGTGATGCAAATTGGATATTGGATACTAAAGATTCAAAATCCACAAGTGGATATGCCTTTACTCTAGGAGGCACTGCTGTTTCTTGGAAATCCACGAAACTAACATGCATCGCACGATCCACAATGGAATCCGAGTTCATTGCTTTGGACAAAGCAGGAGAAGAAGTAGAATGGCTTCGTCACTTCTTAGAAGACATACCAATGTGGCCAAAACCTGTGCCAGCTATTTGCATTCATTGTGATAGTCAATCTGCAATAAGCAGGGCACAAAATCACATGTATAATGGTAAGTCGTGACATATTTGTCGTCGACATAATACCGTAAGGCAATTGTTGTCAAACGGAATAATCTCAATAGATTATATAAAATCTAAAGAGAATATTGCGGATCCATTAACAAAAGGTTTGACAAAAGAGCTAGTGTATAGTTCATCGAAGGGGATGAGATTAAAGCCTATTACATAAGAGTCGTCATAATGGTAACCCTACTTATATGACTGGAGATCCCAAGAACTAAGTTCAAAAGGACAACTAAGTTATGTATGGCTCACCAAAAATCACCAAGGGATTAAAAATTCCCTACCCATTCCTATGGTGAGAGTGATATCTGTAACATATGTTGTCTGCAGGGATATAAGGATAAGTTTTGCTTTTAATGATTACTTATATCTTGATTAAGGCGTAAAATCAAGATGAGTATAAGGAGATACTCACAATAAGAATCACCTATATGAGTGTTGAACTGGGGCCGGTTCTATGAGAATGAAAAAGGCTACATTCTCTAGAAATACTCATGAAAACCAGGTGCGTTCAAGGCCAAAATGAACACGACAGTGAGAACCACGATGTATCAGAAGATATTTTGTGTGAAATCTATTGTCTTGGCTTACACAAACGGCTGAACAATTCAAGGCATCGCGTCCATTGGTTAGCCAGTAAGTCCGATAGGTTATCACTAAGGAAGGTTCAAGGCCGAAAACTACCTATCCTGATGCAAGATATTTTCGACTTATACTCTTTCGTAAAAGTCTGCATATTGTTGCATTTCCGTTGTCATCAAATTCCATTCATGTGGGGGATTGTTGGAAATGGTAGAAAAAATTCTGGGTAAAACCAGAATTTTTCCTCAAGTTTGGTCTATTTTTTAGGTGGGCCCCGAGCGTCGATTTACTCAGGTCAAAGTGGTAACGCGTTCTATGCCGCGTTGTGATTCACGTGGTATATTTGGTTGCTCAAAACCATTACCGAGTGAATGGGAAATTGAAGCCAAAGTGTGCTCCATGGAAATGGAGTTTTGGTGGAAATTTCTTAAGGTTGTAAAATGGCTTGTCCCACATTGATTTGGTGGGAAGCTTTGAAAGGGTTTATATGGCATGGGTTTGGTACTTGGGGTGTGCCCCAAGGGGTACCCAAGTGTTTTAGAGGGAAAGGTTATGGGCAAAATGGGCTAGACCCATTGGACTCAAAAATTACCACACACGCGCGTGCCGCCGTCCGTCCGGTCGGGCTGGGCCTGGGCTTGGGCGCGGGTGCGTGGTGTGTGGTTGGGTTGGGCTTGTTCGGTCCAATACTAATCTTTTTGGGCCAAAAACATTTGAATTTAATTTCAATTTTGGTAAAATAAAATCCAGAATTCAAATTAAACTGATTTAGATTTTCTGTACATCCAAACAGAGCCCTTCCCGTTTTCAAACAGAAATAAACTAGTTTGGAATTAGTGCACACCCAAACAGGGCCCTTCCCGTTTTTTGCTATCTGTTTAAATTATTAAACAGATTCAAATCTGTTTGAACTCAAAACCAACAGGTATCATACCTGTTCAATTTAAAATCAAGAGCCACCTTTACATCTATAAATAGGACCACCCTCATTTGATGTCATTCATTCAGAAATTTCGTATTTCACCTCTGCTTATTCTATTCTTCATTTTGTTGCATTTTATTTCTGAAAGAAAGAGTGTAAACACTTAGGGCGTGTTTGATTGGGGGGATTGGAGGGGGGGACTATCCACTATTTGGATTACAATCCAAATAGTGTTCCTTATCCGCCGTTTGATTTTTTTTTAATCTGCCGGACATGGAGTCCAGCCGGACTCCATGTCCCCCATATGGGGGACTATTGTGTCCTAGGGGGGGTGGGATAGAATGTGGGGGACTATTCACTGTTGGGATTAGATGCGAAAATGACCATTTTGACCATCTACTATTTAATTATGTATTATATTTAATAAAATTCAATAAAATTTAAATGTCTCAATTTAAAAATAAAATAATTTTATTTAACTTTTTATTGATGTTTTATTTATTTAAATTTTTAAAATAATTTTTTTATAGATATTTTATTGATGTTTTATTTTAAAATTTTGTTTATAATTTATTTAATTTCATTATTTAAATTTTAATATGTGTTTTATTTAAAATTTATTTAAAATTTTAATTAAAAAAATAATATAAATTTTTTATACAGGTTATACAGTATTTTATTAAATCAAATTTAGTGGTTATTTATTTATTTAATTGTGTAAAAAAATAAATTTATTTAATTGTGTAAATAAACAAACACAGTAAAGTTTTGCATGTAAAAAAAAATAATGATTTGTTATACAGTAATGATTTAAAACAAATTTTATTGATATTTTATTTATTTAATTTAAAAAAAACGAATTTATTTAATTAAAAATAATTAAAATATTAAAGATATGTTTAATATTGCTATTACTTAGTAAACAATTGAAAAAAGGTAAAATAGTCTTTTGTCCATTTATTCTATCCAGTCCGTCCAACCAAACGTTGGATTCACTGAAAATAGTCCTATCCAGACATCTAATCCCATGAAAAAACAAACACAGGATACATATCCAATCCGACCAAATAGTCCGGGGGATTCACAGTCTCAGGACTCAAGTCCGATGGATTCTAATCCCCCCTTTTCCAGTCCGTCCAATCAAACACACCCTTAGTGTGTTCGTAAGGCAAACAATTTGTAGTGCTGCTATTGTTTGTGGTAGATCATTTCATCCTGTGAGATAGACGTCCAAATTCTGAAAGCACCGTGGAGAGGACGAATCTGTCTTAAGGACACAGTGTCAAACACTGGACTTGATCAGAAAATAATTCGAAGAAATTAAATCAAGTAAGTTATTTAATTTATTTTCAGTGTTGTTTTTATTTATTAAAATCAGATTTAAATTTTGTTTTTGTAACAAAATAAAATCTGTTATTTATTTATTTATTTATTATTTCGAGTTTGATTTTTGTAATCAAACATATTCACTCATTTTCTTTATTTCTTTAAATTCTAATTGTTGTTGTGTACACAATAGAATTAAATCTTTTAAATACAGTGAAGATTATCCAACACTCTCTCCTAAACTTTGAAATTTAGGCTAAAGAATTGCAATATAAATTTTTTTTTTTATCTGGTTCGATTTCAGCCCAATTCCATCGAGTATCGATTGTTGTTGAAAATGAAGATGATTAGTCCTACTTTTGTTGTTGTTGCTGTTGTTATGCTTCTACAACAGATTCATGGATCAAGCGGCCAACAGGCATACATAGATAACAATCAGACGGACTGTGAAACGAATTATAGCAGCACACTAGGATATGTATGCAATGGTGCAGTCTCGTCCTGCCTTTCTTACCTCACCTTTCACTCCACCGCCATTTACAACTCAGCAGCCACTATCGGCCACCTTCTCACCACTGATCCTTCTGAAATTATCCAAATCAACAATGTCTCTGACGTCGTCGTCGTCGACACTTTCCCCACTGACACCCTCCTCATCGTCCCCATCAATTGCTCATGCGACTCTACAGCCACGTACTACCAGCATAATGCCACATACGTTCTCAACGCAAATGATACTTACTTTATCCTAGCCAACGACACCTATCAGGGCCTTACCACTTGCCAGGCCTTGATCGGCCAGAACCCCTACAGTTATCTCGATCTACCCAACGGGATGAAAGTAGAAGTCCCTTTGAGATGTGCTTGCCCCACTTCCAACCAAACGAACGCCAGTGTCAAGTACCTACTTACTTACCTCACCTCCTGGCCGGACACAATTGAATCCATTGGTGACACCTTTGGCGTCGACCACCAAAGCATATTGGATGCAAATCAGCTATCTTCTGATAGCATCATCTACCCCTTCACCACAATCCTTGTTCCACTTAAAACCAAGCCCACTATGATCAACAACACTGCCATCTCTCCACCGCCTCCACCTCCGCCTCCGCCTCCGTCGTCCCCGAAGTTGCCTGCCATCCCGATTGTGAACAAGAGCAATTCTTCCCATAAGTGGGTTTTATAGGCGCTGGAGTTGGAGGTGTTTTTCTTCTTGTCGCCTTCCTCGGATTTCTCTTTTGGTTCTTTTATCGTCGTCAATATCAACATAGAGAACCAGTTTCAAATACACCACCCAATGATAAAAAGTTCATTGAATCAGCCGATTACACCATGGTTCCGTCTGATAGGAAATTATGGTCCGTCTCGTCACAAGGAGTTCAATATGTCGTTGGATCCCTTACCAAGTATAAGTTTGAGGAATTGCAAGAGGCCACAGGGTTCTTCTGCGAAACAAACCAAATCAAGGACTCTGTATATCGAGGTTCCTTCAAGGGTGACAACGCTGCAATTAAGGTAATGAAAGGGGACGTCTTAGATGAGATCAACATCTTGAAGCAGATTAACCATTCTAATATAATCAGGCTTTCTGGGTTCTGTGTGCATGATGAGAACACCTACCTTGTGTTGGGATATACCTCCTTATTGGAGTGTGAGACCCAATTGATTTGTTAAAGAGTTTCAATTTGGCTTGGTTTAGGTATAATATATTTTTATATATTATATTTAAGGAGACCCAATCTAATTTGGTAACAATTAGGTTTGATTACAAAACCCTAGATTCACAATATAATTTTTGGGTGTATTATTTTTCCCATGTGATAGATCTAGCGGCAGCAACAAATTTGTTACGGCAACTGTGCTTAGTGTATAACTCTAACTTGTTGGGTTTTTCAATTAAGTACTGATTGTTGCTCTGGGTTTTTGATTGGGTCAATCAAGTATTGATGCCTTGGTTTGGTGCTCTACTTTGAAGCGGCTGATTCGTTTTTCGGTGTTGATTTGGTTCGTTATTTTGGATCTTCTACAACTCTGGTTCTGAAGATTTTGGTTCTTCTATTTGGTGAGGTCTTTCCTCTTTGTTTATTTGTGATTATTTGGAATTCACCTAGGGTGATTTTGTGAGACCATTAGTGTCTCGTTTGTAATCGTTTGGAACTTATTTGGTTGATAGTGGAATCGGATTTCGATCCCGTGGACGTACCTCACATTGAGGGAACCACGTAAAATTCTTGTGTTGCCTTTGATTTAATTTTTCCGCATTAATTTTTATTCCCATTAATTGATTTACTTGTGGGGAATCACATCGATTTTCCCTAACAACTGGTATCAGAGCTTACGATTTATTTGGGTTTAGTTATTTGTGTAAATCAATGGAGGGGAATGTGGATCGTATGTCTAGCTTCAATGGAAGCAATTGGGTAACTTGGAAAACTAAAATGGAGGACCTATTATTTTGTAAAGATTTGTATGGACCCATTGAGGGTGCTAGTGGCAAACCCGAGGGTATGAAAGATGATGAATGGAATAGGCTTAATCGAAAAGCCGTTGGTGTTATCCGTCAATGGATTGATGACAGTGTGTTTCATCATGTTGCTACTGAAACTTCAGCACATGATTTATGGAAAAAATTAGAGGGCCTTTATGATAGGAAATCAGCCACAAATAAAGCTTTTCTGTTTCGTAAGTTGGTTAATTTAAAATATAAAGAGGGCAGCCCTATTCCGGAACATCTGAATGAAATAAAGAGTATTGTTAACCAACTTGCTTCTATGAAAATTGTTTTTGATGATGAGTTGCAGGCTTTGATGCTACTTAGTTCTTTGCCCGAAAGTTGGGAGACTTTGGTTGTGACCGTCAGTAATTCAGCGCTCGATGGAGTTGTCACAATGGGCCAAGTCACTAGTAGCCTGTTGAATGAAGAAACTAGAAGAAAATCAGCGAGTTCCTCTCATTCGGAAGCATTCGTTGTGAGAGGCCGAAGCAAAACAAGGGGGAGAAGTAAGACTCCTCATGGTCGTGATCAAAGCCGTGACAAATCAAAAGATGGTTCTTTTTCAAAGAAAGACATTGAGTGCTATTATTGCCATGAGAAAGGGCACATGAAGCGAGAATGCCGAAAGCTCAAGAATAAGGAGAAAAGGCGTGACAAAAGTGTGGACAAGAAGCAAGAAGACACAACGGCAGTTACTACCAATGGTGATCTCATGGTCGTTTGTGAAGATGATTGTATCAATTTTGTGGGCCAAGAGAGCAATTGGGTGATTGATTCCGGTGCTTCTTTTCATGTGACTTCTCGAGTTGATTTCTTCACTACCTACACTACAGGAGATTATGGTTCTGTTCGAATGGGTAATGAAGGTTTGTCCAAGATTATTGGTATGGGTGATGTTTACTTGGAAACAAATTTGGGCTGCAAGTTGTTGCTTAAAGATGTGAGGCATGTTCCCGACATTCGCCTCAATTTGATCTCTACCGGGAAGCTAGATGATGAAGGCTACAACAACAAATTTGGTGATGGAATATGGAAGCTCACAAAGGGTTCCTTGGTGGTGGCTAAGTGTAAGAAGACTCATACACTTTATTCGATGCAAGAAAAAATTTGTAAAGGTATTGTCAATGTACTTGAAGATGATACTTCTACTGAATTGTGGCACAAGCGGCTTGGCCATATGAGTGAAAAGGGGCTACAAGTTTTGTTCAAGAAAGAGCTTCTACCCGGTTTGAAAGGTACACATCTTAAAACTTGTGTTCATTGTTTGGCGGGTAAACAACATAGAGTTTCTTTTCATAAAAATGTTGTTTCTAGAAAAGAAAATGTTTTGGAGTTGATTCATTCGGATGTTTGTGGTCCTTTAAAAGTTAGAACACATAGTGGTGCACTTTATTTTGTTACTTTCATTGATGATTATTCAAGGAAAGTTTGGGCTTTTCTACTAAAAACTAAAGATCAAGTTCTAGAAGTATTTAAGCATTTTCAGGCCATGGTTGAAAGAGAAACAAGGCAGAAATTGAAGTGCATCCGATCAGACAATGGTGGTGAATACATTGGGCCATTTGATGAGTATTGTCGCAGCCAAGGTATTCGGCACCAAAAGACAGTTAAGAAGACTCCTCAACAAAATGGCGTTGCCGAAAGGATGAACCGCACCATTGTGGAAAGAACAAGGTGTTTGCTTTCACAAGCTAAATTGCCAAGATCCTTTTGGGGCGAGGCATTGAAGACGGCGGTTGACGTGATCAATTTGTCTCCTTCCTATCCTTTGAATGGTGATGTTCCAGAAAGAGTTTGGACCGGCAAAGATGTGTCTTATGAGCACTTGAGAGTGTTTGGTTGCCGAGCTTTTGTTCACATTCCAAAAGATGAGAGGTCCAAGCTTGATAGTAAGTCAAGACAATGTATTTTTCTTGGCTATGGGCGTGATGAATTTGGATATAGATTGTGGGATCCGGTCGACAAGAAAGTTATTCGAAGCCGTGATGTTGTGTTTCTTGAAGACCAAACAATTGAAGACTTTGGCAAAGGTGATCAACTGGAGCCAAAAACTAGTGATCTCATTAATATGGATCCATCTCCTTCATCTTCAGTTGATGATGAAAATGGGGGAGATATGCAGCTACCTATTGAAGATGTAGAGGATGATGCTATTCAAAATGAAGTTGAGCCAGAAATCGAGGAAGAGCATCCAACTCAAGAACCACCACCACAACTTGAGTTGAGGAAATCTACAAGGGACCGACAACCTTCAAGAAAGTATCCTCCTAATGAATTTGTATTGATTTCTAATCAAGGGGAGCCGGAGAGCTACCAAGAAGCAATTGAGCATACAAAGAAAGGTGATTGGAAAAAGGCCATGGAAGAGGAGATGAATTCCTTGCTTGAAAACCAGACTTATGATTTAGTGAAGTTGCCTAAGGGGAGGAAAATTCTGAAAAATAAGTGGGTCTTCAAATTGAAGAATGATGGCAAGAATCTGAGGTACAAGGCATGTCTTGTCGTGAAAGGCTTTGGGCAAAAGAAAGGTATTGATTTTGATGAAATTTTCTCGCCAGTTGTAAAAAATGTCTTCTATTCGGGTTGTACTTGGCATGGCTGCAAGTATGAACCTTGAAGTTGAGCAACTTGATGTGAAGACCGCATTTCTGCATGGTGATCTTGAAGAAGAAATTTACATGGAGCAACCGGAAGGATTTGTGGAAAAAGGGAAAGAGAAATTTGTTTGCAAATTGAAGAAAAGTTTATATGGCCTCAAGCAAGCCCCGCGGCAATGGTACAAAAAATTTGACTCTTTTATGATGAATAATGGTTTTTCTAAAACCACTTCGGACCATTGTGTGTTTGTGAAAAATTTTCCAGATGGTAAATTTATTATTCTTTTGCTTTATGTTGATGACATGTTAATTGTGGGTCAAGATTCTACCATGATAAACAGGTTGAAATTGGAGTTAAGCAAGTCTTTTGCTATGAAAGATTTGGGACCGGCAAAGCAAATTCTTGGTATGAAAATTATTCGTGATCGCAAAGAGGGGCTGATTTGGTTGTCTCAAGAAAGCTACATTGAGAAAGTTCTTGAGAGGTTCAATATGGATAAAGCGAAGCCGGTTGGTTGTCCACTTGCGGGTCATTTCAAGCTTAGTTCGAATCAATGTCCTACAAGTGAGAAAGACAAGGAAGAGATGCAGAAAGTTCCTTATGCTTCAGCAGTTGGTTCTTTGATGTACGCCATGGTTTGTACAAGGCCGGATATTGCTCACGCAGTTGGTGTGGTGAGTCGGTTTCTCTCTAATCCGGGTAAAGAACATTGGGCAGCGATAAAATGGATTCTAAGGTATCTTCGAGGGACTTCGAAGGTGTGTTTGTGTTTTGGGGATGGTAAGCCGATGCTTGATGGGTTCACAGATTCTGACATGGCTGGTGATGTTGATTCTCGGAAATCTACTTCGGGGTATTTGATGACTTTTGCAGGGGGAGCTGTGGCATGGCAATCTAAATTACAAAAATGTGTTGCTCTCTCAACTACCGAAGCTGAATTTATTGCTATTACAGAAGCTTGCAAAGAAGAGTTATGGCTGAAGAAATTTTTGCAAGAGTTGGGTTTGAAGCAAGAAAAGTATGTGCTTTATTGTGATAGTCAAAGTGCTATTCACTTGAGTAAAAATTCTACCTTTCATTCGAGATCGAAACACATTGATGTGAGATACCATTGGATTCGTGATGTGTTAGATTCGAAATTGTTACAACTCGAAAAGGTTCACACAGATGATAATATTTCAGACATGTTGACAAAGACTTTGCCGAGGGACAAACATTTGAAGTGTAGAACTTTGGCGGGTATAGTTGATATCTCCACCTAAGTCGGTAGGGGGAGAATTGTTGGGATATACCTCCTTATTGGAGTGTGGGACCCAATTGATTTGTTAAAGAGTTTCAATTTGGCTTGGTTTAGGTATAATATATTTTTATATATTATATTTAAGGAGACCCAATCTAATTTGGTAACAATTAGGTTTGATTACAAAACCCTAGATTCACAATATAATTTTTGGGTGTATTATTTTTCCCATGTGATAGATCTAGCGGCAGCAACAAATTTGTTACGGCAACTGTGCTTAGTGTATAACTCTAACTTGTTGGGTTTTTCAATTAAGTACTGATTGTTGCTCTGGGTTTTTGATTGGGTCAATCAAGTATTGATGCCTTGGTTTGGTGCTCTACTTTGAAGCGGCTGATTCGTTTTTCGGTGTTGATTTGGTTCGTTATTTTGGATCTTCTACAACTCTGGTTCTGAAGATTTTGGTTCTTCTATTTGGTGAGGTCTTTCCTCTTTGTTTATTTGTGATTATTTGGAATTCACCTAGGGTGATTTTGTGAGACCATTAGTGTCTCGTTTGTAATCGTTTGGAACTTATTTGGTTGATAGTGGAATCGGATTTCGATCCCGTGGACGTACCTCACATTGAGGGAACCACGTAAAATTCTTGTGTTGCCTTTGATTTAATTTTTCCGCATTAATTTTTATTCCCATTAATTGATTTACTTGTGGGGAATCACATCGATTTTTCCTAACACCTTGTTTATGAGTACGCTAAGAACGGGTCCCTCAGCGATTGGTTGCACTCAAATTCAAAAAACCAATCTTATTCTACTAGCCTAAGCTGGAAGCAAAGGGTTCAGTAAAGAGAATATGAATTTTTATATTTCATTATACAACATATCTTTAGCACAGGTATATTTATACACAACAAACCAATTGTAACTCTAGTAACCAGTTAACTAAGGTACAGTTAACATAACAACTTTCTAACTAACATATCACTATATGTAACATGTGCACTAATAGCTCTAACTGATTCGTAATAGATTTGTGCAGCTTCTACTATATAACTCTACTGCAGAAATGAGCTCAGCTCTGTGGCTTTAACTGTAGCTTAACTGCAACTCTCTTGGCTTCAACTGCAGCTCTTCTTCTGCAGATATAGACTGAGCTGCTGCTGTAGCTGTAGCTGGTGCAGATACATTATCATGCCCCCTCAAGCGGATGAGAGAGACAGAGGTTACTAGAGATAGATACATTATCATAACCATAAGCTTGGACTGAAGATAAGTAAAGTGAGAAATAGACAGAGGTTTTGTGAAAATATCTGCCACCTGATCAGAAGTTGGAATATGACAAATGGAGAGTTGTTTTGCAGCTACCCTTTCTCTGACATAGTGATAATCCACCTCTATATGTTTAGTTCGGGCATGAAAAACAGGATTGGAAGACAGAGATATGGCAGCTATATTATCACACCATAAAGTAGGAGAAGGAGAAGGAACATGCAAATCAAAGAGAAGCATGCCAAGCCAGCTTAACTCAACAGCAGTGTGAGCCAATGCTCTGTATTCAGCTTCAGTGGATGATCTAGCCACAGTAGGCTGCTTTTTAGCAGACCAGGATACTAAATTTGGACCAAGAAAAACACAGAAGCCAGTAGTTGAAAGTCTATCCAGTGAATTTCCAGCCCAATCAGAATCTGAAAAAGCATGGAGGGTAAGAGGTCCACTACTAAACTGAAGACCATAGCCAAGAGTGCCTTTGAGATATCTGAGAAGCCGTTTAACCATAACAAAGTGTTGAACAAGAGGTTGGTGCATAAATTGACAAGCAAAATTGATTGCAAAAGAAATATCTGGTCTGGTGATGGTGAGATATTGAAGGCCTCCAACAATACTTCTGTAGAGAGAGAGGTTGGAACAAGGTAAATGATCATTAGGAGAAGAAGAAGGTTTAAGAGCCATGAGAGAAGAGTATGGCTTGCAGTCAGCCATACCAGCTTTCACAAGCAACTCAGAAGCATACTTATGCTGAGATAAGAAATAGCCCATAGAAGATGAGGACACAGAGATACCAAGAAAGTAATTAAGCAACCCAAGCTCCTTCATAGCAAAAGCACCATGCATTTGATTAACCAAAGCAGTTATATAAGAAGAATCACTACCAGTTAACAAGATATCATCAACATAAATGAGTAGAATTGTAATGGAATCTGCTGTCTTCTTGACAAACAAGGATGAATCACAATGACTAGAGATAAAACCACAGGACAGTAAAAAGGAAGAAAAGGTAGAAAACCATGCCCGGGGAGCCTGTTTAAGACCATAAAGAGCTTTATGCAATTTGCAAACCAAATGAGGATGAGAAGCATCAATGAATCCTTGAGGTTGTTGCATATAGACTTCCTCCTCTAACACACCATGCAAAAATGCATTGGATATATCAAGCTGTCTAATAGACCATTGAAAATGCAGAGCTAAGGACATAAGAACTCTGACTGTAGGTTGCTTTGCAACAGGGCTAAAAGTCTCATGATAATCAATGCCCTCAGTTTGAAGAAATCCTTTGGCGACAAGCCTAGCTTTATACCTAGCAATGGATCCATCTGAATTTCTTTTGAGTCTATAAACCCATTTGCAGCCAACAACAAGTTTGTCTGGAGGTAAAGGCACAAGAGACCAAGTGTCTTGTCTTTGCAAAGCTTGAAACTCATCTAACATAGCTGCCTGCCATTCAGGGGATGCAACAGCAGCTTGAAAAGTATCAGGTTCAGTAAGGGAAGAAGAAGTAGTGAGAAGACAGCCAACAGGGAGAGTGTGAGACTTAGACCTGGTGAGCATGGGATGAGTATTTGAAGTAGAAGAGGAAAAAGGTAAATCAATGGAGATTGAAGAAATGGGAATTGGTGGACCACAACCAGAAACTGCAACTGATGCTGGTGCAGGAACAGAACCAGAACCTATAACTGCAACTGGTGCAAAAATAGAACCAGCAACTTCAACATTTTCAGAACTAGAAGGGGGAGACACATGAGAACCAGACAGAACTGGAGCAGAGTGAGCAGGACTTACAGCAGGGAGAGAAGAACCTGTAGGTGGAGAAATAGAACAGGAATGGACTGAGCCAGTGGCAGGCCAAAAGAAAGTTTGCAACTGAGAAAGTGAAGGAGGAATATACTGAGCAGGAGAATTAGACTGAGACTGGAAGGGAAAGGTACATTCATAAAAAATAACATGCCTAGAAACAAAAATATGACCAGTAGTAACATCAAGACATCTATACCCTTTGGTAGAGGGAACATAACCAATAAAAACACAAGAAATAGATCTAGGCTGAAGTTTGTGACTTGTGTAAGGTCTAATCCAAGGAAAACACCTACAACCAAAAACTTTGAGAAAGGAGTAATCAGGTGAATAATGAAACAAAGTTTGAAAAGGGGTAAGATTACTAAGTTTGGAAGTGAGAAGTCTATTAATAAGAAAGACTGAGATGGCAAGAGCATCAAACCAATAGGACAAAGGAAGAGCAGATTGATGCATTAGGGCAATAGTAGTTTCAATTAAGTGCCCATGCTTCCTCTCAGCTACTCCATTCTGAGCCGGAGTATGAGGACAACTAAGTTGATGTTCAATGCCCTTATCTTTTAAAAATTGCTGAAATTTATTTGCCAAATATTCCCTCCCATTATCACTTCTAAGGACTTGAAGCTTAGTGGTAAATTGAGTCTCAACAAAAACGTTGAATTCAACAAATTTAGAAAAGACCTCACTTTTGTAAGTCAAAGGAAATAGCCAAGTGAATTTACTGTAATCATCAATAAAAAGAACATAGTACTGAAAATGGGAAACAGATGCATTAAAGGGTCCCCATACATCAGAATGAATAAGAGCCAATGGCTGATTTACAGTGGAATTGGAAAGTTGAAATGGCAACCTATGACTCTTAGAAACACAGCAATGTGTGCACAACTTATTATCATTAGAACTAGGTACATTAGTAGGTAACAAATTCTGAGATACAAGCACTTGTAGCTTATTACTAGAAGGATGACCTAATCTACTATGCCAAGTGCTCTTGCTGCAGGTAGAAGCAGTGGAAGTGTTGAAGCAAGTGGTGGAAGAAGTTCCAGGAACAACAGATGAAGCTGAGAGAGAGTAAAGACCAGCTGAGTGAGGACCTCTATGAAGAATTTGCTTGGAAAAGTTATCCTGTATAATGAAACAATCAGCATCAAAAGTAATGGTGCAGTTGTTATCTTTTATGAATTGATGAACTGACAAAATATTGGTAGAAATGGAAGGAACATGAAGCAAATTATGAAGGTGAAAAGAAGCACTTGGTGTAGGAAGAAAACCATTTCCAGTGTGATGAATGGGCAGAGTAGAACCATTTCCTATAGTAACATGATCAGAACCTTGATAAGGCTGAAATTGAGTGAAATTATTAAGATCATTGGTGAAATGAGTTGTTGCTCTAGAATCTAAGAACCAATTGGAATCAGGGACAGATGCAGCATAGGCAGACTGATATTCTGGGACAGATGCATCAGAAGTGGTTGAAGAAGAAGAGGCAACATAGGCCTTAGACTGTGATCCTTTTCCTTGTAAAGAAGAGGAGTGAAAAGTTTGATCCATTCTGTGCCAGCAATCCATGGCTGAGTGGTTTGATTTGCCACAAATTTGACAAATCAGTCCATGTTGGTCTGAATAATGCAAAGATGATCTGCCTCCACCTCTGTCTTGCCCTCCACCTCTGCCTTGTCCTCCACCTCTATAGATGTTACCTTGTCCTCCACCTCTGTAAGTATTTTGATAAAATCTGCCTGAATTTCCTGAGTTGTTACTTTTAGAACCATCTCTGGTGTAACCTCTAGAATTCCCTCTAGAATAAGTTCTGTTAGCAGCATAAGCAAATGGGAGATCTGTTGTATGTGTTTGTTTCAGGAAGCCTTCAATGTGAATGGATTCAGAACATAATAAGGAAGACAAGGCATTAATAGAGATAGGTTCAGATCTGGTACGGATGGATGTTTTAAAGGCATTGTATTCATCAGGTAATCCATTCAGAGTAAGTAAAACCAGATCTTCATCATGAATTGGTGAGCCAGCAAGACTTAATTGATCAGCAATAGTCTTGATTTGACAGAGATATTCCTCCATTGTGGAATTCTTCTTGGTAAGATGACTAAGCTTAGTCTTCAATTGATGGACATGTGACCTAGACAAGGAGGTGAATTGTGCAGCTAATGTAGTCCACATTTCATGACTAGTGATACAATGAAGAACAGAGGTATATATGGATGAAGATAGTGTAACAGTAAGACAACTGAGTAAATGTGCATCAATAGTGATCCAGTCTGTGTATTCTGGATTTACTACAGCATTACAACTCTCATCAAGAACTGTGGAAGAAGGACAGATCTTTGAGCCATCAAAAAATCCAAGTGGATTTGTAGCTCGTAAGATATGTTGGAATTGACTTCTCCATATCAGATAATTTGTAGACTCAAGTTTTATTGGAACAAATGACTTCAGATTGGAAATGAGCAGAGTGAGATTAGGAGGTAAAGAAGAACTGGTAGTTATACCAGATGAAGAAGCTGTCATTGTTGTTGATCTTGCTGGAAGATCTGCCATTGCAGATTCTTGATGAAGATTCACCATTGATAGATTGAAGATGAAGCTTTTAATGCTCGCAAGAGCTATGTGGCTCTGATACCATAAAGAGAATATGAATTTTTATATTTCATTATACAACATATCTTCAACACATGTATATTTATACACAACAAACCAATTGTAACTCTAGTAACCAGTTAACTAAGGTACAGTTAACATAACAACTTTCTAACTAACATATCACTATATGTAACATGTGCACTAATAGCTCTAACTGATTCGTAACAGATTTGTGCAGCTTCTACTGTATAACTCTGCTGCAGAAATGAGCTCAGCTCTATGGCTTTAACTGCAGCTCAACTGCAACTCTCTTGGCTTCAATTGCAGCTCTTCTTCTGCAGATATAGACTGAGCTGCTGCTGTAGCTGTAGCTGGTGCAGATACATTATCATTCAGATTGCCTATGATGTTGCGGATGCCCTAAATTATCTCCACAACTACACTAGTCCTCCTTACATCCACAAGAACTTGAAGAGTAGTAACATCCTTCTAAACATTGACTTGAGGGCCATGATTGCCAATTTTCGGTTGGCGAGGAGTCTTTCAGAGAACCAAAACCTGCGATTGACAAGGCATGTGGTAGGCAGTCATGGCTATATGGCTCCTGAATACATAGAGAATGGCTTGGTTACCCCAAAACTCGATGTCTACGCCTTTGGTGTGGTGATGTTGGAGCTCTTATCGGGAAGGGAAGTTGCAAGTCGGGAGCATGATGGCAAGAAGAAGAAGAATGGAGACGACAATGAAAAAGAGGAGTTGTTATCTGTAACTATTCATCAGGTGCTCGAAGGAGAGAATGTGAGAGACAAACTACGAACCTTCATTGATCCTTGTTTGGGGCACCAATACCCCTTGGACTTGGCCTACTCATTGGCGCAACTAGCGAAGAACTGTGTAGGCTTTCATGATGATCTCAATTCTCAACCCTCCATGTCAAGAGTTTTCATGACTTTGTCTAAGAGTCTCTCATCTTCTATGGACTGGGTTCCGTCTTACGAACTTTGAGCACTCCAAATCACTAAGCCATGGCAGTTCTAAAAATAAAAATTGCATAATCAAATAAGGGGGATGTACTATTTCATTAATTTTCCTCCCATATATGTTGAAGGAGGAGTGTGATGAGGTTTTTGGTGTTGAAAGTAGGGTTGTAATTGGTTCGATTAGGGTTTAAGAGAAAATTTAGCTCCAAAGTGAATCCATCAATTTTTTTGATTGAAGAATTGAAGCCGACTGCATGATATGGTTTGTTTTTTGTCAATTTTTGGTGTAGTGTAAAGGAATGATTTACACGTTGTTAAAGGTTTCATAGATGCTTGTACTATTTCACATTGAGGGTAAATAAAGAGAGAGAGTAGGGAAAAATGTCTCTCCCTAATTTTTATTTTAAAACATGTACAATTGGTTACTGATCTTCTAATGTTCAAAGAATAAGAATATAAAAAATATTTCAAAAAAATATTAGGTCAATTTGGTCGATATTGTCGTACAATATTTCAAAATCAAAACATGCACCTTACGATGAAAATTGAAATTTTGATCAATGTAGACTGGCCGGTTTGATTTCACCAAATTTTCTTACACCCCAAGTTTGGTATTATCTTTGGAAATATATTAGGTCGCCTCCCACTCCCTCTGTAGGCAATATATGTTGTATACACAGCTAGACATCAATATAAGCCTGGTCATGCCGTTCAAAAAAAAAAAAAATTATAAGCCTGATCATAATTTTTTTTCTTTTTCTTTCTTTTTTTTTTTTTCTCAATTCATTTGATGTCAAATAATATAGAATGAGTATCGAGAAGTTTGTGGCAACAATTGTGATAAATTGATGATCCAAAATAATTAAATAAACTATTACCAAGTAATTGTTTTTCTTACCATTTATCTGCCTTTCAGGCTTTGACTAGCCCAAACTTGAAGCTTTGAACACTTCAACACCAAAGTCAGACCACAACTGTAGAATAGATATCAATTCAGAAACAGTATAAACCATGATGATGATGGCATACTTTAACCCCTTGCCGAACCAAATTCTTAGTCTAACCATTGGTTTTCCTCTACAGTTGATCTTTCTCAACAAATTAAGGTTTATTTTCTTTGAGAAAGTGGACTTTTATTGAATATAAGATTGGTTTGGCTTTGTTAACTTTCATTTTATTAGCAACAATGTTTTGGCTGTCTTGTTTGTAGCTCTTTGTGAGTAGGTCAATGTACTTCAATTTTCTTGAGGGGTAGAAGCTGATTGTAATGGCCAAAAGGTCAAACAAAGCATATAGGCAGGTTTCCATTGGCGAGCTAGTCATTCTAGAAGCTCTCAAGGATATGTTGTGAAATATTCCCTCCAAGGACCCTATGGTATTTTTTAACCGCTTTCATTTGCCCCTAAACTTTCATTCTCTTTGAACTAAATAAGGAGTGGAAATTTTCTATTATTGCTCTGATAAATGGATATGTATATTTTTGATTGGTTAAAATGATATTTGGTGTTTGGCCAAGTGCCCTCCAATCGTCTTGATTAAGACAATTTTAGTGGATTTCTTTCATAGGATGACAGAATGACAATTGTCAAGCTGGACCTTTGCATAGCAGGACTAGCGAGTGTTAGATTCATCCTTTAGGTCTAAATGCAAAGCGCAATAGCTAGGTCTAGATTTTAGGTTCAAACACTGAACATACTGTAAGGTCCGAGCAAATATCTGAACAATGTTGAGCTTGAGCTCCTACTAGAACTTATACCTGGGCATATATTGTGCCAAGGACTTTGATAAAGAATGCCTAGGGCTTATTTTGAGAATGCCCTACCGTGCTACAACTTATACATAAATAATCTAGCAGTAAAAGGTCATTTTTGTCCCACGATTGGGTAAACCACCCTAGAGGATTTTCTAAGGACAACACCTTAGAGGGTTTCAAGGTGTTTTCTCCCCATATACAATAATCAAAGAACTCGACTAGGTATCTATATTGTACCCATATTGGATATTGTAGTTGTATTGATTAATATCGGACAATATTAACATATATATATATATATATATATCGGTCGACTTGGTGATGAGATGCTCTTTTACACAACTAAATTGCAATAGCAAAGTCACGTTGACCATAGAAGGGGAAGCTGCCCTCTCAATTTTATAAAATTTATACTTTTACCTATAGTTGTAACAAAGTTTTTTTCATTTTGCCCCTTGAGCTACAACACTGATTTGACAAATTTAATATTCATGATATCAGTCATGTCATATTTGAATTTTTTATTTTTAATTTTACTACATTTTATAGTATAGAAACTGAAAGCTAACGAATTTTTGTGTGTGTGTGTAATTAACAAAAAGTGAGCCATTTGGATATTTTTGCCTTTCAAAAGGCTTTTTTTTTTTTAAAAAAAAAAAGACTTTAGATTTGACAAGACAAACCAAAGTCTTATCTGAGTTACTGCCACCGTCGTTATTATTGTCACTGTCACCATCACTACAACAACCTCCACCCTACTGACATCATCGTCACCACAACTACCACCACCTCATCCCCACCACCACCAATGCTGCCACCATTGCCACCGTCGCCGCCGTCGCCGCCACCACTACCACTACTAACATCTTTATTTCCAAGATCACAACCATAGAATAAAAAATAAATTTTTTTCTCAGAATATTTTTCAAAAAAAAAAAAATCAATAAAACCATCTTCTGCACTCAAAAAAATGTTTTTTTGCGCGAAGAAGCTGTGTATGTCCTTTTTTTATTTAGGGTAAATTACCCTAACCTCCCCTAAGATTTAAAAAAATATATATGAAACCCACTTGTTTGGTTGTGTTTTTCTAAAAACACTTTTCAGAAAATTCTACTTTATTGTTTTTCGTATTTTTTTTGTTTTTACTGAATTTTTTTAATATTTTAAGCAATTTTTTTTAATTTTTAGACATACCTAACATAAATATACCTAAAAAGTAAAAAATTTGTGAAAAAAACCTTTTAAAAATTCACTAAATATTAAAAATACAAAAAAATACGAGAATTCAGTACATTTTTTGTATTTTTATGTATTTATTAAATTTTTAAAATATTTTTTCACAAATTTTTTACTTTTTAGATATATCTAAGTAATGTGTATCTAAAAAAGTAAAAAAAATGTTTAAAATTTTAAAAATATTCATTAAAAACAAAAAATCACGAAAACCAAAAAATTGAGTTTTCAAAAACTTAATTTAAAAAACTCAAACCAAACACACTAGTTTTGGCATGATTAAGGTTTTAATTCACTTAACAAATAATTCCATTTTCATTAATAATTCGTTAGTTCATGAATGTAAAAATGATAATGTCATATTTTTTACATTAAGATGTATATATATATATATATATATATATATTTCTTATTTATTGTAGTGATTTCGCACTATTTGCATTAGCTTTGGTCACTTTAGCCTTACTAGAAAGGTTGTCAATGCAATTATGCCAAAATTATGGGGCTACTTGTATTTTCTCTATACTTTAGGGAAGGTCAATGTAATTTACCCATTTATTTATTTATCAGGTAAATTACACAATTTGTCCCTGTACTTTAATTGAAGTGTCATTTTAGTTCATATAATTTTAATTTAAATAATTTGAATCTTATATTTTTAATTTTATTGTAACATTGTCCCCGTGTCATGCTCCTTTAACATTTTGAATTAAAAAAAGATCACAAGAAAAACTAAATGTATTAAAGTAGAATTCAAAAAAAATTATAGGAATTGCAATAGTGATCGTGTAATTTAATTACACTTTAATTTGGTCCCTCTAGCTTTGCATGTGGTCGTTTTTGTTGAAAATTCTAATAGTAAATAATGAAAGGTTCACACTGTAATAAAATTAAAAATGCATGATTTAAATTAAAATTATAAAAATTAAAGTGAAATTGTAATCAAACTAAAGAGACTAACGACATAATTTATCCTTATATAATCGTTTATTTTGTCAGAACCAAATAATGTGTAGTTGATTATCCAATGTTTTTAAGTTGAAAAAAGTTGAGCCCACAACCTAATGTTGTATACAATCAAAACAAAGACGCAAACCTCAAAAATAGTGAAATTTACTAAATAAAAGAGGTATTATATGCTATCAAAAACATACACGTAAACCTTCAAAGTAGGAAATTTGTGTATTTATGGTAAAAAAATTACATGAATAAAGAAAATGAGAAAGTCGCTACCCATGAATGATTTGCTCATAGGATTCAATAAAATAAATAGTTTGGATTGCTCAGATGAATTCTATAGTGAGTGTGGGGAAGTATTTTGCGAATGACACCACGTGACCGAGGTGGTTCCAAGATGTCGGCTAAAGTGCCACATGGGTGAATCATAGTTGCTGGGATGATCGCGATACCTCCGAGGTTCGGTGCGATAATACCGGGATTATGAGATATCGGGATAAAGGACAAGAGTCCTAGATAAGAGGAGGCTCTTAGCCTGGATAAGGATAAGGCTCTTGAGGAATTTATTTCTATCTAACTAAGAGTCTGAGATGAGCATTGAGCTTCAATCCTATGAAGTAAGACTTCTACAAGACTAGGTCATTGCTGGTTATAAAAGTAAGACACCCCCGTAGATCTAAGGTACACTTTAATTTGTGCATTGAGTACTTGTGTGAGATCTTTGAGAGATTGTTTGACTGACTTGATCGTCAGAGTGTCCCCGGATGGACAAACCACTGCGATATTCTCATTTTCTTATTGGCAAGTGATTGGCTCAATCTATTATGCCGCATGTTCTTCAGATAAGTTTCCTGTTTGGTTGTGTGATTGGAAATCAACACCCACAATTTGACACCGTCTGTGGAAACTTAGTAAGAATATATGGCTAACATTGGACAAAAAGATCAAGTTGGAAACAATATGATCAGTGAGGAGGTGACACGTCATGAAGTTGGTATGACGGTTAAGTTTGTTTGAGATGATAGATTTTGAATCTTGATGTTCTTGAACTAGCGAGTCAAGATCTCAGCTAGTAGTGCGATCTTGGTTGAGATGTTGATCTTGGATGAAAGAATATGTTGGTTCTTGATTCTTGATGAGTGGACACTTGAGTCCTTGTTTCTTGATGCTGGCGAGTCATGATCTCGGTCGGAAGAGTATCTCTAGCATGTTGTTTAGCTGATATGTTAGAAGATCAGGTGATATAGGTTTCATCACCTCAGGTAGCCGAGGTAATAGAACCTAGGGGGCAGTTGTAAGGACCTATTTTTTGGGTTGTCCACGTGGCCGAGGTTGTTAGCCTAGGTGCCACGTGGATGGACCAAGTCGTCGAGATATGATGTGATTATATCTAAATCCGAGATATTTGAATAGAGGACAAGAGTCCTAGATGACATCAAGCTACCTATTTGGATAGAGATAGGACTCTTGAAAAAGTTCATCTTAATCTGAATAATGTGAGTTGTGATAGATGTTATCCTTGTAAAGGATAGAGTCTCATAAAGTGAGACTTCTAGGGAAAATTGGACACTGATCATTATGAAAGTAAGGCATCCTCATGGGTTTAAGGTATATGATTTATGTTGTGACGCTTTAATATGTGCATTGAGTACTTGTGTGAGATCTTTGAGATACTGTTAGACTGAATTGATCATTGGAGTGCCCCTAAGTAGACGAGCAACCGCGGTATTCTTATTTTCTTGTTAGCAAGTGGTTGGCTCAATCTATTTTGCCGCGTGTTCTCCAGCTAATTTCTCTGTTTGGTTGTGTGGTTAGAAATTAACACCCACAATTTGGCACATTCTGTGAAAACTTATTATAGAACAAATAGCCAACAACAGACATGAAGTAAGGATCGGGGATGATCTTTACAGTGAGGAGGAGGAACAAATGGGTCCTAATACTGAAAGGGGAAACAATATCGAAAAAGTACGAGAGGTTAACCCTAAAGCAAACAATGTCGCTCGGGGCCGAAATGGGAACAAGAAGAGTAGTCAAGATGAATACTACTGTAATAACCCAACCCCCACATGTGTTTCTGGTATATTTTCAATCCCTCATGTCGTGTATTTATGTGCTTATTATGAAATTCTATGTGAAATTAAGTTTAATTAAGTGAATCTTATGATTCTAGAGTCATATCTGTTTAACAAGAGAAAAATTTGTCGCACCTAGAATGTTTGGATCAGAAATTGAGAGCCTTGGAGGCTTAATAATTCGCAATTGATTCTACATTTGAAATCAGCATAATTTTTAAGTAATAATAAGCATTTCTGTGAAATTTCAATTTGGAATGATTAAACGATTGATTTTTGTCTTATTCACCTATTATATCTATCTATGTCCTCTTTACCATTTGACTTAGAAATTATCCTGGAGAGAGTGAGAGGAGAAGAAATTTGAGAGTGAGAAGAGAGTCCCACAAGGAAGGAATTAGGAAAGAAATTAAGAGGGTTTATAGAGAATTCAACTCAAGGTATGCTTAATCTATTCTAATTGATCTCTCTCTTTGATTTGAAAAGGAATTCCTCCATGTTATGTAAGTTAGGGTTTATAATATGGGTCAAGCATGTATTAAGTGATTAATTGGAGTGATGTCTCTTATGTTTGATGGATTTGGAATTATTTTGACCCATTTAGTGAGAATTTACATTTTATTTCTTTAAATAGTCATTTGAGATCATCTATGAAATCAAATGGCTAAGTGTATGTATATTTATGGAAGGAAGTTGGAAACTCCATGGAATTGGATTGTGAATCATGAATTCAAAGTGATTAAGAATCTAAGTTGATTTATGATTGATTTTTCATGTGATTTTGAGCTTTAAACTTGTGTTAAATTGATCTATTTTGAGCCTTGTTATGTATTCTCTAAGTGGGGTTTTGTGTGAGTTTCAGACTACCAAAACAGGGGCTCGGCCGTACGTGCGGGAAATAGGAAAAAATGAGATTTTGCATTCTGCCTTTGACCGCTCGTGTGGTGAGGGAGGACCGCACGTGCGGTCCATGTCCGCACGTGCGGAGGGGACGGCCGTACCTGCGGTCCATGTCGGGAAACCTCGTCTGCTCTGTTTTGCGTACTTGACCCTCTGATATGTTTGAAATTAGTGTTTGATGCCTTTTGATGTTTGTAAGTTTATTCAAAGCAAAACGAGTCAGGAAATCGTTTAAAAAGAATGAAATGAACTAATTCTTGAATGGCATGCATATGTAGGGCACCTACTGGAAGGACTATCATTTCATCCATGCACTGTGAGTAGTAGTACTGTAATCGTATGTTTATTTACCGTTAATAATTCTCGTTATTAACGTTCTATTCCTTGCAAGCGATTATGTTAACAATATGTTGCTTAGAAAATTCAGAGGCATTATGGAGCAGTATATTCTGTTTACTGTTGACAATGAATACTAACATTCTGTTATTGGCAAGATAGCTATGTGATTCATGACGATCAAATGGACGTATGAGCATCGTGGAACTATGGTATCCACGTATCTCTGAAATCTTTCAATCTGTAAAATGTGCTTGCCTTACGCTAATAATTATTAGCAACGTTCTGTTAAACTTAAATTAACCATGTTAACTCATGTGAATGATGCAACGGTTACCATTAGTACTCTGTTAATTGCATGTCAACTATGTTAATATATATGAACGATTAGACGAATGTGTGTACTTCTGCATGCACTGATTAATAGCTCAAGTGAACTACGTCATTTCTTAACGAATAAAAAGAATTTGTGTGCATTCTTGAAGAACGGATTTTGTGTAAAAATGAAAGCATACTGTTTTGTTATTAATAGGCCACAGGCCATTCAGTTATAAATTATTAAGTGTGGATACCTTCGAAGAATCAGAATATGAATTTGAAGTTATTTTGTTGTGTTACACATGAACTTGAAGTTATTTAGAACCTACGACATAAATGAAAAAGGTTAACATCATTATGTGACCCATATGAGAATGTGAATTATTCTATCTTTATTAAGTGTACGATAATGACATGATATGACAAGAAATGCTCTGTTTTCTGATATGTTATGTTTTGAATCAATGAGTGATTGCCCATCTACATAAAAATACTCAAGACATCCATGGCACAAGGCCCTTACCTGGGAGAAATAATACCGTGGTCTTACGGCCTTTGCCTGGGGGTAATAATACCGTGGTTCAAGTATGTTACAAGTTCCCAGTACCGAAGATGCCTTTATGGAACTAACACATGTCCTTTATATTGATTTGTTAGAGCTATTGAATGTACCATGTATGATCAAACATAAACTCTGATTTCTGTTTATGATTCAAGCATAATTAAGAATATGCATGAACATGTTTCTGTTTATCCGTTCCGTTTATGCTATGTTATGACATGATATGAATTGATCGGTCTTTAAGACCTAATGATTTCTGGTATGGAACAAAGTGTTGTACGGACCTAAGTACTGCAATGCGAGTCACCTCTAGATTCCGTACGAACCACCTCTTGAGTCCATACACATATGTTTCAAGGGTTTTAATGCCATATGTTTCAAGGGCTTTTACGCTATATGTTTCAGGGGTTTTAATGCCATATGTTTCAAGGGCTTTTACGCCATATGTTTCAAGGGCTTTAATGCCGCATGTTTCAAGGGCTTTATGCCATATGTTTCAAGGGCCTTGTGCCACCATGTTTCAAGGGCTTATAGCCATCATGTTTATGTTGCAAGATTGGGCCTAAGGCCGTCATGTACTTAGCACAGAATCAGACTAACTATGTGAACTCTGTATCTTTATATGCATTGATATGTATTATGTTTCAAGTTAAGCATCGTTTTATTTATGTATTACTATTCTCTGAGCCCGGCTCACTCTCTGTTATGTCTATTTCTGTAGGTCACCAATCAGGTGGTCAGTCCTAACCTTGACGCCGCTTTCCTTTGTCAACCTTCGTGTATCCATGGACTATACAAGGCTATTTATTTTGTTAAGCTGTTAAGATGTTGGCTTGTTTTTTTTTAGTGTCCATCTAAAGTTGAAGTATATAACTTTCATGTTCTGTATACGCCCAATCATAAGGCTGGGACTGTAAATGTGTATGTATGTAACCGATGCCCAGGGATATAGGTTTAACCTTTATCTGTCTATGCTTATAAGAATGTATGTGATGTTTGAGATCCTGACATAATAGGAGTAGCTCAATGGAGTATGTTTGTATCAATCTTGTGTTATATTTTGTGCTTCCAATAAGGCCCCGTATGTTATGTATACCAGGTGAAATGCACATTTCTAAATAGGTCATGCCCAAACTTTTAGGGGCGAGTTGGGGGCGTGACAACTACCATGAAGGCGATCCCTAGGTATGGAAAGATAGGTGCCTAAGAAGGGATGAGGAACTAAAGAACATGACGAACAAGTTGACAGACCTGCAAACAGTAGTCAACTTCATGATGCAGAACAACGTGATGCAACTGACGTTTCCCTTTTCGCAGTTTTGTCAACTTTGAGTTTTTCTGAGTTCTCCTCTTCGCTTCAAGAGGTAAGGTTTATTTCTAAACTCAATATGAGTTCGGTAGCATATTTGTGGCGTATTTGGTTATTTATATTTGGTAGTCATTTGGTTGACTTTGAAATGTTCTTCTGGGTTTGAGGGTTTTGTGAAATTTGGGGGTTTTGGGGCTATAGTTATGCTACTACGGTTATTTTAGATATACAAATTGCATATGGATTTCTAAAAGGGCAAAAGTCCCAATTCGTAAAAAAACCTAAATGATATTGCTCTGGGAGTTGGATTGATATTTTGATAAATGGTTTGGTTGGAAAGAGATGGAAAGAAAATAGTTGTGAGATTTTGAAAATAGGTGTTGTTACTCTTTTGAAAAAATATATATGTATTGTTATCTATTAATTATTACATTAGAGATAACTGTTGTGGCTATCGGTGGAGGATATTATTGTCGTGTGTTAGAAATTACATGTGGATTAAGCAAATTGAAATCATTCATATCATGCAGCATGTAATGGATTTTTTGGAATTTAAAATCATATGTTTGGAAAGAGGTTTTGGAAATTCTCGTATTATGTTTTGGAACATTTTCATTGTTTTGGACAACAATATCTTGAACCACAAGTATTGTGCTATTGGAAAAGGTAAAAAAAATGATAAAGCTATGAAGGGGTATTAAAGCATAATTAAGTTGGCCTGTATGTCCATTGTGAAAAACTTAAACCTGCGAGATAGGTGTCGAGCTTTCCGGTTAGCACCGGTAAAAATGACCTCGTGACTTGTATATTTACTTGTATGAACACTAACCCTGGAGATTTACCCATTTTATTCGTTTTGGCTTAAAATGATGTTTTTGAAAAAGGTTTTAGCAATATATTCGTTGTTGTTTAGCGATGTATTCGCATTTGATGTAGCAATGTATTTGTTGGTTGGTATTGAGATACCTAGATAGGTTTTTGGAAAGGGATTTTACATCAAACAGGTGATTTGAACTTGGAAAACGTTTTGATTAAACGTGAGGTTTTGGTTATTGGAAAGAAAGGATTTTACTGAGAAATCAAATGAATTTTAAAATGCATTTGAGCATATTGTATATATATATTGCATCATGATCATTTTATGATGGTGGAGCATGTTTAGTTTTTGAAATATTCTCTACTGGCTTTATGCTCACCCTACGTGGCTGAAAATATTTTTCTAGTGTACATGTGTAGATGTGGAGTGTGACGTAAAGTTGTGTTCGAAACTGTGTTGGGTGATTTAGTTATTTGTAGGCCATGAGCCATTTATGTTATTTATTGGCCGTGTGCCATTCTTATAAGGGTTACACCCTTTGTGTATGATGTAAGCCTCAGGGCGTTCAATTTAATTTATAACATCTGTGTATGTTTTAGTTGCAGAACATTCATTTGACTTAAATGTTGTATATAGGAATGTATGAAATCGGATAAAGACATGTATTGTATGACTATATTGTATTCATTTGCGTGAGAGTTGTTATCTATTGTTCATCGTTGGCTGGTTTATTCACGTGAGCCGGACCGTGTAAATCCGGGGCGTGACAATCGGACTACGCCGAGAAGATCTATTGTGAGTCTCCTTTTGTCATGGCTTATGGCATAGAAGCTATCATTCCACTGGAGATTGGCATTCCTGGAATCAAAACCCAAGGAATGGAGAATAGAACAAATGAGGCATTTTGTAGACACCCTATTTTGACCGCCTTTAAGACTTGGCCGCTTCATTCCAAACACCCGATGATGAAAATTTATGTTGTGTGATCTTCTTAAAAGGAATCCGAATTCAAGCTCTAATCCCAACCTTACACCCCATTTTGACCAAAACCCCATTTTCAAAGCATTTCTTGCTAAAGTTTCAAAGTATATTTCAGATACTCAAGGGTGTCAGGATTGAGGTTTGATAACTAAGAAGACACTCCTCTTTCAAGAGGTAGAGCTTTGCTTTCTTTTCATCTACATCTTTTTTACTCTTTTCCTTTCTTTTTCTTGTTTTGTATACTGTTTTTGAGGTGTTTTGCGGGGCTGAAATATGTGATTGAGGTTACAAAAAGTGGAGGGGTTAGCCACCCTTCCTTAGGGTTGATTACTAGTTGTTAACTCTAACTTCTTTTTTTCCTTGTTTTCTCTTGTTTTTTTTTTTGGTATTTGTGGGCTATTTAGTATGTTAATTAATTATGCTTTGAATATTGTAGTTGCACTGTTGTAATGGCGTAATAGTCTTCGCGAATTTGGTGTGTTTAGGATGTAGCCACCAATTCGTTTGAGTTGACAGTTTTTTTGTTTTTTGTTTTTATTGCTTTTATTAATTGCGTAATAGTCCTCGCAGGTTTGGTGTGTTTAGGATGTAACCGCCAATCCGTTTGAGTTGATAGCTTCTTTTTTTTTTTTTTTTTGTCTTTATAGCTTTTCTTATGTATATTGGAACCTTGTGGTCATGGGAGGTTTAGAGCTTAGCCACCTCACCATAAGTTTGATTAACTAGTTGTAAATCTTTCTATTCCATGATATTGTTGTTTACGTTGAAGTTAGGTGATAGTTTCCATGTCAAAAGTGTTGAAAAACTCTCTTTTCGATCATTGTCAGAACATGGAAATAGATGTCTCATTCTTGTTCTATGAATAAAAGAGGAGTTATCAAAAACTTTGATGAGTTATGTGTTTAAATTTTGATAGTTATCTTGTTTTTTGAGTTGTTCTATTTGTTTTCTTTTAGTTTTATTTATTTATTTATTATTATTTTGTTCTCTTCAAAGCAAAACAAGAGCTCTTTCATTGAAAGGAATAGAGACTCTCTTCTAGTTCCATTTTGAAGCATGGAAATGGATATTAATCCATGTTCCATGAGTAGAGAGAGGAGTCTCTAATTCCTTTGTTCAATGATGCAACCTCTTGTTTCCAAGGCCTTTACCTAAAATGGTTCTAATTAACCTATTCTCTCTAATTCGAGTACTCATGGTACTCTTATTCACTATGAGAGGTAGTAGGTTTGAGTCATTTCTTCATTTGAAGTTTCAAGCTTTAATTCTCATTATGTGTTAGATCTTTCATCTTGTTGCTCCACTAATCATCATGTAATACCCTTGGGATGTTTGATGATTTGAGAAACAAACCTATTTCCTCTTTGAATATCTTCATGATAGGAGGAAGCAGGAAGGATGGACATTCTTTAAAAATACTCTGTTTGCACTGTTGTTCCTTACTGCATAAAACAGGTTTTTTGATTGAAACTGAAGCAAGGCCGACCCTTATTGGACCTAGCCGGAACTCATTATGGAACGAACGAGCCTCAGAGTGTGCAAACAGGGTATTATTGTTAGCAAAACAGAGAAGTGGCAGGGGGTAAAACAAAACAGTTCTCCCAAAAGCAGACAGAGCAGTTTTTGGAGGATGTTCTCATTCTTTATTTAGCTTCTTTAGGTTAGCTATTGTTTGTAATTGCAATTTGTATATGTAATAATTAGTTAATTCATTTGGTGTTGTAATAATTAGTTGATTAGGTCATTCGGATCCTCTTGTAAGAGGGAAAATTTGTAACACTTGATGTATGTCTTTCAACCTTCATTTCTTTCTTCATTTTATTTACATACTTACCGTGGTTGCATAAAACATTATGTTTTCCTTTATCATTCCCATGCCTCACATCCATTTTTGCGTGCATTAAGGTTTGGCTCATCATACTTGATGTTGTTATCATTTCCTATTTGATTACGTACGCTACCTCAAGTTTTGAAATTGATTCACGTGTCATGTTAATAGCCAAATTTAATAGTTGCATTTTGTATATGTTGCATTAATCATGTGCATTTTTGGGATAATGCATTTTTTTTTTTTCTAATCATATTTTTTTCTTTGGCTTGTTGAGGATGAATACTAGGTGAGCATTTTTTACTTTAGCATATCATATGTATGTGTTTGTGCTACCATGTTGAGCATATTATCATGAGGCTATTTGCTTACTTGAAATAAACCTATGAATGTCTATGGATGGAGGCTATTTTGCTTAAGTTGGAATGACTTGGATTGTTGTATATATGAGCTCATTTTTCCTTTGAGTTGTACATATTCAAAACTCTTTCAGAATTGTATAAGATCAAAACATTCCAAAGTACGTGACGTAGTCTATACTTGTTTGCATCACATAATAACGTTAGCATATTAATAAATTAGATTATGAGCATACAATGTCTATAAAATTGACATCATGATTTAGTAGAGGCCGATCTTTGATCGGGTGAGTGGGGTACTCAATTCATGACCTTTCTCTCTCATACCTAAGTTCCTGAACCGAGACAACTTTGGTTATGACGAACAAGTGGCCTTTGGTACAAGTCACGAGTTTCCTAATTCTTCCAAAAATATTAGGTGGCGACTTTGAAATCTGGCAATACAATCTATTTTTGGCATCTCTTGCAATTAGTGGATTTCTAGGATTTGCCAGATTTGGACTCTCATTTTCTTTTGTTTCTGACGACTCTGCTGGGGAGTAATAAATAAGAGAACTTGACTTGAACTTCATGATGTGAAATTTTATCTACATATATATGTTCATTGCATTGCATTTACATGGTGCTCTTAAGACACTGTGTTTTCCATCTGCTATTCCTGGATGGCTTGCTGAAGGCTGGCCAATCGTGGGCTTTGCAATGTTGGAAACACAACCCTCAGATCTGGATTATCGCCGTACCGCTTGATCCTCCTTTCACTTCTCGATGTTAGGTATAAGAGGTATATTAGGTAATCTTGCTGAGGTATCCTCTTTTTTTTAACCAATCGACCTAGTGCATATAGTAAGCTCTAGTGACCTTTCAAACTAAGACAGGTTGCTCTCCCATTTTCAGGATGTTGTGATACCGCTTGCTTGAATTAGTGAAACTCTAGATCGTTCCAAGGCTAGGACAGGGTAACCCCACCCCTCATAGGGGTGTTTTGCTCTTTTTACCTGTTATGTGTTATGCATTGGATCTATACAACGGTTCTTGAATTCATATCAGTGATTCAGTAATATCAGTTTGTGGGGCAGAATTCCGCGGGGAGTACAGTCATTCAGCTATGATCATATATGTTCTAGTGAAAATAGGCAAAGGTGCTGTCCATTTTTTTATTTTATTTTTCTTTTATTGCTTTGGTTAGGTATTCCTGTAATCATAGCTTCAGAAAGACCTGATATCCCCCAAGTTTTGTGGACTCGCACTGGTAGGCTTTGCAAGATCAGAGATCTAGTTGAAGGCGAAGCAATGTTAGTCTCTCTTCTATCAGTAGTCCGAAGAAAAAGGATTAGGCAATTGCCACCAGTACAATGCACTCACCAGTCCTCTCTTGGTTCTCACCCACTTAGCTTTCCAACAACTGATTCTTCTAGATCTGTAATGGCACAAAGTGTAGAAGAAGTTGTGGCTATGATGACGGCCTTTTAAAAGGCCATGGATACGCTAAACAATAAGATTGCTGCTCAGGATGAGACCATTGCTGAATTGCGCCACCCATCTAGGGCGTCTACTGCTCATTCTATTCCGAGCACCCAACCGAATCCTGACCCACCTTTGCCAATTGAAGATTTGCAGGGTCCAGATCTTTGAGAAGGTTTGTACAAGCTTGGGTTTTCAGACCTTTGGCACAGCCTAATGAGGGACTTTTCCTCCTTGATATTAATGATCTCGACCTGACCTTGTTAAAAATTGCTAAACTTGAGAAGGGGATCAACTCCATCCCGGATATTAAGGATGGGTACAGAGGCTTCCATAAGGCTCCCAGACATATTCAAAATGCCACACATTGACCATTTTGACGGATCTGGAGATCCTATGGTACATATCTGGCTTTTCTCAAACATCTTGAAACCAATAGGTTTGACTAGGCCTCAGAAACTCTCTTTGTGTGGAAGAACCCTATTGGAACCACTTGGTACGCCAAGTTGGAGGATAAAGTGAAGCAAAATTGAGAAGAATTGGCTGAAGCATTTGTCGGTCAGTATTCTTACAACACGCAAATTGAAATGACGACCTGAGAGCTTGAAACTACCCACTAGAATCCCAAGGAACCTTTTGTGGAATTTGTTGTAAGGTGGAAAGCAAAGGCAGCACAGACGACAAATTGACCTCCTAAAAGGGACCAAGTTCGGATAGTGATTCAGAACCTTGAGCCTGATATTTTACAAAAGTTAATAGTCACTCCATTGTTTACTTTCAAAGATTTGCATGAATTGGAAGTGCAGATCGAGAGTGCGTTTAACAAAAGGATCCTTCCAAGAACAAGTGAACTAGCGAAAAGGGCATTTACCAGAAGTAATAATGCCAGTAGTAGCACTATCTCCAAGCCCACTGAAATCAATACCGTCGCCACCAATCCCAAGATTGCCGATCCTTTTGCCAGCATAAGCCCAAAGACAACCTACTTGGCTCGAACCGAACTTAGAACCTTTGCCCCTCTCCACATGAGCCCAACTTGCGCACTAAAAGTCCTGATGGAGAGAGGGTATCTCAAACCCCTTGATCCCCGACCTCGTCCTGACCCATTCCCTACTAAGCATGACCCTACCCAATATTGTGTATACCATCAGAAGCATGGTCATCATACCGGTCGTTGCTTCTGCCTTCGTCATGAGATCTAGGATCTCATTGACAATAAGACTATCACTACAAGAAATAGCACATTCAGCGACTAATTTTGCCGACTAAACTAAATTTAGTAGTCAAAGGTATATGCATTAGCTACTAAAAATTTGTTTGTCGCCAATGGTACACACATTAGCTACTAAACAATATTTGGTTTCCAAAGGTAGATGCATTAGCTACTAAAATTATTTGGTCAGCAAAAGTCCACTATTTAGCTACTAAGAATAAATTTAGTCGGTATTGTCTTCACTTTTGGTGACTAATTACGTGTTAGTCATTAAAAGTATCATTTTGGCCGACTAAACATCAACGAGCTCCTCCACAGGCTTCCCTCTGACCAGCTCGTCCTCATCTCGGACGTCAAGCCCTTCAATGATCATTGCCTCCTTTAGCTTGACTTCTTTGAGTGAGGCGACATAACACTCCCTGGCAACTGTCTACTCTCCCCTCACTGTCCTAACCCCCAGATCGGTGGGGAATTTAATGGCAAGGTGGTAAGTTGATGTGATAACTTGAAAAGTGTTTAGGGCGGTGCGACCAAGGATGATATTGTAGGCGGAGGGGCAGTCGACAACAAGGAAGGTGAGCAACTTTGTGGTCTGCCGCGGGTACTCGCCAAGTGTGATAGGAAGATCGATGGAGCCGATGGAGTTGATGGAGGTCACTCGGTCACCAGTAAAACCGACCAAAGGGGTCTAGAGAGGAGACAGACTTTCCTCCCCAATCTTGAGCTGGCGAAAGCAATTGAGGAAAATGATGTCTGAAGAACTGACGTTGTCGATGAGAACTCGTCTGACCTTGTAGTTGAAGAGGAGGGAAGAAATGATGAGAGGGTCATCATGAGGGTAGCGGATGCCTGCGCAATCGGCGTCCGTGAAGGTGATAGGCTCATTCCCCTGCTTGGGCGGTTTGGAGGGTCGATCCACCATGGCAACTGCTTTGTCTGAGCCCTGCCTTATCTTTCTGAGCTTTGCTTTCTGAGCCGAGTGGGATGGTCCCCCACAAGCAAGGCTGCCCGAAATAACTTTGATTTCTCCAACAGGTGGGGGGGATTACCTTGCGGTCGAGGCTGCTGTGGAGGGCGATCATGGCCTGGGTTAAGTTGGGCTGGCTGCCGGGGGGGTGCGCCGGTGGTTGTTTCTGGGGGGCTCATTCATTTGCCTCAGTTGAGGGCAAGTGTCCGTGAACCAGTTGGTCGCTAATTCCACAATGTTTAGATATTATAAATTTATTTTATTGGTATTTATTTCATTTTTGGCTAGTAATTGTGTGTTAGTCGTGTAAAATCAACTTTTGGGCGACTAAATGTTATTTTGGTCACTAAATTTGCAATCTTTACCGACTATAATTTAGTAGCCAAACGTGACAAAAATTTGTGGAGGGAATATTAAAATTTTCATAAAAACATTAGCGACGAAAATGGAATTTTGGTCGGGAAAAATTGGGTGTCGTTTTATTCTTATTGCAATACAATACAAGTGCATTACCCTCCCTCTCTCACTCCCGCCTCTATCACTGCTTTGTCTCCATCGCCATCATCGCAAGGGTTGCTCGATCATCACTTTGTCTCCCTCCCAAGTATGTCCCCTATTTCGTCTCTCTCTCTATCTCTCTGCGTCTCCCTCTCGATTTCTGTCTCCTTCTCACAGAGGCCTCTCGATTTCCCTCTTTCTCTCTCTCGCTGTTTACACACACACAAACATACATGCATATATATACACACATACACACAAATCATATATACACAACCTTGATCCCATATATAATCGATTATACACTGGTACACTCACGCCTCTGTGACTGCGTCTCACTCACGCCTTTGCCCTCTTCTCTATAGCTTTGTCTCCATCATCATCACCACAAGGGTTGCTGGATCATCGCTTTGTCTCCCTCCCAGGTATGTCCTCTATTTCGCATTTCTCTCTCCCTCTCTCTGTATTTCCCTCTCGATTTCTGTTTCTTTCTCATTGTCTCCCTGTCGATTTCCCTCTCTCTTTCTCTCTGCCTCTGTTTACACACACACACACACACACACACACATACATACATATATATATATACACAAAAATCATATAGGAAATGCTGAAAAGTAGGGCATTGTTATTGAAATGTTATTGAAATTAAAAATTAGGGCAATGCTTGGGGTGAGATGTTATTGAAATTAAAAAACAATGTTATTGAATTTGGGTGAACAAATTACAGAAATGCTGAAGTTAGGGCAATCATTTACCATATGCTGTAAATTATAAATAAATAAATAAGTAGTTTAATTTGCCCAGAATTGTGGGCATATCATTTACCATATGCTGTAAAAGAAAATCTAAAATATGCAACCATGCTAGGTGGGTTCTACCACCATTTTGTTAGATTATTAGTTTTGTTACAATTAGAATGTATTAGAGGATTCCTCTCCGTTCTTGTGTCTTCTACATGGCTTGCTAATAATATTATTGAATTGCTTTAATGATGAGAAATGTAAAGTTTTCTAATCAGCTAGGCATTTGATAGCTTTTTATCCATTTTTTTTTAATAGATTAATGTTTTTCCACCTTTATATGTATGATTAAACTTATATTTTAGCAGTTTATGTTCTACCTTTTTGAAGTCAACAAAGTTTCTCCTCAGTGAGCCTTATGTTAGAATAAGACAAATAGCTTACTGTTTCCCTGGCTTGTTCTTGATACATTTGTTCTCACAATCTATTCAAATTTCAATGAAATTGTTTTGACTGCCGGTTGCTCCTGTGCAGCCCACATTCCCTATTATCTGTACGCTTTTGTTAATACAACAAGCAAATCAAGGCCATTTGAATACTTAAGGCTTACTTCCTTAGGTGTCATCGGTGCTTTGGTGAAGGTGCTTCTTCCTGCTGACATATATTTGTCTGTGTGTTGTCATGACTATTTCTGTCTTTTTTTTATATAATAGTGTGAAACATTATATTTGGAGGTGGATATGTTTATTTAAAGTTGATTTATGTACTAAATTTTAAATAAAAATCAGTTTAAAAGAACATTAATTAACTACTATTGACACTGTTGAGAGCATGAAAGGAATTTGATTCTTTTGATATATCATTCTATTATTGACCATATGGTTTCAGTAGTGGCAGTGCTTTACTAATTATGTTGTCTAGTGGTCCAAAATTAGGGGTTATTTCTTAAATTAAAAGAAACTAATTACTCAATTCACGGTACAAATTGTTTCATTTGGTCCCACCCTAAAAGAGATTTATATGAAAAGCCAAACAATGAATGAAAAAACAACACAATCTATCTCAACTTGACACGCGTGTTCTCATTTGTTCCTCGGTTAATCTTTGCTTGAGTTGTAGGTGACAAAAAATGGACAAGAGTTAGATGACGATAAATAATAGGTTGACTAGTAAAGAGTATCAACAAGGGGTGACGTCATTCCTTGATTTTGCTATGGCAAATTTAGGCGTAGAGGATGAAATTAGGTGTTCGTGTGTCGATTGCATTAATGGCACAAAATATAGTAGACAAGTTGTGTGGATGCACTTGATCCGTAGAGGACTGGCATCTTCGTATATAACTTGGGTGCACCACGGGGAACATGTTCCCGTGTCTCATCCTAGTGTATCAAATGACCAATGTGGAGGTAGTGGCGAATGTATGATAGATATCGATGATCCGGTCATGGGTGAATTGCTTATTATGTTGGAAGAAATTTACGTGAGTGGTCTTATGGGTGATCATACCGACGAGGAACCTAATGGTTTGAAGAGGGATGATTTGCATAAGTTAATTAGGTTATTCGAAGATGCATCATGCAAAGTTTACCCGACATGTGAAAAATTCTTTGTGTTATCATTCGTCATTAAGATGTTTCATGTGAAGGTGTACAACAAATGGAGCAACAAGTCATTCGATATGGTTATGCAGGTATTCAAGGACATTCTACCAGAATGTGATCGAACTGTTCCATGGACAATCTATGATGCTAAGAAGTTCTTACGTGACTTGGGTTTGGGATATGAAATGTAATGCCCTCAAAATAATATAATAAACCTATCTATCATGCGGAAGAATATAACAGAAATACAATACTTTCATTCATTAGAGTTTACTGTTTAACAACCAGTTAAATGCCATGTAGGCTTATATCTTCCCAAGTCATTGCTTGGTTGCACAAAGTGAGTCTCGCTCATTACATCTTAAGCCCTTGGCTTTACAAATAACAAACATACACACAACAAGACATAATTAAGAAGCTCTTGCTTCCCGAAAGTCCATCCCCGCTATTGCTTTGGAGGAAACATCTCACCTGCACCTGAAAATGGTATTCCCGTATAGGGTGAGCCAACAACCCAGTAGAAATAATCTAACACAATATATGAGGTTTAGAAAAGGTATAAATACCACGTGTATAAACAATACCGATACTAAAACATCCATGAGGCATGCATATTCATATGCCACTAAAACCAAACCTCATTTCCATTTTCCTTCAATTCATTTCAAGTTCATATATGCTACTTAATTCATGAGTTAAATTCATTATCATTCAACAACCAAAATGAGACTACGACTCAATGGTTTCCAATTATGCAAAACATACATAAACACTTCAAATCTGCCATTTTACGGATATTTCATCCGAAGGAATCGGCACCCATTTATATATAAAATTTCAGGTCTCTCACCCAGGACACTTCGGCCAACTTGCTTTAAATGGAGTCCATCCCCTTTCTCATCCCAAACAAATATACATATGCAATGTATTTATAAACATAATCACATATGGAGTACATCTCATTTTTCCTCCCAATAAACATACATATACAATGTATTTATAACATGGTCATATTCAATGACACCAATAATGGATTAGCATTAAATCGCCTAATTCTCATGTAATTTCTACAACAATCATAGCTATCCTCCACCGATAGCCCATTACATTTATCTCTAAACAGATATTCAATCTCAAGATAAATAGTTTATTCACAACTTCTAAAAGTGTAAGGTAATATATATCTAATTTCACCATCTATACCCATAACCTTCCAATTTCACATTTTCAATGCTAATCCCAATTATTTATACAAAATAATACTTTAATCAAAATTAGGACAAAATCTCCCTCTTTCCAAATATCAACCCAAACACCAAAATCAACTATTTTGGCGCAACATGATCTTATATTCAAGCCTCATACTTGTTTACCTTATATTCATCAAAACCCCTCTTTTCATTCCACAACCAAATCTCATCATCTATACACAATAGCAAATAACTTAGCTAAAAACCATATTAGAGTGTAGAAAATCCCTACCTCAAGCTAAGAAGAGAAGATGAGCAAAACAAGGTTAAAAATCCAAAGATGTCGAAACCAACTTCTACTTGGATCAAAACGAAACTCTTGACAAGCTCTACGCTTAATCTCAAAGGAGCAAGGCAAGGAGATGCTTCCAAGAGAGTAGATCTAAAGATCTTTGAGCAAAAAGTGATTTTGGAGAGGGAGAGAGTGACTCACGGCTTAGAGAAGGAAAAAGAGAAGAAAAGGTTAAATGAGGGACCTATTTATAGTGCTAGGTCATAATGAAATAAAGTCCCAAGTCAACCCAAAAGATCAAGTCAAAATCCCCAAAAAGTAGGCCCAAAACCGGACTGAAATCTAGAAAAAAAGTCTGCAGGGGTCGACCCTTGCAACACAGGGGTCGACCTTATGAAGAAACTTATGTTTGACAACATGCAAGAGGGTCGACCCTTAGACAGGAGGGGGTCGACCCTATTTTCCAGCAACTAACACACCATAAGAGGGTCGGCCCTCCCCAGACTGGTGTCTACCCTATTTTCTAGCAACACTTCCGAAAACTTCACCACAGGTATGGGTCGACCCTTAGGAAGGTTGGTGTCGACCCTAGAATAGAATTTCTAAGTCTCCAAGGAACTTTTGACAAGAACAAGTGCGAACAACCAAACCCAACAAGTTTAAATCGGATTATACTCCTCCAAAATCAACCCATAACAACACCAAAGATTTCCAAAATAAAAAAAAAAGGATTCGAATACACTTCCCAAAAGCTTTGAAGGACACAAGTGTTACAACCTCCCCACCTTAGGAAATTTCGTCCCTGAAATTACAAATCAGGCCCTAAAACATAATTGAACTATTCATAACCATGTTATTCCCACAAGTTCAACACCATGACCCATTCTCCGGTCATCTATTCACACCGACTCGATTCACAAGTCCCAAATTAAAATGAAATTTTCAATTTCCCAAAACATTTACAATGTTTAACGAAAGTCCAAATTTTCAAAAAATCGTACATAGCATATACAATGCTTCAAAAAATGATACAACATCATCAATATTCCATATTCTCAAAACACAAGCAATGTTTATATTGAATCCATGTTCTTCCCAAACAACCATAACATATACAATGTTTTCATAAGTTAAAACAATGCTTAGACTTTTCATTAATACAATAAATTCTCAATACATGCTTATGCATCAACAAACAAATCCAGATATTTCTCTCGGACTTGTAATTCACGTTCCCAAGTCGCTTCCTCAACTCCGTGATGTTTCCACAACACTTTTACCAAGGGAATTGCCTTGCCTCGCAAAACTTGATCTCGTCTATCCAAGACTTCCACCGGTCTCTCCTCATACGAGGCATCCTTTTCTACCTCTAAGTCGGTCCAATCCAACACGTGCAATGGATCCGGCTCATATTTTTGAAGCATACAAATATGAAACACGTCATGAACCTTGAAAATTTGTGGTGGTAACGCTAAATGGTAAGCAACCTTCCCAATCCGCTCAAGGATCTCAAAAGGGCCAATAAACCGAGGGGACAACTTCCCACTCTTCCCAAACCCCATCAAACCCTGTCTAGGTGATATCTTCAAAAAGACATGATCTCCCACTTCAAAAGACAAAGGTCTCCTCATACGGTCGGCATAACTTTTCTGGCGACTTTGAGCTGTAGCTAGCCTCTTACGAATAAGTGCCACTTTCTCCATCGTTTCTCGAACCAACACACAGGGGATCTACATGGTCGACCATACAAGGCTCAAACGATGCCATGCCAATACTCGATTGGAAACTATTGTTATAGGCAAATTCCACTAAAAGCAAATTCCACTAAGGGCAAATGCCTCTCCCATGAACCCTTAAAGTCAAGGACAAAGCCTCGAAGCATATCCTCAAGGATCTGAACAGTATGCTCGGACTGCCCATCAGTCTGAGGATGATACGCAATACTAAAAGTCAATCTAGTGCCCAAGGCACTCTGCAAACTCTGCCACAACCGAGCAGTGAAACGCGGATCTTTATCCGAAACAATCGTCACAGAGACCCCGTGCAACCTCACTATGTCCCTAATGTACAAGTCGGCCAGATAATCTATCGAGTCACTTACACGCATAGAAATAAAATACGCCGACTTAGTCAATCGGTCAACGACTACCCAAATGGAATCACTATCCTGTTGAGTCCTCGGAAGGCCCACAATGAAGTCCATCGTAACATGCTCCTACTTCCACTCAGCTATAGGCAAGGTTTACAACAAACCCGCTGGTCTCTGATGCTGGGCCTTCACTTGTTGACAAGTAAGGCACTTTAATACAAACACAGCCACATCCTTTTTCATACCTCTCTACCAAAACTGGCGACTAAGATCATGATACATCTTTGTGCCTCCCGGACGCACCGCAAGGCGCGAATTATGAAACTCTCAGAGTACTTCCTCTCGGCAAGACTCTAGTACAAACAAACGGTCACGGTATCTCACACTTTGGTCGGATACACAGTCAAACCTCTTTTTACTTTCCCATTGGAAATCTTCTCTTGAAAGGATTCCACCTCAAGGTCACCCCTTTGCGCTTCCAACACTCGATTCACAAGTATAGGTCGTGCAACTACTGAAAACAAAGATGCGAATTCAACAGACTCGCCCAGTTGCAAGTCAAACTCATTAAGAGTACCCAACATTTCCCATTCTCGGATGGCGATAGAAGCTGCACTGCTAACTGGCTTTCTACTCAAAGTATTGGCCACAACATTAGCCTTCCCGATATGATAATACAACTCAAAATCATAATCCTCTATGAATTCCATCCACCTCCTCTGTCTTGAATTTAAGTCTTTCTGTGTAAACAGATATTTCAGACTCTTGTGATCAGAGAACACTTCAAATTTCTCACCATACAGATAGTGTCTCCAAATCTTCAAGGCAAATATCACTGCTACTAACTCTAGGTCATGGGTGGGATAATTTCTCTCATGTGTTTTCAATTGCTGTGAGCCATAGGCTACCACTTTACCCTCTTGCATCAATACACAATCTAAACCTTCTCGTAAAGTATCACAATAAACTGAATAACTCGAACATCTCTCCGGTATAATCAATACTGGAGCAATGGTGAGTCTAATCTTGAGCTCTTGGAACGACCTTTCACAAGTCTCACTCCACACAAACTTGATTTCCTTTCTAGTCAACTTAGTCAAAATTGAAGCTAGTCTAGAGAAATCCTTCACAAATCGACTGTAATACCCGACTAACCCCAAGAAACTACAAATATTGAAAGCATTCTTAGGTTGTGCCAAATCTTGCACTGCTTTTAGCTTGGATGAATCTATAGTCACCCCTTCCCTTGACACTACATGCCCTAGGAATTTAACCTCTTCTAGCCAAAAGTCACATTTTCCAAACTTAGTATACAGAGCTCTAAGTAACTCGAGTACTACTCGTAAATGTTCTTCGTGTTCCTCCTCTGAAGGTGAATAAATCAAAATGTCGTCCACAAAGACAACCACAAAACGATCTAAGAATTCACCGAAGATCCGATTCATTAAATCCATAAACACAACTGGAGCATTAGTTAGCCCAAAAGGCATCATAAGAAACTCATAATGGCCATACTGCGTACGGAATGCCATCTTTGGGATATCCTCCTCCCTTACCCTCAACTGATGATAACCCAATCTTAGGTCTATCTTAGAGAAACAACAAAACCCCTTCAACTGATCAAACAGATCATCTATACGAGGCATTGGGAACTTTTTCTTAATAGTAGTTCAACTTTCTGTAATCAATACAAAGCCATAATACTTCATCTTTCTTTTTTGCAAAGAGAGCCGGCGCTCCCCAAGGTGAAGTACTAGGGCGAATAAAACCCTTATCTAACAATTTTTGGAGTTGAATCTTCAACTCACTCAATTCAGTAGGTGCAAATCTATATGGAGCCATAGAAACCGATGCCATGCCAGGCACTAAATCAATAGAGAACTCGATCTCTCAATGAGACGGTAAACTGACAAGATCCTCAGGAAAAACATCCGAGTATTCACAAACTACCCTCGGCAATTCAACTCGAATTTCATCACACTCACTTCTCAAAAAGCTAGCAAGGAGACAATTAAGTTCACTCCGCCCACGCGGATCATATATCGTTGATAAGACTCTATCCACTTGGTCTCCCAAGAAATAAAAGCAATCATCGCTCAAGGTACATACTGTAACCTTCGACGGTAGCAATCTATAACAGCCCGGTATGACGATAACCAGTCCATACCCAATATGACATCAAATAAGCATGTTAATCAATACAAATGCAAAAGGTAATCGATGACCAGCAACCCCGATGTCACAGCCTCGACATCCCTGTCTCAAGACAGTCTGACCACCAATAGGTGACTCTACACAAATAGGAGATGCTAACTGTGCCAACTCCAAACCCAAAACTGACGCATACACATGAAATAAAAGAATGGGATGCACCCTTATTAATCAACACATTAGTAACTGAATTGCAAAATAAAAAGGTACCTCTCACTACAAAAGGAGTAGTTATAAGATCTGGCCCTACAACTGTATACATATGTCCAGTAGGCCTCTGCTCAACCTGCTCACCCCTCAGAGCATAAGCCTGATGCACAGACTGAGTCGAAGAGACTCCCTGATTGACCTTCGAGGCCTGTGCTAATGGTGTTGGTTGGTAACTCTGTATTTGTCTTGAACCAGATGCACCAGGTGTACCACCCAACTGTGGGCAAAACCTCTTCAGGTGCCCCGCCTGGCCGCACTGATAACAAGTGAGCGGCTAGCCTTTTCCCTGACTCTGGCTCTGAAAACGAACCAAAGATGATGCTGTTCGCTGTCCTCCTCCTCTCTAAGGACAAGATGGAGACTTGTGGCCCAACTAACCACACTTAAAGCAAGTAAAATCTCCCTGCCCATCTCTTCCAGGACCTGAACTTGGTATTGGAAAAGTAAACCTCGACTGAGTTCCCTGGGATTGCTGAGGGTGGGAACCCCTCTGCCTCTTACTGTCTCCCTGACTATCCTAACCCCTCCAAGAGCCCCTCATCCTTTCATCTTCTGTCTGCATAATAGTTTCAAGGTGGGCTGCAGACTGCACAAGGCACCCATAATCTCTAGTCATGGAACCGACAACTTTATACATTAGCCCGATCCTTAACCTCTTTTCAAACTCCAAACAACGACGCTCCTCAATCGCCACCATCTCAGGTGCAAACCTCGACAGACTAGTAAAGGTTGCCTCAAACTCAGCCACTGGTGTGTTCAACAGCAACAATTTAGAGAATTGATCTTTCAACTTCTCCCTAACCGTGGGAGGTAGAAATTTATCCTAGAACGCCTCAACAAAAGCCTCCCAAGTTCTTCCAATGCGCCCACGCGCATACTTCCACCACTGACCCGCATCCCCCTTCAACTGGAAAGACACCAAAGTCACTTTCAACTGATCATCCTTGATGCCAAGCTTCTCAAATGTCTTCACTAACTGTTCTAGCCACTCATCTGCCTTCAGTGGCTCCCTGGGATCACCCACAAACTCACTCGGATTTGACCGGAAGAACTCCCTCTTCAGAAAAGATGGCCCTGCTTCAGCTACTTGGGCATGGACCTGATTCTCAGCCCTGAGAATGTCCATAGATTCCCTCAATGCTCTGGCCATTTCACGGGCTAAGGCACCCATAGCCTGATGACCAACTGGTTCAGCCACATTGGCTTGACCAATTCCTTTCTTCTGTGCCGGAATGTCATCCGGTATCGGCATTTTATGCCCCATAGGTCTACCACGTCTACCACCACCACGTCCATGTCCAGACAACCTAATAAAGGTAACAACAGGAGATTAGCACATTCACAAATGTAATGACGCTAACTCACTTGTGTCCTAATACATTGGACAACAATAAATCATTCCATGTAAGCACATAGTCACAGAAACACATACGAATTTTATTCTCAGATAATGACCGTCTCACGGCGTTGCTAGAGTTCTAATTAGAAATAGCAGTGATCAAGTGCCCTTCCAATAGGACTTCCAGAAAACCTAAACTCAATCAACATCTTAGGAACTAAATCCCATACTCACATAAGCACATAAGCAAGTTATCACATAAGCATACAATACATGCTAATGTCTCAATCAAGCAAGACAAACCCATTGTGGTACTAACCACTTCCCACGTACCCAAAGTATTCAAACCTGGTACGCTCTGGTACCAAGTTGTAACGCCCCCAAAATAATACAATAAACTTATCTATCATGCGGAAGAATATAACAGAAATACAATACTTTCATTCATCAGAGTTTACTATTTAACAACCAGTTAAATGCCATGTAGGCTTATATCTTCCCATGTCATTGCTTGGTTGCATAAAGTGAGTATCACTCGTTACATCTTAAGCCCTTGGCTTTACAAATAACAAACATACACACAACAAGACATAATTAAGAAGCTCTTGCTTCCCGAAAGTCCATCCCCGCTATTGCTTTGGAGGAAACATCTCACCTGCACCTGAAAATGGTATTCCCGTATAGGGTGAGCCAACAACCCAGTAGAAATAATCTAACACAATATATGAGGTTTAGAAAAGGTATAAATACCACGTGTATAAACAATACCGATACTAAAACATCCACAAGACCTGCATATTCATATGCCACTAAGACCAAACCTCATTTCCATTTTCCTTCTATTCATTTCAAGTTCATATATGCAACTCAATTCATGAGTTAAATTCATTATCATTCAACAACCAAAATGAGACTACGACTCAATGGTTTCCAATTATGCAAAACACACATAAACACTTCAAATCTGTCATTTTACGGATATTTCGTCCGAAGGAATCGACACCCATTTATATATAAAATTTCAGGTCTTTCACCTAGGACACTCCGGCCAACTTGCTTTAAATGGAGTCCATCCCCTTTTTCCTCCCAAACAAATATACATATGCAATGTATTTATAAACATAATCACATATGGAGTACATCCCCTTTCTCCTCCCAATAAACATACATATACAATGTATTTATAACATGGTCATATTCAATGACACTAACAATGGATTAGCATTAAATCGCCTAATCCTCATGTAATTTCTACAACAATCATAGCTATCCTCCATCGATAGCCCAATACATTTATCTCTAAACAGATATTCAATCTCAAGATAAATAGTTTATTCACAACTTTCAAAAGTGTAAGATAATACATATCTAATTTCACCATCTATACCCATAACCTTCCAATTTCACATTTTCAATGCTAATCCCAATTATTTATACAAAATAATAATTTAATCAAAATTAGGGAAAAATCTCCCTCTTTCCAAATATCAACCCAAACACCAAGATCAACTATTTTGGCACAACATGATCTTATATTCAAGCCTCATACTCGTTTACCTCATATTCATTAAAACCCCTCTTTTCATTTCACACCCAAATCCTAGATTTGTCCAAACCACAACCAAATCTCATCATCTATACACAATAGTAAATAACTTAGCTAAAAACTATAGACACCCCATTTTTGACCGCCCTTAAGACTTGGGCGCTACTGATTGTTTACTTGGTGATGAAAGTTGTGCAGTGCAAAAGTTTGATTTCTTCAGCAAGAAGAGCGTCAAACCCCAACCTCACACCCCTTTTTGGACCAAAACGATTTTGACCAAAAGATTTTAGACCTTAAAACCCTTTCTTTCAAAATATTTTTGAAAAAGTTCCTACGATGTTCTGAGGCTCGCATTTCGTTAAACGTTTCGCTTTTCGGTAAACTGATCAAGGACAAAGTGAAAATGAATGAAAGAGAGATGAAATCTTTGAAAAACATTTCAAAACACCTTATTTAGGGGTTTGGGGTTGAAGAAAAGAGCAGAGGAGGGAAGAGAACTAGCTGACGAGAAGTTAGGCATGAATCCGGTTAAACTGAAACTAAGAAGTCTTCACTAAAATGATCATAACGTTTTCCACACTTGGAATTTTGATGTGAGGATGCCACCATTGGAAAGAAGACTTCAAGGGCTTAAATTTAGGCTCAAGAATGACCTGAAAATGAGTCCAGATGAAGGAGATATTCCCGTTTGAAGTTGGGCCCAAAAAGCAGATTTTTCTGGCCAACCAGAGGAGGAGGTTTCTGGCCATGAATGGGCTTTGCCGGCCATGTGCCGGCCATGTGCCGGCCATGAATGGCCCATGCTGGCTAGGTGTCGTCCAAGAGTGACCCTTTCCGGCCATAAATGGACATGTGCCGGCCATCAATGATGGCTTGCCGACCATTGATGGAAAAAGTTAGATTTTTGCAGATACTTGTGTTCCAGCTGTTCCAGCTGTACATTTTGGGATATTTTTGACCTCAAGCTTCATTTGTCTATATATAAAGAGCCTTCTCTATTATTTTCAAGGTTAGAACATTTGAGGAAGAAAAATTTTGAGAGCCTCTCTCTCTATAATTCTCTCTCTACATTTCTCTCTCTCTTGAACCTTTGTGCATAAGTGCATACAAGTGTAGATACACTTCTCCTTTGCCTATACATCCTTGACCAAAGTTGGTTATCTTGGAGCTGAGGTTCTAGAAGGTCTTCTTGGAGCTCTTGAAGGTGATTTTGCTTGGTTTGGTTGCCTAAAATTGTGTTGTGCTTCAAGAGGTATAACGCTCTCCCTTTAAGCTTGTTTTTCATACTTGATTTGCCATCTTTTTCCACCATTTCAAGGCTGGTTTTGGCATGTAAAAAGTTATGTTTTTCAATTCTAAAAGTGGTGGTTTGAGCCTTTGTGAGTTAGGGGGTTGTCCCCCCCTTTTTGCTCTGTAGCTTGTTAAGCTTTTTGCACCATTTCTAATCACCTTCAAATCAAACTTTTTGGGCCTTTTTACCACTGAAACTCAGAGGTTTTTTAGTGACAAAAACCATATTTTGAGGTCCAAAATAGGAGGGGTTGGCCTCCCCTCCTTGTGTCTTATTTGTATGAGTAGATAGCCTAACATGTGAGAATGTTTTTTTACCATTTTGTGACTTGATCTCAGCATGTTTTTGATACTTTTTTGACTTTTCTAAGCTCTATTTTGAGCTAGTTTGTCCACTTGAGGCTTATGTTGCATGGTTGTAGTGCAAATGCCTTCACTAGCTTAGTGTTTTAAGGCCTCTAACATGTTGTGCATGTGTTGATTGCATGTTGTAGCATCATTTAGCATGTGATTTCAGTGCATATAACTGTGTCACACTCTCACTTATTTCACTTTTTCATTGCTTTTGAGAGTTGTGCCTTGAGCCTTGTTTGTAGCCTAACATGTGAGCATGTTTTTCTTGCCTTTTGTACTTCCATCTCAGCATATTTTAGCCACTGTTCTGACATGTTTTAGCTCTGCCTAGAGCTGGTTTGGTCATTTGAGCTTGATATTGCATGCCTCTAGTGTAGTGCTCTTCACTAGTTTAATGCTTTTGGCTTTTGAACATGTTGTGCATGTGTTGCTTGCATGGTTTAGTGCCATTTTTCATGCTATATCAGCATTAAAAAGTCTGCAACCTCCCTCATTTCTTCACTTTTCATTTGTTTTGAGGTTGGTAAGCCTTAAGGTTGTGTTTAAGCTTGGGATTGAGACTTGTGCTTAATGGTTTTAATCCTTTTTTGAGGGTTTTTACTAACCAAAGCATGATCTCTCTCATGTCTTAAATCACCCTTTGGTTGACCCCTCTCTCATTAGAGGACAATCACTTTGGACTTAACCAGTTAAAGAATGGCTTGGTAATGCTAAAATGTGTAAACAAGAATTGGACAAGTAAAACATGACCAAGATAAGCATGTTGTGTTTGCATTGCATGTGTTCAATCAGACGTTATATTGAACACAAGGTAGATTGGTCCATTTCATACTCAAAGTGATGAAATGAGCCAAGCTCTTTTGTCACCATCACCCTTGATCGTGCATGATAAAATGGTGGTCTTTAGAGTCTTGTTTTGTGCATTGATTGAAAGTGTACAACTTGGATCTTTGGCTATCATGCATTGAAAATTCTTAATTGGTGGTTTTGGATCCAAGAGTGCCACTCATTTGATGTTTTGAGATGATAAGGACGGTCACAGTACAAACATACCCTTGAAAAACCCTCCATTTTTCTCTGTCTGTGCTCTGTTGTAGTGTGGTGATTCAGCACACCAGTGGCCGTCAGTGGCTCACTGATGGCTGGCAGTGCTTCATCCTTGGTCGGCAGATGGCCGGCAGCAAGCACACATGGCCGGTAGGCCACTGGTGTATTCCTCAGCATTGGTTTGGTAAGGTGGAGCAGAAAGTTCCTGGAGTAACCCTGCAGACAGAGCCTCTCGAGAGCAAACCGGTGGGCTTTTCGGGGCGAAAACTGAGTGCATGCATATTCAAATTCCTAAAGCAGAGTTGAGGCAGTGTAGTTAATGCTTTATATGTTTAGTGTACATTGGTTTTGTAATTTAATTAATTAGTTTGCTAATTAGTTAAGTGTTGTAATAATTAGTAAGTAGTTTACTAGTTATCCGATTGGTTTGTAATAATTAGTCTAATTAGTTTAATTAGATTAGTTTAACTAGATTAACTTAGCTTAGTGTGGCTTAGCTTATTCATTCGAACCCTCCTTCGCGAGGGCGTAATGTTGTAATAAGTGTGCGTGCATGTGTGTGTGCATGTCTTCCAACCCCACGTCTTTCTCCCTTTTATTTAACTGCTTTCGATGGTTAGTTTAGGGACACGTTTTGATTAGCATACCTTATGCTTGCATGTTTGTATCATTCATTTGTATTGCATGCGCCGGGCTCGGTGCATCATTCAAACTGCATCGCAATTTCAGTACACTTATTTGAATACGTGTTTAAAAGCATGTTATCAAAGTGTTGCAAATACCATGATTAGGTAGCCGAGCCTATTTACATAGCATATTGCATGTGTTGCATTAGGCATTTTGAATAGTTAGGATCATGCATATTTTTCTAACTTTGTTTTCCTAGCTTAAAGTACTCGGTAAGCTTTTGTGCTTTAGCATACTTGCGTGAGTGTGAGTGATGCCATGATAGCATGCTTGCCATGAGGTTATGTGCTTATATGATAAACTGCATGAATGCCTGTGGGTGAAGGCTTGTTGTTTGAATTGGAACAATGCGATAAATGTGAGTTTTAAGCCCACTTTGCGAAGTGGCAAAATCATGTTTTAAGCCCACCCGAGGGTGGCAAATCTGCGTTTTAGCCCACTTGAGAGTGGCCCCTTCAAACTATTTTCGAAAACAAACATGAGTTGTTTTGTTCCAATTCTCGCGATTTAGTCTATACTTGTGTGTATACGTCACATAGTAAAGTTAGCTAATAACTGGATAAGAACACATGAGGTTTATAAAACAACATATCATACTTAGTAGAGGCCGATCCTTTGATCGGACGAGCGAGGGTGCTCATTTCAGGACCTTTCCCTCTCGTACCCAAGTTCCCGAGCCGAGGCAACTTTGGTGATGACGGACACGTGGCCTTTGGCACGAGTCAGGGTTTCCTAAATTTCCAAAAAAAAAAATATTTAGGTGGCGACTCTGTAATCTGGAAAAACAGTCCATGTTTGGCGCTTTTTGATTCAAAATTTGATTTTCCAAAATGATTTGCCGGATTGGACTCTTTGGTGTTTATCAGTCTCACATTGCATTTTGTGAGATTAGATTCAGAACCGTGACAGGAGTCCTAACTGTAGGACCAATTCGAGCTCTCCGAAAGGGGGGCGCGAAGAAAGTCGAGTCTACGAAAACCATATTAGAGTGTAGAAAATCCCTACCTCAAGCTTAGAAGAGAAGATGAGCAAAACAAGGTTGAAAATCCAAAGATGTTGAAACCAACTTCTACTTGGATCAAAACGAAGCTCTTGACAAAATCTACACTTAATCTCAAAGGAGCAAGGCAAGGAGATGCTTCCAAGAGAGTAGATCTAAAGATCTTTGAGCAAAAAGTGATTTTGGAGGGGGAGAGAGTGACTCACGGCTTGGAGAAGGAAAAAGAGAAGAAAAATAAAGAAAATGGTAAGTGAGGGACCTATTTATAGTGCTAGGTCATAATGAAATAAAGTCTCAAAGTCAACCCAAAAGATCAAGTCAAAATCCCCAAAAAATAGACCCAAAACCGGACTGAAATCTGGAAAAAAAAGTCTGCAGGGGTCAACCCTTGCAACACAGGAGTCAAACCTATGGAGAAACTTATGTTTGACAGTATGCAAGAGGGTCGACCCTTAGATAGGAGGGGGTCGACCCTACTTTCCAGCAACTAACACAAAGACATAAGAGGGTCGACCCTCCCCAGATTGGTGTCTACCTTATTTTCCAGCAACACTTTCAGAAACTTCACCAACAGGTAAGGGTCGACCCTTAGGAAGGCTGGTGTCGACCCTAGAATAGAATTTCTAAGTCTCCAAGGAACTTTTGACAAGAACAAGTGTGAACAACCAAACCCAACAAGTTTAAATCAGATTATACTCCTCCAAAACCAACCCATAACAACACCAAAGATTTCCAAAATAAAGATAAAGTATTCGAATACACTTCCCAAAAGCTTTGAAAGACACAAGTGTTACATGAAACCATTCATTCGTGCAAGAATGATTGTGCACTATTTTGGAAGGAGAATGCAAATTTGGAGAAATGCCCTACATGCGACGAGCGTAGATACAAGTTAAACGATGATGGTGGTAAAAAGATTCCACACAAGGTATTGCAGTACTTTCCTTTGACACTGAGGTTGAAAACACTGTATCTGTCCAAAAAAACAGCCGCAGATATGAGATGGCACAATGAGAAGCGTGTGGATGATGACATATTAAGGCATCTGGCCGATGGTGAACCATGGAAGGACTTTGATAAGCAACATTCGACGTTTTCTGATGACTCTTGAAATGTAAGGCTAGGGCTGGCAACAGATGGTTTCAATCCATTTGGAAATATGAGCACATCATATAGCTTGGGGCCCGTAATCTTAATACCTTACAATCTCCCACCGTAGAAGTGTATGAAAGAGCCATTTTTCATGATGTCATTGCTTATTCCTAGACGTTCGACACCTAGAAGAGACATTGATGTGTACTTGCAGCCATTAATAGAAGAATTTATGGGAGCATGGTGTGCAAACATGTGATGCATCGAATGGGCAAATTTTTAGAATGCATGCGGCGGTAATGTGGACCATTAATGACTTCCCTGCATATGGTAACATGTCAGGGTGGAGTACAAAGGGTTACTTGGCTTGCCCTAATTGTAACAATAATGCATCATCCCACGGTTTACGAAGTAAAATAGGATATATGGGTGCTCGTTGCCACTTGCCTGAGAACCACACTTGGCGAACAAGTAAGCTCTTCAACGGTCAAATTGAGTATAGGTCCAAACCTTTGGACTTATCGGGGGAACAAATACTAGAGAAAATTGATTCTGGGACTTACAAGCCGTATGGAAAGTAGCCACAAAATCAAAAACGACAAAGGAATGAAAATCTAAATTTGAATTTGACCAAGAGAAGCATTATGTTTGACTTGCCCTATTGGAAAACGTTGAAGCTTCGACACAACCTTGATGTCATGCATGTTGAGAAGAATATATGTGACAATGTTATTGGGACACTTTAGAGTGTAGATGGAAAGAACAAGGACATGGATGAACCACGCTTAGATTTGGAGGACATGAGAATACGTAAAGAGTTATACTTGAAAGAGGCGTTCTAATGGGTCCTTTGAGAAGCCTTCCACATTGTACACATTGTCTCTAAAAGAGAGAGAAGGCTTTTGTGATTTTTTGAAATCAATTAAGTACCCTGATGGCTATGCAGTAAATATCTCCAATTGCGTGACCGCTCAAGCTGGTAAATTATCTGGCCTCAAAAGTCATGACTGTCATGTCCTTATACAACGACTTCTTCCAATTGGGATGTGTGGCTACCTTACTAAGGAAATTGGAACGACACTTTTTGAGTTGGTAAATTTCTTCAAACAATTGTGTTCAAAGACATTGAGGTGTTTAGATTTGGAGAAATTGGATGAACAAATCGTACTCATACTTTGTAAGCTTGAAAAGATTTTCCCGCTGGCTTTTTTTGATGTCATGGTCCACTTGGCAATTCACTTGCCTCAGGAGGCTATGCTTGGAGGCCCAGTGCAATATCGATGGATGTACCCAATTGAGAGGTATTAACTCAGCCCTCTTATTAGTGTCAAATTTTAATTAACGCTTTAGTGCTGATATAAAGATTGCAGTATAACATTGTCGTCAGCTTGATCGTTAGGTTGTTTGGTCGTCTAAAAGGGTTTGTGGCCAACAAAGCTCATCCTGAAGGTTCTATTGCCAAGGCTTACATTTCCAAAGAATGTACAACATTTTGTTCAATGTATTTGTATGGAGTTGAAACATTGTTTAACCGCCCAGAAATGAATTATGACATGGGTGACCGTGGCCCAGGGTTGGCGGTATTCACTCAAAATGTCCGTCCCTTTGGTCTAATGACAAGGGCGTCCGATGTGTCCGTAGCTGAACGCGAGATGGCTTATTGGTTTGTCCTACACAATAGCACAGAAGTGGAAAAACACGTAGAATATGAATCCTTCAAATGTATTTAGAATATTTGTAGACGGCGCCCGCGTGGGCCTCGCTGCTACAGTTCGGACTCGATTTGTGTCACGGTTCTTAATCTGAACCAAAGAGTCCAAATCTGGCAAATCGTTTTGAGAAACAGATTTTTGAAAAAGTAGTGCCAAACATGGACTGCTTTGCCAGATACAGAGTCGCCACCTAAATATTTTTTTGTGGGAGAATTTAGGAAACCCTGACTCGGTGCCGAAGGCCACATGTCCGTCATCACCGGAGTTGTCTCGGCTCGGGAGCTTGGGTACGATCGGGGAAGGTCAGCTATGAGCACCCCCTTTCACCCGGTCCGAAGACCGGCCTCTACTAACCGTGATATCCGTTTTTGAAAACTTTACGTGTTCTTAAACCAATTATTAGCCTAGAATTACTATGTTATGCGCACAACAAACAAGTATAGACTAGATTGCCTAATTTGGAAATAAACATTGCATATCCGTTCGGTTTGAAAATGCTTTGGAATTTGCTACTCGCAAGTAGGCTAAAATACGGATTTCAACGAGTTTTTCCAACTCAAACAATCCAACCTTCACCCACAGGCATTCAAAACAGTTTAACACATAAGCATCTAGCCACATGTTAAGCATGCTGTCATGGCAATATTCACACTCATGTGATATGCTAAAGCGGAAATACTTACATAGTACTCCGTGCCAAAACAAAGAACTTGTTAGCAAACATGCATGATCCAAGTCCATGTGAAGTGCCTAATGCATCGCATACAAAATGTTACTAGAATAGGCTCGGCTATCCTAAACATGTTATGTGAAAATGCACAATTATCACATATTCAATTTTTGATTTGAAGTACGAATGCAATTAGCGTGATGTACCGAGCCTAATGCATGTAATACAAAATGCATGAATGCACGCATGCATAGCATAAGGTATGCTGAATTTAAACATGCCCTAATCTACCATCGTAAGCAGGTAAATAAAAGGGAAGAAAGAAGTGGGGTTGGAAGACATACACACCACCCACACACACTTATTACAGATTTACCCTCACTCGGAGGGACCGAATAAATATTACAAATTAATTAACTACGCAAGCTAATTAATATTACAAATTAACTAATTTAATTAACAAATTAAATAAATTAATTAAAGCAGGAAAACACCTCGGGAAGCGCGCCACCATGCATGGGCTACCTCTGTTTTCCTTCCTTTCCTCCTCTGGAGGCTGTCAAAGCCTCAGGACTGATCCCTTGGACAGAGAGGATCACCACCGGCTGATCGAAATTGCCACCGACAGTGTGGTATGGCCATCGGCACAAAATTGAATCTGTCGGCAGAGAAAATGGTGCCGGTCGGCACATTACACTGCCGGTCGGTAGAGTATTCCTGCAGAACCTGCAACTCACAGCAACAGAGGGCAAAACAAAGCATGGCAACACAATTCAAGGCATGTATGCACCAACCATGTCCCTTATCATTGTGATGACTCAAAGGGACATGTGCCTCGGTTCTCGGACCACCAATCACGTATTTCCATGCATGATGGCCCAAAGAACCAAGTATGCAACTTTGATTTCAAATGTATGCAAACCAATCAAACAAAACTCCCAATCCCTATCACCCAAGTCAAGGGACAAGGAATGCATGCAAGATGCAATGCAACCTAGGCATACAAGCTAAGGATGCAACATGGCATGGCAAAGCACTTATGCAAGCATACAAGCATACATATGGCAATGCAAATAAATGGAAAGATGGACTTATACATGAATTAGGCAGCTCTAAAATAGACCTAAAACAGTGGCCATAAGTGCTAAAGAGTGAGGGCTAAATGGCACACACACACACATGCACATAAGGACCAACACTTAAGCACAAATCAAGCAACATTCAAGCACACTTGAAAGGGACAAACATGAACAATTAGCATGCATTATAAGCCTTGAAATCATGCTAATACATGGTGCCAAACCAAGCAACAAATCAAGCCAAGCATGCACCAAATGGCCTAAGTGTTCAAAGCAAATCAATGAGGCATTGAACTACACTTAACATGACCAAACATGGCATGAAAAGAAGGACCAAAATCAGAGGTTTAGCATGTTAAAACAAAGCTAAAGGACTACTTAGATGGCATCTAAGTGACTCAAAAAACAAAGACATGCATAAACAACGGAACTTGGAGCATTGCTACACAAGCTTCCAAAGCATTAAAGAGGCATGCAAGGCAATCAAACAAGCATGGAAATGGGACTGAAATGGCATGTAGAATGATCCCAAATCACCAAAACAATGCAAAGATGGCATGCTACACATGCACATACTCAAGGCCAACAAGCCCAAATACAAAGGAGCTATATAATGCATGCTAAAATCAACCCAAATACTTATGGACAGACCTAGAACATGGCAAAATAAGCACATAATCTTCACAAGACTAAGCCTAAAACATGCTCCAACAAAGGCTAACAACCTAAGGCACATTAAGGCATAAACAAGGCATTACATGGCAACTATGCTAAACATGCATGGAGTTCCAAAACCAACTTAAAATCATGTTATTTTATGGATATATAAGCATGGAAAACAGCCTAAACATGCTCAATACACACTCAAACATGGGCTTCCTTTAGAGGCCAAAACATGCCCTTTTCAAGGACAACAAGGAGAGGGGGTGGCCCTCTCCTTCTTGGGACTTCAAGGCATCATCTTCACCACTGAAATCCCTTAAGATTTCAGTGGTGAGGAGACCCCAACACCAAAATCCCGGAGCTAGCACAAAATGGCTCAAAATGAGGCCTTTTGAGGCCTAAGGGTGGTCAACAACCCTCAAACAACAAAACACTCTTAATAAACAATAAAGAGGGCCTAAAAACAGAACTTTTTTATGTTATACAATAATCACAAAAACAGCTCTAAGATAGGTAGAAATATGGTGCAAAAATGGGGAATAAAGGTGTTAGTTTCTTACCCTTGTAGTCTTCTTCACCAAAGATGCTCCAATGGCCTTCCTTGGCTCCAAACCAGTCAAGAACTTCAAGCACAAGCCCTTAGAACCCTAGTTTCAAGAGGAAGGTGAAACACTAGGTGTTTGTGTGCAATAGTGAGACACAAAACACCTAGTGAACAAAATGAGAGGGAAAGAGAGATAGAATGTGTATCTCACCCAAACCCTAGAACAAGAGCTCAACAATGGCTGTTTTGCTCTCGAAAATATCCTAAGTCTAACCTTGTCTCCCCCTCTCCCTTGCCTTAGAGAGAGCTCCTCTCTATATGTCTCTTGTAAAGCTTACAAGACAAGCTTTGCAAGAGGGAGATCCCTCCATACACGTGTATGGAGGGGAGCAAAAGCAATACAGCTGTCTAAAAATATCTGCAAAAGCAGATGAACAGCAATCGGCCGGCCAAAAATGCCATCTTGGCCAAAAAGAGTGCCGGTCGGCAACAAATAGTGCTGACCGGCAACAAAGAGTGCCGGCCGGCAAACTATATTGCCGGTGGCAGCAAAAACCAGCCGGTGGCATCTAGCCACTGCCGGTGGTGGGTGGGGATGGTCTACAAGCCCCACCCTGCCTCTCAAAGGCAAGATGCAAGTGTTTGGTGCAAAACCAGACACTAAACGGTCGAGTTCGGGGATCCTGAGGCAAGGCGCGTGAGCCGAGGCCTCCGGGAACTCCAAACGAACACAAACATGGAAGATCACCGTGTGTTCAAACAGTGACGTCCAAGTCTTGAGGACGGTCAAAAATGGGGTGTCTACAATATTATGGTTGTAAATTGATTAGTCTTTATCTTATTAAATATTTTTGAATCGCATTTCTTGTAACTAGGAAGCACAAGAACTTGTTACAACAAAGAGCTAGTGCATTCGACATCGAAAACAAACAACGCAAAGAATTCCCTAAATGGTTCAAAGATCATGTAAGCTAGTATTCTCCTCATACAATCAATCGTACATTACGTTAATATTGTGCATGCTTGTAACATGACACATGTTTTTCATGTAGATGAATGAATTGCGGAGCCAAGTTTCCCCCGAAGCAATTGATGAGATGTGGTCATTAGCCAATGGTCCTAGTGGCTTAGTGAACACATATTCAGGATGTATTTGTAATGTTGTCCGTTTTCATACTATCGACTGTGACAACCGTCGTAAAAGTCAGAATAGTGGATTAGTTGTGGAAGGGGAGCATGAAGGCCAATTGATACACTTCTATGGACACTTGTGCAGAGTGTGGGAAATGAACTATTTGTTCAAACATCGGATTGTATTGTTCCAATGTGAATGGTTTAACATCGGTAGTAGCAAAACTATGCGTGTAGAACCACATTTGACAACAGTTGATGTAAGAAGTCGATGGTACAAAGATGACTCATTTGTATTACCAAGTCAAGTTGAACAAGTATTCTATGTTCATGACACCAAATTAGGTACCAATTGCAGAGTCGTAGAAAAGTTTCAACATTGAGGAATTTGGAATGTGCCAGAGATGGATGACGTACAACCTGATGACGTGTTCCAACAAGAAGAAACCACCGAGGTCGTACCAGCTATGGCTATTGATGATGATGTGGTTTTGCGTCGAAATGATATTGAATATGAAATTATTCCAATGGAAGTTTTTCAATCTGTCAGAGGTGTAGAAGCCAAGGGTGTTACAGATGATGCCTTCATCAGTGATGATGAAGATGGATTAATGAGGGAGGGTGACGACCTAGAAGAAGAATATGATCTACAAAGTGATTTTGATACAGATGTTGATGTAGAATATTAATATATTTGCATTTATGATTGAGATATGATAATAAACCAAAATACTTGTCTTTTTAATTTGGCAACATCATGTCATAGCTTTTTATTTATTTTTATTGTTTTTGTCTAATTTAGTTCATGTATATCATGTTTTATAACGTAATTAAGCATGTATTAGTTGAGTTATTTCATGCTTTCTAATTTATTTTTGTCTAATTTATTTAATGTATTTCATGCTTTATAATGTATTTTATTTCATGTATATCATGCTTTATAGTGTTACTTGTGTTATTACAGTTTGAAAAATGGTTCCTGGCTTAAAGACTGGTCGGCTTCGGAAAAAGATACTCACGAGCACAATAACAGACTCACCGGCTGCTATTCCTTTAGGATCAACGGTCACTCTATCTCCTGTTGTTCCCGTACGATCAAATGTGGGACCATCTCATCATGCCGCTTGCCCACCATTGGTTGATTTTGATGAGACACAACCCCCATCCGAAACACAACCGAGTGGCGTAGGTAAGATCAAAGCATATCAAATTTGTCAATTATTACTTGTCATTATTTACAATTTTCTAATTATTATTTTGTTAACAGGGACTTCGAATCCCACACATGTACGAGAACTGACACTTGGCAAAGGAATACAAAAAATAATTAGAGCCAAGAAAGGGGAAAAAATTTTATGTTCACATTGATCGTGCTTTGAATGCAATGACTGGCAAGTATGCCACTCCAGCAACTAACGAGTTAGGAATTCAAATTAGGAGCTTGTGCCCTGTGAAATATGTTATGTCGTGGCTAGATCTTGATGAGATTACAAAATCTGTCATCATCCAAGCTGTTCTTGTAATTGATATTACTTGTCCACAAGATGTATTTGTATTAAGTATACTTATAAGAAAACCTTTTATTTAATGACTGTAATTTCCATTTGTTATGCTTGTAGGACAAGTTTGATATTGGAGACGATTTCCACAATGACTTACAAGCACAATAGATTGTGAATAAGAAGGCATCTGGGTTGTACAAAGATTGGAGGTACACCTTGAAGCAAGAATTCGAACTATTAGAGGGACTTCCAAGTGATGAGATCTATGCTCATCCGCCGCTAGGGGTGAGTTTAGATTATTGGAAGCATTTGATCGATGTGGCATGGCAAGATGTATCTTACCAGGTAAAATAATAAGGAAAGAGTTCATAAATCTATGCCAAAATGTGATATGCCTTAATATTTATCAAAAAATTGTTTATCTGCTTGTCTTATTTTTAGAAACGGTCAAAAGCTGGAAAGAGTAATAGAAGGCGATTGTGGTACAATCATACCAATGGGTCTCGCTCATTTCCTATCGCAATGGCTGCTATGGTGAGATTGATTTTATTTAAAATTAAATCCATTATATGTTGTTTGGATATGAAAATGTTATGTTGTGATTTTTAGGGGCAATTTGGAGTCTATTAGTACACATATTTTTTTATAAAAATTTATTTGATATCAACTCTTTAACTTCCAAACTACTTGATTATATACCTGATTATAGAGAATAGTTCTTATATGATTATTGTTCAATCCAATTAAATGTTTGGCTAGGTTGGGATTATATTATGAAATGAAATCATATCGGTAAGAATTTATTCTTGTTCTTTAGTCGTTATATTAAATCGATCTTTAAATTCCAATTGAATGAGAATTTGTTTATGGTGTGAGTGTTATGGCTGGAAATTATCAAATAGATTATTTATTTATATCTAGTGTTTGAAATTGAAGCTTCAAATCCTAAATTTGTTATATAGCAGCAGGTAACCTGTAACAACCCTGACCCACAATTAGTTATTAATCCGTAATTAAAGATGCTAACGAGGGGATTATAATAAATTATGTGTTTATCATGTATTTTGTGTATTATTTGGCTTTCTATTGTTACTCGTAGTAATATCTGTTGTGAAATCTGCTTCGATATGATGATTGGAAGCCTTATCGATATCTGAAACTAAATTTGGTTACACTAATATGTTATTCAGAATTTTTAGAATGTCATGGCAAATTTTATTAAAAATTGATTCAGTTTGGTAAATTAAGTTGCGTTTGGCAAGCCTTATGTTCTAATTAATGTATTGTGGCATCATGACTATATATATGACCCTTTAAGCTCATTCTTGAGCTCAATTCTTTTACCTCTTAGTGCCAAAATCTGAGTTCATACATTTTAGAGAGAGAAACTCTCATTTTAGAGAGAGAAAGTGTAGATTCAAGGTAGAAGTTGAAGATTTTGCTAAAATAGCTCAAGTTCGGCAAGAATCTTGTGTATTTGAAGGCTTTTGGTGAGCATCTAATCCATAATTCATGAAGAATAAGAGTTTAATTGCATACCATGAGCCTAGAATGAAGATTTGAGTTGTAATTCATACATGCATGCTAAGTTTTGTTTAATTTCATCATTTTGAACATAATTCATGACATCCATGTTGAATTTAGAAGATGACTTGTACATGCATGCATGATTTTGCCATGTTTTGCTATGATAAGTTAATCTTGAGCATCTAAGTTGTTATCATAAATTATTTGGCACATGCATGTATAATTCATCATGTTTTAAAATTTGAATTCGTATGTTGAAAATGATTTCTCTCATGTATGGAGCTTTTGAGCTCAATTTTGTTAAAACCATGGTGTTGAAGAAAAAGAGTTTATAAAACTTATATACATGGAAGTTTCAACTCAATTTTGGCTAAATCCATGAGTTTTGAGATAAGGGTGTGTAAATGATCATATATTCATGTTTGTGGATAAGTTTTCCAAGTTTTTGAACAAGCCTTGCACGAGTTTACCCTTGAAATTTGCAGTTGGAAGCTCAAAACTCTGTTTTTTGAAAACCCAGAATTTCGCAATCCGTTCGAGCGACGAAACTTGCGCTCGAGTGGAGAATGCGAGCTCTCAGCATTTTTGCAGACATGGGCGCTCCGCTCGAGCGACCAGAGTCGCGCTCGAGCAAACCCTTTGTATTTTGTTGAGCCGCTCGAGGGTGGGAGTTGTGGCTCGAGCTTAGATTGAGACCAACCAGTACTTTTTCAGACAGGCCGGTCCGCTCGAGCGACCAATGTTGCGCTCAAACGACCAAGCCGTTTTCAGTGCATTTTGACAAGTTGTTCTGCATTTCATTTCCAACCATTTTTGGGCATTTATAGACATAAATTATGAGTTATTGAAGAGTCATGAGCTAAGAATCGATATATGTAATGTGAATTAGAAAATACGAGATAAATTCGAGAATTGATTCATGTGTGAGTCTTAAGTACTTAACTGAATAAGAAAGCTAAGCCATAGTAATAAGGATATGAAATAGAGACACACTAAGAAAGGAAGGTACTAAGTTAAGAAATTACGAGTGTGTGTTTTGAGTAATGCGTTAAGTGAAAATAAGAAACCTATGTAGAGAGATCTAAGCCGTAATGGCCAAGTACATGTGCAATGATAAGATATGTTTGTGTTATGTACTTTGTGGTTGTAGGTCAAGACACGAAGATTGATTGATCATTTACGGGAGCCCACTGTGAGTAACGTTATTGTAAAGATATGTTCATATGAAATATGTTCCAAATGTGATTTGATAAGTTATGATTTCTGAAATGATATTTGTTTACGTAAACGAATGTCCTATGTTTGAAATCTATTATGGCATCCATAGATAGTCCCAATTCATGGGGGACGACATGTTAATACGGGTCCATGACATATATGTGATTACGAGATCTCGTTAGCCACTTCATTATGGTGATATGTGTTTAATCGATATCTGGAACCGATTGCTCTAGTCAGAAGATGATATGTGATGTGTTCTATGGGATATACCATTAGTATGTTCAGATATGAGAATGATTATGTTATGATTTGTCTTATGATTATGAAATGTTCGGAATTCATTCACTAACCCCTTTACCTTAATGTTATTCACTGGGCTTTAGCTCACTGTGTGTATATATATGTATAGGTAGGCATTCTAGTGATCGAGCCTGAAGGTTTTTGTCTGGATCTGTGTTCTGTTGTCAGCCAACTATTGTGCCTCACGTGGGGGTTCCGAAAGTGTCACGTGTTATAAGTTCTGGTTGTTCCTATATATGAGACTTGTTTGTTTTTGTTGGCTGTACTTAAGTTGTTATAATGTGTGTGGATATAATGTAAGAATGATTTTTGGATATGTATATAAAGTTTTCAATATTCTGTTCATATAAGCCAGCATAGCTCATTGGACAATTATATTTATGTATTTGCTTCCGCTAGCCCCTTATTTTTGTTTATCTATTCAGAGGCCTTTGGTAAGCCAAGGATTACTGGCCGGTTGCGATGCTAAACCTATAGGGGCGGGTTTGGGTCGTGACATAACCAGTGAATACAAATTGGAATACTACTTAACGGCAACCATTTCTTTGCAAGTTCTGGAAAATTGTGTTTAATTGCTGTAATTTATTCTAGACATCAAAAATTGACAACTAATTGCTATATCTTGAGCTGTGTTTTCATTGATTTGCTGAAAATGGAATGTTTTTTTATGTTGAAACAAGTTTGTAGGTATCAAAATAAGCTTAGAAACTTGGAAAAACTATAAATCTGTTATTAAACTATAAATATGTTATTAAACTATAAATATGTTAGCTTAGAAATCTGTTATTAAACTATAAACTGTTATACCATATTTTTGCAAACAGTGTTTGAATTCGAAATCTGTCTAAACTAGAAATCTTCCTGCAAAAACTCTATTATTAAATATCTACTGTGTGCAAAAAATCTGTCTGCAAAAAAGCTGTTAATGATACCCTTGCCACTTGTGAAATTTGTCTAAACTAGAATATTGGTGCTTAATGGAAATCTGTTTGCAAAAACTCTGTTTGAATTCGAAATATGTCTAAACTAAAAGTCTGTCTGCAAAAACTCTTTTATTACACATACTGTCTGCAAAAAATCTTCTTAAACTCATATTAAAAAATTTGTAAGCAAAAACTCACATTAAAACTTGTTTCACTTATTTTCTTTTTTGTATTATTTCTAATATATATATATATATATATAATATTGATTTGTGATTGATATGCCTCTAATTAATTAATAACTGTATATGATAACATTTTTAAAGGCCCTCTTATGAACTAACATAACTGTATTCATTTGGCATCATCAAACACAACAATGTAAAGTATCATTGTTTTATACCTTGATGTGTTAACAGGTAGCAAAAAATGGAGAGTTGGATTTTCCTGAGTTCTATGAGGACAGCCGCACTTCCAAGAAAACGAATGACTGGATCCATCCGAAATGCGGTGAGCTGCATGTAAGTATGTAACAATGAAATAATTGTATTCAATATGACTTTACTTAGTACCCAATAATATATATGTTAGTTAGCTTTTTTTGTCTTATTTATTTGCAATGACAGCAAAAGATGGTCAATGTACAAGCGGCTGCCATCAAGTCGGGGATGCCATTGACACAGGAGGAGCTTTCAAGACAAGTGCTTGGAGAGAAGAAAAGGTACTTTCTTGGATTTGGGAGTGGCCCATAACCCTCTACCATAGCTGCATCACGAGCACGTGATAAGGACATTGAGGCAATGTGAGCTGAGGTGGAGGCACTTCGTGAGGAGTGACAAAAAGATCATGATGAGTTAATGAAAGAGTGAGAGGAGCGCAAGAGATATTACAATGAGATGTTGAAAGAGCGAGATGAGCGCGTTCGATGTTACAATGAGATGTTGAAAGAGCGAGATGAGGGACAAAAAGCAAGGAAGGAGACAAATACAAAGGTCGAGCATCTTAATAACGTAGTCGCCAAACTATCACAACTCTTGGGAATCTAAGTTGGTCATCTGACGCTTGCTTTTTGGTAAGAACAATTTCATTAATGTCACACGTACTTTGTTTAAATATGTTTGCTTTAAGAGTTGAAAATGTCATCAAGTTAGTCGGAAAGAAGGCGTTGGGAGGGCAAAAATGAAAAATTGTCCCGAACCACTGGTTAAGTGGATTCTAATTCTCCACTGGTTGGTTCTCTTAGGTTGTGTTTGGATTTAGAATTTGTATTAAAAATTGTGAAGGGAGACGGAAATGGAAGGGAAAATGAAAAAAAAAATAGCATCTACTTCCCTCCACGAATTCAAGATCCAAACACATCAATAATGAACAAGAGTTGGGCATCCAGGAGACTGAATATTTAAATCTAAAAATGATATTTAGGTTGTGGCTTGTTGATTTGATATGAATATTTAAATCTAACTATGATATGGAAGAAATGGAATAATAAATTTGACCCCAAGCAATTGAGGCTAAGGCTTGTTGATTTTAATGTTTATAATTTGTATATATGCACTTTTATGCAAGCATGCATACTTTCACATATACATCAACCAACATATGCATAGTGTAGACAGGTACTTTGTGTTTGGACCATAAGATACTATTAAAATAGATGGCCTATTGTTCTTAGTTGACTCTTGTTCCCACTCTACATGGTTGTATATGTAAATAACATTACCTTTGCCATTCATATACATGTATTCATTTTCTTCATCCTACTTTATATATTTATATATATGGATGCCTATATAATTTTTGTTTAATATGTATGTACTATATTCTGGACTATGGGCTGACTGTCTAGAATCATGGTCAAACTACAATACCAGGATTTTGCATTTTTATAGTCTCTGGCACAAGTGAACAGATTTTGTGGCTTCTGATCAATCCTTTCTTTTTTCATTTTTTTTTCCTAAGCACAATTTTGTACTAATTAAGAAAGAAAAAAGAGTTAAGAAAGCTACAATACAACCATCACATGCTATGCTACAAAGTAATTACGTAACGGGAAGCTTCCCGGTGCCAAATGTGACATGTAGGGCCAGACGCTACAAAAATAGGGCACATAGGTAGGGAGTTAGAGTTGATAATGTCATAAATTTGGTCAAAAAAAGGCGTTTGGGGGGCGAAAATGCAAAACAGCCCCCGAACCACTATTTTTACGTAACGGGAAGCTTTCCAGTGCCAAATGTTACATGTAGGGATAGACGATACGTAAATAGAACACGTAGGTTGGGAGATGGAGTTGATAATGTCATAAATGTAGTCGAAAAAAGGCGTTCAGGGGGCAAAAATGTAAAAAAGCCCCTGACCCAAAGTAATTACGTAACGGGAAGCTTCCCGGTGTCAAATGTGATATGTAGGGACATACGGTATGTAAATAGGACACTTACGTTGGGAGTTACGGTTGATAATGCTAAAAAATTAGTCGAAAAAAGGCGTTTGGGGGGCAAAAATACAAAACAGCCCACAAACCACTATTTTTACATAACGACAAGCTTCCCGGTACCAAATGTGACATGTAGGGACAGACCACACGTAAATAGGACACCTACGTTGGGAGTTGGAGTTAATAATGCCATAAAATTAGTCGAAAAAAGGCGTTTGGGGGGCGAAAATACAAAACAGCCCATGAACCACTATTGTTACGTAACGGGAAGCTTCCCAATGCCAAATGTGACATGTAAGGATAGACGGTACATAAATAAGACACCTACGTTGGGACTTGGAGTTGATAATGCCATAAAATTAGTCAAAAAAAGGCGTTCGGGGGGCAAAAAATTCAAAACAGCCTTCGAACCACTGTTTTTACGTAATGGGAAGCTTTCCGGTGCCAAATGTGACATGTAGGGATAGACGGTACGTAAATAGGGTACCTACGTTGGGAGTTGGAGTTGATAATGCCAAAAAATTAGTCGAAAAAAGGGATTTGGGGGGGCCAAAATGCAAAACAGCCCCCGAACCACTATTTTTACGTAACGAGAAGTTTTCCGGTGCCAAATGTGACATGTAGGGATAGACAGTACATAAATAGGACACCTACGTTGGGAGTTAGAGTTGATAATGCCATAAAGTTAGTCGAAAAAAGACATTCGACGGTCGAAAATGTTAAACAGCCTCTGAACCACTATTTTTATATAACGGGAAGCTTTCCGGTGCCAAATGTGACATGTAGGGACAGATGGTACGTAAATAGGACACCCATGTTTGGAGTTAGAGTTGATAATGCCATAAAATTAGTCGAAAAAGGCATTCAGGGGGCGAAAATGCAAAACAGCCCCTGAACCAATGTAATTACATAACGAGAAGCTTCCCAGTGCTAAATGTGACATGTAGGGACAGACGGTACGTAAATAGGACACTTATGTTGGGAGTTACAGTTGATAATGCCAAAAAATTAGTCGAAAAAAGGCGTTCGGAGGGCGAAAATGAAAACAGCCTCCGAACCACTATTTTTACATAACAAGAAGCTTCGCGGTGCCAAATGTGACATGTAGGGACAGACGGTACGTAAATAGGACACCTACGTTGGGAGTTAGAGTTGATAATGCCATAAAATTAATAGAAAAAAGGCGTTCGGTGGGTGAAAATTCAAAACAGCCCCCGCACCACTGTTTTTACATAACGGGAAGCTTCTCGGTGCCAAATGTGACATGTAGGGACAGAAAGTACGTAAATAGGACACCTACGTTGGGAGTTGGAGTTGAAAATGCCATAAAATTAGTCGAAAAAAGGCGTTCGGGGGGTGAAAATTCAAAACAGCCCCCGAACCAAAGTAATTACGTAATGGGAAGCTTCCCAGTGCCAAATGTGACATGTAGGGACAGACGATACGTAAATAGGACACTTACGTTGGGAGTTAGAGTTGATAATGCCATAACGGGAAGCTTCCCCTTTCTCACACGATTTAAGCATGTTTGGAATTTGTCTCAGGTTGCGTCGTGTACGCGCCTGATTGGTTGTTTTGGACCTCCTCTCACAATTTTAGCGTGGTTTGAGTGTCCCCTTCCTCACACGATTTCAGCGTGTTTGGAATTTATCTCAAGTTGTGTTGAGTACGCGCCTGATTGGTTGTTCTGGACCTCCTCTCACGATTTCAGCGTGGTTTGAGTGTCTCTTTCCTCACACGATTTCAGCGTGTTTGGAGTTTATCTCAGGTTGCGTTGAGTACGCGCCTCATTGGTTATTCTGGACCTCCTCTCATGATTTCAGCGTGGTTTGAGTATCCCCTTCCTCACACGATTTCAGCGTGTTTGGAATTTGTCTCAAGTTGCGTTGTGTACGCGCCTGTTTGGTTGTTCTGGACCTCCTCTCACGATTTCAGTGTGGTTTGAGTGTCCATTTCCTTACACGATTTCAGCGTGTTTGGAATTATCTTAGGTTGTGTTGAGTACGCGCCTGATTGGTTGTTCTGGACCTCCTCTCACGATTTCAACGTGGTTTGAGTGTCCCCTTCCTCACACGATTTCAACGTGTTTGGAATTTGTCTCAGGTTGCGTCGTGTACGCACCTGTTTGGTTGTTCTGGACCTCCTCTCATGATTTCAGTGTGTTTGGAATTTGTCTCAGGTTGCGTCGTGTACGCACCTGATTGGTTGTTTTGGACCTCCTCTCACGATTTCAGTGTGGTTTGAGTGTTCCTTTCCTCACACGATTTCAGCGTGTTTGGAATTTATCTCAGGTTGCGTCGTGCACGCACTTGGGTGGTTGTTTTAGGACCTCCTCTCACGATTTTAGCGTGGTTTGAGTGTTCCTGTCCTCACACAATTTCAACGTGTTTAGAATTTATCTCAGGTTGTGTCGAACACGCTCCTGATTGGTTGTTTTGGACCTCCTCTCACGATTTTCAGCGTGGTTTGAGTGTTCCTTTCCTCACACGATTTCGACGTGTTTGGGATTTGTTTTTCCTCCTCTCATGATTCCAGCATGGTTGGAGTATGTCACCCTTTGCATCTTGTACTATACTTACTCTTGTTGTCGCATAGAATATACACGTTACATTAGATGTACGTCGTTGATCCTTTTGCATAGAGTATGTACATCGCATGGAGCACGTTTTAGCCCTGTTTTCCATAGAAAATGCACTCTTCTATACTTGCATAGAAAATGATCGTATCTTTCGCATAGAAAATGCACCTCATTTGTATAGAACATGCATTTTATTGCACTGTTTTGTGCAGTTTATCACTCGCGCTGTTTAGCGCATCGCACTGTTTTGTGCAGTTTATCTATCGCGCTGTTTAGCGCATCGCACTGTTTTGTGCAATTTATCACTCGCGTTGTTTAGTGCATCGCATTGTTTTGTGCAGTTTATTAATTGCGCTGTTTAGCGCATTGCACTGTTTTGTGCAGTTTATCACTTGCGTTGTTTAGCGCATCACGCTATTTTGCACACTTTATCTATTGCATCGCACTGTTTTGTGCACCTTGCATCGCACTGTCTTGTGCATTTCATTGCATGCTTTCATCTTGCATGGAAAATGCTTGTATCCATTGCATTATTCGCGCTATCTTGCACACCTTATCTGCACTTGTTAGTGCATTGCATTATTCACGCTATCTTGTGTACCTTACTTGCACTTGTTAGTGCATTGCATTGTTATGCACACCACTTGCGTTGTCACGCATGTTTTACTTGCATTGTTATGCTTATTGCAGTTGTATTTTTTAGACTTGTTAGTGCATTGCATTGTTATGCACACCACTTGCGTAGTCACTCATATTTTACTTGCATTGTTATGCTTATTTCAGTTGTATTGTTATGCATCCCCTTGCTTGCATTGTCGCGCACACTTGTTGCATTGTCATGCACACCTTGCTTCCGTTGTTACACACCTTACTTGCGTTATTATGCACACTTTACTTGCACTATCACGCACACTCATTGCATTATCATGCAACCTTTTCACTTGCATTTTTATGCACGTTCTACCTGCATGTGTTCCTGTTATATTGTACTTGTCAAAATCTCTCTTTTGTGCAAGCACGATATTGTTTGTACGGTTCATTTAAAGATGGTGAAACCAGGCAATATTGTATGTATTAGCCTTCTCCGCGTGAGACATAGTGAGAATTGTATAATTTTCTTACATCCTTTCTGCATGAGATGTAGTTTGGTTCGTATTTACTCGCTCGCATACCATTCGCTTAAAATGTTGCATTTATTTTGCATAATTGCTTCATCACAGCTTTCTCTGCATGATCATAAGTTATGCTCGGCATTGTGCATGTCATTTGCATTTTGCCCCTGCCTGCGGGCGCATCTCTTTGTTATCTTGTATTTTTGTCTAAGTCTTCGGCCTCATCAAAAATAGGTCATCTCTAGGCTTTGACATTCACTCCCGTCATCTTATGACTTTCGAGTTCTGTCAAAGAGGGGTAACTGTAGACACCCCATTTTTGACCGTTCTCAATACTTGGACGTCATCGTTTGAACACTCGATGATCATCCATGGTCGTGTTCGTTTTGAGTTCCCGAAGGTCTCGGCTGCACGCCTTGCCTTAGAACCTCTCAACTTGTCTATTTTGTGCTTGGTTGTGGACTGAGGACTTGTGGTTTTGCTTCTGAGATTTGATTTTCCATAAGAAGGGAGACCCCTCTCCCTTTCCAGAGGGTCTAAAAAATTGATATAGAAGTTATATATATCTCTCTATATTTGCACTTGTTTGTGCTTAAAAGTGCATTTTGATTATACTATTGCACACAAACACACACTCAAAAACCATCCTTTTGTTGCTGAGGCTTCTTGAAGTTGGTTTTGGAGTTTTTGGACTGGTTTTGATCAAGAAAAGCTGCTGGAGTTGTAGCTTTGAAGTGGTTCTACAAGGGTAAGCTTCTAATCCTTAAAACCCTTGTTTTGGTTTAAGCTTTTGGACCTATTTGCATGCTTATTTTGGCTTGACTTTAAACTACAAAAAGTTCTGATTTTCAATTCCTAACATGTTTGTTTGAGGCGTCTTTGGTGTTGGGGGTGGTCTACCCCCTTTAGAGCCTTGTTTGGCCTTGTTTTGAACCATCTCTTGAGGCCTTTGTTTTCACCTTTATTTGGCCTTTCTACCACTGAATTCCAAAGGAATTTCAATGGTGGAAAGTGTGTTTTGAGGCCTTAAATAGGAGGGGGTTGTCCCCCCTCCTCTTCTCTTGAAAGCTTGTGTTGATGGCTCGCCAAGTTGGCATGTTTTTATACCTCTTTGTGGCTCCATTTCAGTGTGTCTTAGGCCTTGTTTTGCCATGATATAACACTGTTTTGGTTTGGTCTGATCATATCATGCATGCTCTTTGCACTTGTAGTGCAAATCCATTCACTAGCCTAACATGCATCATGTGTTTGGACCATCATTCTAGCATGTTTTGGCTTAACTCCAAGAAGCTTTTGTCCATATTTTAGCATGCTTAAGCTCTGATTTATGTTGTTTTGGACATGCATTCTATGCTTTGTATAGCCATAGTGCATTCTAGCTTGCTAGCTTTGAGTTTCCAAGTCACTAGCATGCATTGCTTGGACCATTTTCATGATTTGGCATCAGTTCATATGTGATTTCAATGCATGTAGTGTGTTCATTCACTCACATTTGTCACTCTTTCCATGCATTGGCGAGGTAGTTCTTTATACCTTAAGAATGAGTCATTGCGTATGCCATTTTGCCTAAGCTTGTAAGCTGCCATATCAGTGTGTATTTGGTCTCATTTTACCATGATATAACTCTGATTTTTGTTGTTGAAGTCGTCGCATGCTTGGTTTTGGTAGGTGTAGTGTAATCCTCCTCATTGGCCTTATATGCGTCATGTTTTGTGCTCACCATGCTAACTTGTTTTGGCCCCATTCCATGCACGTTTTAGACTCATTTTAGCATGATCTAGGACTGTTTTGGGTTGCCTTAGTCATATGCTTCATGCTTTGCATAACCATGGTGTAAGTCCCTTTTGCTAGCTTTGAGTTTTGAGCACCGTAGCATGCTTAATTTGTGATATGTATATGATTTGGCATCATTTACCATTACATTTCAGAGCATATAGACTTGCCATGCTCCCACCTCTTCCATCTTTTGAGTGCCTCTAAGGGTTGTGTATTGTTGCCTAGCTTATGGACCAATATGTGTGCATGCATGTCTTGCCTTTTTGGTGCCTTAGGCCTCGTTTGGGAACAGGCTAATTTAGTAACTTTTTGGCTATTTGGCTAAAAAAATAGGTAAAAAAAACTTATATGTTTGGGATGACTTTTTGGCTAATTGCAAAAAGATGTGCAAAAAGTAGAGAGAAAAGAGAATCTTTGACTTTTTGGTATGAGTTGTTAGCTTTTTGGCTAAAAATGTAACTTTTTGACTTTTTGGCTAAAAAGGTAAGTCCCCAAACAGGGCCTTAGTTTTCGTGTTATAGCCACTGATTTGGGCATGATTGAGATCTGTCCACTTTTGGTTTAAGTCCATTGTGTATGTGGTTTGCATGTTGTTCCATGCTTGGTACATTGCATGTTCGCATGTTTAGGTTGCATTGCATTTGGCATGCTTGAGTTACATCGCATTGTGTGTGCATATGTCGCATTGTGTTTAGAATCTTGGACATGCATTGCATTGTGTTTGGATAGGGAGTTAGTCCAAACACGGGAAACGAGGGACGTTTCGTACTTGAAGTGATGAAACGTGCCTCAATTCTCAATCGCCGACCCTCTTGATCATGCATGATAGAGGTTAAGGCATTTATGTGTTTTTGTGCATTCATGTGACATTGATTTGTGCAACTCGGCCTCTTTGGCCATCATGCATTGGAATGCGTGATTGATGGCTCGAGAGCCGAGTACTACACACCTTTGAGCCTTAGACATGATAAGGGGTCTAGTTGCACATTTCTTGCAAATACATTGTCATGCCTCTGTTTGTGCTCTGTTGCAGCAAAAGGAGGAGTTCGCAGGAAGCAGTGGCCGATCGGTTATCAAGTGTGCCGATCGGCTATCAATAATTGGCCGATAGCCTTGAAATTGGTCGATGACCATTATCCTTTGGCCGATGGCCACCCCTCTTGGCCGATGACCTCTCAGCATGTCCATGAGGTGGATCATAAGTGTTTCGAAGATTGGCATAATTTGCAGAAGTGTGCAAACAGAGGCAACATGAGGCATGGTAACGGATTTCCGAGCGAAGTCGATCGAGCATGCGTACACCCCTCTTCTCGAGGCTGTTTTAACTGCTTTGTATAGTTAGTGTAATTACGAAGTTAATGTGTTAGCTAATTTAATTCATCGTTGTAAATTCTTAATTAGCCTAGCATAACTAATTTCCAATTTGGTGTTATAATAACTAGTCTAATTAGATTATTAGATTAGTTGCTTAGCCTAGCGTAGCTAGTTTGTATTATTCATTTGGACCCTCCGTCGAGAGGGCCAACTATTGTAATAAGCGTGCGTGTGTGTGATGCATGTCTTCCAACCCCCATTTCTTTCTCCCTTTTACTTAACCGCTTACGATGGTTAGTTTTAGGGAATGTTTCGATTAGCATCCTTATGCTTCGCATGCGTGCATTCATTTATTTGTCTTGCATGCACCGGGCTCGGCGCATCATACAAACTGTATTGTATCTCAATACCAATTTGAATACATGTTATCAAGTTGCATTCATATGCCATTCTAGATAAAGCCTATTTTAGCTGCATTTTGCATGTGTTGCATTTGCCATGTTAACATGAACTTGGATCATGCATGATTACTAACTAGTTGTTGTTTTGGCTCGGAGTACACTGTGAGTGTTTTCGTTTTAGCATCCTTGCATGAGTGTAAGTGATTGCCATGTTTAGCATGCTTGCCATGAGGCTAACTGCTTATGTGTTTAACTACATGAATGCCTGTGGATGAAGGTTGGATTGCTTGAATTGGAACAATTCATTGAAATACGAGTTTTAAGCCCACTTGAGAGTGGCAAAATCATGTTTTCTAAGCCCACTTGAGGGTGGAAAAATCCACGACTTAGCCTACTTGCGAGTAGCAAACTTCAAACCATTTTCAGACAAACAAACATGAAATGTTTTGTTCCAACTTAGGCGATCTAGTCTATACTTGTATGTTGTGCATATCACATAGTAATTCTAGGTTAATAATCGGAATAAGAACACATGTGTTTTCAAAAACAACATATCATGTTAGTAAAGGCCGATCTTTGATCAGGCAAGCGGGGGTGCTCATTGCATGACCTTCCCCTCTTGTACGCAATTTCCCGAGCTGAGGCAACTTTGATGATGACGGACACATGACCTTAGGAACGAGTCAGGGTTTCCTAAATTTTCCAAAACAAAACATTTAGGTGGCGACTCTGTATCTGGCAAAGTAGTCCATGTTTGGCATTTCTTTGTTAAAATTGATTTTCCAAAACGATTTATCGGATTTGGATTCTTTGGTGATTTATCAGTCTTGCATTGTACTTTGCGAGATTAGATTCAGAACCGTGACATTGAGTCCGAATTCTAGTAGCTAAAGAACAAAACGATTCACGCCCTAGTGCGCAAAGAGCGGAGTTCTCGAGGCGGTCTACAGTAGGGACAGACGGTAACAACTCTTGGGGGTCTATGGGGGCCTTAAAAATATTTACATTCACAAAGTAACTTGAATAAAAGGCATGCTAAATGGTCTTCATTTCTTCAAGAGTACACACTTTAAGGAACTAGGGTTTAATTTAAGTTTCTTAACCATAAATCCTTTCTCATTTCAGGGATGACTGATTGAAAGAGAAAACCTGAGTTAACTATGTTCAAGAAAATAAAATAAACCAAACCCTTCTAAATAATAAAGATAAGAACTCTCTAAACGATGACAATGCAATGCATGTGTTTTGCCTTTTGTAGACACCCCATTTTTGACCATCCTCAAGGCTTGGATGTGCTTGCAGGTACATCCGATGACAAGTTTGATCACTCATCGTGTGCTCAACTTTCGCAACGGAATGCTCCAATTTTGATCCTTCCAAACCCTATTTCCATTTTGTCTCATTTTTGGACCATGCCTTGGTCCCTCCATATTGATGTTTGTGATGGCCTGCCGGCCATAGAGAAGGGGCTGCCGACCATGTATTTGGCCCTGACGGCCATTGATAAGGCCTACCGGCCATCAATGAGGCACTACCGGCTACCACTGATGGCCTGCAGGACACATTCTTTCAGCAGATATTATTTTAGATCTTTTGAGCCAGCTGTTTTGCACTGAGCCATCCTCCATACACGTATGGAGGGATGGAGGCCATTTCAAGCTTGTCAAGCAAGCTTTGCATTGAATTTCTCTATATAAGGGGAGGCTCTTCCCCCTTTCCAGAGGTTCAAAAATTTGAGAGCTGTAAATCTGTCTCCCTCTCTCTAGAGTTCTCACTCTCTCTCTATATATTGTGCTCAATAGTGCCTAAAGTGTGTTTTTCTTCATATATTTACACTACAACACCTAGTGAAACACCATTACCTTGTTGCTAAGGTACTTGAGGGTGTTGTTTGGACTCAAAAAATTGGTTTTAACTCAGAGAACTTGTTGTCTTAAGTTGTGCTTCAAGGGTGAGTGTCTTCCCTCTTTAAGCTTTATTTTGATCAAGTGTTTGGCCCCGTTTGCATACTATTTTAGGCCTTGCTTTCAACTACAAAAAGTTCTATTTTTAAGTGTTAAAGATGGCTGTTTGAGGCCCTGTGGGAGTTGGGGGTGTTTTACCCCCTTGTTTGCCTTATTTGTTAGGCTTTTGAGCCATCCTTTGAGGCTCTTGTTTTAGCCTTTGCATGGCCTTTCTACCACTGAAACTCAGAGGAATTTCAGTGGTGGAAAGTTGTTTTTGAGGTCCAAAATGAGAGGGGGTGGTCCCCTCTTCTCTTGTCTTGCTTCCATACCTTGTTGGCCTTGTACTTGAGCATGCTTTTCTACTTCTTTTAAGCAGAGTCCAAGCATGTTTTTGTGACTTTTTGAACCTGCCATAACTCTGTTTTGGGTTGGTTTGGTCATTGGTTGCTTGTTTTTGGTATTTGTAGTGCAATCACGCTTGTTGGCCTAACATGCTTCATGCTTTAGTTCATCATTCTAGCATGTATTAGCTTTGCTCCAGCACATTTTTGCCACTGATTTAACATGCTTGAGGTCTATTTTAAGTGGTCTTGGTCATGTATGGCTTGCTTTATATAGCTATGGCATAGTTGACTTCACTAGCTTTGTGTTTGAGGTCCCTAGCATGCTTGGAATGTGATGTTTGCATGGTATAGCCTCATTTCTCACATGATTTCAGAGCATATTTCATTGCCACACTCTCACATTTTCCACTCCTTCAATGTGTTTGAGAGTTGTGTCTTCATGCCTTGTTTGTGAGCCAATGTGTATGCATACTTGTATAAGCTTTTGGGCTCCCTTTTTATCATGTTTTGGCCTTTGTTTTGGCATGATTGAGCTCTGTCCAGAGCTGGTTTAGTTGTTTAAGCTTAGTATTGCATGTTCCTTGTGTATTGCTCCTTACTAGCCTTGTGCTTTAGGGCCTCTTGCATGCTATACTTGTGTTGTTTGAGTGATATGGCATCATTTAACACATAATTTCAGAGCATATAGCCTTGTTTTACTCTCATGTTTATCACTCTTTCAATGCGTTTGAAGGTTGAGATTTGTGCCTTGCTTGCGAGCCATAAGTTGAGCATGCTTTTCTTGCTTCTTGTGTTTAAGTTTCAGCACATTTTGGCCATTGTTTGGGAATGCATGAGGTCTGTTTGGGGTTGGTTTAAGTCCATTGAGCATTGTATTGCATGCCTCTTGGATGATGCTCTTTACTTACTTTAGTGCTCTTGGCTCCATAACATGTCTTGCATGCTTAGCTTGCATAGTTTAGTGCCTTTAACATGCTAAGATAAACATGTGTTGTGTTGCATTACATCGTGTTCAACCAGACGTTATGTTGAACAAAAGGTGGATTGGCCCACTTTATACTCAAAGTGATGAAAGTGAGCCAATCTTCCTTGGTCTCTATTGCCTTTGATCATCCAATTATGCATCGTCGTTTATCTTGCATTGAATATGCATCGTTGATTATCTTGCATTGAATATGCATCGTTGATTATCCTGCATTGAATATGCATCACTGACTATCTCTCATAGAACATGCTTTGGCTCCGTTTCTTGCATGATAAGCATTGAGTATGCCTTGGCATCATGTTGCGATCCTACATCTCGTATGAGATATGCATTGTATTATACCTTTCAAGTTTCTTTCTCATACATGCACAATATTGTATGAACGGTTCATTCAGAGGAATTCTGGGTAACACCATTCCTCTCCCTTACCCCATTGCTTAAAAACACCTGGGTGTGCCCAGTGTTTACACTAACACCCTCTTAGAAGCGTTTAGACCGTGTGCCCGACGCTTATAGCTCTTTGCTTTGGTTAGAAACTTTGGAGCGTCTTTTGATGTTTATACCACTCTTAGGTGTTTTCTTTCCCTCTCTCGCATGTGATACGTTGAGAGGTGTTGCCTTTCCCTCTCTCGCGTGTGATACGCTGAGAGGTGTTGCCTTTTCCTCTCTCGTTTATGATACGCTGAGAGGTGTTTTCCTTTCCCTCTCTCGCGTGTGATACGCTGAGAGGTGTTTTCTTTCCCTCTCTCGCGTGTGATACGCTAAGAGGTGTTGCCTTTCCCTCTCTCGCGTGTGTTACGCGGAGAGGTGTTGTCTTTCCCTCTCTCGCGTGTGATACGCTGAGAGGTGTTTTCTTTCCCTCTCTCGCGTGTGATACGGTGAGAGGTGTTGCCTTTCCCTCTCTCGCATGTGATACGCTGAGAGGTGTTTTCTTTCCCTCTTTCGCGTGTGATATGTTGAGAGGTGTTTTCTTTCCCTCTCTCGCGTGTGATATGCTGAGAGGTGTTTTCTTTCCCTCTCTCGTGTGTGATACGCTGAGAAATGTTGCCTTCTCTCTCCCGTGTGTGTTACGCTAAGAGGTGTTTCGTTTGAGACTTTGGGTGTTCCCTGGTAGTCACTTTTGGCCTTCCTCGCGTGATATGTAGTTAAGCTTGCATAATTTTCTTACATCCTTTCTGTTGAAATGTGTGAGACCTCTGCAACTTGTCGGTTTGCTTAAACTTGTTGTATTTATTTGCATAAATGCTTCATTACAGCTTTCTTTGCATAATCGTAAGTTATGCTCTTGCATCGTGCATACCATTTGCATTTTACCCCAGCCTGCGGGCCCATCTCTCTATGATTATATTGAATGTTTGCCTCAGTCTTCAGCTTTGTCAAAAATGGGTCATCTCTGGCTTTGACATTCTCTCCCGTCATTTCATGACTTTCGAGTTCTGTCAAAGAGGGGCAACTGTAGACACCCCATTTTTGACTATCCTCAAGACTTGGATGTGCTTGCAGGTACATCTGATGACAAGTTTGATCGCTCGTCGAGTGCTCAACTTTCGCAACGGAATGCTCCAGGTTTGATCCTTCAAAACCCTATTTCCATTTTGTCTCATTTTTGGACCATGCCTTGGTCCCTCCATATTGATGTTTATGATGGCCTGCGGGCCATGGGGAAGGGTCTGCCGACCATGTATTTGGCCCTGACGACCATTGATAAGTCCTACCGGCCATCAGTGAGGCACTGCTGGCCACCACTGATGGCTAGAAGGACACCTTGTTTCAGCAGATATTATTTTAGATCTTTTGAGCCAACTGTTTTTCACTGAGCCATCCTCCTGTATGGAGGGATGGAGGCCATTTCATGCTTGTCAAGCAAGCTTTGCATTGTATTGCTCTATATAAGGAGAGGCCCCTCCCCCTTTCCAGAGGTTCAAAAATTTGAGACCTGAAAATCTCTCTCTCTCTAGAGTTCTAACTCTCTCTCTCTCTCTCTATATTGTGCTCAATAGTGCCTAAAGTGTGTTTTTCTTCATATATTTACACTACAACACCTAGTGAAACACCATTACCTTGTTGCTAAGGTACTTGAGGGTGTTGTTTGGACTCAAAAAGCTGGTTTTAACTTAGAGAACTTGCTGTCTTAAAGTTGTGCTTCAAGGGTGAGTGTCTTCCCTCTTTAAGCTTTATTTTGATCAAGTGTTTGACCCCCTTTGCATACTTTTTTAGGCCTTGCTTTCAACCACAAAAAGTTCTATTTTTAAGTGTTAAAGATGGTTGTTTGAGGCCCTATAGGAGTTGGGGGTGTTTCACCCCATTGTTTGCCTTATTTGTTAGGCTTTTGAGTTATGCTTTGAAGATCTTGTTTTAGCCTTTGCATGGCCTTTCCACCACTGAAACTCAGAGAATCTTCAGTGGTGGAAAGGTGGTTTGAGGTCCAAAATGAGAGGGGGTGGTCCCCTCTCCTCTTGTCTTGCTTCCATGCCCTGTTGGCCTTGTACTTGAGCATGCTTTTCTACTACTTTTAAGCTGAGTCCAAGCATGTTTTTGTGACTTTTTGAACATGTCATATCTCTGTTTTGGGTTGGTTTGGTCATTGGTTTCTTGCTTTTGGTATTTGTAGTGCAATCACGCTTGTTGGCCTAACATGCTTCATGTTTTAGTTCATCATTCTAGCATGTGTTAGGTTTGCTCCAGCACATTTTTGCCACTGATTTAACATGTTTGGGGTCTGTTTTAAGTGGTCTTGGTCATATATGGCTTGCTTTGTATAGCTATGGCATAGTTGACTTCACTAGCTTTTGTGTTTGAGGTCCCTAGCATGCTTGGAATGTGATGTTTGCATGGTATAGCCTCATTTCTCACATGATTTCAGAGCATATTTCATTGCCACACTCTCACATTTTCCACTCCTTCAATGTGTTTGAGAGTTGTGTCTTCATGCCTTGTTTGTGAGCCAATGTGTATGCATGCTTGTATAAGCTTTTGGGCTCCCTTTTCAGCATGTTTTGGCCTTTGTTTTGGCATGATTGAGCTCTGTCCAAAGCTGGTTTAGTTGTTTAAGCTTAGTATTATATACTCCTTGTGTATTGTTCCTTACTAGCCTTGTGCTTTAGGGCCTCTTGCATGCTATACTTGTGTTGTTTGAGTGATATGGCATCATTTAACACATAATTTTAGAGCATATAGCCTTGTTTTACTCTCATGTTTATCACTCTTTCAATGCGTTTGAGGGTTGAGATTTGTGCCTTGCTTGCGAGCCATGAGTTGTGCATGTTTTTCTTGCTTCTTGTGTTTAAGTTTCAGCACATTTTGGCCATTGTTTGGGAATGCATGAGGTCTGTTTGGGGTTGGTTTAAGTCCATTGAGCATTGTATTGCATGCCTCTTGGATGATACTCTTTGCTTGATTTAGTGCTCTTGGGTTCATAACATGTCTTGCGTGCTTACCTTGCATAGTTTAGTGCCTTTAACATGCTAAGATAAACATGTGTTGTGTTGCATTGCATCGCGTTCAACCGGACATTAAGTTGAACACACGGTGGATTGGCCCACTTCATACTCAAAGTGATGAAAGTGAGCCAATCTTCCTTGGTCTCTATTGCCTTTGATCATCTATGATGGGGTAGTAGATTTAGAGTCTTGTTTGCATTGCATTTATTCAATGTGTACAAGTTGGATCTTTGGCCATCATTCATTGCAATGTTTGATTGATGGTTTTGGATCCAATTATGCCTCTCCCTTGATGTTTTGAGATGATGTGGAGGGGCATAGTACATACATATTCTTGGGAGACCCTCTATTTCCTCTGTTTGGTGCTCTGTTGCAGTTTGGTGTCACAACACACCAGTGGCTGGCACCCTCTCATTGTTGGCCGGCACCCCTTCATCCTTGGCCGATAGAATGCATCTGTGGCCGGCAGGGGGTTCGGCAGAAGCTTCTCATGGCCGGCAGGCCACTGGTGCACTCCCCAACACTGTTTTGGTAAGTTTCAACAGCAAGCTTTAGAAGAAACCCTGCAAACAAAGCCTCTAAAGAGCAAACCGGAGAGCTTTTCGAGGCGGCAACCGAGAGCATGCATCCTTCATTAATTAAGGCAGAGCTGAGGCAGCCTAACTTAGATATTTTGTATGCTTAGTTGGTTTTGTAAATTAATTTGTTAATTAGTTAAAGTGTCGTAATAATTAGCTTAGTGTTTGATGGTTATTCAATTTGGTTGTGTAATATTAGTCTAATTAGATTATTAGATTAGTTAAGTAGCTTAGATTAGAATAGCTTAGCTTTTATTCGGACCCTCCGTCAAGAGGGCACAATGTTGTAATAAGGGTGCGTATGTGTGTGCATGTCTTCCAACCCCATTTCTTTCTCCCTTTTACTTATCAGCTTTTGATGGTTAGTTTAGGGCATATTTCAATTAGCATACCTCATGCTTTACATGTGTGCATCATTCATTTGTCTTGCATACACCGTGCTCGGTGCATCATACAAACTGCATTGTATTTCAATACTTACTTGAATACGTGTTTCAAAGCATGTTATCAAGTGTTGCATTCATATGCCATCTTAGATAGTCGAGCCTACTTAGTTGCGTTTTGCATGTGTTGCATTAGGCATCTTAACATAGCTAGGATCATGCATTGATTTCTAACTAGTTTTTTGTTTTGGCTTGGAGTACACTGTAAGTGTTTCTGCTTTAGCATACTTGCATGAGTGTGAGTGACTGCCATAGCATGCTTGCCATGAGGCTATGTGCTTAAATGATTAACTGCATGAATGCCTGTGGATGAAAGCTTTATTACTTGAATTGGAACAATTCATCCAATGCGAGTTTTAAGCCCACTTGGTTGTGGCAAATCATCTTGTTTTAAGCTCACTTGAGGGTGGCAAATCCGCATTTCTAAGCCCACTTGAAGGTGGGAAATTCAAACCCTTTTCGAAAACAAGCATTGAATTATTTTGTTCCAATTTAGGCGATCTAGTCTATACTTGTATGTTGTGCGCATCACGTAGTAAGCTAGCTAAATAATCAGAATAGGAACACATGTGTTTTCAAAACAACATATCATGATTAGTAGAGGCCGATCCTTTGATCGGGCGAGCGAGGGTGCTCATTTCAGGACCTTCCCCTCTCGTACCCAAGTTCCCGAGCCGAGGCAACTTTTGTGACGACGGACAGATGGCCTTAGGCTCGAGTCAGGGTTTTCTAAATTTTCCAAAATAAAATATTTAGGTGGCGACTCTGAAATCTGGCACAGCAGTCCATGTTTGGCGCTTTTTGATTAAAATCGATTTTCCAAAACGATTTGCCGGATTTGGACTCTTTGGTGATTTAGCAGTCTTACATTGCACTTTGTGAGATTAGATTCAAAACCGTGACAAGAGTCCGAACTATAGTAGCATGAACCCAAATCTGCGCCCTCTCCGAAAGAGGGGGGCGCGGATCGAGTTCGGGCGGTCTACAGTTTCTGGCAACTCTGCTGGGGATTTAGAGAACTTGACTCGAACTCATGATATGTTGTTTTGTTTACACTTATGTGTTTCTTTGCATTACATTTGCATTGGTGCTCCTAGGACACCGTGTTTACCGTCTGCTATTCCTGAACGGTTTGTCGGAGGCTTGCTTGGAAAAGTGTGCCATAAGGCTGACTAGTTACGGGCTCTGCCACAATGGGAACACAAACCTCGATTTTTACCGAGGCACCCTTTTTGACCATTCGAACTAGTTACATATCGGAAGCCTTAGAGACCATTCCAAACTAGGACAGGTTGCTTACCTGATTGTAGGTTGTTTAAAATCGCTGCGTGCGTAGTGAAACCCTAGCTCCTGACAAGATAGGACAGGAAAACCTTACCCCTCCATAGGGGTGTTTTGGCTCTCACTTGCTTGCTATGTGCTTTTAGAGTGTGTCTCTACAGGAATGCATGTATCAGTTTGTAAGTCTGAGTATCAGTCTGAGGACATCAGTATTTGGGGGTATCATATTTGAGGCAGTGATTTGGGGGCAGTGATCAGTGTTTGAGAACAGTTCTTTCAGCTTGTGATTATCAACTGTGTGTTGTGTTTATTTAAGCCGAAATGTTGTCTATTTTTCTGTTTTTTTTTCCTCATTTTGCTTTATTTATCTTTTTGCAAGGTAGTATAGTATCATTGTTTCCGAAGAGGCAGTTTCCCCTAAAGCACTCTCGGTTAGAGGTAGGAGGCTTCATCAATCCAAGGATCTAGTTGACGGACAAGCAGTGTTCTTTTTATTACCCCCGGTTACAAGACGGAGGGCAGTTAGGTAGAGAGTATCGGCACAGCAGTCGTTGGTTCAGCGATCATTGTCCACCCCACCAGTGAGTAGTCGGGCTGAGGTTTCCATTTCTACCATAGAGAGAGATATACCTGTTCAGTTAGATCAACACTTTATGGCAAGTATGGAGGAGATGATGTGTCAACTCCAAGAGACCATGCAAGCCATGGAGCGGGATACTGCTCGCCAAGCAGAGGTTTCCGCGCGTCAGGCAGAGGTTGTGGCTCAACAAGCAGAACTGATTGCCAGGCTCCAGCAATAGCAGTAACCGCAACAAGCCGGAGCATCTGCTTCGCATCCGCCCCCGCCCCCCACCTTGAGTTCCAACACTTGGGGATACTGCAAACGTCTAGGAAGATACGGACGCTCCAACAGGGCCAGTCCCGCCACCAGTTTTACCACAAACTTCAAAGACACCGGCCTTCTCAACAAATACACCGTTTGAATCTGAGATGGACCCGACCGCTCTGAAGATGAGTAAGCTTGAAAAGTTGTTTAAACGGGCCCAGGGGGTCAATTCCATTCCAAACATAGAGGATGGTTACACTGATTCGGCGGTAAGATTGCCGGAGAGGTTCAAGATGCCCCACATAGACCGTTTTGACGACTCAGGCGACCCTATGGTTCATCTGAGGCTGTTCTCAGATATTTTGCGCCCAATGGGCTTGATGAGACTCTAGAACTATCACTTTTCGGCCGGACCCTGTCGGGTATTGCGGCCATTTGGTACGCTAAGCTGGAGGACTCAGTGAAAAGGAGCTGGGAGGACATGGTCGAGGCCTTCGTCGCACAATATTCATACAACACCCAAATCGAGGTCACGACCCGTGATCTTGAGGCGACCAGGCAAGAGCCAAAAGAAGGCTTTTCTGACTTTGTCACTCGATGGAGGGCCAAAGCCTCCATGATGATAACTCGACCATTGGAGAAGGATCAGATAAGGATGGTTGTACACAACCTTCAACCCAAGCTGATGCAAAAAATGATTGTCTTACCCCTTCCCACCTTTGCGGATTTACACGAGATTAGGGTACAGATTGAGGACACTATGAAGCAGGGTCTGATCAACCAAGACAGGGAATAGCCCAAGAGGGTATTTACACGTAGTTCGAATGTAGGCACGAGTAGTGCTGCAGTTGCCAGAACTTCTGATGTGGGCATGGTCACCACTGCCATCCCAAAAATAGCTACAACTCTACCCTTCACTGGTGCGTCCGGTACCAGCTCACAAATAGCCAAATACCCACCATGCGGCCAGAGGACTTTTACCCTGTTGTATATGCCTTTGTCCAAAGCTCTCAGGGTTCTAATTAGAAAGGGGCATCTGAAGCCTCTGGAACCGCGCCCACTGCCAAATAACCTCCCACCAACCCATAACCCGGCCAAATATTGTGCCTTTCACCAACAGCACGGTCACGACACCGACCAGTGCTTCAGACTGCGTCATGAGATTTAGGATCTCAGTGACAACAAGGTGATTGCACCTCCCGACAAACCAAATGTCACCACCAACCCACTCCCACCATATAACCAAGCTCCACCACCTAAGCACATCAACTTGATCCAAACTGCGGCCATTCCATATGACCCAAGCATATACATCACGCCCTCCCACCTACCCAAGCCTGAGGTGTTCATCCCAGACAGCACGAACTTGTGCATGTTGAGCATCTCCCAAACCCAACCTGAACCGATGGTGGTGACTGTCGAAGACAGAACCGGGATGACTTTGGAGGCAGATGGAATGTTGATTCAGAGCTTGAGGGATCTGGGAGCTTTACCGAGGGAGCATACAACCCGAGTGGTTATATCGTATCGTCAAATCAAGTCAAGCCGAGGGTAGAGTTGCCAGCTGGGGAAGAGATCAGTGTGGTCTGGGAAGATGGACCAAGTCAGGGGTTAGATGACCTAGCAAAGCTGGAAGAGGATATTGCCAATCTGCAGTTCTTCAACAAGCAGGACTCAGGGGATGTGAACATCAACTGGTTCGACTTGGATGGATCGGTAGAGAATACGGGGTGGCTCAGTGACCAGCCAGATGTTGTTAAAGAATCTCAGCCAAAACAGGGACCATCAGGAACGAGAACATCAGCAGTAGCCGAAATGACAGAGAATTAGGAAGAATCACCGAAGAGCACTGGTGCGAAGAATTTTGCTCGGGATCCAGGCAGTCTGAGTATAGTAGACACTGAATAGGAGGCTCTATCGAAGCGGCTTGAGCAAGAAAAGATCGAGGATCTTGAGAGGTCTAGGAAGGCCAAGGCCCCTACAGGGATGAAATGTGCTGTGAGCACAGAAACAGTTACAACAAAATCGAACAGCTGTCTGTCAGTTGCCGACGGGATGTGGTAGGAAGATGACGACTTACGTCTTGCCCACACTGACCAAGATTGGGGACAAAACCAACCAGATGACACCTGGTATGTTGAGGAGGTTGACCATATGACCAGAAGTGGGCGATATTTCAAACCCCCACACTTGGACCAGCCAGAGGCATCCGGGAAGGACAAAGAAGCAGAGAGGCAGAAAGAAAAGCTGCTAGATGAGGAAGCTGTGCTGAAGCAGCTTAAGAAAATCCAAGCAAACATCTCCATCTGGGGACTACATATGGCCTCGAGAGTTCACAGACAAGCTGTCCTTGCTGCCATGGACAAGGCGAAACTTTCAATTGATACCACACCCAAACAGTTGGTAGGGTCGGTTTTCCCGAGAGGAGCTTCCCTAACCTTGACCTTCACCGTCAAAGAATTACCACCCGAGGGCTCAGATCATAACAAACCACTCTACATCTCTGTGGAGTGTAGAGAGAAATGGGTACTGGTGGTCCTGGTCGACACGGGGTCCGCAATCAATGTATGTCCGTTAAGAACGGCGTATGCTATCATGTTGAAGCCCGCGGATTTCGTACCTACAGCCCAAGTGATTCAGGCCTATGATAATACCAGCCGAGAGGTGATGGGGACCGTACGGATTAAGACTCAGGTTGGTCTGGGGCAACAGGACATTGAGTTTCATGTCTTGGATGTTCCCGCAACCTTCAATCTACTCCTTGGGCGGCCGTGGCTGCACCAGGTGAAAGCCGTCTCTTCTACCTTACACCAAATGCTGAAGTACCCCCACGGAAAGGGGGTGGCGATCATTTTTGGGAATTTTTCAATACATCCATCGCCAGAGGTTTCTACACCAGTTCTGGAGATTGAGCATGGCACGGAGGATGTATTTCTGTCAGGATTCACCCTAGCTAAGGCCCGGGTTGTACATGATATGCTGGCTGTTGATGAGAGGCTATACATCAGTGCACAGTCTGTCTACCTTATGAACAAGCTTCAACACATGCCCGGGATGGGAATGGGGTGAAATGGTCGGAAGGGCGTTGCAGCATCGGCCGAAGTACCGCATAACCCATATACCTTTGGCTTAGGTTATCTGCCTACCAAAGAAGATTGGGCGAGGAAAGAAAGAGAGATGGCCAAAAGAGCCAGGGCAAAGCAAGCCGAAAAGCATTATGAGCTGGTGCACAGGCCTATCTAGGGGACCCTAAATGGACACTTTGTCCGGGAGGGGGAAGACTTCCTGTTTTGCGGCTTCCCGGAGCCCTGGTTGAATTCAGAGAAGCAGCGTTTGCCTGGCTTCGAAATCTTTTATGATCTTCAGTTGTCCGGGGATGAAGTTGCCGGAGAGCAGACAGACCCATCAGATGAGGCTGAGCAGTGCAAGGAGGAGGATTCCGAAAGCACAAAAATTGAGATGGGGGTAGTGCTAGCTTGTCTCCTCTCAAATCCTCAGATCCTACCAGAGTGCTTGGGGGATAACTTCTCAGTTTCCATGATCGGAGATGAAGTGGCTGTGGGCCTATTTTCAGGCATTCTTGATGCATCCATCGCACCATCCCTCGTTTGGGAATACGAGGAGGGCTTTTTATCGAGCAGTTTTGGGTCAGGTAGTGAGCCGGAATCTGATTCCACTGAGTCTGTGGAGTCGGAATCAGATTCCAGCTCTTCTAAGTCTAAGTCTGGTATTCCTGAGGGTGATAACACAGATGCCACTGTCCTGTCCAGGTCATCTTTTTCTTTTTCCTTTAAGTCTGTTGTGACAGAGGAATCAGGTAGACTGGATGTTATTAATGAGAATGGTACGGTTGTGGCTTCCGAGTACTTTTCTGTGCCTTTAATTTATTGCATTAATCAAGACTTTTAAAATTTTGATGAAAACGACGAGGAAGAAATTCCTCCGGTTTTGAAATATTTGCTTGATCAAGAGAATGAGAGGTTTGTAAAACCTTTGGTTGATGAAATCACCACAATTAATGTTGGTACTGAGAAGGACCCGCGGCTGGTCCAGATCGGGTCCACGTTGTCTTCGAAGGAACGCGAGCGCTTAGTCGCTTTATTAAAAGATTTCAAAGATGTTTTCGCATGGTCCTACGAAGACATGCCTAGAATCGATCCTGAGATTGTACAGCACCGGAGCCCTCTTGACCTAGAGACCCGACCTGTTAAGTAGAAGCTCCGAAGGATCCGCCTGGACTGGGCTTTAAAAATCAAAGAAGAGGTCACCAAGCAGATCGACGTAGGGTTCCTGTTAGTATCTGAATACCCTACTTGGTTGGCCAATATAGTTCCGGTGCCGAAGAAGGATAGAAGAATTCTGGTATGTTCTTCAGGGACTTGGACAAAGCCAGTCCGAATGACGACTTTCCTCTGCCGCATATTGATGAATTAGTGGGCTTCACTGCTGGGCATGCGCTGCTCTCATTCATGGATGGGTTTTCAGGCTACAATCAGATTTTGATGGCACCCAAAGACAAGGAGAAGACTGCTTTCACCACCCCGTGGGGAACCTATTGTTATAGGGTGATGTCGTTTGGCTTAAAGAACGCTGGGGCTACGTATCAACGGGCTACGACCACGATTTTGCACGATATGATCCATAAAGAGGTTGAGGTGTACATAGACGACATGATTGTCAAGTCCAAGGAAAGAGAGGGCCACTACACCACCTTGCAGAAATTCTTCCAACGGATCAGAGAGTATCGGTTGCGGCTGAATCCTCATAAATGTACATTTGGTGTTACAGCAGGGAAAAATGCTAGGGTTCTTGATCACACAAAGGGGTATCAAGGTCAATCCTTCTAAAATCAAGGCCATCTTAGAAATGCCACCACCGAGGACTGAAAAGGAGGTGCGAGACTTTCTGGATAAAGTGCAATTCATAAGACGGTTTATTGCAAAATCAACCTTGACTTGTGAACCACTGTTTGGTCTCCTGAAGAAAGGAAATAAGTTCCAATGGGACGACCGATGCCAAGTTGCTTTCGAGCAATATTTACAGAACCCACCTGTGTTGTCACCGCCTGAGCCACGGAAACCGTTGATTCTGTACCTATCAGTGACCGAAACAAAAATGGGCTGCATGCTTGCACAGGAGTCTGAGGACAAAGTGGAGAAGGCTATCTACCATCTGAGCAAGAAAATGTTGGATTATGAGACCCGTTACACTCCGCTGGAGAAGGCTTGTCTGGCCTTGGTATGGGCTACTAGGAAGTTGAGGCACTACCTGTTAGCTCACTCTGTAATACTGGTTTCGAGATTAGATCCCATCAAATATCTCTTTGAGAAACCAGCACTTACGGGTAGGCTAGCCCGTTGGTTGCTTCTGCTTTCCGAATTTGATCTAAAGTACATGACGCGCAAGTCAGTGAAAAGGAGAGCGGTAGTGGAGTTCCTAGCCGACCACCCAATTGAAGGGGAAGAAGCAGTAGAATATCTGTTCCCAGACGAGGCCATTCTGTATGTCGAAGAAGAGACTTGGACGATGTACTTTGACAGAGCGTCAAACTAATACAGGTATGGGATATGGGTGTTGCTGATAGCACCCAACAATTCCCGCATACCCTTAGCATTCAAACTCCTGTTCAAAGTGTCAAACAGTGAGGCAGAATATGAGGCATGTATTGCTGGATTGGAAGCCGCCCTAGAACTAGGGGCAAAATAGTTGGATGTCATCGGGGACTCGAACCTTGTTGTATCTCAAGCTAAAGAAGATTGGAAAGTTAAAGAAGAAAAGATGAGAATTTATCACCAGACCTTAGACATTCTGATTCCTCGGTTTGAGAAACTAAATTTCGCTCATCTGTTAAGAGAGAACAACAGGTTCGCTGATTCATTAGCAACTCTATCTTCTATGATAGACATCCCTTTCAGAGTCCAAATGTGTCTGATCATCATCGAACAGAAATTCATGCCGGCCTACGAGCTGATTGCTACCATAGATGAGGTACAAGATCAAAACCCCTGGTATTATGACTTCTGGAACTTCTTGGAAAAGGAAGCTTATCCACCAAAGGCAAATGCCAAAAGATAAGAGGGCAATTCGAAGAATGGCTGCTCAGTTCATCGTCTGCGGGGGTAAACTGTACAAGAGGGGTCATCTCGGGATGCATAAGCTATGCGTTGATGCTGAAGAATCCAAGCACCTGATGGAGGCCAACCATGGAGGAGAGTGCGGAGCACACATGAGTGGAGTGATGCTAGCCCGGAAGATCCTTAGGCAGGGTTATTACTGGTCAACCATGGAGGAGGATTGTATTGGCTTTGTCCGGCGATGCCACAAATGCCAGATCCATGCAAACCGCATGAACATTCCGCCGTCGAAGCTGTACAATATGACTTCGTCATGGCCTTTTTCAGTCTGGGGGATTGATGTAATTGGGGCTGTCACTCCAAAGGGGTCCAAGGGGCATGAGTACATTCTGGTAGCGATAGACTACTTCACGAAGTGGGTTGAGGCCCAATCTTACGTGGTGTTGAAGGCATCGCATGTCGCTAAGTTCATCAGGAACAACATTATTTGTCGCTACGGGGTCCCAAATGAGATTATTTCAGATAATGGTTTCCACTTCAAAAAGGAGGTGATCGACTTCTTAAGAAGTACAACGTGGCTTTTCATAAGTCATCTACATATCGACCGCAAACCAACGGAGCAGTTAAGGCCGCCAACAAGAACATCAAGCACATTCTGCAGAAGATGGTGGAAACCTACAGGGACTAGCCAGATAAGCTGCCATTTGCTCTTTGGGGCTACCGGACTTCAATTCGAACTTCTACTAAGACAACTCTGTATTCCTTGGTTTATGAGATGGAGGCTGTTCTGCCTATCGAAGTTGAGGTTTCGTCATTACGGGTATTGGCTGAGTGTTAGATAGCTGAGGCAGATTGGCAGCAAAGCATGTTCGAAGAACTCATGCTCTTTGTTGAAAGAAGGCTGAAAGCACTATATCACGTCTAGGGTTATCAACGAAGAATTGCCAGGGCTTTCAACAAGAAAGTTAAGTCTAGGAATTTGAAAGAGGGGGATCTAGTGCTCAAAGACAACTGAGCTCCCATCCACGACCCTAGGGGCAAGTTCAGACCTAATTAGATTGGTCCTTACATCATCAAGTCTATCTAGTCGGGTGGAGCTGTCATTCTGATGGATTTAGATGGCCTTGAGTTCTCCCAGCCGATCAACATGGACAAGTTGAAGAAATACTATCCCTAAGTGGCTCGCTAGGCTGAAAACCCGAAAGGGCGACCTAGGCAAAAGTTAGAGCATGAAAAATTTGAAATAATAAAAACTGAGATCGCAAGGTTAAAAACCTAGAAAGGGCGGCCTTGGCAAAATTTAAAGCGCAAAAGGAAAGTGTTAATACACGAGTGAACCTGAACCGAACTACGTAAAGCTTGATTCCCATCTTTGGGATACGTAGGCAACTTCATTTCGAAGTCTAGCCATAAACACTTCCAAATCAACTTTGTCATCTTTATCTTTTCTGCATTCAAGAGCTCGGTTGTGATCTCCAGTGCAGTGCTGTTTAGACTAGGGGCAACTTTTCATTTGTTTGGGATTCGGCATTGTACATCTCAGTGATAGATCTCGGGCATGCCCAGTTTTGATCCATATCGAAAATGGTTTTGAAAAGTTTTAATAAAAGTTGATTTTGCTCAAATTAATCTTTTTACGACTTAGACCATTTTTCGACCAAACGGAAAATTTTCAGTACCCACAACCTTCAATTACATTGATTTCAGTACAGAGTTCTCCTAGTCTTGAATACAAATTGAAGTTGCTTTTTATTACATTCATAAAGAAAACTTGAAAGTATTGATAAAGCAATAAACTCGGGGCATGAATAAGTCAGGTGTTCCTATGCCCCTCCCAGAGTTTGTGGAAGCCTCTGATGCCAAAGTAGGCCCAACCCGCGCCTCTTCATTGAGCCAAGCTATGCACTCATCAAAGAGGGTGCAACTGAAAGTGAGAGCGGGGGCCAAAAGCTTTTTCGTCCTCCATACTGTGGCATACCGAGCTAGCTGTGTGCCTCGGACTGGAAATGTAGTAGGGTACTCTATCCCTTTTTCCGGGCAAGTCTGATCGTGCCCAAATTGGCGCCGGAATCGGAATGGGAAGTAAAAGACACAGTGTGTCAGGCCAATCAGCTGAATGCCTGGTTGCCGGGACATGCTGTATCTCATCGCCGACAGATTAAGTTAGGGGCAGCGCCAAGCAATGTTGACAGCGGATAGGCTACACATCTATTTGCACCACCATCCCTCATCTGGGGCATCAACTAGTCGTTGCCTGAAGAAATAGTCACGAGCTGAATATGTGGGGCATGAGTCCACCACTCTCAACTTATCCATCAACCATATCCGGGAAGGGATGAAAAATGAGAGATTAAAGAATAAAGAGGTGTACGTTGAGAGAAAAGTGAGGAAAAGATTTTGAAAAAAAAAACAGAGCCTGAGGGCCGAGTGATGTGAGGAATACACATGTGAGTAGGGAGGGAAACATTACCTGCAGCAGTAGTGGACTCCCCGTGAATCTAGTCGTCTCTCGGCGATGGAAAGCATCCAAACCCATCAACGTCTCAGCTAGTGTCATGGCAATGCAGCTCTTGACCTCTTTTAAGCCTTGGGCAACCTCAATCAAACGGACGCTAGACCCATCGGAGCCTGGGGCACGCAAGAAATGAGACAACATGCACAAGCATAGGGCGTGTTGCTGGAAACCTTGCCAGTGATGATCGCCGCGGTCACCGGCATCAGAAAACCAATGAATCAAGCTGGGGATGTCCAACTCTTCGTTGTGAATCAAAGACCGAGCGTCATGCAAAGTAAGCCCGCACATCCGTCCTAGAGCTTGGATGTGACCAAAATGAAGTTGGGGCAAGATCTCTTCATCACGCTGAGACTCTATCAAAGCTTGGAAGTCTTCGAGAGTGGGACATATCTCTTGTCCGCCAAAGCTAAAAACGTGCGTAATCAGATTCTAATGCCTAGCTGCGGCGTGGAGAAACGGAAAACGTAGCGGGGTACGGCTCAGCGTAAATAGTGCATTCATTCTAAAACCCCAGAAATTCAATTTTTTCGAGCCATCCAAGTTTGCGATCCAATTTGTGAGGTTTTAGGAAAGAAATGCTTCCATTTGGGGCAAAAATAGAGTTGAAATAAAGAAACCACGAGGCTGGAACCTTTATAGAAGATAAGGCAATGAGTGGAGGACAGATGTCGACGTTTCGGAGGTTCTATCATCGATGGCCGGCAGTGCCTCATTGATGGCCGGCAGTGCCTCATCAATGGCCGGCAGGGGTGAATTGATGGCCGACAGGCCTTCCCCCATGGCCAACGGCCTTTCCTTCAGACTCCCTGACCTCGTTGGTGAAGATCCAGTTGTTTGCTGCTGTGGAGTCCAGTTATTTGTGCCTTTTAAGGTCTTGTTTTTGTCCTATTGGACTCTGTTGTGTTTCGTTTAAGACGTATTAGTCTTTGTTTTGTTTATCGAGTTGTAATCATCTTCCTCTTATTCATTGTGTTGTTGTAATTTGCTTATCGAGTTGTAAACTTGCTAAGGCCTTCTTGCTTATTGAGTTGTTTTGTTTATTTCAATTGTTAGTCAGTTCACTGCCTAATTCAGACAAATGCATGCACAATTTTCAAACAAAGATCAATCTCATTTTCATGTTGTACGATGTTATGCGATGTTCAAAATACAAAATACAACACCTTTTGATCAAAAAGCTATTTTCATTACATCATGGATTCTTTTTACAAAAGAGCACAAGTTTTAAAGAAAATAAAACTGCATGAGGCTGTACAATGTGCTAAAACTACTAGTAAAAAGAGAATAAAGCAAAAACATCTGAATCGGTGCTATCTAGTTCAAGATCGAGAAGCCCTCTTGTAATACCCCTGTTTCGTAATATGTTAATTGGTCCTTAACATGATGTGATTATGTATTTTGATATGATTTTGTGTTCCACTATGTGAAAATATGTGGTTTGAAGTTCTATTTGTTCACCGTAGGAATATCTGTTTGAATAATCAACTTTGGAAATTTAATTGAGGGCCTTATCGGCCACAGAACCCGAAATCGATTACGCCATTGTGATTGGCATAATTTTTAGAGCCTACGGTGAAATTTAATTGAAAAATGATTCAGGCCAGATTAAATTGATTAATTAATGAATTGGTGCTCAAATATGTAATATTAAATTAATGAGGCTTAGTGGGGTTATATGGGACCCTTATGTATTCAACTCCCTCATCTTATTTCATTCTTGGCTGATTTAACTCTCTAGAGGAGGAGGGACCCGAATTAGAGAGAGAGAGGGGAGGAAATCAAAGTTTTGCTCTTGAATCTTGGAAGTCTTGAAGACAACTCTAAACTTGACCAAATTGGAAGAATTGAGCCCCTAGGTAAGCATTGATTCTTGAATTCATGAGTTTAATGTGTAATCTTGTGTGTTCAAGGGTTGTTTGTGATCAAGAGCATGATTTGAGTTGGTTTTATTGAAATTGAGGCTTGATATGTACATGCATGTAAAGAACTCCTATGGAATCACAAAATCTAGCATGTAATTTGTGAAATTGTGAAAGATTGGTAGTGTAATCCCACATGCAAGCATGTCTTTGTTAAATTTTATGGGAATGAGCACTAATTACATTATTTGAAGTGAATATGAAGTCAAATGGGCATGCATGCCTGAATAATTGAAGATGGGAGCTTTGAATGCATGAATATGTATGATAGGATTGAGTTTGGTGTCAATTTGAGACATGCAAGTGTTTAATCCTTGAAATTGAGCTCCATAATAAGGTGTTTTGGTGTTTATACCTTGTTAGTATACTTATATGTGATATTTGAGCTACAACATGCATGATTTGTTGGTTAAAAGTCGGAATGGAGCTCAAGAACTCAACCTGGGATTCCCAGATTTTCGACGTCCGCTCGAGCGGGTGAAGTGACGCTCGAGCGGAGAAATCGAGCTCCCAGCATTTTCTGCAGACATGGTTCCCGCTCGAGCGGGGAAGTTGACGCTCGAGCGGGGAGCTATGTAGATAGGCAGTACGCTCGAGCGGCCGAGCTCACGCTCGAGCTGGAATTGAAGGCAACCAGTACTTTTGCAGACCTAAAGGTCCGCTCGAGCGGGGACCATATTTTCTGAAATTCTGTTTTTGCATTTTGTGTTCTGTTTTCCGTTCTCTTTCAGTTGCAAGCACTCTTAGGCATATGTTAAGCATTGTAAATGAGTTGATGAGATGATAATAAAGCCTAAAGAGGAATATGTGAATTAAAGAATGGATTGAATTGTTAATGACCCTTTTGTGTGCATGGAATGTGTAGGGTCAAGCTCCAGGGCGAATCCACAAGCCGATCACTGTGAGTAATATCGATATTCGAATAATTGTGAATGTCCAATTGTCTATTCCCTCATAAGCTTTATGAATTGTTGGAATTGCTGATTGGGATTGTGGGCAAAAGTCTGTCATGAAAGTAATTGGACCAGAGGTCGTTTTGATAGAAATGAATGGACCAGAGGTCGTTTTGATAGAAATGAATGGACCAAAGGCCGTTTCGACATAAGTGAATGGGCCGAAGGCCGTTTTGCCATGAATGGAAACCCAAATGGGCCAAAGGCCAGAATGTTGGAACTACAGTTACTTGATTGGCATTTCGTATAGTCTTATATATTTGCTAATTAGAAGTATGAATTGGGCCCAAGGCCGTTTGGAGCATGTTGTTCTACATATTGTGATGTAACTGTCATATTTGATGATATTATTCACTGGGCTATCGCTCACGCTCATTCATGTCTTTGTAGGTGAGCCAAGAGAAGTTCAAACCCAGCCCCAGTGAAGTCTGCCAGGAATAACATGAGTTTGGAGAGTCAGCCTTGTGTCTCACGCACGAGACTCAACCTTGCCATTCTGTTATGTATTTCCATTGTCTTGTTGGCAAGGATCTTGTGTATATCAGTATGTAATTGTGATATGGGTTGACTCAGTTTAGATGATCCTGTCTGTAATGAATTTTGTGAAACTGTATTTTTGACGTGGGTTATTAACATATCTGAGCATGGTTTGTTTGATGTGCATATAAGCACGGCTCTATGGACAAAGTTTTAAATTTGGCTTCCCTTTGGCCCCCTTTACTCTGATGTGTTAAGTCTGTTTTGGTTTGAGGCCGTAGGTGATCTTAGGATTACTGGCCGGTTACGTCCTTAACCCATGGGGGCGGGTTCGGGTCGTGACAGAGTGGTATCAGAGCACGAGTTAATAACTCACACACTTGTCCAAAAGAGCAATAAGCGTCTAGATAAGATCTAGGATGCATTCATGTGATAATATGAATCTGAAAGCATTAAAAATACGCTTAAATGTTTAATGTGAACGATTATGTGCTATAAATTTGTGGATTGCTTGCATTGTAAACCATTGGAATATGTATGCTTTCTGGTATATGCATACTTGTGAATTTTTGTATCAAGTATAATACAAATTCAATCGGATGGTGAGTAAGAACTCTATAAAGTTACGTTTAGCCTTAATTATGTTATGATGATATGAAATGACAAAGTCCCCTAAAATGTTATGTTTGTATGAATTAATGATTGTTCAAAATTTTCCTTGAACATAGTTGTGGTATCCTTAGCAGAGGCCCTTGCCCAGGGGACATAATACTGTGGCTTATGGTCATGAGGCCCTCGCCCGGGGGAAACAATACCGTGGCCTATGTATGAGATCTGTTACTCAGTACCGGAGGTTCCATTATGGAACTTGTTATGCTTGACCAATATGTTATGTTATGCTAAAGGAAGTACCACACATGATTGGAATATGAGATATGAATTGTTACACTAATGTGTACAATAAGTTTGTTTTGATATAATGCACATACATGAATATATGAATCACGAAAGGTTGTTTATGTGCATCCGATTCTGCCAATGGGTGTCTACGTGGAATATGAACATGATTTGAGTGTATAATTACTTAGTAAATGTTCAGCATGCGATATTTGATAAATATGCAATTATCTGTTACGTAAGTGATTAATTGCGTACGATATGTGAAAGAAGAATATAACAACGTGCCTATGTGCGAATGTACTCATGTGATTTTGTGTTTAATTTCGTATTGGGCATCCCAGTATTGGTAAAGCTTGATAAGAATTTGTGTAGAGTATGGGCAAATTAAGGGCATACGGGTTGGAAGGTTCTTCCACAGCCCGACTTGATAGTCCGGAAAAAGTAGTACAAGAATTGGCAGAGATCTTGAGACAACAGCGTCAGTTGCCGCTACGGCAAGAACCTTTGCCACCACCAGTGTGAGAAACACCGAAGAGTTTGTTATCTGACTTCTGGGGCTCGTTATAGATATTGTAAAATGGACCATACGGCAAGGACCTGTCCCCGGATTGAACGAAATGTGAATGAATCCTCTGCCTTGGCTAAATCCGTACCAGTGGTAGGAATTGCTACTCAGGATGGAGTAATCACACTCATCCCAGAAAGCACTCAGAATGTTGTAACCATTATCCCAGGTATCTATACTGTTTACAAATGAATGCTTATGTGTTGATTTATTCTGAATTAGTACGCTTGTACATCTTCGCTTGGGATATTATTTGATTCAGATCGGCATATATTTCATATCTGCTGCATGTGTATCTAGATTGGTTAGACCCACATGATCGAGACTGTATTCTTTGGAGGTATATGCCCCGTTTGGGAAATTTGTGAAATACGTTTTGAGATATTGATTGACTCTGCACATGCACATATATATATCTACACCTATGCTCAGGGTGATTTATTATGTTACCGTCTTCAATGACTAAACCATTGGAATTATGATTCTGTAGTCGTGTGACCAAGTTGAGCGCCCTAAATGATGAACTCTATAATTGTGAGACCATATATTTTGATTGGTAGAAAGTTGACTGGGTGATGTGACTAATTTGGAACCTTTGCGTAACAATCCCATACTATGTGTACCCGAGGAACTTTGTATAATGTATTACTGTGCACGATGTTCTTGCATATAAGGCTTATTTGGGAACTGCTATACTGATTGTGATACGTACCTCCTGATATGAACACTTGCATGCTTATGTAACTATACCTGAACTTATGTGGATAATACCGTATTGTACATGATTTGAAACACTTTGATATGAATAGTTATGATGAATGATTCTGATACGTCCTTGAGAACTGATAAATTTAGGGCAGTTGTGAAACTATCAGCCATGTGCTTAAACAAACGAAGTGAGCTTTACAGAATCAAATGTACCCTATTTGAGGAAACTTCTATTTGACTTGATCCAATAGAACCCTCATTGGATATAATTTGACGAGACCTTTGTTTACTTTAATCTGACAAGACCCTTGCTTGGATTGATTGATGAGAACCTCTATCTAAGTTGATTTTGAAAAAGGGGGTTAAGAATTGTCTATAAATAAATGACCAGATTATTATTGGCAGGAAAACTGATGGACCCAAAACTTGAATCCGTTTGGAGTGTTTGACTTATTTGAAAGACCTTTTGTAAGCTATCAATGGATTGATCTACCTATGAACACCATTGAGAACCAACCTTCAACTATTGAGGACATATGTGTTATAGATGAACTGAATTGTACAAATCCCGTGATTGGGTATCTTAAGCAACGATGCTTGTGTACTGTCCCATCTTGGTTGGTTTGATGCTATGGGGACTGATGATGGCAGATTGATTTGACTATAAGCAGTACTAAACAGTTGTCCTTGACTGATAAGAATATGTTGTGTATGGGAGAGTGGTTGCTTCAGTGTTATCGAATTTTGGAAGATCAGGTTACGGTGAGTGGTATTATGTTTGTTTTGATGACATTCTTGGGGCGTCCTTTCGTGCTAGGGGACGTTAAGCCTATGTAGCACCTTTGATCGAGATACCTTTTGCCACTGACGGTTTCGTACGAGTGGGTTTGACTAATCGATCTCGAGTCGGCCACCGACGGTTGTGAACGGGTGTGCTTGATTCCGAGACGATTATTCCTTTGTTTTGTCCGGAATGTCATCTTTTGGTATTATGCAGATGTTATAGACATTCAAGAAGCTTTGAAAAATCCTGATTATCCATAAGTGTGCGAATTCAGTACACCTTGTGAACGCCTGCCCAGCGCCATTATATTCTGTAATTGGAGCCCTGAGGATGTGTAAATTGCGCTTAACATGTGATTGATTCCTTTGATACTACTTTTGCCATTATGGAGGTTTATATATGAATTGCCTTATGCTTTTGATGACTATCAGATAATGTGGAAAGACTCGATAGAACAGGGAATTGAACTTTTGTGACACGGAATAGACCGAACTTCTGTGATAAAGTTAGCTGACATTGAAATAAATATGTTGGTGACCTACCTTGAAGAGGTCAGTTGGTGAATATGTCTAAATATTTTTCGGTGCCAACAGGTCGAAGTTGAATTTTAGATAGTGGCGGGACTACTTCAACCTCTCCCCATTTTGGAATGGAAATGGGAATATGTGGCTACGAGTTTCGTTGTGGGGCTACCTTGAGTACCCAAGGTGTAAGTCCCATTTGGGCTATTGTAGGTAAAATTATTGAAGTTGCCCATTTCTCCCTATAAAATTTTGTATGATGCTTGTAGACTAGCCACTGTTTACATCGATAAGATCGCTCGGTTGCATGGGGTCCCAGTATATATTGTTTAGGCAGAAATTCTAAAATGTGTTTGAATTCTGAAAAGCCTTCAAGAGGCAATGGGGGCTCAGATTCTGTTCTGTTATGTTATCCGGACCCGAAGGTTCCCTTATGAAACTGGTTATTCGTAACCTCACGTGTATATGTTCTGTTCTGTTCCGTTCTGTTCTGTTCTGTTAATGCTAATGGATGTGTCACGTAAACTTAATCATGACTTATGATTTCTGTATATGATCTGGACAAATTACGAATTTGATACGAAACTGAATTATGATTCGGCGCTGTTTTTCCATCCGCAAATTGATGTATGATCAGAAAGAACTTGTTAGACTCTGGGAGAAATGCTCCAAATGTGTACCTTAGATTTTCGAGGAATTGGAAAGATCTATTCATCGTTGGCAGACCTTACTCACGACGACGGTTTACACTCTAGTTTCGGTATGGCACCATACAAGCCTTGTATGGAAGAAAAGGTAAGTCTCTGACTGAGTAAGAACTGAGTTTTGTTTGACTTTGGGGCTAAGTAAGTGGCTATCAAAAAGAAATGGAACCGTTGAATAAGAAAGTATTCCGAATTATTTTCGGCTACAGGTAAATTAAGTTTGGAGGACCAAACTTCCTAAAGGGGGGAAGACTGTAATACCCCTGTTCCGTAATATGTTAATTGGTCCTTAACATGATGTGATTATGTATTTTGATATGATTTTGTGTTCCACTATGTGAAAATATGTGGTTTGAAGTTCTATTTGTTCACCGTAGGAATATTTGTTTGAATAATCAGCTTTGGAAATTTAATTGAGGGCCTTATCGGCCACAGAACCCGAAATCGATTACGCCATTGTGATTGGCATAATTTTTAGAGCCTACGGTGAAATTTAATTGAAAAATGATTCAGGCCAGATTAAATTGATTAATTAATGAATTGGTGCTCAAATATGTAATATTAAATTAATGAGGCTTAGTGGGGTTATATGGGACCCTTATGTATTCAACTCCCTCATCTTATTTCATTCTTGGCTGATTTAACTCTCTAGAGGAGGAGGGACCCGAATTAGAGAGAGAGAGGGGAGGAAATCAAAGTTTTGCTCTTGAATCTTGGAAGTCTTGAAGACAACTCTAGACTTGACCAAATTGGAAGAATTGAGCCCCTAGGTAAGCATTGATTCTTGAATTCATGAGTTTAATGTGTAATCTTGTGTGTTCAAGGGTTGTTTGTGATCAAGAGCATGATTTGAGTTGGTTTTATTGAAATTGAGGCTTGATATGTACATGCATGTAAAGAACTCCTATGGAATCACAAAATCTAGCATGTAATTTGTGAAATTGTGAAAGATTGGTAGTGTAATCCCACATGCAAGCATGTCTTTGTTAAATTTTATGGGAATGAGCACTAATTACATTATTTGAAGTGAATATGAAGTCAAATGGGCATGCATGCTTGAATAATTGAAGATGGGAGCTTTGAATGCATGAATATGTATGATAGGATTGAGTTTGGTGTCAATTTGAGACATGCAAGTGTTTAATCCTTGAAATTAAGCTCCATAATAAGGTGTTTTGGTGTTTATACCTTGTTAGTATACTTATATGTGATATTTGAGCTACAACATGCATGATTTGTTGGTTAAAAGTCGGAATGGAGCTCAAGAACTCAACCTGGGATTCCCAGATTTTCGACGTCCGCTCGAGCGGGTGAAGTGACGCTCGAGCGGAGAAATCGAGCTCCCAGCATTTTCTGCAGACATGGTTCCCGCTCGAGCGGGGAAGTTGACGCTCGAGCGGGGAGCTATGTAGATAGGCAGTACGCTCGAGCGGCCGAGCTCACGCTCGAGCTGGAATTGAAGGCAACCAGTACTTTTGCAGACCTAAGGGTCCGCTCGAGCGGGGACCATATTTTCTGAAATTCTGTTTTTGCATTTTGTGTTCTGTTTTCCGTTCTCTTTCAGTTGCAAGCACTCTTAGGCATATGTTAAGCATTGTAAATGAGTTGATGAGATAATAATAAAGCCTAAAGAGGAATATGTGAATTAAAGAATGGATTGAATTGTTAATGACCCTTTTGTGTGCATGGAATGTGTAGGGTCAAGCTCCAGGGCGAATCCACAAGCCGATCACTGTGAGTAATATCGATATTCGAATAATTGTGAATGTCCAATTGTCTATTCCCTCATAAGCTTTATGAATTGCTGGAATTGCTGATTGGGATTGTGGGCAAAAGTCTGTCATGAAAGTAATTGGACCAGAGGTCGTTTTGATAGAAATGAATGGACCAGAGGTCGTTTTGATAGAAATGAATGGACCAGAGGTCGTTTTGAAATGAATGAATGGACCAAAGGTCGTTTTGATGTGAATGAATGGACCAAAGGTCGTTTTGATGTGAATGAATGGACCGAAGGTTGTTTTGATGTAAATGAATGGACCAAAGGTCGTCCTGATATAAATGAATGGACCAAAGGTCGTCCTGATGTAAATGAATGGACCAAAGGTCGTTTTGACACATGTGAGTGGGCCGAAGGCCGTTTTGACATGAATGAGTAGGCCGAAGGCCGTTTTGACATGAACGAGTGTGCCAAAGGCCGTTTTGATGTAAATGAATGGACCAAAGGTCGTCCTGATATAAATGAATAGACCAAAGGTCGTCCTGATGTAAATGAATGGACCAAAGGTCGTTTTGACACATGTGAGTGGGCCAGAGGTCGTTTTGATAGAAATGAATGGACCAGAGGCCATTTTGATAAAAATGAATGGGCCAAAGGCCGTTTCGACATAAGTGAATGGGCCGAAGGCCGTTTTGCCATGAATGGAAACCCAAATGGGCCAAAGGCCAGAATGTTGGAACTACAGTTACTTGATTGGCATTTCGTATAGTCTTATATATTTGCTAATTAGAAGTATGAATTGGGCCCAAGGCCGTTTGGAGCATGTTGTTCTACATATTGTGATGTAACTGTCATATTTGATGATATTATTCACTGGGCTATCGCTCACGCTCATTCATGTCTTTGTAGGTGAGCCAAGAGAAGTTCAAACCCAGCCCCAGTGAAGTCTGCCAGGAATAACATGAGTTTGGAGAGTCAGCCTTGTGTCTCACGCACGAGACTCAACCTTGCCATTCTATTATGTATTTCCATTTTGTCTTGTTGGCAAGGATCTTGTGTATATCACTATGTAATTGTGATATGGGTTGACTCAGTTTAGATGATCCTGTCTGTAATGAATTTTGTGAAACTGTATTTTTGACGTGGGTTATTAACATATCTGAGCATGGTTTGTTTGATGTGCATATAAGCACGGCTCTATGGACAAAGGTTTAAATTTGGCTTCCCTTTGGCCCCCTTTACTCTGATGTGTTAAGTCTGTTTTGGTTTGAGGCCGTAGGTGATCTTAGGATTACTGGCCGGTTACGTCCTTAACCCATGGGGGCGGGTTCGGGTCGTGACACCTCTTCACCCTCTTCCTCGGCTGAGCAGACCCTGCACCATCACTGTTGGCACCGCTGTCTGAGCTGGATCCGTCGTCGTCTCCCTCCTCAGATGACTCAGACTGTCGACTCGCTGCCTCAGCCTCCTCACTCATCTCGTCGTCGTCATCACTCGGCACGGGCTCTGAAGGGCCACTCTCGCTGTGAGTGCCTCTGCCTCTACCTCAGCCGTATGTCTGAGCTTGTCTCCTCCTCCTCTCTGCTTCTGGAGGAGGTGTTGAAGGACCCGCCTCTGCTCCTGCTAGGGCATCTGATGGGCCTGGCATCAGAAAGGGAATCTGAAAAAGGTAGTTCGCCAAAATGCATTAGTAATAAAATGTTTCAGAAGTAAAGAATAATGTGCTGTGAACGATGAGTGATCTGCAGTGTATGTATGCCATAAGCAGTGTATAGGAGCAATGTATCAGATCAGCGTAGTGTGGAACTGTACAAATGCTAGTGTGTCAAAAGAAGACTTTATGACATGAAGTGCAGTTCGAAAGAACTCATCGGGATCCTGTAGAGGCTGAATAGATCCAGACACGTCTCTATCATCTCTGTCAAGGAGGCCACTAGATCAATGGCCTGCCCTGTGTACTCTATGGGCGCCTACGAGTGCATCGAAAAGATCAACATCCGATGAAGCATAATTGAAATGAAGTAAATATGCAAAATATGGAGTTTAGTACATACCGGAGTCGGGCCTCGAATCCCGACGAGTGCACGCCCAACTGATGCAGGCGCAATGGGAATCTGATAAGTCTCCCCAGAATGTCTCTGATGAGTCAATGAAGTAGGTAACTTTGGCCATCCAGTCTCCTGTCTCTCCTCCAGATCTCTCCTCTTACGAGATCTGGTCGCTCTGCCTCTCCCTTTTGCAGCTGGAGCTCTCGCCTCCTCACCTCCATGAACACCGGTCAGAGACGGCATCAGATGCGTCTGAATGAAGGTCGCGTAGTCGCCCTCCATGCGAAAATAGTCCACATCCAGTCCTACCATGAACTGAATCACTTAGTCGGCGGACAGCCTGTATGTCTCCCTCACAGACGCAGAAGCTGCCATCGGTATGAACTGGGCAAGTGATCTCAAGGTCTAGCGTACGAAGCGTTCACTCAAAAACCAAGCGTGACAGATCGGGCCCTCGAAGAAGATGTGGTAGCAGGAGACAATCCGGGCAGCGTTGTACTGATCTCAGAGTCCTGACGGTATCGCATCCCACGGCTGCCACATGATCTGAGGAAAAGAGAACGAACAAGATGATCAGTCATCAAATAACTAATGTGGGTGCATTAGGTTAATTGAAATAATTTCATTGCGGAATTACCTCGCGCGCCATGACCGAGTCGAAGTACTACTGGAAGAACACAAAGCTCTCTCGGGTCCTACGACAGAGCTGGCCATCGTATACATCAGAGAATGGGACTGTCGCTGGTGTCTCCTCCACAGGCTCCAGAGCAAGTGTCGGGAAGTATGCGTACATCCACAGCTGTAAAGAAGATGTGATCAATACAGTGTATAAACAGAGTATAGAACATGCAGAAAGTAAAACGCAGTACAATGCATAAGGAGTGCAGGTCTAGAGCAGAGATTAGACTTTGTGTGTGCAGTGTATGGTATGTAGTGTGCAGTATGTATGGTGTACAGAAAATGCAAAGCAGAAAGCATACAGTGCAAAAGCAGATACAGAGAATCCAGAAAGTACAAGTGTTGAACAAAGTGAAAGCAGAAAATGCTAAGAAAATAATGAAAAGGGGAAACTAAGCTGTGTACCTCCCAAGCTCGCCAGTAGCTGCCGATCAAGGTCTCGCACATCCGAGAGCTCGAGCTCATGTATCCATACAAAGTGGTAAGGCCGACTGCACCCCAATCATAGAAATGGACCCGCTGGAGCACTACCAGGGCGCTCAGGAAGTATAAACCCACGGTATTCCACCTGTTTGAAAACAAGGTCGTACCGAAAAGGAACAGGAGAAAGCCCCTTGCATACTGCTCCACCTCCGCATCAGTCTCGGGATTCTCCCCTCTGTAGTGCTCCTCAAACCAGGTATATCTAACCATACCTGCTCGAAGTGTCGGTGGACGCGCTCCAAGTAGTGTATCCCATGCAGCCACCCACTCTCCTATGTCGGGATCGAGAGGAATCGGGTCACCTCCTACGCCCAAGCCAGTGATCATGGTGAAGTCGAAGGGAGTCATCGTCATCTCTCCCGTCGAGGAGAAGTGGAAAGAGTTGGTGGTGTCCCACCACCTCTCCACAAGAGCCCCTAGGAGAGGGCGACTTGCTATGACCCATGTCAAGCTGGAGCAGAATAGGCCAAAGTCGGCCCCGTCTATGATCTGGCAGACCCTCGCAGGAAGTTCGTCATACTAATCTTGAGCTGTCGTCGCACCATAACCTCTGAAAGAGCGGGATCCGTCCTGTGGTAGTGCATGTGATGTAATCAGATCAAGTGACAAAAATATAGTTGAAAGTACAGTTACATGCAGATCAGTGATGTATTGAAAGTACAATTGAATTCAGAGCAGTGATGCATGAGGTATAGTCGCATACAGTACATGCAGAGCAGTGATGTGTGAAATACAGTTGAATGTAGAGAAGCAATGTATAAAATATAATCAGATCAAGGCATGTGATGCAATCAGATCAAAACAGTGCAAGAAATACAAATTGAAAATACTACTGCAGAAAAGTAGAGTTGGTACCTCCACAGTAATGGCCAACAAGTGAGACATAGGCTCTCTCAGTAAGAGGTCGTCTGGCGCGTCCTCATCGAAATCAGTGAAGGCTTGGATACCTCCCGCCACTGGTACAATATGAGTCTCCGGGTGATACCTCACGGGGTCAAAGGGGCGTGCGCTCGGTGGTAAAGGCTGAGGCTCGACCCCCGGCTCAGCCGCAAAGTCTGTGGCAAGCTCTACCGGAGGGAGTGCAGGGAAGCCCCCATCATGCGAGATATCGTCAGCCATCTGAGATAGACGCAAAAATGAGAAAAAATGAGCAAAATGGCAAAACTTTGAACAAATCAAACCCTCAGAGAGAGAAAAGTCAAAGAAAATCAAAAACCCGGGAAAAGTGAACTAACCTTGAGAGAAACTCGGGGAAAATGATCCTTGAATGGGGGAAATGATGAAAGAGGCCTCAGAAGCAAATTCTAATCGGTTCAAATCGAAGAGAACAAAGGAGTTTTAGCGATTCAAGGTTGTTTATGGTGTTGGGAAAGGTGTAGAATGCGCGAATCTAGAGAGAAAGAGAAATGTTTTTTGTGCAAGGGTTTGTAAGGAAATGGGTTGATTTTTAGTGTATACGAAGACCCACGGTCGAAAAGACCAAAAAGCTCGAATCTACCATCGATGGTCAGCAGTGGCACATCGATGGCCGGCACCACTTCATTGATGGCCAGCGGTTGTCACTGATGGCCGGCAGGGGGCCGGCGGCATCCCCTGATGGCCAGCAGGCCTCCAACAGATTTCCTTGCCTCTTTTACCTCGATATGTATCCTTGGGTTCCAAGAAATGCAAGGTATGTTCAAAATTTGATTCAGAATGCATCCGCGGAATCCCAGAATCACATTCGCAGTACGCGAAGGTCATCGCCTTTCAACCCACACAACGTGTATCCTTTTAAGCATGGTGCAACTCTCCGAGAGGTAAATTGGGAGTCGCCTTTGAATTGTTTCTATTATGTGCTTTTGTTGTGGCATAGAAAGAACATCGCTTTTATTGATGCATGGAGTATGTATTTTGAATAGTTGCATTGAACGTGCATTACCATCTTGCATTGAATATGCATCGTCATTTATCTTGCATTGAATATGCATCGTCGTTTATCTTGCATTGAATATGCATCGTCGTTTATCTTGCATTGAATATGCATCGTTGATTATCTTGCATTGAATATGCATCGTTGATTATCCTGCATTGAATATGCATCATTGACTATCTCTCATAGAACATGCTTCGGTTCCGTTTCTTGCATGATAAGCATTGAGTATGCCTTGGCATCATGTCGCGATCCTACGTCTCGTATGAGATATGCATTGTATTGCATTATACCTTTCAAGTTTCTTTCTCATACATGCACAATATTGTATGAACGGTTCATTCAGAGGAATTCTGGGTAACACCATTCCTCTCCCTTACCCCATTACTTAGAAACACCTGGGTGTGCCCGGTGTTTACACTAACACCCTGTTAGAAGCGTTTAGACCGTGTGCCCGACGCTTATACCTCTTTGCTTTGGTTAGAAACTTTGGAGCGTCTTTTGATGCTTATACCACTCGTAGGTGTTTTCTTTCCCTCTCTCGCGTGTGATACGTTGAGAGGTGTTGCCTTTCCCTCTCTCGCGTGTGATACGTTGAGAGGTGTTGCCTTTCCCTCTCTCGCGTGTGATACGCTGAGAGGTGTTTTCCTTTCCCTCTCTCGCGTGTGATACGCTGAGAGGTGTTTTCTTTCCCTCTCTCGTGTGTGATACGCTGAGAAATGTTGTCTTCCCTCTCCCGCGTGTGTTACGCTAAGAGGTGTTTCGTTTGAGACTTTGGGTGTTCCCTGGTAGTCACTTTTGGCCTTCCTCGCGTGATGTGTAGTTAAGCTTGCATAATTTTCTTACATCCTTTCTGTTGAAATATGTGAGACCTCTGCAACTTGTCGGTTTGCTTAAACTTGTTGTATTTATTTACATAAAGGCTTCATTACAGCTTTCTTTGCACAATCATAAGTTATGCTCTTGCATCGTGCATGTCATTTGCATTTTGCCCCAGCCTGCGGGCACATCTCTCTATGATTATATTGAATGTTTGCCTGAGTCTTCAGCCTTGTCAAAAATGGGTCGTTTCTGGGCTTTGACATTCACTCCCGTCATTTCATGACTTTCGAGTTCTGTCAAAGAGGGGCAACTGTAGACACCCCATTTTTGACTATCTTCAAGACTTGGATGTGCTTGCAGGTACATCCGATGACAAGTTTGATCGATCATCGAGTGCTCAACTTTCGCAACGGAATGCTCCAAGTTTGATCCTTCAAAACCCTATTTCCATTATGTCTCATTTTTGGACCATGCCTTGGTCCCTTCATATTGATGTTTATGGTGGCCTACTGGCCATGGGGAAGGGGCTGCCGACCATGTATTTGGGCCTGACGACCATTGATAAGGCCTACCGGCCATCAATGAGGCACTGCCGGCCACCACTAATGGCCGGCAGGACACCTTGTTTCAGCAGATATTATTTTAGATCTTTTGAGCCAGCTGTTTTTCACTGAGCCATCCTCCATACACGTGTATGGAGGGATGGAGGCCATTTCAAGCTTGTCAAGCAAGCTTTGTATTGCATTTCTCTATATAAGGAGAGGCTCCTCCCCCTTTCCAGAGGTTCAAAAATTTGAGACCTGAAAATCTCTCTCTCTAGAGTTCTCACACTCTCTATATATATTGTGATCAATAGTGCCTAAAGTGTGTTTTTCTTCATATATTTACACTACAACACCTAGTGAAACACCATTACCTTGTTGCTAACGTACTTGAGGGTGTTGTTTGGACTCAAAAAGCTGGTTTTAACTCAGAGAACTTGCTGTCTTAAAGTTGTGCTTCAAGGGTGAGTGTCTTCCCTCTTTAAGCTTTATTTTGATCAAGTGTTTGGCCCCATTTGCATACTGTTTTAGGCCTTGCTTTCAACTACAAAAAGTTCTATTTTTAAGTGTTAAAGATGGCTATTTGAGGCCCTATGGGAGTTGGGGGTGTTTCACCCCCTTGTTTGCCTTATTTGTTAGGCTTTTGAGTCATCCTTTGAAGCTCTTATTTAGCCTTTGCATGGCCTTTCTATCACTGAAACTCAGAGGATCTTCAGTGGTGGAAAGGTGTTTTTGAGGTCCAAAATGAGAGGGGGTGGTTCCCTCTCCTCTGGTCTTGCTTCCATGCCCTGTTGGCCTTGTACTTGAGCATGCTTTTCTACTACTTTTAAGCTGAGTCCAAGCATGTTTTTGTGACTTTTTGAATGTGTCATAACTTTGTTTTGTCATAACTCTGTTTTGGGTTGGTTTGGTCATTGGTTTCTTTCTTTTGGTATTTGTAGTGTAATCACGCTTGTTGGCCTAAAATGCTTCATGCTTTAGTTCATCATTCTAGCATGTGTTCGCTTTACTCCAGCACATTTTTGCCACTGATTTAACATGCTTGAGGTCTATTTTAAGTGGTCTTGGTCATATATGGCTTGCTTTGTACAGCTATGGCATAGTTGTCTTCACTAGCTTTTGTGTTTGAGGTCCCTAGCATGGTTGGAATGTGATGTTTGCATGGTATAGCCTCATTTCTCACATGATTTCAGAGCATATTTCATTGCCACACTCTCACATTTTCCACTCATTCAATGTGTTTGAGAGTTGTGTCTTCATGCCTTGTTTGTGAGCCAATGTGTATGCATGCTTGTATAAGCTTTTGGGCTCCCTTTTCAGCATATTTTGGCCTTTGTTTTGGCATGATTGAGCTCTGTCCAGAGCTGGTTTAGTTGTTTAAGCTTAGTATTGCATGCTCTTTGTGTATTGCTCCGTACTAGCCTTGTGCTTTAGGGCCTCTTGCATGCTATACTTGGGTTGTTTGAGTGATATGGCATCATTTAACACATAATTTCAGAGCATATAGCCTTGTTATACTCTCATGTTTATCACTCTTTCAATGTGTTTGAGGGTTGAGCTTTGTGCCTTGCTTGCGAGCCATGAGTTAAGCATGTTTTTCTTGCTTCTTGTGTTTAAGTTTTAGCACATTTTGGCCATTGTTTGGGAATGCATGAGGTCTGTTTGGGGTTGCTTTAAGTCCATTGAGCATTGTATTGCATGCCTCTTGGATAATGCTCTTTGCTTGCTTTAGTGCTCTTGGCTCCATAACATGTCTTGCACGCTATAACATGCTAAGATAAACATGTGTTGTGTTGCATTGCATCGCGTTCAACCGGACGTTAAGTTGAACACACGGTGGATTGGCCCACTTCATACTCAAAGTGATGAAAGTGAGCCAATCTTCCTTGGTCTCTATTGCCTTTGATCATCCATGATGGGGTAGTAGATTTAGAGTCTTGTTTGCATTGCATTTATTCAATGTGTACAAGTTGGATCTTTGGCCATCATTCATTGCAATGTTTGATTGATGGGTTTGGATCTAATTATGCCTCTCCCTTGATGTTTTGAGATGATGTGGAGGGGCATAGTACATACATATTCTTGGGAGACCCTCTATTTCCTCTATTTTGTGCTCTGTTGCAGTTTGGTGTCACAGCACACCAGTGGCCGACACCCTCTCATTGTTGGCCGGCACCCCTTCATCCTTGGCCGGCAGAATGGATCTGTGGCTGGCAGGGGGTTCGGCAGTAGCTTCTCATGGCCGGCAAGCCACTGGTGCACTCCCCAACACTGTTTTGGTAAGTTTCAACAGCAAGCTCTGGAAGAAACCCTACAAACAAAGCCTTTGAAGAGCAAACCGGAGAGCTTTTCGAGGCGGCAACCAAGAGCATGCATCCTTCATTGATCAAGGCAGAGCTGAGGCAGCCTAACTTAGATATTTTGTATGCTTAGTTGGTTTTGTAAATTAATTTGTTAATTAGTTAAAGTGTCATAATAACTAGCTTAGTGTTTGCTGGTTATTCAATTTGGTTGTGTAATATTAGTCTAATTCGATTATTAGATTAGTAATGTAGCTTAGATTAGAATAGCTTAGCTTTTATTCGAACCCTCCATCAAGAGGGCACAATGTTGTAATAAGGGTGCGTGTGTGTGTGCATGTCTTCCAACCCCATTTCTTTCTCCCTTTTACTTATCAGCTTTTGATGGTTAGTTTAGGGCATATTTCAATTAGCATACCTCATGCTTTGCATGTGTGCATCATTCATTTGTCTTGCATACACCGAGCTCGGCGCATCATACAAACTGCATTGTATTTCAATACTTACTTGAATACGTGTTTCAAAGCATGTTATCAAGTGTTGTATTCATATGCCATCTTAGATAGTCGAGCCTACTTAGTTGCATTTTTCATGTGTTGCATTAGGCATCTTAACATAGCTAGGATCATGCATTGATTTCTAACTAGTTTTTTGTTTTGGCTTGGAGTACACTGTAAGTGTTTCTGCTTTAGCATACTTGCATGAGTGTGAGTGACTGCCATAGCATGCTTGCCATGAGGCTATGTGCTTAAATGATTAACTGCATGAATGCCTATGGATGAAGGTTTTATTACTTGAATTGGAACAATTCATCAAATGCGAGTTTTAAGCCCACTTGGTTGCGACAAATCATCTTGTTTTAAGCCCACTTGAGGGTGGCAAATTCAAATCATTTTCGAAAACAAACATTGAATTGTTTTGTTCCAATTTAAACGATCTAGTCTATACTTGTATGCTGTGTGCATCACGTAGTAAGTTAGCTAAATAATCAGAATAAGAACACATGTGTTTTCAAAACAACATATCATCATAGTAGAGGTCGATCCTTTGATCGGGCGAGCGGGGGTGCTCATTTCAGGACCTTCCGCTCTCGTACCCAAGTTCCCGAGCCGAGGCAACTTTGATGATGACGGACACGTGGCCTTAGGCACAAGTCAGGGTTTCGTAAATTTCCCAAAATAAAATATTTAGGTGGCGACTCTGAAATCTGGCAAAGCAGTCCATGTTTGGCGCTTTTTTATTGAAATCGATTTTCCAAAACGATTTGCTGGATTTGGACTCTTTGGGGATTTATCAGTCTTATATTGCACTTTGTGAGATTAGATTCAGAACCGTGACAGGAGTCCGAACTATAGTAGTATGAACCCAAATCCGCGCCCTCTCCGAAAGGGGGCGCGCGTGGAGCGAGTTTGGGCGGTCTACACCTTTCACAGAAGATGAGTATGTTTGTATGATCAAGGCTTGATCCTGAAGTTGTTTTGATAATGCTTCACTACAAAGCATGGTCAAGACTCAAACAAGCCTAAAAAACAATTATAACAGACTCAATCTTAGAGTGAAATTGCCAACACAAAAGTGACTAAGGGGTAACTAACATTTTTTGTTTACATATTTACTTAATAACTGTGTTATTATGATCATTCAGGATATAACCTCTCCTTTTTAGTATTGTCAAGATCTTTCGTAGGTCTATTTCTATGTATGTGTGGAAAACAGATAGAGGACTAGGACTCTGTATTCTGCGGGTCCTTCGTAGGAGATCTAACATGCCAAGTTTCACTATGGCTTGAATCAATTTGGGCTGTCTTGCTGATCAAAAAAATTTGGGTTGTCTTACTTAACACTGTTATTCATTCATCTATTTTTTTATGCTATGTGGATGCATATTATCAATCAGCTAGATAATTGAATTTTGGTTATATCTTCTTTGGGCTGTCTTTCTTAACACTGTTATTCTTTCTTACTTAACACTGTTCTCTTTTTTCCTTGAGTTGTTGGCTCGAACCTTTTGATAATGATCATGGGTGATGTCATTATTGTGTTGGTTTGAAATGTGCATGTAATTGTATTGCTATCGGTTGGTTTGGAATTTGAATGTAGTTGTACTGCTAGCGCTTATGTTAATAACGCGTGGACTTTGAGGATTGATGAGTTCATTCCATCTCCACCTCTATGTTGTTATACTATTATTCTCTGACAATCATATTGTTAACCTTACTAGATTGTCTAATGGTTACAGCCCTACATGCATGTACAATACTAATGATGATTTTTTTTTTTACCAACCCAATATGTAGTCAATACTAATGATTAATCTTTCTCTTTTTTTTGCAGATGGTTTTGGACGTACAAATGTGGATATGACTTTTTTTGACACGTATGGAAGGGCATTGTTTTTATACCTCTGTCCGTATATATAGTGGTTCGTACAAATTAATTTTTTTGCGTGGTAAATATCTAAAATATGGCATGGTAGAAATTAGCATTAGACGTGGAACAAATTAGTTTTTGGGGCGTGTAGACACCCCATTTTTGACCGCCCTCAAGACTTGGACGTCACCATTTGAACACCCGGTGATCATCCATGTTTGTGCTCGTTTGGCGTTCCCGGAGGTCTCGGCTACGCGCCTTGCCTCAAGATCTCCGAACTCGACTGTTTAGTGTTTGGTTTTGCACCAAACACTTGTGTTTTGCCTTGGAGGGGCAGGGAATGCCTTGTGAGGCATCCCCACACATCACCGGCCATGGCCAGAGGCCACCGGCTGGTGTTTTGTTTCCATCGGCAATGTATATTGCCGGTCGGCACTCCTTTTTGTCAAAACAGAAATTTTGAGCAGCCGACTACTGTTCATCTACTTTATGTAGATATTTTGTACCAGCTGTGATAGCTGGCACCCACTCTCTTCTCCTCCATACATGTGTATGGAGGGATTTCCCCCTAAGCAAGCTTGTTTGGTAAGCTTTGCAAGGGGGACTTCTATAAGAGGAGAGCTCTCCTCCTTGTTCTAGGTTGGCAAGTTTGAAAGAAAAACCAGAGCTTATACATAGATATATCATCTCTCTCTATATTTCCCTCTCTCTCCTCCCTTAGTGTGTGTTTGGTAGGCCAAAAGTGCATTTTTACCTTACTTTTGCACTAATACACACACCATTACAACTTGCTCCGAGATTGAGAGGCTTTGAGGGTTGATTCTTGAGTTTTTGGACTGATTTTGATCAAAAGAAGAGGGCTGCATTGGCTGTTCTTGAGGTGTGCTTCAAGGGTAATCACTTTGCTTTAGTTTTCCCAAACTTGCACTAGTTTTTTACCTATCTTGCTTGCTGATTTAGGTTTTGTGCATAACATAAAAAGGCTTATATTTTCATGCTTAAGAACTTTCATTAAGGGTATTTTGTGGTTTGAGTTCAAACTCACCCTCTTAGGCCTTATTTGGACTTTTTTGGTGCTTCCTTTGTGAGGCTTTGTTTGCTTGAGTGTCTTAGTCTTCTCACCACTGAAAACCAGCGGATTTTTAGTGGTGAGGAAGGTGGTTTGAAGTCTTGTATAGGGGAGGGACACCCCTCTCCCTTCATTGCCTCATTTTCTTGCCTTTTGGCTTAAAGGGCAACATGCATGCTTGACTGATTTTGGCCCTATTTCAGAGTTTTTTTGGTGTCTCTAGGTCACATGTTATCTCTGTTTTTGGTCAGATTTGTGCCCTTTTACATGCTTAACATACTTGCTTTACATTCCTCTATTTGGCCTAGAAATGCATCTTGTGTTTAGGTCATGATTCTTGCATGTGTTAGCCTAATTTCATGAAGGTATTGGCATTACTTTATCATGTTTAAGGCCTGTTGGCCATCTGTTTCAGTCATGCTTGCCTTGTTTGGTGTCATCTCTTTGTGTTTTGGCTTGTAAGCCTTGAGTATATTGGCCTCTAACATGCGTAGCTTAGACCATCCTCATGATTTGGCATCGTTTAGAATCGTATTTCAGTCCATAAATCATGTTTGTATGTGTGCATATGTGACCTTTTTCATGCTTTGAGGATGTGCCCTTTTATGCCTAGAAATGAGTTTTGGTGCATGCATCTCATTGGAGCCACTTAAGCTGCCATATCAGTAGGTTTTGGAGTCCATTTTTGCATGCTAGGATTCTGTTTTTTGCTTCTCCAATTCATGCCATGAATGGTCATGTTGGTGGAAGTAAAGTGCCCCATTTTTGTGCCTTAGCCTTAGGACCATTGGCTTGCGTGTTGGCATGAGTGTTTGTCCACCATTTTGGGCACTTTTGGCCACTGTTTTGGGGTGGATCAAGGTCTGCCCCTTTATGGTTTAAGTCCACCATTGCATGCTTGTCTCATGTTTGTTGCATGATTGCTTCATTAGGTGTTGTAACATGATGATCCTATTGCTTAAATCGTCCATATTTGCATTGCATTTGCATCTTGCATGCCTAGCATTGCATGCTTACCATGGTAGTTGCATGGCATTTGGCATGCCTTGCATCTTAATCTCATGTTGTATCTTTGAGTCATGTTTGCATAACATGCATTGCATTACTTGGTTTGGGGTGTCAAACCAAGTGTGAGGGTTAAGGAGCGTTCATACTATAAGTGATGTAACGCGTCTTAACTCTCGGTCACCAGGACCCTTGACTTCGACATGATAGGGTCTTGGTCCTCATTTGTGTGTTGCATGCATTTTTACATCAAATGGCAAGCTTGATCTCTTAGGCTATCATGCACAATTGATGGCTCGAGGATCGAGGGTCATGCTTCCTTGAGTTCAATACATAATGGGGAACATGACCATGCTTACATGTGCCTGAAATCCCATGCCATATACTGTCTGTCCTCTGTTGCTATCAAAACTGTCTTCTGCAGGAAGTTTCTGCCGACCGGCAGAATTCAGTGCCGACCGGCCATAGGTGAATGGCCAATAACTCCATCGGCAGCCGATGGAAATTATATATGGCCGGTGGGCATTTCCTCCTGCCGGTGGTATTCTACAGTGTGCAAGGAACCTGTCCCAGAACTTTGGCATTTTTCAGAGAAGCAAGGCAGTGTAAACAGAGACGGCAGTGGTATGGTACGGACTTTCCGGGCGAGACGGGTTCGAGCATGCATCATTCGCGCATCCCAAGGCAGGGGCTGTGGCCACCTTTCTTCTTTTCGCATTCATTCTGTTAAGTAATTTGAAATTCTGTAATAATTAACGTAATTATTATTCAGACTGTAATATTTATTTGGACCCTCCGAGTGAGGGCAATTGTGTAATAAGTGTGCGTGAGTGCGTGTATGTCTTCCAACCCCACGTCTTTCTTCCCTTTTATTTACCTGCTTATGATGGTAGACTAGGGCATATTTAAATTAGCATATCTTATGCTATGCATGCGTGCATCCATACATTTGTCTTGCATGCACCGGGCTCGGTACATCATGCTAACTGCATTTGTACTTCAAATTCCAAATTGAATACGTGCATCAATTGATTGCATTTCACATGCCATATTTAGGTTAGCCGAGCCTACTCTAATTGCATCCTGTATGTGTTGCATTAGTCAATTTGACATGAACTAGGACCATGCATGTTGGCTAACTAGTTTATTGTTTTGGCACGGAGTACGATGTAAGTATTTTCATGCTTTAGCATACCGCATGCGTGTGAATGCTATCATGACAATATGCTTACCATGTGGCTAGATGCTTATGTGATAAACTGTTTGGATGCCTGTGGGTGAAGGTTGGATTGTCTGAGTTGGAAAAACTCGTTGAAATTCGTATTTTAGCCTACTTACGAGTAGCAAATTCCAAAGTGCTTTTCAAGACAAACGAATATGCAATGCTTATTTCCAAATTAGGCAATCCAGTCTATATTTGTGTGTTGTGCGCATAACGTAGTAATGCTAGGCTAATAAATGGAATAAGAACACATAATGCTTTCAAAACAAGATATCACGGTTAGTAGAAGCCGATCTTCGGATCGGACGAGAGGGGGTGCTCATAGCTGACCTTCCCCGATCGTACCCAAGTTCCCGAGCCGAGGCAACTTTGGTGATGACGGACACGTGGCCTTTGGCACCGAGTCAGGGTTTCCTAAATTCCCCAAAATAAAATATTTAGGTGGCGACTCTGTATCTGGCAAAGCAGTCCATGTTTGGCACTTCTTTCAAAATCTGTTTTCTCAAAACGATTTGCTAGATTTGGACTCTTTGGTTCAGATTAAGAATCGTGACAATTTGAGAGTCCGAGCTGTAGTAACCCCAAATGAACAGAACGGGACTCACCCTCCCGGGGCATTCGGGGACGTCTACAGTTTCTGGCGACTCTGCTGGGGACTTTAGAGAGCTTGACTCGAACTCATGATATCCTGTTTTGATCTCATTTATGTGTCTCTTTGCATTGCATGTGCATTGGTGCGCCTAGGACACCGTGTTTGCCATCTGCCATTCCTGAACGGTTTGCCGGAGGCTTGTCTTGTCAAGGCATGACCATAAGGCTGACCGGTTATGGGCTCTGACAGTATGGGAACACAAACCCCGGTTTTACCAGGGCACCCTTGTCGACCATTCGACCTAGTGCATATTCGGATCCATAGTGACCATTCCAAGCTAGGACAGGTTGCTTACCCGATGTTAGGTTGTTTGAAACTGCTGCGCGCATAGTGAAACCTTAGCTCCTGACAAAATAGGACAGGGAAACCCTACCCCAACATAGGGGTGTTTTGGCTCTCTGTACTTGTTATGTGCTTTTAAAGTGTATCTCTACAGGGGAACGCACATATCAGTTTGCAAGGTTGGGTATTAGACCTGAGGACATCAGTATCAGTTTATGAGAATCAGTTATCTGCGAGTATCAGGCTCAGTTTTGGGAACAGTGATTCTGGAGAACAGTGATCAGTATCGAGGAACAGTGTATTCGGCTTACCAACTGTGTATTATGAATTCCCAACTATACGTTGTATGTGTTTATTTTACGCCGTGGTGCTGTCCGATTGTTTGTTTATTTACTGCTTTATTTATCTTTTTGCTAGGTAGTTTAGCACCATTGCTTCCAACCCGGTAGATATTCCCCAAGCACTCTGGATTAGAGGTCGTCAGCTCCATCGATCTGAGGATCTGGTAGACGGACAACCAGTGTACCACTCTCTACCCCCGGTTACTAGACGGAGGACAGCCAAGCAGAGGGCATCAGTTCAACAGTCAGTACAAAGGGCTTTATCTACCCCACCTGTGTACAGTAGGGATCAGGGTTCTGTTTCACCCACAGAGAGGGAACTTATACCGATAATTCAGTCAAAACAAAACAATATGGCTAGTTTAGAGGAGATGGTGCGCCAACTCCAAGAGAGCATGAAAATGATGCAGCAGGATGCTGTCCGGCAGGCAGAGTTCGCCAAGCAGCAGGCCACGGTTATGAATGAACAAGCAGAGTTAATCGTGAGGTTACAGCAGCAAACTGGAGCATCTACTTCACAACAAGTCCCTCCCCCACCAAGGGTTCCGATACCCGAAGAAACACCGAATGCCCGGAATGTCCAAGAGGATACGGACCTTCCAGCGGGGCCAGCTCCGCCCCCGATTCCGCCACAACTATCCAAGGCACCCACGCCTATCAATATACCGGACTCTCCTTTTGAGTTCGAAGTGGACCCCACAGCCTTAAAATTGAGCAAGTTGGAAAAGATGTTTAAGAAGTCCCAGGGAGTCAAGACCATCCCTGACATCGAAGATGGGTATACCGACGCAGCCGTGATGCTGCCTGACAGATTCAAGATGCCGCACATTGATCGATTTGATGGGTCTGGAGACCCCATGGTGCACCTAAGATTGTTTTCAGACATCCTAAGGCCAATGGGCCTCACTAGACTGCAGAAGCTGTCTCTATTTGGCCAGACCCTGTCGGGTGTAGCGGCCATATGGTATGCCAAATTGGAGGATGACGTCGAGAGAAGTTGGGATGAGATGGATGAGGCCTTCATCTTGCAGTACTCATACAATACACAAATCGAGATTATGACCCGGGATCTGGAGACAACAAGGCAAGAACCCAAAGAGGGCTTCTCAGAATTCGTAACCAGATGGCGGGCTAAGGCTTCGATGATGACCTTAAGGCCCACAGACAAAGACCAGATTCGGATGATCGTGCGCAATCTTCAGCCGAAGTTAATGCAGAAGATGATTGTACTCCCCTTCCCTACCTTTTCTGATCTACATGAAATGGGGGTGCAGATTGAGGATGCCTTAAAGCAAAGATTGATTGATAATGACCGGGAGCAACCCCGCAGAACTTTCAGTCGTAACACTAATGCAGGCCCAAGTGGCGCTACAACTACCAGGACCTCCGAAGTAAGTATGGTCACCACCAACCCTCCCTCAAGAACTATGGCAGCCGCACCATTCTCCGGTGCGTCCGGAAGCAACTCACAAACAGTCAAATACCCACCCAAAAACACCAGAACCTTCGCTCCACTTTATATGCCCCTGTCCAAAGCTTTGGGGGTCTTAATCAGAAAGGGGCATCTGAAGCCCCTAGAGCCGCGGCCCTTACCAGAAAGACTCCCCGCTACCCACAACCCAGCCAAATATTGTGCATTTCACCAACAGCACGGTCATGACACCGACCTGTGCTTCCGATTGCGTCATGAGATTCAAGATCTCATCGATAACGGGGTGATTTTGCCTCCCGAGAAACCCAACGTTACTACAAACCCTCTCCCTACACATAACCAAACTCCACCACCCAAAAGAGTCAACTTCATCCAAGCTGGGGTCGTGCCTTACGATCCTAGCATCTATATCACTCCTTCCCACCTGCCTAAGCCGGAGGTGTTCCTTCCCGATTGCACCGATTTTTACATGATGGACATCTCCATAACCCAACCTAAGCCAACGGTGGTGACTATCGAGAATAGGGGAGAGAAGACTCCAAAGGAGAAAGGGGTTGTTGAGCCAGAGTCTGCGGAATCTGGGAGTGGCATTGGGAATGCTTATAGTCCGAGTGACTACATTTTGTCAATAGGCCAGGACAGGCCAGATATCGAACTACCAACAGAGGGGGAGCTGTGTGTGATCCAAGGGGACAGTCTGGGACAGGGAACGGATGATGTAACGGCTGTGGAAGAGGACCTTGCCAAGCTCCAGTTTTACAGTAACCAAGATCCAGGGGACTTAGCCGTCAACTGGTTCGATTATGAGGAATCAACAGAGGCTATGGGATGGTTGGACGACCAACCAGATGTGGTGGAAGAATCTCAGCCACAACAAGGCCCGGCAGGGGCAAGAATATCAGTAACAGCCGGAAGGGTTGAAGAACAGAGTGTATCGCCGGAGAGCGCCGGTGTCAAGAATTTCGCTCGGGATTGGAGCATTTCGAGTACGGTGATTATTGAACAGTCGGCTGCATTGACACAGTCGGAACAAGAAAGATTTGAAGATTCCGAGAGAATCAGGAAGGCAAAAGCCCATGTGGGGATTGAGACTGCTGCGAGTACAGAAAGGGAGAATGTCGCGAGCATAGGAATAGAAGGTACTACGAGTATGAGAACAGTCATGCCAGAACCAGACAAGTGCCTGTCAGCAGCAGATGGAATGTGGTGGGAGGATGATGATCTATGTCTTGCCCACACAGACGAAGATTGGGGGAGTAACCAACCAGATGATACCTGGTATATCGGCGAAGTCGATCACATGACTAGGAGTAGACGGTATTTCAAGCCTCCACACCTAGATCAACCAGAGGCGTCTGGAAAAGATAGGGAGGCAGAGAAGCAAAAAGAAAAGCAACTCGAAGATGAGGCCGTATTGAGACAATTGAAAAAGATACAAGCAGACATCTCCATCTAGGGGCTGCTTATGGCTTCTCGAGTACATAGACAGGCTGTCCTTTCAGCCATGGACAAAGCCAAGCTTTCTATGACACCACGCCCGAACAGCTGGTGGGCCTAGTTTTTTCGGGAGGAGCTACCCCGATGTTGACCTTTTCTGACAAAGAACTGCCACCCGAGGGTGCGAACCATAACAAGCCGCTCTACATCTCCGTAGAGTGCAGAGATAAATGGATACCCGTGGTGCTTGTCGACACAGGGTCCGCCATCAACGTCTGTCCGGCAAGGACAGCCTATGCGATCGGTTTGAAAATCGCGGACTTTGTGCCAACGGCCCAGGTGATTCGGGCGTATGACAACACAAGCCGGGAAGTAATGGGGACAGTTAAGATTCAAACAAAGGTTGGGCCGGGGCAGCATGAGATAGATTTCCATGTCTTGGAGGTTCCTGCAACGTTCAACCTGCTTTTGGGGCGGTCGTGGCTGCATCAGGTAAAGGCGGTCTCCTCCACCCTACATCAAGTGGTGAAATACCCCTATGGGAAGGGAGTAGTCATTGTTTTCGGAAACTCATCAATTCATCCGCTGCCGGAGGTATCTACGCCTGTTCTAGAAATCGAGCACGGTATGGAAGATGTGTTCATATCGGGTTTTACCTTGGCTGAGGCTCGGGTTGTACAGGACATCATGGTAGCTAATGAAGGGGTATATGTCAGTGCCCAAGCAGTCTATCTCATGAACAAGCTCCAACACATCCCCGGGATGGGATTGGGAAAGAGCGGCCGGAAAGGCGTCGCAGCATTGGCCGAAGTACCACACAACCCTCATACCTTTGGATTGGGTTATCTACCCACCAAAGAGGACTGGGTAAGGAAAGGAAAGGAAATGGCCGGAAGAGCCAGAGCGAAACAGATGGGGAAGCCCTTTGACTTAATGCACCGGCCTATTCAGGGTACCCTAAACGGACGCTTCGTCCGGGAGGGGGAGAACTTTCCGTTCTGTGGCTTCCCAGAGCCGTGGCTGAATGCGGGGAGGAAGCGCGTGCCGAGGTTTGAGATTTTCTTTGATCTACAGTTACCTGGGGATGACATTCCCGTAGAGCAGACAGACCCATTAGCCGAGGCTGAGCAAAGTAAGGAAGTGCAGTCTAAGGACGCTGAAAATGAAATGGGGGTAGCGCTGGCATGTCTACTTTCAGATCCTCCGATCAAACAGAAGTGCTTGGGGGATAACTCCGCGGTATGCATGATCGGGAATGAAACGGCTGCGGGCCTACCATCAACTATTTTGGATGCATCCATCGCACCCTCTCTCGTCTGGCAATATGAAGAAGGGTTTTTATCAAGCAACACCGAGTCAGGTAGTGAGCCGGAATCTGATTCCACCGAGTCTTGTGAGTCGGAATCAGGTTCCAGCTCAACTGAGTCTGAGTCCGGTATTCCTGGGGGTGATTGCCCGGATGCCACAGTCCTGTCTAGGTCGTCATTTTCTTTCTCTTTTGAGTCTGTTGTAACAGAAGAGTCGGACGGCTTGGAAGTATTTAATAAGAATGATGTGGATGTGGTTTCTGAGTATTTTTCTATGCCTTCGATTTATTGCTTAAATCAGGATTTTTAAAATTTTGATGAAAACGACGAGGAAGAAATTCCTCCGGTTTTGCAACGATTAATTGATCAAGAGCAGGAAAGATTTGTTAAGCCCTTAATGGATGAAATCACTACTGTGAATGTTGGTACTGAGAAGGACCCGCAGCTGGTCCAGATCGGGTCCACGTTGTCTTCGGAGGAGCGCGAGCGCTTAGTCGCTTTATTAAAAGATTTCAAAGACGTTTTCACGTGGTCCTACGAAGACATGCCTGGAATCGATCCTGAGATTGTACAGCACCGGATCCCTCTTGACCCCGAGGCCCGACCGATCAAACAGAAGCTCAGAAGGATTCGTCCGGACTGGGCCATCAAAATTAAGGAAGAGCTCACCAAGCAAATCGACGCAGGCTTCCTGTTAGTATCCGAATACCCAACTTGGTTGGCCAACATTGTTCCAGTGCCGAAGAAGGATGGCAAGATCCGAGTATGCGTGGATTTCAGGGATTTGAATAGAGCTAGTCCGAAGGACGACTTTTCCCTGCCGCATATTGATGAGTTGGTGGATTTTACAGCGGGGCATGCTTTGCTCTCGTTCATGAATGGCTTCTCAGGTTACAATCAAATAGTGATGGCACCCGAAGACCGGGAGAAGACTGTTTTCACCACCCCGTGGGGGACATACTGTTACAGAGTGATGCCGTTTGGGTTGAAGAATGCTGGAGCCACATATCAACAGGCTGCGACCACAATATTGCATGATATGATCCACAAACAGGTTGAGGTGTACGTGGATGACATGATTGTCAAGTCCAAAGAAAGAGAAGGCCACTACACCGCCTTGCAAAAGTTTTTCCAAAGGATCAGAGAATTTCGGTTGCGGCTAAATCCTCAGAAGTGTACGTTCGGTGTTACAGCGGGAAAAATGCTGGGGTTTCTGATTACACAAAGGGGCATCGAAGTCGACCCTTCCAAAATCAAGGCCATCTTAGAAATGCCACCACCAAGGACTGAAAAGGAGGTGCGAGGCTTTCTGGGTAAAGTGCAATTCATAAGACGGTTTATTTCAAAACTAACCTTGACTTGTGAACCACTTTTTGGTCTCCTGAAGAAAGGAAAGAAATTCCAATGGGACGGCCGATGCCAAGCAACTTTTGAACAGATTAAAGAATATTTACAGAACCCGCCCGTGTTGTCACCACCAGAGCCAGGAAAATCGTTGATATTGTACCTTTCAGTAACTGAGACTACCATGGGCTGCATGCTCGCACAAGAGTCAGAGGACAAAGTGGAGAGGGCCATCTACTATCTAAGCAAGAAGATGCTGGATTATGAGACCCGCTACACTCCGCTGGAGAAGGCTTGTTTGGCCTTGGTATAGGCTACCAGGAAACTGCGTCACTACCTGTTAGCTTACTCTGTAATGTTGGTTTCACGCTTGGATCCCATCAAATATCTTTTCGAAAAACCAGCACTTACGGGTAGGCTAGCTCGTTGGCTGCTGTTGCTTTCTGAATTTGATCTAAAGTATGTGACATGCAAGTTAGTAAAAGGAAGAGCGGTGGCGGAGTTCCTTGCCGACCACCCGGTTAAAGGGGATGGGGCGGTTGAGTACCTATTCCCAGATAAAGCCATTCTGCACGTCGAAGATGAAACTTGGACGATGTACTTTGACGGAGCGTCAAACCAGTACGGGTATGGGATAGGAGTGTTGTTGATAGCGCCTGATGATTCCCGTATCCCTTTAGCATTCAAGCTCCGGTTCAAAGTCTCGAACATTGAAGAAGAATATGAGGCATGCATTGCCGGCCTAGAAGCAGCCCTAGAACTAGGGGCAAGACGGTTGGACGTCATCGGGGACTCGAACCTTGTTGTGTCTCAAGCAAAAGGAGACTCGAAAGTCAAAGAGGAAAATATGATAATTTACCACCAGACCTTGGATTTGTTAATTCCTCTATTTGAGAAGCTAAATTTCACCCACCTAGTAAGAGAGAACAACAGGTTCGCAGATTCACTAGCAACTCAATCTTCCATGATAGACATCCCGTCCGGAGTCCGGATGCCTCCAGTCATTATTGACCAGAAGTTTGCACCAGCATATGAGTCAATTTCCGCCATAGATGAGGCTCAGGACAACAACCCCTGGTGTTACGACATTTGGAACTTCTTGGAGAAAGAGACGTATCTACCAGGGGCAAATGCCAAGGATAAGAGGGCGATCAGAAGAATGGCCATTCAGTTCATCATCTGTGGGGGTAAGCTGTATAAGAGAGGTCATCTGGGAATGCACAAGCTGTGTGTCGAAGCCGAAGAATCGAAGCGCCTGATGGAGGCCATCCATGGAGGAGAGTGTGGTGCACACATGAGCAGAGTAATGCTGGCACGGAAGATCCTCCGACAGGGTTACTACTGGTCCACCATGGAGGAGGATTGTATCAGCTTTGTTCGGCGATGCCACAAATGTCAGATCCATGCGAATCGCATGAATATTCCGCCGTCGAAGCTGTATAACATGACTTCACCATGGCCATTTTCAGTTTGGGAAATTGATGTGATCGGGGCTGTTACTCCAAAAGGATCGAATGGGCATGAGTTTATTTTGGTCGCGATAGATTTTTTCACGAAGTGGGTCGAGGCCCAATCATACGCAGTGTTGAAGGCGTCGCACATCGCAAAGTTCATCAGAAACAACATCATCTGTCGCTACGGGGTCCCAAACGAGATTATTTCGGACAATGGTTCCCACTTTAAGAAGGAAGTAATTGACTTGTTGGAGAAATATAACGTGGCTTTTCATAAGTCATCCACATGCCGGCCGCAAACCAACGGAGCAGTTGAGGCCGCCAACAAGAACATCAAGCATATACTGCGGAAGATGGTGGAAACCTACCAGGATTGGCCAGATAAGCTACCGTTTGCTCTGTGGGGCTACAGGACTTCAATTAGAACTTCTACCGGAGCGACTCCGTATTCATTGGTTTATGGGATGGAGGCCGTTCTACCTATCGAAATTGAGGTTTCGTTATTATGAGTATTGGCTGAGTGTCAAATAGCCGAAGCAGATTGGCAGCAGAGCAGGTTTGAGGAACTCATGCTCTTTGATGAAAGAAGACTGAAAGCACTGTACCATGTTCAAGGTTATCAGCGCAGAATTACCCGGGCTTTTGACAAGAAAGTTAAGTCCAGGAATCTAAAGGAAGGAGATTTGGTGCTCAAGGACAACCGAGCTCCCATCCACGACCCAAGGGCAAGTTCAGACCTAATTGGACTGGTCCCTATATCATCAAAGCTATCTGGTCAGGTGGAGCTGTGGTTCTGATGGACCTAGATGGCCTGGAATTTTCCCAACCGATCAACATGGACAAGTTGAAGAAATATTACCCTTGAGAGGCTCGCTAGACCGAAAACCCGAAAGGGCGACCTAGGCAAAAGTTAGAGCATAGAAAATTGGAAAATATAAAAACTGAGCTCGCAAGGTTGAAAACCCGCAAAGGGCGACCTTGGCAAAAGTTAGAGCGTAAAAGGAGAGTGAAAATACTCGAGTGAACCTAAGCCTGAACTACGTAAGGCTTGATTCCCATCTTTGGGATACGTAGGCAACTTCATCCTGGAGTTCAGCCATAACCCTTTTCCCCGATCAACTTTGTCCATTTGATCATCTCGGTCATCTTTGTCTATTCAGCATTCAGGGGTTCGGTTATGATCTCCGGTGCAGCGCTCTTCAGACTGGGGGCAACTTTCCGTTGCCATGCAGTGCCGCGATACTCTTCAGACTAGGGGCAACTTTCCAGTTGCAGGGATCCGGGGTTGTGCATCTCGGTGACAGATCTCAGGCGTGTCTGATCCACATCGAAAATGATTTTGAGAAGTTTTAGTAAAAGCTGACTTTGTTCAAAATAATCTTTTTACAACTTTGACCATTTTTGGACCAAAGTGGAAAATTTTCAGTACCACGACCTTCAATTTCATTGATTTCAAAATAGAGTTCTCCTGCTCTTGCATACAATCGAAGTTGCTTTTTATTACATTCATGAAGGAAACTTGAAAGTACTAATGAAACAATAAATCCGAGGCATAGTCAAGTCAGGTGCTCCTGCGCCCCCTCCCAGAGCTGGTCGAAGCCTCTGAGGTCAAGATGGGCCCGACCTGCGCCTCCTCATTAAGCCAATCCAAGCACTCATCAGACAAAGTGCAACTGAAAGTAGAAGCAAAGGCCAGGAGTTCTCTCGTCCTCCACGCGGTGGCCTGCCAAGCAAGCTGTGCGCCTCAGGCTGGGAATGCAGCAGGATACTCTATCCTCTCTGGCAGGCAGATCTGATCATGGCCGAATTGGCGTCGAATCCGAAATGGGAAGTAGAATACACAGTGAGTGAGACCAATCAATTGAATCCCAGTCTGCCAGGGCATGTTGTAACTCATTGCCGGAAGGCTCAGCCAAGGGCACCGCCAAGCAATACGGTCTGCGGACAAGCGGCACATCCAAGCAAACCACCATCCCTCGTCCAGGGCGTTGACTGGACGGTGCCGGAAAAAATAGCCGCGAGCTGAATATGCTGGGCAAGAGTCCACAACCTGCAGTTTGTCCATCAACCATACCTGGGAAGGGATGAAAAATGAGAGAATAAAGAATAGAGAGATGTACGAGGAGAGAGAAGTGAGAATAGGGTTTTGTGAGAAAAGACCGAGCTTGAGGGCCGAGTGATGTGAGCAATGCAAATGTGAGATTGGGTGGGAAACATTACCTGTAGTAATAGTGGACTCCCTGCTAATCTGGTCGTCTCATGACGATAAAAGGCTTCTAAGCCCATCAACGTCTCAGCCAGAGTCATGGCAATACAGCTCTTGCCCTCCTTCAAGCCTTGGGCAACCTCGGTCAGCCGGACACTAGACCCTCCGGAGCCTGAGACAAATAGAAAATGAGATAGCATGCACAAACAGAGGGCGTGTCGCCAGAAGCCTTGCCAATGATGGTTATTCCGATCACCAGCATCAGAAAACCGATCGGTCAAACTCGGAATGTCCAGTATCCCGTCACAAATCAAAGACCGAGCGTCACGCATACTGAGTCCACACATTCGCCCTAAGGATTGGGCATGGCCAAAATTAAGTTGGGGCAGGAGCTCCTCATCGCGCTCGGACTCCATTAAGGCTCGAAAATCTTCAAAGGTAGGACATATCTCTTGCCCAACGAAGCTAAAGACATGCGTCACCGGATTCCAAAACCTTGCCGCGACATGGAGAAACGGGAGGTGCAATGGGGTACGACCCAGAGTGAATAGTGCATTTATGCCGAAACCCCAGAAATTCAACTTTTCCGAGCCATCCAAGCTAGCAATCCAAGCTGTGAGATTTTGAGCAAGAAACTCTTCCATTAGAGCAAAACAGTGTGGAATTGAGAAAAACTACGAAGCTGGGGTCTTTTATAAGAGATAAGGTTGGGTGGAGGACAGGTGTCAACATTCTGGTGATTCCCTCATTCATAGCTGGCCGGCCAAATATTCTGCCGACCGGCCATTATCTTTTGCCGACTGAACAAATTTCTGGCCGGTGGCCATTCCTTGTGGCCGATGGCCTCCACCCCTGGCCGATGGGCTTCCTCCTGGTTCCCTGAGCTATTTATGCTAGGGATTGGGGAACTCCACCACCTCCGATCCCTCCCCCGGTGATCGATTCTTGCGGAGTCACACCTGTCTGCTTATCAAGTCATTGAACATTTGCTTATCGAGTTGTATTTCACTCTCTTTGAGTTTTTGATTTGTTTATCGAGTTGTACCCACACTTGTTTGGTTATATCATGTCTTTGTTTTGCTTATCGAGTTGTAAGTCGGTTCACTACCTGATTATTACGATGCAAATATTCAGTGTTTAAAATAGGTTCAATTTCGTTCACATTGTGGTGTGGTACCTTGCGATGCGATGCATAGAACATTTACAAACGCAACATCTTTTGAACAAAATGGTTGTTTCATTCCCGTCACGTATTTTGCAAAATATGTAATTTTGAGAAAAAAATAAAACCTGCCCGAGGCAGTGCAATGTGCTTAAACTACCAGTAAAAAGAAAAGTAAAGCATAGAATGGCAGGGTAGCAAAGTGTCAGAATTGATACCAGTAAAACTCCCCTTGCGGTCAACGCACCTTCCGCACCTTTGTTCGGGTTAACTACATGGTTTGGCACCTTCATCACTCGAGACAATACGGGAAAGCACACTTTTGAAACATGAACCTTCGAGTTGACCTCAGGCCACAACTTCTGCGAGCAATGCTCGATACGTACGAGGAATGTCCCGTCCTGTATCCTTTTCATGTCTTGTGAATTCCACAAATCGTTTCAATTATGCTGTGGTACAGTACTTTACATTCCAGCATCGTGAATGACATGTTTTTACTTACATGTGTACATTCAACTCTTCTCATACACATTACCTGCGTAGACCGCATGTTTTGATTGCGTAGACCGCATGTTTGTTCAATTTCATTACCTGCGTAGACCGCATGTTTTGATGGCGTAGACCGCATGTTTGTTCAATTTCATTACCTGCGTAGACCGCATGTTTTGATGGCGTAGACCGCATGTTTGTTCAATTTCATTACCAGTGTAGACCGCATGTTTTGATGGCGTAGACCGCATGTTTGTTCAATTTCATTACCTGCGTAGACCGCATGTTTTGATGGCGTAGACCGCATGTTTGATCAATTTCATTACTTGCGTAGACCGCATGTTTTACCTGCGTAGACCACATGTTTTCCTTGCATAGACCGCATGCTTATAATTAATTACGTTACTTGCATAGACCGCATGTTTGTAATCAATTTCATTACTTGCGTAGACCGCATGTTTTACCTACGTAGACCGCATGTTTTGCTTGCGTAGACCGCATATTTTCCCTGTGTAGACCGCAATGCTTTTCTTGTGTAGACCGCACGTTTTGCCTGCGTGGACCGCATGTTCGTAATCAACTTCATTACTTGCGTAGACCGCATGTTTATGATCAATTTTGTTGCCTGCGTAGACCGCACGCTCCGCTTACATGTCCGTACCTTCACAGCATTGTTATGCTTCCCACTTGCTTTGCGTTGTCACGCATTTCAAGTACACTATTATGCATGTTGCTAACAATATTGTACCTGTTAAGTTTGTTTTCTTTGCAGGCACGATATTGTATGTACGGTTCATTTGAGGTTGGTGCAGCCAGACGAGCCGCACAGGTATGGTATCCTCCGAGTGAGACATATTGAGAATTGCATAATTCTCTTACACCCTCTCTGCATTGTAGTGTAGTTTCGCCTATGCTAGCTTAAAATTGTCGCATGTATGCTTCATTACAGCTTTCTTTGCATGATCATAAGTTATGTCTGGCTCTGTGCATTGTCTTGCATTTTGCCCCTGCCTTCGGGCGCATACCTTGTTTGTCTTGCATGTTTGTCTGAGTCTTCGGCCTTGTCAAAAATGGGTTGTCTCTGGGCTTTGACATTCACTCCCGTCATTGTTATGACTTTCGAGTTCTGTCAAAGAGGGGCAACTGTAGACACCCCATTTTTGACCGCCCTCAAGACTTGGACGTCACCGTTTGAACACCCGGTGATCATCCATGTTTGTGTTCGTTTGGAGTTCCCGGAGGTCTCGGCTACGCGCCTTGCCTCAGGATCTCCGAACTCGACTGTTTAGTGTTTGGTTTTGCACCAAACACTTGTGTTTTGCCTTGGAGGGGCAGGGAATGCCTTGTAAGGCATCCCCACACATCACCGGCCATGGCCAGAGACCACCGGCTGGTGTTTTGTTTCCATCGGCAATGTATATTGCCGGTCGGCATTCTTTGTTGCCGGTTGGCATTCCTTTTTGTCAAAACGGCAATTTTGAGCAGCCGACTACTGTTCATCTACTTTATGTAGATATTTTGTGTCAGCTGTGATAGTTGGCACCCACTCTGTTCCCCTCCATACACGTGTATGGAGGGATTTCCCCCTAAGCAAGCTTGTTTGGTAAGCTTTGCAAGGGGGACTTCTATAAGAGGAGAGCTCTCCTCCTTGTTCTAGGTTGGCAATTTTGAAAGAAAAACCAGAGCTTATACATAGATATATCAACTCTCTCTATATTTCCCTCTCTCTCCTCCCTTAGTGTGTGTTTGGTAGCCCAAAAGTGCATTTTTACCTTACTTTTGCACTAATACACACACCATTACACCTTGCTCCGAGATTGAGAGGCTTTGAGGGTTGATTCTTGAGTTTTTGGACTGATTTTGATCAAAAGAAGAGGGCTGCATTGGCTGTTCTTGAGGTGTGCTTCAAGGGTAATCACTTTGCTTTAGTTTTCCCAAACTTGCACTAGTTTTTTACCTATCTTGCTTGCTGATTTAGGTTTTGTGCATAACATAAAAAATGCTTATATTTTCATGCTTAAGAACTTTCATTAAGGGTATTTTGTGGTTTGAGTTCAAACTCACCCTCTTAGGCCTTATTTGGCCTTTTTTGGTGCTTCCTTTGTGAGGCTTTGTTTGCTTAAGTGTCTTAGTCTTCTCACCACTGAAAACCAGCGGATTTTCAGTGGTGAGGAAGGTGGTTTGAAGTCTTGAATAAGGGAGGGACACCCTTCTCCCTTCATTGCCTCATTTCCTTGCCTTTTGGCTTAAAGGGCAACATGCATGCTTGACTGATTTTGGCCCTATTTCAGAGTGTTTTTGGTGTCTCTAGGTCACATGTTATCTCTGTTTTTGGTCAGATTTGTGCCCTTTTGCATGCTTAACATACTTACTTTACATTCCTCTATTTGGCCTAGAAATGCATCTTGTGTTTAGGTCATGATTCTTGCATGTGTTAGCCTAATTTCATGAAGGTATTGGCATTACTTTATCATGTTTAAGGCCTGTTGGCCACTTGTTTCAGTCATGCTTGCCTTGTTTGGTGTCATCTCTTTGTGTTTTGGCTTGTAAGCCTTGAGTATATTGGCTTCTAACATGCGTAGCTTAGACCATCCTCATGATTTGGCATCGTTTAGGATCGTATTTCAGTTCATAAATCATGTTTGTATGTGTGCATATGTGACCTCTTTTATAGCGACCCCGGTCTTTTCCCATTTGATTATTGTATCCGGACTCAGGTTCCGTAGATTCTGTCATTGTATAATTGTTGTTGTTGTCCTTTATTTTCTCATTTGGAATTATAGGATGTGTTGGGCAGGTTTGTTTCAGGTTGGTTGGGTTTAGAAACCAAGTGTTGCTGTCCAGGATTTTGGTTCTTCGCTCGAGCGAGGAGTTGGTCGCTCGAGCGAGAGATGGCGTCCAGTATTGACCTGTAGCTCTACATTTTTGGCTCGAGCGAGATTTTCTTCGCTCGAGCGAGTTAGTTTGTTCTTCGCTCGAGCGATGGTTCCTTCGCTCGAGCGTGAGTCTGATTACAGACCTGAGGATTTGAGTTCTTCGCTCGATCGAGTTTTCTTTCGCTCGAGCAAGCTTTTGGGTTGTTGGCTCGAGCAAGGTTTCCTTGGCTCGAGCGTAGATTTTCTGTGTCTGGTCGCTCGAGCGACAAAGGCTTCGCTCGAGCGAGCCTGTCCAGTTTATATACACAGCAGCGGGTTTTGATCAGTCCTTTTCATCTTCTTTTGATTCCAAACCCTAGGTCCGACTTTTCTCTCTCCCTACTCACCTTCTCTCTTAGATTTGATCCACTTAGGGAGTGTTTCTACCCTAGATCCTTCATTAAAAAGATAGAGTGAGTCGAGGGCTTCCATTTAATCTGAGCATTTGGCGATTTGGAGCACTTTGGTATTTGGGCACTCATCTCTGTCTTCACCATTTGGGTTGTTTTCTTTGAGGTATGGATTTCCTACTCCATTTTATAGGTTTTGTTCTAAGTTTTGGTATTTTGATATGTTGGGGATACTTTGGTAAATTCTGGGAAAAACCCTAGTTGTATTATTAAATTAATTTGTATAATTAATTCATGGAGTTGGGAAAAGATAGTTTAATTCATGGAATTGGGGAATTCATTGATTAAGTGGCGTAGTCGGATAATTTGAATTATTTGTCTATTGAATTGTTGACATAGTTATTTTCAGTTTAGAAATAACTGTTTTGGGCTATCGGTGGAGGATAGTCGTGATTGTTGTAGACATTGCATGTGGATTAGGAATAACTGAAACTAATCACATTGGTTAAGTCATTAATTTTGACTATTGCATTGATACAGAAAATACGTGTATTGATTGAGCATTGCATTTGCATACATTGTTTTGTGTGGGAGGAGATAGGGGATGTACTCCACGGTTTAGGGGAAGATAGGGGATGGACCTCTAAACCGGATTGTTTGTTTGGGAGGAGATAGGGGATGGACTCCATTAGCATCACTTTTATGTGTGCTTATTTATATAGAAGTGTTTTATTGATACAACACTAAAATGTGTATCAATCTGGAAGTATGAAGTGTTTTGAATTGAGCTTGAGTCTCATTTGTTTGTTGATATTGGAAGAATGTGAATATGATATATATAATTCACCGTTGTAAGTTCGGCCAGGTTCTGAGCCATGTTGATTAAGTTGGAAAGTAAAATGTATCTTAGACAATAGTGTCATGAGGCTGTAAAATGAAGTAATTGATTATCTTGGTTAACCATCTGTTGAATGCTATTGCTTTATTCATTGCTTATATGTGGTTTAGAATATTTCTACTGGGCTGTGGCTCACCCTTTATGGGAACATCATTTTCAGGTTCAGGTGATAAACTACCTCCAAGGACTTAGCTTGGGAGGGTTTGGCTTCTGGTTTGAAGAAGACTACCTTTAGTTAATTGTCTTTATTTATTAGTACATGTAAACATTCAAGCCTAGGGCTTTTCTTGTTTTGAGTTAGAACTCATATTTTTGTATCCAAGTGTTGGCTTGGAAAGATGTAAGCCTGTAAGGCATTTTATTCAATGTTGCATGTAATGCTTTATTTAGTAATACTCTGATGAATGAATTAATAAATTGTCTTCTTTAAATAATGCATGTCAATGATATATATAATGGGTTAATTTTGGGGGCATTACAACTTGGTATCAGAGCGTACCGGGTTTGAATACTTTGGGTACGTGGGACGTGATTAGCATCACATTGGGTTCGTCTCGTTTGATAGAGACTTAGTGTAATGTTATATGCTTATGTGATAACATGTTTATGTGATTATGTGGGTATGGAATGTAATTTATAGGATGTTGATTGGACCCTTGAGTTTCTAGTAGTCTTGTTGGAAAGGCACTTGATCACTGCTGCTTCCAACCGGAACTATAGTAACGCATTGGGACTATCATTATCCGGGAATGAAATTCGTAGGTGCTTATGTGATTATGTGCTTACGTGGAATGTATTATTGTTGTCCATTGCATTAGGACGCGAGTGTTTAGCTTCGGCACATTTATTAATGTGCTGATGTCTCTGTTTCCTTTATTAGGATGTCAGGACGAGGACGAGGATGCGGTAGGCGTGGTAGGCCGGGTAGGCAGGAGGTGCCTGTGCCAGAGGAGATTCCGGCAGTTCAGGAGGGAATTGGCCAGGCTAATGTGGCCGAGCCAGTAGGCCAGCAGGCTATGGGCGCTTTAGCTCGAGAGATAGCAGGAGCATTCAGGGAGTCAGTAGGCATTCTCAGAGCTGAGAATCAAGCTCAGGTTGTTGCTGCTGATGCAGGACCTTCCTTTCTGAAGAGGGAGTTCTTCCGGTCTAATCCGGATGAATTTGTGGGTGATCCTAAAGAGCCGCTTAAGGCAGATGAATGGCTCGAACAGACAACGAAGACGTTTGAGATGCTTGGCATCGAAGACGAGGGGTTGAGAGTGACCTTGGCATCTTTCCAGTTGAAGGGGGATGCAGGTCAGTGGTGGAAGTTTACTAAGGGGCGTATAGGAGGTACGTGGGAGGCTTTTGTGAATGCTTTCCAGGAGAAGTTCTTATCTCCAGCAGTCAGGGAGAAGCTGCGAGACCAGTTTTGTCAGCTTAAGCAGGCGAGTTCTTCAGTGGCTGAATTTGAGGCTGCATTCACTAGTTTGTCCAGGTTTGCACCTGAGTTGGTGGCGTCTGAGGAACGCCGTTGTATTGAGTTTGAGAAGAAGTTGAGGCGTGGCCTCAAGCTGAGAGTTGGGGGAACTATGATTCGGGATTATGGGCGTATGGTTGATGCTGCAGCCCACATGGAAATCATGATGCAGGAGGAGGAGGAAGGGCAAAAGGGCTCCAAGAGGAGTCAGGATGGTCAGAATGATGGTAGGAGACAGAGGGGTTTTAATTCCCAGCAGTCTCAGGGTAGCTTTTCTAGATCGACTTTTCCTGTACCGAGTGCTAGTTCGGGGAAAGGCAATCAGGGAGACATTACCTGTTTCAAGTGTGGCCAGCTGGGCCACAAGTCTCCAGTTTGTCCTCAGAGAGGAGGAGGTCAGAGAACAGCATCTTCTTCGGCTCGATCTCAGAGCCAGAGTCAGGGTAGAGGTCAGCCACTCTCGTGTTATCAGTGTGGTCAGCCAGGGCATATGAAGAGGTATTGCCCGCAGTTGGGTGGCACATCTGGTGCATCTGGTTTGAGGCCGATTCAGGGTGAGCAGCCAGCTCAGTCGGGTCAGGCCTCGAGGGCCAATCAGGGGGGGGCTTCATCGTCTCAGTCGGTGCAGCAATCTTATGCTCCTAGGGTTGAGCAAGTTGATCAGAGGTCGTCTAGGCGCGTGTATGCTGTTACCGCGCAGGATCTTGTGCCAGCACCATCAGTTGTGAGAGGTACCTTCTTGTTTTGCAACTCAGTTGCTAATGTTTTGATTGATACGGGTGCATCTCATTCCTTTGTGTCTGCTGCATTTGCATCTGTTTTGGAGTTGGAGTTGGAGTTAGCACAGTTAGCATCTCCTATTTGTGTAGTGTCACCTCTTGGGGGTGAATTGATTTTGAAACAAGGCGTTAGGGGTTGTGATATAGAGGTTGATTATCATAGAATCCCATTTTCCTTTGTAGTTATGCCTATGAGGGGTTTCGATGTTATTTTGGGTATGGACTGGTTATCGTCATACCGGGCAGTTATTGATTGCTACCGCCAGAGGGTCACTTGTTGTACTGTGAGCGGAGAGTATTTTCATTTTCTGGGGGACCGGGTTGGTGATGTGTTGCCACCGGGGTATGTTCCACGAGGACGGAGTGAGCTTAGTGGTCTACTTGCTAACCTTTCGATTAGTGAGGATGAGGAAACACAGATTGTGTTACCAAGGGTGGTTTGTGAGTACTCGGACGTCTTTCCCGAGGATCTTGTTGGTTTGCCACCGCATAGGGAGATTGAGTTCTCTATTGACCTAGTGCCCGGCACGGCGCCGATTTCGATGGCACCTTATCGTTTTGCCCCAGCTGAGTTAGTTGAGTTGAAGATCCAACTCCAGGAGTTGCTAGATAAGGGCTTTATACATCCTAGTGTTTCGCCGTGGGGAGCACCAGCCCTCTTTGTTAAAAAGAAAGGAGGCGCTTTGAGACTTTGTATAGATTACCGGAAATTGAATCGGGCTACGGTTAAGAATAAGTACCCTATGCCTCGTATAGATGATCTGTTTGACCAGTTGAAGGGTTCCCGTTGTTTCTCTAAGATAGACTTGAGATCGGGTTACCACCAGTTGAGGGTCAGAGAAGAGGATATTTCGAAGACGGCATTCCGTACGCGGTATGGCCACTATGAGTTTCTGGTGATGCCATTTGGGCTCACCAATGCACCGGCAGTTTTTATGGATTTGATGAACCGGATCTTCCGGAAATTCTTGGATCGGTTTGTAGTCGTTTTTGTGGATGATATCCTTATCTATTCGCCTTCTGAGGAGGAGCACGAGGAACACTTGAGAGTGGTGCTTGAGTTACTTAGAGCCCATAGGCTGTATGCCAAGTTTGGGAAGTGTGAGTTCTGGCTGAGAGAAGTCAAATTCTTAGGCCATGTGGTATCCGGTGAAGGAGTGTCTGTTGATACATCCAAGGTAGAGGCAGTGCAGGATTGGGCACAGCCTAAGAGTGTATTTGAGATCCGCAGTTTTCTGGGTTTAGCTGGGTATTACCGTCGGTTTGTGAAAGATTTCTCCAGGTTAGCATCACCGTTGACTAGACTGACTCGGAAGGGAGTCAAATTTGTTTGGAGTGAGACTTGTGAAAAGTCGTTTCAGGAGTTGAAAGTTAGACTGACTACCGCTCCAGTATTGATTATTCCAGAGAGAGGGTTGGGTTATACAGTCTATTGTGACGCCTCACGAGAGGGTCTGGGTTGTGTGTTAATGCAAGAGGGGAAAGTAGTTGCCTATGGCTCACGTCAGTTGAAAATTCACGAGCAGAATTACCCTACACATGATCTAGAGTTAGCAGCTGTGATATTTGCCTTGAAGATTTGGAGGCATTATCTTTATGGTGAGAGGTTCGAGGTGTTCTCGGATCATAAGAGTTTGAAGTATTTGTTTACACAGAAAGACTTGAACTTGAGGCAGAGGAGGTGGATGGAATTTATAGAGGATTATGACTTTGAGTTGCATTATCATCCGGGAAAGGCCAATGTGGTGGCCGATGCCCTTAGCAGGAAACCTATTGGTGACATAGCTAGTATAGCCATCCGAGAATGGGAGATGTTGGGTGCACTTGGGGAGTTTGATTTACTTCTGGGCGAATCCGTTGAGGCTGCGGCCTTGTTTTCTGTTATTGCACAGCCTTCACTTGTGACTCGAGTGTTAGAGGCTCAGAGAGGTGACTTTGAGGTAGAATCTCACCGTGAGAAGATTTCCGGTGGGAAGGTTGAGAAGGGTTTGACGGTGTATTCCGACCTGAGTGTGAGATACCGAGACCGTCTGTTTGTGCCGGAGTCTTGCCGGAGGTACTCCGAGAGTTTCATCATTCACGCCTTGCGGTGCATCCGGGAGGCACTAAGATGTATCGGGATTTGGGTCGCCAGTTTTGGTGGCAGGGTATGAAGAGAGATGTGGCAGCTTTCGTATCTAAGTGCCTTACTTGCCAGCAAGTGAAGGCCGAGCATCAGAGGCCAGCGGGTCTGTTGCAACCCTTGCCTATTGCCGAGTGGAAGTGGGAGCATGTCACTATGGACTTCGTTGTAGGTCTTCCGAGGACTCAGCAGGGTAGTGATGCTATTTGGGTGGTTGTAGACCGGTTGACTAAGTCGGCGCACTTTATTCCTATGCGCGTGAGAGATACGGTAGATCATCTTGCCGACTTGTATATTCAGGACATAGTGAGATTGCACGGGGTCCCAGTGACGATCGTCTCAGATAGAGATCCTCGTTTTACTGCCAGGTTGTGGCAGAGTTTGCAGAGTGCCTTAGGCACTAAGTTGACCTTTAGCACGGCTTATCATCCTCAGACTGACGGACAGTCCGAGCGTACTATTCAGATACTTGAGGATATGCTTCGGGGTTGTGTTCTAGACTTTAGTGGGTCGTGGGAGAGGCACTTGCCGTTGGTGGAGTTTGCCTACAACAACAGTTTCCAGTCTAGTATCGGTATGGCACCTTTTGAGGCCTTGTATGGCCGACCGTGTAGATCTCCTGTGTGTTGGGCCGAGGTGGGTGATGCACCTCTGTTGGGTCCAGAGTTGGTGAGGGAAACGACGGAGAAAGTTGAGCTTATCCGTAAGAGGCTTGTTACAGCACAGAGTCGTCAGAAATCGTATGCCGACCGTAGGAGGAGACCTTTGGTGTTTGAGGTGGGTGATCATGTCTTTCTGAAGATATCACCTAGACGGGGTTTGATGAGGTTTGGGAAGAGTGGGAAGTTGTCCCCTCGGTTCATTGGTCCGTTTGAGATCCTTGAGAGGATTGGCGAGGCTGCTTATCGTTTAGCTTTGCCGCCGCAGTTGTCCGGAGTACATGACGTGTTTCATGTGAGTATGCTTCGGAAGTATGAGCCGGATCCATCACATGTGTTGGATTGGACCGATTTAGTGGTTGATGAGGATGTTTCGTATGAGGAGAGACCGGTTCAGGTCTTGGATAGGCGGGATCAAGTTTTGCGAGGCAAGACCATCCCTTTGGTAAAAGTTTTGTGGAAACATCATGGAGTGGAGGAAGCCACTTGGGAGCGTGAATTGGAAGTCCGCGAAAAATATCCGGACATGTTTATAGATTTGTAATCTTGTATTTAGATTTTGTAATATTGTTGAACTTAAGAGCTTTATAAATGTCTTAAGTTGTAAAATACTGGGTATGTTTTGGTCAATGGTTATATTTTGGAATTGAATTCGATATGGGAATTGCTAACATTGGAAGGAATAATGCACAATAGTAATGCAAGTTGAGATATATGTTGTTTTTATATATATATTGTGAGATGCCTCTTGATAAAGAGATGAAGTGACCAGTATTGGGTCAAGTTGTTTATTATTGTTTTATAATATCTTTGGGAATTGAGAAAAAACCTGTTTTTTAAAAAATTTATGCTTAATTTCGGGGACGAAAATTCTTTGAAGGGGGGGAGGTTATAGCGACCCCGGTCTTTTCCCATTTGATTATTGTATCCGGACTCAGGTTCCGTAGATTCTGTCATTGTATAATTGTTGTTGTTGTCCTTTATTTTCTCATTTGGAATTATAGGATGTGTTGGGCAGGTTTGTTTCAGGTTGGTTGGGGTTAGAAACCAAGTGTTGCTGTCCAGGATTTTGGTTCTTCGCTCGAGCGAGGAGTTGGTCGCTCGAGCGAGAGATGGCGTCCAGTATTGACCTGTAGCTCTGCATTTTTGGCTTGAGCGAGATTTTCTTCGCTCGAGCGAGTTAGTTTGTTCTTCGCTCGAGCGATGGTTCCTTCGCTCGAGCGTGAGTCTGATTACAGACCTGAGGATTTGAGTTCTTCGCTCGATCGAGTTTTCTTTCGCTCGAGCAAGCTTTTGGGTTGTTGGCTCGAGCAAGGTTTCCTTGGCTCGAGCGTAGATTTTCTGTGTCTGGTCGCTCGAGCGACAAAGGCTTCGCTCGAGCGAGCCTGTCCAGTTTATATACACAGCAGCGGGTTTTGATCAGTCCTTTTCATCTTCTTTTGATTCCAAACCCTAGGTCCGACTTTTCTCACTCCCTACTCACCTTCTCTCTTAGATTTGATCCACTTAGGGAGTGTTTCTACCCTAGATCCTTCATTAAAAAGATAGAGTGAGTCGAGGGCTTCCATTTAATCTGAGCATTTGGCGATTTGGAGCACTTTGGTATTTGGGCACTCATCTCTGTCTTCACCATTTGGGTTGTTTTCTTTGAGGTAGGGATTTCCTACTCCATTTTATAGGTTTTGTTCTAAGTTTTGGTATTTTGATATGTTGGGGATACTTTGGTAAATTCTGGGAAAAACTCTAGTTGTATTATTAAATTAATTTGTATAATTAATTCATGGAGTTGGGAAAAGATAGTTTAATTCATGGAATTGGGGAATTCATTGATTAAGTGGCGTAGTCGGATAATTTGAATTATTTGTCTATTGAATTGTTGACATAGTTATTTTCAGTTTAGAAATAACTGTTTTGGGCTATCGGTGGAGGATAGTCGTGATTGTTGTAGACATTGCATGTGGATTAGGAATAACTGAAACTAATCACATTGGTTAAGTCATTAATTTTGACTATTGCATTGATACAGAAAATACGTGTATTGATTGAGCATTGCATTTGCATACATTGTTTTGTGTGGGAGGAGATAGGGGATGTACTCCACGGTTTAGGGGAAGATAGGGGATGGACCTCTAAACCGGATTGTTTGTTTGGGAGGAGATAGGGGATGGACTCCATTAGCATCACTTTTATGTGTGCTTATTTATATAGAAGTGTTTTATTGATACAACACTAAAATGTGTATCAATCTGGAAGTATGAAGTGTTTTGAATTGAGCTTGAGTCTCATTTGTTTGTTGATATTGGAAGAATGTGAATATGATATATATAATTCACCGTTGTAAGTTCGGCCAGGTTCTGAGCCATGTTGATTAAGTTGGAAAGTAAAATGTATCTTAGACAATAGTGTCATGAGGCTGTAAAATGAAGTAATTGATTATCTTGGTTAACCATCTGTTGAATGCTATTGCTTTATTCATTGCTTATATGTGGTTTAGAATATTTCTACTGGGCTGTGGCTCACCCTTTATGGGAACATCATTTTCAGGTTCAGGTGATAAACTACCTCCAAGGACTTAGCTTGGGAGGGTTTGGCTTCTGGTTTGAAGAAGACTACCTTTAGTTAATTGTCTTTATTTATTAGTACATGTAAACATTCAAGCCTAGGGCTTTTCTTGTTTTGAGTTAGAACTCATATTTTTGTATCCAAGTGTTGGCTTGGAAAGATGTAAGCCTGTAAGGCATTTTATTCAATGTTGCATGTAATGCTTTATTTAGTAATACTCTGATGAATGAATTAATAAATTGTCTTCTTTAAATAATGCATGTCAATGATATATATAATGGGTTAATTTTGGGGGCGTTACATCTTTCATGCTTTAAGGATGTGCCCTTTTATGCCTAGAAATGAGTTTTGGTGCATGCATCTCATTGGAGCCACTTAAGCTGCCATATCAGTAGGTTTTGGAGTCCATTTTTGCATGCTAGGATTCTATTTTTTGCTTATCCAATTCATGCCATGAATGGTCATGTTGGTGGAAGTAAAGTGCCCCCTTTTTGTGCCTTGGCCTTAGGACCATTGGCTTGCGTGTTGGCATGAGTGTTTGTCCACCATTTTGGGCACTTTTGGCCACTGTTTTGGGGTGGATCAAGGTCTGCCCCTTTATGGTTTAAGTCCACCATTGCATGCTTGTCTCATGTTTGTTGCATGATTGCTTCATTAGGTGTTGTAACATGATGATCCTATTGCTTAAATCGTCCATGTTTGCATTGCATTTGCATCTTGCATGCCTAGCATTGCATGCTTACCATGGTAGTTGCATGGCATTTGGCATGCCTTGCATCTTAATCTCATGTTGTATCTTTGAGTCATGTTTGCATAACATGCATTGCATTACTTGGTTTGGGGTGTCAAACCAAGTGTGAGGGTTAAGGAGCGTTCATACTATAAGTGATGTAACGCGTCTTAACTCTCGGTCACCAGGACCCTTGACTTCGACATGATAGGGTCTTGGTCCTCATTTGTGTGTTGCATGCATTTTTACATCAAATGGCAAGCTTGATCTCTTAGGCTATCATGCACAATTGATGGCTCAAGGATCGAAGGCCATGCTTCCCTGAGTTCAATACATGATGGGGAACATGACCATGCTTACATGTTCCTGAAATCCCATGCCATATACTGTCTGTCCTCTGTTGCTGTCAAAACTGTCTTCTGCAGGAAGTTTCTGCCGACCGGCAGAATTCAGTGCCGACCAGCAATAGGTGAATGGCCGATAACTCCATCAGCAGCCGATGGAAATTATATATGGCTAGTGGGCATTTCCTCCTGCCGGTGGTATTCTACAGTGTGCAAGGAACCTATCCCAGAACTTTGGCATTTTTCAGAGAAGCAAGGCAGTGTAAACAGAGGCGGCAGTGGTATGGTACGGACTTTCCGGGTGAGACGGGTTCGAGCATGCATCATTCTCGCATCCCAAGGCGGGGGCTGTGGCCACCTTTCTTCTTTTCGCATTCAGTCTGTTAAGTAATTAGAAATTCTGTAATAATTAATGTATTTATTATTCAGACTGTAATATTTATTTGGACCCTCCGAGTGAGGGCAATTGTGTAATAAGTGTGCGTGAGGGCGTGTATGTCTTCCAACCCCACGTCTTTCTTTCCTTTTATTTACCTGCTTATGATGGTAGACTAGGGCATATTTAAATTAGCATACCTTATGCTATGCATGCGTGCATCCATACATTTGTCTTGCATGCACCGGGCTCGGTACATCATGCTAACTGCATTTGTACTTCAAATTCCAAATTGAATACGTGCATCAATTGATTGCATTTCACATGCCATATTTAGGTTAGCCGAGCCTACTCTAATTGCATCCTGTATGTGTTGCATTAGTCAATTTGACATGAACTTGGACCGTGCATGTTGGCTAACTAGTTTATTATTTTGGCACGGAGTACGATGTAAGTATTTTCATGCTTTAGCATACCGCATGCGTGTGAATGCTATCATGACAATATGCTTACCATGTGGCTAGATGCTTATGTGATAAACTGTTTGGATGCCTGTGGGTGAAGATTGGGTTGTCTGTTGGAAAAACTCGTTGAAATCCGTATTTTAGCCTACTTACGAGTAGCAAATTCCAAAGTGCTTTTCAAGACAAACGGATATGCAATGCTTATTTCCAAATTAGGCAATCCAGTCTATACTTGTGTGCTGTGCGCATAACGTAGTAATGCTAGGCTAATAAATGGAATAAGAACACATAATGCTTTCAAAACAAGATATCACGATTAGTAGAGGCCGATCTTCGGATCGGGCGAGAGGGGGTGCTCATAGCTGACCTTCCCGATCGTATCGAAGTTCCCGAGCCAAGGAAAATTTGGTGATGACGGACACGTGGCCTTTGGCACCGAGTCAGGGTTTCCTAAATTTCCCAAAATAAAATATTTAGGTGGCGACTCTGTATCTGGCAAAGCAGTCCATGTTTGGCACTTCTTTCAAAATCTGTTTTCTCAAAACGATTTGCCAGATTTGGACTCTTTGGTTCAGATTAAGAACCGTGACAATTTGAGAGTCCGAGCTGTAGTAACCCCTAATGAACGAAACGGGACTCACCCTCCCGGGGCGTTCGGGGACGTCTACAGGGCGGTACAGATTAATTTTTTGGTGTGGTACAGATTTCCTCTATTAGAATTTGTATTACATATGTCGAATGGAATGGAATGGAATTGGATGTCGAATGGAATTTTTTGCATGCACATTGTCGAATGGTTGATAATATATATTCAGTATTGATAGATTATATTGTTTATACATTGTATAGGTTGCACTAATAATGGATACAGGTGGTTCAAAAATTTTAAAAGAAAAAATTAATATAGTATTTGGCTACTAAATATTTTGGTAGCCAAAAACGTAAACAAATGTTTTGGCCACTAATAATGTAGTAGCAAAATGAACAAAATACTTTTTGCGACCAAACAGTTAGTAGCTAAAACAAATCAGAATGAGGGAAAAAAAACTGTTGCCGACTAACTATTTTAGTCATGAAAAAGTTGGCATCCTTTGCCAACTAAATTCCACGGTCGGTAAATAGTTCAATTGGCGACTAAATACGGTCGGTATGTATTCAATTGGCGACTAAAACTTTAGTCTCTAAATAGTTCAAATTAGTTTATGTTAGAACTTTCGGCGACTAATATTTTGGTCGCCAAAATATCACTTTTGCCGACTAACCAAAGTTTAGTAGCCAAACGTTGACGTTCGGCGACCAATAATTTAGTAGCCAAAAATTCACTATTGCCGACTAACCAAAGTTTAGTAGCCAAATGTTGACGTTCGGCGACCAATAATTTAGTAGCCAAAAATTCATTATTGACGACTAACTAAAGTTTAGTAGCCAAAAATTCACTTTTCGGCGACTACTGTCTTAGTTGCCAAAAGGTAACATTGCAAACTAAACAAAAAATAGTAGCCAAATGTTTTACTTTCTGCGACCAAACAAAAGTTTTGTCGCTAAAACTATCGCTGACAAGGTTTTGGCAACGACCTTGGCGACAAAAAATTTTAGTCGCTAAATTGTATCAGCAACTAAAAATGGGACTTTTGGCGACTAATATTTTGGTCCCAAAACTATTATTCTTGTAGTGTATAGCTTTTTAGCTTTGAAAAGACTATTTTGGATAGTTTAGTTAAATTTATTTCAAACAGTTTATGATTCTAACAACTTATTTTAACCCAAAAAAGATGATTCTGAGAAGCTGTCCACCCTCTACTTCTGATTGTCAGTTTCTACTGTGGATATGTTAACTTGAGATTATACACTTAGAAATTGGGGTTTTTTATGAAAATAGAAAGAGTCCCAAATGGATTGTAAATTAAATTTATTGTTATTATTATTATTATTATTATTATTATTATTATTATTATTATTATTATTATTATTATTATTGTATGAAATAATAAATAACAAAAAATAAAAGTTAATTCAATTTACAACTAACAAAGGTTAATTCAATTTATAATTAATAGAGGTAAAAACAATATTTATACATCAAAAAAATATTTCACAACTTATTTATCAAACACTATTTAGCAACTTAAATCTATAATCTATAAATTGCACCAAACAGATTAACAACTTTTGATTAAAGCTACAATTTATAATCTGTCAAGCTATAATTTATAATCTATTTTAACAATTGCACCAAGCACCTCTAACGACTCATGGTGTAATTTATCCAAAATAAACTTCTTGATTTTTATGAGAACGGTTGTGGGGCCACAATGAAACCAACTTATGTCCAACAAGAAGTAATGAACTGGAGAGTGCTCTGGACCGACTCCATCCTTCCCATTCCTTTATTTTCTCTTCTGATTCTGAATTCCCATACTGAGAAAAAAATAATAATGAGAAAAAAAATAAAAATAAAAGAAATTAAACCTAATAGCAAAATAAAAAAAATAAATTAAATTAAAATAAAATAATACTAGCAGAAATTAAAAAAAAAATAAATGGTAATGTATGTGTAGACACCCCATTTTTGACCGTCCTCAAGACTTGGACGTCACCGTTTGAACACTCGGTGATCATCCATGTTTGTGTTCGTTTGGAGTTCCTGGAGGTTTTGGCTACGCGCCTTGCCTCAGGATCTCCGAACTCGACTGTTTAGTGTCTGGTTTTGCACCAAACACTTGTGTTTTGCCTTGGAAAGGCAGGGAATGCCTTGTGAGGCATCCCTACACACCACCGGTAGTGGCTAGAGGCCACCGGCTGGTTTTTGCTGCAACCGGTCGGCACTGTTTAGTGCCGGTCGGCACTCAATTTTGCCAAAATGGCATCTTTGGCCGGCCGACTACTGTGCATCTGCTTTTGCAGATATTTTAAGACAGCTGTCTTGCTTTTTGCTCCCCTCCATACACGTGTATGGAGGGATCTCCCTCTTGAGAAGCTTGTCTTGTAAGCTTTACAAGACAATAAGCTCTATAAAGAGAGGGGCTCTCTCTTGTTGCAAGGGTGAGACACTTGAGACACCTTAGATATTCTTAGACAGCCATTTTTAGGGTTTTGAGTTCTAGGGTTAGAAACCATACACTTTCTATCTCTATATCTCCCTCTTGTGTGTGTTAAAGTGTGTTTAGTCCATACTATTGCACACAAACACCTAGTGTTTCACATTCCTTTGGCTCCTGAGGTTCTAAGGGACTGATTTCGGTGTTTTGGTGTTGGATTCAAGCCAAGGAGGGCCATTGGAGCATCACTTGTGAAGGGGTCTTCAAGGGTAAGAAACTACCCCCTTTATTCTCCATTTTTGCATTGTATTTTTACTTGTCTTAAAATCGTTTTTGAGCTTGGTGTATAATACAAAAAAGTTCTGTTTTTAGGCCCTCTAAATTGTTTGTTTAGAGTGTTTTGTGGTTTGGAGGTGTTTGACCCCTCTTAGGCCTTGAAAGGCCCCATTTTGTGCTATTTTGTGCAAGTTTCGAGACTTTGGTGTTTGGGCCTCTTCACCACTGAAATCTTAAGGGATTTCAGTGGTGAAGATGGTGCCTTGAAGTCTCCAAAAGGGGAGGGCCACCCCCTCTCCTTGTTGTCCTTGAAATGGACCATTCTTGGCCTCTTGAGGGAGCACCATCATAGAGTGTGTATTGGTCATGTCTTGGCTGTTTTCCATGCTTATTATATCATGATATACCTCTGTTTATTGATGGTTTTGGTACACCATGCATGCTTAGCATACCTACCATGTAATGCCATGTTATTGCCTTAATATGCCTTAGGTTGTTAGCCTTTATTCAAGCATGTTTTAGGCTTAGTCTTGTGAAGGTTTTGAGCATATTTTGCCATGTTCTAGGTCTGTCCATAGTTGTTTGGGTCGGATTTGGCATGCTTGGTATAGCCCCTTTGCATTCCGGCTTGTTGGCCTTAAGAATGTGAATGTATAGCATGACATTTTTGCATTGATTTGGTGATTCGGAATCATCCACCATGCCATTTCAGTCCCCTTTGCATGCCTATATGTTTGCCTTGGATGCTTCTTTAATGCTTTGAAAGCTTGTGTAGTATGCTCCATGTTTTGGCCATTGCACATGCCTTTGAATTTGAGCCACTTAGATGTCATCTAAGAGTCCCCTTTGCATAGTCTAGGTCTGCCTTGAACCTATTTTAAGTCCTCTTAGCCTTGTGAGGCTTGGTTGACTTAGTCATGGTTCAAGCCTCTTTGACTTGCTTCAAGTACTTGGGCCATTCATTGCATGCTTGGTCTATTTGGTTTGCTTGGTTTGACACCATCTTAGCATGATTTTCAGAGCTTATGTTGCATGCTAATTGTCCATGATATCCCTCTTCAAGTGTGCTTGAGAGTCCCTCTCTTGTGCCTAAGCATTGGCCCTTTAACATGTGCATGTGTGTATGTGTGTTTGGTCCCTTTTTTTGGTCACTTTGGCCACTGTTTTAGGCCTATTTAGAGTTGCCTAAATCATGTATAAGTCCATCTTTTCATCCATTTGCATTGCCTCATGTTTGCTTGTATGCTTGCATAAGTGTCTTGCCATGCCATGTTGCATCTTTAGCTTGTATGCCTAGGTTGCATTGCATCTTGCATGCATGCCTTATTCCTTGACTTGGTGATAGGAATTGGGCCTTGGTTTGTTTGATTGGTTTGCATTGCATTTAACATGAAAGTTGCACACTTGATTCTTTGGGCCATCATACATGGAAATGCGTGATTGGTGGTCCGAGAATCGAGACACATGCCCCTTTGAGTCATTACCATGATAAGGGACATGATTGGTGCATATATGCTTGAATTGTATTGCCATGCAAGTTCTGTCCTCTGCTGCTGTGAGTTGCAGGTTCTGCAGGCATTATTTGCCGACCGGTAGTATAGATTGCCGACCGGCAGTGAATAACTAGCCGATGGATTCATTTTGTGCCGGTGACCACATGACACTGCCGGTAGGCATTCTACTCAGCCGATGGTGATCCCCAATGTCCAAGGATGCAATCCTGAGGTTTTGGCAGCCTCCAGATGAGTAAAGGAAGGAAAACAGAGGCAGCCTATGCATGGCGGTGTACTTCCGAGCAGGACCGAGCATGCATTGCATCTGGCTCTCCTCCCGAGGCGGTTTACTGCTTTTCCTAGATTAGTTCATTTGCTTAGTTGATTAGGCAATTTGTAATATTTAATTAGCTTGCGTAGTTAATTAATTTGTATTATTTATTTGGTCCCTCCGAGCGAGGGCAAATCTGTAATAAGTGTGTGTGAGTGGTGTGTATGTCTTCCAATCCCCACTTCTTTCTTCCCTTTTACTTACCTACTTTGATGGTTAGTAAATAGGTCACGTTTAAATTAGCATACCTTATGCTATGCATGCGTGCATCCATACATTTGTCTTGCATGCACCAGGCTCGGTACATCATGCTAACTGCATTTGTATTTCAATTCCAAATTGAATACGTGCATCAATTAATTGCATTTCATATGCCATGTCTAGGTTAGCCGAGCCTACTCTAAATGCATCCTGTATGTGTTGCATTAGACACTTAAAACATGGACTTGGATCATGCATTGATTACTAATAAGTTCTCTGTTTTGGCACGGAGTACTATGTAAGTATTTCCCTGCTTTAGCATATCGCATGCGTGTGAATGCTATGATGACAACATGTTTACCATGTGGCTAGATGCTTATGTGTTAAACTGTTTGGGTGCCTGTGGGTGAAGGTTGGATTGTTTGAGTTGGAAAAACTCGTTGAAATCTGTGTTTTAGCCTACTTGCGAATAGCAAATTCCAAAGCACTTTTCAAAACAAACGGATATGCAATGCTTATTTCCAAATTAGGCGATCTAGTCTATACTTGTTTGCTGTGCGCATAACATAGTAATTCTAGGCTAATAACCGGAATAAGAACACATAACATTTTCAAAATCAAATATCACGATTAGTAGAGGCCGGTCTTCGGACCGGGCGAAAGGGGGTGCTCATAGCTGACCTTCCCCAATCGTACCCAAGCTCCCGAGCCGAGACAACTCCGGTGATGACGGACATGTGGCCTTCGGCACCGAGTCAGGGTTTCCTAAATTTCCCCATTAAAATATTTAGGTGGCGACTCTGTATCTGGCAAAGCAATCCATGTTTGGCACTCCTTTTCAAAATCTGTTTTTCTCAAAACGATTTGCCAGAGTTGGACTCTTTGGTTCAGATTAAGAACCGTGACACAAATCGAGAGTCCGAACTGTAGCATGAGGCCCCACGCGGGCGCGTCTACAGTATGCAAAGTTAATGAACAAAATACCATGAGGGTTTAAAAAAAATCAATGTATGCAAAGTTAATTTTACCTCAAGATGCAAAACCCAAAGAAAAATTACACAGTTGAGAATAGCAAACTGTTAAGGAGAATAAATGTATGAAGGACTTGAGAGCATGCAACTGATATAAATGTTTCCATATCAATGTAGCAATACACATATATCATTTCAAAAAAAATTCAAGTTTCACAGTCATAACAAAACTTTTTAAGTAGAAATCGACATTTCAAGCTCGTCACGAATAAAATTGAAGCGATCCTCGCTTAGGAGTTTTGTGAAAATATCCACCAATTGCTTGTCGGTGTTTACAAATTCAAGTACAATATCCTCTTTTTGAACATGATCTCTTAAAAAATGATGCCGAATTACAATATATTTTGTTCGTGAGTGTTGAACTGGATTTTTGCTTAAATTGATGGCACTAGTATTATCACAATGTAGCGTCAAGTTTAGATAAATGTCATGGGTGCAATAAGGAGAAGTTCCAAAGGTCAAGAATGAGACACACATGTTGTTGTAGCAAGATAATATGGCAACAATGAATCAATGAGCTTATCCATTATGAAGAATTCATGTTATTTCAATCTATTTTCAAGCAAGAGCCAAGGAGATACCAAATTGTTAAAAGTATATGTGAAGCAGTTGAGCATGATCTAACAATCAATTTCTAGCAAGAGCGTACAGATTTTATACATGATAATTAAAAAATATATGTGAGGTGCAAGCTCATAAGTGTGATATCAAAAATAGAATAGAATCTGAGGGGATTTTTTTTTTTAAAAAAATATTCTAGTTTAAATTCTTCCCCTTGTTTCATTTGGCAAAATCAATAGGAGATATGATAAATGAAAGCTCATAACTGAAATGTTCTCCTCAATAATATCAAATAGGATGCCAAATATTACCAATAAGGATGCCGAAATGATACCAACATGCAATCTATCAAGAATACCACTATGCAATCTAGAAGATTTAACAATCATAGCTCAAGCATTATGTAGAATACCAAATATTGCTCATAATAGGTTAAACTCAATATAATCTCATGGCGCTAATGTAATTTCAAAAAAATGAAGCATGTTCAAGGTATAGCAATCCATATGCCAAGAAAAATCATGAATTTCAATATATAGCACACATTTAAGCATAGGCATGATTCTTAGGCAAGAGCATCATCAAAGAGTATACATTGCAAATCATATGAAGCATAATCAATCTTTTTCATATCAAAGTAATAACAGTATTAGCTCAAAGGATATAAGATAGAATTTTTACCTAAAAAGCTTAAGAGAGTGTAGGAGGCATACCTTTGGTTCATGAGTTAGAAGCTTTTCAATCTTCAATTTTCTTTCATGAGGAATTCATCTCAAATGGGTTTAACAAGTATGTTAGCAAAATGATTTCTCCCCTAAGTTGGTGTTACCCTTTTCTAATATGATTTTGTGTAAATATAGCATTCATAGAACAATCACTATTACTCAATAAAAATACAGCACAAATCATTTCTTATCACAAACTCAAAAGGTGAAAAATAATTCAATGATCAAACAAGAGTTTGGAATGCTATTTTTCAGAATTTTCAAGTTGTAGCACATAGCATAATATGCATAAGAAAATAGTGTTATGCTCTTTGTTTTATTAAGAAATGATGCAACAATTTCATTTAATCACATAACATTATCAAGAGGCATTTTCATTAATTCAATCTGCATACTCAAGTGTGATAAAACATTTTACTTAATGTGGAACACAACATGAATGTTATAAACAATTAATTCAACAATTTATCAATCAAAAGCATTTCATGAGATGTATGTCAATATAATCCATATTCAAAAGATATTCAATAAGATAGATGCAATGTCTCTACAAACGTATGATACTTCTTTTCACTTAGACATTATTGACGGATCATAATCAACGAATTTCATAACTCATTCAAATATTCTAATGTAAAGCATATAAGCATAAAATTTTCATATTGAGCATATTCTTGAGATCATAAATATATAATTCAAAATATAGATAGTAGACATCTCAAAAACATGCTATGACATAAAAATTGATTCTACAAAGATATGACTCAAAAAAAAGGATTAACATATTAGTATGAAGTCATTTATAAGATGTGAAAAGTATGCTCACAAAAAATATTTATCACTTCTTATCTCTTTTTTAGCAATGGATGACATGATATACAACGTTAATGAATACATGAATCATTCACATTCTAATAGGCATTCATCAAAATAATATAATTCTCATTTTTGAGTTCAATGAAGGTTTGAAAGAAACTAGGAGAACATGACTTAGCAAACTTAGTACACTTTATTTGTTGTTTGGCTAAGTGCTATTTTTTTTGGTAAAGAGTAGTATCCCCTCTTTTATTGTAAGCCTTAGGGCATTTCTTTTATTTGTATGTAAATGTCATTGTTGTATAATGAGAGGGAATATGTATATTTAATTATTCATCATTTCATCCAGGGATGAAATGTTATTTGTAAATGGACTTAATTAATGAATATTGGTAATGTTATCCGAGTGATAAAATACAGGGCGTTACAACATGGTATCAGAGCGAACCGGGTTTGAATACCTTGGCTCGTGGGAAGTGGTTTTGACCACAGTTGGGTTTATCTCGGGATTGTGAGCAACGTTTGCATTCTATGTGATAACATACTTATGTGCTAAGATGTTATATGTTTGTGTGGGCATGGGGTTGAGTCTCGAGGATGTTGTGTCGAGTCCAGCAATTTTTCTTAGAAATCTCATTGGAAATGCACCTGATCAACGTGATTTCTAATAAGAGGTCTAAAAGGATTTCTAGAACGACTAACCATCTTCGTAGTGGCAACCCGTTATTTGTCATGTGGTTATATGAGATGTGCATATGTTGAGTTTCATGTTGGAACATGAAAATGTACCTCAATGGGAGGTGTTGATGCTAAATGTTATGAATGGAATATATGTGCCCTTGCATGATTTGGAAATTGTTCTATTTACTTGGGTATGTGTGGGGTTGTTCCTGAAACTTGGGTTGTATACCCTTGTGTGTATCTGGAAAAAAGCGTTGTAACACCCTCAAAATAATACATATAAACCCAACATTCATGATATTCATAGACAAGAGAATAAAACATATTTCTATTTATCAGAGTATTCTTACAAAAAGTAATACATGTTGACAACAAAAGTGAATGCCCTGTAGGCTTACAACTTTCCAAGTCAACACTTGGTTACAACAAAAGAAGAGTTCTAACCCTCTACACAAATAAACCCTTGGCTTGAATTTACATGTATCACAAAATAATAAAACAACCGAAAGAGTCTTCAACTCCCAAAACCATCCAAGCTAAGGCCTTGGAGGCGGCATAACACCTGAACCTGAAAATGATGTCCCATATAGGGTGAGCCAACGCCCAGTAGAGATATGCTAAACATAATATGAGCAATAACTAAAACATTGGCATTTGATAAATGTTTAACTCATATAAACAAACATACATCTATTTACATTTCATTATCCAAACCAATTCGTAGATATGGTTCCCTATTCAGCCAGACAGTTCATAATGAGACCACAACTCATATCAACAATACTTCAACGATTCAATTTCAAATAAGACTACAACTCATATTATGATCATTTCAATACTTCAATTCATCTACGTTATGCAAACGCAATTAGGATTTCGGGACTTTCACCTTGGACACTCCGGCCAACTTAGTTATCACTGAAGTACATCCCCTATCTCCTCCCAAATTTGGTTTAGGAGTACATCCCCTATCTCCTCCCAAACCGTGGAGTACATCCCCTATCTCCTCCCAAACACTATACATATACAATGTATTTAAACACTTATCACATACAATGATCAAGCAAAGCACATATTCAATATGTTATTCCATCCATCATATTCAATGACATACCCAATTGATTAGTTTTAATTCACCTAATCATTATGCAGTGTCTACAACAATCAAGACTATCCTCCACCGATAGCCCAAAATAATTATTTCTAAACAGATAATAAATTATCTACAATTTCAAAGGTGAGTGAGTAATCAATCCAACTCCACCATTAAATCTCATAATTACCAAATTTCATTATTTCTAACTCAATTTCATATTTTCATAACTTTCCCAAATTAATTATACAAATTAATTCATCACAATAAATTAGGGCTTTTCTCCCCATTTTCTCAACATTGACCCAAAGGTCCAAATATCATCAATAAACATCAATAACCTCATTTTAAGACCCAAAATACACATGTATGGGTCAAAAGAACAAAACCCTTCTTTATACATTTTGAAACCCTAACACTCAAAATTTTCCAACTTCAACATTAAATCAAAATGTCCACATGTTTATGTCAAAGACCATGAATATGAGTAGTTATCCCTACCTCAAATTTCGGAGCTCAAAAGAGAAGATGAAGAAACTCGAAGGTGCTCCAAACCCAAAGATTTTCGGATCCAAACGTAGCCCATACCAAGCTCTACACTTCTTACAAAGGGACAAGGGTGGAAGATCACAAGAGCTAGATGATTTCGTAGAGAGAATGTGTATTCTAGAGAGAAGAGCTCTCAAAATAGGGTTTTGGAAAGCTAGAGAGAGAATGGCCCAAAAAAGTGGTTCAAAAAGCTACAACTCAGACTGATATAAAACACAACCCGCTCGAGCGTGGAACGCCCCGCTCGAGCGTCAGACACAGACTCCCGCTCGAGCGTGCAAAGCACCGCTTGAGCGTTAAATGCACACTTCCAGAAGTTCTGCAGACGAAGGTCCCCGCTCGAGCGTAAAAGTGGACGCTCGAGCATCCGATGACCTGCAGGAAAAAGTACTGAGGGTTAAATAATCACTCTCGAGCGTCAAACTGCCCACTCGAGCGAAGGAGCAATACAAAAGGGCCCGCTCGAGCGTGGAGGCCAAAATCTGGGCATCCACTCTTGGTTTCTAAACATAACCAACTTGTTTCAAACCTACCCAACACATCCCAAACTCAAATACAAAGAGTAAAAGGACGGAGATGCGATAAAGACACTACACACATCCACGGAACCGAGTCCAGAATACAATAAACACTGAAGGGAAAACCAGGATCGCTATAGGTGTGGCCTTGACATGGTAATGATTGTGAATAGTGGTAAGGGGTGTATTTCCCAAGAGGGATTGATTGTTTTGAGATTTGGTTGTAAAATCTATAAAGTGCAAACTATGTAAGGTTTAAAGATGAGATTGGAACCGGACAATATTCATAATTGTTGTTGCCTTTATTTATTTAATTGTTTTGTCCCTGGGTGTCAAGGGAGGGAGCACTACAAGAAAAAACACCTTTGGCGACTAAATTTTTAGTCGCCAAAGGTCCTATTTTAGTCGCCAAATGACAAAATTTCACTTTTCCCGACTAAAAAGTTTAGTCACCCGTGTTGTCGCCAATAAACGGTCGCGAATGCCTTTGGCGACTAAAACACTGTTAGTCGCCAATATATATGTCTTCAGCGACTAAAGATTTCGTCGCCAATAGTCAATTTCTTTATTGGAAATTATACCTTTGCCGACTAAACTGTTAGTCGCCAATAGTTCATTTTTTATTTTATTATTTATACCTTTGGCGACCATTCACTTTAGTCGCTGAAAGTATTTTCAAAAAAAAAAAAATTTTTGGCTCCGCTGCTCCTAACAGGTTTCGAACTTGCGATGTCCCTTTGCACACGCCAAACCCTTTGCACAACACTCCCTCCACTATGCCAGTACAGCATCACATGATCATATATGCAATATATATTATTTATATACTATATTAACCGCAATTAATACAAAATAATATTTATAAATATAATTTTTTTAATTCAATATAATTTTTGTCAAAAATAAATTATTTACTAAAAAAAAATTAGGCGACTTTTGGCGACTAAAACCATTTTTTAGTCGCTAATTATATTATTTTGGGCTACTAATTATTTATTTGTCGCTAAAAAAACAAGTTCTCAATTAAAAATCAGCACTTTTGGCGACTAAACAGAAATTTCGTCGCCAAAACCCGTACTTTGGGCGACTAAAATGGATTTTCGTCGGCAAAACCCCCACTTTCAGCGACTAAATTGTTTTTAGTCAGCAAAACTGCTATAATCAGCGACTAAACCTGTTTTTAGTCGCCAAAACCATACATTTTCGCTACTAAATTATTTTAGTCGCTAAAAACCGTGACTTTTGGCTACTAAACAAACTTTAGTCGCTGAAAATATTAGGCGGCAAAACTTCCTTTTAGTCGCTAAAAACATGCTGTTCGGCGACTAAACCCTTTTAGTCGCTAAAAACCTGCTTTTCGGCGACAAATTCCAATTTAGTCGCCATTTCATGCACTTTCAGCGACGAAATTTCATGTTTTGGTCGCCATTTCTGTTTTTTGTTGTAGTGGAGTGTCTAATACTCGTTGGTAATAGAGTTATCTTAAAGAGAATAAGTTGTGTTTTGAGCCATGGTTGTATTTTCCCTTTAGGGACATCTTATGTTTGGTTGGCTAGTCTAGTGGTTTTCAAATGGAGCCTTGGAATGACTCTATGAGTGTGATAGTTTGGCGGTGTAATTCAGATTTTAAATTGTTTTGGCCCATAGACAGTTTGGAATGGTAGTTGGTTTCATCTTTGTGTAATTTGGGTAGTTTCGAGAACTAGGCTCTCTTTTCCTTGCAATTGGGTGAGTTTGAATGAATTATGAGTTTGTTTGCTAAACCTTGGAGAGTGTTTCCTTGTGCTTAATGTGTGATAAGTCCTAGAAGAGAAGTAGGATCTCTTGTTGGTTGGCCAAGGAAATAACACTTTTTTTTTTTAGTATCCCGTGGGTTGTGTTAGTCGAATCATGGTTGCATTCAGGGTGGACCTTATAAGTCGTCGTAATACTAGTGCAGGGTTTGTGTGGTAACTCGGAGTAAATGTCTTAGAAGTTGAGTTGAATTAACTTTTAGCTTGAAGGCCATGTATGGTTTGGGTGTTTACCTAGTTGTGTTGAGTCTTGCTTAGACTTAAGGTATATTGTTGAGATCATTTTGTAAACTCCACATCGGAGTGGAACAGTTAATGTTGATTTATAGTCTTGTTGATGGAAATCCTATCCCGTTGTCCGAATTGATTTTATTTCGTTTGGGTTATGGGGTGTGACATCACCCTAGTGTTGGTTAAGTGTTGTTGCCTTGTGACGGTTGGCAGTCACTATTTGAGTTGGTGGTTCGTGCTTTTGAAGAGTTATTGTTTCGTTTTGTTAAGGTTTCGGAGTAGTAATAGTTGTTTGGCATTAGGATGCATTGTGCATTAGGCAATGGAAATAGTTCGTTGAGGATGGGTTATCACCAATAAGGTATGGTGTCCCGGTGTTCTAAAGGATCATTTTGGCAAAATTTTTGTTATGCTTAAAGAATTAGATCCTCTTTTGTTGGCATTGGGTTATCAATGTGGATAGAAGAACCACTTAATAACTTATACTAGTAAGGGTTTTTATAACCAATTATTGTGCGATTGTAATGGTTTGGTTCGTTACCAGTGTGACTTGTTGAGACTCATGTAGTAGTCAAAGAAATTTTGTTGATGTATTAGTAAGTACCGGAGTGAATTTGTGGGCGACTGTAGAATGTATTACATTACTTGAGTTTAATTTCAAGGACGAAATTTCTTTAAGGAGGGTAGGTTGTAATGGCCTAAAAAAAAATTTTAAATAGCCAGTGCATAATTTAATTGAGCAAATTTTTGAATTTGATTGCTATGCAGATTCTGTGCAAAAATAGTTCGGTTTTGCATTTTATAAAATAGTTTCCGATCTCAAAAAATTATGAAATTTTTATGTGTTATTCCCATATGAATCTAGCACGTTGAATAAAAATTTCAGAATTAAATGATGAGTATTTATTTTATGAAAATTCACGGACTGATTGGTGTTCAGTTTAATTTATAGCAGAATTTGAAATTGAGTTTTGGGTGTTCGGACCAGGATTTAAGATAAATTTATTGGGTCTATTTTAGTATATAATTGGACGATGTTTAACTTATGGGTGAGACCCATGATTTAGATTTAATTTAATTTGAGTTGGTTTAATGACTTATGTTTAATTATTTGGTCCTTTTTAAGTAGGTAATTGGTAGTAACCACTTTAGGAGTTATTATTATTTATTATATAGGATTATAATAAATATTTAATAGTTGATTTTATGATGTATATCATATGACAAAAAAATTATCTATGTTTATATATTAGAATAAAGATAGATATTCAACATGATGATGATTATGGGTTTTTTTTTTTTTTTTTTTTGGAGGATAAATGATGATAAGAAATGGGGGCAGCATGGGTTCGGTGGGTGGTGGTGGACAATTAATTTTAAAAAAAAAAATAAAGAGAGAGTGGTAGGGGGCCGCACATGAGAAAAAGAAATGGGGGAAGAACTTTGATCTGGGCAAAGAAAAAAAAACATACACAGGTTCTCTCTCTCTTTCCTCTATTGTTGCTCAATTTTTAAGTTTATAGTGGGAGTTTTTAGAATGAGATTTTACAAAAATGTTATAAATGAAAGTCGAAGAGCTCGTCATGATCTTCGCAATGGTGATCTCGGATTCATGATCGGGCAATGTTTGCATTTTCGAATTTGTTTTTCTTCATATTTGAAGTAGGGACTTTCTTTATATTTTTATATTAAAACTATGTTAGGGTTATTTTGAAAAAATATATCATTATAAGAGGTATTGCATATAGATATATTTTTAGATTTTTGTTTGGTAATTTTTAGAAGAAAAATTATGTTGAAATGTTAAGAATGTTAGTATTTTGAGATTGATTTTGGAAAAATCATTTTGTATTGTTAATTTTGTAAAAAGAAATCCGAAAATAGAATTTAATAGTTGTATGAATTGTATCTACATCATATTATGATTAGATAATTTATTTTGAGAAATATAAAGTTGATTTTTTTTTATCTTTGATTTGGAATTTATTTTTGAGAAAAATAAATTAATGTTGAGGAATGTGGAGTAAATGCTTAAGTAGGAATTATAGAGTTGTTTTGGGATTAAAAACTCTAAAAGTGTTATATTCATGATATTTTATAAAAGATGATATTTTGATGATTAAGCTGTGTTCATTTTTATGAAAATAAAAATCTGAAATGTGGACTTTCGAACTCATAATCTTGAAAATGTTACTATTGGGCATATTTCATAATTTTTTATATAAATATCATGTTGGTTAAGTAATTTTTAAAAAAGTTGTGAAATTGTTATTGGTAGAGAATTTGGTAAAAAAAAATATTACCTTTTTAAATAGCTTGGCATGAAAAATTGGATTTAAGAGATTATGTAATAAAATCATATGATTTTGACATGATATGATTTCACGTATATGTACGAGTATTTTGGTACCCGCATATCTTTTAATATTTTAATATGAGATTGTTTGGTGAGCTTGCTCACCCCCTGCCTGTACATGTGTACAGGGAATGCTTTTCGGATTTGAAGATCAAACAATGGGTTTTACCATTTCATAAGTATAACGTAGTGATGGATTGTACTACTTTATTTGTTGTTTGGCTGAGTGCTATTTTTTTTGGTAAAGAGTAGTATCCCCTCTTTTATTGTAAGTTTTAGGGCATTTCTTTTATTTGTATGTAAATGTCATTGTTGTATAACGAGAGAAAATATGTATATTTAATTATTCATCATTTCATCCAAGGATGAAATGTTATTTGTAAATGGACTTAATTAATGAATATTGGTAATGTTATCCGAGTGATAAAATACGGGACGTTACAACTTAGGTTACATGGAAGTAATAATTAGACACAATCTATTGTACACAAATCACACCTTAAAAAATATAGAACTTTATGCTTAAAGGTGTGTTAGGCGTTATACCTTCATTTACCTCTTTGGAATCTTCACCCATATATTACCTCTATTGTTCATCTTGGTAATTTTCATTTCATCATTCTTCTTCTTCTTGTAGGGGCTGATTTTACTCTTTAAATTGAACACTCTTGTTGTGCATTTCCTCTCGAAGTCCTTGGTATTTTTTGAGATTCTACCTACAAAATATCTTGATTTCTTTCTTTCTTGGTACCCATACTTTCTTGAGTCCATAGGGATTAGTCTCAAGAACATTTAATCTCATAAAAGGTTTAGGAGGATCAAAACCAACGCCTACTTTGTCAAAAATACATTTTTTATTTCCAAGAAGTTTGTTGAGGTTTTCTTTTCCTTTTACAAAATTTTCAAGAGTTTTGTTTAAATCCTCGACATTGTTTTTCAAAATATTTTTCTCATTGGCAATAGACGTAAAGTCATTTTTCGAAGTAGCATTTTCCATTTTTAAAACATCTACATCATTTGAAAGAGAAGTAACTAATTTCTTTAATTTAGAATTCTCAAAACAAACATTTCTAAATATGTCATGTAATTCATTAAAAGCACTTTCAAGTTCTACATAATTAGAAATTACCTCATCTTGAGTGAATTCTTCTTCTCCAAAAGCCATGAGACACAGGTTGGCTACTCCATCATTTTCTTCCCAAATGGCTTCCTTTTTGCTGCCATCCATCATTAAAAGTTCATGAGCCATGAGTGAGCCTAGGAGTTCTTCAATGCCTAATTTTGTTAGGTCTTTTGCTTCTTAGATAACTGTAACCTTAGCTTCCCATTCATTTGACAAAGACCTAAGTATTTTTCTCATAAGCTCACCATTAGTATAAGATTTACTAAGAGATTTTAGAGCATTAATAATATTGGTAAATTTATAAAACATCTCATAAATAGATTCAAATGATTCTATAGTAAAGAGTTCATAATCATGAATAAGCATGTCAATCCGAGACTCTTTTATTTGACTAGTTCTTTCATAGGTGATTTCAAGTTTATCTCAAATCTCTTTAGCAATAATACATACAAAAATTCTATTGTACTCATTTGCATCTAGTCCACACACAAGAATAATCTTGGCTTTAGCATTAGCTTGAAGGAGTTTGTAATCACGCTCATCAAATTCATCCTCAAGTTTAGGCACACTGATATGGTCTACTACCTTAGAAGGGATTTTAGGACCTGTAGTGATAATGAGTCACAAAGCATAATTGATAGCTTGAAGATGCAAAGTTTTTTTTTTTTTTTCCAATGAATGTAATTACTACCATCAAACAGAAGTGGCGTATTGCTAGCTTGTCCTACAACAGAGTAAGTAGAATACATGGTTGCTATGGATCAAAAACTCAAGATTGTTAAATCTAGACAAGAGCCCCAGGCTCTAATACCAATTGTTACCCAAAAAGCAACCTAAGAGGGGGATGAATTAGGTTTCTACAAATTAAAATTAATAATACCCCAATAAAATTAATTACTAGTACAACAAATTATTAACAAGCACAATGATGAACTTAGCAGTAAATGATCAAGCAAAATAACAATGAAGTATAACTAACATATAGGGTAAATCAAATGATTAACACGTGAATATTAGATAGCTATAACAGTAATAGGAAAGTAAAGAGATTAGGGAAGAGGAGACAAATAAATTTATAGTGGTTCGGCATCAACCAAGCCTACATCCACTCCTCAAGCTTCACTTGAGATTTTTCACTACCTTCTAGCTTCACAGGGGTGCTAGCAACCTCATAAACATGGAGCAATCCTTCATAGATTTTACACAGACTTCACAAGCCCAAACCCTTGCAAATCTTAGGTGATTCACAATCACTCTCAAGATTTCAAGAACACAGTGTTTGCAATACTTTTATAAGATGAAATAGTATTTTTTCTTTCAAAGAAAGCTTACAATAAATATCTCTCCCAGATAAATATACAAAATAAAGCTTTGGTTTTTCTGTAAACCTCACACAGGAAAGATAGGCTTAAAGCTATACGTCTCAGTATATAATTTTTGAAAGAGGATGTAAACAAAAATTGAAGAACACTCCTCAGAGAATTTTTCAGAGAATAGATGTGAGTGATTATCGATCAAAGAATATTTTTTAGTTTTTTTTTTAACTTGTTTATATTAGAGGCTTTGGTATATATAATGAAACTTATAGCCGTTTATAGCCGTTGTATTCATTTGAATTTATAGATGTTGTATTCATTTGAATATCTTTCACTCCATCATTACTAATTTGAATATCTTTCACTCCATCATTACTAATTTGAATATCTTTGACTCCATCATTACTAATTTGAATATCTCCCAATCCTTCATTACTAATTTGAATATCTTCCACTTGAACCTTTTGTCCTGCTGCTGTGCTGGGATGTTTGAACATTTGTTTTGGGCTGTTTGAACCTCTGATTTAATCAAATATTAAATACATTCTAACAACATTTAGGATAAAAGTTTTAGGCAAGAAATAATGGGACAAAATAAATTTTGATTCTATTTTTCTTTTTCAAATAAATCATCAAAATAAATATTGATTCTATTTTTCTCTTTCAAATAAATCATCAAAATAAATTTTGATTCTATTTTTCTCTTCCAAATAAATTTAAAACATAATTAAATAAATCATCAAAATAAATAAGTCTAACAGAACTATTGATCATTTTGGATTGATCATCATGTAATATGCAGGAATATATATATATATATATATATATATATATGTATACAGCAGCAACGGAGGAGTGGAAATATGAAGTTCCATTTTTTCTTCACTATTCCATTTTATTTGGGTGAAGGTCGCCGAAGGTGATGGAAAATTAGGGTTAAAAAGTTAGGGATGAGAGTAAAAATAGAATTTCATATTTGGACAAAATTGGAATTAAAAAAAATAAAAGATATAGGAATCCAAAGAAGAAATTAAGGTGCTAACAGCAACCCTCTTTTATATTGATATTTGGACAATTTTGATTCGTGACATGATTCAAGCTTCTTAGTGATTGTGAACACTAAATGAGGGATGTTGTGAGAAATGTAAGTTTTATCTTGGAACTGCTTCACTCCAATTGTACCTTCACGAGGGGAGGAAAAGAAATTTTAAGACAGTGACAACACAATTCTCAAAATCTCGCAGCTATGTTTCTTTATTTTGTCTTTTAATCTCTATATATTATTATTGCTTATCGTCATTGTTATTATTATAATTCATGCTAATTATCTTGTTTATTATATTGCTAGATTAACAATTATTTAGTAATTTCGAAATACAATCACGTAGTGTTTCATGATAATATAATTGGTAGAGAAGTTAAAGGAGAGAGAAAGAGAAGTTGTTAACGGTGATGAAAGAGTATGGGAAAGAGCACCACAACTTAGTGAGGAAAAGAAAGGAAAAGAATGGGTGAAATGAAGGGTGGACATGAGTATTGGGTTGTGGATTGGAGTCTTGAGCAGGTAAGTGCCGTAGTGGGAATGACAAAGATAAGGAATAGGGTAGCGGCACCAGCGAAATGTAGTGGTGGTAAAGGGGGAGGCATGGATGAGGAAATGGAGTGTATTGCGTTGTGTTATGGAAATTGGTAGATATGGAGATCTAAATCTTATCTAGTTTGGTTCAAAAAAAAATCTTGACCTAGCTTTGGTTTATTTGGACAGAGAGATAGAGTGTTTTTCTCATTTGGCGCGTGAAAGTCACACAAATTTGGAGCAGTTGGGCAAAAACTCTCCCCAGGTCATTACACCTCATTTCGAGGGTAATTATTCAGTAATTTCGGAGTATAGACATGTGGTATTTCATAGCATTGTAATTGGTGGAGAATGTAGGTAGGTGCGGTATTGTGTTGGGTGATTAGGGAACATGAAGAGACATATTAAATAATGATTGGTTAACGAGTACAGGCATGTAATATTCCGAGAACATTGAATAATTTTCCATTTCGGGAGTATGGATCCTGTCTTTGACTCATCTCCGATACAATCTACGAAGAACGGCCCAAATTGGACCACGCACCTATAAGGAGATTGCCAGCTTAAATTTGTTCATTTAAAAAAGAAAAATGTCAGGACCTTAAATGTTTTATCAATATTTTTATTAAATATCTCATATAAGTGTGGGACTTATACATATGGGTTTCATGTGAATCTTACACCCAGACATTTGGTAAAAATATTGATAAAACATTTGGGCTACGTTTGTTTAGCAGATTAGATTTGATGAGATTGTTAGTTAGGGGATAGTTAGTGAAGAGATTGTTAATGTGAGGATTGTTAGTAAGAGAATTAAGTAAAAGTGTGTTTATTCTAATGATAGTGTGGGAGATGATTAGTGATGGGATTATTAAATTATTTTATATAAAATCAATAAAAAAATTATTTCAAGAAGAAATATTATTTTTGTATAATAATATTAAAAAAAATTGTTAGTTTTTACTTATCTAAATAATATTTTATTTAGTTTTTTAACTTGATTGTTTTAATTTCTGTTTATTTAATTTGTTAGTTTATTTAATTTTATGTGTTACTTCCATCTCTTTGATATTATGAGCTTAATTTACTTATTTGTTCTTATTTAAAATATTTTATTTAGTTGTTTTAACTTGTTTGTTTAAATTTCTGTTTATTTAATTTGTTAGTTTATTTAATTTTATATGTTGCTTCCGTCTCTTTGGTATCAGAGCATAGTTTTTATATAATAATATTTTTAATTTAGTTTTTTTATTTTTACATAATAAAAAATTGTTTACTTCTAAATTATTTTTATATAAAATAAATAAATAAATTATTTCTATATTAAAAAAAATTAAACATTTATTAAAACAAACAAGTGCACTTAGTAAAAAAAATAAAAATAAAAAATAAGACTTTTATACAAAATAGATTCAATCCGCTCACTATTTTTCTAATCCTACTCAAAATTCAACTAAGCTAATCCCCTCCACTAAGGGAGATTACGAAGCCCCTCAGACTATTACTCTCATTTCCCAAATCATCAACAAACAAGCTATGAATGTGACCCATAGCTATAACACTCTAATCCCTCCTTCCACACCAGTAAACAAACATGGCCTTGAAGTCCCTAGTATGATTCTAAAAAAAATATTCAATACATTCACACTGTATTTCACTCCCTCTTTCTCTGAGACACGCACTCTCTCTCCGTCCCTCTCTCTCACTGACACATGCACACACTCACGCCACTATCACTCTCTCTCTCTCTCATTTCTAATAAAAAATGAAAAAATAAAACTATTTTAATCTTTTCATTTTATTTTAATAATATAATATAAAATTTTAATTTTTATAAAACTAATATCATTGAAGATATACCTTTAAAATGAGACTAATATTAAATATATTTAATAAAAAAATTAAAATAAATAAAAAGTAATTACTGTGTTTAGTTATGTTTTCAATTATTATTTTTTAAATATAAAAATTATTTTGATAAAAATAAACACACAAAAATTATATATATTTAAAATTCTCTAAAACAATTTTCATTTCAAAAAAATCATATAAAAATAATGATTTTTAACTCAGTTTTATTAACCAAACGAGTTTATAATATTTTTTAAATGAAATAAAAAAAATAAAACACAAATTCAATATGTGCATAGATGCAAATCAAATCTTTGTGTAGTGCAAGTTTAACCTCGCATGGTGCAAGTCTAATCTATAGTGATATTTTTAAAAATTTATTAATTTTTTTTGTTGGTAATTTTTAGTATATCACTTAAATTATTTTTTATTTAAAAATATATAAATTATTTAAAAAATTTGGGAACATTTTGGTCAATTTCTTTTATGTTTTTTTTTTCCTTTAAAAAAATTTATAAACTCATTTGGTTAATAAAATTAATTTTTTTTTTTTTATAATGAAGACATTTTCAGAATTTCAAAAATATATAATTTTTGTATGTTTATTTTCATCAAATTAATTTTTATATTTAAAAAATAATAATTTGAAAACATAACTAAACATAATAATTAGTTTTTATTTATTTTAAATTTTAATTAAAATATATTTAATATAGTCCTATTTTAAAGGTATGATTGACATATTTTCAATGATATTAATTTTATAAAAATTAAAACTTTATATTAAAAGCTATATATATTTTATTAAAATAAAATGAAAAAAATTAAAATAGATTTTTTATATTTTATTAGAAATGTGAGGTGTGTGGTAAGTGTGTGAGAGATCGAGAGAGAGCACCAAGGATCCTCTAGAGTGAAATTTTCTTAAAGTTTCCTAGAGTGCTACATTGTGTGGTTGAGATTTACTGACAAGTCACATCAGAAAAATTGATGTGACTTGCCAGTAAATCTCAACCACACAGTGTAGCACTCTAGGAAACTTTAGAGAAAAATCACTCTAGAGGATCCTTGCTCGAGAGAGAGTGGTGTGGGTGGGTGCATAGGGAGGGAGATAAGTGAGTGTGTGTGTGTGTAAGAGAGAGAGAGAAAGAGAGAGAAACGAATCTAGTGGCAGTGTGAGTTGTGTTTTGAAAAAAATTTTGTTTAAAGGAACAAATCTCAGCCACCCATCTCTCTGCCGATGACGTGGTCAAATCTAGGTCATCCTATAGAGGAAGCACTGGAGACAGTTACTGGAGAGGATCTGAACTCTCATTTTGGGTCATTTCGAGGGTAATTATTCGATGGATGTAGCACAATTCGAGTTGAAAGTATTGGAAAATAAATAAATAAAGAACCAAACAAAGACCCGTGAAATACAACCTCTTTTTGTACTATTTTTTAAAATATATATAATATGGTTGGTGTATTACTTGGATCAACAAAGTGAAAGCCTGTCCATTGTTTGGATAGCACCACAAATCTCATTTTGTTGATCCAAATAGTTCTTTGTTGATCTAAACAGTTCATCTTTTCAGTTGTAGTTGTAGTGCAAGACAATTTTTATAACATTAAAAATGAAGGGATAGTATGAATCCCAGTAAGTACTGAACACCAATCACTCAACCTGTAGTATGTGTATTTCTGGCATTTTCGCATTTGTGAGAGGAGGCGTTATCTCAATAATCTCTTGCAACATTTTTTGTCATAGTGAAAACCGCAACAACGTAAATCATGTGTGCATGTGATTTATATTTCTTGTGCATTTGTTCTTTTTTGTGGTGTTATTTTACACGATGTGTTGCAGAGAGGATTTGTGGATTCTGTCAAGGAAACCATGAGCAAAGAAATTGTAGAGAAGCTTAAGATCAACGAGCTTCTCTCCCACTTTCCAAACTCATTCCTTGTTGCAGACTTTGGCTGCTCTACTGGACCCAACACATTTGCAACAGTGCAGATCATACAAGAAGCCGTAGAGCTCAAATTCAAATCTCAAGGACTCGATTCTCTGATCCCAGAATTTCAGTTTCTCTTCAATGACCTTGTCTCCAATGATTTCAACACTCTTTTCGCCTCGCTCCCACCCAAAAGGTGATATTATGCTGCTAGAGTACCTAGATCTTTTCACAGCCTCTTTTTCCCAGAGGGTTCTTTGCATTTCACTTACTCAGCATGTGCACTCAACTGGCTCTCAGAAGTGCCAAAAGCGGTTCTTGACAAGCATTTGCCTACGTAGAACAAAGGGAGAGTTCATTATTGGAGCAATCAAAAGAAGTTTCAGAAGCTTATTCAGGTCAATTTGAAAAGGACTTTGAGTCATACTTGAATGCAAGAGCACAAGAGCTCGCGGATGAGGGGGCTTATGTCCCTTCTAATACCTGGTGTGCCAAAGAATACAATCCCTTTCTCTAAGACTATTGTTAGCGTGAATCATGAGATTTGTATAGTTGTATTATTTGATTTATTCTTTTTCCATATTTAGTCTATTCCTTATTTAGCTAGGTCATACTTGTAACCTTATAAATAGCCCTTCTCCTCATTGAGATGTATATGGAAAAAAGATAATTACTCTTTTATTTTGAGTTGGTATCAAAGCTAAACCTAAAAACAAACAATTCTCCTATACATTTTTCCTGCCGCAGCTTATGCTATGTCTAGTCTTTCTTCTCTAATCGCCTGTGTGTATTTTTCCACAGCGATCTATTCTTTTGTTCTCTCGCTTGTGTGTTGTTTCCACAATGAGTAATATCTATAAAGGAACTTTTGATCTCATTCCTTCTTCATCATGACAACTGAAGGAAGTCCTTGGAAATCACGGGTAGCAACACATAGGTTGTTGTCCAAAGTGAATCCTCCACTATTGTTCCATTTGCCTTTAAATTGAATGGCACGAATTATTCTATTTGGTCCCAAATGATGGAATTGCATGCTATTAGTCAAGATAAGTATGAATACTTGACTAGTAAGATTAAAAGGCCTGACGAAATTGATCCTAAGTTTCCAAAATGACAGAAGGATAACGCCATAGTAAAGGGTTGGATAGTGAAAACGATGGAGTCCGATCTCCTCGGGCTGTTTGTTGGTCTTCCCATGGCTGTTACTATTTGGGCCGGGATTGCCCAGATGTATTATGATGGTGCAGATGCTTCTCAACTCTATGAATTGTGTTGTAAAGCCACCCATATTAAGCAAGAGGGTAGACCAGTCCCTATGTTTTTTGCTGAACTCTAGACTATTTGGCAAGAGCTTGATAAACATCGTCTAATTTCTATGGCTTGTTCAGCGGATATTAAGACTCGTCAAGATGAAATTGTGCAGGATCGCATCTATGATATAGTTCGTAGTGACTTTCTGCAAATCAAACCTCTTCCTGGTTTGAAGGAATCCTTTGCGGATGTTCGTCATGAGGCACAACGTCAGAATATTATGCTTGGTTCTAGCAGTACTAATATTGTTGTTGTCCTTCCATCCACGGCTATGGTCTCGAAGGCACTAAGTTCTTCACTCCCTCGTGCTTCTTTATCTTTTGACATTGGAAATAAAGATGGTTTGCAGTGTACTTTCTGCAATGGTACTCGTCATACTATGGATACCTGCTTCAAGAAAAATGGCTATCCGGATTGGTAGGTGGACCGTCGTAAATCGATCAAGGGTGCTCGTCGACCAGGTGTGGCTGTTGTTGTTGTTATAGGTGATGGGACTGCTAGTAACTTGTCTATTTGTCTGCTGGTGTTGGCGGTTCTAGCCACATGTCTGCTAGTACTTGCAATTCTAGCCACTTGTCCCTTATTTTCAAGATCTCTCTCAAGGATTCCACCCCAGTTGCAAGTGATGTGGGCAAGGCTCTGATTTCGTTGAATGATCGTGAACCAGGCTAGATCATAGATTCGGGCCCTACTGCTCACACACACAACTCCTCTTCGCTAAGATCAAGTTATTATTGCTAATGGCGATATTGTTCATGTGATCGGAGCAGGCTTGATCACCCTCACTTCATCTCTATATTTGTATCATACCTTGCTCATTCCCACTTTATCCAATAATTTATTATCTGTCAGCCAGGTTACAGAACAATTAGATTGTATTGTATTAATGTTTCCTATGTTTTGCTTGCTTCAGGATATCCAGTCATTGGAGATCACTGGGCATGGAACTAAGAGAGGGGGATTATATTATGTGGACAATGTTATAACCAGTCGAGTTCTTCAAGTGCGTGGGACTACTTGTGACAAGATTAAGAAGATCTGGTTATGGCATCGACATTTTAGGCATGCTTCTTTCGGGTATTTGCATCATTTGCTTCCGTCTTTATTTCAGAATGGTAGTGACTTCAAGTTAAAATGTGATGTTTGTATTTTGGCAAAGAGTCACCGTGTTCCTTATCCATTGAGATTTAATAAAAGTAGTATTCTGTTTACGTTAATTCACTCTGATGTATGGGGTTCATCTCCTATTATTACTCCTTTGGGCATTCGGTGGTTTGTTACATTTGTCGATGATTGTACTCATATTAATTGACTATATGTAATGAAGCATAAAATTGATGTTAGTCCTATTTTCCAAATGTTTCATCGCATGATCCAAACTCCATTTTCTCTTAATATCAAGGTTCTTCGTTCTGATAATGGTGGAGAGTATAATAATTCTGAGCTCTCTCAATTCTTGCAACTTCATGGTTTGTTGCAAAAAACTTCATATACTAAAACTTCCGAACAAAATAGAGTTGTCAAACGTAAGAATTGTCATATTCTAGAGATTGCCAAGGCTCTTCTCATTGGTGCCTTTTTTCCGAAACAGTATTGGGCTGATGTTGTTCAATATGCTATTTATTTGATGAACATGTTGTGATTGAGGCCGAATTATGCAATACTGAGGCCGTTAATTAAGATCTCTTAACTTTACTTGCTTGTCAAACTATATATTTTATGTATGTTTAATGTCAATCAGGTTGTACATAGTGGGAGCATAAAGTGAGCAAAAATGTAGAATTTTGGAGAGAAAAGTGCTTCCCGCACGTGTAGAAGCCCATTCTTGCACTTACGGCCTTTACCTCACAGCCAAACAAGGCCTAATCTTCCCGCACATGCAGAGGGTTTTCCCGTATGTGTGGCACCCCTTCCCATACGTGCAGTGGCCACTCCTACACGGGCGGTCGTATCTCAAATTTTGTGTCGCTATTTTGAACCTGTTTAAAAGACAGCAAAGGTATAAAAAGACAGGAAAGAGGCTGGATTAGGTTCTAAAAAATTGAAGGAGAAAGAGGAAGCTAGGGTTTGGAAAAATGGTGATTCTCAATCTTCAAAGCAAATTCCCATGGAGGGTTCCATCTCTTTCACCTATTCCCACTCCTCCATGAGTGGCTAGACTCTTCTTTTATAGGGTTTTGATGAAACCCAAGCTATGTAATTAGGTTTTCTTTTTGGTTTTTGATTATGTAAAGGTTTGAACAATTGTTTGGTGTTTTAAAAGTTTCATCTATATATTTTCCACTATTTCTTCGAGTATTCGGCTTTCTGTGATTGTGGAATGCTTTCCATACAATGGTTTTCTTTTCTTTCATATTCAAGGTATGAGATGAGCTATACTATGAGGGATGAGTCGTTTTGCTACCCTAGTTTAGAGCGAACGACTCATACTACTTGAAATGGTTCGTGCCTATACATTGAACATGATAAATCTCTTGATAAATGCTTTGAACTTGTAGTCGCAAAGTATTATTTAGATCGAACCGTAGCATAATTGATTTCAAATTGAAACCTTATTTACGTAACTAGTGGGGAACTCATTGCCCTAGGTTTTTTTTCCAAATCAGTAAATTTATCTATATTTATAATTGCTAGTTTATTCACTTTGTTTAATTTAATTGTTATTAGGTTATGAACAATCAATCTTTTGATCAAAATTGATTTAGGAATTTAATAATTAAATTAGTTTAATTTCCCATTTGTCCCTGTGGATCGATACCTGGACTTGCCATTATTCTAAAAGAATTTGGTATAGTTTAGTGTTTATTTTTGGTGTGTGAAACGACCCACCAAATTGTTGCACCGTTGTCGGGGACTTCTAGCAAAATTAAGTAACTTAATTTTACATTCCTATTTTAATTTTTAGTTTAGGATTTTATATTTTAGTGCTGCTAAGTGTGCAGAGTGTTTGCAAGTGGAGGTATCGCCGAAGTGCAAGCGAAGCGCAACCGAGCTTTAAAAAAAAAAAAGCCAATATTCGCAAGCAAAGCACCAAAGTGCTAAAACTAGTGAGCTCAAGTGGAAATTGGGATAACGTCTACATGTCGAGCACCCGCAAGACGAATAAAGCGTTTTTGTTAAATCGCTGTGAGTATTTCTCCCTTTGGTATTTTGCTTTCATAACTTAGTGCACAAAGTTGGAACTTAGTGTGTGTGTGTGTGTGTGTGTGTGTGTGTATGTGTGAGTAGTGTATGCACGAGCGCCATTCTTGTCGCCCTGAATTGTGGAGTTTTGACCTTGAACTAGAAAGGACTCTTAGGAAACTTAGAGCCTCTGCCTGTGTTCCTAGGCTTGAATATTCATATTCATACTTTGAGCCATTAGAGATGGCGAACCCGAATGGCCTAAATGGGCCCAACCGGACCCTTAAAATTACTTCACACCCACTGCATATACATCACCATCATGCATCCAGTTACCCAACACCACTGCTACTCATTATGAGATTAAGTCCAGCACTATCCAAATGATTCCATCATTCCATGGACTAGCTCATGATGACCCTTACAAACATCTGCGTGAATTTCTGGAAATTTACTTTGCGGTGAGAATCTAGAATTTCACAAATGAGGCCCTAATGTTGCGTTTGTTGCCATTTTCATTAAAGGACAAAGCCAAACACTGGATGAACTCCTTTCTTGCTAATTCAATCACAACTTGGGACCAATTATAGTAGAAATTTTTTGAGAAGTACTTTTCCATTGGTAAGACCAACCAACTCAGGCGAGCCATCACCAATTTTGCTCAAATTGATGGCGAGCAATTTCATGAGACGTGGGAGAGACTTCGTGACCTTCTCCAATAGTGTCCCCACCACCAAGTGCCTGATTGGCAACTTGTGCAAACCTTTTACTATGGCTTAACTTAGACTCACCACCAAATAATGGATTCTTCTTGTAGTAGGACATTCATGTCTAAAAATGACGCCGAGGCATGGCAATTATTTGAGAACCTAAGTGATAATTCCTTTCACCATGCCTCCACAGCCTAGCAAGTTTGGCAATCGGTAGTTGGATCCCCGAAAAGAGGGGCATTTATGAGGTAAGGCAAAACCTAGAGTTAGCCCAACAGATAGAGGCATTGTCCCACAAGATGGACCAATTATTAGCTGCGAGACATGCCCCTACACAGCAAGATCAGCCTCAATTTCATGAGGAATGTTCTATTTGTGCGAGCCCTATTCATGACTTGAGTGAGTGCTCTTCAGCATTACAATTTTCAGAATTAGTCCAAAAGCATGTGAACGCGGCTCAAGGATTCTCCAACCCAGGTAATGACCCATATTCCAACACATACAATTCAGGATAGAGAGATCACCCTAATTTTTCATGGAGACCTCCTTCACAAGGCACTTCTTACAATCCTCTACCACCAAGGCAAAATTTTAATAATTTTGCCAACCAATCTTCTTACCGACCACCCCAACCTTATCGACCACCACAACCTTACCGACAACCACAACCCCTGCCTGATCCTCAAGGCAACTCGGCTTTTGAGACTCAGGTGTTAGAAGTTCTCTTAGAACTTAAGGGGTTAGCACTAGTAGTCCACTCCTATACTCACCCCATTGCCAAGCTAGAGGCCTAATTGAGTCAAATGGCTAATAACATGAATAGGAGAGAGGAGGAAAAATTAGCATGTCATACTATGGCCAACCCTAAGGGTTAATATAGGGTAAAAGGGTCGGGTGGGAATGGAAAGCACCATGAGCAGGTGCAAGCGGTGATTACCTTGAGAAGTCTGAGGGAGTTAGAACCTCGGCCAGTTGCTTCTGATACAACTAGGGCTAAGAAGGGTGACTATGGTACACCCAATAAGAGCAAGGGTGAGGGAGAGACACTTAAGGGGGATGACTTAGTCCCTAGCACTTCACACGAGCCTAAGGCACCATATCTGCCTAAGGCACCCTTTCTACAATGCCTTGATACACCGTCCCCTTTAACAAGAAGGCGGCATCTATGGAAGCGATGACAGAGGTCTTTAACGAGGTAAAAAACCAACCTTCCCCTATTGGAGGCGATTAAGCAAGTACCTTCTTATGCTAAATTTCTGAAAGACCTTTGTACGCAAAAGCATAAATCTAGGGCACACGTGTCCCAAAAGGTCATTCTCACGGAGCAAGTAAACTCCATCTTATTGAGTGACACACCCCCTAAGCTTAAAGACCTAGGTGCCCCAACCATTGCATGCATTATAGGGGACCATTTCATTGATAGGGCCTTGTTAGATTTAGGGGCTAGTGTTAATTTGTTGTTGTACTCTGTGTACGAAGCATTTGGGCTTGGCGAGTTGAAGCCCACTACTGTTACTCTCTAGTTGGCTGACTGGTCCCTCAAAGTGCCACGTGGCATGATTGAGGATGTGCTAGTCAAGGTCGATAGGTTTTATTTTGTTGTTGACTTTTTGGTTTTAGATATGGAACCGGTAGCCAACTCTAGGAAACAAATCCCGGTGATCTTAGGTCGAACTTTCTTGGCTACGGCCAATACATGCATAAATTGTCGTATCGAGGTTATGAATGTTTCATTTGGAAATATGCAAGTGAAACTCAATGTTTTCCAAGCATCCCAACAACCCCATGAAAAAGATGAGTGTTTATTTGTGGATGTTGTGGATGGGATTATGGAGGAGGCTTTACCCTCCATTCTTGTAAAGGACCTCTAGAGGCTTATTTAGCTCATTTTGGGTTTGAAAATTTTGATATTGACGGGTCGGTTGAGGAGGTGAACGCCTTACTTAATTCTTCTTCTACACCGGATTTTCCTCCATGCAAAGCCCGGTTTGAGCCCCTTCCTCCTCTATCTAGAGAGAATGCCATACCATCTCTAGTCACACCACCTACACTTGAGTTAAAGCCATTCCCGACCACACTTAAGTATGTATTTTTAGGGCCTCAGGATACTATACCTATCATCATTGCATCTGACTTAACTGCAGAGCAAGAAAGAAAAGAGGTGTTAAAATTGTTGGATGCGAGTATTATATACCCCATCTCGGATAGCAAGTAGCTGAGTCCCACGCAAGTGGTGCCCAAGAAGTCGGGCGTCACTGTTGTAGAGAATGAGCAAGGAGAGTTGGTCTCCACACAAACCACTAATGGGTGGCGAGTGTGTATTGATTATAGGAGATTGAATTCCATGACTAGGAAGGACCATTTTCATCTGCCATATATTGATCAAATTCTTGAGAGGTTAGCGAGGTAGGGTTTTTATTGTTTTCTTGATGGCTACTCGGGGTATAATCAAGTCCCAGTGTATCATGTTGACCAAGAAAAGACCACATTCACTTGCCCTTTTGACACTTTTACTTACAGGCGCATGCCCTTTGGGCTATGTAATACACTAGCGACTTTTCAACCGTGTATGATGGCCATTTTCTCAGACATGGTGGAGAAATTTTTAGAGGTTTTCATGGATGACTTCTCCGTGTTTGGGCCGTCTTTTGAGGAATGCCTCCAGAACTTAACCAAAGTCCCTATTCGTTGTGTGGAAACAAACCTGATTTTGAGTTGGGAAAAGAGCCATTTCATGGTTCGTGAGGGTATAGTGTTTGGACACATTATGTCCCTCCGAGGCATAAAGATTGACAAAGCTAAGGTTGACCTCATTGCCGGCCTTCCTCCACCCACTTCTGTGCATCAAGTTAGGTCTTTCCTAGGGCATGCAAGTTTTTACCATAGGTTCATCAAAGACTTTAGTAAAATATATCATCCTTTGTGTAGTTTACTTGCCAAGGACGCACTGTTTTTCTTTGATGAGGCATGTTTGAAAGCCTTTGAAACACTAAGAGCGGCCCCTACTACCGCCCCAATCATGAAATCACCAGATTGGTCGCTCCCATTTGAAATCATGTGTGATTCCTCGGACTATGTTGTCGGGGTTGTGTTGGGCCAAAGAGTCAATAGGGCACCATATGCTATATACTATGCTAGTAGCACTCTCTCGAATGCACAATTGAATTACACTACCACCGAGAAAGAGTTGCTAGCTATGGTCTTTGCCTTAAATAAATTCCGGTCCTTTCTCCTAGGCTCTAAGGTCATAGTCTTCACTGATCATACCGCTTTGCGGTATTTACTATCAAAGAAAGAGACCAAGGTTAATTAGATGAATTTTGTTGCTTCAAGAATTTGACCTAGAGATCCAAGATAAGAAAGGATCTAAGAATGTAGTAGCGGATCACCTCTCCCGAGTCCTTGTTGGGTATATTAGTGACCCTTTAACTTTGCATGATTCGTTTCCGAACGAACAACTTATTGTGGTGTCATGAGCGAGCCCCCCGTGGTTTGCACATATTGTGAATTACTTGGCCATTGGGAAAATTCCTCAAAATTGGTCTAAGCAAGACAAAGACCGATTCTTTTCGCAGGTCAGGTATTCTTTTTGGGAGGATTCGGAATTGTTTAAATATTGCTCTGACCAAGTGATCCGACGGTGTGTGCCGGAGAGTGAGGTGTATAACATTCTTATATTTTGTCATTCTTCTACATGTGGCGGTCATTTTAGTGGGCATAAAATAGCCTCCAAGGTTTTACAAAGCAGGTTTTATTGGCCCACCATTTTTAAAAATGCCCAATAATTTTGTAGAACTTGTTTGCGCTGTCAGCAAATGGGTTCGATATCTCGTCGTGATATGATGCCAATGTCCCCTATTCTTGTGGTAGAGATCTTTGATGTTTAGGGCATTGATTTTATGTGCCCTTTCTCATCGTCTTTCAAGTTTGAGTATATTCTCTTAGTAGTGGATTATGTGTCTAAGTGGGTGGAGGCAATAGCTACCCGATCAAACGATCATAAAGTAGTAATCAAATTCTTGCATGAAAACATCTTTAGTCATTTCGGGTTTCCGAGAGCCATAATAAGTGATCATGGTACGCATTTTTATAACCGGTTCTTTGAGTCGGTAGTTAAGAAATACTCTATCACTCATAAAGTGGACACTCCTTACCACAATCAAACTAGTGGCCAAGTGGAAGTCTCTAATAGAGAGGTGAAACACATAAAAGAGAAAACGGTGAGGCCAAATAAACGCTTGATTGATGCATTATGGGCCTACCATACTACTTATAAGACACCCATTGGGATGTCACCATATAGGGCGGTGTTTGGCAAAGCTTGCCACCTCCCGGTTGAACTTGAGCACCGAGCGTTGTGGGCCATAAACAAGTTTAACTTCGATATGGCCGCGGCTGGGCTCAACCAGAAATTAAGGAAATTCGAAATGATATATATGAGAGTTCAAAAATTTATAAAGGTCAAACTAAAGAATTCCATGATAAGCACATTAATAGAAAATCCTTTGAACCCGACCAAAAAGTATGGCTTTTTAACTCAAAATTGAGACTCTTTCTGAGTAAGCTTAGATTAAGATGGGATGGTCCCTTCGTGGTTGTAGAGGCATTTATTCATAGCGCCGTTGAGGTGCAAGATCCAAGGAATGGCCACACTTTCAAGGTGAATGGCCATAGAAGAGGGGATTGGGAATGAGGATATGATTATGTTCATTGCTTTAATGGACCCTTTTTATTTTGACTGAGAGATTAATGTCCTATTCTCTTTTCTTTCCTTTCTACTCTATTATATTTTTCTCTGTGATTTATTTGACGTCTAAGAGACTTTAAATCCTCTAAAGGTGTAATTCCTTTGGTGATAGTCATGCCCGAATGGCATCTGATAGTCTGGTATAGCCACCTAACTATGTTTGTAGTGAGTTCTTAGGAGACCAACTTAGACAGTGGAAACTAGAGTTCGAATGGCAAAGCCTAGAACACAAAGGTTTGGAATTTCCGAGACTAGAGTCTGGTTTAAATACCCAGGGGTGTGGAGATTGCTTCAAAACCACCCCAACTTGAACTTTGTATGGCAACCCCATAGGTCAAGTTAGTTTTATGCGCCTCGATTCTGGATACCGAATCAACCTAATCTATCACTCTGTTGGAGAATAGGGAAACTTACAAACATTGTTACGGAGAAAAGTAGTACCCGTGATTTTCGCGTGAAGATTATACCATTGTTAAGCATTTAGTTATTTTTGAAATGTTATTTTTATTTCGGATGTAAAATGAAGGTAGAAATGGTTTGAAATGTTTTGGGTGGTACTTGGGTAAATAATGGTCCAATCTCTTCAGATTTAAAAATAAAATAAAAAAAAAATTCGCATGTGCGGCGAAAATCCCATTCCCCAACTTCGCTTCTGCTTTAATTGCAGGTGCGCAAGAAGATGCGGCCCATCCACCGCATGTGCGGCCTGGGTCCCAGACATGCAGGAAACTTCCTGAATCAAATGTGGCGCCTGCTTTATATGCAGATGCGGTTCCTTGTGCGTACAAATCGCCGCATGTGCAGCATGGACCCCCGCATGTGCAGCACAACTTTAGTATAAAAAAAAAATTTCAAATTTCTTTATTCAAATTTTTTTATTATTTTATTTTATTTATTTATTATTTTTTTATTTATTTTATTTTATTTTCGTTTTTGAAAAAAAAAATTTCAAATTTCTTTGTTCATTTTTATTTTTTTATTTTATTTTATTTTCATTTTTGAAAAAAAAAATTGAATATCTAACCTAGAGACCCATTTTTCCTTTCACTCTCACAGATTCTCTCTCTCTCTCTACCTTATCATCTTCTTCATCCCTTTCTCTTTCACTCAAACCCCACCACCACCACCAACTTTCTTCATTCTTCTTCCCACCATCACCAACCTTCACCTAAGTTCTTCTCACCATTACTCTACCATCGGAGCCTCACCGCTGGTGCCCTATTTCCTCTCCGTCCATCGAGTCTCCGGCGACTACCATTTTTTTCCGACGAATCTCCCTTCTTTCTCTCTCTTTTTTCACTATTTAAAGGTAAATCTTTCCTTTTTGTTTAACTTTATATTTCTTCTTTCAATCTTCCCTTGTAGTGAGATTAAGGGATAGTTTAATAAAGATCTTTTGTTCATCCGTACTAAAAATAAATAAAAAAAATCTGGGCAGCCAAGAAGACGACTACCGCACGTGCGGCCATCTCCGGCGCACGTAGCCCAAAAAAAATCTAGTGCTTAGCTTTTCTAATTCATATTTATTTCATAGGTTATCTATCTATTTATTTAGTTGTTTAGTTGTTTTTCTTTTTTTTATTATTTCATTATTATTTGTTAGTTTAATTCATTACTTGTTAGAGTAGTTCAGTTTTATTTGTTTAATTATTCGTTATTTAAATAAAATGTAAATGTATCTAATTTATTTTATTTTATTTTAGGTTTCATTTATTACACCCAAAAAAAACTTATTTATTTAGTTGTTTATTTATTTATTTATTTATTTATTTATTTATTATTATTATTATTATTTATTTTATTACTTATTAGTGTAGTTCGTTTTTATTTGTTTAATCATTAGGTTTTATATAAAATGTTAATGTGTCTAGTTTATTTTATCTTATTTTAATTTAGGTTTCATTTATTAAAAAAAAAAAGAACAAGAACAAGAAAAATGATGAGAATTGCATGTGGTGAAACAAGTGAGCAACCTTGTGGTTTGATATTTTTATTCTCATGTTGGTTCCACGAGTATGTGTGTATTTACTTTTGGTGTGTGCATGATATGAGTAGACGGCTATTCACCCAGGCCTCCAAAAAGGTCAGAGGTTCGTCGCCGCCACCGTCACCACCATCCTCGCCACCACCACCGGTTGATTTGCCATGACTGGAGTGGGCTTCACACCTGCTTCATAAGTTCACACAGTTCAACCTCAACTATTTTCAGAATGACCTAGTCACCTTTGGATCGTTGAGCAGCTCCGCCTCCGGCAGTAGTTGGGCCTTTGCACTATTACAGCGCCCACTTATCCTCGTCTAGTACGACTCTTTTACCAGAACATGTACGAGTCACTCACTGAGGTAGGACTATTGCCCATTATTGATGGCCACCTTGTCAGCATCACAGAATCCATGATTGCCCAAGTGTTAGGGTTCTTTTCCAAGGCAGACCACCAGCCCTTCCCGGAAGTTGAGGGTTGACAACCCATACACAATCTCATCCAAGAGTACTTCCCAGGTGCCCACGGTGATGCATGTTACACGTGCTTGCACCGAAGCAAGTTGCCTGGTCGTTTGTTATTCATTGACTCAGTCATATATAAGAATGCCCTTCCACTTAGGCATAAAGCTGAGCGCCGCATGGAGTTTGTCTGGGTTTTACATGCTTACCAACATGGTTATCAGGTCCCACTTGCGCACGTGATCTGTATGCATATGCAAAAATTTCTGCAGGAGGTCGTTCAGCCTCAACCTGTGCAGAACCGAACTTGGCCCCTGCCATTTGCCAACTTGTTCACACTTATCTTCGAGCTGAATGGCCTCCCAATTGATTTGACTAAGGAGATTGACACCGCTTATCCAAGTTTCGGGTAGCAGGAATCGCAGCATAGCTTATCTCGCATCCTGCAGCAAGTTGGTGCCCCGATTGATAAGGCCCATGACCCCGTCCACGACCAACCACCTCATCATGCCTCCCCTATGCCTCCCCAAGGGGACCCATTATGAGTACTTACAGCTTCAGCACTCTGTGGATCAAATCCACAATACTCTTCACGATCACCACCAGATCCTCATGGGGTTGCACACGAATTTTCAAGCGTATTAGGACTATGCTCAGGCGACTTTGGACCAGCTCAACGCCCGCCAGCTCGACATTCAGCAGTCAGTTGCATCACTGCAAACTGACTTTTATACATATCGAGAGTCCAGCTAGCAGGGTTTTGACCAGCTCGGCGCTTGGGTTCAGGACGAAACGTTTGAGATGCGGTCATTAATTCACCTTGTTTGCACAGCATTTCCCCCCACCGCCACCACCGGATTCTCAGTAGTACTAGATTATCTTTTTCTTTGTCTCTTTTATTTCTGTATTTTCCTTTTAGTTGTTTCTCTTTCTAAAAAAAAAGTGTGTATGTGTGTGTGTGTTACTATTTACATACCTGGATGTGCACCTACAATCTCTAGTAATATTCTCTCTTGCCTATTTACTTAGCATTTGTTTCCACTGAGGACAATGTCATATTCAAGTTAGGGGATGAGGGTATTTTCTTTTTGTGCATTTTTGTTTGGCTCATAATTCATGTTTGTACCTGCTTCAATTGATTACATTACTTCACTTGATGTTGACTTGTTACTAGTAGGGTGATGATATTTGCATATGTTAATTGGGGAGCATAATAGACTTGTATGAAAAGAGTTTATTAGTAAACACTTGCATGTGATGTTTGCACTGAGATAGTTGTTTGTGGTTGTGGTATTAGTACACTTATCATGAGTATGCCTTGACTCACATGAACACACTATCATAGTGGTGACCTCTCTATTATAATCCCTGGTGTACATCATTGATAATTGCTAGTGTTGCAGAAAATAATAAATGATTAGCCTTGATTCTCAAAAAAAAGAAAAAAAAAAAAACTTGACTCGTTTGTGTTGCAGAAAATAATAAATGATTAGCCTGTAAGGGTGTCTTTACACCTAGTGCCCTAAAACTGTCTGGTTTATGAGTCATTGGCCCAATACTTGCTACATGGGTTAATTAGAAAGCTTAAGGGACCTAAAGCTTAAGGGACCTAAACATTGCACAGTTAAGGAAAATAAGGAAAAAGACTTGTTCAAATTCGTAGTCTTTTCAACTCGAGTTATTAAGCCCGTAGAGGTATCTTCACACCTAGTGCTCTAAAACCATCTAGTTTGGGAGTCATTGGCCCAATGCTTGCTACAAGGGTTGATTAGAAAACTTAATGGATCAAGACATTGTACAGTCTTTCAAAAAAAAAAAAACATTGTGAGAATCTTGGTTACAAAAGTTTAATCTTGTCTGTATATGTTGGGGGTTATTATGAGTTATACTGAGCTATTATAGTGGTCAGTTAACTAGTTATGGAGATTGCACGTTACACCGAGGTTACTGATGATGTGTTCTACTAACATTCACAAGTACATAGAACTTGATTTGTGTAATATTGAATTGCGGTCCTTACTCAATAGATTCCTTCATATTTGTCTATTGTGTCTTCAATGACTCATCAAGTCTTAATATTGCACTGTAGTGGCAAATAAGTTAATTCTTGAGTGGTGTAGTGTGATTGATTGTTGCTGGATAGATGTGAATATGATAATGTTTTGTGGGTATCATTTCTAGAAACCCTCACGAGACTTTACTTGTCCACTTGGAGTAACTTTGTGGTTTAAAGACTTGTTGCATATACTAAATGCAACCGTTATTCCCATGAAAGAGAAAATAGCTAGATTTTGTTTAATTATAATTTTTTTTTTTTCTTCTTTATTCCTTGTTTGAGGACTAGCAAGTTGTAAGTTGGGAGATGTGATTAAGACCGAATTGTGCAGCACTAAGGCCGTTAATTAGGATCTCTTAACTTTACTTGCTTGTCAAACTATATATTTTATGCCTGTTTAATGTCAATCAGGTTGTACATAGTGGGAGCATAAAATGAGCAAAAATGCAAAATTTTGGAGAAAAAAGTGTTTCCCGCACATGCGACCTTTACCTCATAGCCAAACAAGGCCTAATCTTCCTGCACGTGCAGTGGGTTTTCCCGCACATGCGGCACCCCTTCCCGCACGTGCGGTGACCACTCATACACATGCGGTCGTACCTCGAATTGTGTGCCACTATTTTAAACCTGTTTGAAAGACAACAAAGGTATAAAAAGACAAGAAAGAGGCTAGATTAGGTTCTGAAAAATTGAAGTAGAAAGAGGAGGCTAGGGTTTGGAAAAAAAAACTGATTCTCAATCTTCAAAGCAAATTCCCATGGAGGGTTCCATCTCTTCCCACTCCTCCATGAGTGGCTAGACTCTTTTTTTTCTAGGGTTTTGATGAAACCCTAGCTATGTAATTAGGTTTTCTTTTTGGTTTTTGATTATGTAAAGGTTTGAACAATTGTTTGGTATTTTAGAAGTTTCATCTATATATTTTCCACTATTTCTTCGAGTATTTGGCTTTCTGTGATTGTTGAATGCTTTCCATACAATGATTTTTCTTTTTTTCATACTCAAGGTATGAAACGAGCCATACTACAAGGGACGAGTCATTTTGCTACCGTAGTTTAGAGCGAACGACTCGTACTACTTGAGATGGTTCGTGTCTATACACTAAAGTGATAACTCTCTTGATAAATGCTTCAAACTTGTAGTTGAAAAGTATTATTTAGTTTGAACTGTAGCATAATTGATTTCAAATTGAAACCTTATTTACGTAACTAGTGGTGAACTCATTGCCCTAGGTTTTTTCCCAAATCAGTAAATTCATCTTTATTTATAATTGCTAGTTTATTCGCTTTGTTTAATTTAATTGTTATTAGGTTATGAACAATCAATCTTTTTATCAAAATTGATTTAGGAATTTAACAATTAAATTAGTTTAATTTACCGTTTTTCCCTGTGGATCGATACCTGGACTTGCCATTATTCTAAAAGAATTTGGTATAGTTTAATGTTTATTTTTGGTGTGTGAAACGACCCACCAGGTTGCCATCTCAAGTTCTTGATTTTCGTACTCCTATGGAAGTCTTGGCCACTTATGTGCCACTCATAACCCACTAACTCTTGTCTCCACGGATCTTTGGTTATGTGGCTTATGTTCATATTCACAAGGATCAGCGAAGTAAATTGGATCCATGCGCCCTTCACTGTGTGTTTCTTGGCTTTGCTCCTACACAAAAAGGATACCGTTGTTACCATCCTCCTACCCGGCGTACCTGTGTTACTATGGATGTGACTTTCTCAAAATCGGAGTTATATTTTGTTTCTCCTATGTCCAACCTTGTCCTTCAGGGGGAGACGAATATTGATGATAGCCCTGATTGGTTTGAGCAGGAGATTGAAATACAAGCTGAAAGTGTTGTTGTTGGAACTAATAATGGTGTTGTTGTTGCTACTGAAAATGGCTCTAGCTGTTCAGTTACTAAACCAGGAAGTGTTTCCAGCCCTGTGTTTGAGCAGAGCCCAGTAGATGTTGATATTTTTTCTATTGAAGAAAAAACTTCAATTCTCCTCCAGCAAAAGTTGATGCCTCTATATATAATTCTCCCTCTCATGAATCTGTAGTATCAGCTCATGCTCCTCTAGAGATTCCCGAGGTGAGTAATTTGGATATTAATACTTTTACTAACTCTTGAAGTTGAAAGAACTTATGTGTTGCCTCTTAGGAAGTATCGTGGTGTTCCAGTAGACAGGTACTCACCAGAAGGGAATGTGATGTATTCTATTGCCAATTATGTAACAATGGATCAATTGTCGTTACAACATAAAGCTTTTGTGAATCAAATGGAAACAATTGAAATTCCTAGCAGTGTTGAAGAGGCCTGGAAGGATCCGAAGTGGGTGGAGGCCATGAATGCAAAAATGGAAGCACTACAGGAAAATGGGATTTAGGATATTGTCTCAAAACCGTTTTGCAAGAAACCAGTGGGATGCAGGTGGGTCTTCACTCTTAAATACAAAGTTGATAGAACTATTGATAGATACAAGCTCGGATGGTAGCAAAAGGATATACTCAGACCTATGGAGTAAATTACACAAAGACATTTGCACCCGTAGCAAAGATGAATATTGTTTGGGTGTTATTATCCTTGGCAATTAACTTTGATTGGCCTTTGAAGCAGTTTGATGTAAAGAATGCCTTTTTGCACGGAGTCTTGAAGAAGGAGGTTTACATGGCCTTCTCACCAGGTTATGGCATAGTTGGTGGATCGGGAAAGGTGTGCAGATTGCGGAAGGCACTTTATGGTCTTAAGCAGTCACCTCGAGCTTGGTTTGGAAGGTTTACGCAAGTTATGAAGAGGTATGGGTATCGTCAGGGGAATTCTAACCATACCTTGTTCATGAAGTGAAAAAGTGGTAAGATTACGTTGCTGTTTATTTATGTTGATGATATGATTGTCACAGGTGACGATACTGATAAAATTCAAAAACTTCAAGGTTATCTTGCTTCTGAGTTTGATATGAAGGATTTGGGGGTTTGGAATATTTTTTAGGAGTTGAAGTTGCTCGCTCTAGTGGTGCATTTTCTTGTCACAACAAAAGTACGTATTGGATTTGCTGGTTGAAACTGGTATGATGGGGTGTAAACCTACAAGTACTCCTATTGTGCAGAATCATCATCTGGGGATTTATCAGATCAGGTTCCAACTAACAGGGGCAGGTATCAAAGGTTAGTAGTAAAACTTATTTATCTTTCACTTACTCAACCTAAGATTGCATATGCTGTGAATGTTGTTAGCCAGTTTATGCATTCTCCAAGTGAAGATCATATGGAAGCTGTTATGCGTATTCTAAGTTACTTAAAGTCTGCCCCTGGAAGAGGTTTGATGTTCAAGAAACATGGGCATCTGAAAATTGAGGGATATACAGATGCAGATTGGGCAGGTAGTATAACTGACAGATGTTCTACTTCAGGTTATTTTACATTTGTTGATGGTAACCTAGTTACTTGGCGATGTAAGAAGCAGAATGTGTTAGCCCGTTCCTCTGCTGAATCTGAATATCGGGGAATGGCCCAAGGAATTTGTGAACCCCTATGACTTTGTTGGTTACTTACAGAGATTGGTTTCAGACCAATTGGTCCATTGAAATTTTATTGTGACAATCAAGCTGCTCGAAAGATAGCTAATAACCCAATTCAACACGATCGTACTAAGCATGTAGAAGTAGATCGAAGCTTCTTTAAGGAGAAGTTGTATGCAAACTTGGTGGCCAAACCGTTTGTTCAGACCGAAGAGCAACTTGCAGATATCTTGACACATGTAGTTTCGACAAAAATTTTTATTGATTCACTTGACAAGTTGGGCATAGGAGATATCTACGGATCAACTTGAGGGGGAGTGTTAGCGTGAATCATGAGATTTGTATAGTTGTATTATTTGATTTTATTCTTTTTCCATATTTAGTCTATTCCTTATTTAGCTAGGTCATACTTGTAACTACTCTTTTAGCCAAAATGGTAAGAGCATTACTTTGTTTCATAGTCTTTTATTGTGCACATGATATGTTTTCCTAGTAGGCTAGTACAACAATCATCGCCAAATTATTGAGTTAATTTTAATGGATGTGTTTAGAAGCAACTTCACACATCAAAGTTGATAGCGTCATGATTAATTTTGTGGTGATTTCAGTTTCCAACCTTTTTTGTTTTTATTTTCAATTTTTTGGAAATTGGTAACAATTTCTTGTTTGGTAAGTTATCCAAAAAAAAACTTGTTTGGTATACTATTTTCATTTTCAAAAAAAATAGAACTGATTCCATAATTTTCTAAATTCTAGAGGGGGGGGAAAAAGTGCTTTCTTTGGTTTTCAAAACAATTTTCACACCCTGAATAACATTATAGTGAACATGGTACAAACATTCATTAGGAAAATTTGATTTTCTTTGTTACAGGGATTAATCAGCATAGAAAAGGTCGACTCATTGAACTTGCCTGTATATTTTCCAAGCCCAGAGGAACTTGAGAATGTGATGAAGTGAAATGGGTGTTTTAGCATTGAGAGAATGGAGACATTTCTCAGCCCAAGCAAGCATGTAGTGATTGCCAACCTCCCCAACACCGCCTTGCCCATGAGAGCTGTTTTCGAAGTGATGATTGATAAGCATTTTGGAACTAAAATTAGCAACACACTGTTTGAATGCTACTCCAATAAAATTGCAGAGGCTGCCAATTTCTTGAGCCCAAATGTCCCGAATCCGACTATTCATTTTGTCTTTCTCTAGAAGGGTGCAAAGTGGTGATGAGCTAGAAAATCATGTTAATTAGCTCTCAATATGTAATCTCCCTAAGTGAACCAAAAATTAGTATTTTGGGATGAAATAAAATTATTATGACTTGTATATGTTAGGATTAGTTTACCCATGTCATAAAGATGGTCCCATACAGTTATTAGATTGGTTATACATAGAGGTGTAAAAATAGCCCGAAGCCCGTGGGCGGCCCGAAGCCCACCCGAAGCCCGAGGTAGGCCCGGCCCGTTTCGGCCCGGTTAAACCCAGGCCCGAGCCCAGCCCAGTACCTTGGGCTTGGGCTTGGGCCTAGGCCTGGGCTTTCCATTTTGGGGCCCAGCCCGGCCCAAAAAATTTCGGGCCCGGCCATCAATCCCTCTCTCTACCAATGATCAAATTTAAAAAAATAAAAATAAAAAACAACTTACAATAGTTAAATAATTAAAAAAATAAATAAAAAGATTAATCTTATAAAAATAAATAAATTAAATAATTAAATAAATAAATAAATTGATCTTATAAAAATTAAAAAAATAAATAAATAAATAAAAATTAATATAATTAAATAAATAACATTAATAGTTTAAAAATAAAACGGAAATTAATAATAATTTATTAAATTAAAATCAAATTAATAATTATTTGATGGAAAAAGATGATATGATATATCACTGGCAGTGGCAGAGAACAGCAGCACAGTCTGTGTGTGTGACTGGCCTTTTTTTTTTTTTTAATTTCTTACTTCATTGATTGTTTCATAGGAAAGTGCACCTAACCTGATGGGAAAGTGCACCTAAGCTAACGTGAAAGGAAAAAAAAATATAATATATATATACTAAGTTTGAAGGTAATACTGGGCTTGTAGGGGCTCACCACGAGTCCCATTTTGATAATCCGAACCGTTCAATGTGTAGAACTCTTCCATTACTATATGCCTGTAAAAAATCACGTTAATCGGATATCGCTAACTACATGATCAAATCAATTTGGTATAAAAATGCATGGTGTTATAGTTAATGATTGACAAAAAAAACTAACCCGATCAGATAGTTATAGATATCCGATCAACATGATTTTTTACAAACATATAATACTCGACGAGTTGTACACATTGGACTGTTCCTATTAGCAAAACGGGACCCGTGATGGCTTCCACTGGCCAAAGAGCACCGTCCAGATGGTTGCCCGAAAATGAGGTAACCATTTCCTAAAACTTTGCCATGCCACCGTACAACCCCTACCTACTATTATAGTACCAGCCTAGCCTCAATTTTGAGCCGTTTTTTTCAAATTTGCATCTCCTACAACTCAAATGGATATATATAAAGCGGTCATAATTCAAACGGTTAGAATTTAAACTAGTATAAATATATTTTTGTTTTCAAAATATATTTCACAACAAATCATTCTCTCTCTCTTCAACTCTCTCAATCTCTCTCAACTCTCAATTAATTTTGAAGTGACATCCCTAAGTGGCTATTGCAATTGTGCAACAAGAAACTTTTAGCAGAAGAAGAAAATTTCTATATCGCATTCGTCAGTCGGTAACATTAATTAGTTTAATTAAATTTATTAATTACTCATTTTTTCATTAATTATTTATGCACATATATTAATTATTATTTTTTATTGATTGAATTTACACATTATTTAAATTAATTGTTAATTCTTATATATTGTTTTACTTGCATTACTATAGATCTTAATATACCTAATGTTTATGTCGATGTTGATACATATACTACACCACATGAATCTGTTGATTCTCCTTCCAATATCCCTCTTCCAACAGTTGCATCATCATCTAGGAGCAAAAGTAGTAGTGGTTGGGAACATTTTGAAAAAATATCTAAAAATAATCCTGATGGCACAATTACATTTAAAGCAAAATGTAAATATTGTGCACGTTTACTTAGTGCTGCATCTGCAGGGGGTTGCCTCATCTATTAGGTTTAGCTATAATAATTGATCCTAGGTGTAAAGAAGTTGGTTTACAAGAATTTTTAGAGTGTATTTTCGCTGATCAAATACAGTTTTCCCCTATTATGCAAACATGCAACAGATTATTTCAAGAATACAGGGCAATTACAGCTGCAGCTGCATCTGTAAATACACCTACACACACTACACTAGCAGTCCAACAATCTCGAGGCGAGAGATTAAGTATTTTCACAGTAATAAAAAGTAGAAAAATATCTCAACATAAAAGTATAAGTAGTTCTAAACTACAACGTTATTTGGAAAGCCCGTCAGTGGATGATTCCGATAATTTTGACATTTTGGAATGGTGGAAACAAAATAAATCTATGTGGCCTGTGCTTTCACAGATGGCCCGTGATATACTAACCGTTCATATTTCTACAATTGCTTCAGAAACAGTTTTTAGTGCAGGTGGATGGGTGCTGAGTGACTACAGGAGCAGGCTTTCACCCGAAATGGTTGAGGCATTGATGATATCCCGGGATCATATGCACGCGCTTACAAGAAGACAAAATTTTAGTGAAAATGAGCGAATTCAATATGATTTGGATGACATATCATCGGCCAACGCGACTGAAATGTCTGTTTCCTCCGATGATTGATCAACAATTTATTTTTTACTATTTCATTTCATTTCATTTTTTTCTTGGTTTTTGTTTTTTTTTTTTTTGTATTAGATTATTGAGGTGGAGTATAATACAAATGATTGGTAGGCTAGTAGGTGCCAACCTAGTTGGGATGTACTTGACCTATAGTGATGCAATTGTTATACCATCATCAGTAATCTACACCTAATTTATTTAATAATATCAATTTTTGTAATATTTTATTTCATTTTGAAATAAAAATTATTCATTTAATAAATGTTATATAAATAATTTAATATTGTAATATTGAAAGTTTCAATTTCATATATATAAAATTATTCATTTCGAAAGAAAAAAAATTACATAATTGCATACTTTTTTAGTTATAAGTTCACAATTAAAAAAACATAAGTTATATATAATTAAATTTAAATATCACCATAAAACATTACATAACCAAACAAAATATCTCATTAATCATAATTAAAATACTTCAGTATAATTTTTTTTTTAATTTTTTATTTCTAATATTAGAAAAAAAAAAAAAAAAAAAAAAAAAAAAAAAAAACCCGACTAGGCCCGGCCCGCGGGCCAAGGCTCGAGCCCAGGCCCTAGGCCCTATTATGAGTGGGCTTGGGCTGAGGGCCGGGCCCCACATTTTAGCCCATGGGCCGGGCCGGTCCGCTAAAAAATCGCGAGCCCACAAAGCCTAAATGGGCCGGCCCGAGTTAGGCCGGGCCATTATTACACCCTTAGTTATACATGTATTTAGGTTAGGATAGTAGAGTTCAAAATCTATTAGGAAACCTAATATATGTAGGATTTGATTAGCTAATTGTATGAAATTAGAATTCTCATTGAATAAACATTATAAATAGTCATATGGACTATAGGGTTCTCTTGAGAGCGATTGAGAGAGTAGCAAGGAAAAAAATAGAGATGTAAAGGTGAGAGAAAAAAAAATACCATAGGAACCGAGTGAGCAAGGGCTCAACTATCTTTGAGTATGGGGTTTGGATAGTTGTGTAGGTTTTAAGTATTTTGGTCATCTTATATGTATTCTCTATTTTTTTCCTTTCTCCCGTGAAAGTAAGCAATTTGAGCCAAACCACATAAATCGTTGTGTGATTATTTTCCTTTTTAATGTATGCATGGATGTGCTTCTAGTGGCATGTGATATAAATCCCAACAATATACGGAAGTGTATGAAAGTTCTTATATTGTTGCCCTTGCTTGTCTAATTCACACAAAATCTAAGTTTGTTTGGCAAATCAATGCAAACTATATATCATAGTTTGAGTAATTTACCAAATTTGAGTGGTTTGAAAACATATTTCCCAAATACAAGTTGTTCTTATTTATTTTCAAATCAAGTGGTTGATTGAAGTTGTGTTTTTTATACACAATTTTAGGATGAACACAAAATTTTAATGGGAGCTTTTTTGATAAGTCCTCTTTCTAAGAGTTTTATTCCATCCAACACATATTCTTTTTGACTATTCCATTAGATCCTATTTGAGGTAAGAAGACTAAAACACCCCCAATCTCTCATGCCCCATATTAATGTTGATATTTAATATTGATTGTTATTATGTGTTGATAATTCTCATACATTAGGATGTTGACTGTCATTATATTCATATTAATTTGAAATGAATTTTTGTCATTGTATTGTCAATTATATGATGTGAATATTCACATCATGTAATTGAAATGAATATTCACATCATTATATTCACATTAATTTGAAATGAATTTTTCTCATTGTGTTGTCAATTACATGATGTGGACATTCATACTAAAACATACAAATGTAAACATTTGCATCATTACATGTTGTGAATAAGAATGTGTTGTCAATTAAAAATATAACATGTTGTGAACATTCATATCACTACATTAGATGAGAGAAAAATTTTCGGAAAGGTGTTGTGAACATTCACATCAAATAAGAGAAAATGTTCACATTATTTTTAATGTGTTGTCAATTAAAAATAAGAAGATTCACATGTTGTGAATGTTCACATCATTACATTAGATGAAAGAGAATTTTTTGAAAAAGTGTTGTGAACGTTCACATCAGATGAGAGAGAATGTTCATATTATTTTTAATGTGTCATCAATTAAAAATATATTCATATTATATAATAATATAAAATAATAACATCAATGTTATTTAATTTGTGTATGAAAGTTTCTATGCCTTGGTCATTTCTCTTCTCTCTCCACATTAAATATCAATATTAAATATAAGGGCATAAGAGTTTAAGAAAATAATGTAAATCAATAAAAAGGACTTTATAAAATAAAAGTATAAATACATGGGATTAAGTGGGTTAAAAAATTCCTTCATGAATTTTTTGAATTAAGACACTTTTAAATGAGATTTATCAATGAAAATCTCAATTTCAATTGAATTATTAATTATAAAATTCATTAAAGCCGCGTTTTCGCTTGACCTGTTAAAAGTTCAAAGTTATGTTTTCAAAATGAAAATTGTTATAGGTCCCAAATTTTCTATTAAATGAATGACTAAATGTCTCACATGGATGTAAAATCCATAAAAGTATAGACCTCACATCCATGTAAGATATTTAACCATTTATTTGATAAAAAATTACCCCTTCAAAATATGATTTGAGGCTCATAGAAATTAAATAAAGTAGATGCACTTCAGTTATTACTGCCAACTAAGATGTAATGTCCTCGTTGAGGGAAAACTTTGAGTTGATTTTGTGAAGGAAAAAAAATTTTAATTAAGGAAAAAACTTGGGTAAATTACACTGACCACCCTTCAGGTTTAGAGAATACAATAAGTTCTATAATTTTGACATAATTATATCTAGCTCTTTTGAGATTTTGATTCATATATAACACTTAGTCGCATTTTTATCAATAATTTGTTAATTATATGGATAAAAAATAATTATCATCTCTTGTACACGAAAATATATACTTTATGCTGTTTATTTTTATGTTTTCGCACTATCTAGATTAGTTTCGGTTCCATTAACCTTACAAAAAAAGTTAGGTCAGTATAATTATATCAAAATTATAAAACTTATTGTATTTTTTCCGAACCTTAACGCTGTGTTTGATTGGAGGATTTAGAGAGGGATTTGAAAAAGAAAAGGAAGAAGGTGTGTGAAACTAAGTGAAATGTAAGTATATTATATCTATATTTTACCTATCTTTTTCATTTATCTTTCCAAATCCATCCTCAAATCCCCCAACCAAACACAGTATAAAAGAAATCAATGTAATTTACCAAAAAAAACTTTATTGAGAAATAGGAATTTGCCATATTAAAATTTTGTTTTCTTTGTTGGAGTAGGTCCGGTTTATTCCATCCTTCTGAACGATTCAGGAAAAATTTAGTGACGTTGCTGGGGCAGTAGTGGAGCCACTATGAAACCAGGAGTGCCACTGAAGGGTTGCAACTTGGACAAGTTCAAACGAGTAAAAAATTGTCTCAGCTCAATCCAAGTTATATTGCGAGTTGATCAGGGCCCCACAAGTTCGACTTATAATTCGAGATTGTTTGCTTAAGTCCAACTTGAGTTATATATGCTTAACTTGTTCGAATTGCACATAAATTCAAGATTTTTTTTAGGTTGATCCAAATAATTTATATAATGTGAGAGATATAGAGGGGAGAGGTAAGAATTGAAGAATTATGCACTGTTGCGATGGACTGTAATTTTTTAATGAGAAAAACAAAAACAAAAAAATAGGAGTAAGGTTTTGTGTTGTGTTCTTAGTATCATGTAATGCATATTAATATATATACATATATTAAATATGATCTAACTATTTAAATTATTTTAACATAATCCAATGACTAATTATTTATATATATATATTTAATATTTTTATATATTTACATATACAAATCAGGTTGCTCGGGTTGTTTGGTATCTCTACCTAAGTCTATCCCAAATTTAAATTTGGACTTCTAAATTTCTATCCATGTGCCCACCGAATTCAAACTATATTACCCAAGTCCCGAAAAATTGGGTGCGGCTATTAGCACTTCATCAATTATTTTAAACCTCCTATTTTTTAGCTTTTTTTTTATTACAATAATAACCTTTAATGAAATTATTAAAAAAGACATCAATAATTTTGGGACACTCCATCTTACAATTAAACTCACACACCCACGAAATCATAAGTTAGAGTTTCTAAGAGCAACAACCTCTGTCACCATCCATCCATCTTCTCCAAATTCCACCTCCAAAACCTACCCACCCTCAAAACCTTGAAAACCCTTTGGCGGCAATATTTCGACGGCAACGGTGGCAACCATTTGATTACCCACACTTCTCCGGCAATGACAATGAGTAAAAAAAATTTCGGCAACCACAACTCCATGAAACGAGAGGAGTACAACAATAAGAGCTCAAAAGAGGTTCATAACTTTGATGGTATTCTTAACTCAACAGAGATTAACCTTATAAGGGTAAGTTTCTTTAAAATAATGGTAAAAATAATAAAAACTGTTCGTCATTTTTTCGGGACTGAATTCTCAAACATATGACTAAAATTCAGAAACACAGGCCTGAAAATTGTTCATTTGTTCGCGAACAGATAACCAAACATTTTTTATTTGTTCGGAAACAGATAATCGAAACTCGTGAAGATTACAGAATCCACAAAAGGAGAATTTTAAATCAACAACAAAAAATCCCTACATTTATTTTCTCAAGTCATAAACAAATATGTAGAGATGAAATAATAATCACCTTCGTGGGTTTTGTTAGGATTTTTGAAAGAGAGGCTTTTCGGGTGTGGGGGTATGCATTCAATTGAATGGTTGGAATGTTTTCACAATGATGATTTTGATGTTATTTGGGAGGAGAAAAAAAATTAAGGGTTTTACAATTTACAAATGGGAGTTCAAAGAAATAAGAGGTCCAAAATAATTGATGAGGTGCTAATAGTACCACTCAAAAAAATTCAAGATCAATTCGGATTGGGCCCACCTAAGTTATATCCTACCAATACTTGCACCACCTCAACTTTTAAAAAATTACCCTTTAATCTAAGAATTGGCTCCTCTCCAACTCGTTATCGAATTAGATGGCGTTGTTCGGTCATTGTGGGCCATAATTAGAGCCCATCTCAATCATCCAAACCATTTAACCTGTAGAGCTCGTCGGGTACATTATCCTTATAAAAAATCATGTTAATCGGATATCGATAGACATTTCATTAGATCTCATTTCCGTCAATGGCATGTATAATTTTTAAAATAAATTGTGAAAAAAATATGATCTGATTAAGTGGTTATCGATATCTAATCACCATATTTTTTGCAGGAATAATGTACTCGACAGGCTCTACTCATTAAATGGTTTAAATTATCAAAATAGCCTAAGGCCCAAAATGACCCAACAATACATTCTATTCCAATGAAGGACTGGGAGGAGCCAACTCCTTAATCTATGAATTTGAAAAAAAGGAGTAAGGAAGACTAGACGAATTAATAATGTTATCTATTGAAAAATAAATGATAGATAAGATAGACTATATAAATTTAATTAGTAATTTTTGAAACGAAACATGGGAGAAGAGTAATATTTAATTATATTTTTATTATAATTTATTTGATTTTTATTAGAATCCTTATGTTTTGGTTGATATTTTTTTATTTCAAATTGGATTTGAGTATATAATTTCAGTAATTATATAAGGAAACTTTCCATGAAACTAACGGGTAAAAAATGGGTATGTTACACTAACCTCCTTTGAAATTTGAAAAAAATACATCAAACTCCATAGCTTTAAAATAATCATATTGTGTTTCTGAAATGTTTTAATTTGCATAATACAAAACCTTCTTATCATCATTCATTCTTTAGTTATATGAAATGTTGTTACATCTCTTATACTAAAAATGTATATTTTACTTTTGATTATATTTGTATTTAGACACCCTCTGTATCCGTTCAAATTATTTTAGCTTTCTTAAAAGAGAACTTAGTGTAATTATGTCAAATTTATGAGATTTTTATATTTTTTTCAAACCTCAAGAGTACTCAATGTAATTTACCGATAAAAATTTGGAGTATTTGTCATTTTACTCTAAATTTATTCGGCGATTATTTATAAAGGGCCCTATTTTAAAAGTTAGCCTAGGGTCCCAAAAATCACAAGGTTGGCTATGAACACATCCAACCAACTTTTTAAAATAAATCAAATACTCATGTCGGATATCCAACACTTGAACAATGGTATGGGATATGTATAAGATACTTTTCATCAGACACTACTTATATATTTGTATTTAACTTTATTATTATATGTACATATTATTGTATAATTAGTATAAATATATCTTTTTAACACTATTTTTATCTCACATAGTGATTAAAAAATATAATTTTTTACCAAGTATGCGTACTCTTAAATTTAAGGTTTGATGAGTCCAATACCTAGATACATACTCACCCAAGTTCATGTACGACAACTGTCTTTGACAACTCACCAAACACACACACACACACACACACACATATATATATATATATATATTCATATGTTTTCAAAACTTTTTTTTTTTTTTTTTGCACCAAAGAAATTTTTTGTTCTATTTTCTAAAGACAATAAAAAAAATAAAAAATAAAAACAGCTCTTTTAGAACAAAGAAAAAAGCTACCTCTTTATAAATTTTTTTGTCTTTAATGACTTTTTTCAAAATTATATCATTTTTTTTTTACTTTTCTGGTCCATCTTGTGTAGACGAATCTAAAAATAAAAATAAAATTGAAAATACCAAAATAAGCCCCAAAAAAATCCAAATTTTTTGCTTATTTTTGTCTTTTCTAGAATTTTTTTTTATATTTTTTTTAATTTTCTAGTTTGTCTCATCAAGTAAAATGTAGAGACCTAAAAAAATTTACCAAAAATAAACATAAGTCAACAAAAAAAAACACAAGAAAAAAAAAAAAGCAAATTCCAAACAACAGAAAATTAACATTGTTATCAAACAACTTAGAAGAAAATTAGGTGGTGCAACTGCAACTCCACAAGTTCTAGCTTATAGTCAACGAGGTATAAATATATTCATTGAGAAAATTACACTTTTAATTCTTACAATTTGATTTAAATTTTATTTTAACCCCTATTGTTTTAAATTGAACAATTTACTCACTACACTTGAAATCCAGTTTCAATATTTAATAGTTTCATTCAAGTTAGATTTTAAACTTAATGATTTTGAATCATTTGTCAGTCTCTTAAGACCTACACATAGTTAATATTAACAAAAATTTGAACTGGATAACCAAAAAATTAAAACTAGACTTAAATGTAATAATCAAATCGTTCAATTTGAAACAATAGACATCAAAGTGAAATTTAAACTACAATTTACAGAGATTAGTCTGCAACGAAAAAGTTGTGGAAGCAAGGTCTGGTGTGAAGTGGTGAAAAAGTGAGGTTACTTTTCGATGTCAAGGGTATGAAGATTCAAGTTTCAAATGTCTACCGACAAAATCTTAAGGTTGGGCATTCACATTTTAATTCTATCATATTTTAATATTTTAAACTTACGGGAGTCAAATGATCTTACATGGAATTTATTGTTGAATTGTGTCACTCTATTACAAGGCCCTCAACAATCACTATTGAATTTTGTTGTAAAAATTCAAATATTTCTTTTCCCAGTAAGTATCCTTGTAAAATTATTTCTTTTACATTTTTATGTATTTATTTCACATGTGTCCATTTGATTTGTAAAATTATTTCTTTCATTTTTATGGATTTATTTCACATGTGTCCATTTGTTTTTACATTTTATCCATCGTTGTATAGATGCACCTAGCATGATGTGGGAGGACGACATTATTTGGTTGTCAATAGAGTAGTGATGAAAATACAAATTAAGCGTGTACATCTATTTTCTATTTTTGTATTTGTTTTGGAGTTTGTTATTTATTTATTCTTTTTTTTCTTTGCACTAGGGGCATATTGGAGCTACCTCTCTTTTGGACTATCCCAAAAGAATCCAGTTTATATGTAGATTGCATTCTTACATACAAAGTTGTCCCACTACTAACCTCTATTGTGTTGTTTACAGGTCATTGTCGAAAAAAACAATAAATACGAATTACAACTGTGGTTCGAGCAGGCAATACATCACCACATCGCAGGTTAAAAGTATGATAGATATTTTTAACCATTAATAGATTTCATTATTAATAGTTGCATTGTTACTTGCAAGATGAGTGGTGAAAATGGGTGGTGATCTTGTTCGGTTGCAACTCATTTTTTTATAACTTGGTATTCAACTCATTGGACCGATTAAGCCTTCCCCACTTGACTACACTAAAAAGTATAGGCTGAAGAATGTATACACTAAAAAGTATAGGCTGAAGAATGTATTCACTATGCAAGTATAGTAGTGTACAAATCTTTATAAGGCTCTCACCCTCACAAGTACTCACTCTTGGCACTCTCTCTAATTCTCACTCTAGAGCTCTATTCGACAATCCTTACAAATGAGGTCTCTTCCCTTATATAGCCATCCACCTCCTCAATGGATAGCTATGATCATTTTGATCCATGGCAACAAACTCTCCTCTAAAACATTCCAGAGAAATATCTAGAACACTACTCTCCTACATTCTATAATTCTCTATACTCTAGTAGTACATGGTAAGCTTCTCCACAACATTTTAGGATGTTCCAAACTCAGCCACACTCCTCTGGATCCTTCAAGGTTTTTCCACCACGTTCTGGAAACTTCTAGGCTACACTAGACCTTTTTACCCTTCTACCATGTTAAAGGGAGATTAATCTGAGACGAAAAAGTGGGGAAATTCTATTTCCAACACCCTGATAAACTCAGGGCAAATCTTTTCTCAATACACATCTCTATTAATTTAATTATTAAGTAATTATCTCAACCCACATCCTTAAAATTACAAATAACCCCTTCACTCATATGTACACACACTTTACCCTCAAAATACACACTTGTATTTCCACCCACTCCCGTGAAGACCAAAGTGACCCCAATTTACATTTGTACTTCAAACAGGAAGGAAGAAGAAGAAGTTCAAACAGGAAACCAAAAAAAAAAAAATCTGCACTTTCCTGACCTCCATTGAAGATTTCAAGAGCTCCATTCAATATCTACTAAACACTGTTGAAAACCTTGTTTAAGGTAAGAAATCTTTCAATTTTATTATTACATTTATCATTTTGTTATTAGATTGACAATTTTCGAATCTCTCTTCACTCCATTGGCATGAAAGTAGGTTAGATTTGCGACTGGAGGTGCTCGGCACTGGGTTTCCGAAAATATGTTTTTCATTCGGAACTTGACTTCCGAATATTATGCATAATTTCGTCCATTGACTTCCGAAAAAAATAGATAACTTCGTTGTTCCAAAACCGAATGTATTCTATATTTTCGGTGCTCTAATTCCGAATAAATGCATTAATTTCGGGACTTTATTGATGAAATATTTTTGTAGGTTCGATCCTAAAGTGCCGAATGGGTTTTTTTTTTTTTTTTTTTTTTTGATATAGAACTAGGTTACATAGGCCACCAATATTTGTTTTACTTTAGGTTCAATTTTATTTTATGGGTATGTTTATGTATTTATTTTTTTTCCCCAAATTGAATGCATAACAATAGAAACAAAAAACTGTGCAGTATTGGTATGTTCACATGATATTGTTAGCTTAGTAGTTAGGTCTTCATAATTTTTGTTAGCTAAATAGGTGAACAAAACAATTGCATTTTATAGAGTATTAAAAGCTTGAGTTAATTTCACATCCAAATTGTGAATTTAATGGTCTATAACTGTGTATTAGATTTCATTTAGGTGGCATGGTTAGGCTAGTTATTACCCGCATCGATGTGATCCTTTTATGGGAGTGCTTATTATGTTTCATTATATTGGGTCGATAAGAATAACTTTTCTTATGCAGATGGATGTCGGTCCTAGTGAACGTCGATCAGTAACAGCTTCAAACAGAAGACTCCGTGAATTAGAGAGACGTGGACGTGGACGTGGACGTGGATGTGGACATGGACGTGCTCGAGTGCATGATGATGACATGCACATTGCCATGGATGATGATCCCATACATGGGGCACCAGTTATGGATGATATTGCTATGGATGATGACCCTATTGGTGATGATGCTGACATTGTTGATGAAGATAGCCTTACTCAGCCACTTCCAGGAGGTCCAACTGATCCATCAATCCTTAAAAGTTTTAAAAGTCATGTTGCCGCAGCTATTTGGAATGGTGTTGATGAAAGGGGGCCCTTAAAGTGTCATAATCACTCATCTAAGATTCGTTCGTGGCCATGGTGGGAACAAGGAAACAACGGTACATTTGTAAACATTGCGGAGATGTCAGGACTTGCACAATTAGCTCGTTGCACATACTGCTTTGTCAATAAAATTGTAGTGTCTAGTTTTGTTGAGAGATGGCAACCGGAGACAAACACCTTCCATTTGACTGTTGGAGAGATGACTATCACATTGGACGATGTCGCCACTATCCTAGGGCTTCCCATTGTAGGCAAATCTATTAGCGTGCGTAAGTTGTCAGAAAGGCGGGATGTTACATTAGTAGTTAATACCTTGGAAATTGATGAGCAAAAAGTCAGACATGAGATGTCTACTGCTGGAGGCAATTCAGTGAGGCTTGAGTGGTTGAGGGCACAGTTTCATAATGTCACAGACAATGATTCAATGGAAAGAATTGCATATGCAGGTAGAGCATACTTGCTATTTTTGTTGGGTTGTACACTTTTTAGTGACAAGACATGTACTAGGGTCCTCGTTGTTTATTTGAGTTTGTTGTCCGATTTGACAACTGTATCTTCATATGCTTGGGGTGCTGTTACATTGGCATACTTATATAGGCAGTTGGGATACGCTAGCAGGTCCGGCGTGAAACAAATAGCCGGTTACATGACACTCCTTGAGGGGTGGATTTATGAGCATTTTCGTGGATTCCGACCACACTTGAATATGAATTACACTCGAGACATGCCACATGTTTACCGTTGGACTTCTCAGAGAGAGTGTGGTGAAGAGACACAGTTGCAGGCTTTTCGAGAGGAGCTTGATAGGTTGGGTGTACATGATGTAAGTTGAAAAGTCCTTCAAAATTTGAAATTCTATATCATACAAAATTTACAATTGTCATATCTTACAGTTTTTATTGTTTATAGGTTATTTGGGACCCGTACCAGAGTTGCAAAGATGTCCATCCATGTCATCCAGTTACGTTCTACCACGGTTGCCTAAAGTGTTTGGAAGTAGTTGAACCATATCACCCTGATAGAGTGTTGAGACAGTTTAGCAGAGTGCAGACAATCCCTAATCCACCACTTGGCCCTATGCGTGCTTCTCGAGGAGCCACAGCTCTACGCTACAATGTTATGTATGCATACTTGGACATCATTTGGGAGGCATGGGACAACCATGTGTTATCTGATCGGAGGAAGAGTACACCGGTACGGCAACCTTGGGATTGTGCTCCTGGTTACATGGATTGGTACCAAACCATTACCCATATGTACGTACAAAACCCATCGCGTCGTTCTCAAGTGGATCCAAATATCCATCATTATCAGTATCCTAGCCAAGACGCACAGGTATCCTTTTTTTCATTTACATTGCAAATTATTTATGTAAACTGTTACAAGTTTGTACATAATGTTATATTTGTTCTCGTAATGCAGCGTATGTCACAGATACATCAGATTACTCATCCTTTCATTGAGGCTGGCTATGAGGACAGTGTTCAACATCCTGATAGGCTTTACTACGCAATTGATGCAATCGAACAACTTCTTCAAGATCAGCACATTAGTGAAGCTACGCCCAGCACATCCACTCAGGGTCGGTCTGCACCCAGCTCTTCCACTGCACATCATTTTGGAGCACATTACACTCGCCGGTCACGTAGTTAATAGTAGTTCATAATGTTAGCACAAGTAGTTTCTGATGATGTTGGTAGATGTATAAGGGGACAAATATTATTATTATCTTCGAATTATGTATCTTTTGGATTATATACAAGCAGACATGTCGTTTGTGATGGTGCGGATGGATTGAACTACTATTTAGTACATATATATATATTTTATTTACATACTTGTTTAATCCAATGGCATTTTAACTGCAATTGCACTTGGTTAATATTATTTTCATTACGTTTTGTGTTCAGACAATGTAAAAATAATATGACATCCATTCCATAAATTGGAGAACTATAATATTCTATTTTGTAAAACAAAACTGACCATTACAAAATCCAATAGCAAAATGTTATCTACCTCGTTACTGTATACTAGTAAATCATAAAAACTAATGTCCTAACCCTCTCATTACTACTCTGTAATACCTCAATCTATGTCAACTACATCAAATGTCTCTCGAGTAGCTACATTAGGTCCTATGTTGTCTTTGAATTTTTGAATGCGGCTAACATATGCATTCAACTAATAGCGACTTTTCATTAGCTGACAATCTCCATGCATATGAATGTCCTTGGAGATGCTCCGCAGCTGGATGATTATGCAGCCCGCAAACTACATTCAATGTCCATTCATCGTTTGTTTTCAACTTGAATGCCCTCAAATCAAATGGACATTCGCACTTCTTCGCACCAGTTTGTCTCAATAAGTCTTTTGGCCCATCTTTCAGCTTTTTACGCAATCTATACTTCTCACTCCGCTCACAAGCAAGATAAATTCTTGGTCTCTTACGACCGCCACCATAGTCCGACGCCCTTATAATAATAACAAAGCCATTTATCCTTCCAATGTCTCGTACCCAAGTGAGTAATTCATCTTTGCTGTCGAAAACCTATATATGATGTCACATAACTTTCATAATAACAAACTAAACAAACTAACTAATACAAATTTATGAACTTACAAATTTTATGTTAAAAATTACCTGTTTAACTGTAAAATGACTAGTACAATCCACCATAATATCCGATCGAATCTCAGGTTCTTCAATGCATGCCATCTGAAGAGAAGGGGGAAAATTTTAATTCGGTTCTACAGAGGCGAAATAAATAAAAAATTCAGAAATTGAAGAACGAAAATAATAATAAAATTCGGATTCCTAGTACCGAATACATTGATTTTGTTCGGAACACTAAAACCGAAACAAATTAAAAAAATCGAACTTATAGTGACGAACTATTTACATTATTTCGGAATTGTATTACCGAATTAATTTAGTAAATTCGGCACTGCATTACCGACTGAAAATTGCAAAAAAGAAAAAAAATTACTCCACGATTTTACCTTTTCAACACTGATTTTGCTATCACTCACTACTAAAAAAAGTGCTTTTTGCGACCGTCACAAGCTGTTGCAAATAATAAAAATACGGTCGCAAAAGACCTTTTGCGACGACTCATGCGACCGCAAATGGGGGACGCTAATGTGGGGGTGGCAAATACTTTTTGCGACCGCAAAACAGCAGTCGCAAATTATTTGCGACTGCCTAACCTACTTTTTGCGACAACTATTTTACCGTCGCAAAAAAATCAAAAACACTTTCAGCGACTATTCTTTTACCGTCGCAAATCATTATTTTTATAATAAAATCATAAATATGTTTGCTACAACAAAAAAATCAATTGCAAGCACCTAACAAATTTTTTTTTTTTTTTAATGAAAAATTAACAAAATTGACAAATTAATTTAAACTTATAATAGAAATATTCACCTATTCACATATAAGTGTGCAAACAAAACATAAACTTTCATACATGCAAAACAAATATCCATCAACCATCCTTAAAATATATTATACTAAAGATTCAAGTCCTCAAAAAAATAAAAATATAAATATAAATATAAATAAAAGAAAAAAAGAAAAGAAAAATAAATAAATAAAAAAAGCGCAACATAATCTTAGTTTGGCTCCCAAGCATCACCTGCTCAATCATATCAACTATTCCTTCAACAAAACCTGCAAAAACATATACACGTGACTTGAAAATTTAATAATAGTAATTAGTTGTGGCTCATGTAATTATTGGTTAGATTATTATAAAATTATCTCATTTCCTGTACATCAATAATGGGCAAGTGATACAAAAGGTTATCAAAATAGAGAAATTATATACCTCACATCTTTAGTATTCTTTTATTAGCAGAAATGAAAAATAACCTGATATGTAGATTGGAATTTTAAATTGAAGCATGTCTTCACACCTTGCACCATTCAAAGTCAAGACCTTTGGCAGATGAAAAAGCTACCCCAGAAAATGAATAGCGGTCCACAATGAGGGTGGTTCCACTTCTCAACTTAGACTCCATTAATGATCTGCAAATACATTGTAGATGATCATGTACAATACAACCTTCACATTTAAAATATTTGCCTGTGCGAACGTCTAAAGTACCAATCGCTAACAGATTACATAGTAGAACATTTGGGGATTATAAATCCAACATTCTAATAACCTTACTGTTAGATGGATCTGTTAATATGGAAGAAAAAAAATGGGACCATTAGACAAACAAGAGCATAATAACTAAATGATTTCAAAAGTTACAACATCATATTACGTAGGAGGTAGAGCCCTTGCCCTGCAAATCTGAAAAAGTTCTATAGACAGCTCCTGCAAAAGGCTTCACTAGTTGGCGATGCTCACAGAATCACTAATATGACTCAAAACAGGTACATGAGAATCTACTAAAAGTGAAACACGTAGCTCAAAAACTGTGTCAATATATTAGTATTAGATTTTGAAAAATGATTGGTCACAATATAAATAGTATAAGGTAACCCTGTGGAAAGATATGATCAACCAAATGGATGTATCCGAACCCGTCACATCTGTAGATCAAACTAAGCCAGAATCAGTGCCACATGACAACAATGTTTTGGATGACATCTGCAAGACTGATGCTTGCTGTTTTTCTTTACTAAAGCAAAAGTCACAAAATAAAATTTAATCTATCCCCAAATCTAGACCTTTTTTCAGCAAAATGACAACATAATGTTTAACACTAATGTTGGAGTTGAGCATAAAGAAACATTTAGCACTTCATACACAGCTATTTATTAATTTTAAGCTACTTTCATATGTAGAACAATACAAATGACTGATAAATTGATGATTACCTACAAATGTAGAAAAACAAAAATTAATTCCCATCCAAAAAATGCAAAAAATGAGAGGATCAGCTGAACTGACATGAGATCCCAAATAGCCATTTACAATTCATGATTCACAGCTCCACCGCAACGTATTATCCTCTTGGGAGTCCAATTAAAACACCAAGGCAAGGCAATGTTAAATACTAGAAGAGAAAACAAACAAGCCAACAGCAGAGTTGAACAGAAAACCAAAAAAATAGTCCCTTACATGCTGAAAAAGCTGACTGATAACACTCTGAAAATGCTCTTGCACCATTGGGGGGTGTCCTCATCCATGTCCTTGCGCATAGGCATAGTCAATCTTGAGTTTTTGTTGAACTCTCTCCATTAGACCTTTAGATTATGTCGGAAGCAATGGACTGAACCCCATCATCATGTCATGTCCCTCAGCAACTGTTTGATCGAGCGAGAAATCCAAAGTGTGGGATCATGTAAAAGATAGAAACTCTTAACCAGGCAAAGACACAGAAAATATTCAACACACATAAGTATGTACATAGATGGGTATAAATAATTGGTACATTTCTCGTTACATAACTCCTCTCTACCCTACCAATGATAATAAAAAATATAAATAAAATAAAAAAAAGCAATGCTATATGACAAATCAATGAATACATCTGCCAACTCCAACTCTCAATCTCAAACATCCATAAAAGAATCAAGGGATTCCAAACCACCACCAAGAAGTTCCAACCACCCTGCTTCAGGCAAAAAAAAAATCTCATGTAGCCCAAACATAGTTGTTAAATTGTGATCTGCATGGAAGGATAGTACGATCCTGCGATCCAAAAAATTAAAATTGATCTGGATCGCATTAAAAACCGTAGCAGAGGTAGGATCATATCATGACTGTTAGGATCGTAGGATCGAGTCATAGAATCGTACGACTCTAATCTTGAAACTTATAAATTTCCCTGGTCTTTCCAATTTGTTACATCTTCTAGCTCAAATAAGAATAACAAATAAACCTCAAAACTAAGTAAAGGTCGTGAATCAATCAACACATTTTGGTTTAAGTTCATATTTTACAACAAAATCCCACATAGTTAAGAAAAACAGCAAGGGCAAAGTTTAAACCGGGTAGCATTTAGTTTTGAATTTAAGAAGAGAACAAAATGCATTTCCTTGTGCCTTGTCAAATTTAAAACTAGAGAAATTACACCACCACAAATTATTTTCCTAAGATTAAATACTTGATTGTAATTGCAAACGTTGCAATGAAAAGTCTAAAGAGCAAAAATACTTCTGAAAGAAGCAATGTCCATTATATCAATGCTTGCTTTCCCACTTTTGTCATGTATCAGCACCTGTTAAGCTAAACAACTAACTCAAGCTTAACAAGTAGCAATTTTCTTTTCGATGGCTACTCCAAAACTTAGATAATTACTATGATAGAACTATATGTAAGGCAATAATCAAGACAAATAGAAACACTCAAGTGAATAAAAAAATTAACGACAACAGAAAAATGTAAACACAATCTAAAGGAATTCAATTGCAATCCACAACAACAACTATAGGTATATCAATGAAATTAATCAAAGGTCCACAATTCTATATATATATCACCATTGACCTATATATGTAGCAATTTTTGTATATGTTGAAAAAGGTATTGATGCTTAGAAATCACAATAAAAATTATCAAGAACTGAAATATAAATATGGCCTCAATGAATAACAATTGAAATATAATAAGTAGATAGAAAGAGTAAACACAATGATCGAAGAGAAGAAGAGAGTGCGAACAGAGCGATTCTATGCTAGAAATTGAAACTAAATGAAATGAAATCGTGAAAAATAGAAATCGCAAAGAATAGAATTCCAAATGATATTGAAGGCATCGATCATAAGAAGAAATCGCAAAGAACATAAATTGAAGAATAGAAATCGCGAAGGGCAGATGAATGCATCGATCCAAACCCTAGCAAATGTATATACAGAGAATATGCGAGAGAGATCAAGAGATATTGACAGATCGAGAGAGAGAGAGAGCGAGAGAGAGAGATTCATACCGTTGTTCTTCAGACGACGATGGGCGAGCGATAGAAAGAGAACGGTGTCAAGAGTTTGAGCGAGCCTGTGCCAGACTAGGGCAAATATAAATAAAAGAAAATAGGGAAAATAAACACCTTGAAAAATGTTGTCATAAGTACATTTTTTGCTACGGTTAAATAGACGGTCGCAAAAAAATAGACACAAAAATCCAATTTTCTAGTAGTGACTATTGCTTGAGTTTGAACTGTCATAGGTTTGCAACTCTTCCATATCAAAATCAAATAAAAATTGTTGAACTAATAATTAAACGATGTTAATAATTGAGTATAAACTTAAAGATTAAAACAATAGAGGAGATGTTTTGTTTGCAAATAAGAGAGAGGAGTACAGAGTGTATAAGAAGCAAAGTGACTACAAAAAAAAAATTAGGGTTTAATTTTTTTGTTTCAAACAGTGTATATTAAGATATTTTTATTTTTAAAAGATGTGTATAGAGAATTTATATATATAACATTAGGAGTGTTGATCAATGGCTATTATAGTAAATTTCAAGTAGGATATAATTGTCATTAATCTAATTTTTCATTAAGTGTGTTGACTGAGTTTATCAGGGTGTTGGAAATAGAATTTCCCGAAAAAGTGGACTCATTCAACTTGCCTGTGTATTATCCGAGCCTAGAGGAACTTGAGAAGGCGACAAAGAAAAATGGGTGTTTTAGCATTGAGAGAATGAAAACATTTAACAACCCAAACAAGCATGTGGAGATCGCCAACCTCCACAACACCGCCTCGGCAATAAGAGTTGTTTTTGAAGAGATTATTGACAGACATTTTGGGACCAAAATTAGCAACAAACTGTTTGAATTGTACTTCAAGAAAATTGCAGAGGCTGCCAATTCCTTCAACCGAGATGTCCCAAATCCAACTGTTCATTTTGTCTTTCTCAAGAAGGGGCAAAGTGATGAGCTAGAAAATCATGTTAAACAGCTCTAACTATGTATCTCCTTTTGTGAAACAAAAAATTTGTATTTTGGGGACATAATAAAATTAATATGAAACCTTGCCTTGCATAATACATTTACTTCTACTTTCTTTGCATTTAATTCGTTCAGGCATCAAGAAAATAAAGTCGACTGCAGGTAAATCGATGTTTCCATGAACTTTTTGTGTGTTGAGTTAAAAAAAAAAATAAGAAGACCCACATTTTAACTTTTTTTTTTCTACTTCAATAAGTTTTTCCTCTAAACATGTCTGACAAAGAAAATATCAAATTTTGTAAGAATCTCAACAATACACTTTCCGTTTTTTCTGAACAATACACGAGAGAAAATTGTAGCAGGTTGGAATGGATTTCGCCCTAATTTGGATTTGACCCATACCTCATTTGACAATAGGATAAAAAAGCATATAGAAAATAGGAACAAAGAGGGTGTCAAGGTGGACAGGTTGGGTGTTGCAAAGAAAAAGAGAAGAAAGAAAAATAAAATTGTACGGGAAAAAAATAAACCTTCTCGTATAATCATGTTGATCAAGTCTCCGCTCCTCCAAACGTCGTCGCTTTACTCCCTGAAAACACAAACGTGAGCTAGCCGGTGGGTGTGTGCCGGAAACCCCTCCGATGCCTAATTCAGAAAAATGGACAAAGACAAAAGGTCTGTGTATTCAAGAATCAAAGTTGTGTTACCTCTCCATAGGTGATGTTGGTGAACTTTTATAGATTCCGTGTGGCACAATCCAAGTAAGACTCTTACTCCACCATGTTGAGTCCTCTTAGGATTCATACTCCTGAAGGATAATGCTTATCCTTCAACACCCCCCTCACTGCTTAAACCAAGTGAGATGGTTTTACCATGGCCGGACTACCATACAACCGAAATAACATTGCCATGCTAGACTAATTGGAGTGGCTGATCTAACTGTCAGTTCGGTTATTCCTTGCTTTTCCCCTACCTCGGCCTCACATGCCAAGACCAAGCTATCCATAGAAGAGCCTAAGCCGAACTAACTCAAAACCAAGTCCTAAAGAGGGCTCAGTATACTTCCTCACTTCCACCTCGGCTTTGCATGCCATGACCGAACTAACCAATTTGGCCGTGGCGACCGAGATAACAACAAGCCCTTCTTGGACCGAACTAATGAAAAAAGCCATTTTACTCCGCCTTTCTTACTACGGCCCAAAGCGGCCCATTACTCAATCTCGGCCCAATTTATTCATACAAATTACTCTCTCAAAAATAAAATAAAGAGGGAAACAAAAAAATGTGTAAAACTATTGTTTCAGTTTTGGCGACAATAACATAGTCGCCAATGATTAGCAACAAAAACATTTAACTGCTAGATAGGTTTGCCATACTTTGTCACCAAAAACTTTTTTTTAGCGACTAACCATGGTGACAAAAGAGTTGCCACTGAAACAACTAAATATTTTGTCACCAAATAACATGTATACAACAACCAAAAAAATTGTTGCCAGAAACCTGCTTTCTACAATGGAAAGTTTAGTCGTAGAAGGGTGAGCTTTTGCAACTAATCTTTCAATTGCTAAATGCAGTCTTCTACAATTTGTCGTTTGGGGTTTGACTTCTGATTTTTTTAGGTGTTAAAAAAAATTTAATTTTTATAAATAAAAAGGTTGACGTGACAAATAATTTTTTTAACTAATGCCAAACTAACTTAATAATTTTTTAATATTTTTAGCCAAAAGTATGCCTTTTTTGGGAGTTGTCAAACAAACCGTAAATCTAGTCCCCAAAAAGGTGGGATTTCTCAAACTTTGTTTTTTTGTACTAACCGTCCAGCTTCTTGTCTCTAATTAAAAATTAAAATTGAATCGTTTGGCTGGATTTGTGGGTTTATTTTTGAAATTTTTTTTGATAATTTGAACCGTTCAATATGTAGAATTCGTCGAGTATTATATTCTTATAAATAATTACGTTGATCGGATATCGATAATTATTTAATCGGATCAAATTTCTGTCAACTGTTTATTAGTTTACGTTCATTTTTTATACAAAACTGATCTAATCAAATAGTTATCGATATCCGATCAACATGATATTTTACAGGAATATAGTACTTGACGAGTTTTATATATTAACGGTTCAGATTATCAAATCGGGACTCAAAAATAAACTCATGGACCGAACTGAATGATTCAATTTTGATATTCAACCAGAGAGAAGCGGAACCATTTTACTAATATACATGTTCTGTTATTCTAACCTATGACTTGTAATAATCAAATCCAAAAATATAACAATCAAAAGACACCCCAACAAATTAGTCGCTTTTGCATCAACAGTCATCCAAAACTAAACTTTGCTTGTTTTTAGTTTTTTAAAAACACATTTTAGAAAATTTATTTTCTTTTTTCTTCATATTTTTTTATTTTTATTGAATTTTTTTAATATTTTAAATAATTTTTTTAATTTTTAAACATGCCTAACATAAATACACATAAAAAGTATAATTTTGTGAAAAAAATATTTTAAAAATTCACTAAATATCAAAAATAAAAAATAAAAAAATACGAAAATTCAGTATATTTTTTGTATTTTTATGTATTTATTAATTTTTTAAAATATTTTTTTATAATTTTTTTTACTTTTTAGATACATCTAAGTAATGCGCATCTAAAAAAGTAAAAAAAAATACTTAAAATTTTAAAAATATTAACCAAAAACAAAAAACACAAAAAATAAAAAAATTCAATTTTCAAAAAACTTAATCCAAAAAATTCAAACCAAACACACACATTATATCTTGAGTTCAAAAACTCGTCCAAAAGTATAGATCAAATACATCAAAAATAAAAGGAAGGAGAGAGAGAGAGTGAGTTCAAAAACTCGTCCAAAAGTATAGATCAAATACATCAAAAATAAAAGAAAGGAGAGAGAGAGAGAGAGAGAGAGAGAGAGAGAGAGAGAGAGAGAGAGAGAGAGAGAGAGAGAGAGAGAGATTGTGGTGGCGGCGGCCATGGCATAGAAAAGAATATTGGAGAATAGAGCAATGATAATATGCAAAAAATAAAAATAAATAAATAAATCAGGGGTGAGTGGCAATTTGGTAAGGGCCTGAGGTTTAAGCCCTTAGGTCCTGGGTTCAACTCCCCTCTAGGCCAATCTTCTGGGCGTAGCACAGTTGGTTAGGAGGTTGACCTCAAGGATGCCTTATCAGCCTTGGGAGGTCGGGATAAGCTTCCAGATTATAGTCTCTTACTCGGAACGGACAACAGGACACCCTGGTGATCTCAAGCTTGCCTTGGGAGGTCCTTGGGAGGTTGGGATAAGCTTTCAGATTATAGTCTCTTACTCGGAAATAAGCTTCCAGATTATAGTCTCTTACTCGGAACGGACAACAGGACACCCTGGTGATCTCAAGCTTGCCTTGGGAGGTCCTTGGGAGGTTGGGATAAGCTTTCAGATTATAGTCTCTTACTCGGAAATAAGCTTCCAGATTATAGTCTCTTACTCGGAACGGACAACAGGACACCCTGGTGATCTCAAGCTTGCCTTGGGAGGTCCTTGGGAGGTTGGGATAAGCTTTCAGATTATAGTCTCTTACTCGGAACGGATAACAGGACACCCTGGTGATCTCAAGCTTGCCTTGGGAGGACACCCTGGTGATCTCAAGCTTGCCTTGGGAGGTCCTTGGGAGGTCGGGATAAGCTTTCAGATTATAGTCTCTTACTCGGAACGGACAACAGGACACCCTGGTGATCTCAAGGACACTGACAACAGGACACCCTAGTGATCTCAAGTTTGCCTTAGGAGGTCGGGATAAGCTTCCAGATTATAGTCTCTTACTCGGAACGGACAACAGGACACTCTGGTGATCTCCTCAATAGATTATAGTTTCTTAATCGGAACGGACAACAGAACACTCTGGTGATCTCCTCAATAGGCGCTGCCTTGGACCTGCGGGAGAGTAGGAGGATTTTCCTGTAACAAAAAAAAAAAAAAATGCAAAAATTATTAATGGAGTTGAATTTCACACTTCGCTGCAGTCTGCAGGTTAATGTGTAAAATTTTAAACTTAAAAAGGTTGTGTGTTTTGCATTAGGAGAGCTTCTCTTTAGTCTACACATTAAATTGAAACATGTTGTTGGATTTGTAGGATTCACTAAAAGTTTTATTTTGATAATTTGAACCGATCAATGTGTAGAGCTCGTCGAGTATTTCATGTTTGCAAAAAATCACATTGATCAGATATTGATAATCCCTTAATCAAAACATATTTTTTTCAATAGTAAATATGATTTTAAAAATAAATTATTAACAAAAATGTATTCCGATTAAGAGGCTACCGATATCCAATCAACGTGATTTTTTGCAGGTATGAAATACTCGACAAGCTCTACATATCAAACGGTTCGGATTATCGAAATGAGATCCGTGGTGTGCTCCACAAGCCCAACATCACGCCTCTCCCTTTGCGCTAAACCAACAAGGTGTAATTATAATTAGCCGTAGAATTTATTAACATAAGCAAACCATAACTAAAAACGATGGAGTAACTTAGAGCAATTGGTCATCGTACCTTTCTTAATGACTTAATCTTTAGGGGAGGTTATATGTTCAATTCTCTCTAGAGAAGTTGAATTAAGAGACAAACAAGTGTTTTGTAAAGGGTAGAGAAGGTAACTCTTATATGTGCTAATTTCTCTCATAAAAAAATAAAATTAAAAATTAAAAAAAAGACAACTTAAAGCATTCCCAATGGTACAATATTTGAGTTATGCTAGGGATCTCAAATAATTTACCAAACCTTTCACATATGTGTAGGTCTCACACAGATTTGTGTAAGACCAACACATGTGAGAAGCTTGGTAGATTGTTTAGAATCTATAGCATTTTTCATCATATTTTTTGTACTATTTTAACATAATAAAAATGCATTTTATAAATATTTGCTACAAGCTACTCCCAATGGGTTTGTAGTAATAAATTAGCATCCAACAATGTAGTGTTTTATTTGAATTTTTTTTTTTTTTTTTTTTGAACAACCATTTTTTAATAATGTTTTAATTTATTAATTTAAATCAAAGTTACAAAATAAATAAATGGCTATTGCATAGATATAACTTTTATATAAAAATTTAATATATCTTAATTTAATTGTATCAAATTAAATCTCACTCAATTTATCTTCACATGACATAGTTAGTTATAATTAGTGAAAAATTAAACTTCAATTACAATAATTGTAATTTTTAGATTAAAAAATAATGATAATTGGTCAGAAGTGTAGTACAAAATAAAAATACTATTGTGTTATATATTGGATCAAATTTATTTCAAAAAATAGAACTCTACCATTATAGCACAGTATATACTATACTAATAGAAATAGTTTTTTATTACTATGTGGTCATGTTTGATTCACAAGATTAATAGTGAAGTATTATTAATCCTATTAAATTAGTGTAGTATTCACTATCCAATTGGATTAATATTCATTAGATTAATAATCTCATCCCTACCCCATTACTAATAATCCTACAAATTTAAATCAAAATGTTAAAACAAAGATAGGATAATTGGACCCACGGATTAATAATCTCAATCTCATACTCTAATCCACTCAATCAAACATGCCCGGCATGTACTATTATATTGTAACACTATCATACCAAAATACTACACTATCAGATAGACTCAATAATTTAGGATTATAAACGAATGGAGTCAATTCTAGTAATGAAGTTTCAAACTTGTTTGATCAAGTCACATACTCCAGATTAGTCGGCCCGATCACAATTTTGGGGGAAGATCCAAATTCAAATGAAGTCCAGCTTTTTCTTTACACAATTTTATGGTGTATACAAGTTCTAAGCTCAAAAAATTAACAAGCTCCAACATATATTCCCATTTAACTTACTTACATAATGAACTAATTAATTTTTACGTTGTGTTTGGTTGAAAAATTTGAAAAAATTTGAGAAAATATTTGAAAAAGAAAAAAAAAAATAAGTGAAATGTAAATAAAATATGTCTATATTTTCACACACATTTTTCCTTTCTTTTTCCAAATCTCTTTTCAAATTTCCCAACCAAACATAGTGTCGAAGAACTTTTAACAAGTTAGAAACCCAATGGAGCTACACAGAGCCCTAAAACAGTCATGAGAAAGGTACCATGCATAATGCAAGGCACTGAACACAACATTAAAACACCATGAAAATATATTAACTAATATCCATAAGAGTGCATTATATTCAACATGATCTATAAGATGGAGATCAAAATGGTTTGTACAACAGCTAATAAATATTAGGAAAAACAAAACACACTATACACAAGTATAGTTGAAAGTCGTCGGTATGATTTTGCAAAACATCCTACAGACAATGGGAAAAGATCGGAGACACTAACATACTAAATAAACAAACAACTGGGGTGAAAAAATTAAACGCATCCGAAACTATTTACTTGTAATAGCCACTGCCCTGGTGGTGAGGAGGAGGATACGGAGACGGAAGGGTATAAGGAGGACGAGGAAGATTTCCTTGTTGCTGAGCTGGCGCATTGTAATACGGACCCCGCCACCCAGGATATGCAGGTTGACCGTACTCGTGGCCCACTGCTGGCTGCTGTTGGGGTTGTTGAGGTGGGTATGGTGGGCCCCCTGCAGCTGGCACGTGGTATGGAGGTGGTGGCTGCTGTGGCATGCCGTACGGAGGGGGGTGGCCGTACCCGGGCATAGGAGGCTGCTCGGGATGTTGGTAATACGATGAATGAGGACGAGGTTGATGGGGGATATTTGCCGGGTCTGTTTGTTGCTGCTGAGAAGACGATCTTTGAGTTTGATGAGGTTGTCCGACTGCTGGGTAGTTGTAAGCACTACCAGCATTCTTGTCCTGAAAACTGAAACCTGCCATTTGTCTCTGCACATCTTCAATCATTTCTCGGCACTGGATGTTTCTTGTCATCACGAAATCACTGCACTGTTGTTTAATGTTTGTGATAGCATCCTGTTTAACAAAGATTAGTAAGATGTGGTGAGTGATTTCTAAGTTGCAGATACAGCACCGCGGCTGAAAATACAAAATTCATACCTGAAGCGTAACATAAAACTTTAACCCCTCATTGATGTTTTCTTTAATTTCTCGATACTTTGCTATTGCAGCTTCAATCTGCTTATAGGTCTTCTCACGAGATGCTGAAAATTTGAGAAAATACACAAGAAAGCATAAAACAAATGTCAAAAAGAGAAGCACGAATTTGATAATGCAGAAAATGGAGAGGCTTATTATCAGTGGTATTAACAGCAACAAATGATGGGGAAGAAAATCGGAAAAACAAAAAAAAAAAAAAACATAAATAACAAACAAGTAGATGACAAACATAAATGTTGAAATTTCAAATCTCATTTACCGACCATATGGACATAAAAGGGTGTACATAAAGTCATCAGAACCACGATAGTAGGAATAGCAAAGAATTATCTGGGGGGAAATCCTCGAAACATATCTGCTAATTGCTAATAGAACTAGTTACAGACAAAAAAGGGCACAATATTTGAGCAAAAAACCCAGTTGAGTAACAAGAGAATAATGGCATTATGGGCATCAGTAAACCAATATGAGCCCACATAAATGGTTAGCCATGTCAGACAAGTAGGCACTAGATGAATTTTAGTCAACTTGATTGCAACAGAAGGCACCAAATGAGTTGAGCAGATTGACCCCACAAATCTCAAAAGATGACTCAATATTTACAACATAAAACAAAAGTAGTTCATTAAGCATGATGTTTTCGATTGCCATGTCCACACTAGGTTCTCAAGTCAACATTACAAAGGGACGGGATGAATTCAAGTCTGATTGCTACCGCAATCAACAGGAAGGCCATCTCTGGTTTCAAGTAAAATTTCATTTTCAGAAAAATCCATAGAGCAACTGCAGGAACCAATAAGAAAGTGCCTAAAATACATCCATGATGACTAACAGAAAGCAAGTTTCATAAGATCATTACTAAACAACAATGCAAATAAAAATAAATGATAAAATAAAACAATCCATAATTTTTTGATAAATAAGGAGTAAAAAAATAAACAATCCATAAATAAGTTGATATTTAACGGAATACAACAATAAATAAATAAAAAGACGGCACTGATGCCACAATAAAGTAAGACCTACCTTTATAATCTTCAAGGTTAAAGATGGCAGCAAACTCCTCGTTTTGAGCCTGTAAAAAACAATAGATGCATTGTGGAACAAATGAGCTCTCCAACAAGAAGTCAGTTTTCAAAATACAGATGAATCAAGAACTATAGAACCTCTCATCAAACATTAGGGACTTCTAACAACAATAGGATCTTTTTTTCTTTTTTCTTTTTTTATGACCGGGTGTCCGGACCAGTTTACGTGCACCCCAACTAATCCCAAGACCCACGCAAAGCGCCCCCGCCACGTGGATTGGAAAAATCTCGAGCAGAGCCCGTAGGCGTGGCCTCAAGGAGTTGATAGTGAGAACTGAACCAAAGACCTGGAGGAGGCACACCCCCAAGCCCTAGGCTACACCCACTAGGCCAACCCCTTGGGTTAGGGCCTTCTAACAACAGTTCATTTCTCAAAGTTTATCCATGGAAGCAAAAAGAAAATTGAACACCAAGTATCAAAGATGATTCTGAAGGATGCAAAGAAATCATTGGAAAAAGTAGTTTTTTATTTTACCCAAGAGCCATTTGCACAACACAACACAACACATGTGACCCGTTATGTACAACCTATTTAATGGAAAACAGAACCCCTTGTAAGAATGCCAAGAGAGCACACAGCTCCTATGATACCAAGTAAGCACCATAGAAATTCATCTAATACCAGTCTTCAGCTCTACTTTTCCCACCCACCAAACAGAGCCCAGGAAATTCATTCAGCTTCTAAAAGATCAGCTTACTATCTGGGAAATTCATTCAGCTTCTTAGTGAGTACCGAGTGGAGTAACTGGTATGGACATCTTTGATTGGATGGCAACATGTATCCCACAAGGAACCTCATCACCCCACTCGGTACTCACTATCACCGGTCGACAACTATCCGTTTGATGCCATATGCCTTGCCCTGCGTAGCCTCACCACTCAGGAGTCATCATGCCTTGTTAATGCTCCAACCCTAAATGACACCCTGATGCTAATCTGCCTAACCTGGAGGCAAGGCCTAGTGTCATGACCAGCCGAATTACCAAGACAGAATTACCTACAAAAAGGAAGTCTCAAGGAAGGAAGGCTAATGGAATATTCTAGAAGCTCCTGGAAAACTTGAGAAAATACAAAGGCCATGCAGGATGCTAGAAGCTTCTAGAACTCCCTAGAGTATTATAGACAATTGTACATAAGACTATAAGCTTGTACATAATTCTTGTATATTCTAGAATAAGTTTTTTGAGAAGACAAGGGAAGGATCTAAAATCCTCTCCATCCATGTAGATCTAGAATACTTCTAGAATAGTCTATAAGGTGTAGTGGGAGGAAGTGTCTAGAACACTCTCCATTAGTGTAGTTCTAGAATGTTCTGTGTAGCCTATAAAAGGAGGAGGGCCTCATTTGCCCAAACCACCCAACTAGACCCAAGTAAACCAAGTGTAATCCAAAAGCATTCAAGCAATACAAGCAAAACATTCTCCAAGAGCTCTCTCTAAGTTTCTCTAAGTCTCTCTTGTGTGTGCAATCTTCTCTTAGTTCTCTTCCACAAAAAGCTTATTTAGGTGCAAGGAAGGCGTGCATAAGCATCTAAAGCCACACGATTGGCTTAGAAAGACCAAGGGTTAGTTCAGAAAATCCAAGGCCGTGACAGTTGGTATCAGAGCCAAGGTTACGAAGGCGTCGTAACTAAGAAAGGAAGGGCCCTATGGCGGAAGTAACTCACACCGAAGAGAACCGCGGAAGGCAGACTGCTGCAAACTTGGGCAAGAAGGCCAAAGACAAGTCAAGGGACATCATGAGTGCCATGGAGACCCGAGCGGTCAAGGTTGAAGTGGCCATGGCCGATGTGAAGGAGCAGTTGGATCGATTGGAACAAGGGGCGGAGTAACTCGATGGCAAGGTGGAATGCCAAGTCGAGGAATTGCTTGAGTCTGTGCGGGACACCATCCAAACCAACTATGAGAGCCACAAGCAAGAAAGCTATGATTTCGAAGAACGCATCTTGAAGGCGATCTCTCAACTCCAAGACCAAGTCCAAGAGCTAAAGGAAGGCTTGGAGGAGACACGGGCGGACTGGGCCATGTGCAAGCAAGCTGTGGCTAGTGGTGGCATTACTACTAATGTGGGATTCATTCCAAGGCTTGAGGCGCCAACGCCCAAGGAGTTCGATGGCAAAAGGGATGCCAAGGAGTTGGATGATTGCATATGGCACTTAGAGAGGTACTTTGAAGCCTTAAACTTAAATGATGAAATGGCTAAGGTACGCACTACTTCTCTCTACCTCACTAAACTAGCTGGGATTTGGTGGCGACGTAAGCACGCTAAAATTGAGAAAGGCATTTGCACTATTTCTTCATGGGAAGAATTTAAGAATGAGCTAATGAGGCAATTCTATCCTGAGAATGCGGCACATGAAGCAGGACTAAAAATGACGGAGTTGAAGCACACCCACTCTATCCGAGACTACGTCTAAGAATTCTCTAGGTTAATGCTTCAAATTCCTAATATGAGTTATGATGACTTGCTCTTCAACTTCACAGTTGGTCTTAAGCAGTGGGCACAGTTGGAACTACAACGAAGGGGTGTCAAAGACATTTTCACTGCACTCACCATGGCTGAGACATTGGTGGAATATACAAAGCCAGAATCTTCTAACTCGGAGTCCACCAAGGATGGTCAAGGCAACGGTGGGGGAGCAAAATGGGCCAAAGAGTCTAGGGATTCTAAGGCTCCAAGGTACAAAGAAGGCAGAAGCAAGCCACCATCGGGCAAAGATTGGAAGAAAGATGCTAACAAAGACATCAAGGCCAAGGACAACTGTTTCATTTGCGATGGGCCACATTGGGCGCGGGATTGTCCTAAAAGAAAGAGCCTTAGTGCAATGCTGGAAAGACAAGAAAGGGAAGAACAAGCCCAGATAGGATCTCTGCAGCTACTTGGTGCGATAGAATCGAAGCCTACTACATTGACCCAATGGGATAAGGGTTTAATGTACGTAGATGCCAAGATCAATGGGAAGGCGACCCAAGTCATGGTAGACTCAGGCACGTCCCACAACTTCATCAAGGCGGAAGAGGCCAAGAGGCATGGTCTGAAACTTGACAAGGGAGAAAGACTAATGAAGATAGTAAACACCAAGGCAAAGCCCGTGGATGGCCTGGCTCGAGGGGTTGAGCTGCACCTTGGTGGATGGCGCAGAAAAGTCGATTTTTCAATAGCATCACTTGATGACTATGACGTGGTGCTAGGAATGGAGTTCTTGCAAGAGTTCAACGCGGCACTATTACCTCGCAACAACACCATGTACATTATGGAAGGAGGACCTTATATGGTGCTAATGGTGAGTAAGGTAAATACTAAACTCCAACTTCTATCAGCTATGTATATTATGTTGGAGACGAACAAGAGCGAGGTAGAAGGCGTTACCAAGAAGATGATTGGCTCCACCAAAGAAAGTCCACCAACATGCATAGTTGCTAAGTCAACAATAGGGCAAGTGGATAAAGTAAATCTAAGATGGCGCAAGTCAAGGAGAAAATCAGCGACTTCAAGGGAGAAGGCGCAACGAGGGTGTCGCGAGCATAGGTGGGGGAGAATGTCACGACCCGCGAAATTACCAAGACAGAATTACCTACAAAAAGAAAGTCTCAAGGAAGGGAGGCTAATGCAATATTCTGGAAGCTCCTGAAAAACTTGAGAAAATACAAAGGCCATGATGCTGGAAGCTTCTAAAACTCCCTAGAGTATTATAGACAATTGTACATACGACCATAAGCTTGTACATAATTCTTGTATATTCTAGAATAGGTTCTTGGAGAAGATAGGGGAAGGATCTAGAATCCTCTCCATCCATGTAGATCTAGAATGCTTCTAGAATAGTCTATAAGGTGTAGTGGAAGGAAATGTCTAGAACACTCTCCATTAGTGTAGTTCTAGAATGTTCTATGTAGCCTATAAAAAGGGGAGGGCCTCATTTGCCCAAACTACCCAAGTAGACCCAAGTGACCAAGTGTAATCCAAAAGCATTCAAGCAATACAAGCAAAGCATTCTCCAAGAGCTCTCTCTAAGTTTCTCTAAGTCTCTCTTGTGTGTGCAATCTTCTCTTAGTTCTCTTCCACAAAAGGCTTATTTAGGTGCAAGCAAGGCGTGCATAAGGATCTAAGGCTGCACGGTTGGCTTAGAAAGGCCAAGGGTTGGTTCAGAAAATCCAAAGCCGTGACAGTAGGAACCCCCACAAGATCAATGCGTCAGTTATGGGAATGCCTTATTAACCCACGATCCAGCATGGGGATCACCAACGACTTGTGGATTGTCAGCTAGCATTGAGGGATTGTAAGTTGTTCAGCACAAGCAAAGTTTTAAAAGGCATTATTGAGGCTCACCTCAAGGTGAGGCTAAAGCAAAATGCATTGAGAATTTGATTTTTAGGCCACACTTTCCAAAGGCTTGCACATTGCAGTCTCAAACATGGGTCTCAAGTGCAACTTATACGCCTTTTGCTCATAAGCATATGAAGAGTACACATATGGAGAGCTTGTCTAGAGCTTGTGTCAAATTTAGTCTAATATATAAATTAAACATATAAGATAAATTAATCTCTCTTGTAACTACATATTCTATAGGAAAAGTCAACTAAATGACCAACAAACAAAAAACACAAAACTAAGGCTCACATGATAGGTTTGATAACTAAGGACCTCAGTTATCAAACTTATCACATGAGCCTTAGTGGTCAATTTCACCCTTGATAACGACATCCTTCTCTGCAATGAAATGTTCGATGCCTTGAAGCGAAAAGTAATTACATTTGTCTTTAATTTTTAACATTTTTTTACCATTTTAAGATATTTTATTTATTTAATAAACATAAAAATTCAAAAATTAAAATGCTTACGCCTTGATGCCTTGAGTCTTACACCTCACCTCACGAGAGGTAAAACGCATCACGTTACGCATTTGCCTTTAAAAACTTTGTATATAAGAGGGGCATCTGCGCGAAGACCAAGATTGGCCAAATCATGTGATACCATGAAAAGTGTATCACACCTACCCACTACTATCTCATAAAATGTATTATGTATCACACCTACTGAACACAACCCATGAGAGTGAGCTGGGACCCATGGCCTCTCTCTCATATAAAAGGAGGTCTTTCCCTCCATGCGCAAAAAGCCTCTCCATACATCACAGGCTCTCCTCCCTAACTGCCACTCTCTCTCTATCTCTCAGACTGCGTCACCTCTCTCCCTCTCCACCTGTGGTGGTCTTGGGCAATCTTAGTGTCTACCATAATACCCAGAAGGGGCCACATTCTACCTACATTACCTATGATGTCCACAAGTTTCCTTGGGCATCATCATACTACAGACCATCCAAAACCTAATCCTTTATCCTTTCCAATCGCTTTACTTCATTACCCTTCCGAAGATCAAACAAGAAGCATGGAATATCAAAAATGGCAAAAGACACAAGTTATTCATTAATCTGACAAGAACTGCTTATTGCAAAACCATACAAAAATGATATAAGAAAAAAATGATTTGTGCATTATGCCAAAGGTTAGATGTGTACTCAATATTTCCCCTCCCCCTCCCAAACACACATTAATGTGTACTAATTGGGCGTTGTTTTTATTTTTTTTTTTTAAATGATATAAGAGCTCAAAGCATATGACCCTACTTTAAAGATGAGCAAAAAAGAGAAAAGTAATTTAAAAAACATGTAAAGAATAAACAAACCTGAATTTGAAACAATAATTGCTCTTGTGCCTCAACATTCTGGGCAATTTCTTCACATATGTGATCGTACTTTGATATCTCCTTCCTAAAAAGGTCCTCATACGAGCCAGTAGATGCCATCAACTTCGGCAATATATCATCCTGAAGAAATCCAATGATGTAATTAGCCAACCAATGACACATTACAACAAAAAACAACACTCGGAGTTGTTGTAACAAAAGAATGCACATAAACCACCTAAATAAACATCAAGAAGTTAGTAAATCATCGCAAATGAAAGGCAGAAAGTAAATCATCAGCAACATGAAATGATGAAACATCAAGAAGTTAGTCTTCAAAAGAAAATGTGATGTATGACAGCTTTACGTGGTCGGTTCTGGTTGTAAAAGCTCCTACGGTTAGTGTTCTAAGAGAGAGAATAAAGTTTCTCGGATTTGGAGATAAAAGGTGTGAGATTTGGATTTCATTTCAAAAGTGACACCGAGAATTTTTAGAACAGAAGCTATTTAGTGGCCTAAACAGGGAGTAATTTAGGATGTTAATGATTAAATTGAAGACCAATAAGTAGAAGGGATTAAGGTTGATTTAGGGGTGAATGTATAGGCTTTTGTGGCTGAAAAGTGCACTTTTTGAGGGCTATGAACAGTAAGTAACCCGAGAATAGTACTTGGATTACCCCTGCAAAGAAGAAGAGAGGAGTTTCACCCACGCTTGCATGATTAGGCAAAATTCACACAGACACAATTAATTTCTCATAACTCAACTCACTCTTGAAAATTAAGACTACATTCTTATACAGGCTACTAGACTTTTCCTACTCTTATATTATAAAGATGGTGCTCAAATTTAGAAACTACAAATATTCTAGACCAACAAAGACTCCAAATAAAAGTCAAATAACATTACTTGACCCATAAGAAAACCCACGTGCAATCCCCTAGAGCCTATGTCGAAAAATTTACAAAATATCCAAAATACCCCCAACCCATAAAGCCTAATATAGTGACATAAACTAGATAGATCTCAACAACATGACTTTGTATATCCACTTATCTTTCAGAAATATATTTATGCACTTGCTCATGATCATGGTTTACATAGATCAATTTTGTTGGAAAAAATGGATTATCGATCAAGGAGCATATTAAATTTAAACAAACACAAATAAATAATCAAAATTATTTCAAAACTTCATTCCATGATCTCTATTTGTAGTTTCAAATTTTCCGTTCTTTCGATGCTCTACATCAAAATGTCTACACGATAACATAAGGAGACACCACGTTCAAGTTCAAAAGCATATAATCAAAAAATATCCAAACTTCCTCTTGTTTATGATAGGTGTTGATGCTAACTGTTCATGTTCAAGAAAATACTAGAACCCAAGGATGGTGTACAACAACCTAGGGGCCCCCAGGCCCAGCAGGAGAAGAGCAATGGTTTGTTGAAGTTGGTATGCCTCTGACAATGACACCTCACATAGCATCATATGCACCAAAGTGCACTAGATGTGAGGCAAACCATAAGCAGGCTTTTGCCACAGCACATGAGAACAGTCTAGAACTTATCCAACTTCAGCATAACCTACTTAATAAAATGCAAAGCATCTATTCCAATAGGGGAGATGTTCAAGCAGGGTCTAGTCCAAGAACAATGTCCATTTCTTCTTGCAACCAGGAAAAGAAAAAAAGAAAAGAACTTTTCGCAAGGGGAAAAAAACGTAAACCCCTACAGCGTGCTTGAGTTCAAGCTTACGCCGATGCAACTCCCCCATAAGAGCCACACAAATGAACGCACACTGCAAGTACTCCATACTGAGATCAGAGAGCTACATACACCAAATTGGTTACACTACTTGCATGGGTAAATCAGAATACTAGTTTTTTATCAAGTAGCTGTGTATCCCAAAGCTCACTTGGGAACAGTCTACATCATTTTCCAAATCAGTATACGCAGGAGAAAGCAATTTTTCTTAAAGAGTAGACAGCAGTCTCAAGTTCCTAAAGCAACATCCTCCACTACTCAGAACCACGAAAAAGGAAAAATAAAAGGAAAAATAAAATTTAAATGCTAGCATACGATTATCGAGCAACAAAGTATAGTAAATAAAGTGCACCTTCCTCTTCATCTCTTTGAGCATGTCTTCAAGCCCTGCACGTTGAGCACCAAGAGTCTCCAGTTGCCTCTGCAAAAACCAAACAATCAAGATTAAGGACACTATTGCACATAAAATCAGTCACTAATACGGAACATTAAAAGTTCTCACTCCTGAATAAGAAGGTGAAATAAGAAAAATCTTCCCAATGATGATGAAGAGACAGAAATTTAAATGCCATTTTCTACTTTGTTTTCCAATTTATCATCTATAAATCAAAATTCACATGTTTTAACAACGTGTTGAGAGCCATCAAATATTTCAGCCTTTAAAATTTAATTTTAATGTCCATTTAACACATTGAAATTATTTGAACATTAAAACCTCGTAGAATAAGAAATTTAGCATCAACTCTCTCTACATATTTATGTTTTTTTGATAGGTAAAATGTAAATGTTATGTATACATAAATATAACTAATATAAGTATGTTTAAAAGAATACATGTGCATAGATATGCACGTCAAAAACATAATAATAAATTGAAAATATGCATTTGCATTGAAGATCATGAAATCTCCCTAAGATTGATTCATCACTAAAGATTTGGTAGCTCCATGAGTGTATGTGTAACAGACACAGGCAGTGACCAATACAATGGGTAGGAATTTTATAACTAGATAATTTATCAAAAAAATTATGATAAATCACAAATTCAAATTCACTCGTTTTTTGATAAGTAAAAATTCACTCTTAATTATATATTGGATTATTATCCATTCCTTGACTAGTTTAATGAAGAAATTTTCCCAATCTAAAAAAGCACAGAAAGTAACAACGAATCTGTGAACACATTCTCATTCTCAATCTAAAAAAGCATGAGATGACAACCGCAAATCCATGAACACATTTTCAGTGACAAAGAAAAGACAAGCGTTATGTGTTTTCACATAAATTAAATCGTTCAAATGTAAATAACAATAGACGCATGCATGCGCATGCAAAGTTAGGCTTTCTGTTATATATGATCTAATAATATTACTGAGAAAATTGTTGTTTGCATAAACTGATGCCCTTTTAATCTCTTTTCATATTTGATAACACTAAGATCCGTTGGACTTTTTGAAAGTAATAAATTTGTTGTATGTGATCAAATCTAATACACCCGTCAAGATAAAGTTTCTTGTATGTACTCAAATTTGGGTATATTCTGATTTCTAAGAATTTCGCTATCCACTTTCAATTCTTCTTAGACGCTTTATTTACTTATCCAATAATAATAATAATAAGAGACATAATAACACAATTTAAAATTCAGCCTTTCTACAATTTTCATCCAAGAAGGAATTTCACATCTCAAAGGATTCATTTCCGATATTCAAGTTCTATAACTTTCAGTCTTAACACAAAAGTAAAGAAGCTTTTTAATTAACTTCAACAAATTTCTTTTCAGTGTCATGCTTACTCAATTGATATCTTCATTCAAACTCATACATCAACTATTGAATGTTACAAATATTAAGTTCTTGTCATAACAAAGTAATTATCATATGGGTATAACAATGTAGCCTCTATACAAACCTCTACAGTACAAAAGTTGCAGCACATTATGAAGCATAAGATTGTAGCAAAAGATTAGACCATTTTACCATATTGGAGAGGAGAAAAACCAGTAATTAAAAACAAGCGCAGAATTAAATAAAATCCCTTAAGAAATATAACAGAAAATTCAAACAATTTATAAATTAAAAAGATCAAATTACCAAACTCTGCTTCAGGGCCCCCAATATAGCATCTTCATTGGCATCCAAAGACATTATAGGCCTTGACAGCGTAGGAAGAGCAGATTCTATCTGCAAAGGGCAAAGTTCACCTGAGTACTAATGCTTTTACTTCTCCAATAGGACAAGAAGAGAAAGACAAACTTAATTTATCAAAAAAAAAAAGAGAAAGACAAACTTAGACTCCACATATTACTCAATTAATTAGAACTTTAATGTAAAGGTAGAAAAAGGAGCAGTCCTGCTTGCCAAAAGCTAAACAAGCCAGTACTGCAAGGAGAAAAGTATACATCAACTCAATTAACTAGTTAAACAACCACAATTTCTCCATGGAAACAAGACAAGCTAAACAAGCTAGTATGGTAAGGAGAAAATATAAATCAATTGAATCAAACAAGAAGTTGAATGACCACAATTCTCTCTGGAAACAAGAGGTATGGTATCCAAAATATAAAATAAAAAGGCTCATCCATAAATCTCTCTCAAAAACAAAATGTGTGCAGAGGCCCCAAAAAAAAAATTATTCAATTAGAATTGCATCTGATACTCACATAACCACAGAAATTCACTTTCCCATTAAAATAAAATATGGGAAAAGGCCAGAAAACTAAATTCAAAATAAAGCTTCTGAAAATCCTATTACCAGGGATAGGACATATTCTTTGAAGAAGATCAAATCTCATTACATCAGTTCATGTTAAAATGACACAAACACAGATTTTAAATAAAAATGAAAAGATGCCCCCAGACTCCTATTCTACTACACGCCAGAAAGATTTCACACAAATCATTGAAATGTACATACCGGATGCCAGTCAAGTAAAGCATGTGAGAGACGGATGTGAGAGTGATTTTTTTTTTGCCTTCTTTTTTTTTTTATTTTAAGTGACATTCTAATATTATAAATATTTTACAATCAATGAAAATAAATTATATCGTGTTTAGATGGGTGACAAAGTAAAGCATGTGAGAGACGGTGTGGAGAAATGGTTCGGAAATACTCTTCGGATCCTGGGAGACGCTAATGATCCTCAGCTGGTCACCTGAAAAGATACAAACACTCCGGTCGGGGGTGCCGGGATTAGCACTCCGACGGATAAGTTAGTTCAAACACTCAGGATAGCTTCTTTTCTAAGTTTTGTGAAATGATTCTTACATACCTTTCTATAGCCGTTGATCCTGTATTTATACATGTTCTTTTTGATCCTCGGGGCCAGGACCTACTTTTTAATCATTGTCCTTTCTTTCATTTGGAGCCACTGATCTCCGTCTATTCAGCTTTCCTAACGTATTCGGCATCCTAGTCACGCAATATGAAGCCAGATAGTATCTAATTTCTGGAGTGCGCATCTTCCGACTCTTCTACTTATTCGGCTCCTACAATTGCCCCCCAAGCACTTCACCGACAACAGTTGGCTGGAGTGCTTGGTTTTGAATTCCTAAAAGTCGGAGCCAAAATTCGGCGGTTAGCCTCATCCTCATGCAGATATCTAAGCGCACCCCTTTCGATTGTCGTGTCGACTTCCCGCCCCCTCGTACGTGTTTATTTATTGCGATTTAAAATTTCGACGTCCTTTCAAGTATATATTTTATGATGCTCATCGCTGGATTGCCTTTTGGATCGTCCCTGAAACTCTCTTCTCTGATATCCTCTTCATCCTTTGTAAGTTCTCTCCTCTCTTGCTTCGAGAACTCTTTCTGGTTTATTCCTTCCTTGGCATATTCTCATAGACTGTAGGGTATGGCAAAACATTTAAAAGACCTCCTCTCGTCAGATCGTATTGCTGGCTTTAAACGCCATTTCTCCATTCCTGATGATGTTCGTCTGTCGTTTGTGGCAGACGACACTCTTGATATAGAGAGGGAGGACGAAACCACGATTGTCTTTCCTCTTTTGTCAATTGCAGAGGGTGGAGTCCGTTTCCCCCTTCACCCGTTTCTTAGGGCTGTGCTTCGCCATTGGAGTTTAATCACTTCCCAACCTAATGTGAATTTCTTTAGAATCATAATGGGGGTTATAGCACTCAACCGTCGCCTAAGAATTAACCTTGGCATTCCAACCATCCGACATTGTTATGCCTTGACTAAGTCTTCTGGTCAGCACGGGCGTTTTTTCCTTAAGGCCAAGGATATCGACCATCAGCTGATTACTATGCTTTCCAGTTCTAGAAAACGAGTTGATGATGTTATGGTCGTTGTCCAGGGTAACTGGGAATTTGGCAAAAGGGAGAATCACGTCGACCCTATTCCTAGACGGAGGGGCAAGCCAGGTGGCTGATTGCTTTCTCGCTTTTATTATTTGTTCGTTTTTGTTGTAAAGCCTCTTCTTTGAAATGTTACGGCTTGGCTTGTGTAGGGAGAAATTTGAAGAAAGTTGTGTCTTCAACTGACGGCGCCGTTCTTTCGGATATCGAAGTCGCGCTCAAATATTTCGGCCATCGAAATCTTCAGAAACAAGGCAGGGCGGCCCACATTCTGCTTCGTTACGAGCCGACATATACGACCTTCTCGGCGGCGGAAAATATCCCGGTTCCGGAGGGTGAAGACTCTCTTATCGCTCTTATTTTGTCCGACTTCAAAAACTTAAGGCAGGTTGGTTTTGAAGGGTCGGATTCAGAGCGGGGTGTAGCTAATGTTACCGAATCAGATCAGTCTGAAACCGAGTCTGACGCGGTATTGAATTCGGCCGATCCCCCATCCGCTTCAGGCCGAGGGGATCTTTCGCTTGACGGCATTTTTCACGGTTTAAAGGATATTCCCGCCGCAAACCCCGAAGACATGGCCGGGTTAAGCCTGACAAAACTTGCTAGGAAGGCGAATGCAGAAAGGTTGGCCGCACGGCGAAGAGCGGAGGCCCTTCCGTCTAAAGTACCACCTGCCACCGAATCTCAATTCTCCCTGCGTGTTAGCGAATCAGAGTCCTTGCGCGTTATTGAGGTGGAGACGGCGGAAAATCGGGATGCCGAATCTACTTTGATCGTGCAGGCTGGCCAAGAAGTTGAGGCAGAGAAACGCCCTGCCGAGTTTGAAGCTGGCGTAGAAGAACATGGCGGCAAACGTCCTCAATTAGAGGGATCGGGCGTGATCGTTCCTTTTGTCATTCAGCCGATAATAAAAAACATGTTGGTTTCTTCTGATGCTTCAGCGCTTAAAGATCCAGAAATCGCATTCAGCTTGGCTACGTCCGTGTCGTTGCCGTCTGACAAGGAGGCTTTCCGGGTGGAAACGGATCTGAATGCGACAGCACTAGCCGCCCAATCGGCACTTTTGGTACATATTCGAACTTAGCTTCACTTAATCCAAATACTGTTGAAGTTATGGTTTTAAATTCTTGTTTTACAGACCGTCGGATGGATAGCCGATATGGGCCGTCGCCATCGCGATGCCGTCAAACAGATTGGTCATTTACGCGAGGAAGTTGAAGGCCAAAGGAGAAGGGCCGAGGTCGAAGCTTTGAGGGCAAACAAGGAAGCCTCAAGGGCCGACGCCGAGATGGAGAAGGCTCGTTGCACGGATCAATTGAGGTCGAATGCCGAGAAGAAGGCGGACGCGAGCGAAGATGCGCTCAAGTTGGCCCAGAAGGCGATCTCCAAACTGGAGGCTGAGTTGGCTGGAATGAAGGCGGCGAAGGAATCAGCCAACTTGGAGTCTTCCAAAGTATTCGAGGCTGGGAAAAATGCTGGACTCGCCGAGTACGTGGACCAAGTCCCCAAGTTTGAAAATCGGGGATTCAAACACGGCTGGCACAAAGCCCTTGCTGCTGCTAACGCTTTATTGATTATGCCAATACCATATGAGCAAGTGGATGTTGAGCCATTGGAGTCTGATTCCGATGGCTGATCCGGCCGACTAACAGTTTTTAGGATGTCGAATGTATTTTTACGATTTTTAATTTAGTATTTTTTATCTTTTGCTACAGTCATAATGTTTGTTTTTTGCTAGGCATTTTTATGCGAGCTTGTAGCTTTTTGTTTAGTAACTTGAGTATATAAAATTTCATGAGTTGTGCTCAACTGGCTAAGGAAAATGTTGTTGATGAATGTTATTGCTTTCGGTTATGGTTAGATCGGCTGCTTAGCTTAGGTATTTGGCCGATCAGATCTGCCCTTGCCTTAGCCAGGGCGTGAGCTTAGGAAGCCGGATGGGCGTGACTCGTGGGCTGGCTGAGGCACACATTGATCGGCGCTTGCGCTTGAAAACATGGCTAAATCTGCCCTTGCCTTAGCCAGGGCGCGAGCTTGGGAAGCCGGATGGGCGTAACTCGTGGGCTGGCTGAGGCACACATTGATTGGCGCTTGCGCTTGAAAACATGGCCGACCATATTAGTAAATCTGCCCTTGCCTTAGCCAGGGCGCGAGCTTGGGAAGCCGAATGGGCGTAACTCGTGGGCTGGCTGAGGCACTAATTGATCGGCGCTTGCGCTTGAAAACATGGCCGACCTTGCGCTTGAAAATATGGCCGACCAGATTAGTAAATCTGCCCTTACCTTAGCCAGGGCGCGAGCTTGGGAAGCCGGATGGGCGTAACTCGTGGGCTGGCTGAGGCACACATTAATCGACGCTTGCGCTTGAAAACATGGCCGACCAGATTAGTAAATCTGCTCTTGCCTTAGCCAGGGCGCGAGCTTGGGAAGCCGGATGAGCGTAACTCGTGGGCTGGCTGAGGCACACATTGATCAGCGCTTGCACTTGAAAACATGGCCGACCATATTAGTAAATCTGCCCTTGCCTTAGCCAGGGCGCGAGCTTGGGAAGCCGAATGGGCGTAACTCGTGGGCTGGCTGAGGCACTAATTGATCGGCATTTGCGCTTGAAAACATGGCCGACCAGATTAGTAAATCTGCCCTTGCCTTAGCCAAGGCGCGAGCTTAGGAAGCCGAATGGGCGTAACTCGTGGGCTGGCTGGCCCAGCTCGTGGGTTGGCGTTTGGGATTACTGACGTTGCCTCAGGAGAGCTGCAAACATTGAAGGATAAATGGGGCAGGTGCACGCCAGAGGCCCTACTTATTACCATTCACGCAACTTGGGAGGGACGAAGATTGACTGAATCAGGCGCCGCAATGAGTCGTGGTAGCGAGCCTACGCGCACAGGAAGAAGAACGTCCAAGGATCGGGAAGAAGAACGTCATCGAAGCAGATCGCCCCCAAAGGACAGGCAACAACGGGGAAATTCTCCGCACCTGCGACCGAAAATTGAGCCTGATGCGACGTCACGACCGTTGAGTTTTACGGTTTTTGTGAGGAATAGACCAATGACAGAGGGGGATTCTATCATTAAAGACCCAGATGTGGCAGTCGAGTTCGCTCGACAGATATTCCCGCCGGAAGTCCAACAATCGATGGTCGGATGTCGAGATTTCGAAGTATTTCGAGACGACATACATGGGGCTTTAAAAGGGCTATATACTGCTTACGAAGTCAGCATGCGTCTACGGGAGGCGCGACGTGAGAGCGAGAAAAAGGACGAAAGGAATCGCAGTCTGGAGATTCGCGCGGAAAAGGCTAAGCGTGAGCTTCGGGAGCTGAAGAATGTTCAAACGAGCGCGTCGGTGGCGTCCGGTCAATCTAAATTGGTTGTTGCGGAGAAAGTGACCCAACGGACCTCGAGTTATGAAAAGGGGTTTCAGAATGGCCTGAAGGTCGGGATAGAGAAGACCAAATAGGACCTTGCCGAGGAGGTCTGCCAATGTAAAAATCGTGGATTCAAGCACGACTGGATCAAGGCCCTTCAAACCGAGGAAGCTCTCGAAGCCGTAGGCATTGATTCGGCCTCACCCCTGTATCATCGCCACTACTTTCCTTATTTCGATTTCGAAATTGAGAAGAGCGACGATGAGGGTGCCGAATGAATAGACTTCGCGCCGAATAAATAGAATTTCTTTTATTTTCAACGTTTGTATTTAGTCTTGAAATGTAATGTGTTTAATTAATCGTATTATTTCAACTTTCTGGCAAGCTTTGTGTTGCGTGGCGTAAATGTTTAAACATGTATTGACCGGCTTGAATTAAGAACGATTCTCAATGAATATTTATTCGGCCAATGAAGTGGTGCGAATGCATCTCAAAAAAGGCCAATCCAGATTCGAAGCCTTAATCGGCCCTAAGGTGTCATGCACTAAAAGGGGCTCCGAATCCGAAGGCTATTTTGGCCAATCGTGATATCCACGAAGGACGCTCCGAATTCGGAGTCTTAATCGGCCTTAATAGGCTTAATCAGCCCTAAAGTGTCATGCACCAAAAGGGCGCCCCGAATCCGAAGTCTTAATCGACCCTAAGATGTCATGCACCGAAAGGGGCTCCGAATCCGGAGGCTTTATTTGGACCAATCGTGATATCCACGAAGGGCGCTCCGAATCCGGAGTTTTAATCGGCCTTAAGGTGTCATGCACCAGAAGGGGCTCCGAATCCGGATACTTTAATTTGGCCAATCGTGATATCCACGAAAGGCGCTCCGAATCCAGAAACTTGTCGGCCCTAAGGTGTTATGCACCGAAAGGGGCTCCGAATCCGGAGTCCTAATCGGCCCTAAGGTGTCATGCACCGAAAGCGGCTCCGAATCCGGAGGCTTTATTTGGGCCAATCGTGATATCCACGAAGGGCGCTCCGAATCCGGAGTCTTAATCGGCCCTAAGGTGTCATGCACCCGAAGGGGCTCCGAATTCGGAGACTTAGTCGGCCCTAAGGTGTCATGCACCGAAAGGGGCTCCAAATCCGGAGTCTTAATCGGCCCTAAGGTGTCATGCACCGAAAGGGGCTCCGAATCCGGAGGCTTTATTTGGGCCAATCGTGATATCCACGAAGGGCGCTCCGAATCCGGAGTCTTAATCGGCCCTAAGGTGTCATGCACCGAAAGAGGCTCCAAATCCGGAGGCTTTATTTGGGCCAATCGTGATATCTTCGGAGTCTTAATCGGCCTTAATAGGCTTGGGAGCGGGCTTGAGAAAGCAAGAAACTTTGTATTGCAAAGGTGGAACATGTACAAGTATCAAGCCCACAAGTCGGGTCAATGATAGAATTTACGTAAATGTGTTGAATTCCAAGGCCGTGGCAGGCTTCTTCCTGACATGTCTGAGAGCCGATATGCCCCTGTTCCTGCGATGGATTCTATCTGATAGGAACCGTCCCAGTTTGGACCCAATTTTCCATCGGCTGGTCTCCGGTCGGCTGGAAGTACCTTCTTCAGGACAAGCTCTCCTGGCGTGTATCGACGCAACTGAACTCGCTGATTATACGACTTGGCGAGCTGCTGCTGATACCGTGCCATGGATGCCAGGGCGCGGTCCCTTCGTTCCTCGATCAGGATCAGATCCAGGGCAAGCATCATGTCGTTTCGGCCCGTATCAAAAACTTGCAATTTCAGAGTTGGGAGGCCGATTTCCAGGGGTAAGATTGCCTGGGTTCCGAAGCATAGAGCAAACGGCGTTTCTCCAGTGGCTCTCCTCGACGTAGTACGATGAGTCCACAATACACTCGGCAATTCTTCGATCCATTTGCCTTTAGCTTTTTCCAGCCTCTTTTTGATGCCGTCCAAGATGGATTTGTTAGAGGCTTCAGCTTGACCATTGCTTTGGAGGGTAGGCCGGTGTCGAGAAGTAAGGCCGAATGCCATATTTGCTGCATAACTCTCGATATATGCCACAATCGAACTGGGTGCCATTTTCTGAGATAAGAGCTCTCGGAATGCCGAATCGTGTTATGATGTTTCTCCATACAAAGCGTTTAATGTCAGCATCTCGTATATGTATTAAAGCGTCCGCTTCGACCCATTTTGTAAAGTAGTCTGTCGCGACAATTAAGAATCGCTTGTTCCCTTGGGCCCTGGGCAATGGTCCTACAATATCAAGTCTCCACTGAGCAAACGGCCAAGGGTTGGTGATAGAGTTCAATTCTTCGGCAGGCAGATGGGTTAATGGGGAGAACTTTTAACACTGTTCGCATTTTTTTACATAACTCACCGCGTCAGCTCTCATTGTCGGCCAATAGTATCCCTGCGTTATAGCTCGATGGGCCAGGGAGCGTCCGCCAGAATGGGCACCACAACTGCCCTCATGTATCTCTGTCAGAAGCTCCTCCACTTTGTCGAGGTGCACGCATTCCAAATATGGACCAGAGAGGGACTTTTTGTAAAGCCCTCCTTGCGGATCCAGATAGTATCGCAGGGCTTTATTTCGCAACTTGTGTGCTTCTTTTTTGTCCTCTGGGAGTTGTTCAGAAGAGAGGAATGCAGCAATGGGGTCCATCCAGCTTGGTGCGGATTCTATAACGTTGACATGGATTTCATTCGGAGGGCCAATGCTCGGCTCCGGGACGAAACCTACTTCGATGGTCCGCTTGATCTCAGAATTGATGGCAGAGGCTAGCCACGCCAAGGCATCCGCGTGTGTGTTCTGGTCGCGTGTTATTTGGTTCAGTTCGTGATCGTCAAATTTTGCCAGCAAGGAATTGGCCGTTTTCATGTAGGCCGTCATACGGTCATTTCTTGCCGCGTATTCCCCCTTTAGCTGATTGATTACCAATTTTGAATCACAAAACACAAGCAGACGCCGAGCGCCGAGAATGTGCGCATTCCGCAGACCGACTAAGAGGGCTTCGTATTCGGCTTCGTTATTTGATGCTACGAAGCCAAGCTTGACGGCCTGTTCAATTACTGCGCCGTCTGGAGACATGATTACAACTCCGGCGCCACTGCCCCTTTGGTTAGATGATCCATCACAGTACAATTGCCAAATATCCCCGACATAAATTCTCCAGTTCGGCTTTGGAAGAACTTCAGCCTTTGGTCGAACTTCATCAGGTTTGCGGTTGGCGAGCTCGCCGGTGAATTCGGCAACAAAGTCGGCCAACACCTGCCCCTTGATTGCAGTTTTAGGTAAAAATTGAATGTCGTATTAGCCGAGTTCAAGAGTCCATTTTGAAACACGTCCTGATGCTTCTACACTCCGTAGTACTGATCGGAGGGGATAATCTGTTAGCACTCCAATGCTATGTCCCTGGAAGTAATGCATCAGTTTTCTTGCCGCCATGACTAGGGCTAAGATGAGTTTTTCCAGCAGAAGGTAGCGTGTTTCGGCGTCAACCATTGTCTTGCTCACATAATACACTGGCCGTTGCTCCCCCTCCTCCTCTTTTAACAGTATGGCGCTGACGGCCCTATCGGAAACTGCCAGATATAGGATGAGCGGTTCACCAGCGACGAGTGTTGTCAAGAGAGGTACTGAGCGGAGGTAGGTCTTGAGTCCGTTGACGGCTGATTCGCATTCGGCGGACCATTCAAAAGCCTTACCCTGCCGTAGTGTCTGAAAGAATTGTCGGCAGCGATCTGTAGACCGGCTGATGAACCTGTTGAGTGCAGGGGCCATCCCCATCAACTTTTGGACTTCTTTTACTGAGCGGGGGGAGCCGAGTTCCAAGATTGCTGTGACTTGCCTTGGGTTGGCTTCGATTCCTCGGTGATTGACGATGTAACTCAGGAATTTGCCAGAGCCGATTCCGAACGCACACTTAGAAGCGTTCAGTTTCATTCTGTATTTACGTAAGATGCCGAATGTCTTTTCTAGATCGGCTATATGACTCTATTCTTCTTTGGACTTGACCACCATATCGTCGATGTATACTTCCATAGTGTGGCCGAGTTGCTCTTTGAACATGACGGTGACCAATCTTTGGTAGGTTGCCCCTACATTCTTCAGCCCAAAGGGCATAACTTTGTAACAATAGGTTCCTCTTGGGGTGAGGAAGGCAGTTTTGTCCTGGTCATCTGGATGCATGGCGATTTGATGGTAGCCTCTGTAAGCATCGAGGAAACTCATGCGTTGATGACGTGCCGTCGCATCGACGAGTTGGTCGATTCTAGGTAAAGGAAAACAGTCTTTGGGGCAAGCTTTGTTCAGATCCATGAAGTCGACGCACACTCGCCAAGTCCCATTTTTCTTTTTCACCACCACTGTATTGGAGAGCCACGTAGGGTAAGTGACTTCTCTAATTGCCCCGGCGTCAAGCAGTCTGTCTACCTCCTCAACAACGGCGGCAGTGTGCTCCACGGCTGACCATCGGCCTTTTTAAATGATCGGCTTACATTTCAGATCAACATTCAAATGGTGTTGTGAAACTGACGGATCTATTCCCGGCATTTCGTACGGAGTCCACGCAAAGACGTCAAGGTTGTTGAGCAAGAAAGAGATCAGCTGCTGCCTGTCGGCCTGATTCAGAGAGGCGCCGATCATGAAGAACTTTTTTGGGCAGCCATCAATGTCAACTCGGTCCAAATCTTCCGTGGCCTTCTCATTTGGATATCGCCCAACATCGTCCAGGATCTCCCGATTCGGCACCTCGATGGAGTTTACTTGCAGTTCCTTTGGCGTTCTAGCGGCAAGGAGATAACATGCTTGTGCCGATTTCTGGGATCGGGGGATTTACTCAATGTCGTGTTCTGTTGGGAAACGTAGCAGTTGATGATAGGTGCTTGGGACAACCTGCAAGGTATGCAACCACGATCGCCCCATGATGAGATTGTACGGCGATGATAGCCTAACGACCAAGAATTCCACGTCCACCGTTCTGGAACCTGCTCGAACGGGTAAGCTGATCTTTCCCAATGGGTACTCTGGAGTGGCATTGAAGCCGAATAGTGGATAAGGAGACAGAGTCAGGTCTGACTCGTTGAATCCGAGTTTCGTGAAGGTTTTATAATACATAACCTCCGAGGTACTGCCCTGGTCGATAAGAACGCGTTCGACGGTGAACCGATTTACGCGCAGCTCAGCAACTAACGGATCGATGTGAGAGAGTGTTACACCGATCAAATCAGAATCGTCAAAGGTGATACTTGGCGTTTCTCGAGGCCGCTTTGCTGGCGTGAGTTGCTGTTGGTGGCCTGGATGTGATTGGATCGCATGCACGGTTGGGCCCGCTGGCAGGCTGTATATCATGTGGACGGTGTCAAGCGGAGATGCATCCTCCGGACGGGCAAGTGTTTCGACCACACTCCTCCGGACGCATTGGTAGAGACGTTCGTCCTTTGCCAACTCCTCAAGATGATCTGTCCTTGGGGGTCGCTCAGAAGCCTGGCGCACCGTTTGTTTGGATTTTGCTATTTCCGAGGCTAGATCGCGACGAAGGCGTTCGTTCTCAGCGATGATGTTGTCCAACCTCTGTCGGGTTTGCCTAGCTTGTGCCATGGTCGCTTGTATTGTCTTTTGCGTTGGGTTTGAAGATGAGCAGAGGTCCGAGGCAAGTCTTGCTGCGATGGTTTTTGGTCCAAACGAGTTTGCTGGAATGAGGTCAACTCTTTGTGCGGTCTCATCAGTGGCTAGCGGAGGATCTTCAGTCACGCCTACCATAGATGTGTTTGAGTATTCCCACAGACGGCGCAGTTGTGGAGAAATGGTTCGGAAATACTCTTTGGATCCAGAGAGACGCTAGTGATCCTCAGCTGGTCACCTGAAAAGATACAAACACTCCGGTCGGGAGTACCGGGATTAGCACTCCGACGGATAAGTTAGTTCAGACACTCAAGGTAGCTTTTTTTCTAAGTTTTGTGAAGTGATTCTTACATACCTTTCTATAACCATTGTTCCTGTATTTATACCTGTTCTTTTTGATCCCCGGGGCCAGGGCCTACTTTTTAATCATTGTCCTTTCTTTCATTCGGAGCCACTGATCTCCGTCTATTCGGTTTTCCTAACGTATTCAGCGTCCTAGTCACGCAATATGAAGCCGGATAGTATGAAGCCGGATAGTATCTAATTTCTGGAGTGCGCATCTTCCGACTCTTCTACTTATTCGGCTCCCACAGACGGATATGAGTTTGATTTTTTTTATTTTAAGTGACATTCTTAATATTATAAATATTTTACAATCAATGAATATAAATTATTATGTTTTCCAAATATCATGTTTGGATGGATGATAAAGTAAAGCATGCGAGAGAGGGATATGATTGTGATTTTTTGTTTCTTTTTTATTTTAAATGACATTTTTAATGTTATAAATATTGTACAATCAATCAAGTTATTTCTCATTGTAATTATAATCCTATGCATTAACATTGAACTTTTAGCTTGAAAAAAGAGTAAACTATGATGAATAACTTTTAAAATGTCATACTTGCAGTAGGTTTTGTTAAGAAGATCTAATTTTGTTTCTCTACAATTAATTTGTCCTTTTTATAAACTTATTCAGTCAAGTAATAGATTCACTTTCACAATGTAGACATAAATTATTTATATTGTGATTCAGTTTAATTTATACTTTTAAAATTACCCCCAACTATAAATGGAGACCAATAGGTCTATTTGTGTATTTTTATCTTTCCTGTTAAAAATGGAGACCGATAGGTCTACTTTTTTTTCCTTTTTTTTTTCTGTAACTTTAATTGTTACACTGATCATATTTTACCTTATATTTATTTTTCTAAGAGCAAAACAGAGCAGAAAGATTTCACACAAATCAGTGAAATGTACATACCGGACGCCGGTCAAGGATTGACATAAGTGCTGAATAATCTCTCACTGAACGCTCAATCCGGGCATCACTGTCTGCAGCTTGCTTCAGATTTGCTGCGAATCTATTTAACCTATCTTGCAAGTTCTTTGTTAGAGTATTGGACTGAGGCCTAGTCCACCGTGTTCCAAATTGGCTTCTAAACTGTGAATCTTCTGTTAATTCTTTCTGCAACAGCTCCTCAGTCTGGACAAGTAATTCGTGGTTTACCCTCATCAAATCTCTAAGTTGTTGTAGCTCGGCATCCAACCCAACTGGGCCTCCACTAATTTGAACTGCCTCCACATCTTCTTTAAGAGTTGTTGGCAGGGTGATATTCCCTTCTAAGGCAAGAATAGAGTCAGGCAAGTCCATTTCCTTGAGCCTCACTCGGGCAAGTTCACTCCCCTGTTGCAATTTCTCAGCTTGTGTTCTGATAATGACGTCAACCATTTCAGTGTATCTAGAAAGAGCTTTTGCACTGTTGTCAGGAACAAGACTTGCAAACATTTTATCCTTGCTCGCATCCAGTACCTCATTCATTGGCATGGACTTAACCAATGAAAATGCTGGAAGCGGAGGTAAAGAACTGGTGGCAGGAACCCTCATGAGGTAGACTCTATCATTCTCCTTCACAGCCCTCTCCAGGTTACGATTCAGATTCCCTTCCAACTTATTTATTGCATCTAAAATCTGCTGTGCAGCACCCTTGGAGGATGATTTCTTTGCCTCAGATAAAGCATTAATTCCACTCTTCAACCGAGCAATTTCCTCAGCAATCTCTTCTTTCTCATGGAGCTCTAAACTATACCTATAGCAAGCCTCAGCATAAAACAAGGTTGCCTTTAGCTGAACATGAGATAACCAATTCTTGTCAAAATGCTCTTTGAGAGGTGAAACATTTAGTGCTGCTAAAGCTTCCTCATAGTAGATCCCAACCTGTAATCACGTGCATTTCAAAGAATTATAGTAAAAGTGTAATTAACTGCCCAGCGAGCAAAATATGCATGTATACATGCTCATACATACAATTTCCTACGTAAGACCCGTAACACACTGAAAGCAATTTACAATTGCACAGAGATCATTGGATACAGTAATTTGAACAGTATGGATCATAAAACACATTGCATTTCAACTGATTTCTACAACATCCCAATATATATGAGGCCTACTAAGGCTATAACTTAGTAACAATAATATATCTCATATTGCTATAGATTTTGATTTTGAATTTCAAATTTTAATAACTTTTCAGGTGTTTTTTTTTTTACTTCCCCCCCTCCTTCCCCATTCAATTAGTTGATTTTCATAGATCACTTATCAGGTGTGCACATCGTCTAGTTATATTCTGTATTCTGAAACCATAGCATACTTACTAAAATTCCAAGTAAATTCCATCACAATTGCTATTAAACCCATGACATATTGGTTACATTTCCACTAAATCTAAAACCAGTTCACTGAACTGAAATATAATCACAATTGCAATACTTAAAACTCAAATAGTAGCAATTTAGGAAAGCTAAACAAACACTAACCTGTCTAGAGATTTTAGCACAAACCCCAGGAGTACTCCCCTTAGCAATAGAGTTCTCAAAAACACATTCCTGAGCTTGAGCCAGCATAAGCCTCTCCAGCATCCCGGCACACTCGACCGACACATCCACGGTCGCCGAACCCCCAATCGACGCCTTCATCGACTCATTATCTCTCAAAAACGCAAACGCCCCAGCCGCAGCAATAAACGCATGCGAACCCTGTCTCCTCCCTTCAATCGAAGACCGATCGAACGTCAATCCAATCTGACTCTGCACCGCCCCCAAATTGAACAACACAGAGGCCTTCTCGAGGTGGATGTTCTGCTGCGAAGCCTTCAATTTGGTCTTGAAGGCGTCATACCAGGTGAAATTCACGGCGTTGACGTGGTCCTTGTCGGCGGAGATAGGGAATCGAGATTCGACGGCGCAGAGAGCTTTGAAGTAGTTTTGTAAGAGGTCGCGGCGGGAAGAGAGGGAATCGGCGGTGGGGCGTTCGAGATCGGAGCGCATTTGCTTTAGGGTTTGGAGATCGTCTTCGAGGTTTTGGGCTTCGCGTTCGGAATAGTTGAAGACTATGTAGTTGCGAAGAGGACGGTAGAGATCGACTGAGACTGTCTTCTTCTCGTAGATGGCGAGCATGATGTTCGCGGCCGCCGTTGACGACGGCGACGACGACGGAGCGGCCATGGTCGGAGAAGCTCTGAATCGAATTGATTGATATATGTATTTTTTCCTATATATAATAACTGAAGTGTGTACGTGTACTGCGTGTGTGTGTGCGCGCGCGCGCGCGTGTATGTGAGAGAGAAGAAGAAGATGGGGAAAAAGACGATGATGTTGATGAATTGGAGATTTTTCTGATTGATATAAAAGTCAAATATTTAATTCATATTTTCTCATCAAATTTAAGTTTATTGGTAGCTGTTAAAATAGGTTATACATTATAACTTAATAAATTATACATTATGATTTTAATTAGAAATTGTTAATCTGTTTGGTATAGTTGTTGGATTATAGATTTAAGTTACTGAGTAGTATTTGTTAAATAATCTGTGAAATAATTTTTTCAATTAGCTTTTATTTTTTATTATTCATTATTTGTCTACATTTCTCATAAAAAATAATAATAATATTTTATAATCCATTTGGGTTTTTTCTATTTTTATAAAAATAAAAAATAAAAAAATCTAAAAATATAACCGTGAATTAATATGTCCACAGTAGAAACTGATAATCAGAAACAAGAGGTGAGCAGCTTCTCAGAATCAGCTTTTTTTACTTAAAATAATTTGTTAGAATCAGAAACTGTTTGAAATAAGTTTAACCAAATATCCAAAATAACTTTTTAAAAGCCATAAGTCATAAGTTGGCTCAAAAAAATCTCACCAAACACTACAATTAACCATCGGGATGGTCGCGGCGTCGAAAGGCGTTGCTCATCTTCCACACATGAATAAGGCTCAATTTTTAAGGAATAAGTCCATCTCCAACGGTGCATCAAATCATGCATTAGATTTGAAATTTAACGAAAAAGTGACTTTTTCAAGCTCCAATGGTTTCACCAATTTGATATCAAAATGATAATGGAACAAATATTTCATCAAACTGAGGCAAGCTATGTATATCAGTATTTCACTGTGCTTGACCGTTGGGGTGGGCCAACCGGTCAACCAACCAGATGTTTGGCCGGTTGATCCACCGGTCGACCGGCTCCCTTTCAAATAGGTAGGTTCAAACCGGTCAAAAAAGTTCAAACAAGTAAAAAAAAAAAAAATAGACTTACCGGTCGACCCATTCCCTTTTAATGCATGATTAGAGCAAACTTTATCAGATTGAGAAAATTGTTTTTTTTTTACTCAAATTTATGAAAAATTTAATTCGCTGTTGGAGATGCTCTAACTGGCATCTTGTTTATTTGGTAAAGTTTATCATGTCCTTCGCTCGTGAGTTTACCTTTTGTATTATTAGGAATTGCTGTGCATTTTCCACTTATTCTTTCTATACAAGGGATTACACTACGTTTGGGAACCAAGAAAAGAAAAGAAAAGATTTCTTAAGGTATAAGAGAAAATAAAATAAATGATTATGATTTCTCTCTTTTTTATTTGGTTAGATTTCATAAGAGAAAATGAAAGAAATTATTTTATGTTATATTACCAAAATAATCTTTTTATATTTTCAATCATTTTATTTCTTTTATTTTTACAGGAACAAATTTGGTATTATGAAAATATTGATTTCTTTTCTCTCTCAATCTCTCTACTTTTGGGAAGATTGAAAATGAGGATTATAAGATAAATGAGATTCTCTCCGTTTCTCTTCATTTCTCTCCATTTCTCTCTACTTAATTTATCCAAACAACTAAGAAAAATACATATCTCTCAATTTCTTTTCTTTTCTCTCCAAATCACTCAATCCAAACATAGTGTTAGTGCTTGTTTAGCATGTATTAAAAAAGTGTACTTTTTTTTGTATGCATACACTTATTTGGATCATGTCTATCAACATCTCTTCTCTATTTTTTTACTCACTTTCTCTACCTTTTTACACATTTTTTTTATAAAAAAATTAAAAAATACACTTATTTAAAACATCTTAAACCACCCCCTTACTTCAGTGGTAGATCATTTTCTTTCTGCTCAATGATACCTCTAAGAAAACATCTTTTGTTTCAATTTCCCAAAACAAAATCCACCGCAGTACTAGTATTTACGTTACTATAGATATAACTAGTGATAATCGGTGTGATACACGAGTGTATATGATTTAAAATGAATAACTTAAAAATAGAATCACAAAACATATAATGTGTTATGATTTTAGATTTAATATCATCAGCACTGATTGTCTTTTATTATTATTTTCGATGAGATTTTGATAACCAAAAACATAAAATGTAATTCAATTAAACAAACAAATAAATAAAAAATAACTGTAGTAAAACATCAATAAGTATCATATTATTGAGAATTATATTTTGCTATGATAAAATAATATTCTGCTGCCAGCTCACAAACAAAACAAAATAAAAGACTCAATTATTCAAATTTCTTATTAAAAAAATAAATTTGATATCAAATGTAAAGAGCAAAATTAACATAAAAACATATAAACTATGTGAACTCACCACCAAAATATCCTCAAAAGATAAAATTTTAAACAAAAAAATATAGGAGATACTTAACAGCCAAGTTAAATTACTCTGAAATTCTCAAATAAAAATGAGTTTTTTAATTTGGTGGGAAAGTCATTATAAGAATGATACACAAATATTTTTCTTACACATTTTTTTCTCTTTTTTTTTTTTCTTTTGTTTGCAATTTTGGTACGTAATATTCAACATTGATGCAATAAAAAGAAATTCAAAAACTCTCTAGCCATCAAGTTTGGTATTAAATTTATGATGTCACCTACAAAAAAAAAATTAAAATTTAGACAAAAAATTCAAATATGTGGAGTATTTTAGCTATACCTATAACAATCTAAAATTATATATAGAGAGAAAGAGAGAGAAGGAATGCAAATATGTGAAAAGCCACTTTTTGACTTTTTAACTTATTTTGAGTCAAATCGCATTTCTATTTTATTACACATTTTTTTTAAAAATTCAAAAAATCAACTTTTAACCAACTTTCCAAAATAACCTATAAATTTTGTGAGATCTACAATAATCCCTCACATGAACTGTTGTTGAGATTCAACGAAGATAATCCTATGAACTTGCAAGAGATAAGTATGGTTGATGCCACCCAACCGGGGTTACCAACCGAGGACACTCCGATGATAAATTTAGAATCCATGAATGATGAGTATAGATAAAAAATAGTCCAAAGTATTGTGTGTGGAGTGCAGGGGAAAAAGGCATACCTCTTTTGTCTAGGATCTCCTACTTTTATAGGAGATATAAGATATTTGTTTTGGTTGGGCCCATTATAGGTTTTGTTTTGGTTAGCCCCAATAAGCTGATATATATATTTTTTTAGCTCCCACAAAATTATATATATAGAGAGAGAGAGGGAGAGAGAAAGTGAGAGGAGGAAAGAGAAAGGAGAACATAATAGTTTTATATATGCTTATAATCAATTAAAATATAACTATTTATATAGGAGGAAAGAGATGTGAAATTGGCTAAATAAATATAGATTATGTTTATTATCTATTCAAATTCTAACTTAAATTATTTTTATTTTGAATTTTGTTGATAGATATAGATTATTTTTATATAGATTTTCAATTCAATTACTTTTGAATTTTGTGATAACTTTTTCTCTTTTTTTTTTTTTTTTTTTTTCCTTGTTGATTGTGTTCGGATAACTATTATTCTAAGAGCATATATTATTAAATTATTAAAAAAATAAATTTTATTTTAAATAAAAGTGACTAGAGAGGAGTGAGTTTGAAACTTAAATGCCACATAATTTTTTAAAATTTTAGGAAATTAAGAATAGAGATTTTGAGGCTTAAAAGTATGCTCACTACATTTGCTTATATATATATATATATATATATAGTATAGATTTTCAAGCCAAAAAAAAAAAGATTGAAAGTGATGTGGTGTAAAAGAATGGAGAAATAGTATTGTTGAAAAATAAAAATGTAATAAATATTGACTAACCTTTTACAATATTAGAAAAAATAATAAAAATGGTGCGATGTTCTCTTACATGATATAGCCTGTTTAGAGATAAGCAGGTTGCACATGACATTTAAAAAAAATATTGAAACTAAGGAAAGTAGGGTTTTTTTTTATCGGAGAGATAGTTTGAGGAAAGAAGATAGAGAGATAGTTTGAGGAAGGAAGATAAAGAGTAGGAAAAAATGTTTTAATTTTTTTAAAATTGGTGAGATAGATTATGGAATATTTTGTTATCTTTTCATTTGAAATCTATAAATTAAGGAATAATTATTATTTATAAAATAATTAATAATTAATTAAATATATTAGTCAATAATTTGTTTGTTAATGTATTTTGTAAATTAAAAATTCAATAATTTTAGAATGAGGGTTTGGAGCCCCTAAAAAGCTTATCATTAAAAATCTCATTTTTCTTATATAATATATAGATTTGCTTTTATATTTGTATTTTTGTTGTACGAATAACATTTTTTATTCTTAAAAGTGTTTAGATAAAAATAAATTTAAATAATAAAAAGATAATTTATAGAAGAAAAAATAATGAAAAGCTGAAAATTGAAATTTGTGAATGGAAAATAAACCACCTTTTTTGCTATAATTTTTTTGTCAAATCTTTCATTTAAATGTAGTCTATCAGTATTGTCTGCTTCTTGCTTTGCTCTTTTATGAATATGTTTTTCCTTCTTAGATGGTGTTTGATAAAATTAAAAATTAAATATTAAAGATTAAAATGTTAAATTTTTTAAGCCAAAAAATTATGGAATAATTTTTTAAAAATCAAATTGGATTGACCGATCTAGGTTCCAATTTGGGTAGCCCTTCAAACCCATTCTAGTTCAAAAAATTTGCCTTTTTTTTTATTGAATCGATAAAATTCATAATTGAATCAATTAATCATAACAGGGATGTAAATTTGGCTCGGCCCGGTTCATGTCAGGTCTCGCGGGCTCTCGAAAAAATCCAGGCAAGGCCAGCTCACGGGTCAAAAAATTAGGCTTAGGGATATTCGAGCCTTGGGTGGGCCGATGGGCCGGGCTTGAATAGTTTTTTAATTTTTTTATCAAAATTTTATTTTTTTCCAAAAAAATGATACTGGACCTCGAGCGGGACGGGCCTTAGACCGGGCTTTTGAGTGGGCCTTGAGCTGTCTAACGGACAGGGCCCACGGGCTGGGCTGGGCTTAAAAATGATGGCCCAAACCGTAGCTCAAGATCCTGAATCAGGCCTATCCCGGACTACTGGTGGATTTCGAGTTTTTCACGGACCGCGAGTCATTTTTATACTCCTAAGAACAACCATCACTGATTGGAGCGAACCAATTGGACTTGACACACGTGGTCAAGCATTGAAAAAGCGAACATGCAAGGTGTGAACTCGAAACAATGGGTCATAGAATTATATATGGAGAGAGAGGGTAGGTGAAGGACTGAGTTTCAGTGGTGACGTTGAGGGAGAAAGAGGAGAGAGACAGAAATATGAGGGCAAAAATGAATTGGATTTGGGTTTGGGTTTAGGATTTTTGAAAATACCATAACTACCCTTTTAATGTCGGTGGTTGGCATGGAAAAATTCCTAAATTTATTTGGAAAGATTTTCATTCAATAAGAAGTGCGACAATTATTTACGAAAGCGGATGAGAATCTTTTTAGGGTATTACTTTTGATGTGCCTTTTACTCAAAAAGAGTTTTGTAATTAATTTTTTCTCATGATTTATAATTTTTTTCATTTTATTTTGTTGTGAAGTTTCATTCTTTTATTGGCCATCTTGAGTCGCAATTTCAGTGTTGATTATACATGTTGATCCGGATGGGCTTCTATTGGGTCTGATTGGAGCTCTGTTGCTGTGGTTACTTCTGTAATTTTCATGGGCAAATTTTACTTAACTCTCTATAGTTTAGACCATGTACAATTTACTTATTTAATGTTTGAAAATAGTCACATAACTTTCGCGTAATTTGTAGATTAAAATACACTTTTAAATATTTCATCCAACTTAATAGTAAGTGTAAAACACACGATAGACACAAAGGGTTATGCTCATTTAATAAAGTATGGAAGGTTTAAACCACACTTTATTTTCTAATTAAATGACAAAAATATTCAGAATTCACATGCTTAAATTCCTTATATATAGCGATATTTTAATTTTTTTCATTAAATTGTTAATAATGCTGATAGTGTACTTCAATCTACAAATCTCAAGAGGATTATGTGATCATTTCTAAACATTAAAGGGAACCATATATAGCCCAAACCACAAAAGGTAAAGTAAAATTTGCCCAATTTTCTTTTAGGCTAGCGTTTGCTTCTTTACCCGTGCTTGGCTCTCTCTCGCTCCCTCCCTTTCAACTTAAACAGTTCCGTTTTATACCTTGAATTTATTTTGGCCCGAGTGGCTCGACTTCCTAAAACGACATCATTTTGGGCAATGTTTTGTTTTTTTGTTTTTTTCCTTTTCTCTCTGCAGATGTAGAAGAAGAAAAAAAAGGAGAAAGAGGAGAATGAGAGAAAAGGGAGCTATGTGAGAGAGAACATATCATCATCATCATAATCAACAACATATCATCAACAACAACAACAAACACCACCACTTCATCATCAATACGTTTTGGCATCAACAACATATCATCATCAACAACAAACAACACCACATCCCCCTTTATTTTTTCTTCCAGATAACTCAAAACAGAAAGAGAGATAGAGAGAGAGAGAGAGAGATATCTATACACACACAAAGAGAGAAAAAGAGATACACAGATCTGTGTATACACACACAAATCTGTTAATGATGGCACCGGTGATGGCGGTGATACCTCTCTCCTCGCTATTCCCTCTTTCTCTCTCTTTCTCTTCTTCTCTCTTCTCTCTCTTCCTCCCTTTATTTCAGAATATAAGAGGAAAAAAATAAAAACTGCCCAAAACGACGTCTTGTTTTGGGTAGTCGAGCCACTCGGGCCAAAGAAATTTCAAGCTACAAAGGATTATTCTTCTTTTTTTGTTTTTCAAATGAAATGTCTGGGTGTATTGCACAGTAGCAGCAAGTTGAGTACAAAACTAAATTCGGGTCTCTCGAGCCATCACATTTCGAACTACGTAGCGGCACCGTTTATCTCTATCAATGAAGTCCTTATATTAGCCGCCAAAAAAAATGCCCCCCTTAATGAACCACTAGTTGAGGACTTTCCATCAAAACTTCAAGCAATCCTTGGACTCTACTCAAATTCCAAGTTTCAAAAATAATAATAATAATTAAAAAAAAAATCAAAATTAAGATTAAAATACACACACAAACACACGGCACACAGGAGACTTATATAGGAACTGCAAGAACTTTGGCAATGCAAGACAAATTCCCAAGCTAATATACATAACAAAACCTCCTGATTAGTAACTGTCCATGAAATTTAAAAAACTGATGCATGTAGCAAACTAAGGGTTGGTTTGGGATGTTCTAAAAAAGTGCACTTTTTGACTTATTGGCTTATATGGATTGGGTTTAGGTTGGGTTTGATGTGATATGTTAGAGAGGTGATGTGATTTAAATAAGATGATGTGACTTAAATAGGATAGTGACTTTTTGACTTTTTGTATTATTTAGATCATGCCAAACTTGGCCTAAATCCTCCAAGCTTTTCAACACAAACAATGTACGAAAAAGGAACAAGAATATTCAACGGTATTGTAGAGACGGAAAAATCTATGAGTCACTTGATGCTTTGTCTTTACCAGAAGATGAACTAAAAGTGTTGTCGTTGATGGATGACGAGCTCTGTCCCAAGCCAATGATGGATGAATACAAAATAATTAAACTGTGCTTGCCTTTCTCCTCTCAGGAATTACATACAACAAAAAAAGAACAAAAGGGGAAAAAAATTAATTACATACTAGCATATTTCTCCAACACGTGCATAAGATGCTCAAAAATAGCAAAAATGGTTTTATTTTGTTTTTTCCAAGCTGAGACATTTACACTCAGCGTTTCAGAATGAATGAATCAATAGAGAATTAATTTCTACTCAGACAATAGTAATACAACAATATGAATCCCAACTGAGGGTTGTTTGTCAGAAATTCTTTAATATCTTCTCATTCGAAACTCCATCAGCTACAAGAAGAGAAGTAACTTCCTGCACCATAAGCAGTTATTATACATGTTATTCCTCGTTCCAATTTCAAAAAGCATGCATGATTCTTTGTATGTTTTCTACTCAGTGGAGGATGATAAATCCATGCCATAATATGTACAACAAAAATTCATATATAACAATATATATATATATATATATATAAGAAGAAGAAATGATAGTGTAGAGGAAGTAATTTTTGAGAAGATCTATCAAGTATCAACATACGGAGAACAGGATGCATTTTAATTTGACATAATAAAGTTAGCACTGCAAAGAGCATGTCAAAATTCTAGAAATCATATATTCCTGATTCCCAAATCTGTCTCCAGTATAGACCATCTCATTTATTCCATGACCTTTTCCTTTGTGGCATATAAAGTCCCCTCCTATAAGAATTAGTTCAGCTTGACGCGTTCCCCACAATATTCGTCAATATCTTCCCAAATTTGTGTAGATGTTCTGATCCAACCTGAAGAGCATAGGCACTAATTCCATCAATTGTATTTTCACCTATTAAGTTTTACCATTATCATCTTATCCCCTTTTTTAGTCACGGTTGTAATATCTTCTTTTAAATATTTATGTACTATTATGTCTACGTCATTTTTGTGCCTATCTTTATTCATACAGTAAGGTTATATTATATCTAGTATTTTCTATCTCATTTGCTTTCTTTCCTACCCTTTTAATTTCTTGTAAGAACGAAAAGTACATCTCATTCTAATCAAAATCTGTACTAACTCTATCTCTCTGCCTGTAAGAGTTCCTATATTCTAAGTTGCTAACTAAAGCTAAAATCATGGAGTAACTTCTTCACCCATACTTATGCAAAGTACAACGAACCCTTGCCCACTTTCCACTGCACTCAAAGGCAGTTGCAACGTCACCTAAGAGGAACACCTTCATATTTACTCGAATATTCTTAGCATCCACGTTCATATGGGGTTCTGATCTGACAAAGTTTTACGTGGTTCTCAGGAACCTAATGCAACACTCCTCATTTATCCAGGTTTGGGACTTATTGTGTAAAGACAAAACACTAAGCACGCACAAGCAGTGTTTCCAAGCACTCACTAAAATTAAGAAGAGTATTGGGAACCCATTTTACATAACTCCAATCACCAGAAACTGAACTTGCCTAATAGGCACAAACAAATTGAAAATTGCACAATTCACCTTATGACTACTTTTTCCTTTTCTTGGTTATCATCACTCTGTTGAATATGATTTAGCGGCTCTGGCCTATTATTTGCATTTAAAGTTATAGAGCTAAATTAGAAAGCTTTTGAAAGAAAAAGAGAGGGAAAAAATTCAATCCACTATGGAAAATAATTAGAAGTTGAAACAAACAATTAAATCCACATATAAAAGTACACCGGACCTATAGTTAGCAATAAAAGAAAAGATAAAATAAGAAACAGACGGATTTGTGAAGTGTTTTAAGGTCAAACCAATGAAGTACAAGAAGTTATTCCAAGATGTTTGCCCATGTTCAATAAAATACCAACTAACAATAACTGCAACAGCAAGCATTATGAATTTGATAGAAGTTGGTGGCCCAAGGAAGACTAAAAGGAAGTTGGCTCCCAGCAGTTACTGGAGAAGATCTCACGGAAAACTCGTAGCCAATCAAAGTCTACAGATTGTGTAAGTGTGGTAGGTAGAGTTGAGTGTGTTAGGTGAGAGTTGAGTGTGGTAGGTAGATGTAAGTGTGTTAGGTGAGAGTTGAGTGTGGTAGGTGAGTATGTTTTTCTCTTCTATATATAGGAGAGTGATTGTATACATTCAATAATATCAATAAACATATATCAATCAATAATACAATTCTCTATTTCTTTATACATCAATTTTTAACATGGTATCAGAGCAAGGTTAACAACCTAGTCATTCTGCTTCACCGGCGGGCGGCAGCCTCGCCTTGGCCGCCCGCCAGACCTCTACACATACCTTCCATCCGTTGCCATGAATCCCATAATTGAATCATCGGAATAGTCGCCGTCATCCACGGCTTCACCTGCGAGTCGAGCTGGCTCATTCAGCTCACCTCTGTCCTCTTCGCCAAGTCCGGCTTCGCCACTTGCGCCATCTTCTTCTTCCATGCACACAGCATGTTTGCCTGCCCTTTTGTTGATGTACTCGACCAGCTTATTCGGTTCAAACATTCCCTTCACAGTCACTTGGGAGTTATTCATATCTGTATCCACAGTCATCACACCCTGCATCTTGTGGATGCGGTACTTGATATCCTCTGAACAACCTTCACAGTGCATGTAAATCTTCAACACGACTTCAACTACCTTTGGCTGCACCTCTTGGCTGCACCTCCGGAGAGGATTACTTTCACCTTTCCAGTAATCAACTCGTCTAGCACTCTCGCTGCTAATCTGTGCACATCGGTCACGCGCCTCCCCTCCATCCACCGATCGCCGTCGTGCATTCCGGCGAGATCTCAACCATTCATCCCTAAACCTCTCGCTTGTTCGCTAATCAGACCGAGAAAAGTCTCAGGAATTGGAGCGAATCCGAAGAAATTCGATTGCAGAGCGAACTTTTCAATGGCTGAGAAACGCCAAGGGAAAGTAGATGTGTTCGATTCGGAGGAAGCTCTGTCGGTTTCTCTGGCCAAATACACCGCTGATCTATCGGAAAAGTTTGCGAAGGAGAGAGGTGCTTTCACCGTTGTTTTGTCTGGAGGTTCTCTGATCAAGTCGCTCAGGAAATTAGTCGAAGCTCCATATATTGATTCAGTGGATTGGTCGAAGTGGCACATCTTTTGGGTGGATGAGAGAGTGGTTCCTAAGGATCACGAAGATAGCAATTATAAGCTTGCCTACAATGGTTTTCTATCTAAGGTACCAATTACCACCTGTAATGTCTACGCCATCAATGATGCACTGTCAGCAGAGGCTGCAGCTGACGACTATGAGACCTGTCTCAAACATTTGGTTAAGATAAAGACGGTGGATTTATCCGAGGCTAGTGGGTTTCCAAAATTTGATCTCATGCTACTGGGTATGGGCCCAGATGGACACGTGGCTTCTCTATTCCCCGGACATCCTCTTGTCCATGAGAGCAAGCAGTGGGTGACCTCCATCAAAGACTCACCCATGTGACCCACGATGTTCAGATTCTCCGACCTATACATCACAATTTTACACACACAAAAAAAAAAAAAAAAAACAGCTTTGTTTTCTTTTCTGCAGCCGGCCACCAACCGACCTCACTTCTTCGCCTATTCCGCTGGTCTTTTCTTCTTGCCTCCGTCCTGGGCGGCCCTTGACGGTGTTGCCTCCGTGTTTCCCACTCCACTGGGCACGATCACTCCACCCTGCTCCTCCACTACAGCATATGGCGGACCTCCAAATCGGAACATCACGGTGGCCTTCCGCTTCAGCTCCTTATTTTCCGCCTTCAGCACACTTATCTCTGCTCGCGCATCCTTATACATGCGTTGGAGCAGAGCCAGTTGGGCGTTTAACTGCTGCACCTCATTTGTCCTACTCTGCAGCCGGTGCGACAAGTTTGTGACCGCAGTCATGGTTTCAACACATGACTTCAATGTATATTGATTCGCCTCAATATCTGATTGCGCTGCCATTCTTTGCTCCACAGACCGCATAGGAAAGGTCAACGGAGCAAACTCAGGGGCGCTTGGTTGAGGTTCACGGGCAACCGCACCAGTTATCTCTCTTGTGGACTCGTTGAGGTCGGAAAAGAGAGTGAGCAGACTACGGGACGAAGAGGCCATGTTATGGGTTGCTGAGTGTTTCAGAGAAGGGTTGGTTACAGAGTGTTACAGAGTATCTCTCTCAAGACAACGAAGAGTTTCTCAGAGGTTTTTAGCCAGTTTTTTTGTCTTAGCCTCTGCCTCTGCCTCAGCATCCGTCTTGGTTAAATAGCCAAGGCAGACACGCGCATCGCGCGCTACTTGACGCCAGACGACAAAACGGGCGCGCAAGCCAATGTGGTGACGCGCATCGCCATCATGTCCGGCACATCTTTTTATGACTTGGGCTCGCCTTTGATGGCACGCCTTTTTATGGATTGGGCACGCCTTTTGATGGCACGCCTTTTGATAGATTGGGCACACCTTTTGAGGGTGCGACTTTTTAGGGATCCGACAAGACTCTGTAAACTGTCCCGACATTGATTCCGGTTAGCTCCTTCATGGGTCCGACAAGACTCTGTAAACTGTCCCGACATTGATTCCGGTTAGTTTCTACAAGGGTCCGACAAGACTCTGTAAACTGTCCCGACATTAATTCCGGTTAGCTCCTTTATGGGTCCGACAAGACTCTGTAAACTGTCCCGACATTGATTCCGGTTAGTTTCTACAAGGGTCCAGCAAGACTCTGTAAACTGTCACAACAACTGTCACAACATTGTCTGCTACAACGGTCCGACATGACCCCATAAACTGTCTTCTACATCGGTCCAACACAAGCCAGTGTCTTCTACATCGGTCTGCCATTACCATACAGTCTTCTACAACGGTCTGACACGACCATACCGTGTCTCCTATCCTGTTTTATTTTATTTATCAGTTTACTTTCCTGCTTTGTTACTCTCTCCAAACTCAAGTTGGTTAGTATCTATCCTCCTTGAGTTTGAGGGGGGCTGTAAGTGTGGTAGGTAGAGTTGAGTGTGTTAGGTGAGAGTTGAGTGTGGTAGGTAGATGTAAGTGTGTTAGGTGAGAGTTGAGTGTGGTAGGTGAGTATGTTTTTCTCTTCTATATATAGGAGAGTGATTGTATACATTCAATAATATCAATAAACATATATCAATCAATAATACAATTCTATATTTCTTTATACATCAATTTTTAACAGATTGGTTAAGTCAATTAACGAGTTCCTGTAGAAAATTCAATTTTATTACTATCTAAGACTTCTGAAACTATTTCCATGGTTACAAGTCCCACAATAATAACTGCACTCCATAAATTGCAACAATTTTCCATTTTACGAAGACTAAAATTTGATTCCCAAAAACAGAGTTTTTCCTTGGACATCTACTGAAATTTTACTTCAAAAACATTTGTCAAGGGTTAGAAAACTTGGTCAGCACTCTATTCACGTTATCTTACTCCACCCAATTTAAAATTCTTTTCTATATCCTTGCTGAGCTTTCATATGCACCATACTAGTGGCCGCTATTCATGCAGGCAGGGTTCTAACTTTTAATTGTACCACTTCTACCCCTCTCACTCATCAGCTTCAATTTCCTCATCTAAGCTATGCTAATCTATTCATGCTATATGACAGATTGCCCAGGACAGCATTCGATAACAACAGCTAGGAAAGTCTAAGAAAAGTGAGACAAATATATATATATATATATATATATGTATCTTCCCATAACTAATGTTGTTCATCCTATCAGACAACTTGCATGGAAATTTATTTTTAAAGGATTGTATCTCCACCGAGGAAGAGAAAACCATAAGCAATTCCTAAATGTCTGAAAAAATGCCCTAAATCTTAAAGTTGTCCATCAAAACCAATCATATCTGCCCTAATTATACCAAAAACAAAGTAAAAATAAACATAACAAGAAAGACATATATTAAGCATCTAGAACTTTGCTGAGGGTTATACCCGTACTATACTTAATTATGCATGCGATTATGTGTTTGATATGAATTTGCAAATTTAAGTATGGGAAATATGTGAATTTGGAAAAATATCTGTTGAAAGTAGGAATGTCTGTTACAATTGAAACTTTGAACTAAAATTGAAGGCCTTAGAGACGCGATAAACAAAAACCAACTTCATATCTGTGATTAGCATCATTTATAGAGCTTACGGGTGAAATTTTGAAAAATTATGATTCGTAATGATTAAATCATGTTTTGTGAGTTGGGTCAAATATGCGTGTTTAGTCCTATTGTTCTTCATGGTTGCTTTAGAGCTCTAGAGAGTGAGTTAGAGAGAGAGGAAGAAAAGGAAGCTAGGGATTGAAGAAAATCAAGGGGCAAACCTTAGAATTGAATTAAGGTATGTTAAATTACTTACAAACTTTGTCTCTAACTCATCTTTGTCTTGAAATCAAGAAGAAATTAGGAATTTGAGCTAGGGTTTTGAGTTGTATGGTGGCTTGAGCTAAAGGCATGAAATTGAACCCTAATCTCTCCATTTTTGTTTGATTTAAGTTCACTCTTGTGATTGACCCATGAAATAAACCTTAGATGATTCATGAAAACAAGATTTGTTGGAAGATTATTCATGGATTATGTATTTTGAACTTGTCTATGTAATGTATGAATATGGGAAAGAAATGAGTCCATGAAATTGTTGTTGATGCAAGATTGATATGTTTAGTGTGGAATTACATTTGTATCATGCTTATATATCATGTTTTTGAGTTGTTTTTACATGAATTTGGGCTTGGGAATGAGATGAAAAGGTTTGCATCTTTGAGGCATTTTCAAACTGCCTGAGTGAACCAAGACCGCTCGTGCGACCACGGGCTCCGCACGAGCGCCCATGAATTAAGCCTGGACCAGCCCCTCACTGTGCACTCAAGTGGCTGCAACTTCCACACGTGCGGAGACAGATCGCTCGACGTGCGGCCCAACAGGAAAAAAATTGTGTTGTTTTGCCTTACTTCCCCCGGCTTTCGGAATGCAATCCCAACCATATTCAGACCCTTTTGGGAGTGAAATGATGCTTAGAAACTCATTAAAGAAGGTTGTGAATAATGAAAGAAAAGAGTACAATTGAAGCAAATAATTCACCGAATGTATGTGTGTGAAATGTTTGTGTAGGTCGTATGGCCGAGGAGACACTGCGAGATCAAACACACTGTGAGTAGTAGTATTATACACTTATACTTTTTGTTGCGTATCTTGAACCATGAATGGTGATTGGTGCCAACATTATGAATTGATTAAAAATGATGAAACTTCATTGATATTACATAACATGTGCTAAATGATTAGGCCCGAGGCCTCTTGATAAATGATTGGGCCCGAGGCCGCTTGATAAATGATTGGGCACGAGGCCGCTTGTTATATGCTTGGACCTAAGGCCGCTTGGTTTATATGATTATGGACATTGTAGAAATCTTGTGATCATCTACTTACACTGCTTTACTGTATTATTACTAATTGAGTTTCGCTCACCCAATTTTATGTATGCACATGTAGGTGATCAGCAGCATGGAGAACACCCTTAGAATCAGCTTCAGGAGCCTTTTTGTGATCCAATCAAGTCATGCCTCCAAGACGGAGTTTTGTCTTGACTCACGCCACACCTTGACCTTATTTTGTTTTTGCTTTTATGGTCTTGAGTTGTAAACACTATGTCCCTTTTTTTTTTTGTTTCATTTGGCTTTTATATTTTTGTTGGACATGTAAATGTATTAATGTGTTACATGGTTATCTCTATGATCTTGCTCATGATTGGTATAGCTCAATGGATTTCTTTTTATTATATGCTTCCGTTATGGCCCCACTAACATAAATATTTTGTACGATCGTATGAGACCTTCGGTAATCCACGGATTACTGACCGGTTATAACCCAAACTTTTAAGGGCGGGTTCGGGTCATGACACAGTCAATGACTATCATAACTTTTTTGACGTTTAATAGTAATAGCACAAAGGACACTGTTTTAAAATAAAACCTTATAACAGAAAAGGCCATAAATCATTAAAAAAAATCCAGAAAATCATTAAATAGAGTAATCAGTGACTGAAGAAATTGAATAGTCCCTAAAAAATGACAAACCTCAGTCATCTGTTTCTGTCCACATAGCACAGCACCAGTGGCCTGGGGGCTATAAATTTTTTTGGCCCTGGTAAAAGCAGCCTGAAAGAGTAGTTCTTAAATAAATAAATGAAGTTGTTTATAAGAAATATGGAGTATGCATGACAGGCATGCACTACCTACCTGTACATAGCCACGTTCACCTGTCCAATTATCATCAGGTTGTGATAGTACTGGCACAATTTTAACACCCAAAATTTCCCAATCTTTGAACCTATCCTATCAAAAATTTAAAAATAAAAAAGAGGCAGAAACAAAAACTTCAATACCAACTCTAATGGAGGATTTTGCATAAATGGACATTGTACAAATGTAAAATAATGAAAAAGCCACTCAACAAAACCTGATAAGCCATTGTTTGAAGGTTTCTAGCTCCATAATAAAGCCTCACGTCAGGTCTCTTATTAGCGCTGAATCCTGATTCAATCAAAGGCCGAATTGGGCTGCATGCAATACGGAATAGTAAAAAGAGAAAGCCAGAGAAAACATCAAGAAAAAGGCATATAAAGGCACATGAAAACTGTAATCTAGACATCTAAATGTGCTATCTTAAAAACTTTGACATGAAATATGGTCTCATGCCACCAAGCCTAGATGCAAGCAAGAGGAACACATATAAGCAACCAATGGCATGCTGCTCATCTTAAGTGGTTGTTTAACAAAGTCAAAGCCTAAAGAACAAAAGACTAGGAACAAATCCTAATGAGGAAAATAAGAACATTTAAAAGATCTACTATTATTCATAACTAGGATAATCAGTGATAGTCACCGTAGAAATCAGCAAGCGATTAGGTTATGTGTTTAATATTGCATGCAATCAGAACTGTGGTGAAAATGCTGAACTGTAATTTTAAAACCCTGTCACTATGGGGATGAAGGGCATCTAGGCTTGAAAGCAAAAAAGGACTGAAAGAGCTGGAACAGTAAAGTTAGGTTGCACATAGATCAGACACCTTCTCAACTCCCTAAGATTAATATTGTTATACGAACTACTTGATGCCTTTGATTCAAAGAAAGAGGCCAAAGATTATCATTCTGATTGGATTTGTACTACATTTCAATTTTAGTACTGTCTACTGAACTTCAAATAGTACAAGGAGTGAGAATCTCTCAATAAGTGGCCATTGCAAACAGCAAGAAAGATGCAACCCACGTGAAAATGAGTGTGGCCAATAATAAGAAAGTGGAGTTAGGTGCCTGTGCTCATGCAGATTGAGGCTTCTACGTTGGAATCGAGAACGAGGGATATGAAATAAATGGATTCTAGGTTCCACCCCATCAAATCTTCTGCAGTACACTTTAGCGGGGTGGCAAAGGTATCGTTAGAAATGTCAATGTACAAATTCATGAGAGGTATCATCTTTCTCACAACCAGTTCGGCATATTGAATTTGCCGGCATAGACATTTCATGTGCAGTGAAATCAGAATTGGACTAGGGGGTAGAGAGATTTGAGAGAAGACTAGAAGGTTGGAAGAGGCAGCATTTGTCAGAAAGAGAGGGAGGGACCAACTCTTAGTGGAAGTACTCTATCAAGCAGTCCACAGTACTTTCATTTCTTGCCTCTATGGTGATTTGTCTTGAGAGGTTCCAAGAGGATCTTCTGTGGCCTGTGTTAGGGAAGAAAAGTATCGCTTGTTTGCTTGGGATGTGACTTGCTTTTCCAGTGTAGGATGATCACTTAGGAAGCAAGAGGTTGGGGGAATTTACTAACCCTTTTGTTGGATAAGTTGTTTCGGAATGAATGCAATGGACAGGAACAGCCTCTGGGAGAAAGGTAATATGGGAGTGAAGGGAAACAAGAAGGGCAATTGGAGAAATGTATTCTCTAGAGATACTGTGTGGAGGTAAATTAAATACCATATCCAGAGAAAGAGGGTGCCACCAATATAATAACACTCAACCAAAGCCAAAAATGAAAATTTATACCTTAAAGCGCCAAAGACTCTACAAAATCGAAAATTTTCTCTACAGAGAGACAAACAAAAGAATGAAAAGAATTGTATGGCTTACCTTTGAATGAGGCAAGGCAATGTATATATATTGAATCTAGATTACAAACTAGGAAATAAAATAATCAAGACACTAAATCCGTGATTTGTACAATCAAGGATTTTATACAAACTACCATAAATACAATATTACGATTTCCTAATTCCAACAAACCACACCAAACACCCAAAAATACAAAATAGCCAGAAAATTATAAACTAAGACTTGCACACCATTTAAAGATCTTTGATATCCAAGATTTTCTCCTCTTGCTTACTCTCTCTCTTTCCCCCCTAAAAGGAAAAGAAACTGAAGCCCACAAAGATGACAAGTAACAAACTCTATTCCATAAGACATTAACATCTTCCGTCTTGTCTGCAAAGATTCTAGCATTTTGCTCCTGCCAATAACCCAAAAAAATGCATTAAAGAAACAGTCCCACAACACTTTCGCCTTCTTATTACAACTGAATCCCCAAAAAATGTCCACATAAAAATCTTTACTTTAAGAGGCATAACAGCACAACTGCTTTCCAGATTCGCTTATGATTATAAAATGGAGGGACTAAGATTGTCAATGATGGTTTCAAAAAAGGATTTGCAAGAGTATAATCCTGAAGATTAAATGTCTACATCCTTATCACAAAAATTAGGTCTCAAGGAAAAATCATCTATGATGATAGCCAACAAAGAAACAAGTCACTCACCTCACAATTATTGAGATTTCTTGAAATGTTACAAAATTCCATGAGATCGGAGCCAAATGAGAATAGGCCATAGAAGCATTTTGAGAGCGGACTAGCAGTACAAACATGATAACAGTGCATACAAAGAAGAATCACCCACCCAAACATCTTCCCAAAACCAAATATTTTCACCATTTCCCACTTTAAATGCTAAGAAGTGGGAGAAAAGTGGAGAGGAACTAGAAATTAATTTGCCAAGGAGGACAACAGTTACCCCAATTGACCACAAAAGAATCCCAACCATAAATTCAACTTCATATTTACTCTTAATAATGGAATGCCACAACGAGTCAAGCTCAAAAGAGCATCTCCCATAATTACTTACCAAGTAGGGAAACCGATCAAAGGTTGATCCCTCGCTCTTCCAGGAAAAATACTTAAGATATCCCAAAAAAGAGCCGAAATCAATTTCCAAAGCTCCCTTGAAATTTAGCAATGAATGAGCAGACAACTCCTCTCCCTCCCTCCAAACTCTTACGGAGATCTCTCACACATCTGGAAAAAACTTATACAGCCCAAAAAATAGCCAAATAAAACTCCAAAGCTCCCTAGAAACGAATGAGAAGACTACTAATGAATTGCCCACTTTCTTACATATACAACATCAAACCATAGGCATAATTTAATCAAATTATCAATAGTGATAATCTTTCCATAATCCATTGAGCAAACAAAGAAAACACCCCTTAGAAGATTCATTTGGAAATCAAATCCCTTTCCAAGGAAAAGACAATTCCAAGGAAAGGACAATTCCAACTACCAAACCTATAGAACTTAACCTCAAAATGCTTGGCTTACATAGCATCCACCTCAAAGCATGCTTCGTTTCTCCATAATGCCCCAACACATAAAGCTTCTCAAGGAGCTTCAAAAAAGAATCTGCCTCCAATCTTTGCAAATTCTTGTGCACAGATATATCCCAAATTACATGTTGTGCGTTCTTTAGAAAATAATCTGCTATGGCAGCCCCCTCGTCTACCACAACCCCATAAACGCTTGGTAATTCATCTCTTAAGCTGCGTTTGGATTGGGGGATGTCAGAGAAAGTGCATGATTTCCTCTTGTTTGCATATTTAATAAATAGAAGAAGATCAAAAGGATGATCAAACTCCTTTTATTCCATTTTTTGTACACCTCCGAAATCTGGAGATTTTTGGAGGGGAAGTGAAGGGCAATGAGGAATATTTTGTTTTATCTACAAAAAAGGGGATAGCTGGAATTTGTTTTTTTTATTAGAATTGGGGCAAAATTGGTACTTATTAACTGCCTTTCTCTTCTCAGACAGTATTACTTCCATTCCCTTCCTTTCTCATTCTTATTATCCACAAACAATAGGACGAATAATCTTTCCCACCCCTTCTCTTTCTTTCCCTTCCCTCCCCTTCCATACAAACATAGTGCAAGGATTTCTCCCCATACCAAATAAAGCTTCTAAAATACCTTATTCAAGATTGCTATGATTAAGGAAGCTCCATACAAAGTCCAAACTATATCAATCTCTTAGGGTAGGATAGTGTAGGATTATTTTTCTAGAGCATTGCAAAATAGGGATGCATAATCTATATAATCCTTGTTCTAGCTATAACATGGAATTAGCAATTGGGTAATTGGGAGGATGGGTTGAGGTGGGAGGTGACAAAAGAATATTCTCAATAAGATTGTTCTATAAGAGTCATGTGACATTGATCCCTTGTCTTTCTTGGAAAGTTACTTATTTGGAGCACCAAGGCCACATCAGGAAAAAAAAAAAAAAACTCAAAACAACTTATTTCTATTTTTTCTCCTGAAAACAAATACCAAATTAAGGATTGGTGTGTCAAACACTTGTCAACTTGACCCCCTTATCCAATAGGCGTTGGGAAATTTACCGCCTTTAGTAGAATAAAAATGTACATAAGAAAAACAAGTCAATTTACTTGGGAAATTTTCACGTGGCAAGGAACAATTGAGTGGCCGTATGTGGCATGGTGACAGTGCAACATGAATAATGGGGTCAAAATGCTGAGCCAGCAGGTTAAATTCCATTTATTTAATTTTAATTTGATGGATAAAGAAGAGATAATAAATCAACCATAATCATTCCTATATTAGAGGAAGTGGTTAAACTTATTTCCTATATTGATGCTAAAGTATCTCACATTCCTACTTTGTTGCCTAGTTAGTTCACATGTGAAAAATATTTAGGTGTTTAGTGGGCCACATGGTAACCATTTGATAAGGAGGCCAGCATATGAAACTGTTAATAGAAAAGTGGCTGCTAAATTTGAGCTCCAAGCAAGGGAGACATGAGACACTTGGCACATTTTGAGATAGACGCGTCTTAGCAGTTGAGCAAAAAAAAAAAAAGGTAATTTTTGCATTATAAAAATGCTTCATGGCCAACATTTTAAGGGATCCACCACCAAACATTCAAGACCAACTCTTGCATAATCATATTCAACTTAGGCCTTGTTTGGGAACATGACTTTTTGGCCTAAAAGCCAAAAGGTTACTATAAAAGCTAAAAAGCCAACAAACTAAACAAAAAAATCAAAGATTCCTTTTTCACTCTACTTTTTGCATATCTTTTCGTAAAAAATCAAAAAGTCATTCCAAACATAGCCTTCGTTTGGGATGTGGGTTGGCTTTTTGACTTTTTGGCTATTTTAGCCTAGGGCTAAAAAGTCTCGTTTGGGATAGACTTTTTGACTTTTGTGATAAAAAAATGAAATGATTATGATTTGAATGTGATGTTTTGTATTTTTGACTTTTTAGCCCATTTTGTTCTTTTTAAGGCTAAAATAGCCTCAAACCAACATCCCAAACATAGCTTATACTAGTTTTTTTACTTCATATTTTAATAAAAAAGCCAATTATTTTCAACAGTTTCTAACAAATTGCCTTGTTTGACTACTCAATTCGTCAATCTTTTTGTAAGTATCTTTACTTCATTTCAATTGTGCTTCATTTCTTATTAATACAAGTTCAATTTTCTTTCATGTTTATACTCATCATTTGAGTTTCCATTTATTTCCACACCTAGCAAAATTAGTGAAGTCCTCTTCATGAATATGTGGTTCATCCTCTTAACCACACACAACCTAATTCCTGCCTAAGAAATCAAAATCCTATACCTTGGACTAGGTTCAAAAATCCTAACACGCTTGCGCAATCAACATACATCACCACCTACGTGTTCACTCTCTTATATCTGCTCAACAACCAAGACATGTCTACCTCAAAATGTGTCAAGTGTCCTGTGTCTCCCTTACTTGGAGCTCAAATTTTGCAACCACCTACCTACTAATGGTTACATATGATGACCTTATAAAATAATTGTCATGTGACCCACTAAATACCTAAATATTCTGCACTTGTGAACTAACTACGCAACAAAATAAGAATATTTGATAACCACTTCAACATCAATATATGAAATGGGTTTAACTACTTCCTATAATATACGAATGGTTATGACTGATTTATTATATCTTCTTTATCCATTAAATTAAACGAAATTTAACCTACTAACTCAGCACTTTGACCCATCATTCCTGTTGCATCGTCACCCTGCCACATACAACCACCTAAGCTGTTCCTTGCCACATGTAAACTTGTCAAAATAGGTTCAAATAATTAGAGAAAAGAAAACTGGTCTACCAGCTACGAATTAAAAATGATACTCTAGCAAACTGTGGTTATCCTTCAAGACCTCATTATGACAAACTCTCCTATGTATCTCCTCTCAAATCCAATAAAAAATCTCAATTGGAACCATTTTCCAAAGGATCATCTTCTACTAACAACCCATCCGATGCTTGTGCATTGCTTCTTTTGTAATTTTCTCATTCCTTTTCTACCAAGTTATTAAGATTTTATCACTTTTATGTTCCTCAAAATTCTCTACCAAACACTTAAATTTCAGCATTGCAAGGGTCTATATTTTACAGAGTTGACCTGCCCAACACCTTCTGATCCTTGGTTTCAATGTATCCATGATTTTGAACTTCCAAAAAAAAATTGAAAACTAAAAGAGACGAAAATATTGAATATGAATATATCAAGAAATAGAATATCGCCATTGCTACGAATTCATAGGGAATTGAAAATGAATTGATTCGGCCAGAAGATTTTACCTAATTCCAGATCCGGTGGCGAAGACTAACACAGTTGGATATTCCTCTGGCGGCGAAATTCGATCCAAATCGAAACCTCTCCCCATGACCTGACTCAACTCCACAACATCTCCTTTTCTGAGCCCGCAGAGGAGCTCCGCCGTAGAGCCTGCCACGCTCTTCACCAAGAATTCGAACTCGCCTCTCGCCGCAGCCAGGGACGGCGGCGACGCGATGGCGAGAAACGAAGGCTTGGCGACGTCCGGCAGCCGGAGCTGGAGGTACTGGCCTGCGCGGGTGTAGGAATCGACGAGGTCAGGGGAGTCGGAGACGTCGATGGTGACGTGGAATAGGGACTCGGCCGCGGGGTGGACGACGGTGAGAGGTGCGGGAGTCCAAACGGTGCTGTCTTGGCGGACTGCGGCGGCGGAGATAGAGAATAGGCGGCGGGGGTGGTGGTGGCGGCGGATGAGGTTTAGGTGGCGGAGGATAGACATGGGAGGGTGGTGGTGATGGAGGGCATGGGAACGGAAGTGAGGAAGAGAGGGTGGTGTTAGAGAGAGAGTAATAGTAGTCATGTTTTATGTGACAGAGAGAGAGAGAGAGACTAGAGAACGCCGCCGCTAATGGAGGAGAGGTGGTGGTGATGGACTGCAGTCCGTTAAAATGCGCAGATTGCACGTTGTTAAGGTTGCTTAGATACACCCACGTGGCCTTATCTTTGTGATCCTGTAAGTTTGGAGGATAAGTTGTGGAAGGTACCCAATTAGGGTGTTTTAGGAAGGAGATATGCGTGGTAGCTCGAAAGTCGAGCAGTTCGAATGCCTCGAGTGTTGAAATGATGTTATTTTGATATTTTATTTATTTATTTATTTTTCTTCTTTTTTCTTCTTTGTTGAATTGGTTTGAGAGAAAGAGAGAGGTGAGAGGAAGAGAGAACAGGCCAAAGCTTGATCGGCTGAAGTTTGATCCGCCATGGACGGAGAGGCCAAAGCTTGATCAGCCGAAGCTTGATCCGCAATGGACGGATCGGCCAAAGCTTGATCCGCCATAGACAGAGAGGGCGAAGCTTAATCTTCGGCTATGGGTCTTCGACTATGGTTTTTTGATTTTTTTTAATTTTTTTTGGTGATTTTTTCAAGTTGGTTTATTAGTTTGAAATTATGTAAAATTACTCAAGCTCTGATTTTTATGGGTCTACGATGATGTTTATCAAACTAATCGCAATTAATAATTAATATGATTATTTTTCAAGCTCTGATTTTTTCAAGCTTGAAATTAATTGTGGGTTTGAGGAGAGAGAGAGAGAGAGAGAGAGAGAGAGAGAGAGAGAGAGAGAGAGAGAGAGGGGCTGTGTGGATTCAAGATGTACAGGTTTACATTTTTGGATTCAAGATGGGAAGGAAGAAGAGAAAGAAGGAAAGAGAGAGAGAGAGAAGTCAACAAACCCAAGGAAGGAAGAAGAGAAAGAGTGAAAGAGAAAAAAAAGAATTGTTGGGAAAATGGTTTAACAACAATGATTTAGACCACTAAAAAATACATCACTAATAGCACTAATGCATTGGAAATAGCAATAAATAAAAAAAAAACAAAAAAATAAGGCATAGAAAGTGGGCGGAGCCCACTGGCACATCATTAGTGCTTCCATAGTGCTCTCTTTTTAGTGCTCATAAACATTTTTCAATGATTTAATATAGGCATATTTTTTAGCCTAAATTTGAGTGGGCCCCAAACGTCTTTTGGGGTGGGTCCGAAGAGGTGAAGTGTTTGGGGGTGGGTCCGAAAAAGTGAAGTGTTCCTTGCCGCGTGACAAGTCACACGGTGAAGACGGAACGTCAAAACCATTTTTGAGTGAATGTGAAGTTGACGTCGTTTTCGGGTCTAACATTAATTTTTTAAAGAAAATTTATTTGAATTTTTTCAATAAAAATTATTGTGGGATTTGAATTTAAATCTAAATTCAATTTTTTGATTCCTTAGTGGTTTTCTAAAGTTTGTGCTTCTTCCTTTATTAATTAAACTATTCAAATAGTTTAATATATAATTTCCAAACAGTTTTATAATACTTTTCCACCATTAGCATTTTTGATTAAACTATTCAAATAGTTTAATAATAAAATATATTCCAACAGTTCCTTTGACTATTCCACCAACGGTACTATTTTCAAACAATTTGAAAAATGTTTCAAGATGCAACGGACAGATTCGGTTTTATAACTGCAATGAATCTGTTTGATTTTCAAACAGTATCTGTTGACACTTGTTGCACCTGTTCAGTCTAACAGCACCTCTTCGGGGCTGTGTAATTTTGCCTATAAATACAGCCATGATTCCAACAGTCTAGGCACCCAAAAATTCAGTATGAAATTATTGTCTCATTGCTGTCCGGATTTTATTGTGTGCATTTTTCTTCATTCTAGTTTTAGGAAAAATTAAAGAGAGTATAGAATACAGGGTCGGTTCACCGTACAAATTTGTTTGAAGTGCTTCTACAAGTTTGTGAAGATCATTGTATCCTAGGAGACAGACGCCACTCAACCGTAAACACCGTAGCGGGGCGAATCTGTCTTAAGGACATAGTGTCACACACTCGACTTGGTCTTTTAATTTTTATTTGGTTCCACATAATAAATTCTATAAGTTTTATTTTATTTTGTTTGGCTTTGTTTCAATTAATTTTATTTACACAGAAGATTGTTCCAACAAGAATAAAAAAAGAATTCGAGCCATTCAGGCTCTCCTTTTTTGAGCTACCTAGCGGAGTCGTTTAGGAAGATGTTTAAAAGTTATTTTTTGGTTTTTTTAGTTTTTTTGTGAGAGAGTAAAGTGGGTTAAAAGTTAAAAAGTGATTTTTAATGAGAAATTATATTTCCATGCACTATTTACTCTCTATCAACACATTTAATGAATTTTTTTATTTCATTCTTGTTCTAAAATAAAACTACCAATAAGTTTGATACTGGACAAAGGTAACGGTGGTGTATCTTCTCAAAAATTAAGAGATAATCTTTGAATCTGTGTTTGTGTGAAAGAACTCATCAGTGTGCTCTTCTATGCAAAAAATTCCAGCTTTTGAGCATTATTCACTAACGATTTCTATTGAGCTGGCTACTTGTTTCTTCCAAATCTAATTTTGGCACACTAAGAAAGACAGTTCTTGTAACAACCTCTATCCGTAATTAGCCACTAATCCGTATTTAATGATGTTAATGAGTGGATTAAAATAAATTATGTGTTTATTCTGCACTTTGTATGATTTTGGCTTTCTATCTGTTACTTATAGAAATATCTGTTTGGAATTTCACTTTAATATGTAAATTGAAAGCCTTATCGGCATCCGAAACCGAAATTGACTACACCGATATGTTATTTGGAATTTTTGGAACCATATGGAAAATTTTATTAAAAATTAATTCAGTCTGATTCGTTAAGTTGCGTTTGGCAAGTCTTATGTCCTAATTAATGTATTTTAGCACCATAGCTATATATGCAACCCTTAAGCTCATTTGAGCTCATTTTTTTCATCTCCCTTGAGTGGAAAAATCTGAGAATTCATCTTAGAGAGAGAGAGAGAGAGTGCAATTCTAGAGAGAGAAATGTAGAGATTAAGGAGAAATTGAAGGTTTTGTGTTGAATTCACCAAGATTGTACTAGAACAAGGGTAATTCAAGACTCTAGGTAAGATTACAACCTCTAGATTGTGTAACTAAGTCATATAACACGAAATTTATTCAAGATTATGAGTTTGATGTGTATATTGAGCTTAGAATAAAGATTTGAGTTGCAATTCATGCATGCATATACATTTTCTTACAAATTAAGCATGAACTCCAAGAATTCTCTCATGCATGTTTGAAATTCATCTTCATTTGGGGAAATCATCAAGTTTCAAGTTTTTTTGTAGTATTTGATCATGTTTTGAGAAGTTTGATACAAGAAAAATTCATACATATTGTGTTCATAAACATTCTTGAAGTTTAAGTTGAATTGGGAACTTTTGGCAAACCCTTGGGCCATGGTTTTATGAAATAATCCGTAATTCTTCATGTTTTACAAGTTTACTATGTTATCTCAAGTTTTGGGGCCCAAGAGATGTGTTTTGAAGGTTGGAATTCGAGTTTTGAGCTTAAAGGTGCAATCTGGAAATTCCAAAATTTGCATCTACGCTCGAGCATGGGAGTTCACACTCGAGCGACTAATCTGAGTGCGTGCACTCCGCTCGAGCGACCAAAAGTCTGCTCGAGCTTGAATTGCAAGCTCCCAGAAGTTTCATGTCTTTTACAAATCGCTCGAGCGTAGGAATGTGCGCTCGAGCGACCATTCACATTTTGCATGTCCGCTCGAGCGAGGAAAGCTACGCTCGAGCGTTGACCTCATTTTCTGAAATTTTGACTAAGTGTTCCAATTCATGTTTTGGCATCCTCATTGCATCTTAGGCATTCCTAAGACCTAATTAATCTTTGATAATGAGGTTATGGGTTAGAAACACACTAAGGAAAGAATGTACTAAGTCAAGGAATTTCAAGTATGTGTGTGTGTGTGTGTGTGTGTGTGTGTGTTTAAGCATTGTGATAAGAAAGAATAAGAACCAATGTAATGAGAGCTAAGCCTTACTGGCCACTTGAATGTGTAATGATAAGACATGCTTGTGTTATGTATTTTGTGATTGTAGGTCAAGACTCGAGGGCTGATTGACCATTGCTGGAACCACTGCGAGTAACGTTATTGTAAAGATACGTTCATATGAATTACGTTCCAAATGAAATATGATAAGTTCTGATTTTTGAAATGATATCTGTTTTCGTGAACGAATATTCCAAGTTTGAAATCTATTATGGCATCCATAGATAGTCCCAAGTCATGGGGGACGGCATGAAAATGCGGGTCCATGACATACAAGTTTACGAGATCTCGTTAGCCACTTCATTGTGGTGATACGTGTTTAATCGGTATCCGGAACTGATTACTCTAGTCGGAAGACATTCTGTGATGTGTTCTATGGGATGTACCATTATTATGTTATGATATGAGAATGATTATGCTCTGGTCTGTTTTCTGCTTATGATATATTCGGATTTCATTCACTAACCTCTTTACCTTAATGTTATTCATTGGGCTTTAACTCATTGTGTGTATATATATGTATAGGTGAGCATTTTGGAGCCCGAGCCTGAAGGCTTTTGTCTGGATCTGTGTTCTGTTGTTAGCCAACCATTGTGCCTCACGTAGAGGTTCCCAAAGCGTCCTGTGTTTAAGTTCTGTGGTTTCTGCTTATTTAAGACTTGATTTGATGTCGTTAGCTGCACTTAAAATACTGTAATGTGTGTGGGTATAATGTATGGTTAACAACCGGTTATTGTATATAAAGTTTTTAAATATTCTGTTTCATATAAGTCAGCACAACTCATTGGACAAATATATTTATGTATTAGCTTCCGCTAGCCCCTTAATCTTGTTAATCTGTTCAGAGGCCTTCGGTAATCCAAAGATTACTGGCCGGTTACGATGTTAAACCTACATGGGCGGGTTTGGGTCGTGACAGAGTGGTATCAAAGCACGAGTTATATCGCACACACATGTCCATATGAGCTATAGGATGTCCTAGAAATGAAATAGGAGCATTGCATTATCATGTGTAAGTATGTGAACTGTTATGAACACGTCCTTATTGAAAATACATTGAAATGAAATCTTCTGCATGATCAAAGAAGTTAAGTGGAATAACATGTAATGTTAATTGCAATATCGAATGTGGAATCTATGCGAACATGAGCGTATGAAAGTAAGGGATCATGTGATTGTATCTGAATTGAAATGAAAGTATAAACGCGTCTGATATGAAATGAAATGTGAGAACAGTGAGAACTTTCCTTATATTAATAAGCACCCTGTTTGTGTGTAGCCAATGGAAAGGACAAGGAATATAGACGAATCTGAATCTTCTGACGCTAGAATTAGCCGGTTAGAAAGAATGGTTGAAGCCTTAACCGAAAATCTGAAACAACAGCAACAAGGGCAAATACATGTACCTGAACCAACTAATTATGATATGATAACACTGGCACAGAAATACAATAAGATGAAACCACCATAATTTCAGGGGGGTATTGAACCGTTGGAAGCTAAGGCTTGGGTCTTAGAAACTGAGAAAATATTTGAGGTATTTCCATTTACTGAGGCACATAAGGTTTTGTTGGCAACATTCACACTTAAAGAAGAAGCTAGGAGATGGTGGATGTTAGTGAGAAATGATAATGAAGGTGTGACGTGGGAGAGGTTTAAAGAAATTTTCTTGGAAAAATACTTTCCCCAATGCATCCGGGATAGGAAGGTATCCAAATTTGAACAACTAAAAAAAGGCAAAATGACTGTGGCTGAATATGAAACAAAATTTACTGAGTTAGCCCGTTATGCACCCCACATGATAGACACTGACTACAAAAAGGCTAGAAAATTTGAAGGTGGGCTTGACTTAGATGTGTTTGACCGAGTTGGCATTTTAAAATTGCCAAAGTACGTAGATGTTCTTGATAGGGCCTTAATGTCCGAGGCAAACATAGCAGCCTTGAAAATATCAAAATCAACATCATCAACTGAATCTGAAAGAACGAAACAGAAGAAACAGAAAGTCGAAATGACTAGTAATTCGATAACTTCTGCAAATGAAAAATCTAGAGCGAAAACTGTGAACAAAGAAAGCCGGGGAAGCAATGTGAACAATGGTATACCTAGTTGTAAAGAATGTGGGAAACAACATTGGGGCGTTTGTCGCCGCCTGTCAGGGGCCTGTTTTAGATGTGGTCAGAAAGGGCACTTGGCTAAATCTTGCTCACGAATTCATCCGAACAACACCTAGAGGCAAGGAAGGGTTTACACCCTAGTTCCAGAAAATGCTCGGAACACTGAAACAACTGACGCAGGTATTACCATAACTAAGTGCAATTGTTTATATGGGAATTTGTGTGGAAGTGTACATTCCTTAACTTGATATAGATTGTGGACATGTTAATTGAACCAATTGAATTATTAGAATTATGAACCCCTAGTTATTGACTGCCTCGAAAACTTGCCACTTTTATATGAGATGCCCGAAGCCCTATAACGAATTACCTGAGCTTTGGGAATTGTTGAGACTTATGGACAACGAGAACTTATTGGGTTAAATTCTTGTACCGTATTGCAAAATTTAATATGAACTGTTAAGTATGACCTTTGAACTATGCTAGAACTACTAAACATGGGAACACATCATGATTGACTATAGTTTGGGAAATCTGTACGACCATGACTTGAACTGAACTGTTATATATTGACTGACATCATCGAATGAGTAGACCTGTGACCTCGAATTATATACATGAATCAGCCACGTGCGGAACTTCTGAAATTGAGAACCTATGTCAGTCTGGAAGAACGAACTTTTGCTTATGAATTGTGAACGAATGCCTAAATGATAATTGCTTTTGGACTCGTATCTGTCTGTATATTTCCATGCTTGTAATACTATTAAAATTGATGGGATTGAACCGTGGTTAATGAACACTTAGAGACTTAGTGGTTGATATGAACTATCGTGACTGACCTGTTGAACTATGCTCAAACTGTTAAATATGGAGACACACTATTATTGACCGGATATGGAACATGCTTGGACTTACATATGCCTATACCTTTGCGTGGGATGTTAATTAATTGAACTCGACACACTCTTTGTGTCTGCTGCATTTGTATCTAGACTGGGTAGACTTATGACTTGTTGCCTTAACTATTGTATATGGGGAAACTGTTTTGTGTTCATCTGTACATAGACCTCGTGAATCTGTATTGGGAAGGTTGTTAGACTCTGGACATGTATATATATATGACTATACCGTTGCCTAGAATGATTGATATGATTATTTGTTGATAACTCGACCGTTGGGATTATGACTCTGGGATTGTGTGATTAAGTAAAGACCCCGAGCGATAAACTCTAAATTGTGAACTACGATTGTTGAAAATTGACAAGACTGTTTGACTCGACTAGTGAGCCTATACTTTAGCGACTGTATGACCGATTTGAAACTTCTGTATAAAAATCTGCTATTGTGTACCATTGAGAAACTTTATGTGATACACCGTTGTGTACCTTATGCTTACATGAAAGACTCATTTGGGAAATTGCTATATTGACTGTGATGCTTACCTCTCGATATGAACAACTGCATACCTGTACACTTACATGTAAACTTATTAGGAGAATGTAGCATTGTATAGGACCTGGACTCTTCGATATGAACTATTGTGATACATGACTCTGACGTGACTGTGAGAATTAATAAACTTAGACTAATTGTGGAATTACTAACTATGCACCTAAGCGAATGGAGTATGAACTATAGAATTAATGTACCTCATTTGGAAATAATAAGGCTAGAACCTTTACCTGGCTTAATGTGATAGAACTATGGTTTGATGAGACCTTTGTTTACCTGAGAGAACTTCTGTTTGATGACTCACGCTTGAACCTTGACTTGATATGACCTGGTTGAACTTTCATTGATTTGATCTGAGGAGACCCTTATTGAGAGCTATTATCTGATTGATTACATTATGGGGGATTGTGAATTGCTTATGATTGAATAACAAGGCCATGTTGCTAAGGAAACTAACCGAATGAAAATTAGAATCAATCTTGAACCCTTAGGAAGAATGTGAACCGTCAACAGCAGACTATGTGATTACGAATAGCTTCTTACTATATGCCTATAACCGATTGGGAAAACACGTGAATGAGATTATGAAATTGGTAACTTATACTTGGAGAATATGGGAATACCGTGTATATGACACGTGGTTAATTACTCCGGTATTACTGTTACTACCATGAACTTGTTTGACTAAGAGAATGATTGCTTTTGTGTTACTGTACTTCAAAATTGATGGAATTTATTGATAGCAGACTGGTTCGATTATAAACTCTAATTACTTGGGAGGATATACAATCAGTATGACTGCTTCTGTATTGACACATAGTACGATTGAATCTGTGAAAACTGAGGCTGATAAATAGTATATGAATGATAACTTCAGAATGACCTGGATTAACTGTAATAAGATTACCAGATTGAAAACCAAATCGAACAAGGACCGGATGGATGACTCAGGAGTGAGTAAATCAAGTCTCTGTGACTTAATAATGGGAAACAGTGTGAATCTATGACCCCGATAAGTACTTGATAAGTAATGTGAATAATGACGTAGTAAAGTTGTGTTCAACTGTATTTGTTTTCTGTGTGTCTAAAGGGGATCTGTTTTCTGAAATATTATGTGTTGTGCAATGAATAATTGTCCAATCTCTGATATGTATTTGTGTGACTCTTGGTATTATGTGATATCTGTTGGCTGTTACCCGGTATCGGAGGTTCCTTTATAGAACTTATATCTGTCTGCACTCTGTTACCCATACCGGAGGTCCCGTCATGGGGGCTCAGCTTACCTGTTCTCTATTCCCGAATTCGGAGGTTCCTTTATGGAACTGGTTATTCATAGCCATCACGTGTCTGCATCTGTTCTGTATCTGCTATGTCTACATCTATTCTATATCTGCTCTGTTAGTGCTAATGAATGTATTACGTATGTTTAAGTAAGAATTGTGACATCTGTGTATGATCTGGACAAGAATGTGAATATGAACATGTATATGAATATGTTTCTGATTAAAATCTAAATGCGTATAAGACTCTGTTTTGATACGAACCCTAATCTCTATATATGATTTGTGATTCTGTTTCGGTACGAAGCTAAGGTCGAGATTGGGTTATGAGTATATTTATGAATATGGTTATGCTTCTGTTTTGTAAAGAATTGCAGTTATATTTTCGATGAACATCATTTCCTTTGATATAAGATAACTTGAGTTTGAATGACCAAACTTTTTAAGGTGGAGAGACTGTAACAACCCCTATCCGTAATTAGCTACTAATCCGTATTTAATGATGTTAATGAGTGGATTAAAATAAATTATGTGTTTATTCTGCACTTTGTACGATTTTGGTTTTCTATCTGTTATTTATAGAAATATCTGTTTGGAATTTCACTTTAATATGTAAATTGAAAGCCTTATCGACATCCGAAACCGAAATTGACTACACCGATACGTTATTTGGAATTTTTGGAACCATATGGAAAATTTTATTAAAAATTGATTCAGTCTGATTCGTTAAGTTGCATTTGGCAAGCCTTATGTTCTAATTAATGTATTTTAGCACCATAGCTATATATGTAACCCTTAAGCTCATTTGAGCTCATTTCTTTTATCTCCCTTGAGTGGAAAAATCTGAGAATTCATCTTAGAGAGAGAGAGAGTGCAATTCTAGAGAGAAAAAGGTAGAGATTAAGGAGAAATTGAAGGTTTTGTGTTGAATTCACCAAGATTGTACTAGAACAAGAGTAATTCAAGACTCTAGGTAATATTACAACCTCTGGATTATGTAACTAAGTCATATAATACGAAATTTCTTCAAGATTATGAGTTTGATGTGTATATTGAGCTTAGAATAAAGATTTGAGTTGCAATTCATGCATACATGTACATTTTCATACAAATTGAGCATGAACTCCAAGAATTCTCTTATGCATGTTTGAAATTCATCTTCATTTGGGGAAATCATCAAGTTTCAAGTTTTTTTGTAGTGTTTGATCATGTTTTGAGAAGGTTGATACAAGAAAAATTCATGCATGTTTTGTTCATAAACATTCTTGAAGTTTAAGTTGAAATTGGGAACTTTTAGCAAACCCTTGGGCCATGATTTTATGAAATAATCTGTAATTCTTCATGTTTCACAAGTTTACTATGTTATCTCAAGTTTTGGGGCCCAAGAGATGTATTTTGAAGGTTGGAATTCGAGTTTTGAGCTTAAAAGTGCAATCTGGAAATTCCAGAATTTGCATCTACGCTCGAGCGTGGGAGTTCACGCTTGAGCGACCAATCTGAGTGCGTGCACTCCGCTCAAGCGACCAAAAGTCCGCTCAAGCGTGAATTGCAAGCTCCCAGAAGTTTCATGTCTTTTACAAATCGCTCGAGCGAAGGAATGTGCGCTCGAGCGACCAGTCACATTTTGCATGTCCGCTCGAGCGAGGAAAGTTACGCTCGAGTGTGGACCTCATTTTTTGAAATTTTGACTAAGTGTTCCAATTCATGTTTTGGCATCCTCATTGCATCTTAGGCATTCCTAAGACCTAATTAAGCTTTGATAATGAGGTTATGGGTTAGAAACACACTAAGGAAAGAATGTACTAAGTCAAGGAATTTCAAGTGTGTGTGTGTGTGTGTTTAAGCATTGTGATAAGAAAGAATAAGAACCAATGTAATGAGAGCTAAGCCTTACTGGCCACTTGAATGTGTAATGATAAGACATGCTTGTGTTATGTATTTTGTGATTGTAGGTCAAGACTCGATGGCTGATTGACCATTGCTGGAACCACTGCGAGTAACATTATTGTAAAGATACGTTCATATGAATTACGTTCCAAATGAAATATGATAAGTTCTGATTTCTGAAATGATATCTGTTTTCATGAACGAATATTCCAAGTTTGAAATCTATTATGGCATCCATAGATAGTCCCAAGTCATGGGGGACGACATGAAAATGCGGGTCCATGACATACAAGTTTACGAGATCTCGTTAGCCACTTCATTGTGGTGATATGCGTTTAATCGGTATCCGGAACCGATTACTCTAGTCGGAAGATGTTCTGTGATGTGTTCTATGGGATGTACCATTATTATGTTCTGATATGATAATGATTATGCTCTGGTCGGTTTTCTGCTTATGATATATTCAGATTTCGTTCACTAACCCCTTTACCTTAATGTTATTCATTGAGCTTTAGCTCATTGTGTGCATATATATGTATAGGTGAGCATTCTGGAGCCCAAGCCTGAAGGCTTTTGTCTGGATCTGTGTTCTGTTGTCAGCGAACCATTGTGCCTCACGTGGGGGTTCCCGAAGCGTCCTGTGTTTAAGTTCTGTGATTTCTGTTTATTTAAGACTTGATTTGATGTAGTTGGCTGCACTTAAAATACTGTAATGTGTGTGGATGTAATGTATGGTTGACTACCGGTTATTGTATATAAAGTTTTTAAATATTCAGTTTCATATAAGTCAGCATAGCTCATCGGACAAATATATTTATGTATTAGCTTCCGCTAGCCCCTTAATCTTGTTAATCTGTTCAGAGGCCTTCGGTAATCCAAGGATTACTGGCCAGTTACGATGCTAAACCTACAGGGGCTGGTTTGGGTCGTGACAGTTCTTGACCCATTCAAGCTGGTTAGAACCAGACACTGCATACCCACAACCACTAAAGCTCAGTAAATCTCCAATCAGCGTTGCCGTCGGTAAGGTGGTTGCTGGTTAAGGTTAGAGTTTGGAAGATGAAGAAGATAAGGGTGTGCACACATTTTTTATTAAATAGGTATATTTGAAACGTAGGGTGTGTGGATTGAGATAAATACCTAAAAATCAAATTATTAAGTGAGTGGAGTGAGAAATGATGTGCACAAAGACAATATAGTGTGTGAAAATAAAATTTCTTACTTTTAATCCAGTTCCCAAAATAAGCCTTAATAAGATTTTATTTTGATAATAATTATAATAAATATTAAAATCGTAATCAATTTATCTTATCTCTCTTCTCTTCGCTTTCTTTTTATATCCAGCAATAACAAACAAACTTATAAACCCTTTTATTTTCTTCTTCTCTCTATTTAGAATCAATTCAATTTATTTTGGTTACAAATTCATTGAAAGACAGAGAAGAAGATGATCTTGAATGATTTGTCATCAACAATAATCATACGGTCTCTTCTTTCTCATCATCATTGCCTCTACCTCTACCTCTACCGCTGCCACCGCAAAACCACTAGTTTGATTTTTCAGCAAATTTTTCAACAAGCTTTGCTTTCCAAGAAAGCCCTCTTCGGCAAACCAATGCTGAAATTTCTCATTTTTGTCGGAAATCAACTGTCAAAATTATTATTTTTGTTCATAAATAATTTTTGAATTGAAAAAAATAGTTACATTCAGAAAATCAAGTTTTGAAATTTTAGAAAATTTTCAGAAGTTATCAACCAAAAAAACTAATCAGTGAGTTTGGTTTTAGTTTTCTAAATTTAGTTTTTTGAAAATTAAGTCTTTTGTTTTTTGTGTTTTTTTGTTTTTAGTGAATATTCTTAAAATTTTAAGCAAATTTTTTTTTTTACTTTTTAAAATGCACCTTACTTAGTTATATCTAAATAGTAAAATATTTGTGAAAAACATATTTAAAAAAATTAATAAATACACAAAAATATGAAAAATATACTGATTTTTTTTTTTGTATTTTTGGTATTTAGTGAATTTTTTTAAGACTTTTTTCACAAATATTATACTTTTTAAATGTATTTATGTTAGGTATGTTTAAAAAAAATTGTTTAAAATATTAAAAAAATCATTAAAAATCAAAAATATATGAAAAATAAAAACGTAGAATTTTCTGAAAAGTATTTTCTGAAAACCAAAACCAAACAAACTGAATTCGGTTTGAAAAATCAGTACCAAATTATCAAAACTTAATTCTCTGACTATTGAGAGTTACCTAATATTGATCATTGATGCACCCCATGGAATGGCCTTTCTAAACCATAGAAAAGAAAAAAGATTAGGACAAGTGGGGAAGAGTGCAAACCTTTGATATTTGCTTTTGAGTTGATGTCATAAAGAAAATGCAATTGCAACCTTTACAATGGGGTCTTTTGAGAAGAAGTTTAAAAAGTTAATTTTTTGATTTTTTAACTTTTTTTATATAAAAAAGTCACAAAAAGTCAACATTTTTAGTTAAAAAAGAGTCACCAAAAAAAATAAAAAATAAAAAAACTAAAAAGTTAATTTTTTATCAACTTTTTAAAACACTCCAATATAATACTCACTCATGTTGATCAAACTATCATCCATGTTAAGTGTCAGTACCCATTCCACTTAACAGCAACACGAACACCAATGGCGATGGCTGCACAGAGCAATAGAATTATAACTTTTCTACCTGTTGCAGCAGCTTCTCTTTCATCTTTATCTTCCAATGGCTTTTTTAGTAGCTGTGTGGGTGTGAGTTTGGGTAAAAAATATATGTACAATATTTAGGTTAAGGATTATAATTGAAATATATAGTGTATGAAATGAGACAAATAATACTTAATTAAATTCGTAAATATGTACATTAAAAAATAATATATATTAAGGCTTCGTTTGGAAATAAGCTATTTTAGTAATTTTTTGACTTTTTAGCTAAATTATAAGGTAAAAAAAACTAATATGTTTAGAATGACTTTTTGATTTTTTTACAAAAAGATGTGCAAAAAATAAAGAGAAAATAAAATTTTTGACTTTTTATATATATTATAGACTTTTTAATTTTTTTAATAATTTTTGAACTTTTAAACTAAAACAGACAATTTAGAAACGAGGCCTAAGATAATTAAGTGTGTAAAAATAAAAATTTTCATAACTTAGAGTGCGATTTTTTTTGGTATTAGCAAATGGGGTGGACTCTCATCGAGTAAGGATCGTCGGTCGCTCTTTCCTGCGGCCTTCCCTGCCGCACTCCGCAAAACGACTTCGTTTTGGAGAAAACGACGTCGTTTCATTTAGTTGATTTTTTCTTTTTAAAATTTTTTGTTCCCAAAATTTGAGTTTCCCGCTTGAACTTTGAACTCTTATTTGACTTTCATCTTCGTCCCTCTCTCATCTGTTTAGCCCTAACCACGCAGCTGGATAGAGAGAGAGAGAGAGAGAGAGAGAGAGAGAGAGAGAGAGAGAGAGAAGAGAGGCCGCTGGAGAGTAAGGATCAACAATCGGCGCCATCTGCAAAGACGGAGATAGATGGTAGATGGAGGCGACGGTGATGAAGAGAGGTTGGCCGAGGGACGTGAGTCCGGCTGTGACGCGACGGCAGGAAGGCGACATTGCAGCCATGACGAGGTCTATTTCAGTCTCTGTGTCATTTCTCTATATTTACATTTTTTTTGAATTTAGTGTTATGTATATATGTATTTGCAGCCATGTTCGAATCCTGAAATAAGGCGACATTGCAGTCTCTGTGTTATGTATATATCTATTTCAGTCTCTGTGTCATATGATGAAACAATGTATATATGACACAGAAATTAATTTTTATAGTTCAAATTAATCCTGAAACAGTGTTATGTATATATCTGTTTCAGTCTCTGTGTCATATGCTCAACGGCTATGCTGATATGGTTGAAATTAATCTGTTTCAGTCTCTATTTCAGAAATTAATTTTTATATATGTCAGTGCTATAATTAAGGATTTAGATATAATTGTGATCTAGATGAGTTTGTTAATTCAGAAATTACTAATTTTTAGATATAATTTAGATATAATTTTTATCTATAATTTAGATGAGTTTGTAAGGATTTAGATATAATTTTTATCTATTTCAGTCTCTGTGTTTGTGATCTATGCTGATAATTCAGAAATTAATATATATACATAACACTGTTTCGAAAGTAAGAATTTAGATGAGTTTCGAAACAGAGTAGCAAAGTAAGGATTTAGATATAATTGTGATGTAGATGAGTTTTTAAGCAGTGTTATGTATATATATAATGCAATTACATAATACTGCTTAATTATTTAAAGTAAGGATTTAAATGAATTTGTGTTATGTATATATATAATGCAATTACAGCAGTCTACACATACCCTCATTATGCAATTACAGTAGGCTACACATACCCTCATTATATAATTGGAAGCAAATCTGTGCTTTTATGCATAAGGTCACTTATATTAATTGGGAGATTCCATAAAGGGCCAATATTTTGTCAAATTTAATTATCCTCATTATGAAATTCAAAACATCCCTTTTAATCAACTGTCTTATGAAAATTATATAAATGAGAGAACTCATTAAAAGATCCAAGTAATAAATGAGAGAACAAATTAAAAGATATTGGTAAATGTTGATAATTTAGATAATTGGATGCACAGAGGTACTTTATTAAATTACAAAGATAGAGATAGAAAATTAAACACTGGCATACCTGCCCAAAAAAATCCAAGTCATAGATCGAAGTAATATAAATTGATTCATTGAACCTATAAATCAAATTGTAGGTAATCGAAGAAAATAATGTTGTTGATGAGTTGGCTAATTGTGGTTGGAAGCCGAAATTGGGCATGTCATTTGACTCTGAACAAGCTGCATATGATTTTTACAATACCTATGGCGGAAAGGTGGGCTTTAGTATTAGGAAGCTATATGCACACAAGAACAAACATACTAAGGAAATAACTTCACGGACTTTTGTATGTTACAAAGAGGGAACTCGGGGTATTGACAAGCGAGATCCACTAGTAAAATTTCCGAGACAAGAGGTGAGGTGTGGTTGTGGTGCTCGATTTAGTATCAAGTTAGATAGAAATTTAGGAAAATATGTTGCCATTGATTTTTTTGAACATCATAATCATGATCTTGTGCCTCAAGAGTGCATTCATATGTTGCCATCCCAAAGAAAAATATCTACCTCCTAAGCAATTGAAGTAGAATTGGCTTCAGAATCTGGAATTCCTCTTAGGTCTGCTTATGAGCTATTTGGTAGGGAATCTAGTGGAAGAGCATCACTTGGCTTCACCAAATTGGACCAAAAAAATTACTTGAAATCGAAGAGACAAAAAGATTTGGAATATGGAGAAGTGGGTAGTGTGTTGCAATACTTTCGTAAGAAAACTTTGGAAAATCCATCCTTTTATTATGCAGTCCAATTAGATTGTGAAGAGCAAATAAGTAACATATTTTGGGCCGATGCACAAATGATAATGGACTATGCTCAATTTGGTGATGTAGTGACCTTTGACACTACTTACAAATTAAATAACGAACATAGACCTTTTGGAACCTTTGTTGGATTTAATCATCATCGAGAAACAGTTATATTCGGTGCAACATTGATGTATGATAAGACTGCCGAATCATTCACATGGTTGTTTCAGATTTTTTTGGAGGCAATGTCAAACAAAGCTCCAAAAACTATTTTCACAGATCAAGATGCTGCGATAGCTAAGGCCATTCCAATTGTCATGCCTAGTACAAACCACCGACTTTGTACATGGCATTTGATGCAAAATGCTGTGAAGCATGTGAGTTCCCTCTTTGAAGATGTTAGGGTGAAGGGTGTGTTTTCAAAATTTATGCATCAAATTGATGATGAAGAAGAATTCAAAATACAATGGGACCAAATGCTTGATAGGTATGATGCACACAATAATCATTGGTTGGAGCAAACTTTTGGTGTGAAGGAGAAATGGGGATGGCCATATATTATGAATTCTTGGGCAGCTAGAATGAATAGTACTCAACTAAGTGAATCATTCAACGCATTTTTGAAGGATTATCTCAATTGTGATCATAACTTGATGGAATTTTTCATGCATTTTGAGAGGGTGCTCTATGACAATAGGTATAAAGAATTGGAAGCCGAGTATAATTTGTGTCAAAAATTGCTAAGGGTTTCCATTCCAACTGTGATGTTAAAGCAAATGGCAGATATTTACACCAAAATAATTTTTGAGGAATTCCAAAATGAGTACGTGCAGTCCATTGAAGCGTCCATTGTAGGCACTATTCATGATGGTGAGAGTACCATATTCACAATTCAAACGGATGTAGATGGAAAAAAAAAGATAAGAATGTGATAATGGATAGAGATGGTTTTTTGAGTTGTAGTTGCAAGAAGTTTGAAGTGAAGGGCATAGTGTGTCGACATTGTTTAAAGGTGCTTAGAGAGATAATCAATGCAAAGAACCTTCCTGCACAATACATACTCAAACGATGGACTAAAAAAGCAAGGGCTGAAAGTGTGAAAGATAGGCATGGGTATGATGTCAAGGCTGATGTGAAACTACATCAAAGCGACCGATATAGGTCATTGATGAATATGTTTAGAGCAATAGCAAGTAGAGCCGCCGAAAGTAAAGAAACTTATCATTTGTCACTTACAAAAAGTGAAGAACTGAGTGTCATGGTTGAAGACAAATTAAGTGTGTACACTTGTGGTCAAGTGGAGATCGCTGAATTCAGAAATTCCTTAGCTAACACATGCCCACAGAGTGATGAAGTAGATTGTCCAATCCAAGCCAAGGGACTCAAGAAAAGACAAACAACTAGTAAGGGAAGAAGGAGGATCAAGGGCGGGATGGAAAAATCTATTGCAAAAAAGAAAAGAATGCAATCTAAGCAGGTAATTAATTTTGTTATGTGTGATTGTTATGTGTTATCAATTTTGTGTTATGTGTGTTTGGAAAATAATGAATTAAATAAATTGGTTGTTTGCAGTGTGATGGTTTTTGTACTCCTGAAGGTCAATCTAAGCCTCCTGTCGCCATAGGTAATATTTCTAGTCAGGTAATTTTTAATATTGTGTGCAACCTTATATTAATCTTGTTGGATTGGTTATTCTTGCAACTAGTGGCGTGATATTTATTATTTTTGGTCTTTTGTGATGCATGTAGGGTGGTTCTTTTTCTACTTCTCAAGGTCAATCTCAACCTTCTTCTGCCGTGGGTAATCATTCAATACAGGTAATATTTAATTTTGTATGTAACCTTTGACATGCATAGACCTTAGGGAAATTGAACCTCATACGAAACCAACATATCTTGAATTGGTTCTTCTTGCAATATAGTCATCTGAATTTTTTTTTTTCGTGCATTGGTTGTGTAGGGTGTTACTGTTTACACTCCGCAAAGTTCATATTGTTTGTTTTTTAAAATGAAAATGTATTATTAACTTTTTTTTCTTTACATTGTCTTATTCTTTTCTTTATGTTGGTTTAGTTTAGGGTATTTACACTCCACAAGGCCAATCTCGACCTCCTTTTGCCATGGGTAGTAATTATGTTGAGGTAATATTTCATATTGTTTGTTTTTTAAAATGAAAATGCATTATTAACTTTTTTTCTTCACATTGTCTTATTCTTTGCTTTATGTTGGTTTACTTTAGGGTGTTTACAGTCCACAAGGTCAATCTCGACCTCCTTTTGCCGTGGGTCGTAGTAATTATGTTGAGGTAACATTTCATATTGTCTGTTTTTTAAAATGAAAATGCATTATTACTTTTTTTTCATTTCACTTCTTCTTTTCTTTATGTTGGTTTACTTTAGGGTCATGGTCGTGCAATCTATATTTTTCAATCTCAATCTTGACCTGAATCCGAATCTCAACCTTCTTTTGCCATGGGTCGTAGTAATTATGTTGAGGTAATATTTCATATTGTCTGTTTTTTTAAATGAAAATGTATTATTACTTTTTTTTCATTTCACTTCTTCTTTTCTTTATGTTGGTTTACTTTAGGGTCATGGTCGTGCAATCTATATTTCTCAATCTCAATCCGAATCTCGACCTGAATCCCAATCTCAACCTTCATTTGCAATGGGTCGTATCAGTGTTCATCATGTCATGTATCCTACATATGATGTGAGTTGTAATTGCTTACATACTTTACATTGAAATTGTAGTATAGATTCTATAAATATTTTAATACATGTATCACTATTGTAGGGAAATAACATGCCTCAGTCAATGTCGCCTCATTCAATGCCTTTAGTGTGTCCCACTCCGACATCGTTTCAGGAGTTGCTTCGAGGTACTAGTGCAATCCAACTGTCATAAGCCTCACATAGTCCTACTGACAGTCATGTGGATGGACATCCCTAGAAGGCTTGCACCGAGCGATGATGTTATTATATTTATGGATTTGGGTGCATTTTTTTTATGTTTGATGGGGTTTGGATATTTTTGATGGACATATTTTTTATGTTTTTTTTAATGTTTGGTGGGATTTGGATATTTTTTATGGACATTTTTTTTATGTATTTTTAATGTTTGGTGGGAATTGGATATTTTTGATGGACATCTTTTTATGTATTTTTAATGTTTGGGAAGAATGTTCTTTTTCATGGAATTGTGTGTATGCATATATAAAGTTCTTATTATTTTCATCTAGAATGCCTTTATTGTACAGATGACATTAATGTTTGTTTTAGTCAATATTTTCTAGTGGTTGGTGATTAGGGAAGTTGGACAGGTTAAATTCCTTGTGGCACAGGTTCAATTCAAGTGGCTAGGCATGGTGAGGTGATACAGGATGTTGATTTTGTTGACTCATGGTGAGGTGATACAGGATGTTGGAGTGATCATATTATTTTTAATATTTGGGAAGCTTGCTTTGAGATGCCTCTTTGAGGATTACTTTAAGATGCCTCTTTTATGATTTAACATGCGGATGTTGATTTTGTTGACTCATGGTGAGGTGATGCAGGATGTTGGAGTGATCATATTATTTTTAATATTTGGGAAGCTTGCTTTGAGATGCCTCTTTGAGGATTACTTTGAGATGCCTCTTTTATGATTTAGCATGCTAAAACCCATGGAAGAATTGCAGTACAGTACCCTGTGTAAAGGATTGATCATCCATCATGCAACATCATATTCACTTTGTACTTACATAACATCATATTCACTTTCTTTTCATAGTATCAATCTTCATACATCATATACATAACACTCAATTTCATTAATCAACACAATTGACATAGCATAGTCACTTCATTAATTAAACATTGTTTGGATTTTGCATGCACATATAAAAGTTTCAAAACTAAATACAAGTTCTACAAGTAGTGGTTTACATTCAGTAGAAATACAAGTTCACTTCAGCAGCACCACTAGCATGGTAAAACCAACCATCACTATGGTTGTCAACATCATGAATTTGATAGCTTTAAGTCGTTCTCGTTGGTTTGCCTCAAGTCGTTCCAAGATATTCACAACTTCATTGTTTTTTGCAAAATCATACCCGCTCTTTTGGATATTTGACCCATTCCCAGTAGGAGGCACTCCCCACGCAAAGTAGTCACAAGCCTTATTTGCACACTTAAAATACAACTTCCCTGGATTTTTCTCTGATTCTGATATGTACACTCCTGCTTTTTTCCCACATTTGCATCTTTTATTTTGAAAAAATCCAGCATCATTGTTTGAACTCATTGACATGTCAATCCTAATTACATGTAAACACAAAAGTCAATTTCAAATGCAACATAGATCTAACCACACTTGAAGTTAAGAGATGTAGGTAACAAGTTCATACATCAGACAAGCATACAAGTTCACTACCCATCAGTTTTCATCAGTTTTCAAATCCAGCACACTTGAAGTTACTACCCATCAGTTTTCATCAACATCAGACAAGCATACTCAAATTGTATTTTCATACATCAGACAAGCATACAAGTTCACTTCACCTGTTTACATCTGTTTACAAATTCTGTTCTCAAGTAATTCATCACAAAGATTTTCATTCTTTGTGATTAACTCATCATAAAGGGATTCTAACTCATGACAAAGATTTTCACTCAGTAGGGCATTCTAACTCATGACAAACATATGGGCATTCTATTCTCAAAGGTAATTAACTCATCACAAAGGGAATCCAGCATACACCCAGATTTTACACTCATTTGAAGTCAATTAACTCATCACAAAGATTTTACACCCAGATTTATTCTCAAATGGCATATGGGCATTCTATTCTCACAAATTCAGAATCATTTTTGTACATTCAGAATCACAAATTCAGATTTTACACTTATCACAAATTCAGAATCATTCTTCTACACAAATTCAGAATCATTCTTGTACACAAATTCAGAATGTGGCTGGTCTTCACACAAATTTACATCAGAGAAGCATACTCAAATTGTATTTTCATACATCAGACAAGCATACAAGTTCACTTCATCTGTTTACATCTGGAATTTTCATACATCACCCAAAAATATCTAATTCACTTCATCTGTTTACAAATCAGTTTTCATACATTAGACAAGCATACCAAAGGGAGAGAAACGAACCTCGTCACCCTCCCTTCGTCTCTCGCTAACTCTGTCTGTTCGTCTCTCGCCACTCCAATCGCCTCACCATCGCCTCGCCTCACCTCGCCTTGCCTCGTCTCCGTCGCCTCTCCGTTCGTCGCCTCGCCTCGCTTCCGTCGCCTCTCCGTTCGTCGGCTCAAACTCTCGTCCAGATCGTTGCCTCTTTTCCTTCTTCGTCCAGATTTGTCGCCTCTGTATCTAGGGTTCAAAAAAAGAAAGGGGAAAGTTGAATAAGAAACAAAAGAAGAAAAAAATAAAAAAGATAATATACAAAATAATATACAAAACGACATCATTTTGTAATGCTGCTGAGAGGGCCGCAGGAATGTGTGGCCGAAGATCCTTACTCTCATCATTCAACCTTTTCGTTTCGACTAATGAATGATTAATTAAAATATTCTTTCGAAAATGTGTGCTCTGAGAAAAATTATTATGTAAAAATAGAAGTATTCTTAAAATTACCTTATTTTTAAATTTATTTTTATCTTTAGTAATATTTTTTAATTATGAGTTGGTAAAAGATGATTTTCTAAATTTTATTATATATTATAAACAAAACAAAAAAAGTCCAAAAAACAAATTTAACTTTGTGCCAAAAAAAGCCATATTAATCAATATTAGGCAAAAAGTAAGCTAAAATACTTTTACCTTCTGCTTTTTTATTATTAACTTTGAACTAATAATAAATTCCACCAAATAGATCACTCTCAAGTCTCCAGCAATTACAAGATTCAAGCAAAGAAACACAAATGGTGCAGTGTTTAACATTTCCAGATCTATCAAAGTTGGGGGGGAAAAAAAAAAAAAAAAGACAAGCCCAAATGTCTGAGTAACCTAAACAAGCCATGTCAACAGCTGGCCGAACCAAAAATATCCATGCCAAGACACAAGTGAAATATACAAGTCAAATTTAAGTGCTATTTGGAAATATGGTTTTGAAAACAAAGAACATCCTCAAAATTTACAAGCCCACCCCTTTCATTATATGCACAGGGTGGGCCCTCCCCTCCCCGACAATCCACCTCAAAAAACAGAAACAGAAAATCCCAACACATATCATCTCCAAAAACTTCCGATGCTTGCACAGCCAACATGATCTAAATTATTGATTTTTGCAATTATGGAGAAAGGGTACAAAAGAAAATCAATGAGTAGAACTTTGTGAACCAGATTCCCTGGCAATCTTCTCAGCCTTAGCAATGACCTCTTCAATACCTCCGACCATGTAAAACGAATGTTCAGAAAGATCATCGTATTTTCCATCCAATACGCCCTGTTGAAATCAAGAAAACCATTAAGGAACCAATGCATCAACATCATGAACAACAACAGCAAAGATGAGCTATATATCTTTTCACCTCTAAAAGCATAATAAAGACAAGCATACAACTACTTGTCTAATTTGCATGAACACTTGATTAAGCCAATGTATGATGCAATTGTCATGAAAAGTAGTGACAAAAAAACAGGACAAATTGGCTGTCAGTAGTACACCAAGAAGTATGATTACATTTTTGGTTGGAAGAATCTTAAGCAACATGCAAAAGTTGAGTTGCTACATAACGTCTACCGTATCATAAAGTAGGAAGAAATATTTTGCTGCCTTAATATTTTTTAAGCACACAAAAAATGATATTTACAACATTGCTCCATTTGTTTTGGCAAAAAACAATTTCCAATGGAAAATATTTTGTACAAAAAACTTTTCCACAATTTTTTCCATAGAAGACATTTTCCTATGTTTTGTTGCAACTTTGGAGCTAATGTGCCTGTGATTGTATCAGTGGTGGCGGTGGCAGCAATGGCGCTAGTAGGGTGGTTGTGCGATGGCATTAGTAAGACTTTAATCCGAAAAACATTTTCCACCTTTCAAAAATAAAAAAACATTTACTGTCCAAATAAACTTTGTTTTCCGTTGAGTTGTGTTAGGGAAAATCGATGATTCCCACAAGTAAATCAATCAATTTTTCCTAACAACTGGTATCAGAGTTTACGATTTAATTGGGTTTATTTATTTATGTAAATCAATGTAGGGGAATGTGGATCGTATGTCTAACTTCAATGGAAGTAATTGGGTAACTTGGAAAACTAAAATGAAGAACCTATTATTTTTTAAAGATTTGTATGGGCTTATTGAGGGTGATAGTGGCAAACCCGAAGGTATGAAAGATGATGAGTGGAAGAGGCTTAATCGAAAAGTTGTTGGTGTTATCCGTCAATGGATTGATGACAGTGTGTTTCATCATGTTGCTACTGAAACTTCAACACATGATTTATGGAAAAAATTAGAAAGCCTTTATGATAGGAAACCAGCCACAAATAAAGCTTTTCTGTTTCGTAAGTTGGTTAATTTAAAATATAAAGAGGACAGCCCTATTCCGGAACATCTGAATGAAATAAAGAGTATTGTTAACCAACTTGCTTTTATGAAAATTATTTTTGATGATGAGTTGTAGGCTTTGATGCTACTTAGTTCTTTACCTGAAAGTTTGGAGACTTTGGTTGTAACAGTTAGTAATTCGGCGCCCGATGGAGTTGTCACAATGGACCAAGTCACTAGTAGCTTGTTGAATGAAGAAACTAGAAGAAAATCAGCATGTTTCTCTCATTCGGAAGCATTCGTTATGAGAGGCCGAAGCAAAACAAGGGGGAGGAGTAAGACTCCTCATGGTCGTGATCAAAGCAGTGACAAATCAAAAGATGGTTCTTTTTCAAAGAAAGACATTGAGTGCTGTTATTGCCATGAGAAAGGGCACATGAAGCGAGAATGCCGAAAGCTCAAGAACAAGGAGAAAAGGCGTGACAAAAGTGTGGATAAGAAGCAAGAAGACACGACAGTAGTTACTACCGATGATCTCATGGTCGTTTGTGAAGATGATTGTATCAATTTTGTGGGCTAAGAGAGCAATTGGGTGATTGATTCTGGTGCTTCTTTTCATGTGACTTCCCGGATTGATTTCTTCACTACCTACACCAAAGGAGATTATGGTTCTGTTCGAATGGATAATGAAGGTTTGTCCAACATTATTGGCATAAGTGATGTTTACTTGGAAACAAATTTGGGCTGCAAGTTGTTGCTTAAAGATGTGAGGCATATTCCCGACATTCGCCTCAATTTGATCTCTACTAGGAAGCTAGATGATGAAGGCTTCAACAACAAATTTGGTGATGGAATATGGAAGCTCACAAAAAGTTCTTTGGTGGTGGCTAAGTGCAAGAAGACTCGTACACTTTATTCGATGCAAGGAAAAATTTGTAAAGGTGTTGTCAATGCACTTGAAGATGATACTTCTACCGAATTATAACACAAGCGGCTTGGCCATATGAGTGAAAAGGGGCTACAAATTTTGTTCAAGAAAGAGCTTTTACCCGGTTTGAAAGGTACACATCTCAAAACTTGTGTTCATTGTTTGGCGGGTAAACAACATAGAGTTTTTTTTCATAAAAATTTTGCTTCTAGAAAAGAAAATGTTTTAGAGTTGATTCATTCGGATGTTTGTGGTCCTTTAAAAGTTAGAACACATAGTGGTGCACTTTATTTTGTTACTTTCATTGATGATTATTTAAGAAAAGTTTGGGCTTTTCTACTAAAAACTAAGGATCAAGTTCTAGAAGTATTTTAACATTTTCAGGCCATGGTTGAAAGAGAAACAGGACAGAAATTGAAGCGCATCCGATCAGATAATGGTGGTGAATACATTGGGCCATTTGATGAGTATTGTCGCAGTCAAGGTATTCAGCACCAAAAGACAATTAAGAAGACTCCTCAACAAAATGGCATTGCCAAGAGGATGAACCACACCATTGTGGAAAGAACAAGGTGTTTGCTTTCACAAGCTAAATTGCCAAGATCCTTTTGGGGTGAGGCAATGAGAACAGCGGTTGACGTGATCAATTTGTCTCCTTCCTATCCTTTGAATGGTGATGTTCCTGAAAGAGTTTGGACAGGCAAAGATGTGTCTTATGAGCACTTGAGAGTGTTTGGTTGCCGAACTTTTGTTCACATTCCAAAAGATGAGAGGTCCAAGCTTAATAGCAAGTCAAGACAATGCATTTTCCTTGGCTATGGTCGTGATGAGTTTGGTTATAGATTGTGGGATCCGGTTGACAAGAAAGTTATTCGAAGCCGTGATGTTGTGTTTTTTGAAGACCAAACAATTGAAGACTTTGGCAAAGGTGATCAACCGGAGCCAAAAATTAGTGATCTCATTGACATAGATCCATCTCCTTCATCTTCAGTTGATGATGAAAATGGAGGAGATGTGCAGCCACCTATTGAAGATGTAGATAATGATGCTAATCCTAACGAAGTTGAGCCAGAAATTGATGAAGAGCATCCAACTCAAGAACCGCCACCACAACTTGAGTTGAGGAAATCTACAAGGGACCGACAACCTTCAAGAAAGTATCCTCCCAATGAATTTGTGTTGTTTTCCAATCAAGGGGAGCTTGAGAGTTACCAAGAAGCAATTGAGCATACAAAGAAAGATGATTGGAAAAAGGCAATGGAAGAGGAGATAAATTCTTTACTTGAAAATCACACTTATGATTTAGTGAAGTTGCCTAAGGGGAGGAAAATTTTGAAAAATAAATGGGTCTTCAAATTGAAGAATGATAGCAAGAATCTGAGATACAAAGCACGTGTTGTTGTGAAAGGCTTTGGGCAAAAGAAAGGTATTGACTTTGATGAGATTTTCTCGCCGATTGTGAAGATGTCTTCTATTCGGGTTGTACTTGACATGGTTGCAAGTATGAACCTTGAAGTTGAGCAACTTGATGTGAAGACCGCATTTCTTCATAGTGACCTTGAAGAAGAAATTTACATAGAGCAACCGGAATGTTTTGTGGAAAAAGGGAAAGAGAAATTTGTTTGCAAATTAAAGAAAAATTTGTATGGCCTCAAGCAAGCCCAGTGGCAATGGTACAAAAAAATTTGATTCTTTCATGATGAATAATGATTTTTCTAAAACCACTTCGGACCATTGTGTGTTTGTGAAAAATTTTCCGAATAGTAAATTTATTATTCTTTTGCTTTATGTTGATGACATGTTAATTGTGGGTCAAGATTCTACCATGATAAACAGGTTGAAATTGGAGTTGCGCAAGTCTTTTGCTATGAAAGATTTGGGACCGGCAAAGCAAATTCTTGGTATGAAAATTGTTCGTAATCGCAAAAAGGGGCTGATTTGGTTGTCTCGAGAAAGCTACATTAAGAAAGTTCTTGAGAGGTTCAACAAGAATAAAGCAAAGCCGGTTGGTTGTCCACTTGTGGGTCACTTCAAACTTAGTTCGAATCAATATCCTACAAATGAGAAAGACAAAGGAGATGTTGAAAGTTCCTTATGCTTCAACAGTTGGTTCTTTGATGTACGCCATGGTTTTTATAAGACCGGATATTACTCATGCCGTTGGTGTGGTGAGTCGATTTCTTTCTAATCCGGGTAAAAAACATTGGGCAGCGGTAAAATGGATTCTAAGGTATTTTCGAGGGACTTCGAATGTGTGTTTGTGTTTTGGAGATGATAAGCCGATGCTTGATGGGTTCACAGATTCTGACATGGCCGGTGATGTTGATTCTAGGAAATCTATTTCGAGGTATTTGATGACTTTTGCAGGGGGAACTGTGGCATGGCAATCTAAATTACAAAAATGTGTTGTTCTCTCAACTACCGAAGCTGAATTTATTGCCATTACGGAAACTTGCAAAGAAGAGTTATGGTTGAAGAAATTTTTGCAAAAATTGAGTTTGAAGCAAGAAAGGTATGTGCTTTATTGTGATAGTCAAGTACTATTCATTTAAGTAAAAATTCTACTTTTCATTCGAGATCGAAACACATTGATGTGAGATACAATTGGATTCGTGATGTGTTAGATTCGAAATTGTTACAACTTGAAAAGGTTCACACGGATGATAATATTTCGGATATGTTGACTAAGACTTTGTCGAGGGACAAACATTTGAAGTGTCGAACTTTGGCGGGTATGGTTGATCTTTCCACCTAAGTCGGTAGGGAGAGAATTGTTAGGTATACCTCCTTATTAAAGTTTGAGACCCAATTGGTTTGTTAAAAGAATTTTAATTTGGTTTGGTTTAGGTATAATATATTTTAATATATTATATCTAATTTGTGGATCACAAAAAAAGTTTTCCTTTTAACTTTCATTTTCTGTCGTACTAAACGCCGAAAAACACAAAAAAATGTTTCTGCCAAAACAAACGAAGCGTAAAGAATGGGATTCAATTCTAGAACAAATCCCACAGCAAAAAAAAGGAGCACAGAGAAGTTCAAATTGTTAACAATTGTAATAGAAAAGGAATTATGAAAAATATATGATGTACAGACTTGAGAGTTGGCTCAACCATAGAAAGAAACTATTAACCTCCTCATCAAATTTCATGTTTTTGCACTTTGCACCACGTTTAATAAGAGTTATTGGTCAACGTGGCAAAGCTAAAACAAGTTCTTGACCAATAAAATGGGAGAAGAAGAATTAGGGCAAGATAATGAACAACCAATTGCATGGACAACAGATAATAATTTTACCTGAAAGCTTGCAATGCTCTCCTTCAAATCCACATACTTGCCAGGGGCACCAGTGAACACTTCTGCAACATGGAAGGGCTGACTCAAGAACTTCTGAATTTTACGAGCACGAGCAACAGTCAACTTGTCATCTTCGCTGAGCTCATCCATTCCCAAAATGGCAATGATATCTTGAAGGTTCTTGTAGTTTTGAAGAACTTTCTGTACTCCACGAGCAGTATTGTAGTGTTCCTCTCCCAAGATATGAGGGGAGAGCATACGAGATGTAGAATCAAGAGGATCGACAGCAGGATAGATACCAAGCTCAGAGATCTGCTCAACAACAAAAATCAATTGTTCAAGGTTGACACAGATTTGACTATTTCAATCACATTGTGGCAAGATGAACAGGAAGAGTTATTAAAATCGGGATCCTATGTGGCATCAGGAACTCATGGATCAGATTGTAAAATCGGAATTGAGAATCGTAAGGTTCTACTATCAATGAAAAATAAAATGGAAAAATGATCAATAATAATAATGTATGTTAAATAACTTAAAAACCATTAAAGAAAAATGAAATTTTAACGTAATGCATCTTCTATACTAACATAAATTAGAGAAGACGATTGGGGAGGGAGTTTGTAGTCAAAGATTTTATATAAATATATACATATACATACATATATACGAAATAAAAAAAAATAAAAAATGGTAGGATTGGGATCGTAGTACGATTCTACACGATTTTATGATTAAGATCATAGTCACTTGAAGTTTCAACAAAATTTAAGATCCTAGTTCATTCCAGATCGTTTGACCCAACTAAGATCATAAAATCACGAGATCCTACAATCTGGATCGGGATTCTGATAACCACATGGACGGGGGGAAAAAAAAAACATACCTGTCGCGATAACACAGTTGTGGCATCCAAATGAGCAAAGGTGGTTGCAGGAGCAGGATCCGTCAAGTCATCAGCAGGCACATAAATAGCTTGGACCGATGTAATGGAACCTTTCTTGGTAGTGGTGATACGCTCTTGAAGTCCTCCAAGATCCGTAGCCAAAGTTGGTTGATAGCCGACAGCAGATGGGATACGACCAAGCAAAGCAGAAACCTCTGAATTAGCCTGTACGGTGAAGAGAAAGAAAATGAGAAGATAACGATAAAGGCAAGAAGGGGAAATTTCTGGGCAAAATGAATAAAAAATCATCAAGCTACTCCATTAAGAGCATACCGACCTGGGTAAACCGGAAAATGTTGTCGATGAAGAGCAGCACATCCTGCCCTTCAGCATCTCGGAAGTGTTCTGCCACAGTCAAACCAGTAAGCCCAACACGAGCACGGGCACCAGGGGGCTCATTCATTTGTCCATAAACAAGAGCGCATTTGCTTTCACTCTGATATAATGAATACAAAACAAGGGGCATAGAATGAAAAAAGCCAACCAAAACATGAGTATGAAACATTATGGAGCTACCTAAAGGAAAGAAACATATACACTGCATTAACCTGCTTTTCACCAAGCTTAATAACACCACTCTCCATCATTTCCCTGTACAAATCATTACCCTCTCGAGTACGCTCACCAACACCAGCAAACACAGAGAAACCACCTGATCAAGGGTAATAATTAACCATCAATTAGAGAACATTAAAAAGATCAACGCCTTGTCATGAATATTAGTTTTACTAACCATGGGCTTTCGCGACATTGTTAATAAGTTCCATAATAAGCACTGTTTTTCCTACACCAGCACCACCAAACAGTCCAATTTTTCCACCTCTTTGGTATGGTGCAAGGAGATCAACCACCTGTCGATGAATATATGTGTATTGGCATAAAATCAGGTGGTCAGAATTATATAGGCTTGAGAGCCGGAGGCAGAGAAGATATACATAAACAAAAGGAAATTTGAAAATAATTTCAACAAAGTATGTAATATACTTTATGAAACAAAGGAAAGAGGGAAACCACCAGCATGAAAACTTTTAAATAGATAGATCACCTTGATTCCAGTGACAAGGATCTCTTGTTCAGTTGCTTGATCAACAAAGGCAGGAGCTTCTCGATGAATAGGCAAAAAGTGATCGGTTTCTGTAGCAATAATGAATAAAAATGACAAGCAATTCCAGGTTAATAAGTTGAGACCACATAATAGGGAATGGTAACCCATCATATCTAATTCATAAAAAGGCAGTTGGATTGCTTACTGATTTCGCCTCTCTCATCGATAGGCTCTCCAATAACATTCATGATACGACCAAGGGTGGCCCTGCCCACAGGTACCTACCATGATTAAAAGAGAAATTAACATTATCATTTGAATAAAGAAAAGGACAATGAAAAATATAGAAAACACAACAACATGCACCAAAAATGATACGAGTGTATACTACAGAACCCATGGAAAGAAAAAGGACAAGTTACAATGACCTACCTTAAGGTTTTTGTCAATTACCAAAAGCCCTCTTACATTGTGTTTGGTTGAGAGATTTGAGAAGGGATTTGGAAAAAAAAACAAAGGGAAAATGTGTGTAAAACTAAATGAAATGTGATGAAATGTAGGTATATTTTATTCACATTTCACCTATATTTTTTCTTTCCTTCTCCAAATCTCTTCTCAAATCCCCCAACCAAACACAGCGTTAGTGTGACAAAATTACAACAGCCTCCCCCTCCAGTAACAACCAGCAACAATCAAATAAATAGAGTTAATGATAATTATGAAATTACCTTTTTTGCCCTTGGGTTTGTTGTACACATTAATATCAAATCTAATTTTACTATCAAATTACAAAAATGCCTTGCGTACCAAACTAGCCTCTCTTCTCTCCCTTTCTCGTCTCCCTCGCTCCATTGCCACCACTCTCTATTGCCGCAACCCTCCACTACTACTGCCACAACCCTCCACTGCCACTGCCACTACCACCAGGGGCTGATGTAAGAAGGGCTTAGGGGGGTCACGTGCCCCCTCACTTTTTCATTTTTAGTTTTTTCTTTTTCATAAGTGTATTTTTATTTTAAAGCGAAAGGTCCACTTTGAACCACATCATTCTATATCAAAATTTTGTATGAATTTTTTGTTTATATATTATTTATGTTACTAAAATTAGAGATTTGATTTGTAGTCATTTGTGTTAAAATTAAGAAGTTTGATGTGCTGAAATTAAGAACTTTAATTTAGGGTGATTTGTGTTAAAATTATAAATTTTTGAAGGGGTTTTAGTTTCTTTATTTTTAAACAATCCTGAAGAAATAATTTATTTTTAGTTATGAATACTGTGAAGAATCAATTACGGAATCAAATGGGTGATCAATAGAATGAATAATAGTTTAGTTATATACATTGAAAGTGACAATTTTTTATAGGATTGATAATACATTTTGCCACTTGTGTCGTTGTAATCCTTACAATTTCAATTGACTCAATTTTAAGTCTTAATTTTAGTTTTTTCGTCAATTTGGTCTAATTGATAATGCCATTAAGGTTTTTAATGAAAAATGTCCACTAAGTCGACTGAGATTAAGTCACTGAATTGATCATATTTATAATTTTACTCCTATATGCATGACGCATCCTATTCATGTGAGCATTTGCCATTAACAAAAAATCTAACAATTAGAATCAATCGGACCAATTAGATACAAAGTCAAAATTTCATTTCAAAATCGGGTCAATAGAAATTAAAAGGACCAAAAATGACACAAATGCCAAAATACAAAAACTAGCAGTGTAAGACCGTCTCCAATAATAACTCAAACCTTTCATCAAATTTAAATTTGATGAAAAATGAGTTCTTTTCTTACTCCAACGGTTGTATCAAATAGGTATCAAATTAAGAATTTCACTTTTCTTTCATCAAATTAAGGACAAATGTGTCTTTCAACAAATCACTGCTCATTACCGTTGCTGGATGTCTGCCGAATAACTATCTCAAGGAAAAAATTTGTGAAAAAATTACACTAACCAGCCTCAAGGCAAAAAAAAAATTTACACTGGCCGGCTGACCGGCCAGACATCCGCCCGGTCGACCGGTGTTCTAATGAAGCATTTGATATCAAGGGAAGCTTTCACTCAAATTTGATCAAAAAAATTGATGCAACATTGGAGATGCTCCAATTTACCCGAACATATATTTACTTATGAACAGTACATACAATCAGATTTATCTAAAAAGAAAACATGTAATAAATCCAATCAATAACCAGAACCATATTTCATGACCAAATGAACCAAAATAAATGTAATCTACATCTCTCCATCACCATACCGAAATCCATCAAAACTCACGAATCCCTAAAAATGAACTCTATGACACCAGCAAAATCTTCAACAAATCAAAAACAACAATAAGCTTCACAAAAAGATCAAAGAACAGTGGTAACACTCACAGTGATTGGAGAACCAGTGTTAAGAACTCTCTGACCTCGCACAAGCCCTTCAGTCCCATCCATAGCAATAGTCCTCACCATCTTCCCTCCCAAGTGCTGCGCCACCTCCAAAACCAACCGAATCGAGTTGTCGAGGACCTCCAAAGCCGTCAGTATCGGCGGCAGGCCCTCCTCGAACCTCACGTCCACGACGGCGCCAATGACCTGACAGACGCTGCCGACGGCGCCAGCGCCGGTGAACTCGTCCAAGATCTTTCCGGAGGGGGCGGCGGTGGTCTTGGGCGGTGGAGAATTGGAGGGAGGGGCGGCGGAGGTGGTGGCGTAGTCGAGGGCGCGGTTGAGGAGGAAGGCCTTTGGAGAAGGGCGGTGGTGGGAGGGGCATGGTCTGAAGGTAGGTTTGGAGGGAGAGCGGTGAAGGGAGGATCGGAGGAGAGAAGATAATAGCCTCCGTGAAGCCATGGTCGTGTGGTGTGGATGTCAGAGAGAGAGAGACAGAAAAGGACTCCTAGCTAGGGTTTTGTTTTGTCTGATTCGGTGTGTCTCCACGGAAAAATTGGGATTTTGCTTCTTTTTTTTTTTCGGTTTTGTTATTGATGTCCGAAATGGAATTGACATGACGGCGTTTGATTTGTATAAGAAAAGAAACGTCATCGTTTTCATGATAAAAAAAAAAAAACTGACAATTTTGAGCAATAAGCCTAAATCCTCTCCTATTATCACCTAGTATTTATCTGGAAAAAAATACATAAGAAAGAAACTCCTGAAAGTTAGCGAATGGATTCTTTTTAGTTTTAAGCAATTTTTTAATGATTTTTGAATTATGAAAATACATTTCATAAGTAGTAAATTTTTTATTTTTTGGTAACTTTTTTTAACTTTTAAACTAAAATTCAAACTTACCAAATGTGGCCGAGTAAAACTTTTGCATTCTCCCCTTTATTAAAAATAAAAAATAAAAATAAATTACATTGATCTCTCTTCAGATTTAAAAAATATATAATGAATTTTATAATTTTAGCATAATTATATTAATTTTTTTAAAATTTTAATTTACATAACATTTAATTCTATTTTTGTTAATAATTAGTTAGTCATATGAATGAGAAGAAAAAAAAATGATGTTATCATCCTTATTTATCCTTGTGTTCTTAAATCTTTAGTATTGATTTTAACCATTTTAACCTTACTAAATGGGAAATCAATCTAATTATGTTAATATTGTGGAGTTATTTTTATTTTTTCTAAATCTTAAAAGAGATCATTGTAATTTTCTCAAAATAACATCAGAAGTGCTCGAGACTCAAATTAACCTATAATGATATAACAAGGGTGTTGGACCCTACATAATTGAATGCGTAACAAATTAAAAATTGACATTTAACATGGCACATCATTATAGATCAAATTGAAATTTTTTTATCAAGGGACTCAAACATTTTAAAAAATGGGTAGTAAAGCTTCTCTCCAGTCCACTTTTCCTTTATCTCTAACTTCTCTCATCAATCCATCATTTATTTCCTCTCAACAATTTGATGTATTCATATAGGCCATGTAAGTGGAGAAATTGTGGAAGACAAAGTGAAAGATTAATGGGGTATTTAGGAAAGATAATGGAGCGATAATGGAGCTAATGGAAAACAAAAGTGGAGCATTAGCTTCAATGGATCAAGCAGGATGAGTATACATGCATTTAACGCATGAATGGGTCAAAAAATGAGTTTGGGAAGTGTCCACCTGAACTAACACAAAACCTAGAGGAGAAAAAGCTTGGCTTTGCTCACTTAGCTCGGTTTTGCTCCGGTTTGGTCCAACTTTGCTCCGGGTGTCCAATGAGGCTCAAATACTTTACCAAAATAGGCTTAAAGTTGTGAAGAAAGCTCAAATTCTCTATCTCTTACTGAGGATTCTATGAGAAACACATTCTGAATTTCATCATCGGGTAATAAAAAAAAAAGATATTTATCGATATCAGAGAAAAAAAAGGTGTGGTCGTGGTCGTGATTGTGGTCGTTGCCATAGATATTAGAGAAAGAGAGACAAAGAGAAGAAATGAGGTGTATGGAAGAGAGAAAAAGACAAATGGGTATAGGATTTTTGGGTCTATCTTAAAAGTTTTGAAATTAAATAGAATATATATTTTTCAAAAAAGACTTCTGGGTGATTTGTCCTTATAAAATTAAAGAGCAAATAAATGTATCATAGAAAATGGAAGATTCAAAAAGAGATAAACTAATAGAATAGAATAAAAACTCTGCTAATATATATATATATATATATATATATATATATAATAATCTTACTATTCTACGTATTTCTTTTTGGGATATTTAATTTAACATCCCTCTCCGACTTTTACTAATGAGAGAGGTCCACAATATTTTTTTTTTTATAGCCTAAGGTTCCTCACCTATTTATGAGTCTGTATCCACACCCATATATCACACACACAATCTCATTTTCTTTCTCTCTCTCTCTCTCTCCTTTGAACTTTATCAATGGTGACTTCGATGAAAATTTGCAAGGTGTTTGCGTCAGTGTACTCAGTAATCACCATAATGTTCACCAGCGCCGCCAATTTCGTCGAAAATCATGTTTTCGTCGCCCTGAAATTAGGGGTGAGCATGGTTCGAATTGGACCGGATTTGGATAAAATCAGGACCAATCCGTTATCTACGGTTCCTAAAAAATCGAAACCAATCCGATCCGTTTAAATCTTGGAACCAATCCAAACCAATCCATTTCAACACGGATTGGATCGGTTTAGGACCACGGATTCACATAATTAAATAACAAAGATATATATATATATAACACTTTAATTTTATAAAAATAAAAACATAGCGCTATATTAGTTCTACAATAGCAACATGTTTTTCTATAATAGCGACATAATGTTCTAGAATTTAAACAATCATAAAAAAACTGGTTTCACCATAAGTATTTAGACCATTACAAATTAAAACTAAAAACTAAAAAATAAAAGCAATAAAAGAAGATATTATACGAGATTTAGGTTTGAGTTTAGATTTTATATAGAATAAGAGAAGATACTATGGGCGAGGATGTATAATAAAAATATAGACTATTTGTATACGGTTCGGATCGGTTCCAATCCGGAACCGTGGGGTTCAATCTGGAACCAATCCATGGACTAAGGATTTTTAATTCTTCAATCCGAAACCGAACCACGGATTCAAAAAACCAATCCAAACCTATCGGATTGGACTGGATTGGATCGGATTACGAATTTTACGGATTTCTTGCTCAGCCCTACCTGAAATGCCGTGGTGACAGCATCCTCGGACTTAACAACTTCAACAATTACTACGACTCTTCTTTGAAATTAGCTCAACAAGCTCTTCTTAAATTCACTGGTGTGTTCATTGTTGAAAGAGATATCAATAACATAGCTCTTTTGAAGAAGCTTTTTGAGGTAGTTGCTTTTACTCATGTAATGCATTTGGTTGATCAGGCTGGTGTGAAGTATGCAATGGAAAACCCTAACTCTTATGTTAATAGCAACCTTGATGGTTTAATTAGTTTACTTGAAGTATGTAAATCTGTTGATCACAACCTTCAATTGTTTGGATATCTTCTAACTCTATTTATGAACTTAACACTAGAGTACCCTTTTAAGAAAAATATAGAACGTACCAACCTGCTATCAAATAAGAGAAATTTCAAGGCGGAGAGAATTTGAAAACAGAGAAAATTAGAGAAATTGAGCAAACCAAAGAAATTTCAAAACACAGAGAATTTTGTTTGAAATTTCTTTGTGTTTTGAAATTTCTGTGGATCGAAATTTCTCTAGATCAAAATTTGCAGAGCCAGAAGAAGGTTGCAGAGGAGTTTATTAAGAAGAATAAGAGGAAATTGGTCATGGAAATTTCTCTGGTTTGGTATAAATTGACTGTAAAGAGCAATTGCTAGCGTTTGGGATGAATTTCCTTGTGATTATGTGCTTTTGTATAAACTGACTGTAAATATATTGTATGCTTTTGTCAATTTGTTTATTATATATATTATGATCATGGGAATTTCTTTCTAGGTTAATTGGTTCAAAACATAATTTTTTCTGGTTTGATCAAAACACAAAGAAAATTGTAGATAAACCAGAGAAAATTGATCAAAACACATAGAAAATTGTAAGAAAATTAGGGAAATTCCAACCTAGAGAAATTTCAAAACACTGAGAAAATTTCAAAACACAAAGAAAATTTCAAAACACAAAGAAAATCAGAGAAATTAAGAGAAAATTTGTCAAAATACAGAGAAAATTATGAGCAAACCAAAGAAATTTAAACATAGAGAAATTTCAAAAAATATTGAAAATTTCAAAATATAGAGAAAATCAAAGAAATTGAACAAATTAAAGAAATTTCAAATCAAAAAAATATCAAAATACAAAGAAATTTGTCTGGAATTTCTCAGAGTTTTGAAATTTCTTTGAATCAAATTTTTTCTGAAAAAATATTGAGGACTCAAACCGTTTATGAAAATATTGTGTGTCATTTATCTTATAAAATTTTAATACCAGGGACCTTAAACAAAATTTCCCTTTCTTTTTATGTATTACATTCTCGAAGTGGGTTTATTTATATAGGTAAACAAAAACAATACATGAAAGGGCCTTTTTTAGAAGATGGTTAAAAGTTAATTTTTTATTTTTTTTTTTGATTTTTTAAAAAAAATATATGTATAAAAAATGTGAAAAATGATGTAACTCAAAATCGAGATGGCCAAGCCGCAAGCCACTGTACCAAATGTTGACCTAATAAAGCAAATTTTCTTGGCTGTGAATTTTTTGTTCCATTGCAAAGTGTCCTCCAATAATTATTGTATAACACCATACTTTTATTTATTTATTTTTATTTTTATTTTTAATCTACAGTGTTGAAGCAACACTTTTTTTTTTTTTTTTAACAGATTGCGCAAAGTGAAATTTTAATTGAAAATGATAAACAAGACAATGTCTAAATACAAAAGAGCAATCTTACCATAACAACCCAAAAGAAACAAAAAAAAATGAAATATTGTTCAGCTTGTTTGGTTTTGATTTATAGAAAACACTTTTTAGAAAATTATATTTTTTTATTTTTCATATTTTTTTTGTTTTCAATGAATTTTTTTAATATTTTAATCATTTTTTTTTATTTTAATTTTTAGACACACTTAATATAAATACACTTAAAATGTATATTATTTGTGAAAAAAATCTGTAAAAAATTCACTAAATACCACAAAAATACAAAAAAAGAAAAAGAAAAAAGAAAATTTAGTATATTTTTCATATTTTTATGTGTTTATTAAAATTTTAAAATATTTTTCACAAATATTTTGCTATTTAGATACAACTAAGTAATGTGCATTTAAAAAAGTAAAAAAAAAATTAAATTTTAAAAATATTCACAAAAAATAAAAAATACAAAAAATAAAAACTCAATTTTTAAAAAACCAAAACTAAACACACTGGTTAGATTTTTTTTAAAAAGAAAATTGAAAATTAAGGGTAATATAAGAACTCAAGTGTTACACATCCCTAAGAAATTGGAAATTGGCAATTGGCAATCACAACTTTATTTTATTATTTTGCTCAACATGATATTTCTTTTAGGGATAATTATGTTTTATCAATTGGGCTTATTTACTCATAAGTTTTGAATATTTTTCCTTTTATATATTTACTTCTCATTTTGATAATGAATTTTTTTTGGAACTTTCTATAATTCTTTTTTTTTTTTTCGTAACATGATCATTTGATATTAGTAATAATATTTATAAATTTATCAAAGTGATAAATGGTTGAGACATTTCAACTTTTTGTTCATGAGTTTTATATTAATTTTTAATTTATTTGTGTTAGTCTGTATCGAAATATGATGTAAAAACTGCAAGTGGTTGAATTTATATATTTTTTAAAAAATATTTTTATAGTGATAAATTTATCATTGAAAGTCAAAATATAATTTTTTAATAAATTTATTTGATTCATTGCTTCTCTATTTTATTTTAGGATAAATTACAAATGCACCCTTTGAGATTTGCTTAAAATACAGATTGTCTCCTGTGGTTTGAAAAATTACAAATACCCCCTTATTAAAAAAATTTATTCAATAGAATTAACTAAAAAAATGAAATTCATAATTGTTCTCCTATACAATAATAAAATTACCTAAATTATTAATTGAAACATATTTTTAACATCATTAAAAACTGTTAATTGACTTGATAATTTATTAATAAAAGGGATCATTTGTTATGAAATCAAAAATCTCAAGGAGTAAGATGTAATTTTCAAAACTATAAAGGACAATTCATATTTTGATCAAACTTTAAGAGTGTATTTATAATTTATCCTTTATTTTATTTTGGACATGAATGGACTCTAGTGGTGCATGGTTAAAGAGTGACTGACTGTTATTGTTGTCTTGACATAAGGGAGAATAAGTTGAGTGTAATCTATCCCATATAGGTCCCGTCTGGTAGAGCTGTGGAAAAGTGATTGTAACTTACAGTCTAAAAGCTTATAGCTTATAGCTGTGAACATAAGCTGATTTTTGACTTACAAAAAGCTATAAGCTGTATTGTTAAGCTGAACCAAACATATCAAAATAGTTTAAATTAAGCTAAAAGCTGAAATAAGTTGGAAATAAACCCTACCAAACAGGGTCATAGTAGTGTTAACCGATTGATAACAAATTACAAATGGGTGTAAAGTCTTATCTCCTAATAGTCCAACAACGTTGCGGTGTTTGTTTAGATTTTTTTAAGTCAACTAATAACTTTTAGTTTTTGAAAAATTATTTTAGATTTTTAATTAAATTTATTTCAAATAATTTCTGATTCTAACAATTTATTTAACTCAAAAAAATTAATTCTGAAAAGCTGCTTACCTCTTTTTTCTGATTATCAGCTTCTGCTGTGGATATACTAATTTACAATTATACTCTTATTTTTTATTTTTTTTAAAATAGAAAAAGACCCAAATGGACTATAGATTATTATTATTATTTTTTATGAAAAATATAAACAAGTATTGAATAATGAAAAATAAAAGTTAATTGAAAAAGTTACTTCATAGCTTATTTAACAAACATTACTTAGCAACTTAAATCTATAATCCAACAATTACACCAAACAGATTAACAGTTTCTGATTAAAATAATATTCTATAATCTGTTAAGGTATAATTTATAATTTGTTTTAACAGTTACACCAAATGGAGCTATTATGATCCCTATCATAAATTGAAATTGCTTATTAAATGTAATATTGCCAGATCATATCATTGTTATATCAAATATTTACTCGAGATCATGATATTCATCATATTTTTTTCAATTTCAATGGTGATTTGCCAAATGACTATTTTAATTAAGAGTAAATTGTTGAAAAGTTCAAATTAAGAATGGTATAAGGTATTAAGTCTAATAGATATTTTTTTATTGGTGAGAGGTCCACTATTTGCGAAATAATTTGGTAAAAAGTCCTTTTGTTAATTTTGGAAGTATTTTATTTTCAATTTTACCCATTAATTTATATGTTGACTTTTCGTTAGTTATCTATTCAAATTTATATCTATCTGTTCAAATTATTTCTATCTATTCAAATTTATATCCATCTGTTCAAATTTTTTGACTATTTGCTAAATTTTTCCTCCTTATCTGTTCAAATATATGGCCAAATTTTATTATCTGTTCAAATATATGTCCAAATTTTATTATCTGTTCAATTTTTTTTTCTACTTGTTGAAATACCAAGCAAACCAAATCCTATCTGTCAAAATAAATACCCAAACCAACCCATATATGTCGTAATACCAAGCCAAACCAAAACCTATTTGTTTATTTTCTTATCTATTCAAATTTGTTTAAATTTTATCTATTCAAGTCTTGAACCTATCTTTCAACAATAATAATAAATACTCTCACCTGTTGAAAATAATATATTTGTGTCAATTTTTTTATCTATTGCAATCATCATCATTAACAACCACAACAACAAAGAGTATTATCTGTTGAAATGCTAATCCTCTCCCAAAGAATAAGAACAAGAACAAACACATATCAATCTAAGAAAATATATATAAAAAAAAAATGTAGAAAATAGAACAACACAAAAAACTGAAGATGTTGATGATGATATATTTGATCTGTTTTCTTCAATGTGATTGCAGAGGCGTCTTGTAACAATATGAACTCAAAATCAAATCCCACTCTTATATGAGTGATAAGTAGTACTCATACTAAGTCCAAAAAAGAAGATTACGTACTAGACCAAAACATTCAAATATATATATATATATATATATGTATGTATTTATAGATAGTTCATTGATTTGAGAAGAAAAAAAATAAAAAAACCATTGAAATATGACAGATAGTTTGCAAATCTGCATCGCGGTGAAGAGATTGGCCTCTGATCTGTTCAAGCCTGAATGAGAACACAAATCTCTTCAACAATGCCAAGGTAATGCACCTCCACAACCATCACGACATTCTCGCCAACAATGATAAGGACTCCGCCACTCAAAACCAACAACAGATGTGCGATATGGTTCCTCTGGCCTCCATCGTCATCGCAGAGTACTAGTAGCGGCGGTGAGTGGTAGGAGAAGAGAGAAAGAGAGAGAGAACGGTCTTCAAGGTTGACAATCACATCGGCGCTGCAATCGCCGGACTCATCGTCGCTGTCACTGCCGCCGCCTAGAGTTTTGCTAGCTTTTAAATGCTTGCAACATTATCATTGAGGCTGGAAAACTCAATCCGACTCCACTGAGTGTGTGTGTGTGTGTGTGTGTGTGTGTGTGTGTGTGTGTGTGTGTGTGTGTGTGTGTGTGTGTGTGTGAGAGGGGCCGTGGGTGAGAGCAACATTAGAAGCGACATCGATGGCTAGGGTTTAGATCAAATGAGAGTGAAAATTGAGAGAAAGAGAATACACAGAAAAACAGAAGGAGAGAGAGGGGGTTTGGTTTAGGTTTTAACCCCGTATACGGGAAATTATTCAATGATCCCGGAACTCCACGTCAACAACCTTAGGTGGTACTCCAAACCAACTGCAATGTGCCATTTCAACATAGTATCAGTAGGCTAGCCACGTTAACAAGGAACTAACATGTGGTAAGGATCACTTGCTGAATTTTTGGACCAAGCAACTGGTTCTTGTGCTTTTTTGTTTGTAAATTGATGGCTTTTAAATGGTGTTGTACCTCATCAGTACCAAACAGAATTGGCGGAATTAAGAACCAAAACCTTTTTTGTTTCTTATTGCTATATAAATATGGAAATATTACAAGGACAAAAAAACAAGAGGAAAAAAACAAAGAAAACATTCCTGATATAACTTTATCATTGACGATTATTTGACCCAAACAAAAAGGGTATATCATGTTCAGAAAAAAAAAAAAAAAAACACACACACACACACACAAAAAAGGGTCTATTGATTGCTTATTATACTGATAAGATATTCCTTTGTAGGTTGTTTCCTCTAGACTTAGAAAAGGCATGAGCCGTAGTGAGCCGACTTGGAGGCATTATTGGAACTTTGCCCATGATTATCTAATGGAGCCAATTCCACATCATCTGAAGTTGGTGGTACAAAAACTCACCTGCCAAGAACAATATATAGAGAAAGTAGAGAAGAGGCCCAACTGAGTCTGGCAAAAGAATTGAAGCCAGAGACACTAAAAGAAGCCAACCAAACACCACTATCCCATAGCGAGCATAAGTTTGCGAGCTATGGTGATCTTCATAAGAAGAAGATTTCAGTTTGGCATAGTAAGAAATACCATAGAGAAGCAAACTAGCAATGGAAACACCCAAAGATTTGGGGTATGTGTCGAATGGGGATATGCCGTTCTTCCCTTGATACTTGATTTGCAAAAAGCTGAGGAGCGCTGGAATAATAACAGCCAAAACCGGGTGACAGGAAGCAAAGGAGGAGGAAGTACTCTGTTGTTGCGACAAGTAGTAGAAGTGTGTTGTAATGCTGAGAAATGAGACATTGATCTGTCCAAACAAATATGTTTGCGCGCCTTGCTGAGGCATTCTTCTTCTTGTTGTTGCCATTGATATAATAATAGTAACACACACAGATAGAGAGAGAGAGAGAGAGAGAGAGAGAGAGAGATCTGCATCAAAATAAGGAATTAGTTAGTTATAAAGAAAAAATAGCAAGTAGATAAGATATGAAAAGGAGAAAATGTATTACCTTTGATATACAAAATCAAAGTAGATCTATATCCAAAATCAAGTGTACAGGACTTGAAGAAAGGGATGTTTAAATGTAGAAGATTGAAAGTTTGATGGGAAGTTTAATCACTAAAAGGGGTTGATGTGGCTGATGTTGTATGTTTTAATGTTAATTACCAACAAAAGATGCTAGCTTTTTAATATTTCTTCTTCCTTCCAATTAATTTTATTGATAATTTCTTTTTCTTAATTTGCTAGAAAATGTTTGGTGAGAACCGGTTTTATTTGCTTCTACTATTCATGATTTCTTAGGGGCTTAAATTTTGTTTGAAACATCTCAAAGTAGTTCACAAATAAAAAGTTAATTACTGTCAGAACAAAAGATATTCATGTTTTCTTCCCTGAGCTGAAGTATGGAAGTTGCATGACAAGGCACCACATAATCCAACTACATTCTTTATCAAACCCCTTCTCAATGGTGATCTTCAGCAAATCCATTAATCAAAATCAACTTGGGGAAACAATATTCTTCTTTCCAGCAAAGCAATTGCTATGTGTTTTGACTCCAAAACAATATCAGCTCAGCTCCAAATCTTTTTGACTAGGTAATATTTGAAACCAAGTTTGAGCAATGCATGATTAGCACCGGTGACCAAATCATCAACTGGAAAATACCATCAAATGCCCAGTTGCTTGCCAAAATCAAAGAAATAGTCATCATACAAATAAGAATTGCGTACAAAAAGATTTTATTGTTCCTTTCCTCTCATAAGCATTTTTACAAACAGATGGTGGACATGTGCAATACACGATATAAATGAAAGAAACAACCATATATTTGTTACCGAATTCAAGTAAAATTGAAGCAAACAATATGAGAATGACTTCAGGAATTGCGGGTACAACAAAATTGTTGGTGGACATCGATGATCAAATTGGTTGTAATAACTGGTGAATGGCAGGAGACTCGTAAAGAATAGATGGAGCTCAGTGAGCCGTTATGCTAGCGGGGGCAACCTTACATAGTATTTGTCAAATGGTAGCAATGATGTTGCTGGTAATCGTTGTTTTTTCTCTAACCACAGTGTTGATAAAAATGGAGAGATGACCTGTGAGAAAGAGAGAAAGAAGAAACACAGGCGTTGTTTGGTTTGTTTTTCAAAAAAATTTTTGAAAAAAATTCTCTACAAATAAATTTTAAAGAATAATCAAATCAAACAAATTTTTCTAAAAAAAATCTCAAAATTTTGTTTGGTTACTTATTTTTCAAAATTTCTCTCTTATACACATCAAATCAATCACTTTTTTTAAAACTCTCCCCAAAATAATTTTTCAAAGTCATTTCTGAAAAAAGGCAAACCAAATAAGTTTTCGTACTTTTTATTTCAAAAACTACTCTACAAACATAAACTAAATACACCCACAGTCGTCAAAAATGAAGAGATGAAATGTGAGAAAGAGAGAATCAAACATTAAGAGGAACCACTTTAAAATTCAAACTTCAAAATTTTAAGCGGGAATATGAAATTATTTAATGTTTCCGAACTCCACGCCAACAGCCTTAGATTGTACGCCAACCTAACTGTAGTGTGCCACCACAGGCGGCATCACCTGTCATATAAAACAGTAAAATAACTTTAAAAAGTTAAAAAGTTAATTTTTTATCATCTTTACAAGACACCATTACATAATAAACTATTGTCTAGACTTTTAAATTTTTTTTAATAAAATTGAATGTTGCGTCTAAGACTCTTTAATTAAAATGTTATCAAAAAGGTTAAAAAAAATTAATTCATACAAAAAGTAGTTAAAAATTCATTCTTAAACATTTTAATTTTTGTAATTTTTGTTTAAAAAGTTAAATAATCATTTTTAGTCTTCGTTTCGCATTTGTTTTTTTAGTTAATTTTTTTGTGTTAGAATTTTTTTAACCTAACTTTTTTAGTCTCATTTGATTTGTTTTTTACTTTTGTGAGAAAAAAATATAATGATTATAATTTGAATGTGACATTTTATCTTATTGACTTATGTAACCAAATTTGTCTTTCGCATTTTTTTAGCTAAAAATCTAAAACCAAACGAGCTTTAGGCTCCGTTTGGTAAGCCTCTCAAAATATAATTCTACTCATTGATTTAAGTGTGTTGTCTGTTTGGAGCTTTCAAATCATAATTGTACATTCATTTCTCAAAACTCAATTCAAAACATAATCATTACTATTCAAAACTCATAACCAAACACATAATTCAAAACTCTTTTCAAAACTCAATTCAAATCAATATTTTAATTTTTTAAATATTTTAATATTTTAAAAATATTTTAATTTTGTTAAGATTTTAAATATTTTAATATTTAAATATGTTACATTTTTTTAATTTTTAAATTTTTTGAATATTTTTAAATATTTTAATTTCAAAATATTACGATTTTAATTTTTTAAATTTTAAAATATTTTATAAAAATAAATTCAAACTCTATTTTATAAAAATATTTTTAAATATTTTAATTTTTTTTAATGTATTTGGTTACGATTTGAGTGCAGAGTTGCGAAAGTAGTATGAAGTTTCTAGTTATATGTTTGGTTATGAGTTTTAAAAATAATTTCTTAATTGAGTTTTATTTTATGTGTTTGGTTACGATTTGAGTGTAGTGTTGTTTTTAAATTTAAAATATTAACATTTTAAATTATTTAAAATTTTTGAATATTTAAATTATTTAAATTTTTACGATTTAAATTTTTTGAATATTTATTTTAATTTTTTACTTATTAAATTTTTTAGATTATTTAAATATTTATGATTTAAATTTTTTGAATATTTATTTTGAAAAAAAATTATTTCCTTTGTAGTATTTTCAATTAAAAAATTGATTAATGTTATTTTCTGTTAATAATAATTTTTTTGATTGAATTTTAAAAAGAATTTGGTTATGAGTGTTGATCAAAATTTTCAATAGTGTGCAAGTAGTGTGTTTTGTTATGAGTTATAATAATTTGAATTAAGTTTTGAAAACTCTTTTCAAAATTCATAACCAAACAAATTTTCTTATTTCGCATGTCAAATCGAACTTTCAAGACTCAATTCAACATTCTATTAAAAAATCATAACCAAACAAATTTTCTACACTCAAATCATAATTCCACAACTCACAAACTCAAAATACAACTTATACTCTTAAGCCTCCGTTTGGGAAGTGGATTGGCTTTTTGGCTTTTTGACTTTTTTGGCTATTTTAGCCTGGGGCTAAAAAGCCTGGTTTGGGAAGGAATTTTTGGCTTTTTTAACTTTTTGACTTTTTGGTGAGGTGTGTTCCTATTAATTTACCAAAGTGCCCTTCCCAAAACACATCTACCTTAATTGCAAGGGCCATGTCGTCCACGTTAGCAAGCCAACTGTCCGAAATAGGTGTTGTTCTTTTTTATTTGTTTAGTTGTTTATTTTGGATTTTGATTTGACGTATTTTGCTTAATTTTTGTAATTTTTTTAAAATTTATGTTTTTGTCATTTTTATTTTTTTATACATTGAAATTAGTTCTTGTTCTTTAATTTACGTTTTTTGTAATATTTTGTTTAAAATTTTTTATTTTTTTTTCATTTTCTGTGAAATGATAAAAAGTGAGGTTTTATTTTATTGTCCTGTGCAATTTAAATAATTTAATTTAATTTAATTTTAAATATTTAATTTTAATTTTAATGTAATTTTAATTTTAATTTTAATTTTATTTTAAATATTTAAATAATGTAAATAATCTAAAAAATTTAATAAGCAAAAATTTAAAATAAATATTCAAAAAATTTAAAGCGTAAAAATTTAAATAATTTAAATATTTAAAAAATTATTTTAACAAAAAATTTAAATAATTTAAATATTCAAAAAATTTAAATAATTTAAAATGTTAATATTTTAATTTAAAAACAACTCTACACTCAAATCGTAACTAAACACATAAAACAAAACTTAATTAAGAAATTATTTTTAAAACTCATAACCAAACACATAATTTGAAACTCCATACTACTTTCATAACTCTACACTCAAATCATAACCAAATACCTAACAAAAAAATTAAAATATTTAAAAATATTTTTATAAAATAGAGTTTGAATTTTTTTTATAAAAAATTTTAAAATTTAAAAAATTCAAATTGTAATATTTTGAAATTAAAATATTTAAAAATATTAAAAAACGTTTTCCATTTTGCTGTTGACATGACTTGGCTGGTTGAGGTAATACTTTAGTGCAGCTAAGTAGGACACGTGGACGGTAGTGGCTAATTGGTTTAACATTTCCAACGTGGGGCATTTTGGTAATTTAACCCCTTGTTGTATGTGAGCTACCATTCAAATGGAAGCTGATTCATATTTTGTCGCCTTGTGGCTAATTTAGCCAATTTTGTCGTGTTTTGGCTAAATTAGCCCACAACCGGCTTCCCAAACGTACCCTAAATCATATTTACAAAACTCTATCAAACGCAATCTTAATTTTTTTTTTCCGCTTCATATTTCAACTAACAAATAAAACGGTACTACAAGCTATTTTGGGAAAATAGCTTTTAACTCATTTTGAGTGACGTTATTTTTCACATTTTTTTCAAAAAAAAATAAATTAAAAAATTAATTTTTAATCATTTTTCCAAAACAAGTCTATAAAAGTCATTTCTCAAATGGCCTAATTATTGTTTTCCTCTGTGAAATCCAATGCACCAAATTACTAGTTTTGACACAAAACATAGGAACACAATAAATTTAGGGGTTTTTATTTTTTTTATTTATAATGTTTTCTCATTTAATATTTTTAAAAACATAAAAATCGTTCCACAAGCTAAATCAAAAACCCTGTTTTCCATTTTTTTTTAAAAATTTATCCATTTTATATTATGTTTGCTTTTGAAAACTAATTTTCAAGTGAATTAAATATTTTATTTTCTAATTTTTAGGTTAGTTTAAACCATCTCCAATAGTTCATTTTTTTTATATCAAATTTAAATTTGATAAAAAAGTACTTAAAAATCATCACCAATAATTTCGTTAAATGTTCATAAAATCAACAGAGTTATTTTTATATCAAATAAATAACTCATCAAATCTTTTATCAAATTTAAATTTGATAAAAATTTTAAAAAAGAAACATTTTATTTTGAACTGAAATTTTTTCATTAAACATTGAAGATAAAAAAAAAATTCATTAAATTTGATGAAAAGGGAAATTTAAAATAAGAATTTTTTCAATAAAAATTTTGATAAAATTTAATGAAAAAAATGCTCTTACAATACAATTACATATATTAGGCCTTGTTTGCAAAATTAGTTATTTTAGTTAACTTTTTGACTTTTTAGCTATTTTAACTTGACTAAAAAAAGTAATGTTTGGGAAGTTTATTAATTTTTTTCTAATTAATTTAATAATTGTGAAAAAAAAACTTATAATTTAAATAAAACATTTTTTTTAAAGAAAATTTACCTATAAATCCCATATTGAGGAATGGTGATCCATTTAGTCCTAAAAATTTTCTTATAAACCAATTACTTCCATTGATTTTGGAAAGATAGATTTAGTATATTTTTAAAAAATTAAATTTACGGTTATACCCTTATTTCTATTATACTCCCTTTTTTTTTTTGGGTGCTAAAAAGGTAAGGTATACAATATATGGGAATTTTATTTGGAATGAATTTTTATATAAAAATCTTTTTTATTTGGAAAACATTTCAAAACAAAAATGACTTAAAATATGAGATTTTTCAAACATTTCAAAATGATATGAGATTTTTCAAACATTTCAAAATGAGTACAAAAACTACTTGGTAAGTTTTGGCAAAATGTATAATTTCAAACTGTAATATTCTAATGTAACACTCAAATGTAACACTAAAAAAAAAAAACACTTAGTGTAATACCTTAATGTAACACATAAAAAAACTCTTTACTATATTTTTTTCAAACGTAACACTCTAAAAAAATACTTAGTGTAACACTCTAATGTAACACACATAAATTTTTTTATTGTAACACTCTAATGTAACACATAAAAAAACTTCTTAGTATATTTTTTCCACATGTAACACTCTAATATAATATTTCAAAAAAACTCCTTAGTGTAACACTCTAATGTAACACACAAAGAAACTTCTTAGTGTACTTTTGCCAAATGTAACACTCTAATATAATATTTTTAAAAAAAATTCTTAACGTAATACTTTAATGTAACACACGAAAACTCTTTAGTGTAACATTATAATGTAACAGACACAAAAAAACTCATTGGTATATTTTTTTCAAACATAAGACTTCAATATAACACTCCAAAAAAAAATTTTAGCGCAACACTGCAATGTAACACACAAAAAAACTCTTTAGTGTACTTTTTCCAAACGTAGCGCTCCAATATAATACAAAAAAAAAACTTCTTAGTGTATTTTTCCTAAACGTAACACTAAAAACAAAAAAGAATGTGAGATTTTTTAAACCATTCCAAAAGGAGTACAAATATTTCTTAGTAAGTTTTGAGCAAATGTATAATTTCAAACTGTGAGCTTTATGTTTAGAAAAAATATATTAAAGAGTTTTTTTTTAGTATTTTTGTGTGTTACAGTAAAGTATGTTATATTGGAGTGTTACGTTTGGGATTATAATAATTAGAGTGTCATTTTTGGGAAAAATACAGTAAAGAAATTTTTTTTTGGTATTACATTGGAGCGTTACGTTTAGGAAAAGTATACACAAAAGTTTTTTTTAAGTGTTACGTTATTACGTTTAGGAAAAGTATGTCAATGAGTTTTTTAGTGTGTTAAATTGAAGTGTTATGTTATTGAAGTGTTATATTAGAGTGTTAGGTTTTTGTTCGTAATGTATGATTTGTTCTAGAATGAAAGAAAATCCAAAACTTCTATATTGCAAATTGACCAAACAAAGCAGATTCATAACTTTAAAAAACAGAGCACTAACCAGCTCTAATGAGCTGGAAATTTAACAAAAAAAAAAAAAAAAGGCGCAGCCATCACATCAATGGGGGCCAGCTCATTAGAGTTCCCCTAGTACTCCATTTTTAGTGCTCCCAAGCATTTTTTATTGACCAAATATGTAATTTTATATTTTGAGAAGCCCTACTTTTATCGTTAAAAAATTAAATCCAAATATGTAAGTAACTATCATTTTATATAATTTTCACTTTAATAGGACTTTTGGATTCATAAAAGAAAATAAAAGACTAAACGATTCGTAAGATCATATTTTAAAATTTATTGACATTCTACCCATTATTTTATTAATTATTTTAACTTATTTTATCTTTTAAGTGCTTATTTTAATCCAACATCCTTCGCAAACACTCCTGTACTTAGGTCTGGGCGGTTTCACTGTGAACAAGAAGTGTAAAAAAATCCCGCCAAATCGCGTTATCCCTTAATTCCCTCCACCGTAACCACCGGCTATTGCTGGTAAACTGTATATATACATACATTTTTCTTTGAGTGCTACTATTAGCACCTACCTTTCTTCTTTGCCCCCCCCAATTTCTTTGAACCCCCACCCAACAAAATGAAACCTCTCACTTTTTTCTTTAAACCCCCACTTTAATACCAATTATACCCCTCATCTTTTTGACTCCAAACTGTTTTTCTGTTATTTTCCTACCACCACTGGCAGTCTCACCTCTCCGGTGACCTCTCGATCGGCGACCCCCCCTCTTTTTTTTTTCTTCTCCCCCATATCTAGTCTATCTCTCTCTCTCTCTCTCTCTATATATATATATATATATATATATCGATTCAAGGTTTTGAATCTCTTCAATCAATCTGTTGCAGCTGTTCTGATCATTCCTTTGTGTGTTACGATCATTTCAATTCTTCTATTACTTGATTTTGATGCGAAGATTAGCATTAAAAAAAAATCTTTTATGATTTTTTTTTATAAAAGTTTTCTTATATCGGATTTCAAGTTGTTCATCATTCTAATTAAATTCAATAAAAATTACCTATTTCTGTCTTGAATCTCTCTCTCTCTCTCTCTCTCTCTCTCTCTCTCTCTCGCTATGATTGGAATCATCTATCACGTATATACGTGATTCGATCAGATCCGAATCGGTACTCAAAAATCGTTCCGAATCGAGTAAAGTTGATGATAGGTCAACTCTGATCTCGAATCTTGTAATGAACTCAGACAAAGCACGCGAATCGTTGAAGAGGAAAAAGAAGAAGAAAGTCCAAGCCACCAGAGATCAAGCTCAGAATCCTAACACCTCAATGCCGTGGAGTCGCGGGAGGCGGTGGTGGTGGTGGTGGTGTCAGAGGAGGAGGATGAGGTGCTGGAGAAGGAGATAAGGAGGGTGCAGACCATGGAGAGGCGGGGGGAGAGGGGTTGGGGGAGGAGTTGGCCTTGTAAAAGAGCTCGTTGGTGGGGCAGAGGTGGGTTTGGAAAATTAGGGTTAGGGTTAGAAAGTTAGGAATGAGGGTAAAAATGTAACTTCATATTTGGACAAAATTGGAATAAAAAAAATAAAAAAAAATAGAGGGGTCCAAAGAAGAAAGGTAGGTGCTAATAGCAACACTCTTTTCCTTTCTTTTTTATCAGCATATATACATACACATGGATGTATATATATACTTTTGGTGTCTGTTGTGTTTGTATTTGCCTCAAATTCTCTGCTTTCGTTTCAAATTCGTTTTCGACTTTGGTGAAGGTTCTAGAATCTAGAGTTTCGATTGACTCTTGTATTGGTCATCTCATCGGAGAAGATGAGCGCAGTCAACATCACTAACGTCACCGTATTAGACAACCTAGCTTCGTTCCTAAACCCTTTTCAATTCAAAATCTCTTACGAGTGCTTAACCCCCCTCAAAGACGGTACATATATATGCTTGTATCAATCTCTTTCATGTCTATTTTTGATTCGATTGTGCTTGATCATCAATTTGATTTTAAAATTTTTGTTGGGTTTTTACTATTTCAATATGATTTGAGGTTAATCTAGGGTTTATACAATAAGAGGCTTTAAGACTGTGTTTGGTTGAGGATTTGAAGAGAAAAATGGAATGGGAAAGAGAGATAGAAAAAAAAGTAGAAAAAAAAATGATAGGATTTGAATTCCAAATTATATTTGGTTGAGTTTGGAAATGGAGAAAGAAAATAATGTAAGTAAATTCTAAAAGACAAAATGTGGGATTATATTTTTCTCTCATTTTATTTTTTCTTGTGTTTTCATTATAACCAAATAAAAAATGGAATTGTATTTCCTTCTCTCTTTCCATTTCTCTAATCAAATCCTCCAACTAAATACAACGTAAGTGATAGCTATTTGGATTATTTTATGAACTGTGATACATTTTGTCATTGATCATGCAAGTATTTAATTGTTGGGGAAATAAATGGTTTCAAATTGCTAGGGTTCTGGTTGCCTGGTGTAGATGTCCCCGAACGTACCGGGGGGGAATCCCCCCCCCCCGGTTTTGTTCATTTGGGCTCACTACAGTTCAGGACTCAATGTGTGTCACGGTCCTGTATCAAATCTCGCAGAGTGCAATGCAAGACTGATGAATCATCAAAGAGTCCAAATTCGACAAATCGTGTTTGAAAACAGATTTTTTGAAAGAAGTGCCAAACATGGACTGCTTTTCCAGATACAAAGTCGCCACCTAAATATTTTATTTTTGGAAAATTTAGGAAACCCTGACTCGTTGCCTAAGGCCACGTGTCCGTCATCACCAAAGTTGCCTCGGCTCGGGAACTTGGGTACGATTGGGGAAGGTCACTTCGTGAGCACCCCCGCTCGCCCGATCAAAGATCGACCTCTACTAACCATGATATCTAGTTTTGAAAACATTATGCGTTCTTATTCCGGTTATTAGCCTAGATTTACTATGTGATGCGCACAGCATATAAGTATAGACTGGATCGCCTGAATTGGAACGAAACATCTCATGTTTATTTTGAAAACGGCTTGCTACTCGCAAGTAGGCTAAAATGTGGATTTGCCACCCTCAGGTGGGCTTAGAAAACAAGATGATTTGCCACTATCTAGTGGGCTTAAAACTCACAATTGATGGATTGTTCCAATCCAAATAACCCAACCTTCACCCACAGGCATTCAGGCATGTATATCACATAAGCACATAGCCTCATAGTAAGCATGCTATCATGGCAGTCACTCACACGCATACAAGGATGCTAAAGCATAAAACTTACCGAGTACTCCAAACCAAAACAGAAACTAGTTAGTGAACATGCATGAACCCTAACTATGCTGAAATGCCTAATGCAACACATGCAAAATGCAACTAAGATAGGCTCGGCTATTCTAAAGATGACATGTGAAATGCTACAACTAGCAAGTATTCAACTCGAATTTGAAATACAAATGCAGTTAGTATGATATGCCGAGGCCGGTGCATGCAATACAAATGAATGATGCAAACATGCTATCATAAGTATGCTATTTGAAACATGCCCTAATCTAACCATCATAAGCTGGTAAATAAAAGGGAGAAAGACGTGGGATTGGAAGACATACATCACACTCACGCACACTTATTACAATTGTGCCCTCACTCGGAGGGTCCGAAAGAATAATACAGTCTGAATGAATAATACAGTCTGAAATGAATAATACAAAATCCTAATTAATAACAAATTAATCTAGGAAAGCAGGTAAATTGGCACGCAAATCCATGGACCACCTCAGCTCTGTTCCGAATGATGAATGATGCATGCTTGAGTTGCCTTGCGCGGAAATCCATTGCGATGCCCCGATTTGCCTCTGTTTGCAATTGTTCTTGGAATATTGTGCAACGCTCCAGAAGGTCGCTGATTTTTGATTTACTGCAACAGAGAGCAACAAAGGGACATGGCAAAGTATTTTCACATATGTATGCATGACTACTCTTCAAGGAGTGTAGTCCTCGATCCTCGTGCCACCAATCGTGCATATCGATGCATGATGGCCGAGGGGTCGAATTGCACGACTCAATATGAAATGAATGCACATGAAAACACAACAAGACCTAAACTCCATCATGGGTAATCCGGAGTGTCGGGGACAGGGAATTGAGACACGTTCCGTCACTCGGAGTACGAAACGTCCCTCGTTTCCCGTGCTTGGGGTAACTCCTATCCCAAACATAATGCAAATGAGATGGCATTGTCACGACCCCAAACCGCCCTTAGTAGTTTGGTGCCGTGATGGCCAGTAAATCCGTAATTACCGAAGGCCAGCTTTCAAAAACTTAACACAATCAGAGTATGGATATAGGGGCTCACAAATGTGGAAGCAATAATCTAAAATACAAGTGGTCCTTAAGAGCTGTGCATAGATCAAATGCAATGTCATTCATCTTACAACTTGAATACAACAAAACAAAATGCGTATTACATCTTGATCAAAAGGCTTCTTGAGCCGACATATACAAAATACAGTAAATACAAGCCAAGAAGCATGATTTTCAAGATTCGCCGACATGAGATAAATGGCATCGCCGACGTGAATACAAAAACAAAGCCGACATAATCATGAATCCAAATAAGCTTTCAAAAACAGTCTAGGCGTCGCCGACGTCCTGCTCATCACCTACATATATATAGAGAGGGTGAGCTTGGATACTCAGTGAATGATACTAATAATAAAGGTTTTTGCATGAATATAGCCGGAGTCTTTCAAAACAAACGCATCAAACTTTATCAAGACAAGGGATGAACCGTATTCATCAATCAAATATTACAAGTATCAAGGGATGCTTACTGACATCGGCGAAACAAGGGATGAACCGTATTCATCAATCAAATATTACAAGTATCAAGGGATGCTTACTGACATCGGCGAAATAAGGGATGAACCGTATTCATCAATCAAATATCACAAGTCTCAAGCTTTCCGAACAAACAAAGGATGAACCGTATTCATCTGTCAAGTCATACAAGTCTCAAGGGATGCTTACTGACATCGGCAAAACACATCAAGCTCATCAAAACAAGGACTGTACGATCCGTAATCGTGTATTCAAAGGTACTGCGAAGGTTTATAGTCCTCCAGCACAAAGGACTTGTGTTACTTAGGCCCGTAGCCCGATTTAACAAGGACCGTATCCTTTTATACTTAGTGCTGCGAAAGTTTAGAGTCCTTCAGCACAAGGGACTTTTGCACTTGGTACTGCGAAAGTTTAGAGTCCTCTAGTACAAGGGACTTTTCAAGGATGACATCGAAACAAAGCTTATACTTGATACATCAAAACAAGGCTATTCATTCATGCTTATCAAATACTTTCGTCAAGATAAAACAAGCAAGATTTATCAAAACAAGTGTAACATAGCTTTATCAAAAATACCACTCACATAGTTTTCCTCGGGTGTAGGCTCAAAGCAAAGCTCAAGGTCCTACAAATCACATGGCAATCACATTCTCAAAACAAGCCTCATAAGTATGCAGATGATCTTGGCATTCTCACCAGATCCAAGTCAATAACAAAGCAAAACATGCTGGGAGTTCAAACACTGCTCCCGTCCCATGAAAACACACTGGGTACCAACCAGGTCTTTGCCGAGGTCCCACACATCCTTGCCGAGGTGTGGTCCCGCTGGCCTTATTCAAAAGCAAAGTCGGGAAAACCTGGGTTCCCCTTTGAAGCACATAAAGAACAGGATGAACATGATCACGAGAAAGATGAATGCAAGTTCAAAACTCGTTACAAAGATCTGAGGTTTCATGCCAAGAGTTCAAAACATGGACCAGGGTACCCATACAAGAAGGTCATGCAAGAACAAACACAAAAACATGGCTTTCGTTCCAAACTTTCGGATCAAAACGAGACTTTCTTCAAGAACACATGAACACCATTTTCTCTTTTCAAAACCAACTTCAGATCGATGCATGACATGCAAAACAAATCCGATCATGCAATGCAGCTAGATGATCAACAACAACAACCAAAGTAGATCAAGATTCTAACCTCAAAACTCAAATCCAACGGATCAAACCACGAAGATCAAGCTTGGAAGACTTGCTCTCACTCAAGAACTTCTCCTCCTTCTCTCTAGAGCTTCTCTCTCTAAAACAAAGATTTGAGACCAAAATGATTTGTTTCTAGGTCTGCCGGCTATCTTAACAATCAGCTCGGACACGTGGCGCTGCTGGGTTGGTTCAACTCAAAAAGGTGATTGATAGATAAGACAAGTCTCTGACAAAGCGTATGCAGCAAGCTGGGTAAGACACATCGGCAAGAAATGACATCGGCTCAAATCAAGGATCCGGCAACAGGATAACAAAGACGTCGGCTAGGGAGGTCGACACTTGACTAAGCTGTGCCACACCTTGGCCGGGGTGTGCCACATCTCGGCCTAGGCCATACCTGCCTGCGGACAAGGTTCACTAAGTGCAAAATATCTCGGCAATAAATGCCCGAGGTGACGGTGGGGGTCGACCAAGGTCTCCAAACAGTTCTAAGTACGAGGGTTCAAAGGCGAACTAAGCTCAAGATGACCTCGGCCACACACACACCGAACAAGGAACAAAACCACGCAAGCAATACAAACAAAACAAGGCAAGCAAATCCTTTCGATTAACACAACAAGGCAAGATCATGCAGGAATGTTTGCAAGTATGACAAGAGTAAGGTGAGGGTTGTTACATCCTACCCCCTTAAAGAAGTTTGGTTCCCAAACTTAGATTACCTTGTTCCTTGAACAACTCCGGATAACGGATTCTCACATCCTCTTCCTTTTCCCACGTGGCTTCTGTGCCATAATGTTCCTTCCATTCGACCTTTACCATCGGTATTGATTTGTTTTTCAACTGCCTCACTTGTCTGTCAATAATCCTCATTGGCTTCTCCTCGTAGTCCAAATTCTCATTAACCGTGATCTCGGAATGATCAATTACATGTAGTGGATCTCGGATGTACTTCCTCAACATCGAAACATGAAACACATTGTGGACTTGGCTCAAATCTGGCGGCAAAGCAAGTCTGTAGGCAACGGGGTTAATTCTCTCAAGAATTTCAAACGGTCCAATATACCGAGGTGCTAATTTACCTTTCTTTCCAAATCTGGAAACTCCTTTCATTGGTGAAACTTTCAGGAATACATGATTCCCAACTTCGAATTCTAACTCATTCCTTCTCTGATCGGCGTAGCTCTTTTGTCGGCTCTGGGCAGTTTTAATCCTCTGTCGGATAAGTTTAATCTTCTCTGTTGTCACTTGAATCAATTCGGGACCAAGCAGAGCTCTGTCTCCAATTTCGGTCCAACATATCGGCGACCTACATTTTCTTCCGTACAAGGCCTCATACGGCGCCATGCCAATGCTAGTTTGATAACTGTTGTTGTAAGCGAATTCCACTAAGGGCAAATGTGTTCCCCAACTCCCTAGGAAGTCCAATACACAAAGTCTAAGCATATCTTCAAGTGTCTGGATTGTCCTCTCTGTCTGCCCATCCGTCTGGGGATGAAAAGCTGTACTAAATCTCAGCTCGGCTCCGAAAGCTCTCTGAAGACTCTGCCAAAATCTAGAAACAAGTTTAGGATCTCGGTCTGACACAATTGACATCGGCACTCCATGAAGTCTGACAATCTCGTTCACATATAACAAGGCAAGTTGATTGGCGTTGAAGGTAGTCTTAACAGGTAAAAAGTGTGCTGACTTAGTTAATCTATCAACAACAACCCAAATCGAATCCATACCTTTCGATGTCTTCGGCAAACCAATCACAAAGTCCATGGAGATGTGTTCCCATTTCCACTCAGGGATCGGCAAAGGTTGAAGAAGTCCTGCTGGTCTTTGATGTTCTGCTTTCACTTGTTGACAATGTAAACACTGGGACACAAATTCGGCTATCTCTCTTTTTATGTTTGGCCACCAGAAGGTCTGCTTCACATCTTGATACATTTTGGTGTTCCCTGGATGAACAGCAAACTTAGAACCGTGAGCTTCCCGCAAAATTTTCCTTTTCAACTCTGGGATATCGGCCACACATAACCTTCCCTCAAACTTGAGTACTTGTTTTTCGATTGTATGCCCTGATCTCGGCTTTGTACCAATTTCCTCGGCTATTTTCTTGAAGAAGTTATCCTCCATCTGTCTTGTCTTTACCTCATCAACAATAGTCGGCTCTACTGTTGTCATGGTCAAACACGCCAAATTCCCATCTGACTTTCTGCTCAAAGCGTCGGCTACACCGTTAGCTTTACCCGGGTGATATCAAATTTGCATATCATAGTCCTTCAACAACTCAAGCCACCTTCTCTGTCTCAAATTCAATTCCTTCTGTGTGAATAGGTACTTTAAACTCTTATGATCTGTAAAAATCTGACAAGAAGCTCCATACAAATAGTGACACCAAATCTTTAAAGCAAATACTACGGCCGCTAATTCTAAATCATGGGTAGGATAGTTCTTCTCATGGGGTTTCAACTGGCGAGATGCATAAGCTATAACTTTACCCCCTTGCATCAACACACAACCCAAACCCTTATGCGATACATCACTATAGATATGAAACTCTTCAGTACCTGATGGAAGTACGAGTACCGGTGCTGTAACAAACCTCGTCTTCAGTTCCTGGAAGGCTGACTCCCGATCTTTAGTCCATTCATACAGTGTCCCCTTCTTAGTCAGTTGCGTCAATGGAATTGCAATCCTTGAGAAATCTTTCACAAACTTTCTGTAATAACCTGCCAAACCCAGAAAACTACGAATCTCGGATACATTAGTCGGCCTCGGCCAATTTACTACGGCTTCAATTTTGCTAGGATCAACCGAGATACCCTCTTCATTAATCACATGACCCAAGAATGAGATAGTAGAAAGCCAAAATTCACACTTGTTAAACTTAGCATACAATTTCCGTTTTCTCAAAATCTGTAAGGCAAGTCTCAAATGATATTCATATTCAGCTTTACTCTTGGAATAGATCAATATATCATCAATGAAGACAACTACAAACTCATCTAAGTATGGCTTGAAGACTTTGTTCATTAAATCCATAAATGCAGCAGGGGCATTGGTCACTCCAAAGGCATCACTAAAAACTCGTAGTGGCCATATCTTGTCCGAAAAGCAGTCTTCTCAACATCTTCGGCTTTAACTTTAAGCTGATGGTAACCAGACCTAAGGTCGATCTTAGAAAAGACTGGTGCTCCTTGTAATTGGTCAAGCAGATCATCAATCCTAGGTAACGAGTACTTGTTCTTGATAGTGACTCTATTAAGTTCCCTATAGTCAATGCAAAGACGGAGTGTGCCATCCTTCTTCTTAACAAATAAAACAGGTGCTCCCCATGGTAAAGTGCTCGGCCTAATAAATCCCTTATCTAACAACTCTTGCAATTGCAGTTTCAATTCTCTAAGTTCAGCTGAGGCCATCCTATAAGGTGTTTTGGAGATCGGCTGTGTTCCCGACATGATGTCAACAGTAAACTCTATTTCTCTATCGGTCAAGTGGCCAGGCAATTCGTCTGGAAAGACATCAAGGAATTCATTAACCACTGGGATGTCGGCTAGATTAACATTTCCATTCTGATCACTCAGTATACTACACAAGTAGCCTCGACACCCTTTCTGAATTAACTTATAGGCCTTAATGGACGAAATCAAGTAAGGTGGGGGCACTATCCCTTTACCCTGGAAAATAACCTCGGCTAGGTCTGGGGGTCTCAATGTGACACTTTTCGAAACACAATTAATAGATGCATGATTTGCGACTAACCAATCCATTCCCAGTATAACATCAAAATGAATCATGTTCAGAGGCATTAAATCTACCAACAGTTCAACATTCTCAACCACAACAACACACGCTCTATAAATGGACACAACAATCATAGGTCTCCCAGATGGAGTAGACACAGATAATACGAAATCAAGGGGCTCTAGTTCTCTATCAATTTTCTCGGCAAACTTAGTAGATATAAACGAATGCGTAGAACCCGAATCAATCAACACATAAGCATCTTGGGAGCAAATTAGGAGTATACCTGACACCACTGCCTCGGCATTCTGAGTGTCTCCTGGTACTAATGCAAATACTCTGCCCTGTCTCATCTGTCCTTTTCCAGCATTTCCCTTCTGAACAGAACCCGAGGTATTCTCACCTTTCTTGTTGTTATCAGCCTTTGTCTTGGGGCAATCTCTCACATAATGGCCCATCTCACCACATTCATAGCAGGCTCCAGACGTCCGACGACAGATCCCGAAATGTTGCTTCCCACAGTCCGAACACGTCGGCTTAGCACTCCCTTCCTGTCTTAGGTCACTAGTACTGCCCATGTTCGTTCTCTTCTTGGTGCCCAGCTGTCCTCGGCGATTGTCATAGTTCTGCCTTTTTCGCTGGTTCTCTCCCGAGCTCTAGTATCGATTCAAATTAGCTTCGGCCTGAATGGCTTTGTCCAATACTTCGGCATAAGTCGGCATATCGAGCAAATTAACCCGGTCTTGAATCGGTCCACGAAGCCCACACTCGAACTTCCTGGCCTTCATATATTCATCGTTGGCCATGTGAGGTACAAACCTCACCAATTTAGTAAAAGCGCGGTCATATTCCGCCACTGTTCTGTTGCCCTGCGTCAGAGTATGAAATTCGGTAGCCTTGCGGTTTCGAACACTTAGGGGAAAATGTTTCTTGTAGAACAACTCTAAGAATCGGGTCCAGGTCAAATCTGGATTGCTCTCTCTAACCATCATCCACCACCTGTGAGCGTCATCATCTAATGTGAATGCTGCCAACGTCACTTTCTGAGCGTCGATGCTAGGGAAGATCTCGAACAACTTCTTCATTTCTAAAACCCATGCCTCAGCCTTCATCGGCTCTATACCCCCAGAGAATCTCGGCGGTTTCATTTTCTTGAACTCCCGAATCAAAGCTATCGTGCCATCCCCATATAAGGTAGGCTGCGGGGGAACTTGCGGCACTGGAGGAGGTGGAGGCGGAACTACATTTCGGCCGTTGGTCTGCTCGGCCTGAGTCGACGTGGCACTGGCGAACTGCTGTCTTGTTTGCCTCAACTCGCGGGCCAAACCCTCAACTAATCTTTCCAGTCTATCCATTCTGTCTTCGGGCTGATCCCGGCCAATTGGAGGTCTACCTCTCCTCATGATGCTATGAGCATGCAAAGTGTGACTTTAAAACAATTAAGCAAATAACCACGTAGGCAAGCAGCAAATGGGTATATCAAGACAATGCACACCTCGTTCAATTAGCAAACACCATGATGCAACCCTAACATCTTTCTAAAGGAAATCCTATGCTCTTTAGGACTCAAAGTGTGTGAATAACGTACTATAAGGATCTTGTGCTCTGATACCATTCTGTCACGACCCCAAACCACCCCTAGTAGTTTGGTGCCGTGATGGCCAGTAAATCCGTAATTACCGAAGGCCAGCTTTCAAAAACTTAACACAATCAGAGTATGGATATAGGGGCTCACAAATGCGGAAGCAATAATCTAAAATACAAGTGGTCCTTAAGAGCTGTGCATAGATCAAATGCAATGTCATTCATCTTACAACTTGAATACAACAAAACAAAATGCGTATTACATCTTGATCAAAAGGCTTCTTGAGCCGACATATACAAAATACAGCAAATACAAGCCAAGAAGCATGATTTTCAAGATTCGCCGACATGAGATAAATGGCATCGCCGACGTGAATACAAAAACAAAGCCGACATAATCATGAATCCAAATAAGCTTTCAAAAACAGTCTAGGCGTCGCCGACGTCCTGCTCATCACCTACATATATATAGAGAGGGTGAGCTTGGATACTCAGTGAATGGTACTAATAATAAAGGTTTTTGCATGAATATAGCCGGAGTCTTTCAAAACAAACGCATCAAACTTTATCAAGACAAGGGATGAACCGTATTCATCAATCAAATATTACAAGTATCAAGGGATGCTTACTGACATCGGCGAAACAAGGGATGAACCGTATTCATCAATCAAATAGTACAAGTATCAAGGGATGCTTACTGACATCGGCGAAACAAGGGATGAACCGTATTCATCAATCAAATATCATAAGTCTCAAGTTTTCCGAACAAACAAAGGATGAACCGTATTCATCTGTCAAGTCATACAAGTCTCAAGGGATGCTTACTGACATCGGCAAAACACATCAAGCTCATCAAAACAAGGACTGTACGATCCGTAATCGTGTATTCAAAGGTACTGCGAAGGTTTATAGTCCTCCAGCACAAAGGACTTGTGTTACTTAGGCCCGTAGCCCGATTTAACAAGGACCGTATCCTTTTATACTTAGTGCTGCGAAAGTTTAGAGTCCTTCAGCACAAGGGACTTTTGCACTTAGTGCTGCGAAAGTTTAGAGTCCTTCAGCACAAGGGACTTTTGCACTTGGTACTGCGAAAGTTTAGAGTCCTCCAGTACAAGGGACTTTTCAAGGATGACATCGAAACAAGGCTTATACTTGATACATCAAAACAAGGCTATTCATTCATGCTTATCAAATACTTTCGTCAAGATAAAACAAGCAAGATTTATCAAAACAAGTGTAACATAGCTTTATCAAAAATACCACTCACATAGTTTTCCTCAGGTGTAGGCTCAAAGCAAAGCTCAAGGTCCTACAAATCACATGGCAATCACATTCTCAAAACAAGCCTCATAAGTATGCAGATGATCTCGGCATTCTCACCAGATCCAAGTCAATAACAAAGCAAAACATGCTGGGAGTTCAAACACTGCTCCCGTCCCATGAAAACACACTGGGTACCAACCAGGTCTTTGCCGAGGTCCCACACATCCTTGCCGAGGTGTGGTCCCGCTGGCCTTATTCAAAAGCAAAGTCGGGAAAACCTGGGTTCCCCTTTGAAGCACATAAAGAACAGGATGAACATGATCACGAGAAAGATGAATGCAAGTTCAAAACTCGTTACAAAGATCTGAGGTTTCATGCCAAGAGTTCACAACATGGACTTGGGTATCCATACAAGAAGGTCATGCAAGAACAAACACAAAAACATGGCTTTCGTTCCAAACTTTCGGATCAAAACGAGACTTTCTTCAAGAACACATGAACACCATTTTCTCTTTTCAAAACCAACTTCAAATCGATGCATGACATGCAAAACAAATCCGATCATGCAATGCAGCTAGATGATCAACAACAACAACCAAAGTAGATCAAGATTCTAACCTCAAAACTCGAATCCAACGGATCAAACCACGAAGATCAAGCTTAGAAGACTTGCTCTCACTCAAGAACTTCTCCTCCTTCTCTCTAGAGCTTCTCTCTCTAAAACAAAGATTTGAGACCAAAATGATTTGTTTCTAGGTCTGCCGGCTGTCTTAACAATCAGCTCGGACACGTGGCGCTGCCGGGTTGGTTCAACTCAAAAAGGTGATTGATAGTTAAGACAAGTCTCTAACAAAGCGTATGCAGCAAGCTGGGTAAGACACATCGGCAAGAAATGACATCGGCTCAAATCAAGGATCCGACAACAGGATAACAAAGACGTCGGCTAGGGAGGTCGACACTTGACTAAGCTGTGCCACACCTTGGCCGGGGTGTGCCACATCTCGGCCTAGGCCATACCTGCCTGCGGACAAGGTTCACTAAGTGCAAAATATCTCGGCAATAAATGCCCGAGGTGAAGGTGGGGGTCGACCAATGTCTCCAAACAGTTCTAAGTACGAGGGTTCAAAGGCGAACTAAGCTCAAGATGACCTCGGCCACACACACACCGAACAAGGAACAAAACCACGCAAGCAACACAAACAAAACAAGGCAAGCAAATCCTTCCGATTAACACAACAAGGCAAGATCATGCAGGAATGTATGCAAGTATGACAAGAGTAAGGTGAGGGTTGTTACAGGCATACACAATGCAACTAACATACAACCTAGCATACGCAATGCTATGAAATGGCATACACAATGCTCGATGTAACATGGCATACACAATGCACTAACACGCAACCTAGCATACGCAATGCTATGAATTGAAAAGGCATACACAATTCATAATGGACTTACACCAACATGAGTGGACCTCAGTAACACTCACATCAGTAGCCATAAGATGGAAAAGAGACAACCGAAATACGTGCACACGTGCACGCATATCGAGGACCGAACCTAAGGCATAAAATGCCACTCTACCAAAGCATGGCAAGGGATGAAGGATGGCATACAAACATGTAATTTCTAGCACTGAAACATGATGCTAAATGGTCCCGAAACATGGAAATATGGCACCCGATGCATGGAATAAGCCCCGAAACTCAATACTAGACACATGCATTGAACCACAAGTATACAAAGCAAGCATTATTTGATTATGAAGTCTAAAGACAGAACCAAGGCAGTCCCAAAACATGCATATTTCTAGTTTAGAGCATGGCCAAAAGATGCTAAAATGATAGACTAAAATAGCATGTAACATTGACTAGCAAACATGGTTTATATGGCATGTGTATGAATCAAATGAGAACTCATCAAACCAGCCAAAAACAGTGAACAAAACATTCCAAAATACGCCCAAATAATCACTGAAATGCAGCCAATACATGAAAAAATGAGGGGCTTCTTTGGAAGGTCATTCAAGGGGTTGTTAAGCACATATGAGATAGACACTTAGCATGACCAAACCAACTACGGAAATGAGTTATGACAGCCCTAAAACTCACAAAATTGGCCCTGAAATCAGTTTAGGAAACATGCCAAGAAAGGCCCCCTCAAAAGGCCTTGAATGAAATTGTTCTACACATGCGCTATAGACATAAAATATGATCAAAAGGGCCCTGGACAGACCTAAGGCAGACCTTAAAAACCACAAAATTGGGCCCAAAAAGTGACTTCAATACATGCAAAATAGGGTCCTTTTGGAAGGCCCAAAAGATCCCCAAACAAGACAAGGAGAGAGGGGGTCACCCCCCTCTAATTTTGGCCCTCAAAAATGCATCAAAGCTATTGAAAATCTGCTGGATTTCAGTGGCTAAGAGGCCAAACCATGGCCAATGCAAGTGCTCTAATGCATGGCCTTAATCGTGAAGAGATGAAGCATGCATAGGGGGAAGATGACCCCAAACAGAAATGGGACCTTAACCAAAATTGAAGAAGATGTCAAAATAAGACTTTTTCCAGTTTATGAAAAATCTCGAAAATGCTCACAAGTAAGGCTAAAACATGATGCAAGAATGGCCCTAAAAGAGAGATAGGGGGCAAGGGGTAGTGGATGGCCTCAAACAGCAAAGAACCCTTCAACAAAGTTGAAGAGGGGCTCAAAATAAGATACTTTACAGTTTGGATCGAAGCCCAGAAATGCCCAGAAATAAGGCTAATATATCATGCAAAATAAGCCTTAAAAGAGAGATAAAGCACAAAGGTGAGTAGAAGACCTCAAACGGAAAAAAGTTCTTGATCAAACATGAAGATGAGCTCAAAATAAGACTATTTTCAGTTCAGGTTGAAGCCCAAAAAAATAAGCAAAAGGAAGCCCAAAAAAATAAGCAAAAGGAGCTAAGATATAGGGCAAAATAATGCAAAAAAGGGGGAAGTGAGGACTTACCCTTGAAGAGCCGACCTCCAGCAGCTTTTGGACCAAGTTGGTGAGCTTTCAACCTCTGCAAATGGCTTCCAAGGTACTGGAATGGATGATGGAGGTGTGGTGCTAAGGGTTGTAGTGTAAATGGACCAAGAAAGTTAGGGTTTTGGAGCTTGGAATAGTAGCAATAGAGGTGGGAGGTTATGTGCCTTGGCCAAAAATGTCTAACCCTTAGAAAACAAGAGGAGGGCCTCTCTTCTGTATAAGAGAGGCCAAAGCTTCTCTTGGAAGCTTCAAATGGAGGATGCACCAAGTGCCCCCCAGCTGGCACAGCTGTAAAGTACTCAGAAAGGGCAAAAAGCAAGAAGCAGGCCCGCCAGTTCAAGTGACCGGCCGGCCACTCCCCCTGGTCGGGCGACCAGGGGTCAAAAGGTTCAAGCCCTAAAGCTGGTCGTCCATGAAGCCCTTGAAGTTAGCTTTCCAATGCTGTAAACCTTGCATTAAAATTCCTCCTGTGTAAAAAGTTATGCCAGTTTTGGTGAAGCCGCGCAGATTCAGTCCAAACAGACTTCAACCAACCATATCTCCCCCACCCGGACTTGTCCTTAGGAGATTCTTGAGTGAAAAATGAAGCCCTGGAAGTAAGCTTTCCAACGGTGGTGGCTTCATATCTTAATTCCTCTTGTGCAAAGAGTTATGCCAGTTTCGGTGAAGCCACGCAGATGTTTTATCTCCTTCCCGGATTCATGTTGAACCACTTTTGACCAAAAAAGCTGGTCGGCCATCTGATTTTCTGGTTTTCCATGTGGCCACATTGAAGCCCCAGAAGTTAGATTTCCAATGGCGCCAACCTCGCATCAAAATTCCTCCTGTGCAAAGAGTTATGCCCGTTTCGGTGAAGCCGCGTAGATTTGGTCCTACCCGGATTCATGCCGAACTTCTCCCAAACTAGTTTTCCTGTCTCTTCTCCCCTTTTCTTCAACTCCAAACCCTTGGACAAGGTGTTTTGAAAGATTTTTCAAAAATTTCATCTCTCTTTCGTTCATTTCCACTTTGTCCTTGCTCGGTTTACCGAAAAGCGCAACATTTGACAAAATACGAGCCTCGGAACATCGCAAAAACTTTATTTCAAAAACGTTTTGAAAGAGAGGGTTTTAAGGTCTAAAATATTTTGATCAAGATTGTTTTGGTCAAAAAAGGGGTATGAAGTTAAGATTTGACTCTCCTCTTGCCGAAGAAATCGACTCTTTGCACTGCACAACTTCCAAAACCATCAGTCGCATCCAAGTCTTAAAGGCGGTAAAAAATGGGGTGTCTACACCTGGATGTATGGCCTGCATAGATGCAATATGTGTGACATATTTTATTTTTATTTTATTTTATTTTATTTTTTTGTTTTGTTTGTAAAATATTGGGGGGAATTGTGTTGGGTGCATGTGAATGTTTGAAAAAGTAGATATAAAATAGTTTTTAATGATTAAAATGAAAGATTTGTTACTTGAACTTTTATGTCTCAATTTTCATAAACATCTACAAACTCTAGTATATATATTTTTTTATTCATTTCATAGTTGAGGAAAAAAAATGTGTTTTGCTTCTAAATCTTAATGAAAAGAACTTTTTGTTGTGGTTTCTCATGAAGCACATCTGTCACGACCCAAACCCACCCCTGTAGGTTTAGCATCATAATCGGCCGGTAATCCGTGGATTACCAAAGGCCTCTTAACGGATAAGCATATAATAAGGGGCTGCGGAAGCAATTACGCAAAATAGAAAAAGTCCAATGAGCTGTGATAACATACATGGGACAGAAGATTTCCAAACTTATATATATACATAAGCATGTCGGTCGAAGGACATCAATATTTACAAAACATTTACAAAAGTGTAATTCCCAGGACCCGACTTTACAAACAGACACAGACTAGCATAAGTACAAAAACAACCATGTAACTAGACTTCGATCGGAACCTCCTCGGGAGGCACAACGGTTGGCTGACAAAAACAGAAATGAAGGCCGTCAACTCTGGCCCTAATCACGTGCCGGCTCACTTACATACATAATATAAACTGTGAGCGAAAGCTCAGTGAACAATAACAGAGTAAAGGGGTTTCAATGAATGAGTCCGTACAGATTCAGAAATCAATATTCAGTTTCATATCAAATTCATAATTTGTCCAGATCATATACAGAAATCATGAGGTATGCTTAAGTATACATGATACATCCATTAGCATTAACAGAGCAGATACAGAACAGATACAGACACGTGAGGGTTACGAATAACCAGTTCCATAAAGGAACCTCCGAATCCGGGTAATAGAGAATAAACACGTTGAACCCCTTGACGGGCCTCCGGTACGGGTAACATAGTGCAGACAGATTAAGTTCCATGATGGAACCTTCGATACCGGGTAACAGCCAACAGATATCACATGATGCTAAGGATGTCACGAACATATATCAGAAATTGGACAATAATTCATTGTACCAAACATATCATTTCAGAAAACAGATCTTAATTCATCATACAAAAAATAAATAAAGTTGAACATAGCTTTACTATGTTATTACTCACAGTTGGCCTTGAGACAGACAGACGGTGTATATTGGCCAAACGGTACGCAGCACGTGACCTACATAACACATAACAAACACACACTTGAAACACACGTTCTAATTGTACATAACTTACTTCGTTGGCTCTTAGTGTGTTTCTAACCCTTAATCCTTATTATGGAATCTTAAACATGGCCTAAGAATGCCTAGGATAGGATGAGGATACAAGAATGCATTGAAAAATATTTCTTGAAACTTGCTGAAAATGAGGTCCACGCTCGAGCGTGGCTTTCCCCGCTCGAGCGGACACGCAGACAATGAAGCTCCGCTCGAGCGTGACTTTTCCTGCTCGAGCGGACTGTAAATTCTTGAAAAAGTGTTGGATGCATGATTTTCACGCTCGACAGGCGCTCGACCAACGCTCGAGCGTGAGACTCAGAACCTCGCCCGAGCGTGAATTCCCTCGCTCAAGCGAACTATAAAACACACAAACTTCTGGGTATATGCATTTCACGCTCGAGCGTAAATCTCGACGCTCGAGTGGAGTGCATGTACTCGGAGTGCACGCTCGAGCGTAAAGTTCCACGCTCGAGCGTGGATCAAATTTCTGGAATTTCCATATTTGATCACCAAGCTCAAATTCAACCCCAAATGCAACAAACTCAATTTTTTGAGCCCAAAACTTGAGAAAATACATGAAAACTCATAAGACAACATGTTTTGAAGATCATTTTACAAAATCAAAGCCCATAAGTATGCCAATTGAGCAACATTCAACTTGAAACTTGAAATTAATTCATGAACATAACATGCATGTACATTTTTGAGCTAAGGCTCTCCAAAACATGATCAAATGCTACTAAATAACATGAAACTCATTGTGTTTCCAAAATTGGAGTGAACTCAACACATGCATGAAGGAATTCTTGAAAATCAATCTTCAAAATGCTATGAAACATGCATGCATACATGGATC